>NC_134206.1:169033281-170283281 GCF_965140235.1 Caretta caretta
TGACAGTCTCATGCAGCATGTGTGAAGACTAATAAAAGTGTACCAAAAGTGTACCATAGGGGTGATCAGAGTAATCATATTTATATTAATATTAAGTATGTGACCAAATATATATCACTATTTCTCAGCTGTTAGAATGTGGGTAGGATTTATATTTTTAAAAACCTCAATTATTCTTTCCATCAATTAGTTTCAATATGTAGAGTGGGTTGTCGTTTTCTTGAGGGGGTTTTCCATTAATTTATTTCATGAAGCTTTAATAGTTCATCAAATGAAAACTTTAGTGAGAAAATACGGTAAGTGCTATTTGGTATTGTAAGCTTTGTGTAAACAACAACTGAATTTATTTGTGTTTAGAATTCTTAAATGTTGTATGTGTAATTGTTAAAATAGTAATCCAGGATGATTTGTCTTCTCGTTGGGAGTGCTTCCTCTTTGTTCTTTTAGTTTCTGTTCTGGCAAATGGTTTTGTTTTAAAGTTTAAAGCTACTTTTGGCAGGCCAAACTAACAAAAAAGCCACATCCATCGTGGTTTTAACCAAAAACAAACAAGAAATAGTCCCATTTCCTAGAACTCTCTTTCTTTTCCCAAAACCTATACAAAGTAAAACAGTTATGTAAAACAACTGTGGGGGAAAAGAGTCGATTTACTTGCCCACTTCATTTTCTGTAGAGACTCTTTAGTTTAATTGGTTGTTTTTCTGCTCAGTCTCTCCTGATACTCAGAAAGAATATGGGTTCTGTACTCTCCCCTGTTGACTTGCCCTGGCTGAGGAGTAGAATGATGGCCGCTACCTTTAGGACTGGAATTATAGGACAAGTTTGCCTGTGATAGAAGGGAACTGTGGACTCGATGACTGAGGAAGTGTGTTCCAGTCCTATGTAAAGCTGAGTGACTAATGAAATTTTTGGTTTACTGGCAATTCTGGGGGGGGGGGGGGGAAATAAAAATCATTTTGGGTCAAACTGAAAACAGGATTGTAGTTTTGACATGAACTCCCTTAAACCCCCTATATTTAGTACAGGGGATACCTGAAGTATACTGTGAAAGCTGTGGCAACATTTAGTTAGAAAGGCAATTGATACGTATATTTGAGAGAATGTCTATATAGTGAAAACCACGCACACATTTTCTGCTTCATGGCTGGTACTATACAATTGGTAGCAAACAAACCATGCTACAGTTTGGTTGAAAGTAGAACCATCTGCTAACTGTTCAAATTGCCTCCCAGTGGGTTGGCACAGGTCTTCACAAACTGTTGCAAAAATAATATTAAATATGTTCTACAACAGACTATAAGAATTAAAGGAATATTAGGATCTACTGAGGCTGAGTCTACTTAAAGATCTTTCCATATAAATAAACAAACGGTCTCCACTGTTTTTTTAACAAATAGAAACGTTATATTTTTTTAAAAGAAATCTTACTAAATCCTTAATCCAGAATTGTGCTGTGTAATAACACCATCACTGTTACATTATGTCACTGCGCTAATGCAGTGCACATGAAGAAACACGTGTTACATAGCTAAGCACATCGCAGAGTAAGTGGAATGAGATGATCTCATTCTGTTTTCTGTCTACTGTTCCTATAAACATAGAGGAGGCCTCACCTGCTGCAGGGGCAGCTGTGGGGCAATTGACATCCTGTGTTTTCAGTTCAGATGCAGAATGTTGCAACATGAATCCTTAGGGCTAAATGCTGCCAAATCTTACTCACAATGAGTAGTACATTACTCATCGGGGTAGGATTTTCAAAAGCATCTAAGTGACTTATGTGCCTTGACTTGTGATTCTAAGTCACTTGAAAATCCCCTCTCCCACCCCCAAATTGATTTAGAGGAACCATTTGCACTATGGAGGTACTCCCTATTATGTGCAAAGGTGAAAGAATTTGGCTCTGTCTTTTTTCTTCATGAAGATTTCAGATACAGTGTTTGTCTTCCTTATTTCAAATTAAATCATTTACGAGGAAAAATACTTGCCTCACTCTATGTGCTCTAGAAATAATCCTGAAGAAATAGGATACTTGAATTATCTTCAGACAGAACCATTAAAGATAGCAGAAAAGCATGTGCCAAGATCTTGAAGGTACAATGAGGTCTTCAGCCTTAAGAAGGATCATCCAGAGTCAGAGTTTATTTTTTAAAAATCTTTAGTTTTTTAACAAGATTCTACCGATTAAAATATGCAATAATTCTCTAATTTCAATTATCCATTGCAGAAACATTTATAGCACTGTGGTGTTTAAACTACTTCTGCCATGTACTTTTAGTTTCCCCAGATAACACCAGCCCACAGTCAGCGCTGATTCTGTAGATTACATTTTGTTGACATTCTAAAAGACTAGGCTTTTTCAGTGGATAACAGTACTACATACTTCACATTTTTAAACCACAGGTCTGATTTCTTTATTTAAATGCATTTAAAATGTGTATCTGAAGCTTCAGGCTCATATAAAACTAAAAACTTTTCATAATTCCTCCCCCCCCCCCAAAATTCACACATCTATATACAAAATACCCTATTAAAAAAAACTCACCAAAAATTAAACTTATGCCATACCTCCCATCAACTCCACCCTTTGCGATGTAAGGGAAATCGTATACAAATATATAGGTACCTAAAGGTGCAAATGATCACTTAGTGCTTACCTCCCATTGATTTCACTGAGTTGTTTTGGAAATTCCACTAGGCACCTATCTGGTTCTTTAAAGCCTAAATACCTTTAAAAATATGGACTATAAACTTTTTGATTTGTTCTGGAAGATGAGCACATTCGAGGTTTTATCAAACCAAAGAGAGAGTGTCAAGTTCCACAGTTGAGGCCTATTGATAGAACAACCTATGCCTCTAGCTTAATCAGGTTTAAACCTGAGGAATTTTAGCTGGAGTGCCTCCAGTGTTTCAGCTGCTGTCAGAGAAGAGGAAAGATGATCTGTAAGGCAGGCATATATACATACCATGATAATAATTTCACAAGTGTCTGGACTTTCTCAATTGGATTTTTTTTAAAACCACCTAGGATTTCAAAACAACAGTAATAGGTTGTGGGCCACTATTGCAGGGTGATTGGTTCTTTAAGGGCAATTGGGCCCAGTCACATTTATAATCAGTTGGCTACCTCTCATCTGATGCTGTGAGGCCAGGGATGAGGTAATAGGTTGAAGATCACCTGGTCCTCAAAAACAAAAAAACAGCAAATAGGTCAGCTGGTGGGAAGAGGAAGAACTGCAAGGAGTGGGGAGGCTACTGCCTTCAGTTCCTTCTCTGCCCAACCGACCCCCTAAGGAACAGTCCAAAACAAAGGAGAAAGATGGCGGGTAGTGACTCATAGGGCCACACATCTCAAAGAACCACAGTTACTGCACAAACTGAGTATTCTTTTCTTCTTCTTCCTCTTCGAGCAGTGTCCCTATGGGTGCATCTCTTCAGATGACTTCTGAGCAGTATCCCCAGATGGAGGAGGGGGCTTCGGAATAGTGTCCAGAACTGAAGATAGTAGTGCAGAACCAAGTGCCCTGTTCGATCTGACAGCATAGCTCAGGGCCTAATGCTTCAAAAACATCTGCATTGAAGCCCATGTAGTGGCCCTACACATTTTAGATACTGGTACATTTCTTAGTAATGCTGTAGATGTTGCCTGCAATCTGACTGAATGTGCTATCACCCTCTGCGGGTGGTGATGAATACCTGCAGCATCATAACAATATATCCAGATATCGATCACAATAGTCTCTGAGTAGAGATTGAGTACCCTGTGGATCTATCCACAAAGGAAATCAAGAGCCTAAATGACTTCCTAAATTGTTTGGCCCTATCTAAGTTGAAGGCCAATGCCCTTCTAACATTCAGCGTATGAAAAAGGGATTCCTGTAGAGATCTCTGTGGCTTTGGGGCAGGGGGAGAGGGGGGGAACACTGGTCAATTAATGGATTGATTAAGGTGGAAATATGCTAGAACCTTAGATAAGAATTTGGGTATAGAATGAAAGAGACTTTGGCCTTAAAGAACACTGTAAAGGGGTGAGGGCATCAGCCATCAAGGCTCCAATCTCCTTGACCCTACTGGCCGAAATGATGGCTACTAAAAAGGCTGTCTTCTTAAATAAATGCAACAGAAAATAGGTTGCCGTTGGTTTGAATGGAAGTATCATAAGGTAATTGAGTATCAGGTTGAGGTTAGGGTAGGGTTTCTAATCTGCGGCTAGAGATTCCCCAAGCCCTTAATAAACCTAGACAATATCAGTTGAGCAAACATGGAGAATCCTTCAACCAAAAGGATGAAAGGCTGATATTGCAGTCAAATGACCCTTGATAACTCAGATTTCTTAAATAATTCAGGATAACTGAAAGTGGCAGGTGGCACCGATGACAACACCAATGGAAGAATCTCTTCCATTTCTGCAAATAAGTAATCTGGATTGACTTCTTTCAGTAACACCTGTTCTACTTCTAACCCTATGAACCATTGAGGAACCATTCCCTGAGGTGGAGAACTGCTAGGTTGGAATAAATGACATGATCCTCATCTTGTGACAGGAGAGGAAGAATGGTCGGGAGCTTAAATGATGGTTGGATACATAGATGAAGCATGTAAGGGTACCAAATTTGTCTCTGTCAAGACAACACTATAAAAATAACTCTGGCTCTGTCCTGTCTGACCTTGTTTATCACCTTAGTATCAGTGACATTGGAGGAAACACGTAGACCAGACCCTTCTTCCATGATAGAAGAAATGCATCACCCAAGGAGTGGTGGCCCAGACCCTCTCTTGAGTAGAAAAGAGGACACTTCCTGTTCCTGGAAGTGGTGAAGAGAGCCACCTCTGGCAGTTCCCTAGTTTGGAATATGCTATGGAGAACTTGGGTATCTATCTCCCCTTCATAATCCTATAAAAATTGTCTGAGGCAGAGGCAGGGTCAGATGCTGGTTTTGGGTAGACCCTGTTACAGCCACTTGATAGTCTCATTTATAATCACATTACTCCAGTGATTACAATAGACTAGCATGGTTGTAAAAAGACATGATCTAGTCCAGGGGTGGCCAACCTGAGCCTGAGAAGGAGCCAGAATTTACCAATGTACATTGCCAAAGAGCCACAGCAATATGTCAACAGCCCCCAAACAGCACCCCCAACTCCAATCTGCAGTGCCTCCTGCCCGCCAGCAGCCCCACCAATCAGTGCCTCCCTCTCCCTCCCCACTCCTCCTGCCCACCGCAATCAGCTGTTACGCGGTGCACAGAAGGCTCTGGTTGGGAGTGGGGGAGAGCAAGGGCATGGCAGGCTCGGGGGAAGGGGTGGAGTTGGGGCAGGGCCTGGGGCAGAGCAGGGGGTTGAGCAGTGAGCACCCCCAGCACACTGGAAAGTTAGCATCTATAGCTCCAGCCCCAGAGTCAGTGCCTACGCAAGGAGCTGCATATTAACTTATGAAGAGCTGCATGCGGCTCTGGAGCCACACATTGGCCACCCCTGATCTAGTTCTATGTTACTAACTATAATAAAATAACATTTGCTAAGATATGCAAGCTGGCAATAAATTGGTTTAAAATTCCACTCCTCAGTTTCTGTTCTGCAGTTCCTCCCACAGAATTGTGTGAAACTTTTCTAATGAGTCTGGAAACCAGGCAAAACCGCTTAATTTAAGATTATTACAAATCTGAAATTTGGGCCATAGAACCACAAACTGAATTTTGAGCAAGTCTTGGCCAAATTTCAAATTAACATGGGCCACTTTACTGTTTTAGGTGGAAACTGAAGAATATTGGTGGTTTTGGGTCAAAACTACATGGAACTTGGCAATGTTAATTGAGTTTCTTTGTGAGTTTTGGGGTTCATTCAAACCCAGAATTCAAAGTTAACCTCAGGATTTATGAATTGAGAGAAAAATGAACTGAGGAATTAAATCCATATAGAGAAAAATACTTACATGTAGCCCTGTTAATTGGAACTGTAGAGATCTGCATAGCTCATTGTTCATCTGCCTTCATCATGAAGCCTTCTCTGTGTCAGACAATCACTTTCCCCATTTAAAGTTAGTAAACATACCTCCTGGAGCTAATATACCAATAAATCAATTAAAACAATGCCAAGATTTAAATAAAGCAAAAAAGTGATTTCCTTTCTTGAATGGCCCAAGCTATAGCAGATTTTAAAAAATCACTTTTTAACCACAGCGTTTTAATTTCAAGGTTTCAAAAACAGAAAAAAACTGTAGTTTTCACCTTTTTACTTTTTTCACCCATCCTTCTCCCCACCCCCTTTTTCCACTTTACCACTGGAAAAAGGAGAGTGGTGGAAGGAAAAAGGGGGAAAAAAGGGAATAAAATAAAACCAGAAAACTCAAAAAATAAAAATTTTGGCAAAAATTTCAATGTACTCTAGTCCATGCTGTATCATTTTGAACTTTCCATCAACTCTATCAATCAACAGCTAAGGTCTCTTCAACGGGATTACTCCCAGTGAGTAAAGATAAGCACATGCGTAAATTGTTGTAGGATAGACGTATAAAATGCTAGTGTGCTTTGACTAAGGAATCAGAAACAGTTAGGGAAACATTACGTTAAAAGAAATAATCACATACTAGATTTTTTAAAAAAGTTAATTGAACTATTAATATTTTTTCAGCCAATCATAGCTATATCTATTTTTTTACCCGTGTCCATAGCTTGAAAGATGGGAGCTGGAAATACGAGTATCTGTTTAGTGTTATTCCTGGTTACAGATATAAACAGAAAAGGTGATACATGTAGTGACAATGTGTGGATTTTTCTTCTCAACTTTTTCTGGTTTCCTGGCAATGAGAGAAAACCGCACCAGGACAAGGCTGGCTCCCTCATGAATGTCTAAAGGGTGACGAAATTGCAGGGCTACAAGAATCCTAGTTCTGTTGGCTTTGCACTGAGCAACTTTTCAAATATCACCTTCAAAGATATGCAGATAATTTTCATAGTGTTGCCAAAAGAAGCAACGTAACTTTACACAGTCACAAACTGTCCAGTCCACCTAGTGTCTGTTCTGTGAACCCTATGAAAAGTGAGGGAAAAGTGTGATTGTGCTAAAACATGATCCTGTCAGAATGTAAAGAATGCATGAATGTGCAGAACTATGACATGTGCTGCCAAGCATGTCATTCTGCCTTGAACTACCCACTCCAGTCTATTTGAAAGAATGTGTTAGCATTTGAATGAAAAGGGAGCTTCCACAAGATCTTACCAGGCCACATGTAAAATAAAATGATTCTTTGTAACTAATATTGCTCTG
The DNA here is from genome assembly GCF_965140235.1 of Caretta caretta. NCBI lineage: Eukaryota > Metazoa > Chordata > Testudines > Cheloniidae > Caretta > Caretta caretta. Next base: position 169,040,545 of record NC_134206.1, read on the forward strand.
ACATCACAGCGGAGGCCCAACCTGAAAATCCTAGTTTTCCATTAGTTATGGCTAACACACAAGCCTACAAACAGAACACACTAAGGCCTCACACTCTGAATTCCCTTTTCAAAGCATATTACACACCAAGCTGAAACAGTCAGCAGACTTTGGTCCTAGATAGCTATGCCAGTATAAACACTAGCACACCTTTGAGGAAGAGTGATGAAGCCCTTCATGATTTTGCTCTGAAAAGAAGCTATTATTAACCAGGAGAACCCTGGTCAGTTTTATAGGTCTCCTCTGGGAATCCCAGCTAAATACCTGACTGCTAACTAATACCGGTTGAAAGGGTGAGATTACACACAACTCGCTTTGCTGTTGCATTGTGAGGTTGAACTAATAAAATGGTAACAGCAACAAAAGATTAATTTTTTCAAGAATGAAACTGCTTGAGAATTGCCCAATGTCTTCTGCAACATGAGGCTTTAAAGAACAATTTTCAGCTGTATCAAGGCAAAATCAGATGCTGGTGTTTTCAGAGACCCATTTGGCCTGACAAATGGGCACCGAAGGAGTAGACTAAAAAGGCATTGGGATGGGATGAAGAAAATGCTGTAGTTTGAACACCATTACTTATACAAACATGACTGAAATGCCACACCGTTACATTTTGTAATGAAAATGTGAAGTAAATCATGATATTTAGCTATTCTGAAAGACCAGAAACTACTGGGGACCAAATGCTGCCCTCAGCTTTGCAAGCCAGAGTCTCAAAAGCATTTACATAGGGTATAAGTGAGAAAAGGATTAGGCCCTGTGCACCTAATGTAATACATCCATTTTCAAAGTTAGCTCTTTCATACATACTAAGGTTTCCACTCTCCCCTATGTAATAACCTAGATAAGGGTGAGTAAAAGCCACAAGTTTCAACTCATTGACTTCTGTTCCTTTGGGGAATGTGGTCTGTCCTTCTGCAGAAGACAGCCTGGATTTTCACCCCTGAACTATGCAAATCCCAGGAGAATCTCAGAAAATAAGACATCTTCACAGCAGTAGTTCTGTGCAAATTCATCCCTCTTTGAGAAGCAAAGCATTACTGGGTCCTAAAGGGGCCAGGTCCCTTTCACTATCGTTGCTAAAGGCTCTACATTTATTACACTGTTTTTTTCAAAATGTTTTATTGGCGGACTAATGGTTTATATTTTGTTTTATTTTGTGCTTCCTACCTGCTGGCTGGTTTTTAAGGAGATATTCTTTGCTTCTCTCACAGACAGAAATAAGGGGGATTATTGCTCTTGCTTTAATTGCAAACTGTTAAATTTGCCAGGCTATTGTTTTGTAGGTTACTAATCCTTCTAATTCCACTCCTGTTATGGAATGTGTGGTTACAGCAGAATGGAACACCCTCTTGTGAATGGGTAGTGGGTCTCCCCAATGGACAGATTGGCTTCTAAACACTTTCTAAACCCATCACTCTCACAAATCTTGGGAAACAGGCCAGTCCTTGCCTACAGACAGCCCCCCAACCTGAAGCAAATACTCAACAGCAACCACACACCACACAACAGAACCACTAACCCAGGAACCTATCCTTGCAACAAAGCCCGTTGCCAACCATGTCCACATATCTATTCAGGGGACACCATCACAGGGCCTAATCACATCAGCCACACGATAAGAGGCTCGTTCACCTGCACATCTACCAATGTGATATATGCCATTATGTGCCAGCAATGGCCCTCTGCCATGTACATTGTTCAAACTGGACAGTCTCTACGTAAAAGAATAAATGGACACAAATCAGATGTCAAGAATTATAACATTCATAAACCAGTCGGAGAACACTTCAATCTCTCTGGTCACTCGATTGCAGACCTAAAGGTCGCAATATTACAACAAAAAGACTTCAAAAACAGACTCCAATGAGAGACTGCTGAATTGGAATTAATTTGCAAACTGGATACAATTAACTTAGGCTTGAATAGAGACTGGGAGTGGATGGGTCATTACACAAAGTAAAACTATTCCCCCCCCCCCCACTGTTCGTCAGACGTTCCTATTAACTGCTGGAAATGGCCCACCTTGATTATCACTGCAAAAGGTTTCCCTCCTCCCCCCCCCCGCTATCCTGCTGGTAATAGCTCATCTTAAGTGATCACTCTCCTTACAGTGTGTATGATAACACCCATTTTTTCATGTTCTGTGTGTATATAAATCTCCCCACTGTATTTTCCACTGAATGCATCCGATGAAGTGAGCTGTAGCTCACGAAAGCTCATGCTCAGATAAATTGGTTAGTCTCTAAGGTGCCACTAGTACTCCTTTTCTTTTTGTAAACACTTTTTGTATATTTATGACTGCACATGGACTGGCACGAGCTGCTAAGAAGAAAACACACAGCTGGTATCAAACCTATTCCTTGCATTGTCTATAGTCCATGGCTTCCCTTGTTCTCCACCATACAGGATTCCCTAAATTTGGAGTTCTATATTCTTCTTCTAGGGCTTGCGGGATGGTTTTAGCATTTCATAACTTTCTCAAGGAGTTCCCTAAAATAAACATGGTTGCTTGTTCAGTAGCAATCATGTTAAGACTGAAGTCAAGTGTTATCTAGAGACTTGAATATCATTTAGAAAATGCCTACAGAAAGAACCTGACCTGTCAATATGACTTTATTATAACTATTTTGGGAGAGATTATATATTAGGGAGAGATCCTACATGTCTATATAATGCTGTTGATATGTTGGATATTAAATGACATGGCATGCAGTGAAACAAAAGAGAGAGAAGAAAACAAATAACCCCAGCTCTGGTTTCTTCCTGTCCCAGCCGCTGGCCGTGCAAGGGCGACCCAGTAACATCCATTTGCACTACATATCCAGAACGACCCAGGCTGTGATCCTGCAAGCTGACCCACCCAAACACCCATGTGGAACCACAGTGAAATGAACAGGGCTCGGAGTGAGTGTAGGAATCCACCCATGGGCATCATCTGGGAAGATCAGGGACTCAGGTGTTATCACAGTTGTCCATTAAAGTATTAACTTGCTTTTATTTGTTGGTTTAAGACCTCAGCATTCTTTAACTGTACTAGTCATTTAACTGCAAGTACGTATACGGATGCTGTAATGTGTCCAAAGGCTTCAGTGGGAGGATTAGAATACTGATGTGGGGCTTGGTTTTACTAGGGGCTGAGCACTCCTCTGAGGTGCTAAATGCCCTCAGTTCCCGCTGACTCAGAGCGCTATTGGGATTTGGCCTGTTGATGGATGTCCTTAGGATCCACAGGAGCACTGAGTCACAGGTGCAAAATATTTTTTTCACCTAGTTGCAAAGGGCTAGATCTTTAAAAAGATATTTAGGCACCTAGAGATGCAGATTTCCAGGCCGAGATCAATCAGTGGTGTATTTTTCATGAGACCCTCTGCACAGGCCTCCTGCCCAGGCTCTGCTGTTCCCCATAAGGTCCACACAGACCTGGTTCTGGCTGCCTGTCAGATTTCACACCCTGTTCCACAGCAGTTCTCTTCTGCTGCAACCTAGTTCCTTCTGCATTTCTCCCTCCATCTCTCTTCCCTGCAGCTCCTGTCTAGACATGGTGGTGCTTACAAAAGTTGCCCTTATCCAGTCACATCCTTGTTTAGGGTCTTTTCATTGAGTTTCTGTCCCCTCTCCTTCCTGGCCAGATGGAGAGGGTTGGTGCGCATTGTAGTTTTCTGCTTAGCAGATGCATCACAACACAGCCGATAAGGAGGCAGCCACTATCTATGCCATGAAAGAATTTGGAGGAAACCCAAAGTTTTTCACCCATTAGTGTCTCCTCCTGCAGGTTTTCCTTTGGAAGGGCAGAATCAGGGCCAAAGACAATGCAAATTCAAATGCAGATTTTGGTGACATCCAGCTTGGATTATTTTTTAATCACATCAGTGGAACTAGGAGGTAATGATTTTTAGATGAACAGTATTCCCAACCCTTCAAACGATCATCGGGGAAAGTATCCCCTCATACTTCAGTATGTAGTTGTGCTATTCTGACATTCTGGTATAGGCTACTTTGCTTCTAAGTCCTTTTGATCTTCAAGTCCTTTTCAGTTTACCTTTTTTCATAAGCCAAAAAGAAAAGAATCAATAAAACCAAACCTGTAGAAAGCCCCCACTTCTTCTTCCTCCAAGAACTTCAAGTAAAGGGCATTATCATGACATTTTTGAGAAAAATCAAAAGGCAGCAGCAGTATTTTCTTAACACACCTAAACAAATTTATGAAGAATTTAATCCTACCATTTTAAAATATACCTTATTATTACAGTTAACAAACAGGGACCCTTTGGAGAGGAAGAACAGCATAGTGATTACAACAGTAGCAGGGACTTGGGGACCCTGGCTTTAAGTCCCTGCTCTGCCACAGACTTCCTGTGACATTTTGGGCAAGTCACTTCATTTCTCTGTGCCTCAGTTCCCCACCTGTAAAATAAGGGTGTTAGTACTTCCCAGGGGTATTGGGAGCAGGCCCAACGATGCAGGGGAGGGGAAAGAGGGCAATTGACCAGGGACCCTTTTAAATCATGCGGGCGGGCCGCAGGACTCCTAGGCACGTGTGGGGTGGCACTGGTAGTGGCGAAGGCAGACGGGCGGGCACGTGCTAGAAGAGCACATCCAGCAGCGCAGCCAGCAGCAGCTCACTGGGCACCAGCCAGCGCAGGTGCAGCACCACCCAAATGTCAGGCGGCTCTTTCTAGGGGGCCCATTAACTGTTCTACCCTGGGGCCTGGAATTGCTGTTGGTGGGCCTGATTGGGAGGATAAATATATTAGAGATGGTGAGGTGCTCAGATGCTACAGTAATGTGGGGCCATATAAGTATTTTAGGTAAATAAGAAAACTGTCCTTTACTTAGCTTTAGAAATGTCAAAAGACCTTCCCTCTTCTCCCTTTCACAGCTGGAACCATAAAGCCCACTGAAGTCAATGGAAAAAAGAGCTTTTCTTCAAGGAGCCCATTGCAATGGGAGTATCAATGGGCATTTTGGATATGCAGGGAATACAGGATCAGATGCATTAGTTCTGTATTCAACAGTGACCTTTACTGCCAAAAATAAAGAAACTGTAGCATGTGAACCTTACTTGAACTTTCTTTTTTACGTCCTTACATTTACTTTGCAATATGAAAGAATCACATTTGGCAAGCTTTCCACAAATACTACTAGTAAGTTTTAATGTTGGTACCCCGTGACATATTTTAACGCACAAACATCATATATTATTCCTGTTGAATAAATAAAATGTTTTATAGAAAAATGAAGAAAATGTTCATACTCTGTTTAAAAGTTCAGGCCATGATTCTGATCTTAGGCAGAGTGGTGTACATTCTGGGTAATTTAACTTCATTGGAGTTACTTCACATTTACACTAGCATGAAATCAGTATTTGGTCCCCTATTCCACAAGGGCCAGATTCTGATACCCTTGCTCAGAATGAGTAGTATCTTAGTTCTCAGATAGTCCTACTGACTTCAGTAGGACTACTCATAGAATAAGATGCTTCACAACATATCATCAAAATCTTGCCCTCAACTGAAGTACGTCAGCTAATTTATCAAACAACTCCTGTAACTCCTCCTATGTAAATACAAACTAACAATTGTGACACTAAGCACCCCTGTACTCACACCCTATATATACTTCTGTAATAACCTTTGTACAAAATATGCTTTTTGAGGTATCATTGGCAAACTGATCATTAATATTCTTCTGTGATGTATGTATGTGATGTGGATTGTTATGAATATATTCCGGAATTATAACTGAAGTGTGTGTAAACCAGGCGTGTCGGGGGAGCTGCTAAACAGGTCTAGTCTAGACAAAGGAATATGTGTTTGCCTCAATTTACACATAAGTAGTAAACAAACCCATCAATGGATAGAGGTAACCCTCACACTAACAAGTGGGGGAGAAGACAGCATGGCATCTTCACCCAGCCTGACAGAGAGCTTGGTCTGGGTTTTACTTTTCACAAGAATCCATTTAAAGATTTACTAGTCTATAAAGACAGGGGTGGGAGAGGGGGGCTGAACTTCAAATGATAATCAACTGATTGTATACAATATTACTCTATTATAACATGTATAGAGTTAGGTCTTTTCTGAAAGCTAATGACACACTGGTGATTAATATTATAGTGAAATGTATGTATTAACAATGTATAAGGAATTATGGATACTCATGGATATTAGGCTGGACAATTTGCCCACACAGGAGGGAATGTCACAGCTATCTATCTGACTATGTCAATTCAGCACATTAGCCTAAATTGCTATTTATTTTAATTTATTTGCCATTGCAGCTCAGGATCTGTCATAACGTAAGTGACTTCTAATGTCACAGTGACAACAATAACTGTGAATTGTTGTTATTAAAGACAAAATGGAGATTTTTTTTTTTAAAGAAACAATGGGTCTGATTTTGTAATCAAATTTGAAAATGGACAATTAGGAAACAACAGTTCCTGTTAGGCTTTATAAAACATGTTCTTTTATTAATATTTAAGTAGATATAAAACATTCTTAAGGAAAATGCCATTAAATCATGTTCTGGGGCTCTAAGGGTAAAATGAAATAGTCAGTTCAGGGGGCCAAATCCAGACCAATGAGGGGTTGTGTCACTGCCTGTCCCATAACCTTGGAGCCCCACAAGGCTATATGCTGTTGGAGCTCCCAACCTGGGCCTCCCAATCAGTCTACCAGCATGCAGGTCATACCTTGAAGTGTCTGTGCGCTAGACAGCCCTGGGTCAGCAGCTCTGACCCCAGCAGCCTGTCTGCTGCCACACAGCCCCACTCTGGCTTCCGCCAGCCTTAGTTACAACCAACTGGGTGATCCCAACACATTCTCAGTCCTGAATTTTCCTGTGTGCCCTGAAGTGTTCAGCCCTTTCCTGGACAGCTCAGAGAAATAAACAAGTTAATTTGCTCCTTTAAAGACACAAAACACATCACAATTTAGTAACTTAACTGGGGGTAAATACACTTGTCAGTTTCAACACAGCACTGAGTTGGTTTATGGTGAAAATGAAACAAATGTATTAACAGAATATATATCAGATTAAGTGAGTTCAAGTATAAGGAATAAATATAGAAAGAGTTGCAAGTAAAAAATACCCTTATAAAGATCTAAAACTTAATCTAGAAATATACAGGTTGTGTTCAAGATGGTGTCTCTCCCCAGCCATTCTTCTTCCTAGCCATGGCTGACTTTCCATCAGTCAGGACTTTCCACAAAAGTATTAGGAGCTGACTTCCGTTGTCTTCAGAGGTGATAGGTCTTTGCCTAAGTATGTTTCTCACCTATACATAGTTCCAGAGACCTAAACCCCTCCCTTGGTTGAAGGACCCCTCTTTCTCAGCTTTCAAGAGATTGATGCTGGCCTTGTTTATATCTCTCAAAGTTCAATTACCTTGTTTCAAGAGGCAGGATCACCTCATGCTAGTCTTCCCTTCCTGTGGGCTTCCCATCCCCCTGTATGATTTCAATGTAAATGGAGCATGTCTTGTTTCTGATTCCACCATGCTGAATTGACATAGTCAGATAGATAGTTGTGACATTCCCTCCTGTGTGGGCAAACTGTACAGCCTAATATCAATGAGTATTCATAATTCCTAACACATTGTTAATACATACATTTGAGGTGCCTGAATGAGGAATGTTGGTTAACGTTTATATGATGTCAAAGTAACCACACAATTAGCGAACATAAAAAAAATCAGAGGAGAAGCTTACTTAACTTTTGAAAAAAGGCAACTGATGTTAGTGTACACAGTGCCACTCATAGCTACTAATAGCCATAATAAACTGAAGAGCATGTCTGAACAAAAAGGATCTAAGCAAGCATTAAAGCATGCAAGGATTAAAGTAAAATTACAGATAAATAAAGATGAAATAAGTGTGTCAGTTTCACTTAGACATGCTATTGGAATTTTTAAACAATAGAATTCAGGACCTTTTTTTCTGGCTCTTTTTCCCCAATCCAGCACTTAACTTTCTGGCAGTGCACACAGAGCTGTATGTCATACAGAATAGAGTTAGAAATCTCAGTAATTAAACGGGTTTATTAACTCATATTCGTGGGCTCCCATTACTTGAGCACTTGTATATTTACCAAAGAAAATAATTGGTGGCATTAAACTGGATCCTGTATTTAAACATACTAAAAAAAAAGCAACAGCTCTCTCCTTGTCTTGTTCTGTCTTTGTCCTTCCTTCCTTCCTTCCTTCCTTCCTTTCCAGTATTGTTTACTTTCCACTGGGCAAAAGTCTTATTAAAATAACCATTAAAAAAACCCTTGACTGAAATGGTCTTAAGTGTCATTGATTGTGCTTGTTAGGAGAAAAAGACAATGTTAGATGGTAGTGCTCAGTGTCTGTTATTAAAGTTTTCTTATATTAAAACAAGACAAACAAAGGGGTAGAGGGGAAAAAAAGCCTGTTTCTGATTTCTTGCAGTTAAGTTGCTTGAAGACTACAGGCACAGCACTTTTCATATGGCAAAACTTAGCTGTTCCCGAACCCCAACTTTACGTGCCTAGCTCTTGAAAACATTCGGATAGGTTGGTCTTATTTTTCACTAGCCTATCAATGGGAGAAAATGTTCAGCTTGTGTAATTTTTCACATCAAATTATTGCAAGGTTAAATCTGTTTCAGCCAGTTTCTACTCATGCTAAGTAGTAGTTTAGGCCCTGGATCCTGCAAAAGTGTCTGTGAGTGCTAACCCTTGCACCAACACTGAAGCTCTTGCAAGGAAATCACTGGGAATACTCAGAGTAATGACCCCTCAACATGAGTAAGGTTAGCAGAAACTGGCCCTTAGAGAATAAGACAAAAATAGAATTCTGCAAAGGTGGAGACACCTGAAAGTAATTGGGACTTAAACTAAACATTTTCTAGTTACATTTGAAACACCATTGCAAGTCCACACACCCTAAAAGTACAGCTGGGCTTCTACCGCCGTGAATCATCAATGAAGCGATTGTATCAGGAGCCAGTGCCTATAAACTCTTTTTCCAGTGGGAACACAGCCATAATGTCCTCCTAATTTTGACTCTTTCCCTGGATACATTTTGAAAAAGCTATCAGATAAAAGCTACATGGAAAATAGTATTTGTCTATTTCCTGATGTACTCTGACTAATTCAACAGTAGAAGAAGACTGGATTTCAATAAAATGGAGTTTTATTACATTACAGGCATGTCAGAGCCAGTAATTTCATTAGAATGATTCCACATATCAGTAATGGGTTAAATCAGTCTCTCTTGTTTATAAATAGGTGAAGAATATTTGATATTCTGAAATTTCCATTCAAGAAGAAGAGGAAAGATACTTTCCAGGGAAGATTTTAGTTTACATTGAGGCCCCAATTTTGCATTGCTTGTCCACCCAAAAGACCCATTGAGTTCACTGTGTACTAGGAATGAAGGCTCAAATCCTGGACACCCTTAGGCATGTGAGTAGTCCAACTGAATCCAGTTATGAACAAGGGTTTGCTAGATTAGGCCCTTATTTATTTTTTATGATTGATCTCTGTCAGAGGGGCATATATATTTCAATGAAGACCCAGGGAAGGTTTATATACAGAACTCTATTTCTTTTTAAAGGAAAACAATGGCTAAGTGTTAAAATAAACAGCCTCGCACCCAGTTTAAGTAGTTATCTGCTAGTGTATAGCTCAAACTAGGACTGAAACTAGAGATTGTTTTTATTTGTATTATGGTAGCACCTAGAGGCCTCAACTGAGATCAGGGCCCCATTGTACTACAAGAACGTAGTAAGAAAAGATCCCCACCATGAAGAATCAACAATCTAAGGCCATGATCTTAGAAAGATTCTAGGTCTTGTTTCCCTACCACACTTTGTCTCTTTTGCCTGTTTAGGCCATTATCCTGAAAAGACTTATGCATGTTCTTAACAAGCTAGACAACGAGTAGAAAGAGAAACAGAGTCACAGACAGGTGAAATGACTTGCCAGTATCTTATAGCAGGTCATTTATTGAGCTAGGACTAGACCCTAGGTTTCCTGAGTCAAGTCCCAGTCTAATGTTCTGGACCACACTCTCTCTATAAAGATGATTAATTAATATCTGTATAATCTATGGGTTTCACAATATTTTACACCAACTTTATTCAGTATATATATAAAATTCACTGTCACTAAATATCTATCATTACTTCCCTTTATTACCTATACATTTTTTCTGACCCTAGTCCCATCAAATTTCTTTGAATGTGTTCATTCCACACTTTCGTGCCACTTAGAAATGTTTGTACATGTATTTGTACATTTGCTTCATTCTCTTCCTACCTTACAAAAACAACTCCCGGCTGAGAACTTGATGTGATTTATGTCTTTCTTCCTCTTCCCCGTTAAAGGACCACTGGCACAGCCTCTGCTTGCCTAACAGCATCTGACAGCTCAACTCTCATTATTGGATGAGCTCACAAATAACCCCCCCCCCCCGAGAATTAACTTGTTCTAATTAACTCTCATGCTTTGCAGATAAGCCAGGTTCTTTACTGAGATCAATCACAACAGTCAATTAATCACTGTAACAGACTGGCCACCTGTTAACTAAATGGCAAAATGCCTCAGGCCTGAGGTCAAACCTCATCACAATCTTCTCATTTACAAGAACACCTAAATGCTCTTTGTGCCCCTACGAAAAGGATTTCAGGCTACAAGAACAACAGCTAGAGTAAATTGATATTTCCTGAATTGCCAGTTTATGTCACAAAGCAAGCTCACACTTATTTAGCAATATGATACCCTGAAGAATATATACTTAATTCTATTATACACCAAACCTTTCTAGGCTGCAATAAAAAACATTAATTTTCTAATCACTCTCTTTTCTAGCAAGATTTAATAACATCAAAAGTCTGCTTAGGGTAACAGAGATTTAAAAAAAAATCTTTTACCCAATATACTTCCTGATGCAAGGTAAGACCTATGTATTTCAGGATTACTCCATGGTACTCCAGAAACAAAATGGAAAATCTTCTGGCTAGTGTTGTGCTTTGAATGGGATGGAGGATTCGGAGGAGTAAGCACATAAGCTGCATGAGAAGCTTGACAGATCTTTATTGTAAGAAGACAGAAATAGTTACAGTACTTACATAACCTCGGGTGTCTTAGCTTGCCTGAACACTTTGTGTACATAGTTTTACCAAAATTTCATTTGCCCTGATTCCTGTTTGGATTGAGCTTTTGCCACTGTCCCACAGTTTAACCAATGCAGTGCAAACATACAGCAAAACACCAAGCACATGCACAAAACAATTCCTATTCAGCCTAAAATCAGGGCCCCAAAGGGTAAAAAATGTCCAGGTGTGTTGATGGGCCCTGTTGGTCCCCATATGCCCTCTCTAGGCACTGCATCTCACTTCCTCTTTTTAGTGCAAATTTCTTTTTCCTCACCCAGGGATGTATTTTTAATAATAATTTCACTTCATTTTTATAACTGGTGTTTGCAAATGTGACATTCTTCTTTCTTTGTGCTTGTTATTGTGTTACTGGAGATGTAGTTGATAAAACACACAAAAAAACAAAAGAATAGTGAGTTGTCCTGACATTGTGACACGATGGCATAATTGAAATGTCATGGACCAGAGAGAGAGGGTATGATATCCCTCTTTATAAGATTTTAGAGAGACTATACATAGAAGACTGGGCACCTCAATACCAGAAAGATGCCACTGAGTGAATTCAGGGATGGGGCAGAAGCATTCAAAATGATTAATGGGCTAAAGGGATTTATGATATACTAAGATAACTAATATGTTTAATTCTTACAAGTGGTGAGTAAGAGATCCAGAGTAATTGGTGTTGAATGTAGGAAGGCAATAATAATTTTTTTGAAAGTGTTTGTAGACCTACCTACAATCCTGTGACTGGATGCACATCTATTTATTTAACTCTGTTTAAATTTATGGGGGAGAGAGAATGAAAAAGGAAAAAAGGTGCAGGGGAAGTAAAAGAAAAGAATAAGACTGAAGCTTTTGGACCATTTTTTTTTATTTTTTGGTTTTGTTCTTCAAGGGTGGTCCAAACTTGTTTGCACTTGTCAGCAGCAATAAATATTGACAAGAAAATGTGAATAAATGAGCTTTTTGTGTAAGTGGAAGCAAATGAAACTCTAAAAAAAGAATACTTGGGATGGCCTCATGGGACTGGATGGATTGAAAGAAGCCATTTGGGAATATGAATGAGGAAGACTGGGTTTCAGCTGTTAATAGTGAAGTAAAATAATTTTCTGTTTGTGAGCTCTACAGTAGCTAAAAACATGCTAAGGAAAACAAAAAAGCAAAATTAAGAGTTCATTTAGGCTGTTGGCTAGTAAGAATGTCCCCTGAGTAATGTCAATGTTCACAAACGGCCTGAATTACCTTAAAGAACTATATAGTGCTGCATCAGGAGGTGCAGCAGGTAGTTTGTGGGGAAACTATAACTGGGACATCCTATCAAGTGTTTAAAGGTATACTTGATCTACTGGGAGAGGATACCCACAAACCACTTCAGCCCACAATTGGAAAAACACCTATTTATTTTTCTGAAACTTTTCGGTACCACAAACATTACTGCACCAGCTTCCTAACCCAAAGTTTTCATTTCTAGCATCTGTATAAAGTACATTTTAAAATAGCCTTCAGGTAAACCAAACCAAAAACTAAAAAAGCAATCTTATTAAACTGTTTGTTAGTTGATGTATTATCTGAAGATCGTTGCATCAAGTACATTGCACACAATAACTGATTATCAGTTAAGTCGTGTCAATATTATTAGATTCTGACTTTTTTCACACCTGCAGTTCTCATTGAGATGCTGGACCATGTGGATCCCTGGTGATACTCCATTATAGTCAATACAGCTCAACTAAGGATGCACGAGGTTCAGTATCTTTACGGGCTTTGCTGAGACTGGTTTGTGGTCTAAACTATTGGCTCTGGTGAAGTTTGTTTTTCACTTCAAAGGTCATCCCTGTGCAAAAGAAGGATAGCACAAGTCCTATTGATTACTTATGTTCCACTTAAGCTATCAAAATGCCCAGGGGTAGACTTCACCTAAAGTGAATATAGCATATAATATATGCTTCAAAGGTCATTAGTTTAGTGGCACTTAAGGAAAATAAGGAAAGATGATCTTACCCATAGGGCACTGAACACAGATTCACAAGCCATGGGTTCAATTCATTGCCTGTCCACAAAATTCCTGTGTTACCTTCAGAAAAATCATTTAATCTACCCCGTGCCTCAGTTCCTCATCTGTGAAGTGAGGATAATACTTCCCTGTCTCACAGTGGAAGTGTGAGGATAAAATCCATTAATGCATATGAGGGGTCAGATACTTTAGTGACGAGGGCAATATAAGTATGCAGATAGATCCCGAACTGCTCGTCAAGGTGGTTAACTGCATACAGGAAGACTTGTTCACTTCTTCAGTATTGCCACCCACAGGTATTCAAAAATCATGGGATTGGTGCAAAAATCATGGGATTCTTAGGAGAAAGGAAACATATTTCTGTTTGTTTGTCTGAGCCATTAGGCTGGAGCTTTTCTCTTTTCTCGCTGAGAACTAAAAAGCTACTTAAAAACATTGAAAATTTAGTTTCTCACATTCTAGCATGACTGTAACTGGGGCTTTAACAAAAACATCAAATGTGGTGACTCACAATAAAATCATGAGAGTTGGCAACACTGTTAAATTTGTTACTGGTGTAAATGGCTACCCATGCTGCAATGGAACAGTGAATTGGGCCCATTGATGACAGCTGGAGGCCTGCACAGTTTCTATCTGATTACCCCACCTTCATTTTCAAGCATGTCCCCACAGGTGCATCTTTCCAGGATTGGGACCTATGTACTTAAACTTATATCTGATGAGTAGTCCTATTGACTTCACTGTGTATAGTTAAGCACATGTAGAGATCTTTTCTGGATTGTGGACCATAGTTCAAATGGATAAGGAAGCCTATTGATTCATTACCCATTAAATACAGCATACAGTCTGTGATCTAGTATTTTATGAAACTGTAAACACCATTTCATGTTAAGGATTTAGAAACCGTCTTACTGACAAGTATGATCACAGAGCATGTTTCATATTGCCCCGTGAATTCACTTGGTTGGAGACCAGTTCACTCCCAAATAATTCATATTATAAATAGATCAAATATTTTAGTTACACTGACAAACAACTAATTCCTCAAAAATAGAAACCAGGTCAGCTTATTCAAGAGGATCTGGACTGTGCACTGTAAAACAAATACAGTTTGGTTTGGTTTTGGTTGTTTGAATGGATTAGCATTACAATGGAACCTCTGGAGCGCTAAAGTTACCTCTTAAAAAACCAAAATTTCAGCATTTTTTTAAACTATTAATCTCCATAGTCACTGGTAGAGATTTCAAGGGTTTGTTCATGCTAAAAATGGCATGGGGAGAAGATGTGTAGATCGAGAACGGGGAGGAAGAATGAAGTTCAATGTGACAGCACTCATGTTTGCTAACTAGGAGGTCTGCATTGGCTGCAGAAAGTAGAGTCCCCCACCCCCACCCCATCCAGCTAAGTACATAAACTGCTGAAAAACAGGAAAGGTACATGAATGGGGAGGGCAGTGGCCAGGACAATAAGATGTCAAACTCCTTAGTTCAAATTAACATATGGGATTTTTATATAGTTGATAGGAAGAAGTAATTCTATACTGGAGGTGTTTTAGGTGCACATATGTTTTGTATAAATATATATTCTGATACAGCCATGCATGCACATGGGATAATATTCCATTATTTATAGTATTATATAATGTATACATGCAGAATCCAATCATGCACTCCCTGTCTGGGGAAAAAACGTCTGTTTAAGTCAATAGGAATTTTGACTTAGTAAGGCCTGAAGGACATGACTCATAGAAAATACAACAGCTCTCATTTGAATACTTGAATTTACTCAGTTTTCCTACAGTGCATGACCATAACATCAAAAATAGTTGAGGTTAATCTTAACAAATTAGTGAACAATTCAGTTTTCTTGTACTACTCTCAGAATTGTAACTCAGTTGTAACTCTGACCCCCTTCCAGTAAAATTGTGAGGAATTTTATGTTTTAAATTATAAATTTAATTTTATATTTATAAATAAAATTTGCCAGAATTGTACTACAATAGTTTAGCTTCGCTCATAGTCAATAAAATTGCTAGGAGTGGCAGATGCTGTTTTCAATCCACTAAGATATTATAATTGGTTTCATTAGTGTACTTCACCAGCTTGAAATAATCATTTGGGAAGCCTGTGTGGATAAGGGAAGTTTAAGCATGTGCTGACACTTCTTATTTGAGCGCACTCGCTAACTACATTTGAAATGAGAGCAGACATTGCTGCAATAACCCTGGCAGAAGACATGTCATTAAGCTTTGCACCAACTGCAGAGTCTGAGGAATGACAGGCAAGAAATTATACTGGAAATATTATATTACATGATCTACTTTTCACAGGCAAAATTGAAGCTATATTTTTAAGGCACACACTAGGAGAACATGTTTTTATACACCAAGTGCTGAAAGCCCACCATGTTGGCTGTTGACCCCTGACCTGATCATTGAGGGTCTATAATTTTGGGTAAAATATAACTATCTGCTAAGCATGCTTATAGAATTAATAAGAGAAGTTACTGAAGCTGAAGTAGGGGAACATAAATAATTGGATTAGTAGACTTTGTTATAGTTAGAGGCCTGTTTTGTTGGGGTGCAACCTAGTGTGAGTGTCCTGGTGGTAGCCATGCTAAAGCTGGAGGGTTTCGTTACAATAATATAGCCCTGAGAAGCTTTATACAGGTCACAATTTATGCCTTCTCATTCTGTGTAAATAAACAAGACTGGAAGGGTATGGGTACTGTGCAAGTTTCACAAGTTAGAGGAGATTTGGGCAGCTTTGAAATATGGTAACTAGGTAGTTAGACTGCAGTGATGTGTAGGAATGAAGAAATGATTGCTGCAAGGTATTAATATTAATGATTAGAAGTTTAATTATGGATATCCAGAATGCCACATGTGATAATGGGTAGGTACTAATTTTGTTATGGTCACAAAAGGTGATCAAATATGCCTGTGTATTCAAATATTATTTTTATAAAGAAGAGGTTATAAAAGATCTAGTCTAATTCCCTAATTTTGGAGTCCATTGGGTCCCTGAGATGGTGTAAACTGAATCAGGAACAACGCTCTGATATGCTCCACTTACTGTGTGGAGACCATTGGAAACAAAGATGGAAGGAAAAACAAGACTATGCAAAAAGCCACACCACTATACTTATGTTTATTAATTTTTCTATTATTTCAATTATATTTATATTAACGATAGGCCATAAGTTTGTGTGTGTTACATCAGTTTTATTTTCTTTATTAACTCTAAGTAGCCGCCTGGGGGAAAAAAGACACACCTGTATCTGTGACGAGCAATAATATTTTTCAATTTTAATAATTGATCAGGCTCCAGCCATTTCTACACTTTGGGGAAAAGATTCTGTTACAGTAAAGCACATTCTTAACTTTCGGAATGAGAATATAGACATTGATTTCATGGGGTCTAACCGCATGCTTGAGGTAAAGCAAGTGCTCTGTTGGGTTGGGGGCATGGAGAACATCTCACATTTAATGCCCTAGAAAAATATATTGCTGGCACAATAGGAGTAAAGGAAAACCATTACCTACCATCTCAAACAGCAACAGCCTATAAAATAATTTTTTTAAAAATTAAATAAATAATTTATTTCTACATAGCATATTTGACCCATAGTTAGTGTTTGAAGCTAGCTCTCTATAAGAACCTCCATTTTCAACCTCTTCACATCCCAAAGTCTCCCAAAAGACACTATTCAGAGTAACAGCCGTGTTAGTCTGTATTCGCAAAAAGAAAAGGAGTACTTGTGGCACTGGTTAGTCTCTAAGGTACCACAAGTACTCCTTTTCTTTTTGCAAAAGACACTAGTTTCTCTGAAATTTTGCATGATGTTTATAGAAAAAGACCAAGAGATTATGGTTTATCAAGACCCTATTCAGCAGAATATTTAAGTGTGTGTTTAAATGCTGTGCTGAATTGGGACTGAATGTGCAGCGTGTAAGTGAACAATGTGCAATTAAAGGTGAACGAGAAAGTGGCTTATGACAGGACACGCTGTCAGCCCCTCTCCACTCCCAAGATACCCTTCGAATAACATCGTTCTTTTTTCCATATCAAACATGGAATATACCCTCCAAAATGGGCACCAGAGAGAGAGAGAGAGAGAGAGGGACCTCGGTGAATCTGCAATAGGTATAAATGGATATATTTTTAAAGAAATGAAATGGTGGTGCACCTTGATGGTTGGGGGTTATGCTGATAGGGCTAAAGTGTGGCAGGGGGCTGGGGCAGGTCAGATTTTCCCTATGTCACTGTGTGGGTTAAGTGGGTATCTGATCCTCTCCTCTCACTGCATGACAATTCCACTTTGGAACTGTCAGTAAAGATTGTCATCTTTACCCATGTGCACCCATTCAGTCTTTCTAGCTGATTCAACCCAAGGAAGATCCTCTGTCCAAACTGAGTCAGGGAGGCCCCGAAGAAGCACAGCTTTCCTGATGTGGCCACCTAGAGTATGGACTCTGCGTTAGGGAAGAGTTTCCTACTCCAGATCCCAATAAGTCACTGAAGCAATATAGTTAGGTTGGGTCACACAGGTGCCAGCCAGCTCTGCGTAAAGTAAGCGGGGAGGTCAGAATTTGTGGCCTAATTCAATACCCTCTGAAGTCAATGGAAAGATTCCCACTGGCTTTAATAGTGTTTTGGATCAGTCCCTTGGCCCACAGTGTGAGCTTCAAAACAAATAAATGGAGCTGGAACACTGCATTTGTTTTAAACTGAAATATGGGTGTTAGTATATTTTGAGGTTCGCCAGATGTTAATGACATTAAATTAAACATACAGAAAGGCAAATAAACAAAGGATTGTTATTGGAAGCAGTTATCCTGTCTGTAATTAGGAGGAGAAAGTGAGAACATATCAGTTTTAGTTTAATTGGGGTACTTCAGAACTTCACTCTTGTCATATTACATGTTTTTTTACCTTTACCTTATTAAATTTTTATGTCTTCCATATTCTGTGCATTTAGTTTCCAGTAAGTGACCACAGTACAGTAGTTTCCCAGCAGTGATGTAATTTTTCGAAGTAGTCCAAGCTGAGTATACTTCAAGGTGTTACATTTTTGTCTTCATTTTTTGTCCTTCATATAACTTTTCCTTCAATAAAGAATTCATGGCTGTTTAAAAATGTTTTTGTAATAGGAAACACATACTAATACTCTTTAAAAATTGTACGTACAGATAGTTCAGTGCTCTGGGTGCAGTGCCATCAATATTCTCTACCATTTGCAACCAGATCAGACTAGAGAAATTTCTTTGCATTTCTGGTCTTTACCCAAAGTTGGCCATATGACAGCTAGCTCTTTAAAGCTCAGTCTGGAAAAAAACAGTGTGTGTGTACTGTATCTGTTCAAACTAATTTTTCTCCCAGTAAAGATACAATTCTTTGCTTGGAAGCAGACACAAAATATACATGGTGTCACTTAGCATGGGACTAAGAGGAGAAATTAGGTTGAAAAAGTATCAGTGGCCATTTATTTATTTTTGAGAGGTCTGTAATTAAATATTGGAACTGAAGACTATTATAAAGTACAGCCATTTGCATGCAACCCCCCCCCTCCCTACTCCAGCTGGCCTGTGTATTCATAATTGCCGCTTCCTCCCATCACTATATTTTCCTTTCTCTTTACAAAAACTGTCAAGGATTCATTTTAATAAAGATTTGAGGAAACAGTTAATATTTTTATGTAAAATTATAAATAAATGTAGAACAGTGTTCCTGCTTATGACAACACGTACTGTAGAATGGGCAGAGGCAACTATAGCTGAAGCCAAGGATATGCCTGCTTTGGCTCAAGAGTTTATTGTAAGCCATTTTGGAGCCAAGGACATTTTGAGGACCAAGGCCAAGTCAGTATGGAGATGGCAGTGTGCAATATTTTGTCAATATGGAAACTATCTAGTTGAATTCATTTTATATATGTGTGTGTGTGTGTGTGCCTTGTGAATGTATTGGTCTTGATTCACATTCAAGAAGTACCCCACAGGAAAGAGCAGGGAAAAATTCAGTTATATGACATCGGATGCTCACTTTTAGTTCTCAGATGTTTGGGACACCAGTTAACAATCTGTGCCACTTTCTTCATGCTCCAGACTACCTAACTCATCTTTCTTTTTTTAAAATTTCTTATTTATTTTCCACATGAATGCTAAATTTCCCACAGCAAATTGAGGCATCTCTTTGCTGAATGTGAAATCATGCTGTACTATAGCTGTCATGAAGTTCTGAATTGTTCTGGAAGATGTTTTTGGAAATAACTTACTTGGAATACAACTGAATGTTTAGCTGTTTAAAGTTTATTTTATACTGGATGGGAAAAATAAATACAAATAATTAAGGAAAAAATATCACAGATCTTATTACTGGATAGCTCTCCTGGGAGTCAGTGGATCTGTGATGCTTTGCTTTTTTATTCCTTTTATTTATGTCAGGATCCTAACAAGGGGAGTTGGGACCAATGGTCAGAGCAGGGTCAAACCTAAGGCTGAAAGTAGAAGAGGAGTTCATACTCTCGTTCCAGACCATTGTAAATAGCAAGCATACCAGAGAGGGCGAGGAATTATTTAAGCTCAGTACCAATGTGGACACAAGAACAAATAGAAATAAACTGGTCATTGGGAAGTTTAGACTTGAAATTAGATGAAGGTTTCTAACCATCAGAGGAGTGAAATTTTGGAACAGTCTTCCAAGGGAAGCAGTGTGGGCAAAAGACCTATCTGGCTTTAAGATTAAACTTGATACGTTTATGGAGGAGATGGTATAATGGGATAACATGATTTTGGCAATAAATTGATCTTTAAATATTCATGGTAAATAGGCCCAATGGCCTGTGATGGGATGTTAGATGGGGTGGGATCTGAGTTACTACAGAAAATTCTTTCCTGGGTATCTGGCTGGTGAATTTTGCCCATATGCTTAGGGTTTAGCTGATTGCCATATTTGGGGTGAGGAACGAATTTTCCTCCAGGGCAGATTGGAAGAGGCCCTGTGGGTTTTTCGCCTTCCTCTGTAGCATGGGGCACGGGTCACTTGCTGGAGGATTCTCTGCTCCTTGAAGTCTTTAAAACACAATTTGAGGACTTCAGTAGCTCAGACATAGGTGAGAGGTTTATCGCAGGAGTAGGTGGGTGAGATTCTGTGGCCTCCGTTGTGCAGAAGGTCGGACTAGATGATCATAATGGTCCCTTCTGACCTTAATATCCATGAATCTTAATTGCGTTTCAGGGTCCGGGTCAGGAAGCAAGATCCAAATCAAGCCAATGTCAAAGCCAAGTGTTCAAGAGCAGGGAGGAAGAACAATCATAACACCTACAGGCAATCCACATTGTTGTGTGAACACTTTATGGTTCATAAACCCTTTGGATTTATATAGGGCAGAGAGCCAATCAAGAATCATGCAGCCTGTCAGACCCTTGGAGGCAGGACTTCCCACAGGTGGAGTGGGAGCTAGTTATAGCTGCTGCTGGGTGACAGTGTCCACTACCTAGTAGCTCTGGAGGCCTGGGTTCAAGACCCCCTTTTTCTTACAATGCACACCCTCCTTCCCCATTATCGGTTGTATGTGTTTGCATCTGGTTTAGGCTAGAGTACAGGTACTAAACTAAATTGGGGCTAAGGTTTGGATTTGACAGGCAATCACATGAGATTGTGACAGGTTTCAGAGTGGTAGTCATGTTAGTCTGTATCTGCAAAAAGAAAAGGAATACTTGTGGCACCTTAGAGACTAACAAATTTATTTGGGCATAAGCTTTCGTGGGCTGAAACCCACTTCATCGGATGCATGCAGTGGAAAATACAGTAGGAAGATATGTATACACAGAGAACATGAAAAAATGAGTGTTGCCACACCAACTGTAAGGAGACCAATTAATTAAGGTGGACTATTATCAGCAGGAGGAAAAAAAGACTTTTGTAGTGATAATCAGGATGGCCCATTTCAAACAATTGACAAGAAGGTGTGAGATTGTGAGGCTTTGGCATCCTTCAAACCAGAATAGGGAAAAACAAAAATTACTGATTTTTAGCTGTATTAACCACAACCATTGAGTTTGGGTTCAGATTTGGAAATCTGATATTAGTTCATCTAATCTTTCTCTTCACCTGTAGATAGATATAGTTCAGGTATTAGTCCAGCTGTCATCTAATCTCTCCCTGCCTTGATAGATAGATACAGAATATATATTCCCCACTCTTCCATCTTGTCCTGTCTTCAGCTTGCCCTTTCTCTATCTGTTCCAAGGTCTTGTAACCTCACAATCTGACTATTAATTTGGCTCCTTCTCCAAGCACTTGAGTACTTTCTGCTTCTCTCTGGTCAAACACACCTTGAAGGTAAGGTAGTTACATTTGTGCCAGTCACCCCATCCATTTCAAGTGATCTTAAATAAAAGCAAACTTTATTTGGCATAAGAAAATGAATAAAGAATTTTAAAAAGAGTACCTACCTATTCGGTGGCAAAAGCACTATGCAACAGTCACAAAGATTGTTCAATAGTACGAACATATTACCTACAGTGTAGCTAATTATAGTTTCTCCCTCGTTCTAAAAGTGTCACAGCTGGCCTGTCTCAGTGTGACCTCTTTTTGATAAATCCCACTTTCCTTTCATCTACTAAATGAGGGGTTTACTCAGTTCAGTACCCTATCATGCAGAGGACGCCCTGATGTCCTTGGAGCCACTGCACAGTAATGGTATGTGCAACAGGAAGAAACCATCAGTTAATTTTCTGAAGCAAAGCAGGTCTTACTGTTTTTTTTTTGTTTGTTTTTGTCTTCTCCTGTTTCTGTGTTTACAAGTATACTGATTTGCATTAGTAAAATGGTGTTTTCCCTGTTCATGCCCAAATTGTGGCTCTAAAGCAAGGTGACTAGCAGGTGGCTTGTATAACCTCTTTATTTTTGACATCTCTTAGAAGAGATGCAAATAAAGAGAGACCCTGTTTTCAGGATAATTTTCATATAGTGTAATAAAACACAATATTAAATTCCCTGTGCCTTAGTACAAGCCATATTGAGTGGGAAGGCACCAGCCTCTAGGGCTACATTATTAACTCATTAGGCTTTGAATAAAACTGTGGAATCATGGTTATACTGTGCTAGAAAGTGCAGACACAAAAGGGGATAATTATTGGCAGAAGGTTAATACTGTTTTAAGTACATCTCATGACACTCTAGTTATCTATACTATGCAGGTCTACAAGGACCATGTAAAAAATCTGTCTTATGGTATTTTGGCATTCTTCTCGTTTGAAGCCAGAAACAGAAGGAATGGATGCATGCCAACATGATTTCTTTTTAAAGTTATCCAAACTTCTCTGAAGCTCAAAAACCATCTGGTTAAGGTTTGGTTTGGCTTGTTGAAGTTTTTACATCCTTTCTTATTTATCCTTAAAAAACATCCACAACAATAGTTTCTTGATAGCTGTGAAGGCCTCCTGAAAAATTTGAAGTAGTCTAAGGTCATGAATAACTAAATATTGATGCCAGTGAAGGCTCATACAAACTGTCTTTTCACCAAATATTGCCCATCAGACCCTTTCCAGGAATATAACTAACTTGTGTGTGTTTTGTATGTCTTTCATATGGCATTCTTGGTGACACACTCTTTAACATTGGTCTTTTCCTTGGACATTGGCATTCAACATGTAATGTAAGGTGGCTGACAGCTCTGCTGTGTCTGTGTGTGTGTGTGTGTGTATAATATGGGTAGATAAAGATATTAATACCTGAAAAGGCGGTTTTCTTTCAAACCAGTTTATTTGGACTGAAGAATGACCTCAAGTTAAGAATAATGATACACTTTCAGCTGCTTATGCAAATCGTTGGTGCGAAGCCAATGCTAACTCACGAGAACAAGACATGGTTTTCATATTCCACTAGCATTTCCCAGCTTTTCAATTTCACTTTGGAATGAGAGCTTATATAGTAAGTCATGTACAGGCTGCTTGCTTAATTTTCCTCTTTCACAAATTAGGTAGAAACTTAATTTTTATCATAGAAAGTGTCAGAGGTTGTTTTTTTTTAAACCACATTATGGCCAGTTGAATTTCATACTATTTTATCTGAGATGCACTGAGGACAAACCTTCAGTTCCTAAGTGATGCAATATTAGAATACTAAAAAAAAAAAAATCTTTGCAGCACAGACATTTCTGAAGGATTTTCAAAAGGCACTCAGCATTGGTCGAACTCTGCTCCCATTGAAGTTAATGGTAAATTCTCCTTCACATCCACGGGAATAGAATTTGTCCAATACTTGCTTAATGCTTCGATTTTTCAAAAGCACTCAAGTATGTCATTGACTCAGAGTACTCATGGTCCTGACCCTTTACCGCTTCATCAGTAACATGAGCACTACTTTTCCCAAAGTATGGACAGCTTCTGACTGTTTATTTTCAGGTATTACTATAAGTCTTGCAACCAACTAAGTAAAGAATCTACGTTTTGAAGCTAATCAATTCACTTTGAAATGTATGTATTCCATTTACACAATAGAATAGCCCCTTATTCAAATTAACAAGCATTAATTTTGTATGACTTTACCAGAAGGGAAGATATTTTTGTAAGAAGTTCTCAAATTATTGTAGCTATAACTGTAATTTTCCTACAGATAATGTGGTAATTCTGGATTTGAAATTATGAGTGGGTTATTCAGCTGTACATCAAGGAAGAGATGTAGTACTGCAGTGTCATGAGACCTAGGGGTTAAAACAATGTGACCATATGGTAAACTGGGACCATTTCTCTGTTCCTCACTGTGGCTATCAGAGTCTCTGCCCTCAGAAACAGAAGTTCAGCTGTGTCCATTTCAACTCTTGAATTTCAATAAACAAAAATAAATGTATTCTTGACTCCAAAATTATCTTTCCTTGAATCAGAGAATTCCTTATTCAAATTCGGGTGATGTCCTGGAACCACGAAATGAAGAGCCAGTCCGGCAACTTAGCCCTGACCTATTCACAGGATATCCTCTAATGCAAACAGAGGTAACCACAGTAAGAAAGGCAAATAAACACTCACTAGAGGGCACACAGTATCCTGACTTCATCAAGTATTCACCTTCCTTTTTACTGTCTCTTTCTGGGATGTGATTCATGGAGATGGTAAATCCTTTATGAAACAAAGAGGAGGTATTCTAGCTGCAGAATATAAAAAGGGTGCTATGCCTGCCGGTTTGAAAAACATAAAGGAGACAAAGATGAAGATAAGCTTCATCCCTCCACCCCCCACTCCAAAGCCCTCCTCAATTTTCTCTCATAGCTGTCAGGTTTTTCTTTAGAAATTATTCTGAGAAGCAGACTGGGATGACATCCTGGCCCCATTTGAAATTAATGGTGAAACTCTCATTGACTCAGGTGGAGCCAGGATGTCATCCTTGGGCTCTGAGGCCTGTCTTGGGAAGGAGCTTCCTGGTCAATTTGGGTTATTTCAATAGGGATATCTCAATTCTCAAGGCCAAAAAAGCCAGGAAATTCAGCTTAGTAGCCCAAACCCATGAACCATCCCTCCTCAAACACCCTCTCCTTCCTCAACAGGCACTGCCTCCTCCACCTGTAGTTTCTTTATGTGGAGGAGGCCCTAAGGCCTACAATTTTCCTCCCACTCACTGGTATTATCATGGAGGAACAATAGGACAACTTCCCTCTTCTTGTGTCTTTCGGGTGCTTCTCCTGCATGCTCTCTCAACAACAGAGGGCATCATGGTTCTGCCCTGCCTCTTCCTCCTGGGAGGGTGAAGGGGATTGGAGTTTCCCCCATCCCAAAGGGTCCCCCATGAGCTTGTCTCTTAGAGAACCTCTGTGTGCTCCCTGCCCATCTCTCAGTGACATCCTGTGGTGGCCCCCTATATATCTCCAAGCCCAAGAAATAAATGCTTTCCCCCCTCCCATTCATACCATAGCCCCTTCCTGTCTCCTCCCCAACTTTACATTTATGTGGTGCAATAAATGGCCTGGTTTAGGTGGTAGTCCTGAGGAGCCTCACAACCAAATCACCTACTGGATTCAGCCATAGCTGACCACCTGCTGCCTACACAACACTCTTTCTCTGTATCTCCGAGGATGTTGGCTGGGGATATCCGATTGCTGGAACCAATTCTAAAAACCTGGGACAAACCAGAACTGTTGGCAACCACAAACAGCATCCCAAATCTTTTGCGCAGGCTGTAGCATTTCTTCAAAGGAGATGCGATAGCAGATTTCACTAAGGACTTTTTGTGCATCTTTCTCTTTCTCCCCACCACTCCATCTTCCATCTATTTGTGTTTTGTGTCTCCTTTCCTTTTCCTCGTGCATTTCTATCCCTGCACGTGTTTTTCCTGGCTTTCTCTACAAATCTTTTTGTCATAGAAAAGAGAAATGAGAATTATGTTTTGTTTTCTTATTACGCGCTTCAGCTTATTTGTCCTTTTGCTCTGTGACTGATCTCTGCAGGATCAGCAACAACAGCACTTTAAACATGGGAACATCAGTTTGCAGAAGGGACCTGACTTTTATCACACAGATAAAGTCTTTATTTTCTTTTTGATGCTCAAGGCCATTAACCCAAGAACCTTAACAGGAATTTATCTACAACTTAGAAAAGAATTATTTTCATAGCAGTAAGTAAAGAGGTATTCTGAGGTCATTGGACTTCCTTCTGGAAGTGGAATATGCACATTGAGACAACGCCTGATTTTAATAAGAACATCAAAAGGGAATGTGATTATTTTAAAAATATGATTTGTGTCTTTGATGTCAAAATAAAGGACAATAGTATTTTACTTTGCTTTTGGAAAAGTTTCTGAGGATATTTTCACTTTCTTCTAATGTCTGTATGCATGATGACTGGCTAATTGAAGTATTTTGGCACGTGAAGGAATTATTAATTAGACAACTGGAACCATTTAGTCCTCATTAGTGAACTTAGATTATTTCTGTAATATTTAATGATTTCCCAAAGCAGATGTAGTCAAACAGACCCAGGAAAAGATTGTCTTTATTACAGATGAATGGGTTTTTTTTCTAATTTTTGTTAAACCAAAAAAGAATTAACAGGTACTTTAAAAATCTTTCTTTTTGGGGAGAAGAAGATAACGAGAACAATCCCCACTTCCCTACATATGAAGAAATGGACCATTTGAATCACTGCATGCAGTTAAAGCTGGCACACACTCTGCTGGTCAAGAGAGAGGCTGGCAATGAATCTCTGTAAAAAAAAAAAAAAAAAAAAGACAAAGCTGCTTTTATCCAGTGTATACAAAGCTTTTGGTATCCTTACTGTCAAGCCACCTCTCTTCTCACCCCAGGAAGGCCTGGCTGTCACACACGTGGTTGGACATCTGTGCCAGTATCCTTCCATTAGGCTGTTTTAAAAGTGGTGGCCCTGTGGTCTGTTCACTTTTGGGGTGGACCTTTTGCTTGAATTCACTATGTCTTGTCTTGTCTTCAATGACAGCCAATTAAGCTCCTCCTCCAAAATGAAGGGGCTTGTTGTCAGCTGTGAATAGGCAACTTGCACCCCTAAATTCTAGTCAGATCTCCTTGGAAGATGGCCTAGCAGCCTTTCCCCATCCTTCCACTGAGACCACTTTGTTGGCTAAAAATGTAAAGCCTCACTGGATCTTTGGATAATTTGCCCCAGCACGCACTGCAAGATAGTAAAAGGCAAGAAGGTACAGTATTTCCTCCTGCGTTATGAACACTAGTCCTCTGGGAAAGAGAAGAGATTTTGCACATCCCAGCTTTATACTACCCTGCAGTGTGCCCTGGGGCTCAATGTGCCCAAATCCTATAGTGTTTTTACATTTCAAAACAATCCAAGGAGTGGGCCCAGCAGGGAGGGTCCACTGCGTAGGGGTGGGGCTGTGATGGAGGCGCAATTTCCTGCAGTACACTGAACAAACATTAATGAATTAAGTTTAAGCATTTTAGGAGCTGATTGTATTAAAATGGAAAATGTTTGTGTTTATTGTGGGATTGTATGTAACTTGTCTAGGGGACATGACTAATGTAAGTCTTGCAAAATTTTAAGAGCTCTCAAGGACTATTTTAAACAAGGGACTAAGATAAGGTTGAACTTTAGTTAATTAGGTTTCCTAAGAAATCTCTAGAAGGAAGGGTTATGCAAGAATTCAGCCTTTGAAACTTTATGAGGAGTTATGGACCCTTCTTCCATTGATCACCTGTGACATGACAGATCAAAGATGCAAAAATTGTATGAAGAAGTAACTGTCAGTGAGTGGTTCTGTGCTCACCGCGCTTGTGAACTTGTGACCACAGGAAACCCCCCAGGGTAGAGATTGAAGAATGTTCACCAGCCAGAGCCCTTTTTGGAATCAGGACGTGATTAGCAGGCATGTAGGTTCTCTTTATTGTTTTTAATGTTTTCTCTGCAATGTTTTTACCTTAAGAATAAATGTGCTTGATTAGAAAGAGCTGTGTTGTAGTTGCCATAGTTAAGCTACACTGTCTGCTGTCTCTGAGGACAATAATAGAGCAGACCTGATTAGGCAACCTGACTTTGCTGGGGAATTCACAATGTGGTCAGGGAGCTGTCAGCCTGGAAAGACTGCTCAGCAGGGAGAGAAATACAGGTCTTCACCCAAGAGAGACAACTGCTGGGGAACAGGAAGTGTAAGCATAGATCATGGAGGGAGAATACTGGTTCAGTTGCCCTGAACTGTGATAGGGGCTACTTCTGAAGAAGTTCAGTCTGACCTGAGGGCAGAGTAGGCTGAATAGGGACTAGCATAATCTCACATACATACACAAACATTTTTCAAATTAGTTTATTTCTGTAACCGAAAAACATAATTCTAAATATCACGTGATCTTGTTCCAAAAAGAATTTTCAACAGCTTCATATATTATCTAATATGCTTATCACCTCATCTAACACTACCTCTCCTCAATATGTCTACCTAGTAGGACCGAATAATAATCATGGAACAGATTGGACAGAACTTCCCAATGGGATGGGTATGTCATATAGCAGGAATCGGCAACCTTTGGCATGCGGCCCATCAGGGAAATCCGCTGATGGGCCAGGATGGTTTGTTTACCTACAGCGTCCACAGGTTCAGCCGATTGCCGCTCCCGTCGGCTGCAGTTCGCTGTTCCAGGCCAATGGGGGCTGTGGGAAGCGACGGCCAGCACATCCTTTGGCCCATGCCACTTCCCACAGCCTCCATTGGCCTGGAACGGCAAACCGTGGCCAGTGGGAGCCGCGATCGGCTGAACCTGTGGACGCGGCAGGTAAACAAACTGTCCTGACCTGCCAGCGGAACTAATGGAGTAACTGGTAGCAGTAGTGGGCTGAATATCTGCATCATACAACAGGAGGGGATGAGACATATGTTTTGCCTGTGGGTTTCACAGCTATTTGCTGATGGCAAAGGGATGTAGAGATTCAGGACTCGAGTGTTCTGTAGTGGTTATAGACCCTTCTGTCCATCTTCCAAGCCTGTCTTTCTTTCTATCCAACTCCTCCCTCTGCCCCTCTCTTCACCTCCATCTCCCTCAGCTCTTGCCCCCTTTCTCGTCTGCATCTATTTTGCCTCCATTCCATTATTTCTTCTCCCTTGTACCTCATCCCTTTGCATGCAAAGTCAGGCTGCTTCCTCCTCCTCCTCACTTTTTGGGTGCCAGCAGGGGCAAAAGGTGTCATTAAGAGCACAGGAGAGCCAGTCCCACTGCTGTCTGTCCTTGTGCTCAGAACTGTAGCAGCAATTGCAAAGCAAATCCTGCTCAGCTCCCGCAGACCTGCAGTGGAGCATGCTTAATCACTCTGTGAGGATGGTACATGTGCAATCCTCCTGTCACATAGGATATGTGAGGAGCTAGACGATTCTCAGGGCAGATTGAATCTTCCGAGAATTTAGCTTCCAAACTCTACTAAGTCTACCAATGTGTGTATTGAAATCTTCAAAAGCTTATAAATTGGCCAAATTTGGGTGTTTTTTCCCCCACGGAAACAGCAAAAGGCACATCCATGGCACAAAGGCCACTGCCTGCGAAATTTCCAGTTTCTGCTCCAAATCCTGGGGCTTCTTGAACAAAAATTCTTACAACCTATTTCTTAACATGGCCAAAACACCTTTTTCTCTATTAATTATTATTATTTGTGGAAACAGTTGAACAATTTTTGCTAGAACTTAAAAAAAGAAGAAGAAGAAGAAGTGTACCATGAGGCATACACCCAGCCTGGAAAATTTAGGCTTTACTACCTGTACCACCTATAATTCCTTTCATCCCAAAGTGCTCTGCAAACATAGGCCCAGTTCCTGGATATTATGCTTACTCTGAGTAGTAATATTGAAGTAAACGGAACAATTCATGGTCATAAGTGCTACACAAGGTATTAAGTGTTACTGTTAGGATAATTTCTAATTAACAAAAAATGAGAAATAAAATCCAAGACATCTGATTGTATTAAATAACCTTTCCACCTTTTAATTTAATATCTGTGTTGTGTTGTAAAATACATATAATCATTTCAAGTTGTCTTTTAAAGTGAGTGGATCAAATTTTAACTCAGTCAATATGTCAAATTCCACTGACATCAAAGGAGTAACTGCAGATTTTTACTCATGTAAAAAGAGGCTCACTGTCGTAGATCACTGCCTTGGTTGTTTGGTGGTGTGTTTTGTTTGTTTTTTTGGGGGGGGGGGGTGGGGGGGTTAGCAATGACTCAGAATCTGGTTTGTAGAAACAAAACAAAAGTTGTATAGTTACTTTTGCACTTGGAGGTTGAATATATGTTCTTCTATGCACAGTAAGGGCAATAGGAATCTTATATCGGTAATTTTTGTTTCATGCTCAAAATGTGACACTGACAGTTTGTTCTTTGGTATCAGCCTCTCATAAAGAGAGTTAAAGCATTCTTGAAATCTCACTCCTTGACCAAAATGCAACAAACGCTTCCAACACCTCTTTCCACTTTCCCTGCCAGCTTAATTCTTGAAAGCAAGCAGGATGAGACAATTGAGAGAGGACCAAATTGCTATATGCATAAAATAGCAGGAATTTTAAGACCAAATTTTGGCCTCAATTTTAAGAGCCAGTTTTGACATTTACAATCCTTCTCCTCTGAAAATTTCTCAGGAAGGGAAGTGGTACTCAAATAACAACATGATTGTGAATTCAGAGGAGATGGGAAGAGACAGAAATATTCATAGTTATTTCCCTATATGGATAATTCTGACAGTACAATCACAATGTCCCATGGTGCCTCTGAGAACCCTGTTTTTTTTCCCTCTGACGGTAGCAATTAGTACACCCCACCTTGTTACACTTGAGTGCCCAGTCCCTTGTCTCCTGGATGCCTGTAAAGTACACCAACCTGCTGACCCAGGGAAGCAGTGCACCCTGGTTCCCCAGTCCCCGCCCCATTCATTACTCTCCTCCACACAAGGCACTTGGTTGTGTCTGTTGTAAAGCCAAATATAAACGTATTTAAAACAGCTTAAGCTAAAGATTCAAAATAGATGCTAGTAAAAAGATCGGAAACATCAAGTTGCAGATAAAAGACAAGTAACAGAATCTAGAGCCTATACTTACTAGACTGGAAGAGAATTGTTAATAAGATATTTCTCACCCAACGGTCAGTGCTTGTCCAGTCCAGAGATCTGGAATCTACTTTTCATGAGGCACTCATGCTGGCAGAGTTTTGCCTCCACAATGGATACTATCTTGTGCTCTTTCTTCTTCTCTTGTGCAGTCCCAGACTTTGTCTCTTTTCATAATCAGGGTGTTTCATTAACTTCAGCTTAGGGTCCCCTATTAAGACTTTTTCTTGGTGTTTCTTTTGACTGTGTAAACACTCAGGCCTGCATCTGGTCCAGAATGGGCTGCATCAAAAGATGTTGGTTGTTGACACTCTTGATTGCATTAGCTCTCAGACCCACCCACCTCAGGTGATATGCTTCATCTGCAGCAGGTTTCTGGAACACAGTTTACATTTTACATATCTCAAAATATTTCCTGTACAAACATCTTGCAATAACCATGATGATCAACTTGGTCTTCTCTTTCATCAGAGACAACTCATGACCCCTTCTCCCTGGGCCCTGTCCTCCTCACCCTTCCCGACCAAGTATCGAGAACCTGATCAAACAGTATAATATGACTGACTGGGCATGCCTATGTCACTCACACTGTTCCTCCTCTACTTCCTTTCCCAAAAGTGTGAGTGTGGGAGGGTCCTTTTTATCTGTTTGCCCACTCTTTTGTTCCTTTCCCTACCGTGTTACAGACAGAAGTGTTTGTGAATAAATATTTCATGCAAACATGTTTGCTGCTGCAATCATCTGAAATACAGCCAAGGGCATGTGCAGAATAACTGAGGTGGCTCAGTCTGTAGTTGTAAGGAAGGAATCAGATCACCAGTTAGGTACTAATTCTCCAGCTTCAGAATCATGAAAGAATTCTGATCTTAGTGAGAAAAGAGCAACCACGTGTATCTGGCTTTCAAGACACTGGAAAGTTTCCTTTCATGCCAAAACCAGCCCATAAGTGCCTGGCTCTGAGCAGTTTAGTTGGCCCATTATAAACATTTTTGTTTGACCTTTTTATTAATGTGTCATTCTGAGCACACACGTCTTCCCCAAACTGTCAGAAAATTAAAGAAATGCTTTTGAAACTCAAATATGATAGGGAGCACTAAGAGGAACAGACAGCAGTCTCTGTATTAACCTTGGATGTTACAGAGAAGAAGCCAAGTGAGACAGTGACATAAACAAAATGTCATGCCCCATTTAAACCACTTTTAAGATATCAGAGAATATGCTGTAAATACCAAACTTTGTGGGTTAGTTGTGCCTGTAAATAGTCTCATTTTAAATGGAAAGTTTTCCTGTTTCTACTAATAAATTGTCTATCTTTATGAAGTCCACTTAAGCAAGCCTACTTTGTTCCTTGGAAATTCTTACATGTAATATTCAGCCACCTAGTGAATAAACACATGCAGTGACATTTAAAAATGAAACTTGCCTTAAAAAAATCTATATGTAAATGGCAAAATTTTTCAACTCTCTTAACAGCTAATTGTATGAGATGTCATCAAACTACAAAGGTGAGTATCAAAATGTCTGGCAGACAGAATAACAACTAAAATTGGGATTTCCTGATACTCAGGAATGACCAAGATAAAAGGTATTATACCACGGCTAGCATAAACAAGATTCATTCTAAACAGAACATTCTATTTGGTTGGTTCTTCATTCATAGGCTTGTATCTCCAAAAGATGTACAGGCAAAAAGAATGTGAGACTTGGAAATATTTGTATTGTGGAACAAAATGACTTAAGGCTTAGTAATGGATACTGTTCAAGGTCATTTATTCAAATCTGGCCTACGTGGATAGACATCAGATAGTAATCACTTTTGATTACTATGTGAAATAAATTGGGAATGTCATGCAGATCTGTGTCTACAAAATGTAAGCTCACGTCACATGACTCTCTTCTTGGCAGATTCAGCAAAAGGGCCAAAGACAGACTGAGTGTAGGGACTGGACAAAACTTTCCACACTGAGTGGCACTCACTGAAAAGTAGGGCTGAAGAATATTGGCCACTGTCGACACTGAACTAATTCTGTGGAAAAAAATTAAGAACTGGGCTTTGAGTGTTGGCAGTCTTGTAGATTTCATAAACTCCTACCTTATGCTCCATAATTACACCTAAACTCAACTGGGAAATGCTAAACAGAACCTATGTTTGAACTCTGTGTGATGGTCCACAGGACTTCCTCATTTGAGGTGAGGGCCCTTAATTTCAGAAGCTGCTTCCCTTAGCCACCAGAGCCAGCATGAACATTGAAGATCATGCAAATGACTGATGCATTTATTTGGGGGAGGATTAAATTAGCGGTTTTGTTTTTATTCATGTTGGTGTTTAAATCTCTGTAGCTAAAACTGCCACAAGTATAGATGCTATGGAATTTAATTAAATCTGAAATGGTGGAACAGATTTTGCTTATCATTTTTTTCATGCTTGTTGGTCATGAGTTACAAGCTCTGAGGCTATACTGGAAGAGCTTGTTGTTCTTATGGAACTTCAGCCATGTTCTTAGGAAGATTAGTCCCTCCACTCAAACAACTATGCTGCTGGTACATAGAAGTCCATAGAAGAACCTAGATACATGGTACTCAGAAGGCTTATAAACAGCCTCATATTGGTGGCTTCCCTGCACACCCAAGCTTAGATGGCATAACCTGTGGAGTCTATTACCACTATGCACCCCATATTTCAGACCTCTGCTAACATAGCCCACAGGACTCTCAAAAGATACAAGCTCCACTGCTATAGAGCTCATGGAGAATATAATATTCTGGCCAAAGTCATAGTTTAGAAGGATGACACTATTTCAAATGGTTCACAACCCGGAAACCCAGATGGAAATATGAGGCTGTTCAAGACAATATTAGTGATTCTTTGCACTACCTACTAAAGCCATGGAGTCCCTGGAAAATGCTCCTCCAGAATATTTGTTTTTGTTTTTAGTGAAAAATGGTTAATTGTTATCTCCAGTGACATTATTTGGACCTATCCTAAGGGTCAAAAATGATACAGCCAAGTCTCTTTCAAAGAAAAGTGAAGCCCTGGTTCCTGGGAAATCATGGTGATTTTAAGAAACAAAAAATCATGAACAACTTGTGATTTGTAGGCAAAATCATGACCAGAAACTTAAAAGCCCAGTGATAAGTTTACATTTTCAAGTGAAGACTGTCTTTTCATTGTAAAGGTTTAGAAATATATTTCTTAGAATGAAAGCTGAATTTAGATATAGTGGGACCTTTCCAGTAGCTTTTTCCTCTCATGGAAGTGTTAATGCATGTGAAGATCACCTTTAATAATGAAAAAGTCCACTCCAATATGGAAAAATAGTCATGTGTACACACATTAGAGATTAGCATGTAAAACAAGTCTGATGTCTTTTATATCAAGTTGGCTGTAAGTGGACAAAAAAATAAAATAAAATAGGGATGGCTTTCCACCTTCAGAAAACTTTTTCAAAATTTAATAATTTGAAAATGACTTGTCTGAATAGCCTCAAAGGTTCCAACCCAATTTGGGATTACACTGAACATTTTACATGGAAGAGAGCTTTTTTTTCCTCCCAGAAAGTAGGGGTATGGATGAAAACTGAACATAAGATTTCTAAGAGTTTCCATTTTAACTACATAGACATAAGAATGGCTCGCTCCATAACTCAGAACCAAACTTCAAGGGGAATATATAAATTTTCCTTTTTAACCTATGCTATCATATAGCCTTATATTGCTAACATGTTTTATTCTCATTTGTAACTGACATCTGAAATGTATGGCCTGTTCTTTCTAATTCTTTCATTTTTTTTATCTGATGCAGCATACAAGTAGATATTACATGACATCACAGAAGAAGTATATGAGACTATGCTGTGGAGTGCTGGAGAAGTATATAAGGTATTAGTGATAGAGTTTAATTTGATTTAGATTAGCATCCCAAAATTCTGGTGCCTATTAACAGCTGCATTTTTGGTCAAGAAATTGGACTAGAAGGACCACAAGTACAAGCAGTCTGGTTAGAATATCAGTGAGTCCTGGGTTTGATCACATTGAAAATGGCAAGGGTTTAGGTTTTTTTCTTTTCTTCTTTCTATGGAAGCAGTGGAAGCAGCTACAAGCATGGTTGATAACTTTTTGTTCAGAATATCATATTCAATCATTACTGGTATTTGTGGTCTGACACTGTCTAATTGTTAACTTCTCCGTCACTTAGACTTTATGAATTAGACCTATGTAGTGTGTATATATACAGTACGGCATGTATCTAGTCCACATGTCACCAAGGGCACTAGGCCATTGTGAGATCGGAGATGACCAGTCACCACCCTTACTGTACAGCTAATTTGCATGCAACAATTTCATTTGCTGTATCGGCCAGCTAAATAGGTGGTGGATTACTTAGCCCAACTACCATACTATTACGACAATGTGGACTTTCAGCAACTAGTAAAATCATAAACAAAGGTTCAGTAAAAATTAAGTCTAGAATGGAAAACTTGGTCTGGACAGATAAGACTTGTGAGATTTCAGTTTTCTTTGCTATTATTTCAAGCACTTCTATTTGTGTCATGATCACATGTTGCTGAACGGGTACTGTAACACAAAGAGATTCATATATGCTTCTGTAGACTCAAGTGTATTCTAATGGCTGAGGACCTCAGTGAGAACTGAACTTGAGTCCCAAAACCAATCTGAGTAATGGTAGGGTGTCTGTCAAATACAATTTTTATGAACATAGATCCCGTATGCTCAGACTCTTAATTAGGTCAGCACATATCAAACTGTATATGAACAGATGGATAGATGACAGATTTAAACTATTGAATTATCAAGTTCATACTCTGTGTAAAGCTTGAGAGAAACAGAGCAAATGTTTCCTCATTGCTTACTAGATAGTGTAGGGTGGGAAGGAGAAATATTGCAGTTTCTGGATAGACAGGAGGAAAACCTTCAGATTAGTATCAGATATGGTCTGCTGTCAAAAAAGGAGAATTTCCATTTCACTCAAGGCTCAGCGGAGTTCCAGAACAAGGAAGTGAGCCAGAAGATAACGTGTAGTGAATTCTGGGGCACAGAGACTGCCACCTTTTAGACACCTGAAATTACTATAGGCCAAGCAGAAAGGAGCAAATGGAGTATCTGGTTTACCCCAAACAAGAGTGACATTCTGAGGGCTAGGGGAGAGCATAGGCCACTAGCTTCCTAGCATGAAGACCAAACCTCAAATATGAGGAAAGCTAGCATCTGCAGGGGAAGAGAATTCAGAGTGGTAGTCGTGTTAGTCTGTATCAGCAAAAAGAACAAGGAGTACTTGTGGCACCTTAGAGACTAACCAATTTATTTGAGCATAAGCTTGTTACCCAGGGTTCTTTCAACCCAAAGCTCTTGGTAACTTTTACTCTGTGCAAAGTGGTGTCAGGAAATAAATCAGGGGAGACACGGTTGTCTGACCGATAGATGGCTGGCACAAACAGGACTACACAAGAGTGCTTTCACTTAAAGCTAAACTTTACTTAGTCTCAAGCACTTGTACACATGTCTGCAACAGGTTAGTAAAACACCCCCAATCCTTGATAATTACCGAAGCTGAGTGTGGCTCTCGAGTGGCACAGCGGCAGCCCGTCTGCTAGTGGGGAACACAAGATGCATCCAGTGGGAGAATCCAGTCCTGAAGAGTCCCCCTACCTCAAACTTTTCTCCTTTATTTATACATTAGTAATAGAATAACATGTCCCTTAAAGAAAACTTGTTAAGCAAGCAGTTCCAATGGACAAGCAAGAGGCTTTCTTTTGATTATTGATTAACCAGATGTGGGTTTTTCCAGAGTTTGCAGCCTTGAGACCCCAATAGACATTCCTGGGGCACATCCTGCTCTTCTAAAATGCATGTATCAGCAACTTCAACACAATTCTTATCAGGAAGGACTTGGGGCCAAGCTGCCCTCTCTGTGGCACCCAAAACACCCCCTCCCCTCCTGCCTTGGTTAAACTGAGACTGCTGACTTGGCCAATTTACAGCCTGCTGACTTGGCTGCTTTTAGCAATAAGCCATAGTGCTTTCAGGCACTTTACTGGTTTGCCAAAGTCTCCCCGTACAAGCTTCCATGGGCTAAAACCCACTTCATCGGATACATGCAGTGGAAAATACAGTATGAAGATAGATAGCTAGATAGATATACACAGAGAATATGAAAAATGGGTGTTTCCATACCGACTATAACAAGAGTAATCAGTTAAGGTGAGCTATTATCAGCAGGAGAAAAAAAACCTTTTGTAGTGATAATCAGGATGGCCCATTTCCAACAGTTGGCAAGAAGGTGTGAGGAACAGCAGAGGGAAAAATAAGCATGGGGAAATAGTTTTACTTTGTGTAATGACCCATCCACTCCCAGTCTTTATTCAATCCTAATTTAATGGTGTCCAGGTTGCAAATTAATTCCAATTCAGCAGTTTCTCGTTAGAGTCTGTTTTTGTAGTATTGCCACTTTTAGGTCTGTAATCGAGTGACCAGGGAGATTGAAGTGTTCTCTGACTGTTTTTTGAATGTTATAATTCTTGACGTCTGATTTGTGTCCATTTATTCTTTTACGTAGAGACTGTCCGGTTTGGCCAATGTACATGGCAGAGGGGCATTGCTGGCACATGATGGCATATATCACATTGGTAGATATGCAGGTGAACAAGCCTCTGATAGTGTGGCTGATGTGATTAGTGTCCCCTATGATGGTGTCCCCTGAATATATATGTGGACACAGTTGGCAATGGGCTTTGTTGCAATAATAGGTTCCTAGGTTAGTGTTTTTGTTGTGTGGAGTGTGGTTGCTGGTGAGTATTTGCTTCAGATTGGGGAGCTGTCTATAAGCAAGGACTGGCCCGTCTCCCAAGATCTGTGAGAGTGAGGAATCGTCCTTCAGGATAGGTTGTAGATCCTTGATGATGCGCTGGAGAGATTTTAGTTGGGGGCTGAAGGTGACGGCTAGTGGCGTTCTGTTACTTTCTTTATTGGGCCTGTACTGTAGCAGGTGACTTCTGGGTACCTTCTGGCTCTGTCAATCTGTTTCTTCACTTCAGCAGGTGGGTACTGTAGTTGTAAGAATGCTTGATAGAGATCTTGTAGGTGTTCGTCTCTGTCTGAGGGGTTGGAGCAAATGCAGTTGTATCTTAGAGCTTGGCTGTAGACAATGGATCGTGAATTGGAATTAATTTGTAAACTGGACACCATTAAATTAGGCTTGAATAAAAGCTGGGAGTGGATGGGTCATTACACAAAGTAAAACTATTTCCCCATGCTTATTTTTGCCCCTGCTGTTACTCATACCTTCTTGTCAACTGTTGGAAATGGGCCATTCTGATTATCACTACAAAAGGTTTTTTTCCTCCTGCTGATAATAGCTCACCTTAACTGATTAGTCTCATTATAGTTGGTATGGCAACACCCATTTTTTCATGTTCTCTGTGTATATATATATATATCTTCCTACCGTATTTTCCACTGCATGCATCTGATGAAGTGGGTTTTAGCCCACAAAAGCTTATGCTCAAATACATTTGTTCGTCTCTAAGGTGCCACAAGTACTCCTCGTTCTTTTTGTGAGAGAGGAGTGTCCCATAGCCTGTTGCAAAGAAACTCAGATGTCTGGAAGATTTGGATAAGGTTCAGATAAACATCCCGACATCTCTGTGCTCATTGAAACTGAATCCAAACTTTGAACCCTTTTTTGTTCCCCATCACTAATTACCCCTTATACCGTTACATGAGATCAAACACCTAATTTGCTAATATCTCACCAAATTCAGATCCTAAAAAGGATGTATGTCTGTTGACTTTGCTGAAGTTGTGACCACTTCCATCAAGTCTGAATTTTGTTTATGAAGTTATTGAAACCAGCCCTGTGAAAAAAAGGAAAGATTTTATTTTCTGGGCCTGATCCCACTCCTGATGATGTGAGTGATGCAGCATCAAGCGCTCTCTCTCTCTCTCTGTGTGTGTGTGAGATTCTTTTTTTTTTTTTAAATCTTCCTCTATAGTTACTTATAGAATACTATTAGATTTTTAAACCCTTTCTTTCTGAGTAAAAGGAGAGCTCCAAATGGAAGGCAAATAAAGAAGCAGGTTCAAGTAATGGAATGCATTTTGTGGCAGGAAGAACTGGGGAAATATTGTTCAGCCAGAACTTGATATAATGAAGTCTAGTTGTGCTGTTATACAAACTGTAAATTTCATGACACACGCTGTGTCCATTTCCTCCCCCCATAATCCATCTTATCTGTGAACAGATGCTGTAGTCCAAGGGTTTCTTCCTTGCCAGGTAAGCTTGAAGAACGTCATTGCTCAGGGCTCTTTGTACTCTTGGAGGAATGTGGATTGGGAAATGGAGAGAGAGATTAGCCAAACAGCAAATGCTAGTCTGATTACATTATTTCAGTTTTTCCCAAACACATTCAAATACTTAAATAGATGGGTCTACTGTTCAATACTCTGTAATAATAGATCAATCATGCTTAAATCATCTATGAATCGAGTATATGATCCAACCCTGTAGGCATCTGAAATGTATAAAGCAGGCAACCAATAAGGGGAAATAGTGAGAAAATGAAACGAACCAAAAAGCTCTAATTTCCATGACTTTAGACTTTACATGTTGACGTATATTCCTATAAACCCTCTTGCACAGTATAGCTTAGATGCTCTGCTGATCTACTGTTTAGTGTGAAACATTTAAAAGCTAGGTTTCAGAGTAACAGCCGTGTTAGTCTGTATTCGCAAAAAGAAAAGGAGTACTTGTGGCACCTTAGAGACTAACCAATTTATTTGAGCATGAGCTTTCGTGAGCTACAGCTCACTTCATCGGATGCATACTATGGAAACTGCAGAAGACATTATATACACAGAGACCATGAAACAATACCTCCTCCCACCCCACTCTCCTGCTGGTAATAGCTTATCTAAAGTGATCATCAAGTTGGGCCATTTCCAGCACAAATAAAAGCTAAACCTACTTTAAGTATCATTCTATTGTGACTTAAGTACTATGGCATTCTCCTTACAGTAAAAATACATTATAGGTACTTAGAGTGATGTTTTGGAGGATGGAGGAGAGATTTTTCAAAAGCACAAAGAGCAATTAGGTGCCCAACTCCCATAGAAAGTGAATAGGAGTTGGGTGCCTAACTGCACTTTGTGCCATTGCCCTGAATTTTAATGACTTGCTAAATTTAACTTGCAAACTCCGAGATGGTAGAACTGAAGATCTTATGAAAGCAGCCTTTTTACTATGGAGGAATGAGTTCTGCTGGATAAACATTGTAGCTACCTCACTTTAATCATGTAAGAGAAAAGTGAGTCAAAGGAGTAAAACCTTTTCTTTTGAAGAGCTGCACACTTTCTCCGCTAGTTGGACACTTCACCTAAAATGCAATACAAACTGATGGGGGGAGTATATTTGATTCAGAGGTGTCTGGCTCTCCAATGTAATCCTTCTTCAATATGCCTTGAAATTGATAGTAGTCATGTAGATATATGCTGCTGGAATTGTTGGATTGGAATTATTTCAAGGTTCTTTATGACTTAGCGTACTTCTGTACTGCAGTTGGGAGCATGCTTCTCAGCTCAGGTAAGCAAACACATGCTAAGAATAGCAGTGGAGCTGGGGTAATACACATGGTGGGTTGGGCTAGCTCCCTGACTACATACCCAGGAGGCCAAGTTTGTACTCCAGTGGTGGCCCAAGTTGCTACCTGTGCTATCCCTGGCTACGCTAGTATTTTTACCATGATAGCTCAAGAAGAACTAGCACTTGTCTATTTACCTGAGCTGGGAAGCAAGCCCCCAGCTGCCTGGCAGACATAGGCAGATCACCATCTGGTGTAAATTGTCATAGCTTAAGTGCTTTGCTGGACTGAGGCCTCTTATTTTGTATAACTAATTAATAATGCTGGTTCCTAGGCAATACCATAACAAACCTCAAATGGGGCTGCTTTGTGCTAGGCAGTGTACAA
Source organism: Caretta caretta (assembly GCF_965140235.1). Classification (NCBI taxonomy): domain Eukaryota; kingdom Metazoa; phylum Chordata; order Testudines; family Cheloniidae; genus Caretta; species Caretta caretta. Next base: position 169,081,262 of record NC_134206.1, read on the forward strand.
ACACAGTAGACAGTCCCTGCCCTGAACAGGGTGACCAGATGCCCCGATTTTATAGAGACAGTCCCAATATTCAGGGATTTGTCTTATGTAGGCGCCTCACCTCCTGTCCCAATTTTTCACATTTGCTATCTGGTCACCCTAGCTGTGAAGAGCTTACAATCTAAATAGACAAGACAGACACAGAGTAGGGAAAACTGCTCAAACTTACCAGTAGAGTGATGGCAGCAAACATAATGGTAAGTGTCCTGATTTTTTGGCAGGGTGGGGGAAGAAGTTAACTAGGGAGAAGGGCCAGGGGGACAGAGCAGGTAAAGAGCTGGGATGAAGGAGGATGGAAGAGGCAGGTCTGGAGTGAAGCTGAGGTGAAGAAACGGAGGGAAGTGGCAGGAGAGGATTGGAATAAATAGGCATCCTTTCCTCTGTGCTGATTGGCTATCCAAAACTGTAGAAAATACTGATGATGCCATCAATGTCTGCTTGTGTAGCTGTTTCTACTAGCTTGATTTGTGCTGGAAATGGCCCACCTTGATTATCATACACATTGTAAGGAGAGTGGTCACTTTAGATAAGCTATTACCAGCAGGAGAGTGGGTTTGTGTGTGTGTGTGGGGGTGTGTGTATGTGAGAAAACCTGGATTTGTGCTGGAAATGGCCCAACTTGATTATCATACACATTGTAAGGAGAGTGATCACTTTAGATAAGCTATTAGCAGCAGGAGAGTGGGGTGGGAGGAGGTATTTTTTCATATTCTCTGTGTGTATATAAAAAGATCTTCTACACTTTCCACAGTATGCATCCGATGAAGTGAGCTGTAGCTCACGAAAGCTCATGCTCAGATAAATTGGTTAGTCTCTAAGGTGCCACAAGTACTCCTTTTCTTTCTACTAGCTTGAGTCTTTCTGGCTGGCTCATGACAAAACTATGAACTTTAGTTGGGATGAAGAAAAATGTGAATTTCTAAATATTTCTCTCAGAAAAGTATTCTACAAGCTCTGTTACAAAATGCTATCATGGTCCTTGATATACATCTTAAACTGTGCCTGCAGTAGAGAACCCAAACTATTTGTGATTGCACTGGCTAGCTGCAACTAGTTAGTGCACCACCATTTTAATGCAACCTTATCAGCCATTCTGAGTCTATGAAGCCTGCCACTGCAGCCCCAGACATACACAGGTGCTTTTCTGTTGCAACGCTTCCTTTGACTGAATCCCACAGCTGCTGGCACAGCTCCCAGAAACAGTTCTCTCTGGAAGACATGGAAAGGACTTGTGGGATACCGTAAAGAATGCTAAGAGGAATTATTTCGGCATAACCCCTCAGCAGCTACTACTAGTAATTTGTCCCACAAAAGAACTTTAAGTTTCCCTTCTTGGTAGAAACTCTTCTTGCCCTCTTTTGGGAGCAGATCCGCTGATACTAGCAGAGGGAGGGACAATTTGCAGTTCCCTGTGCTAGCACGAGTAAATCAAGCCCAGAGAATGCAAAAGGTTAAAATTCACGGGGTAACTAATTCCCCCATATTTGTGTGTGTTCACCAAAAATATTTACTAGTTGGGCTAGTAAAGCCCAATGTAAACTGTTATCCGCATGTCCAATATAAGTTAGCTAAGGGGACTGATTACAGCCTTTTACTGTTACAGCCTTTTATCTGTATGGACAATGTTAAGGTTACACGTGCATCATTCTTATTCTAGCAAGATGAAATATGAATCTTCACTTCTTGGAATAACCAGTTAGCTGTAACAGGTTCATGTCAGTTAAGGTCTGGCAATAACATGGAAAAATTGCTTTAAAAAATTAAAATATTTGCCTCTCTTCCCATTCAGAGGAATAATTCTGTGGGGAGGAGAGAGAGAGTGGATGTATATGTCTACATATGTGTTACAGCATCCAAAAGGTGGGCTAGACATTGTATGAGGCTCAAGTTAACACAGTGTGGCTCTTTGTCCTTTTTTCCCCACGTTTCCACTCCGCAGTGGCTAGACCACTTGTAGAGGCTTGTCTTCAAGCTGACAAACCTAACTCTTTAGCCCACACAGTAGCCCTTCATGGTTTTAGATTCAGAGAACCCAGGTTCCGTATCTGAAGATGATGCAGTCAGTGGTTACACGTGTGTGCTGGCATGTTACTGTATTGCACTAGATGGAATAACTTGATGGCAAAATGTACAGGAGCCTGTAATATTGCGGGGCTAGGGAATGGGAATAATTGGCAGACATTCATGTTCAAGTGGCTAACTGCTACAATGTCTTCCCACTCTGTCAGTGGAAATATGACTTAAGAATGTCAGAGTTTGGATAATGGTGCTAGAGTTAGCTCATCCATCTGAAAGGCACTCTAAGATAAAATTTAAAAACTAATCCCCAGATCTCTAAGGGTATTTGGGAGTGAGCGTGCTCAGCCCTGCAACACCTAACTGATTTAGGAGACTTGATCTCATTTTCAAAAGGGATTTAGGCACTTGTGAGTCTAAAGCCCATGAACAGTCAATGGGAAAGCTGGGATATTGTAAAGTGTTTTGTTGTTCTGGGTTTCTTTTTCTTATCTTAGTCCCATCTATATGGGGTAGGCTCTTCTCTATTCCAGTTTGTCTTGAAGCTGTTGCTTAGGAGTTCTGCATCTAATCACATCCTTTTGTATAATCACATCCATCCATCTAGTTTTAGGTCTTCCAACCATTTTTCTACATTCTTCTACTCAACACCTAAGTTTTACATCCTGTTTGTGTTGTGTTGGATTTATGGAAACCCTTTGGAACACTTTTTATCTGAAGACAAAAACATGTTTGGCCTGTTTCTGAATTCAGAGAAAGGTCCCATCACCTACAATGGAAGACTTGTGCGCATACACACACACCAATTACAATGAAAGATTTTTACACACATTCAAAAAATGCTGGATTAGACCAATTAATTATGCCATTTGCAAAACCATTTACAGACTTCACTCGCGCATCTAACTTTTCAAACATGGGTCAACTTAATTTGTGTAATGTAACTGATGACATCAATAATAGTTCTAAAACTAAATGTCTTTATAGTTTTGATAAGGCCTCTGATTACAAACTCTAATCTGCTGCAGGTCAATAGGCAATGAAGTCTGGAGGATAAGGCACTAAACTGGGACACAGGAGACCTGTGTCTGTTCCTGTCTCTGTTGTTCTGCTGGCTGACTTTGGGCAGGCCACTTCAACTTTCTCTGTCTCACCTATTTTATTTGTAAAAATGGCAATAATGCTTAAGGTAACACTCAATTAGGATTGGGGCCTGTTTATGCTTGATGCTGTTCCAATGTAGAAAAGAGACAATTTGTGCCCTGAACAATGTATCTCCTTCATAAAGTACTTTGAGATTTATGGATGAAAAGCACAGCGAAAGAGTTAGAAGGTGGTATGAATATTTTTCTGACATACACCTCTGACAGGCTAATTCTGCAAATCACAGGAACAGATCTTGTGGCGGTGGTGGTAGTCTTTACATGGCAACTTTCTATATGTACTATATACTAACCTTACATTTTAAACAAGTGAAAACACAGACTGGTGAAAATATTTAATTTCTCGGGGGGGAGGGAGGGTAGATGATCTGGTCCTTAACAAATAGGGAAGGAATATATTAGCACTGCAAAAAATCTGTTTATTTCAATTTTCTGACTTACAGTGTCTGCCCTTCTCTCTCCACCAAAAGGACCATGTGGTAAAGTGCTTGCTTTAGAGACACTGGCCTTTTCTTGTGGAAAATAAGGAGCTCCTGTTTTATGGTGGCCTGGAGGCTGAAGAGCAGCCTGTTGCCAGGGCTGCTACTCTAATGGTTTCAGCAATCAGCCTGGCTCCAGCTGAGATGCAAAGTGGTTAGGCCTCTGCATGCTGTCTGTTTGTTCTGTAACCTGGAGCAGTCTCTCTCCCTCTCTTTCTCCTGATTTATTCTAGTAAACTGAAACACAATATCAGCATAAAAATGATTAGAAAGTGCATATCCTGTATGCATTTACGAATTGATGTACTCAATTTCTCTGTCAAAGAAAGAGCCTTTACTTCATTCCTCCCCTGCCTCTTCCCCTCCTCCCCCATCCCTCCAGCAGCTGGAAGAATGTCAAGATTAAAAAAGGAAATAAAATATGAGTGAAAGATCCTTTTCACTTGTTGTAAAGATTTTGGGAACAGGTAAATTCTGACCACAATATTATTAGAGAAAGCTGTTAACTCATTTTGCAAAGGAAAGTTAAAGTTTAATTGCTGACCTCTCTGATTACTGGTTTCAGAGGAACAGCCGTGTTAGTCTGTATTCGCAAAAAGAAAAGGAGTACTTGTGGCACCTTAGAGACTAACCAATTTATTTGAGCATGAGCTTTCGTGAGCTACAGCTCACTTCATCAGATGTTCAACATCTGATGAAGTGAGCTGTAGCTCACGAAAGCTCATGCTCAAATAAATTGGTTAGTCTCTAAGGTGCCACAAGTACTCCTTTTCTTCTCTGATTACTGAAACTATTAATGAGAATACATGGCTACCCCTCTGAAAATAGCAAAGCTGTATCATGAGCAATGATGAAACAAAAAATGTTCACAAATATGGCTTGCTTTGAACAATCTCCCTGGCCATTTTGGTTGCTCAGCTACGTTTTCCCACCCTATTTGTGCCCAAGCATAAAAATACTAGGAAAAGTCTATTGACAACAACATAACTTAGGTGCAATATGTCATATGGCATGGGGGCATTGTCTACTATTTGTTACTAACATTGTTTCTATGTTTTTATTAAACTTTATTGAGGGAAATAAAGTTTAATAAATCTCTGAAGTAGAGGCATCTGTTTCTGTAAAGGGAATCTACTCTAGCAGTCAGATCAGGGACTGCTACTAGGTTTGTCACATCTTTATCCCAGCCCCTGCTAAAAGTTTGTTCCTGCATTGTTTGGCCCAAATTTTCCAAAGTTTGTGAGCAAACATTCATGCATTTGTCTGTGGCTGCCCACAGTGTACACATGCAATATCTGATGCATATCTACAAGTCCGGGATTTGCAATTTCTCATGTGCAGTTGTGCTCCTGTCTTTTGTTGGCACAAGTCAGCCCCCCGCACCACAACACATTTCAAAACGTTGGCCTTGTTGATCAAGTCTTCTAGTCTATATTAAAGTACTGGAGGGTGATTTGGGAGCACAAGTTCAATTGAGGCCAGTGTCACTTGGGTTCCAATATCGCTTTAGGTGATTTTTTTTTTTTGCACCCTTAGGTGTCTAAATGTAGACTAATGTTAGGCTTCTACTTCTGAAAATTTTAGTTGTGTTTTGACTTTGCTAATTTGACTTGCTAATTTATTGTTCGCATCCTTTGAATTCATTAGAAACCACAATTGATTCAAATCCATCACTCATTTGAGCTGGAAAGCTCCAGACTAGAAAGTCCACCTCTTCCACTTTTAATTTTCCTAGTGCACAGAGCACTGTTGGGGGTGTCTATGAGCTATTGCCTGTGTTTTTTTTTCATTGAGAGTAAAATTCTTCCCTATGCAACAGGCCTACAAAAAGCTCATGTGCCACTCAACTTCTACCTCAACAGAGCATTTGAGACCTAATTATTTACAGTTTGCGTTGTTGAGTATTTGTGAGGGGCCATATGACTCGGGTAGCATTTTTTCCCCTTCTGTTCTGACTGTATAAGCATTAGTCTTACATACAAGAAGCACCCGGGAGAGACAGCAGTTTAGAGAGATAGCAGATAGGAAGAGGTTTGATATTTTCTAAAATTCTCTTTCAATGGCACTAGCTTAGCCCAAGGGATCATTCTGAGAAAAAATGCAAGTTTTACTGATTGGGAGTGGAGTTTAAATCAAATTGGAGGTAGTGGGGACAAAGAACTGAGGAAATTTGCTCCCTCTGCTGTGAAAGCAGTGTTCCATCTTATATAAAATATATCAAATGCTTTGTATATATGGGGTCCGCTACTGTAATACACATACTATAGTAGTACAAAATGCCACTTCTGGTATGAATACTGCAGTATAAAAGCATAATACCTGCTTTGCTTGTGCATTCATGCAAGTAAAGCTCTATTACAAATGTTCACAGAAAACGTACACAGGTGACATCAATGCACATCTAAAGCAAAATCACTTAAATTTTAATGAATCCTCTGGAAATTGTTTTGCAATATTTGTCCAGCTTTAGTTCTGATTCTAAGGTGAGCTGCCTTTCCCACACCTTTCTAAGGCAACAAATGAGTACCGGTAAATCAGATGCCAATAGTTTTGTTAGTCTGGTATTAAACAAAAGAGCCATGGGGCTGGTTCAGTGGAATTTAGGGCAGGGAAGCAGGACACAGCAGCATGAGTCCCCAGCAAACAATAGCAGCAGCCAGATCAAAACAGCAGGCAGAGTTTAGCCGGAAAGTATATGCACAATTATAGACACAAAATATCTGGAGCTGCAAAAGCATTACATCCCCAGGCTTGTCCTCAAGCAGGATCCTACTGTTGTTAAAGTAAGCATTACTGAATCAGACTTGAATTTCACACAGTAAAATGCGTATTATCCAAAAAGGAAGGTGAAAATTAGAGGGATTAAACTAAGGCAATATATTCCAGTCAATCCCTTCAGGCTAATGGGGGATTAAACAAGGCAATGGCCAAACCTCTGTCACATAATAGAGACACAAGTATTAATGGGGCACAGAAGCAATAGAACAGGAACTCAGGTCAGTTGCAAGTGGCAGGACTTGGTGCACAATAACATGGCGGAACAAATATAAAACATCATCAAATTCTAACAATCAATCTATCTCCATGTTTTTCTTTTGGAAAAGCAGTACAGGCATATTTGGAGTTTAATTCACTGAAAGCTATCGAATTAGATCCTCTCCTTCAGAGGGAGTCAAAATGGTTTCTGCTAAGTGACTCACCTGACGAGGATATAATTAACAGAGCTGGTTGAAAAATGCTTTGTAAGTTTTGTGAATAATTCTGAACAAAACAATTTTCTTAACATTTTTAACCAAAAAAATGCATATGATAGGGAAAAAATACACAATACAACAGATGTTTTCGAAATCAAAACTGAATTTGTTTCAGTTTTTGGTATTTCCTCCTTTCTGCCCCAATCCCCCTTTTTTCCCTATGTTTGCCTCTAAGAAGGGGAGGGGGAAGGGGTGAGAAGAAGAGTAAAAATAAGAAAAAATGAAAGTTTGGGGGGTTTGAGTTCAAAAAATGGAAAATTGGAAAAGGTTGGAAAAAATATTTCCATGAATATTTGCACTTGGGATGGGTGGTAGGGAGCCAATCTTTCACTGAAAAAGTTTGAAAGAAAGCTCTGACAGCCTCTAGCAATGAGCCAGTCAGCAGCACAGCCAATACCACTTGATTTAAACCACATGACCATTCCGAAAACAGCCAGCTAAAAACTGGCAAAAAGTTGTCGCAAAATTTCTGCAGGGCACCAGATAGAGGAAAAGTTTTTTTTTTTTTTTCCTGCTCCATTTCATGAATTTTTTTCATAGGAAAATACATTTTGCCAAATCTTATTTTGTGCAGGAGATCTGCAAATTCAAAAAAGTGTAAAGGTCATGTGTTTTCACTGTGAATATTTTGCATGGTTCCCTTCAAAACTGCCATCCTCCTCCTCACTATATCAATGTCAGTTCTGTTTGAATCTTGTGCGCCTCCCTACCCCCGGTACTTCTGCAGTATGTCTGGGAACCTTCTTTTTAACAGCATTTATTGCAAAATGAGGGACACCACAATGGAGGACGCCAGCTATTGATTTTGCTGTTTCATTGTGCGCATTTCCTCTTTGTCAGGTAATTCATTCCCAATTTTTGATGATTTATTTTCCATGGTTTAGGCGTCTTTGGTTCAGATCTTAAAAGTGGGCTAGCAATATCTTCTTTCACAACTCATCATTAATCACAGCATGTCTTATATATAAGAGACTAATAGAGAAAGGATTTCTTCCTCCTGTTGAGAGCCAGTTCTAACTAACACAGAACTCTTAGATGAGAGGCGTTAGACTCTGGATGGTGATTCAGACGTTGGTTTGTCAGTATACTCAGTACACACATTTATGAATATCCCCTTCACCTCACCCAGCTACTATGCACGTATTTTTTTTAAATTCTGGGAATAGCTATTAAGGAAAACTTCTGAGTTAACTATGTTAAGTTGATTATTTGTGACTAGAGCTGGGTAAGAAATAGTTTTCCATCCTGTGAAATTTTTTGAGATTTCAAAATATTTTTCTGTTCTGCACTGGGATAAAATTGAGGCCTGAGAGACAGACCCACACACCTGAATAGCCAATAGCTTAGTGATTAGAGCACTCACCTGGGATGGGGAAGACCCAGATTTATTCCATACATTACAGGTGAATGCCCTAACCACTATGCTATTGGTTATTCTGGGGCTGGATGGGGATCTATGATAGTACCCAGGGTTGTGAGATGCCTCACCACTACCTGCTCTTGGCACGAAGCAGTCTTGGCTGTCCTTGCTCTGGATGAGCTCCCTGAAACCATCAGCCACACAAGTAACACAAGCACTACTTTCCAGGTCCCTGCAGGCCTTGATCTTTCTGTACAGGTAGCATTAGGCACACAACAACCCTCAAGTTCTCAGAGCATTCACTGAAGTGTTCAGCCCCTTACCCACTGCACTCACAGAATTACCCAGCCAACTGTTCCCCCCAAAAAAGTACTGACCAGCTTATAAGATTGAACTCAGAGTCATCGTTTTGCTTAACACCGCAGCACTGTGATCTATTCACAGTGAAAACCAAGATTAAATTTATTATGAAAGATGAAAGAGATTCAAATAATAGTGAGTAAGAATACTGGAAACAAATGGTGACATATAAAACAAAATCATACTTTCTAGAGACTAAATTTATCATCAGGCTAACCTTCTGCCTAACAAAACTTATCTCATCCAAAGTTCTCTCCAGCATTTTCGAGCAAGCCTGGTTGAGATCCCACTTTCATGAAGCAAATTCTCTTTCCATTTATTTCCTAGGTAAGTGATACCCAGGTGTCTTCTTTGCTTCCAAATATAGTAGAGCAAACCTTTGAAGTTCACCTCAAAATCAGGTTTCAGAGTAGCCGCCGTGTTAGTCTGTATCCGCAAAAAGAAAAGGAGTACTTGTGGCACCTTAGAGACTAAGGCAACATGTGCCAACTTCTTCAACTCAATAGTACTGCTGGCAATGTTGTATGGCAGCGAAACATGGGCGCTGACGAAGATAGAGGAGCAACAACTGTGTCACGGAGAGGGTGATGGAAAGAAGAATTCCAGGCATTTCTGTGACCGAGTCTCCAATGAAGTGATCAGACAGCAGAGTGAAGTGCAAGATGTCATTGTTGAAAGCAGTTACAGTAACCTGTGATGGGCCGGGAATATAGCTAGGCTCACTGACAATCTATAGACTACAGCTGTCATCAAGTGTTATCCACAGGAACTGAAATGACCACTCATCTGATCTCCAAAGAGATGGGAAGATTTTATCATGAAAAGAAATGACCACTATGGAAAAGTAAGGCCAGGATAAGAGAAGAATGGAAGATGTGCTGTGAACAGTGCAATCTATTTGAAGGGTGAAGGACTGATAGATCAAGGTGATCAATAGGCCTTTTCGATCTCCAATTTCTAGGGGCTACTCAATAGGTAGATCCGTGCATTCACCAATTTGAAATCCTGTCCTATGAGTATATGAACCATTAGATCAGTAAATTTGCAGCAAATATCTTGATTAATTTTCTGTCAATATTTCTGTTAATATAGCTCATAAACAAGTCAATATTTCAGTCAATATTTCAGAGAATTAAGATCAATTAACCACAGATGGCCCACTTTTGTTTTTGTGTTACTGTACAATCTCTTAGAATATGTTATTTAGTTAATTTCTCTCATGTACAATCTCTTAGAATATGTTATTTAGTTAATTTCTCACATGAAGATGTATATTTTCCATAGTTCAAATACCAATGAAAAAAAATCAACATATTTACCTCGTTTCATATATGTGCCCTTTGTTTATATTTTGTACCTGCTATTTGGCAATGCAGATCTTTGCTTTATAGTTTATTGCAGTCCAGGTTGTTGGGTTTTTTTTCCAAGTTAAGGTCCTGATGCAAAGCCCATTGAAGTAAATGGGATCCTTTCCATTAACTTCAATGGGCTTTAGGTCAGGCACCAAATATATATTTATTCCTAAAATAGCGAGACAATCTAATTTTATTAATATGAAAAACAGCCATTAGCCACTAATGTTAAATAGATTCTCAGAGAAGTGTTTAATAAAACTGTCGACAATTCCAATTACTTACTTGTTAAGGCATACTTTGCAAACCAGCAAATGAAAAGTATTCTCTCTCATCCTAATATTTTCTTTTATTGTTTTGAAGTTTAAAAAAAATCATATCATTGGGCTACAAAAGGTCATTAGAAGACAGAATTGACACAGAAGCAAACTCTGCAAGCTAATAACAAAGATACCTCAGTGTGTTGCATTTGGGATTGCAACAATACAGATCATTTCAGATATTTAAGATAAGATACAATGAAAAATGATATGCTTCTTATGCTTTTTAAAAAGGATTCTTAAATAAATAGAAGAGTTAACAATATTAGTGTGAATGGTTTGTGTCCAAAGTCTAAGAACACCTGATAACAGGGCCATCCCTGATAACCTGCATGATTCATTATAAGAGTCAAACATCTGGTTATCCCAGGACCACCACCACTACCACCACGGGAGTCACGGGAAGCACACATGGAAAAAAAAATTGATGAATTTTGGCTGCAGCAAGTCAGACCCCTGATTGTTTTGTGTTTTTTGTTTTGTTTTGTTTAGGCAGAGAGAATGAATATCTATTAAATATTCTGAAAATATTAGACTCTTGCTTCTTTTCTATTTTCCCTTTTGGATGTGTAAGTGATGATATTACTTGTGCATGTGAGATTTTTATACATATGAATAACCTTGTTAAACTCTATAGCTCTGTCTAGACTAGGATTTAAAGGTTTGATGTTACAGCATGTTAGCTAACCCTGTAATTTACACCTACTAATACGCTTGACAAGGCAGGATAAGTTGTACGTTAGCACATATTAAATTGGTTGAGTTAAAGCATGACGGGAGGGGGAGAAACTAGGCTTTAACTGAACCATATTGGATGTGCCCAGCTTGCCTTGTCTTAACTAGACTATTACAAAGGGTTAGTTAAATTGACCTAATTGAACGAAAGATCACACTAGCCAACACATTCTAATATAACTTGAAATTCTAGTTGTGACAAAGCCGAGGAGACTACTCATGTTCAAGGTTACTCATATGCATAAGTAGAGCCCTGCGTAGATACAAAAATTTGGATCCTTATCCAATCTGTGATCCGCACAGATAGTAAACAATACAACTGCATCTTAGGATGTAGATATCCGCAGATGTAAAGTGCATATCTGTGGATTTGCAGGGCTCTATGCAAAGGTGTTTGCAAGACTGGAACCATAGTCCTTATTTATTTGTAGCTCTCAGGCCCAGTTCTCCTTTGGAAAGAAGGTGTCGCACCAGTGTAACTCGAGAATTTTGCCCATTGCAGTTTATATCGAGAACATTTTCAAAATAAGGTTAAAAAAATACAAAAAAAGGTATAGCTATTTCTTTAGCTCTCAGAGGTCAACGTTAAAAGAAAAAAGGCAGTTCTGTTCCCCTCCCCCCTTAAACCAGAAAAATGTACTAAAGAAAAATAGAAAATGTGAGGAGCATATTGGGGGCTAACCACTTATGCCATTTGGTAGTTGCTATACCTTTTCAAGCTGTTAGGTTAACCCAAATGACAATATTAGTGAATCTCAGGCTATGGCTACACTACAGATCTTGCAGCTGCGCTGATATAGAGCTGCTAGTCAGACGTTCTAAGCCGACGGGAGAGAGCTCTCCTGTCGACTTAATTACTCTAACCTCTGCGAGCGGCAGTAGCCGTGTGAGTAGGAGAAGCTCTCCCACTGACACAGGGCTGTCCACATGAACGCTTAGGTCAGTGTAACGTATGTGGCTTGGGGGAGTGGCTTATTCACACCCCTGAGCAACATAACTTATACCAACTTAAGCTGTAGTGTGTACATAGCTTTAGTCATTACTAGTGAAAGAGAAAGTAAGTATTGGGCTAGATTGCTGTGCTGTTTGTCTGTGCTTAGATTGGAGTTACTCAGTAGTAGACAAATCATCAGGCATTTTGCCATTGATTTAAATGGGAATAGAATTTGGCATTTTTCCACCTCTTTCTCTCTTTGAGCTATGGGAAACTAAAAATTTAACTGCACAAGGTTTTATGTGGCCCTTTTCTCTGGTTTTGTTCTAGATGCATAGCCTCAAGTGTTATGCAAAAGGGATTCAGCAGTATTGTAAGCAGGCTCAACTCCTTTGAGTTCATCATGGTTGCATACCAGATCTGAAGTTGGCCCAAAATCTCAAAGTAAAAATTCAATCAGTTATTGAGCTTCAGCTAGCTTTAGGCCAAAAACATGGAAGAGTGTAAATTATGTATTTCATAGACACCAATACTGATTCTCTGAGAACTGAGCTGAAGTTCCCATTCCTAAATTTTTTAAAAAAACTTTGATTAAATTTCAGGTTGAATTTAAGTCTCAAAACAAAGTGAGCTTTCTGTGGTTTCAGTTCTCATTGGTTCACTGCAAACATTTCATTTAGATTTATACTCTTTACATTACTCCTCAACATACATTTTGTTTCCCCTCTTTTTTAATATTGGAATTAGAAAAAGAGAAGTATATATGTTTATTTTTCCAGCAGTCCTTTCAGGCAATAAGAATTGCCCAGAATCAGAAATGTAGGGCTGGAAGTCAATCCCCCTGTGCTGAGATAGGATCAAGTATACCTAGACCATCTCTGACAGGTGGTTGTTTAACCTGTTCTTAAAAATCTCCAGTGATCACCAATTCCACAACTTCCATGGAAGCTTATTCCAGTTCTTAACTATACTAAAGCCTTATAAGAAAATATAAACATTTTCAATGCAGAGATCCAAGTACAAATGGTGTTGCGATCTGGAAGCACCAATGAAGAGATCCAAACAAGCATAGAATCATAGAACTGGGAGGGACCTCGAGAGGTCATCTAGTCCAGTCCCTTGCACTTGTGGCAGGACTAATTATCTAGACCATTTTTGACAGGTCTAACCGGCTCTTAAAAATCTCCATTGATGGAGATTCCACAACCTCCCTAGGTAATTTATTCCAGCGCTTAACCACCCTGTTTTTCCTAATGTCCCACCTAAACCTCCCTTGCTACAATTTAAGCCCCTTGCTTCTTGTCCTATCCTCAGAGGTTAAGAAAAACAAATTTTCTTCCTCCTCCTTGTAACAACCTTTTTACATATTTGAAAACTGTTACCATGTCCCCTCTCAGTCTTCTGTTTTCCAGACTAAACAAACCCAATTTTTTCAATCTTCCCTCATAGGTCATGTTTTCAAGACATTTTGTTGCTCTTCTTTGGACTTTCTTAAATTTGTGCATTTCCTGAAATGAGGTGCCCAGAACTGGACACAATACTCCAGTTGAGGCCTAATTAGAGTGGAGTAGAGTGGAGGAATTACTTCTGATGTCTTGCTTAGAACACTCCTACTAATACCTTCCACAATGATGTTCGCTTTATTTGCAACAGCATCACACTGTTGACTCATATTTAGCTCGTGGTCTTCTGGACGAGTCTTCTGGAATCTCTCCCATCTTCCATGACTTCTCAAAGATAATAGCTAATGGCTCAGATATCTCCTCAGTCAGCTCCTTGAGTATTCTAGGATGCATTTCATTAGGGCCTGATGACTTGAAGACCTCTAATTTGTCCAAGTAATTTTTAATTTGTTCTTTCCCTATTTTAGCCTCTTCTGATCCTACCTCATTTTCACTGCCATTCACTACGTTAGACGTCCAATCACCACCAACCTTCTTGTTGAAAACCAAAACAAAGAAGTCATTAAGCACCTTTGCCATTTCCACATTTTCTCTTATTATTCCTCCCCACCACCTGCTTATTGAGTAACTGGCCTACCTTGTCCTTGGTCTTCCTCTTGCTTCTAATGTATTTGTAGAATGTTTTCTTGTTACCCTTTACATCTGTAGCTAGTTTGATCTCATTTTGTGCCTTGGCCTTTCTAATTGTGTCCCTACATACTTATGTTATTTGTTTATATTCATCCTTTGTAATTTGACCTAGTTTCCACTTTTGGTAGGACGCTTCTTTGATTTTTAGATCATTGAATATCTCCTGGGTAAGCCAGGGTGGCCTCTTGCCATACTCCCTATCTTTCCTACACAGTGGGATAGTTAGCTCTTGTGCCCTTAATAATGTGTCTGAAAACTGCCAACTGTCTTCTATTGTTTTTCCCCTTAGACTTGCTTTCCATGGGATCTTACCTACCAATTCCCTGAGTTTGCTAAAGTCTGCCTTCTTGAAATCCATTTTCTTTATTTTGCTGTTCTCCCTCCTCCCACTCCTTAGAATCATGAACTCTATCATTTCATGATCACTTTCACCCAAGCTGCCTTCCACTTTCAAATTCTCAACTAATTCCTCCCTATTTGTCAAAATCAAATCTAGAACAGCCTCTCCCCTGGTAGCCGTCTCCACCTTCCGAAATAAAAAAAAAAATGTCTCCAATACATTCCAATAACTTGTTGGATAATCTGTGCCCTGCTGTGTTATTTTCCCAACAGATGTCTGGGTAGCTGAAGTCCCCCATCACCTCCAAGTCCTGTGCTTTGGACGATTTTGTTAGCTGTTTAAAAAAAGCCTCATCCACTTCTTCTTCCTGGTTAGGTGGTCTGTAGTAGATCCCTACCATGACATCTCCCTTGTTTTTTACCCCTTTTATCCTTACCCAGAGACTTTCAACAAGTCTGTCTCCTATTTCCATCTCAATCTCAGTCTAAGTGTATACATTTTTAATATATAAGGCAACACCTCCTCCCTTTTTTCCACTGCCGGTCCTTCCTGAGCAAACTGTATCCTTCTATACCAATATTCCAGTCGTGTATTATCCCACAAGGTCTCTCTGATGCCAACTATGTCATAGTTGTGTTTATTTACTAGCATTTTGAGTTATTCCTGCTTATTCCACATACTTCTTGCATTGGTATACAGACATCCGATTTGATTTCACCCCCCAGTTCTGTCTTGTCTCTCCTTTATCCCTGCTGTAACAGCCCATGCTCCCGCCAAATTCCAAACTTTCTTCCAGGTCTCCATGTTCTTGACAATGTACCTTAACACTAAAAAGGCAAGGCAAGGACAGGTTGAGTAATGCTTTGCAGAACACAGTTGGAATGAGAAAAATGTGTTCTTAAGAAAGCTAAAGAATTTAGCTTGACAACAACACTTGACAATTTCAGTGGAGGAATATCACCAAGTACTATACCTCAGTATTTTTATATATATATACACTAATGATGAGGAAGTTAACAAATATGCTGTTCAGAGCTTTTAGCATAGCTCTCAGGAGCAAATGACTTCTCACTGCAGGATAACTGAAGAGTCAAGAAAGAATGCATAAATACACAGTGTTATGAACAGCAGATTACTGTATTTCATAGCATTAGTTCAGATTGTTGAGCAATAAAACCACTCTAAAACCTAACTATGTACTCTTGTGGAAGAGTGCTATAAAATTAAAGAGGATAAAACCAAGTGGGATCCATAAGTATATCTGAATTCTATAGAAATTACTCTATGAACCTGTAGAATCTATCGAGGATATGGACATATTACCATCCTTCATATATTGACTGTTAACACTAAGGAGTGAGGGAAATTATTTACACCAGTGTAACTGAGAACAGCATTTGGACTGATATATGTCTCAGAGGTAGTGTTGAAATAGTGGAGATAGAAGAAGTGAGAAAGGCGATAGGATAAGTAAGGACCTTATCCAACATCTATTGAAGTCAATGGGAGTATTTCTACTGACTATAGTGGACTTTGGATCAGGCCCTTAATTACAACAGGTCATTGGATTATACTAGTAGTTGTGTAAATAGCATGTGTGCATCTGGGTAAGAGTGCTCAGCATGATAAGGCTTTAGGATGCAGTTTCACCCTTTAAAAAAGGGAGGTAGAAAGCGGGAAGGAAGGTAGTTTAAAAAAAACAATAAAGACAAAAATAAATCTATTTGTTTCCTGTCTCCTGCATCTTCCTTAGATATTTGCCTCTCTTCACATTTGTCTGACTCATTTCCTAGCCTGGAAAGAGAAGTCAAGGAAATGTTTTTGTAAAGCCAGCTTGAAGAGAAGTGCAGCATCAACATAAAGCTACAGAAGTTTGATGTTTATTACATTTATTTTGTGACACATACAAGACAGTGGAAGCCTTTTTCATGAATGAAACTTGTACTGAAGTTCATAAGACTTCTGTTTGTGTAGGACTTCCAGGATCAGGCCTCAGTGGGAATTTTCAAAGCCCTTAGCTTTGGCCATTTGAAATCAATAGGAATTTTATCACAGAGGTTTCAAGGACAGCAGGATTAGGCCAAAGTTGAGTAGTTTTGAAAACCCACTTCACTATTGTTAGTAACTTTTCTTATCCTTTATTGTTTAACTTAGTTCTACAAGGGAATTCTGACCTCATGAAGCCTAAGAGCTTGTCTAAACATTAAAAGTTCTTCCAGAATAAAGTAGGGTGTGAATTTAAAGTGAATTAAACTAACTTGGAATAATTAGGAATAGTTAATCAGGAATAGCTCTCTATATAGACAAGCTTGAACTATCTTACTACTACCGTCCCTGCAGGAGAAATTGTGATATTATTGGGCCTGATCCAGTACTCTTTACATAGGCAACCGCCCCACTAAAGTCCACTGGAGTTTGCCTGCATGCAGAGTATAGACTCAGATCCATACAGATGTTAATTTTGCAGGTTGGAGTCTCAGCTGCTGTAAATCAGAGGAGCTCTATTCTCTTCAGTGGAGCTTCACAGATTTATATCAGCTGAGGATCTGGTCCTTTCCATACAAGGATGCGAAGATGTACCTGGTACTGTGTGTGTCAAAATGGTAGAGGAAAAGAAATTGTCAGACAAAATGAGGTCCTTTCCTTTCTATAACATGTTCTATTCAAACTGCTACCCAGACCTCAGTAACGTTTTTGTTTTAAAAATTAAAAAAGATTAAGAAATTAAAGATATTCCCACATTTTTTTGGAGAATTAAGTTTTAGAGACAAATAAGGAACCTAATATTCAAAAGATTTCTAAGACTTCAATGATAGTGACCCTCATATAAATATTGTATTGTGTTAAAGCATTTATCTTGTTTATTATGAATATTAAGAGAGGAAAATGGGTCTTGATGGCTACTACAGTGAAAGAAGATAGAAAACATGGGGCCCAGTGCATGTCTTGCATACTTGTTATTGATACAAACTGTGAGGTTTGGACTGGCTTTTCAAAAGACTGCAGGGGGCTGCATTTCAAAGAAAAGTGACCATTTATCTCATCTGTAGGGTGTTATTCTCTCCATTAATATTGTGGTAGACATCTCAGAAATTCATCAAAATAGGTCATTTAAATCTGATGCTAGGTCCCTAGACCAGAGGTTCCCAGATAGTTAGGTCGGTGCTATATTTGATTTCTAGTGTCTTAAAAATAATTAAAAAAAAACTTTCTTGGCTAAGCTAACAAAGAATTGACTTTCAGAGGATAGGCTCCACATGACAAAATAACCATACATATTTTCTGCTACATTTGAACTGAGCAGGAATAAAATAGAGAAGAAAAAAAAAAGATTAACACCTCAAAGAGCTGCGTACAGGCACAGTACATTCTCGGAACTAATTAAAAATCTGACAAATCATCCATATACATGTCTTTGGAAGGAAAAAAGGGATGATCCACTATAAATTGACCTTTTGTTAAATGGTAACATTTCTAAAAGTTAAGTCATCTTTTTAGATTCAGTTCAGAGTGTTCTTTCAAGAAATAGTAGAAATGCATATCCGAGCCTGGTAGTCTAGTGTTAGTCAGATATACTGCCATACAGAAAGCCAAGTTAGGATCTCTCTATTGTCCTTTCTCTGGGGCTGGCATTGAATGGGAGCCTAGCATAGGCCAATATGCCCAAGAACGAATGCAATTTACATAGCTCTCCTATGACCCTACTCTGACTAATTAAGGAATGGTGTTAGAGGGCACTTCCTTGCTCCAGGGCTTATTATGAAATAGACCTTTGTGAAGAACTTTGAGTGATGAATTAAACAGGACCCGGAGGTTTGCACCACTTTAACAAATGGACAGTGTCTCAGATAGTTCTATAAATCATTTTCCCCTTCCGATCATTATCGCTTCTGTCTCGCCAAAGGTCAATTTGAGACCACTCTTCTTCATCCAAGAGTTGATCTTTTGCAGGCATATTGGTACCCTGGTGATAGCACTGTTTGCAACTGGGAACAAGATATACAGCTGGGTGTTATCAGCTGGTCGTGGAGAACAGGAAGTCTCATTAGCTCTCCAAGTGAAGGGAGACTGGATAGACCTGTGTGAGGAAGAGGAGCAGTAACTCGCCAACATTCTGTCCTTTAGAGATAATGAGTCATTGTAGTACTGCTCTGTGTACTCCAGCAACATCATGCAAGCAGACCTTTAGTGCTGAAGCTAAACAAGGAAAGGAGAAATGGTGGTGACAGTGTCTCAGGCAGGGGTGGCCAAACGATGGGTGGTGGCCCAACAGTAAGCTGTGACACAGTCCCAGGTGGTCCACTGGTGCAACTGCATTCTCTAGTCAAGCTCTTAGTAAATCTTTAACTTTATGTGACTTGTGTAATCTAAGTAAAAGCTACATAAATGTAATGCTTTGAGCGTATATGTTGGACAGAGTATAGAAAAAAAATATTTATTTTAAAAACAAGCTGCAATATGTCAAGTTTAATTCTCGCAAGTACAATGGTGCGTTTCACTGCAAGGTAACCTACAATGGCAACATACACAGTCTGCCATTTACAACTGTAAAAAATGACAAGCAGTATTTCAATTTGATATGGATAAATTTATTTATTTTATCAATTTATTTTTAAAAAAAAGGGGGCACTGGTAGAGAAGATATTGTAAGTCTATAGCTACATGAAAGGAGCCAGTCAAAAAGTTAAAGAAAGTGGTAAGAAAATATGATGACACATACTTGAAGTTTGGATTCTCCTTTACTGGATCGGATGAGTACCCATTGTCACAGTGTGTTATAATACAACTCTGATTTTATATTTTTATTTACAATATTTGATTCTTTTCTAATTAGTAGAGAGTAGAGTTGGGTCTTTAGACAGCCTAGGAATTCAAATTTTACACTAAAAATGAAAACAATATAGTGTTTAAAGTTAGACAACTATTTTGTTTTAAAATTATATAAAATGTTAACAATTGTTAACGTTGTTGCTTATTGTTTAGCTTTACACATTGTACATTTATACACTGTGTTTTCCCTGTTTGAACGCCACATTTTGCTCTCAACATTTTTTTAAAGTGTTTTAAAGTTTTACTAAAACTGTTTGATGTCAAAGATCTTTGAGTGCATATCACTGGGGATTTCTATTATTACAATTGTTTACATTAAAATGAAACAGAAATATACAATGTTTATTTACAGTGCTATAGTTTATATGTATGTAATAATTAAAATTAATTTTCAAGAAGTGTTAATAGGGGCCGCAGTGCCTATTGCAGCTGCATAGGTGGGTCTCAAGGAAAAAAAGTTTGGGAACCTCTGGTCTAGGGGACTAGCATCAGATTTAGATGACTGGGGTTTAATTCCCTGCTCTACCCACAATTCTCTGGGTGACCTTGGGCAAGTCATTGAGTCTGCTTATGCCTTAGCTCCCCCTCTGTAAAAATGGAGATAATACTTCCCTACCTCAGGGGAGGGTCATGAGGATTAGGTTAAAATTAAATAAATAAAAACTGCTTGTGGGTGCTCAGCTACTATGGTAATGGGGGCTATATAAGATAAATCAATAATGCTTTGCAGTCAGTTGTGTCAAAAGCTGCAAAGGAATAGGATGAGTATGAAGATGGAGCCAGATTTTCGGTCCCACTAAATCTGCTTTGTGGTTCTGCCAGTTACAGTAGAGGGTGGAGCTTTTTCAGCCTCAGGATCCCCAATAGAGCTCACTGAGAATCTTCCAAGAAAATTATTTATTTTTCTTCCCGGAAAATACCAATTTGTCAAAACTAAAATGTTTCACGAAACCTGTTGGTTTGGAGGAACTTCCAAGAAACCACAGGCAGAGTTCCAACGGACAGGGTTCTGATGGGGAGCCAGGAGCCTAGATGGCCTGGGAACTGTGGCTGAGCTAGGCGCCTCAGAACTTGGCTCACAGGATCAATTTCCTTCTGAAATTTTCTAAACAAGTTTTATTTGGATAGTTCCTTCCACAGGAAATTTTAAAATTTCTACTTTGTTTCCGAAACAGAAATTTGTCAGAACTTCAGAATTTTCCACGGAATGGAGCTGTTTTCTGGGGATGAGGGACATGTCAGAAAGGAGGGTAGCTGATTTTCCGGGGGGAGGGGGGGAAGTCGCGGGAGGAGAGAGGATTAAGATAATGGGACTGTACTGGTGACACTGTCAGAGCCCCAGACTGCAGAAGAGATCAGTGGATTCCTCACTCTGTTAAACCTGAAGTTTGCAACGACACCCTTTCCCCTGGGCAGTAACAGGATGGGAGAATATCAGTGGTCCACAGCCAAGTGCCAGTCATGCACCGCAAGGTAAGAAGGGCTTATGTGGAGGAAAGGAGCCTGTAGCAGGACAGTAGGATTCTCCTCTTCCCCATTCCTGTTAGAACTTTGCAGAGGATTGCAAGCTAGTTACTTCTGACTCATTCGAGCAGGTGCAGCTCCTCATGTTTTACCCTGAATATAAGAAAGGTGGGAATAGCCCTCTGGTAGAGAGTCAGCTAGCATCTGGTACAGACACATCCTGAGGTAAAAGATTCTGGAGGTTGACAAGAAGGCTTAAGATAGCATCGAAGGAATGTTGCTTTAGAATATATCTTTGTTAACATGAAAAACCACAATTTCAGAAGGAGAGATTTTTTTTATTTTTTTGGCCCTACTAGCATGCATCTTTTAGGTGGCACTCCCCCTGCCAACTACAACCCCCATATTTGAAGTGAGTGGTTGGGATAGTTAGTATTCAATAAAAGACCTTATATCACTAGGTGGAAGAATGGAAGGGGAGAAATTATATGGGGGGGGGGGGAGGAAATAAATAACTATAAAAACTACCAAGCAGACAGACAGAGATAATTTCTTCTAGTGAGTAGGAGGAGATGGGGGGTGGGGGTGGGAAAAAAGAGTTAAGGAAGCTCAGGGTTTGATAAAACATTCCTAAGTGGCCACTAAAAAAAACCCTATTCAGTTGATTTGGAACTACCAAGCTGGGCACACTGAGCCTAGTTCACTGCACAATATTATTATTGTGACCCTCATTCTCTCTTATTGTTTATTTTACAATTGGTTCTTGTTTTTTGGTAGACAACTTGATTGTAAGAGACTTAGGGCACTGTTATGTCTACCTACATTTATACAGTGCTTAGCACATTGGAGCTTCAATCCTGATTGTATTCGTTTATTTTGTTTATATTAGGGTGGTGCCCCAAACACAAATACACAACTTGTTAAAATAAGTTCCAAACATTCTTCCCAGTTGTACCAGCTTTAGCACTGGAGAAGGAAAGGCAGGGAGGAGAATGAAAAAAGTTTGATGCAAAAAGGAAGAGAACTTAAAGTACACATCCAGAGATAGAGAAAAGAACTACCACAATATAGTAGAGAGCCCAATGTTGGCTGAATAAGACTGCCAAAACAAAAACAAAAAAAAATATGCAGGTGTTTGATAAAAAGTAAGCCAAACAATTACTATGTATTAGAATAAAATGAAAATAAACTATTGCTAAGACTTTGTTCTCTTAGATTCTGTCTGTGGAACAGGTTGTTCCAGAGTTTAAACAGTGATGTTATCTACCACTCAACCTTTTGAACCTTAACACAGGGTAGAAACAGTGGCCCAGATTCTGAACTCAATAACCTGGTGGAAATCCACAGCAACTCATCTCAAATCAGTAGAGTTACTCTGAATTTACACCAGTATAAGTGAGTTCAGGATCTGGCTCTCTACTTTCTATGATTTTGAATGACTTCATTCCACCTTCATCTGCTATTAGGAAGTGTTAATAAAAATGACACCTTGCAGTGTGAAAACAGGGTTCTCCCACATTTTCTCTGACAGATGTTAATGAAATATTTGAACTTAGGTCACTGTGAAAGATGAAAAAAATCCTTTATGCAACTGTGCATTAATCATAGACACATGCTGATTTACTCCCTCAAATTCCAGTAAATCCCATATTATTTGGCTGATTCCCCACCCTGCCACCACCACTTTCTTGGTTCCACTCCAACCACACCCACATTACATTTCTCTTCATATCCAATCTACTTATGCTTCACATTTATTAACTTGATTATCTGCTCTTGTCAGAAAGTCACTTGGGACTAGGAATAAAATGCTACCAATACTTAAAATACCAGTTGAAATTTAATTTTGGTAAATTTCTATTATGCATATTTTGCTTGAAAACCTTAAACGTCTCTCCAAACATTCATTGAGAATGGCTGCTGAAGATCTTATGTAATATTTCTTTTGTAAAATTAAGGCTCAAAATAGGTATGCTTGGGTGGGAATTTTCAGCCAGGGAAAACAAAGGGACAACAGTATTGCCAAGGCTCAAAATAAGAAATTGGAGGGAACTGAGTTTGAAATTGACAGGTGTTTGCATAAATTGACATGGCAAGCATGTCCATAAGTTTTTGCAATATTGGGGCTAAAATACATAAAATTAGTCTCATTGGCTACTGCAGAGCTGACACCAGTGGACCATTGATGAGAGTCAACTTAAGCACCTAAGAGTTGCAGAATCTAGGCATTTGCTTGTATGAATAATCCTGGGTGAAAGGAGGGATGATGTGCCTGGAGTAGGAATGGCTAGTCATGACAATCTGACACAGGGGGTCAAACCTCCACGATAGTGTGTGACCCAAACTCGAGAGGTCTAACCTGCCCCTTTCTTAAACTGTGCAATATTTGTACAGCTTGTCAAGCTCACAGACTGTCTACATTAAAATGACTAGAACTACAAATCTTCTTGGTGTTATAACCCTTTAAATAAATTTAAAATCTGAGAAAGGTGTTTGTAACAGGGTCTCATTCACCTCTTGCAAGCGCCCCCTGGTTGAGTGCATGTGCCTCCCTCTCCCTGTTTGTGGTGGGTCTTTGGCAGGGCCGGCTCTACAGTTTTTGCCGTCCCAAGCAGTGAAAAAAACTGCTGACGTGGCTGGCAAAAGGGAGAAGCTGCTGCCGATTTGCCGCCGTGGCCAGTGGAACAGAGAAGCTACCACCGAATTGCCGCTGCCGCGGAAACACTGCTGCCCCTTTCTAACTGCCGCCCCAAGCACCTGCTTGGAATGCTGGTGGCTGGAGCCGGCCCTGGTCTTTGGTGACTCAGCCCTCTGGCCGAGTCACAGAGTCTGTCTTGGAATTGAACTCAAACCCCTTCTGGGGTACAAGTCCAACCAGGCATATCTCAAAGCCCTCAGTATTATTTCTTGATCTACAGCCCTATCCCTGGGCTTGCTCCTCAATCAGTCCAGCAGGGCCGGTCACAGTACCCTGGTTTGAATGGTCTCTCAGCCTCTTCTGGGCTCCCTCAAAGTTCCCCTTTTGGAGTATCTCAACATCCAGGCCACTTTCCCAGTGCCTGCTGAGGGGCGGGACTCAGGCCCAGCCCAGGGACCCTGTAGATAGTAGCCATCCACCATGTCCCTTTGAATACACTGCATTTTTCCTGCAATTCTGTGGGCCACTTCCCCATGGCTCCAGCACATTCTGCACCTTTACCACATAGCCTTGTCCTGGTAGAGTCCCAACAGCCAGCCAGGCACACGATAAAATACGCCTCCAGCTTTAGCAAGGAAAATTTCTCAGTCTGGCCTTGCATCTGTTCTTATACTAGCCTGCTGGGCCCTGATTATCTGCTTCCCTTACAGCCGCTCTAGGCAGCCTGTAGAACCTCTCTACTGCCCTTTTTTTGGGTGGGGTGTGGCAGGGCTGGAAGGCCTCCAACAGGGGACCGCCGGTCCTAGTTCATCCCATCACAGTGTTACATCAGTAACTAAATACTGATAAGTCATTGACCCAGGAGAAGCATAGACAAAAGACAATGCAACATCAAAATACCCCATTCCGGCATCAGGGGAATACAAAGGCAGCATAAAGTCATTTTGTACCCGCCCCGTTATGGGCTTCTGATGAGACAAACTAGGCAGCTGACCCAATATATATAATCCACAGGTGCGAAAGAAGAGACTCCCTGAAATGAGGTGTAACATACTAATAATCTCCCCAAATGTGAAGAGGAAAAAAGTCTCAATTTCCCTTTTGACAGTAGCATGACAGTATCCCATGTATAGATGGTTTTTAATCAGAAAATGCTAATTTTATTCTATACCATAGCTTTTCACAAAAACATAATTTTTTATAATTTTTTTGTTGGGAAGGTTCCTCAGCTCCAAGATGATATTTCTAGTCAACAACAGAGTGAGATCCTGTGACCAAGAAACCTCTCAAATCTGGTATGTACATTCTAGTTCACCAAAGAACGTCATGAGGTCTCAATTAAAAGCTGGTGTCACACTGGTCATCAATCATTGCAAGATGCAGGTACAGATGGTATGTAAGGAGTTATGTATACATACTAAAAATGTCTAGATATTGATCACCAAAGGTGAAAGACAGGTTCTGTCAGAAAAGAGATGTTTGTCCATCCATTTATTTCAATGTAAATTGAGTCTTGTCTCGTTCATAGTGGGTTTATCACCAGTCTGAACATAATGCAAATGAAGGATTGTCAGAATTTCCAAAAGAAAACAATGGGAACAGAAAAAAAGTGTGTGTTGGGGTGGGGGGGGGGAGGGAAAGGGAGGAGGAAACCTGATTTTGAGGTACTTGTGGCACCTTAAAGACTAACAAATGTATTTGAGCATAAGCTTTCCCCACTGTATTTTCTACTGCATGCATCCAATGAAGTGAACTGTAGCCCATGAAAGCCTATGCCCAAATAAATAAGTTTTGTTAATTTTTCCTCAGTGATCAAAGAAAGCAAAGTAGTACAATTTTTCCATATAAACTTTACAAAAGAAATGTTAATAATTCTGTTTCAGAAAAGGAGTCCTAGAACTATTTAAATCCTAAAATAAATGAGTTTTATTTGATACGTATAAAAATATCACTTTCTCTATATCAGTGGGCTTGAGATATCAGCTTCCCACTTGTTTTCTATTTGTTTCTATAAATAATGAGGTAACATCATTGTTGTACCAGCATAAAGCACTTGCTGTAAGACAGGGGAAGCTCTTAGATCATTGGCTTGCTTCACAATTTCCATGTTATAAACACTGACATGCAGTACAGTGATAATAAACTCCATCTGTGTTTTCTCTAAAATTGGCAGATAGGAACTTTGGCAGCAAAATATCCATTCTTCCCCTACACTTCCCCCACACTCCCCCCTCCCCCCCGCTATTGCATATTGTAAGTTTATGGCTATAATGTGTTAAATGTTTTTTTTCTGTGAGATTTCTGCAGGTTCTCAGTTGACCCTTTTCTTTAGAAAATTATGGGCCAGACCCTCAGCTGGTGTAAACTGGCATATCATCATGGATTTCAAATGGATTTCAAAGATAACAAATTCATATTTGTTAAGGATCTGGCCTATACATATTGGGTCCTAGCCCTGAGGATAATGGCATAACTAATGACATAACTCTCATTGCCTCAGTGGAGCCAGGATTTTGTCCATTGTATCTCCTATGGAAGTTCCTTGCAAGGGTTTCATAGAATTCAGCAAATTCTTGTACTTTTCAATAATAGCCCTTGTTAATGATGAATTACACTTGATTAGCATGGTATCAAGATCCATACACAATGGAAAATAAGATTGTGCTATGTCTGACAGTGACCATCTGAGCTCATTAGTTAGCTTTTCCACTACCCCCACTTGCTATTTATTGCATTCCCCCATTTCCCTGTTAGCTGCAGCTTTGAAAAGCCAGTAGTGATGCAATGCAGTGGCAACAACTTGAGCTGAGCGGGCAATGGCTTTACCATCCTGTGAAAGCTTTTGACAATTCAAATATTTTCCTGAATTGGGACAAAAACACCCAAAATATTGATTTTTTTACAAACTGACTATCCAAAAAAAAAAAAAAATCAGTTTGGATCCACTGAAATGTTTCAGTTAATTTAAAAACATTTTTGTTTTGATTTCAACTATTAATTTATACTCCAGTTTAAATTTCAAAATGAAAACTTGTTTTGAACCCAAAAACTGTTTTTGTTTTGTTTTGTGTTTTGTTTGGTTTTTATTTTATGTCAAAACAGGACAACTTTGAAAACCTAAAAAAAAAAAAGAAAATTGAAAGAAGAAACTTGTTGAATCTGATCTTTTCCTACAAACAAATTTGGTTTGGCCATACTGGTATTTTCTGACCCCTGCCCCTCCAAAAAAGTTGAAAAATTCCCAACCAGTTCTAGAAACCAACTACATAGGTGTGAAATATTTATAACTCCAGCTGCATGAAATACTATTTTACAATTTACACTAATCAGAAACTGATCAGTCTTCATTCAGTAAGGAGATATACAGAATTTCAACTAGGAAAGCTCTAGATAGAAAACAGTGAAAAGCTCTTTTAAATGGAAGCTTGACTTTACAGGACTGTATATTCCTTCTATATTTACAAGAAACTTCTAAATTACAAAAAAATAATTATGCTTAATACTACCATGGTACAAAGTAGAAACAAATCAACTGATGATTATAAATTAAACAAACAAACAAAAAAAACCAACAACAACCACATTTAAGCCCTGATTCAGCAAGGTATTAAGGTTTAAGCTGGTCTTAAATCCCCTGTTGGAATCAGAGCCTTAATAATTTACAGCCATTTGACAACAAGCCACATAATTGTGGAACCTTGAGTCATACAAACACTCAGTACCATGAATCAGGGCTCCCCAATGTGGCCCCAAATGATAGAGAATTGCTAAATCTCTCTTTTGATCTGTCTATCCAAATGTCTATATCAACAGCTTTTAAATGAAATCTAAGCATGTCTTCTCCCCCGCACCCAAAAAATATTTTACAGAATAGGTTTGAGCTTTTAAAAATGGTTTACAAAATATTGAATAACATCTTGGGTGCCTTTGCTTTAGGAATAAAGAAATGTATTCCTGAAAAGGTGCCAGAAGGATTTATTGCTTGTTTACCCTCACTATACACAAGTGTGACTTGATAAAAACCTGCTTTGTTCATTGTCAGGTTAAGTTTTCAATGGAAAATTGGGGTTATACTATGACGATAGTATTTTGTTCTATCTGTGATAGCTGGCATTTGTCCAGAAAAAGTCATTTAAAAGCACATTTCATTTCCATTGACATTGACTTGTGCTGCATGTAAGTGCAGGTTTTTATTGTATATATGTACTGGTGGATCTGAAATTTTACTTTAGCCTACTTTAAAGCACTGTTCTGTCTCTGACACATGCACTGTTAGAAAAGCACTTCCATATTGAAATGGAACTAAATGGTCTTTGCATCTAAATACAAAGTAAATAGCAGTAATTAAAATTGGATTAGGTTACGGAAGCACACATTTGAGTCACTTTAAATCCTTTCAGCTTTATGGGTTCAGATTTTGTCTGGTCCTTTATGTTGTTTATCGATGCATTTCTAATGCAACCAGCATTCTAGTATGTAGGCACAAATCACAAGGATTAACAGCATCAGTGTTGTCTCAGTA
Organism: Caretta caretta; assembly: GCF_965140235.1. Taxonomy (NCBI): domain Eukaryota; kingdom Metazoa; phylum Chordata; order Testudines; family Cheloniidae; genus Caretta; species Caretta caretta. The sequence goes on from NC_134206.1 coordinate 169,109,161, forward strand.
GCTTATAGTTCTTGACCCTCTCCCTAAGATCAGTTATTTCCTTAAAGATGTTGCTTACAAGAGTCAAACCAAAGAAACGGTGCAAGGCTATTTTCTGGATTCCTTTATTGAGAAGAAACTGACAGAGATAGGTTAACTTTGCAACATACTCTGCCAACATATTCAAGCTGGTAGAACTTGAATTTAGCCTGATCTACAGTGGCAGAGAGTTCCACAGTCCTCCTCAACAGTAACATTGTCAGTGATATGCAGAAAAGAAGAGGTGAATGCCAGATGTAGTAAAGTCCTAGGACTATGAAGTTGAGTACTGAGACCCAGATCCTCAAAGGTATTTAGGCTCCTAACTTCCATTAATTTCACTGGAAGCTACAAGCCTAGATACCTTTGAGGAACTGGGCCAAAGACTTTAAAGCAGGTCCTAAACTGCATCAGGGTTGGGGGAGGGGAAGGGAAAGGACATTGTATGGTGTGAGTTATGGATGTGTTCAATAGGCTGTAATCTATTATGCCAACAGATCATGATGTATCAGATGTGGCCACCTCCAGCAGCCCTACTACAGAGAGACAGTGCACTGCAGTAGTCCAGCCAAGAGGTGATAATGACATATGTTTCTGTGGGTAGGAATGCAGTCTCCAAGATAGCTGCAGAATGGAAGAGGATGTTTCTGGCCACTGTTGCCATTTAGATGTCTAGAAGAGACAACAGGGCCAAAAGAACTGTGACACTATGCATCACCTTGACAGTCAGATGGCAGATGTCCTAAACACAAAGTGGAATCGTGAAGGTTAAATTCTGAGCTCCTTTATACCATTGTAAATTTGGAGTAATTCCATGAAGGTCAAGTGGATGCCAAAGGAGTTTCCTTCCACTTAAATCACTGTAACTGAGATCAGAATCTAGTAAACAGTTCAGTTACTTGAATTTTTTCCTTCTTCTTCAAGTCCCTATATGTATTCGACATGTGGGAGCACATGCGTGCCTGGCACCTGAGTCCAGAATTTTCTCCAAGCGGTATTCGTTGACCCACACATGTACAGTGTCCCTGTTCATGCTTCCAACCGAGGGTATAAGGGGCAGTGCAGATCAATGCCTTTCCACTTCTCTCTTACCGCCTCATAGCCTGAGCTGGAACCCTGTTCCTCCTTAGCTCTTCTAGTTTATAAGACAGTCGTTGTAAATATTTGTGTAAGTAGTTATTCCACAGCTCATAGATTCTTAGTGTACATAGTATAATTTAGTGTAGAAATGACCCCTACCCCATCAATTGGGGGGAAAACTACTTTCTACCCCGGGGACTCTGCCTAGGGTCCCAGGCATCAAGAACTGCATCTCCAGTTCTCGCTCCTTTTCCATCAGGAACAAGCATCAAGTATGGTTGATTTCTTGCAAAGTTTTTTTCAAGATTCTCTATGTCCTATTATGGAGGAGAGGATGGAAGATGATAAAATATGGGTAGGATCTGATGAGAAACAGTCAAATGAAAAAGAGTCCCATTCAATTACATCATGTAATGGCAGACAGATAAAAAGTGACAAGTATTTAAAGTGCTTATATACAAATGCTAGAAGTCTAAATAATAAGATGGGTTAATTAGAGCGCCTCGTATTAAATGAGGATATTGATATAATAGGCATCACAGAAACTTGGTGGAATGAGGATAATCAATGGGACACAGTAATACCAGGGTACAAAATATATCGGAAGGACAGAACAGGTTGTGCTGGTGGGGGAGTGGCACTACATGTGAAAGAAAGTATAGAATCAAATGAAGTAAAAATCTTAAATGAACCCAACTGTAACATAGAATGTCTATGGATAGTAATTCCATGCTTTAATAAGAATATATGAGTAGGGATATATTACCGATCACCTGATCAGGATGGTGATAGTGACTGTGAAATGCTCAGGGAGATTAGAGAGGCTATAAAAATAAAAAAATCAATAATAATGGGGGATTTCAACTGCCCTGTATTGACTGGGTACATGTGACCTCAAGACGGGATGCAGAGATACAGTTTCTTGACAACTTAAATGACTGGCTCTTGGAGCAGCTAGTCCTAGAACCCATAAGAGGAGAGGCAAATTCTTGATTTAGTCCTAAATGGAGTACAGGATCTGGTTTAAGAGGTGAATATAGCTGGACTGCTTGGTAATAGTGACTATAAATTTAATTATATTAACATCCCTGTGGTGGGGAAAATACCACAGTGTCCCAACACTGTAGCATTTAATTTCAGAAAGGGGGACTACACAAAAATGAGGAAGTTAGTTAAACAGAAATTAAAAGATACAGTGCCAAAAGTGAAATCACTGCAAGCTGCAGAGAAACTTTTTAAAGACACCATAATAGAGGCTCAATTTAAATGTATACCCCAAATTAAAAAACATAGTAAGTGAACCAAAAAAGTGCCACTGTGGCTAATCAACAAAGTAAAAGAAGCAGTAAGAGACTAAAAGGCGTCCTTTAAAAAGTGGAAGTTAAATCCTAGTGAGAAAAATAGAAAGGAACATGAACTCTGGCAAAAGAAGTGTAAAAATATAATGAGGAAGGCCAAAAAAGAATGTGAAGAACAGCTAGCTAAAGACTCAAAAAGTAATAGCACAAATTTTTTAAAGTACATCAGAAGCAGGAACCTGCTAAACAACCAGTGGGGCCACTGGACGATCGAGATGCTAAAGGAGCACTCAAGGACTATAAGGCCATTGCCAAGAAACAAAATTAATTCTTTGCATTGGTTTTCATGGTTGAGAATGTGAGGGAGATTCACAAACCTAAGCCATTATTTTTAGGTGACAAATCTGAAGAACTGTCCCAGATTGAGGTGTCATTAGAGGAGTTTTTGTAACAAATTGATAAATTAAACAGCAATAAGTCACCAGGATCAGATGGTATTCACCCGAGAGTTCTGAAGGAACTCAAATGTGAAATTGCAGAACTACTAACTGTAGTTTGTAACCTATCATTTAAATCAACTTCTAGAGGAATGGACTGGAGGATAGCTAATGTGATGCCAATTTTTAAAAGGGGCTCCAGAGATAATCCTGGCAATTACAGGCTGGTAAACCTGACTTGAGGACAAGGGAAACTGGTTGAAACTATAGCAAAGAACAAAATTGTCAGACACATAGATGAACATAATTTGCTGGGGAAGAGTCAATATGGTTTTTGTAAAGGGAAATCATATCTCACCAATCTATTAGAATTCTTTGAGGGAGTCAATAAGCATTTGGACAATTGGGATCCAGTGGATATAGTGTACTTAGATTTTCAGAAAGCCTTTGACAAAGTCCCTCACCAAAGGCTCTTAAGCAAAATAAGCTATCATGGGATAAGAGGGAAGGTCCTCTCATGGATTTGTAACTGGTACACAGATAGGAGACAAAAGGTAGGAATAAATGGTCAGTTTTCAGAATGGAGAGAGGTAAATAGTGGTGTGTGTCCCCAGGGGTCTGTATTGGGACCAGTCGTATTCAACATATTCATAAATGATCTGGAAAAAGGGGTAAATAGTGAGGTGGCAAAATTTGCAGATGATACAAAAGATAGTTAAGTCCCAAGCAGACTGCGAAGAGCTACAAAAGGATCTCACAAAACTGGGCAATACAATGAGAGATGAAATTCAATGTTGATAAATGCAAAGTAATGCACATTGGAAAACATAATCCCAGCTATACATATAAATGATGGGGTCTAAATTAGCTGTTAAAACTCAAGAAAGAGATCTTGGAGCCATTGTGGATAGTTCTCTGAAAACATCGACTCAGTGTAGAGCGGCAGTCAAAGTGAACCAAATTTTGGGAATCATTAAGAAAGGGATGGATAATAAGACTGAAAATATCATATTGCCTCTATATATATCTATGGTATGCCCACATCTTGAATACTGTGTGCAGGTGTGGTTGCACCATCTCAAAAAAGATATATTTGAATTGGAAAAGGTTCAGAGAAATGCAACAAAAATTATTAGAGGTATGGAAGGGCTTCTGTAGGAGGAGCGATTAATAAGACTGGGACTTTTAGCTTGGAAAAGAGACGACTAAGGGGGGATATGATTGAGGTCTATAAAATCATGACTGGTGTGGAGAAAGTATATAATGAAGTGTTATTTACCCCTTCTCATAACACAAGATCTAGAGGTCAGCAAATTAAATGAATAGGCAGCAGATTTAAAACAAACAAAAGGAAGTATTTCTTCACACAACTCAGTCAACCTGTTGAACTCTTTCCTAGAGGATGTTGTGAAGGCCAAGACTGTAACAGAGTTCAAAAAAGAACTAGATAAGTTCATGGAGAATAGATCCATCAATGGCTATTAGCCAGGATGGGCAAGGATGGTGTCCCTAGATTCTGTTTTCAAGAAGTTGGGAATGGGCGACAGAAGATGGATCACTTGATGATTACCTGTTCTATTCATTCCCTCTGGGGCACCTGACATTGGCCACTGTTGGAAGACAGGATACTGGGCTAGATGACCTTTGATCTGACCCAGTATGGCTGTTCATATGTTCTTATCAATGGTGCCTCCGTCATTTCGGTGAGGTGCACATCTTGGAAAAGAGAGGCATCTGAAAGTACTTCCTGCCCACAACCAGAGAGGCCTGTGAACTCAGGCTCAGGAAATACCTGATGGAAGGCCCCATTCTGATTCTGGGCAGGGAGATCTGCCTGCACAGTGGCCTCAGCTGGCCAGCAGTGCCTCTCCAAGCATGAGCTGTGAAGCGGCGCCTCCAACACCAAAGCCCAAGAAGCCAGATACAGGGCCCCCCATGAGAGTAAGAAGTACTCTCATAGGCATAAAAGCAGATCCCCACAAGAGACCCATTTCCTCCCCATCAGTTCGGTTCAAAGCTTCCTCATCACTGAATGTGGTCATGATGGTGCAAGCAGCTGCAGAAAGGGCTCACCCTCATAGAAGTCTACCTTGCTAGAAAAGGGTCAAAGACGCTGGATGGGCAGGAAGGTCTTATCCACAGGCCTCTAGTTTAGTATCATATAGCCAGCTACGAAGTGGTGTTGGCGAAATATGACTTTAAAACTTACACCAGGCTGGTGGAGTTTAAAGACAAACTCTCCATGGACAATCAGCCCAGTTCTAGTCCTTGATGGAAGCATAATGTCCCTCAGTATGCACATAGAATGTCCACTGATGAGGAACAAATAAGCCTTAGTTATTAGCCTGCCTGTGATTGAAATAAAAATGTTTGGGGCAATTTCCTGAAACTTGCTGAGTGCTGTCTCTGCCTGGTACACCTATAAATTTTTTCAAGTTTTCAAATTAGTTTTAACACCTTGTATATTTTATGTCATTATTAGATGTTAGTTCTCTTATCCAAATGTGATATTCCAGGTATTTCCTGGAAGCCAAATTACAGGGAATTTTGGTGTATGCAATGAGCAGTTCTCTCCCAGGTGAATACAAGTTATGACAGTGCTAGTGGCAGAATCTGTAATATGATCACGCGCATTCTTCTGCTAGGCAAATCTCTGACACCACATTCTACAGACCAGTACCCTCTGAGCCCACTGAGGGTTACCAAAAGAAACTACACTATCTGCTCAAGAAACTCCCTGAAAAAGCACAGGAACAAATCTACACAGACACACCCCTAGAACCCCGACCAGGGGTATTCTATCTTCTACCCAAGATCCATAAACCTGGGAATCCTGGACACCCCATCATCTCAGGCATTGGCACCCTGACATCAAGATTGTCTGGTTATATAGGGTCTCTCCTCAGGCCCTTCACTACCAGCTCTCCCAGCTATCTTCGAGATACCACTGACTGCTTGAGGAAACAACAATCAGTTGGTGGTCTTCCAGAAAACACCATCCTAGCCACTATGGATGTAGAAGCCCTCTACACAAACATTCCATACAAAGATGGACTACAAGCCATCAGGAACAGTATCCCCGATAATGTCACGGCAAACCTGGTAACTGAACTTTGGGACTTTGTCCTCATCCACAACTATTTCACATTTGGGGACAATGTATACCTTCAAATCAGCGGCACTGCTATGGGTACCCGCATGGCCCCACAGTATGCCAACATTTTTATGGCTGACTTAGAACAACACTTCCTCAGCTCTCATCCCCTAATGCCCCTACTCTACTTGCGCTACTTTGATGACATCTTCATCATCTGGACCCATGGAAAAGAAGCCCTTAAGGAATTCCACCAGGGTTTCAACAATTTCCACCCCACCATCAACCTCAGCCTGGACCAGTCCACACAAGAGATCCACTTCCTGGACACTACAGTGCAAATAAGCAATGGTCACATAAACACCACCCTATACCAGAAACCCACTGACCACTATGCTTACCTACATGCCTCCAGCTTTCATCCAGACCACATCACACAATCCATTTTCTACAGCCAAGCTCTAAGATACAATCGCATTTGCTCCAACCCTGAGACAGAGACAAACACCTACAAGATCTCTATCAAGCATTCTTAAAACTACAATACTCACCTGCTGAAGTGAAGAAACAGATTGACAGAGCCAGAAGTGTACCCAGAAGTCACCTACTACAGGACAGGCCCAACAAAGAAAGTAACAGAACGCCACTAGCCATCACCTTCAGCCCCCAACTAAAACCTTTCCAGTGCATCATCAAGGATCTACAGTCTATCCTGAAGGACAATCCCTTACTCTCACAGACCTTGGGAGACAGGCCAGTCCTTGCTTACAGACAGCCCCCCAACCTGAAGCAAATACTCACCAGCAACCACACACCACACAACAAAAACACTAACCCAGGAACCTATCCTTGCAACAAAGTCCATTTCCAACTCTGTCCACATATCTATTCAAGGACCCAACCACATCAGCCACACCATCAGGAGCTCATTCACCAGCACATCTACCAAGGTGATATATGCTGTCATGTGCCAGAATGCCCCTCTGCCATGTACATTGGCTAAACCAGACAGTCTCTACACAAAAGAATAAATGGACACAAATCAGATGTCAAGAATTATAACATTCAAAAATCAGTCAGAGAACACTTCAACCTCCCTGGACACTCAATAACAGACTTAAAAGTGGCAATTCTTCAAAAAAAAAAAAAAAACCTTCAAAACCAGTCTCCAACGAGAAACTGCAGAACTGGAATTAATTTGCAAACTGGACACCATCAGATTAGGCCTGAATAAAGACTGGGAGTGGATGGGTCACTACAAGAACTAAAAAAAACCTAATTTCCCCATGCTAATTTGCCCCAACTGTTACTCACACCTTCTTGTTAACTGTTTGAAATGAGCCACCCTGATTACCACTACAAAAGTGATTTTCATTCTGTTGATAATAGCCCACTTTAATTGACTTGTCTTGACTGCCCCCCCCCATGGGTAAGGGAACTCCCATCTTTTCATGTACATATATAAGATATATATATATATCTTCCTACTGTATTTTCCACTCCATGCATCCAATGAAGTGGGTTTTAGCCCACAAAAGCTTATGCCCAAATAAATTTGTTAGTCTATAAGGTGCCACAAGTACTCCTCATTGTTTTTGCTGATACAGACTAACACGGTTACCACTTTGAAACCTAAATCTCTGAGATTGACATGGCAAATCGGTTTTAGATGTAAGGATGTAAAAAGCCTTTTGATAAGTAATAAACAGATTCATATATAAATGAAAGGAGCATGTGCAGTCAGTTATGACATCTTTCTTTGTTAATGTTTTTTAATTTGTAATGGAGACATTTGTGTGATTGGTCAGGTTTTGGTTTTTTTTCATCAGTGATTTACCACATGGATTAAAATCCAGTAAAACTCTCTGAACATGTACATTGGCTAAAGAGTTTTCAATATATCAAACTACAAAAATTCATTGCAGCATTATTAAGCATCTCTCTCAGAATGGGGAAAGCATGAAAGTAAGGGCTCCAATAAAGCATCTGGTGTTTGTTCTGGCTTTTACAAATACAAATCAAAGGAGAGGGACATTAACTAATTGCTTCTGAAGCAAAGTTAGTCTCAGCCAAACAGCAATATTTCATCACCTTGACTGTTACTTTTTAACATTTTCCTCACTGCTTAAAATGCATCCATCTTTGATAGCCATCTAATGCTTGCATGCATCAGTTTGCAATCTTTATCGTAACCTCCCTGTACAGCACATGAGTTCTAAAACTATTTACACGTCTCCTCCACATTCCTGACTCTCCAAGTAAAGGAAACTTGTGGCTAAGATTTTCACTCCTGGATCTTCTAATATGGTAGAGAAAATATTAACCTTAATTGTTAGACTATTGAATAACCCTCAAACACGCTAATTTGTACATTCTCATTTTAATGTTAATACTCCACTAAGATAAATGAGAGAAATTAAAATACTTTAATTCATTCTCTCTATCTGTCTGCGTGTTGACTAACATTCCATAATGAAGGCAACTTTTACAATAAATACAGGCTAGAAATTAAAGGATTGTCCTAAAATCTATCTATCAAAGCATGAGATATTCAGCCAAGTAGACCCCAACCCTGTGGAATCGCTTCCCTCTAGGATCTAGGGAGCCTGGAATCATTTTGTTGTTGTTGATCATCATCTCTGACCCAGTGTAAACATATGTTCCCTTAAAAACATTCAGGGAGAAATATTCTCTTATCCTGCATGATCAGGTAAGGTCCTTCATAGGATAGTCTAGAACATGAGAAAAACCATATTTCCTAATGTCATTTTATCTCATATAGCAGGGGGTGGGAGGGTCTATTTAAGTCTGATCATGCAGTAGCCTTCTCCAGGCAGTCTGTTAAATCTGAGGAAAGGCTCTTCAGCAAACCAGTAACTGACTTGTGCTGCTGCTTCTGTTACTGCCAAACACGTTTCAGAAGTCAGCATCTGGGTACTGTGACTGCCAAGCATGTGGCTCCCTAGGAATCAGCTTGGGTGTTGGCTCCAGTAACAGGAGCACTCCAAAGGTGAAGGGGGGAAAGGGGGAGGAAAGTGCACTGTCAGCAATTCCAGCAACAGAGGTAGTGACAAGTAAATATTCAAGCTACAGAGATTGCATGTGCCAATTTATTTTTTAAGGTGCCTGTGTGTTTAGAATTAAAAGTTATGTTTCCAAGTATAATCTGTGTATTTAATACATGGAGTTATGTGGTTGCACAGAAATTACTGAGATGATTATATATTATATATATGTACTAAGGAAAGAGAGGGTCTAATTCTCAGTTACACCTGGGGCAAGGATGGAGATCGGAGGGGGAGGGAGGTGGGCTAAGAGTTGCCTACAGTCACCTTTGCACTCTCTCTGTTCTCGGGCCAAACAAGCCCCTAGTATGAGTGAGGCATCCCAAGAGCTGCTGTAACTTAGGCACTGCCTCCCATAGCCCCGCCATGGGCCCTAGAATGCAGGCAATCATCCCAGTACAATACACTCTGGCTACGCCCCAGATGGCAGGAGCTGGAGAGAGGGCTTGTGTAGAGCCCTTATGCCAGATCTATGCTGGTTAGGGAGGCCCCTGTGGAGGGGATTGTTTCTGGGGGCTATTTATACCCTTTTAAGGGCCCTTTAGACTATCAGAGTGCCACAAAGTGTCCTTAATGTGACTGGGAATCAAGGCTAGGGAGCACAAAGCTGCAGTAATGAATACGACTGAGTTCCCAGAATGAGTTGAAAGATGCTGCCTTGGCATCAGGATTCTCTTCATGAGCAGTCAGGAGAAAATGCTTATTATGCTTCCCTTAATCATACTAAAAATACTTAGTGCTACATTTCTGCTTCCCTGAAGGATATCCCTGTGATAATACTGATGTGATTAGCTCTTTCTATAATGCCAAACAATTACTTTTGCTTTTGTATGAAGGGGCTAAGACGTTTTACTGGGAGTCTAATTTTATTTCGGTTGTTTAGGTAGGAAGCAACCCAAACTAGTGTCTTAGATGAACTGAGTCCAATACAAAAGCCATACATAAGCTATTGAGCTCAATAAACAGGTAACAGGGTGAAATTCTATGGCCTGCATTACATAGGAGGGCAGACTAGGTGATCATTGGTTCTGTCTGGCCTCAAAATCTTAGAATCTCTGAAAATAAATTTGGCTAAGCACACCTTATCCTGACAGGTGTTTCTGGCATTACTACAACATAAATAATAAAAGGTCTGAGTTACCACTCTCTTACTCCATTTTTTTAACTGGTATAATTCCTTTGATTGCCTTCCTCTTACTGTCCTTTTGCTATATAATATCACAGCACAAAAGATGGAATTCATGGCATTCTGCTGCATTGTTGCAATTAGTCCAATGCTATATCAAAATGTCCATTGATTTCAGTGGGACCAGGATTTCACACTAATTAGCGCTCAAATCCTGACAGTATGGCAAAAAGCCTATTCAGCATGTGTTCCAGTGTATAGCCACTTATACTGTAAGGCATGACAGTTACAAGAGCGGTCCAACTGTTTTATATCAGGTGTGGCACACAGGGTCAATATCTTGTTGCTCCTTTCTGCACAGGTTAACATGCAATCTACATTTACAGCTGGGTAGTTGCTACTCTGGATGGGAACAATATGTGTTTGCTGGATTTTGACTTCACTCTTTCTCTTCCTGGAAATCACGTCCCTTGTGGGCATAGTGCACATCTCATCCTATTGGCTGGTACAGTCTTGTGGACCAATGCCATATCCTCAGGCATTTGTACATTGCTGTATATGTGCTTGATTTTGGCTGTTTGCCACCTTTTTCATCCATATGCATCTGCACATGCATTTGTCAGATTTAGATCTTAAGAACTTATTGATCGTACGAAATTTTGAAAAATGCTGGCATTTTGTTAATATGATTATGTAAAAAAATTTTGCCCAGCTCTCTAGCTGGGCACAAAAACCTGAATATTTTTCATTGAAAAAATATTTTTAATTGAACATGTTTGTGAGGAGGGAGAGGGTTTTGCTTGTTTTTGTGTGTGTGAGAGGGGGGTGGTCAAATTTCCCACAATTTTCTTCATCTAACTTGAAATCTGGGAAATTTCAGCCAGCTCTAGTACTGCCGTCAAGTTTTCAGGAGAGGGTTCAAAAGTCAATTAACTGAAAAGCCAAATCAGTTTGGTGATAACCTCCTAGGCCGCAGTATTGCAAGAGAGTTCACATCAGCTGACCCCTGTGCCCCTGTGGAGCCATTTTGGAGTCAACCACCTGTTCTCCCAAAATCTTGGAGTTGCTGGGGCACTGCACAGGCAAAGGGGCCTGCCTGCCTGTTGCAGGATCAGAATCTGTCATGCGTGGTACGTATCCTTATTACAAATTGCACCGTTAGGCATAATTCTCTGCCATCGACAATCTATGTAAAAAGAGGCCAAGGACTACTGCTACATATGTTCAGAAAGTTAAAAGCCTCTAAGTGCTGTAGGCTGAATACCTTTCAACAACTTTCTAATAGCACCACCCCAGACTAGGACAATTCAGTTACCAGAAGCCAATAATTATAGTTACCTTCCGCCTTTTGTACAAAAACATTTAAAAAAAAAAAACAATTCCACAGAAGCACCAAGGAATATTGAAAGAGAGAGCGAGAGAGAGCTGACTGCATAGTTAGATGATTCAGACTTGCAATATAATTGCTTGGAACGTAAGAGGCCCTAGGAACTGTTTAGGGACACAACCATTTCTACTCTCCAGCTCTTCAAGTTTACCCAGAGAGGCAATACAATCCTTCCAATCAAAGGGACAAGTGCAGCACTCCTTATTTGGACTTTCACTCAGTCAAAAACACCATTGAAGTCAGTGGAGGTTTTAAAGGAATAAGAATTGCAGGATTTGGCGTTATGTAAGTGGTCTTTTCTGCTGGCTGAATACATTTTAACATTAACAATTGGATTTACTGTAGGGATGTGCATAAACTTTAATCTTGGATATGTTTTATTATTTATTTAGATATATGGCACCAGTCCCACACCCTATGTAATCTAGACAATTTAAATATTCACTGCAAGATTTTGTATTGGAAAGAAGTTTCATAACCCTTTGCGTCCCTCCCTTTTCCCTCTTACTACACCTGAATACTACTTGCTGCCTCCTGTTCCTTTCCCTTGACTTAAAAGTCAAAAAAGTTCACCCAGCCTTCACCATTTTCTGTCTGGCTTTCTTACCTTTCAAAGACTTTATAATGGAGTTGGCCAGCACTGATAGTCTCTTTCATTCCTATTGGACATGTGTGGCTAATCCAATCAAATGCATTGCTTTTTTGATAAGATGCACCTCAAAATGCATGTTGGCAGAGGTCCTAGAAGCATGCAAGATATCAATGGAATGGTTGCTATTGGACCCCTAAGGCCCTATCTCAACTCCCTGGGCACATATTTGGGTGGCATCTACTTCCAGCTCCACAGCTGTTTTTTAGCACACTAGCTTGAGCAGAGCCTGCATGTGTCTGTCTGTTCTGGGAAGCCCACTCCAAGCTGCAGTGTAAACATACCCTTTGTGGTAGTATTATAAATGTCCCTATAATGTGTGTGTTATCACCATATTAGGACTTAGATTCATGGGAGATTTTTACAGAGACTGGTCTGATTACTTATTGCCTCTTGATGTACAACTTTTGTATGGATATTTACTATTTTAATCTGTACAAACATGAAAGCAGGAGCACCTGAAAGACCTAGGTACCTTTTCCACATATTAAAAATGCAAAAAATAAAGAAATAAAAAATAAATCGCTATCCAAGCTGCAAATCCCTGTCCTCAGTGCAGATATCCCAGTTCTACTCAGACTTCTAAGAGCGCCTTCTTCTCCAAAAGTCAGGAAAACAGCATGTTTGTATAGTACCTATCACAATGGACCTCCAATATAGAACTTCTAGGGGTTATTGTTTTACAGATAAAGATGTATGTGCCAATGAAAATACAACACAATTTCTTTAAAAATACTATTTCCTTATAGATAACAATAAGAAGCAAATCCAATATTCCCATGATCTGCTAACATCTGCATTTCTTCCTCCAATATTCCCAGGGAGGAGACAAGGGAGATACGGTGGGCTTAGTGGATCTGAGCAACAAAAGACTTGAGTTCTGTTCCTCGTTCCACCACTGACCTCAGCAAGTCATTTCCTCTCTCTGTGCTTCCTTCTCCTCCCTGGTTTTCTCTTGTCTATTTAGATAGGTCCTGCCCCAAAGACCTTACAGTCTATTTCATTGTGTTTGTACAGCATATGTCCCAATCTCAGCTGGAGACTCTAGGCACTCCTGTAATACAAATAAAAATAACTGTCTGGTGAGAGGTGGCTCTTAGTGTATCTTAGGGTATTTCCAAAATTGGAAAATATGAAAATTTCAGTCTTTTTGATCTGGGTGAGAAGATCCACAAAATTAGGTAAAACTTAAAGTACAGTTAAAATAAAAAAAATAGAAAAGCAGATGTTCCTCTCATAGTGCAACTGAGAAAAGAAATTAAAGAATCAAGGGGGAGGGTGTTAATCAGAATGTTAAAACTCAGAGCAACAGTAATTTTTATGAATACTGTAGAGCCAGTGGAAGATTGTAGGACATTTTTATTGGTTTTTTGTGTGGAAAAGTATGGGTCTTGCATACTGTGCAATAGATGTGAGAAATAGTTACATGTGATAGGTTTAGTTTCTAATGCACAGTACAATTGTAGGGGGCACATAAACCTGCAAAAGCTGCTGGCAAATTCTGCTGAGTGTTTTACCCCACATCAGGAGCCTCCAGATCATTAATCATGCATTATAAGCTTTAATAGGCTAAGCATTTTAAAGGTATCTGCTGAGTCTCAAAGGAAAGAATGCCGATGTTGCACTTCAGAGCATACTGAGGTTAAAGCAGTAATGTATGTAAAAACCCTTTACTCACCCCACTGGCTACAGTAAGGAGAAGATGTCCACACACAGGCTAACTGCAGTGGGAATCTGGGAAATAAAATTAAGCATGCCAAGTATAAATTAATAAGGGAAAACTGCTTCCTAGCCTGGTAATGGTGACAGGGAAGTCCTGCTCGGGCAACAAGTGTGTAAAGACAGGCCTCTTCTGTGTGAATTTGATGTGAGCATAAAACAATGAGTAATGCTGAACAATGTATCTGATGTGCCTGAAATTCATTTTACTTAACTGAAGTCTAGTTTATATAGTAAGTTTGATGCATTTATTTGAATTGATAGTCTAGTGAAAACCATAGTCACATCCATAGTATAGAAGCAACAAGGGACTTAAACATTTGACTCCAGTTGAGTTTTATTTCTTAGACTAACTTTTCTCAGTAATGACAGGTTTCAAAGTAACAGCCGTGTTAGTCTGTATTCCCAAAAAGAAAAGGAGTACTTGTAGCACCTTAGAGATTGACCAATTTATTTGAGCATAAGCTTTCGTGAGCTCCAGCATCCGATGCATCCGATGAAGTGAGCTGGAGCTCACGAAAGCTTATGCTCAAATAAATTGGTCAGTCTCTAAGGTGCCAGAAGTACTCCTTTTCTTTTTTCTCAGTAAGACACTATGTAAGTTGTCCTAACAAAGCCTTGAAGCTAGCACCTGATTACTGTGGATGGTGTTGTACGATATTCCACAGTTATACTGTTTCCCTGGTTACCTGTTTGCCTGCAATCACTTTTCTAAAGGGCCGTGTTGACATAGGGCAATAGTCCATTGAAGCCTATAACAAAGAATCTCCACAATGGAATGGGCTGCAAAGTTCGATGTCTCAAAAGAGAACTTGGAGATTACGGTTTGAAAAAAAGAAAAAGAAAGAAGGAAATGGCAATAAGGAAGCTGTAAAATCTCAGGATTTTCACCTGTACCGTGCTGAGGAGGAGTCAAGCCCTAGTACGCATAGCTAGGACAAATGCTTGTCCTCTTGATCTTATGATTACTCTCTTGCACTAGCAGCTCAAGTAAGAAAGAACTTCATTATGTGATTCCTTTTTCTTTTCTCTGTGCTGCTATGCTTGACTCTTCCAGCATGATGATAGCATGAGTGGTGCCTCTTTGCACTTATAATGGGATGCCTTAGCCTTAGCCTTGCCTTACAATCACTGTAAGCTGAATCCAGCTCCTCATTGACTGCTGTGGGCCCCCAGGATTTGTCTCTATCACACAGCTTTCCATTCTTTCGAAGTAGTGTCTCAAGGACTCAGACTCACTTGATGACTCACAACCAAGTAGGAAATATTCCCTAGCAAGTGATGGGGAAAACCTACCATTCATTATTCGAATGACTGCAACCTATAGGCCCTAACTGAGATCAGGGCCCTGTTGCACTGGATACTGTACAAATACACAGAGAAGAGAGCTTTTGCCCCACTATCTAAAGAGGCAAGACAAAGAGCAGGAGGGTAAATAGATGCACAGAGGTGAAGTGATAGTCTAGGTCATACAGCAGGTCAATGGCAGAGCTGGGAGTAGAATCCTATCAGTTTTTGCGGAACACAATCTGTCAGTTTAAAACCAGAAAACAAAAATAACTTATTAATTTGAACTCATGAAGTGTAAAAATGGATCCAAGGCAAGAGATGACACAGTTTCTAAACATTATTCCACTGGAACATATCTGCTATCTCTGCAGAGGGCCATTCTCTGCTCAGTGCAATCCTTGATAATATTTTTGCCCTACCTGCCCCTGTTTCTAGATCTTTTATTTTTACAGAGGAAACTTGAGTGTGTTACTTTTTATCTTCGTCTCCTCACTCCTTTAGGAACTTCTTTTCTTCCTGCCATTCTTTTGCCTCTTTCCATTTTAAGAGATCCCCCCACCCTTTTTCATATCGCCCCAACACTTTCTCTCACAAGAAAAAGAAAACTAGGGCTTTATGGTACAACATTCTGAAATGAAACACTAGTGGAAACAATTTTTAAAGAGTGCTGCTATTTTAAAAAGTGTATGAGAGGGGGTTTTTTTATCCTGCTTTTTCACATATGTCCTGCTGGATTACCCTTAGATACATTGCAGTATATCAGAGCCTTATATCCTGGGCCTCACTTAGTTTCAAAATCTTTACTACCTATTTGATAAACAATATGTAGATTTCCCAATATACATCATCCAAAACCTCTTTCCATTACAAAGCAAAGGAAAGTTGAGGCTGGGTGGGTTCGAGTGAATAAAGGCAGATCATATGACAGTGAATTTTCTTTTATGGCAATGATCTCTGGTGATCCCCAGGGTACAGTAAGGTGAAGACGTGTGCTACTGCTTTCACCTTTGGGGCCTGTCTTTGATGCAGACATGCTCATTTCACAAAGCAAAAAGTAGTTTTGCTGCAGGTGGCAAACCTGTCAAAGTTGCTCTAGGTGAAAAAAACGCTGTTGGGCCATTCCCAAAGAAAGACAGGGGAGGCACCACATATGGTTTAATTAGGCGGCAATTTTATTCAACTAAAATATCTGGGAATACTTAGTAATAATTTGTACAGTGCAAGTCATCATCATTCCCTTAATAATTTCCGCATAATTCCCAATCTGGTCCCAAATATCCTGATGCTGGGACACCGCCCACCCCCTTCCCTCATATGAGGGGTAAGGGGGCTAGAAAAGGAAGGTGTAAGGGGGTCTACAAAGCCCATGCTGATCTTAGACAGAGTGGGGAGGAGAGTATTGCCTGTTTACAGGCAAGCAGCTTGTTCACAATCACATACAGCTGCCAGAGCTGCCAATCAAAGAAGCAGGCACCCACAGCTTCAACCAATAGAAGAAACAAGGCCTGCTATAAAGAGGAGAGTACAGAGACGGAAAAGGGGGCAGAAAAGCATAGGCTAGCAAAGGGGCGAACAGCCCTGCAACAAGACTAGATCCAGTGAGCACCACTCAACTTTAGGTCTGATTCTGGCACCCCCTCATCCTCCCTTCAAGGAAACCCTATTGCACTGATGAAGGGATTGTCCCAGTACCCAATTAAAAACCTCAATTTCTTAATGTTCTCCCAGTAAATTGGGTATGATCATGACAGAGGAAGCCACCAAATGTAAAACACCCATCCCTAGGGCATCACCTGGGGTGTGAAATTGAAGATGGCCAAGCTTATAGTTAATATAAACATAATCTTGGATGCCTCAGTTATCCTAGCCAGCTCCTGCAATCCTGTCAGTTTATTAACAGGGAATAGATATACCTGCCTGTTCCTAACTTGTCTCCAGACAAGCAAGCCTAGTGGGAGGGGAAGGGAGGAGCTTTCTGAATTTCATTTTGCTGGCAGAACTCCTAACCTATCAGCCAGTGTGCAGTGGAGAGGGATTCCTCTCCCCCCGCCCGATTCCCCCTGCCCGATTCCTGTGCTCCTGGCTGTAGAAGTATTTCTGACAGTATGACGATGGATTCTATACCTACAATAATACCCCTTTTAAAAATGCTTTTTATTGAAAAGTTCACTGGGTAGCTCATAACACTAGATTTGTTTACATCATATCAAATGTACCAAAATTGTTGCACATGTTCAGAACAAATACAGTCTCTTTAGAGCAGGACTGAGGCTGTGAAATCCAGATTTTGACTTGAATTTCCAACACCTATGAATGGGAAAGAGAGACAGTTTCAGTTTTGTCCTTGAACAGGAGCAGGTTATGAAGTGTGATTCCAAATTTTAATTTTTCCAAATTTAAGAGTTAGGGAGTTTGGTTTCAGGAGTATACCTTTTTTTCTTTAAAGCCATATCCTATTATCTGTCCTTCATGCCCACCTCTCCCTGTTTTCCTGTTTTGCCACTTCCTGTGTCTTTTCATAACCCATAGTATCAATCTGTCTGGAGCAGGAACTGTCCTTGTTGTATTCATCTGCACAGTACCTAGAATTATAGGTCCAGGATTGGTACCTATAATTGGTGCTACTGCAACTAAATAATTAACAATAATAAACCTCCTGCACCATTCCCTGTCACATACCAGTAATAATATTAAGAAAAGTTCCTGGGAGGGTGAGTAAGTGACATATAAATGAAAAGCTAACAATTAGCCGATGATACTGGGAACTGGGTTCTATGATAATCCGAAATCATGAAAGTGCTGTTAATAGGGTAAAAGTAAAAGATTTAGTGATAATGATGCCTACCTCTGAAATAATACAGAACTATCTCTGTAAAACTTATTTACAGACAAATATAATTATGGATCAAAGGGATGGGGGAGTGCAGGACCCTATCAGATCTGATATTTTTGTGTCTTGTCCTCATAGGTAGCTAGGTATAGTTTTTGTGGGGTTTGTTTTGTTTTTTGCGGGGGCAGGGGCGGGACGAGATGCAGGTTTGGCATTTGGTTCTGTACTACATAAAGATAACTGACATCTGTTTTTACCAAACCTTTAATCCCTATTATGGTTCTCTGGCACTGGCTAAGAGAGTAAATTGTCCACTAGGACTAAAATCTTCTTAAAAATAATATTTTTCTTATTCAAATTGCTTGGCTAGCCATTCTAATCTCTAGATTTTGCAAATAAATGTGTGTTCTTGGCACAGATTAATAGGGTAGTTTCCAGTAAGTCATCTCTTTCTTTTAATTTACCAAAATCCCAGTTCTGAAACTTTTAGAGAGGGCGCTGGTAGTGTCACTTGATTATTTAGAAGTCTGAATCGGTCACCAGGTGGCGCTCTTGGATCACAAAACTTCTCTCTGTTTCCAATTTTATAACTGAAAGAAAAATATAGTTTGTAGACTGAAACTAGATGTAATGGATTTAACCATTCAAATGTCTGCTTTAACTAGGTAATGCACTTGGTGTCTGGAATAGCACAAACAATACTTATAATTTCCAATTAATATTTGCACCATAAAACAATAATGTTGCTCCTATTTAAGATGTAACAATCCATCTCTACTTTGTTAGCTATGTTAAAAGTTTTCTCTCTCAGCATAGTGCATAAATTAATTATGTATAAGCTATCTCTTCGTATCGCTTAAAAAAAACGGAAAAAAGAGTAACGGTTGAAAGAGTGTTTGTGGAGTCCAACTAACTAGCCAGCTACTACTGCCTCTCAAAAACACATTCTACACTTCACTGAGACATTCTACATCTTCAACTTTATATTAAAAAAAAGTGTGGAAATGAAAATTAAAGGATCCAGCCATTTCTCTACTGCCATGTAATGCTTCATCACTTGTTCACACTCTATCCAATTTGTACCACCCACTTAGCCTTAAGTTGTTTTGTTCTGAAATGGAAGTATACTGTTGGATGTGTACTGTCAATTTTACATGTGATTTAATAAATGCGTAGTAAAGATTTTGAAAGGAATATAGTCCCAGGATGCCTTATATTATGTCAAAGTTTTATAAGCTTTGGTGGCCTTGAATATTATTTTTCTGCATAGGAAATAGGAGCTATCTTTGAATGGGAGTGAAAGCTGAAACCTAAATGTACGAAGTATCATATGATAATACCAAGACCCTTGAAATCTTTTTCTTTCTATATCTGATGCATCCCGCACCAAACTGCATGCTACTCAAACCTGTGTCCACCAAACCACTCCTCAAACTCTCATGCTTTGTGTATTGTTACACGTTTTTACTAAAACAATCATTAACTTTGGTGCCAAAATGACAACGGAGAAACCAGTCACACAAGAAAAGGAGTCCTGTCTTAAAATGTTCCAAAAAAGTGAATGTGCTGTGTCTAGTTGAAATTAAATCCTTGACAATTTCAGACATTGTCCATTCATCCACAGTTGGTTTATGCACATGCAAAAGCATTGCTTTGTTCAAATGTTTTTGGGTCCTCATTGTTCTGAGGAAGTTTTTCACTCTTGGCAGTGCTAAGAAGCTTCTCTCCGCCACAGCAGTGGATACTGATGAAGAACAATTGCTAAAGTGAATGAACTTGGAGAACAAAATGTCAAAGGATTGGAGACCACTTAACACATCAAAGTGCCCATCTTCCTGACTTTAGTGTTGACTTTAGTGATGTTTAGTGACTTTAGTTGAAATGTTCTTACTGTCTGCATTAATCAAACCTGATTGAATCCTCTGTTGGTTTTGTGAATAAATAACATTTTTTGCATACGTGAGCTAAATAACTTGAGGAATAAAGATGTTGCTGATTTTTCTCCATTAGCACGGGAACTCAATTGGTTTTCTATTGTTCTTGGTGGACCCAGCATGGTTTTGTCAAACTGCCATCTCAGTTCACCCACAACAATATCAATCACTTCAAAATGTCATTGCCTAAAACAGGCTTCTGGTGTTTCATATGGATGAGGATGTGCTACATCATCTAGATGCTTGGGCAGACTCTTGACTCTGTCTAGTGAAGGGCTCACCTGTTAACTTTATTCCTTCTGCAACCACAGTAGAGTAAAATAGCTCAGACTTTTCATTGTTTTTCTGACATCTCAGAAACACTACACTAAGCACAACAGATTGTAAGCCTTCTTGCAAAGACCTGTCTTTTCTATGCAGAACTCAGGAAGGTCTGGTCAGTTGAAATGGATCAATTTTGGACTTTGATTAGTCCATCTAATAACTTGAACTGTTTACTCTGGGCAAGAGCACCTCCAGCTATCCTACCATGCTCAACGTTACAAGAAGAATTTATTTTTGTGGCAATATTCCAGAACAGCATGGTAGCTTACAAGAACTGTGTTGATGGCACCTGTTTGAACTGTCCACTTGGTGGGACAGTGTGGCGTTGATGGAAATTTCTTCAAATGAAAACTCTTTTTGAAATTGTTCAAAAATCACCATCCATTTGGCTGAATAAAAGATATGTTTTTCCATGTCCATGCAAATATCTGAAGCACCCTTCAGTGCAACACATTGGTGGCTGGAAACCTGCAGGCATAAGTTTAAACAGTGCTTGAAACTGTGTCCATACAACACTGCTGGTTCTAGTTCTCATATCCGGGCAGTAAGTCCTTGATATCCCAGTCATGTTACTTGCTCCATTCTAAGCCCCCACTAGGTAGAAAGGAGTAACATGCTATGAACCAGTGTTTCTTTCATAGTGGTGCATAGGTGTTACATGTCAGTTTTTTGCCTAGTTGTACAAAACCTATGAAGTCTTCATGATCGTCAAAGAATTTGTTGATGATCTAATACAAATAGCCATTTGTTCCTTTATCGATAGGTCAGAGACCTCATTAGCAATGATGACATACCAATGATATAGAGGGATTTCACATTTTGTTTCATAAAAGCAAATTTCCCACAAGAGAGATCACTTCGTTCATGGTCTCATGTGATTGATAGCTTTTGTTAGCAACCTGACATTCTAATTGTCTTCAACTCTTAAAAGCAACAGCTCTTGGAGGTTTCCCAGAATTTCATTGTGTCCGTGTCTTGCCACAAGAAGAAATGCAGGCTGGATATATCTCACTCATTAGCATCCTTAGCCATACGTGCTTTAATTGGTCATTCAGTTGCACTATGACACAGAGCTGATCCTTTGTCAGAAAATTCATATTGGCTTCATTATTAAGATCGCTCCTGTCATATTCTCTGACTCTCACTATTGTCTTCCAATTATTGAAATCCTTCTTGGTGAAAGCAGCCTCAGCATTTTTACTCGGAGAGACTAAACATTGAGCTTTTCCTGAGCAACAATGGAAGCAAAATGCTACATTTTGTCAAAGAGACAAGCTCAGATATGGGTAACAACTGTACCAGCTTATTTGAATTATTTAGTGCTTATTTGTGTTCCCAGTTTGCCTTCTTGCTCCTTCAAGCATGTCACATGGTTCATGAAGAGCAGCTGCTTCAGAGTGACAGCATGACCCAAAACAATCACTTTCCTCGTCATGTGACCATAAAGGCATATCTTCAATAATTCTTAGCAAAGATTACATTTTCCCAAACTTTACTAAATTGCACTTCAGTAGTTGATGGCTGCAGTGGTTCTGGTGACCTTTTGGGGAACTTTCTTATATCCATCAACATGGCACAATAGTCACGCTGTTCACAACATTTCTCGGCTAGAGCCAATTCTTGTTTCTCTTATGCTGAAGAACAGGAGGTTATATCCTATAACTCAATATATTTTGGTGGGGACTGGAAGAACAACAGTTGCTGATGTTGGTTTATTTAAAAATATGAGACAACAAAGAAGTAGTTCTTTTCTCTTCTCTGCATGCTCAATCTCTTCCTGAGGAGTGAATTGAGTCAGCGTGGCAGGGCAGAGGTGCGGAGGTCAGGGCATCAGAGACGGGAAGGGCAGTCAGAGTAGGGGAGAGACGTGATTGTACAAGCAAGAGCAAAGGAGAACTGAGAGAGGATGCTTTATGAATCAATAATGACAGTTGTATTAGTTCTGTGCACAATATGTTATTGGCATTACAACTACTGCAAAAATTGTGTGTTTGTTTTTCCAAAGGACAGAACTCTCCTGAGGTTTGCCAGCATCTGATACGGTACACCAGGCAGATGACTTCAGTGTGTGTTTTGTTTTCATTTTTAGTTCCCTGTCTCTGTCACGCTAGTCACTCTCACTCCTGTAGTCTCCAGGAATTAAAGATTAATCTTTAATTAAAGATTATCATGTGATGAAACCTCCAGGAATATATCCAACCAAAATTGGCAACCCTACTCTCACAAGCACCAGGGGCCTTCCAGCCCTTTGACTCACCCTTTGCTCCTATGTCTATATCATTAGGGGATTTCCTGTCATTGCTTTTTACATTAAAGCTGATTTCTGCCTTTTCCTCCTGTATGTGCCCCCCCACCATTAATTGACTCATAATCATTGGTGCACTCATTCCAGGCACTATGTGTCTTCCAGGAGGAAACTGTCTCTGCATGCACCTCCTTCCCACTGTGTACTTCCATGTGCTCCTCACCTGTCATGTGCACTCCCTCTGTTGTTGATGTCCATTGCATATACCCTAGGATGCTGGTACACTGTGCTTCCCTCCATCCCATCACTCCCCAGCAGCTCTCACCTGACTCCTCCTTGCTGGTGCCCCATCACCCACAGGGATCCAGCCCCCTCCTCAGGCCAGGTGTGCCCACTGAGACCCATGGTGGTGGGAAGATGGAACTGGGCTCGGCCAGGAAGTCACAGCAGCAGTGACCATGAGATGGTTGAGTTCAGGATCCTCACAAAAGGAAGAAAAAGGAGTAGCAAAATACGGACCCTGGACTTCAGAAAAGCAGACTTTGACTCCTTAGGGAACTGATAGGCAGGATCCCCTGGAAAGCTAATATGAGGGCGAAAGGAGTCCAGGAAAGCTGGCTGTATTTTAAAGAATCCTTATTGGGGGTGCAGGAACAACCCATCCCGATGTGCAGAAAGAATAGCAAACATGGCTGGCGACCAGCTTAGCTTAACAGTGAAATCTTCAGTGAGCTTAAACGCAAAAAGGAAGCTTACAAGAAGTGGAAACTTGGTCAGATGACTAGGGAGAAGTATAAAGATATTGCTCGAGCATGCAGGGGTGTAATCAGGAAGGCCAAAACAAAATTGGAGTTGCAACTAGCAAGGGATGTGAAGGTAATAAGAAGGGTTTCTACAGGTATGTTGATGTAAGCAGTGTCAGGATGAGCTCCACCCTGACATCTGGTGGTGAGGTGTGGCAAGTTGTGGAAAAGCACTTCAGGGGCTGATCTCATTTGCATAGGCACACCCCGCCTAGAATGAGGCCATAGCTGCCCAAATGGTCACTTTGGCTGCTGTGGGATCCCCAGTGTCTCTGTTATTGGGGCAGGAAGAATAAATTGTTATTACCCTGATTATGGGAACTGTGCTTGGAACTGTACTTGGCCTTTTGTTATGATGGAGGGACTCACCATCAACTAAGTATCACTCGCTAGACAAGGGTCATGGGTTCCAAAACTCTGTGAATTGAGAGAGGCTAGGGACAAGTATTAATATTTGGTGGCATGGGCCTGCTGGTGAGGGCCTTACATGCTAATTGCACTTCCTCCTCTCTCCACTGTGGAATATCAGAGTTAATTTTGATTCTATTAGGAGTCTAGTTACAGGCTGCTGAGCTCACTTTGGGCTAATGGTGCACCAGCACTGAGGCTCCCCTACTACAAGCTGAATTCACCTAAGAGCTGAAATCACTGAGCATTGTGTTAAGTAGTGGGGGAGCCTGAAGATATATTGTGGAGCAGTTTGTGGGACGGCTGGAGTGCCTTGTGGACAGGCTGGTGGAGCAGTTCATTGGATGGTGGGAGCTGCTTGTGGGACGTGGAGCGGAGCAGTTGGTGGAGCAGCGGAGTGGAGCCAAGTGAAGCAGTTCGTGGGGCGGCTGGTGGAGCGAAGGCCTATGGAGCTGTGGGGCAGTCAGCTTCAGATCATGTAAGGTGCCCCTTACCTCTCCCCCCCCATCTCCACCCAGGTTGGGAGGTAAACCTCTGCAGATAAACTTTCGAACTCTGGGGCTGCCCTGACCAGGGACAGAGACTTTTGGGTCGTTGGACTTTTGGGACTTTGGGTGATTTGGGGTTGCTGGACTCAAGAACCAAAGGGAAAGGACATGCCTCAATTTGTTTGGGGTGGGTTTTTTTTGCTCATGGGTTGTGTTAAGAATCCTGTTGGTGGTGGTTCCCCAACATAATGCCACATTGTTTCTCTCTGTTATTAAAAGGCTTTTTGCTACACTCAGACTATGTGCTTGCGAGAGGGGAAGTATTGCCTCTTGGAGGCGCCCAGCGAGAGTGGTATATATTTGTTCCAGGTCACTGGGTGGGGGCTCGAGCCGGTTTGCATTGTGTTATTGGAATGAATCCCCTAGATATTGAACCCGGCCCTTGTTGCTGCCAACTCTGACGGGCAGAAGGGTTACATTAGCAACAAGAAAAAGATCAGGGAAAGCGTGGGACCCTTAATGAATGAGGGAAGCAACCTAGTGACAGATGATGTAGAAAAAGCTGAAGTATTCAATGCTTCTTTTGCCTTGGTATTCACAGGCAAGGTCAGCTCACTCACTGCTGTCGTGGGCAACACAGTATGGGGAGGAGGTGAGCAGCCCTCAGTGGTGAAAGAACAGGTTATTTAGAAAAGCTGGATGTGCTCAAGTCCGTGGGTCCAGATCTAATGCATCCAAGAGTGTTGAGGGAATGGCTGATGTGATTGCACAGCCATTGGCCATTATCTTTGAAAACTCATGGCGATCGGGGAAGGTCCCGAATGATTGGAAAAAGGCAAATATAGTCCTCATCTTTAAAAAAGGGAAGAAGGAAAACCTGAGGAACTACAGACCAGTGAGCCTCACTTCAGTCCCTGGAAAAATCATGGAGCAGATCCTCAAGGAAACCATTTTGAAGCCTTTGGAGGAGAGGAAGGTGATCAGGAACTGTCAACATGGATTCACCAAGGGCAAGTCATGCCTGACGAACCTGATTGTCTTCTATGGTGAGATAACTGGCTCTGTGGATATGGGGAAAGTGGTGGATATGATATATCTTGACTTTAACAAAGCTTTTGATGCAGTATCCCATAGTATTCTTGCCAGCAGGTTAAAAAAGTATGGATTGGCCAAATGGACTATCAGGTGGATAGAAACCTGGATAGATTGTCAGGCTGAATGGGTAGTGATCATTGGCTCGATGTCTAGTTGTCAGCCGGTATCAAGCGGAGTGCCCTGGGGGTCTGTCCTGAGGCCGGTTTTGTTCAACATCTTTATTAATGATCTGGACGATGGGATAGATTGCACCCTCAGCAAGTTCATGGATGACACTAAGCTCAGGGGAGAGGTACATACGCTGGAGGGTAGGGATAGGGTACAGAGTGACCTAGACAAATTGGAGGATTGGGCCAAAAGAAATCTGATGAGGTTCAACAAGGACAAGTGCAGAGTCCTGTACTTAGGGCGGAAGAATCCCATGCACCCGTACAGGCTGGGGACCGACTGGCTAAGCAGCTGTTCTGCGGAAAAGGACCTGGGGATTACAGTGAATGAGAAGCTAGATATGAGTCAGCAGTGTGCCCTTTTTGCCAGGAAGGCTAACGGCATATTGGGCTGCATTAGTAGGGGCATTACCAGCAGACTGAGGGAAGTGATTATTCCCCTCTATTTGGCAACATATGTGGTATTGAGTCCAGTTTTGGGGTCCGCAGGACAGAAAGGATGTGGACAAATTGAAGCGAGTCCAGCAGAGGGCAATGAAAATGATCAGGGGGCTGGGGCACATGACTTACGAGGAGAGGCTGAGGGAACTGGGCTTATTTAGTCTGCAGAAGAGAAGAGTGAGGGGGGATTTGATGACAGAACAAGGAGTAATGGTTTCAAGTTGCAATGTGGGAGGTCTAGGTTGGATATTAGGAAAAACCATTTCACTAGGAGGGTGGTGAAGCACTGGAATGGGTTACCGAGGGAGGTGGTGGAATTTCCATCCTTAGAGGCTTTTAAGGCCTAGCTTGACAAAGCCCTGGCTGAGATAATTTAGTTGGTGTTGGTCCTGCTTTGAGCAGGGGGTTGGACTAGGTGACCTCCTGAGGTCTCTTCCAACCCTAAACTTCTATGATTATGAATTGCCTCTCCTAGCTGTCAGGGGCAGACATTGTGTCACCCCTACACAGTCACTGCATGTTAGCCCTGGCTGGCATAGCCACTGTGTCCAGATGAGTGATAAGATGATTGGGAGGGGAGACCTGTTGCTATCTGCTCCCTGCTGGCTGGCTCATTCCCATGCACCACAGCATCTATTCCCTCCTCTGGTTCCTGCTCTCACTTCTGTGAGATATTGTGGGGTCAGAAAACATTGGTGCAGTACTGAGGGCTGAAACATACACCAGCCCCCACAATATTTCCATAACAGGGCACTAGCTCCGACCACCACTGTGAATAGAATTGGGATGACTGGTCTGTTTGGTGGTAAGAAAAGTGAGAATAATGTGGTGCTGCAGGTGCGACAAACTGATAATTTCCCATGATATCCTGAATGGACTTAATTCAATTAAATTAAACCTCACTGAATTAGTTTAAAAATCTTTGGAGTTCATTTTACTGACAATGCACTTGCCTGTGTGTTTATTGTGGAATTGTATGTATGTCCCTGGGAAGGGTAAATAGGAAACCAGCAATGGGTGATAAGGCAAATTCACTCAAGCTGTCATATCTCCAAAGAAGCTGCTTCCCTGGACAAGTGTACATATACTAGTTCAAACTGGATTCTACAGGATGTCAGGAACAAACAAAGCTAATGGTTTCTTCAAGCTCACTCATCATCTTTTCACCATTGGATGCTGGCAGATCACCATGTGATAAGCAGTGAGCCTACAAACCTTGTTCTTTCATGTGGCTTGGAGTTACCTTCCGCCAGTGTGAAGATTCCCTTCTCCTCCTGCTGGAGTCTGAAACAGATATTTGGGCAGATAAAGATGATGTCCAACTGTTTAGACTTTTTTTGGCCTAGCTCCTGGTTAGTTGTGTTTATATCTCAATAATAGTGAGGGTTGCATCTCAAAAGGGTTGCTAGTACTGTGTAGAGGAGAATACCAATGTGTGGATGGTTATTCAAAGTTAACCTTGTCTTATTGAGGTCTTCTGTCTGTGTCTTTAATCTCAACATAACTAAATCTTACTCCCTTTCATTGACCCAACAATCCCTCCCCCAATTCCCCTCAACTATTCCAAAAACCTGCTTCCTTTCCAGATAAGTAACAACCTAGGAGATCCCCACTCTTACTGTTCCATTCTAAAACTGGGGATATGTGATTTTCCTAACCCACCCCAGCCCCCAGATGCCTCTTTCTCTTCACTCCCCATCACCTAAATCCTATTCCAGCCTTCCTTTCTGTCCTCCCCTCCTTTGCTAATGTTACAGATGCACTTAGATTTTATCAGGTCTGGCAATCTCCATAGTACTATTTTGCTGTCTTCATATCCCAGGTGCTCCTGAGCTTCCTTAGATCAGAGAAGACCCATAATTCTTTCAGACCCTTTGATCCTAGGGAAGCTCCAAAACATGCAAGAATGGATGAGATCATCATCCAGCACAGGATACGCCAAGCCTGTTTAGATCCTGAAGTGGATTTGTGGGATATCAATAAAGGTGAAGGAGTATTTGGAGGCAAAACACTGCTTGGATCAGACATGGAGCTCTCGGTATGGGATATTATGACAAACGTTGTGGTGTTCTTTTGTGACTGTTACTATTGTATCTGGTTCTGGCACTACTGTGGTCCATCTGTACCATAAATGGGGGTAGATATTTCACCCTAGGGATTTTTCTGGGTAGTAGAGCCTATCCACTTGAGGAGAAGGAAAGGAAGCCTTATTTGATAGTCGTCTAATAGCTTAGACTTAAGAGAGAGTGCCAGAACGAGTAGCCTTCATGGCTGTAACCCAATCTCCGTAGGGAGCAGTGAAACCAGTTTGAACAGAGTGGGTCAGACTGAGAGAACCATAATGAGAAACTCTCAGGTTCACAGAAGGATCTGAGTTTCCTAGGAGAACATAAGATTGCTCTGTGCTATTCCTGTAACTTAAAAAGAAAGCCCATCTAATTTGCTTGTATTGACCCTTAAGATTAAGTGAGACTAAATATGTATGTAGCCTGTTGTTTTTAAAATCCTTTTTCTCTACTGCTTTTTCCCAACTACTAAAAAAAATATTGTTTTAAGAAGGCTGTTGGGTCACTATATCACAGATCAAAGGTTCCTGAAGAGAGGAAATATAGGTGCTCCGAATCCAATCCAACTGTAGAGTGATAACTGGTTAGTATATACCAGGTGATGTGTTGGTATATACAGGAATGGTCTAAGAGTGGAATAATCATGAAATTCCACTCCAAAAATAAGTAAAGGTAAGAGGCCCAAGCCCCGAAAGTGTGCATTCAGGGAGACCAGAAAGGGTGCAGCAGTGCACTGAGGCCCATCACTATGGCAAGAGTACTTACCTAAATATTCAAAAGGCTTTGGTTTGGGCCAGTGATTTGGCTGAGGTTTTCCATTATTTGCTTCTAATGAACAATTTCACTTTCCCTATTTAGTATTCATCAGCATCACTTTTGCACTGCAGAGAACATTTATGGTTTCATAGAGTTTAAGGTCAGAAGGGACCATTAGATCATCTACTCTGATTTCCTGTACATCATAGGTCATAGAATCATAGAAATGTAGGGCTGGAAGTGATCTGGAGAAGTTATCAAGTCCAGCCCTCTGCTCTGAAGCAGAACCAAATAAACCTAGGCCATCCTTGATATATGTTTGTTCTTAAAAACTACCAATTCTGGGGATTCTGCAATCTCCCTTGGAAGCCTATTCCAGAGCTTAACCACCCTTAGAAACCCTTAGAAAGTGTTTCCTGATATTTAACCTAAATTTCCCTTGCTGCAGATTAAGCCCATTGCTTCTTGTCCTACCTTCAGTGGACATGGAGACCTATTCTCTGTATAACAGTCCTGAACATATTTGAAGACT
The DNA here is from genome assembly GCF_965140235.1 of Caretta caretta. Lineage (NCBI taxonomy): Eukaryota > Metazoa > Chordata > Testudines > Cheloniidae > Caretta > Caretta caretta. The sequence goes on from NC_134206.1 coordinate 169,138,413, forward strand.
GTTGCCAGGTCCCCACTCAGTTTTCTTTCCTCAAGACTAAACACGCATGTTTTTTTAATCTTTCCTCATAGGTCAGTTTTCTAAACCTTTAATTATTTTTGTTGCTCTCTTCTGGACTCTCTCCAGTTTGTCTGCATATTTCCTAAAAGTGTAGCTCCCAGAACTGGACACAGAACTCCAGCTGAGGCCTCATCAATGCTGAGTAGAGTGGGACAATTACCTCCCATGTCTTACATACAATGCTACTGTTAATATACCCCAAAATTATGTTTGGCTAAAGCATATTTTCCAGAAAGGCATCCAGTCTTGATTTGAAGACTTCAGGAGAGGGAGATACTATCACTTTCCTTGATAGTTTATTCCAGTGGTTAATCACCCACACAGTTAAAGACTTATTTCCATTTTGAATTTGTCTGACTTCACCTTCCAGCCAATTACCTCTGTTATGCCTTTCTTCACTAAGTTAAACAGCCCATTAGAACCAGTATTTTCTCCCAGTGAAGGTACTTACAGACTGTAATCCATTCATTTCTAAATCATCTTTTTGATAAACTAGACAGACTGACCTCTTTAAATCTCTCAAAGGAAAATATTTTTCCAGCCCTTAAGTCATTTTTGTGGCTCTTTGTTGCACCCTCTCCAAATTTTCAACATCCTTTTTAAAAGCTGAACTATACACAGTATTATAGTATTGGTCTCACCAATTCCGTATTGCTCCCCCCCCCCTTCCAACGCCTATTTGCTACTCCCCTGTTTATACATCCAAGTATCACACTAGCCCTTTTGAGTTGTTTGTCCACTATGATCCCTAAGTCACTGCTTTCCAGGATACAGTCCCCAGTTCCATAGGACTGGCCTGTATTCCTTGCTCCAAATGTGTAACTTTATACTTAACTCAATTAAAATTCATTTTGAGTTTGAATAGGCCCATCTTTCCAAACAATCCAGATCACTTTATATGATTGCCCAGTCCTCATTACTATTTACCATGCCACTTATATTTGTCATCTTCAAATTTGATCAGCAATGATTTTATATTTACTTCCAGATCAATGATGAAAATGTTGAATAGGTTCAGGCCTAGTCCCTGCAGAACCCCACTAGAAACACCTCATTTGATAATGATTCCCCTTTAACAACTAATTTTTGAGATCTGATAGTTAGCTAGTTCTTAATCCATTTAATGTGTACTACTTTGATAATGTATAGTGCTAATTTTTTTTAGTCGGAATATTGTGTAGTACTAAGTCAAACACAATACAATAGTCTAAGTATATTATGTCTTCACAGTTACTTTTATCAACAACATTTGTAATCTCCTCAAATAATTAAATTAGGTTTGTTTGACAAGCCCTGTTTTCTAACCATGTTGACTGACCTTATATTCCTACTATTTAATGCTATATTAATTGAATCCTGTATCATCTTTTCCATTATTTTATTCAGGATTGATGTCAGGATTTAGCACTCTTAGCACAACATTAACACTCTCTTCCAGTAATCTGGACTTTCCCTAGTATTCCAACATGATGACCAATCTCCTGGCATAATAACCGCCTATTAAATGACTACCAAAAATACCTGGGCTTATTCATACCACACACCCTTGCAAGTATGCCTTAGCAGATACAGTCATGACAACATTTACCAGCTAAAATGCCAATCTCAAATCATATATGGTAAGACTGAACGGTATGTACTGAGCAATTAGTATCCAGTTATTTTATTTATAGAAAGAGTTAGGGATTATTACAATGGAAACATTCAAGGGATCATCTTGTATAGACTTGTTAATGTAGGTGAGGAATATATGTAACCTTCCTGCCAGGTGAAGTCAGTAGCAACAAGGGCTGGGTTCACTATCTAGGGGTTCCTATTAGCCAGCTCAAGGTCCCAACCCGTAAGCTGGGGAAACTTAACACCACACCTGGGCATGTCTAAGAGGCAATACTTCCTTACTCAAAAGCACTGAGTCTGTATATAACAAACAAGAACTTTTATTAAAAGGGAAAGAGAATCAAGCATAAGTTTGGGAAAACACTACAACCATATTCAAAAACTTGAGCTCATAAGCAAAACACGTACTCCACAGTATGTTGGGCAGTATCCTTCACCTCAGTTTCTCACCTTGAAGGGTGAAAGTCCAACAAACAAAGGTCCCTTTAATATGCCACTTCCCTCTCCCTCCACTGCACCCCACTCACAGTTGCTGTCCTGGGTCAATGAAGACCCAGAGTTCAGAAGTGCCTTCACATGAGTTCACCTTCCACCCCAGTGAGCGGTGTCTCAGCTGCTGCCAACAGCACTGCAACTGGCTCACAGTTGCTATTGTTCACTCTGGGTCGCTGCCCACTGGGCTGCCATTCACTCCACTGCTGCCCTGTTGCTCTCTCTGCTGCAGCCTCTCTGACACCAAGTCTTCAGGTCCCACCACTTAATCCAGCTCTCAGTAATTTCAGCAGTTAATGTAGAACCTCCCTGCTAGTGCAGGCTGTGCAGTCTTTCACTGGTATGCTGCCCCACAGCAGGCCTAAGACTTAGCACTTAGACCTGGTTGTCAGTGATTTCAGCTCTAGTGAAAAGAACAGGAGTACTTGTGGTACCTTAGAGACTAACAAATTTAGTGAGCACTCAACAAAACAGAAGACTCTCCATGACTCTAATCAGCTCTGTCTTTAAAGAGTGTAGAGAAGGAAGGTCAAATGGCCTCTAGGACTCTTAGGCAGAGCCCACACCATCAGGTAGGAACATCTGTCCCCACCCTCACTCTCCTTTCACATTCTCCTTGAATGTGAATACACTTTAATCCAGTGTAGTATTAATTGTAAGCTTTATATTTAGCAGTGCTTATCTTAAACTCATTGGTTCATGGCAGTGCCAGGGATATATGGTAGACTCAAGACTAAAAATTATAATATAAAAAAACTTATGAAATGAGGCTACCAAGATGGAGAAGGACCAGGAAGAGACATTTCCACATATTTCCTTTCTTATTTTCAAAGTGGCAGTACTAGTCTGCCAGTCTGATACATTGTTACCAGAAGATTTGAAACCAATTATCTTACTCTATCTATTTCGGTAATTAAGGTTGTGGTCCGCTGTGCCCGCAAGGGCTGCGGGGGAGATACCAGCGAAAGGAGGACACTCAGGCCTAAGAATAGTAAACTATGCTTTATTGAAGGAAGGAAGGAAGGAAGGACTTACGCTCCAATCTGCGCGGGGAGCCCCTAGGACGCGCGGAGGGGCTGCAGTGGACTCTGGTCGTTCGGGACAGCTGACCAGGCAGGACTCCACAGGTGGGGAGTCCTCTGCAGTGCTATATTCTCTGCGCTTATCTCGGGGTTACATGGGGTCAACAGCTGGTTACATTCTTATATGTATGATTTATGTTTATTATATAAACTGACTTGTTTACAGGCAAAAATATGCTGAGCTATGCTACAATATCTTTTGGCTGGGACTGTCAGACAAAGTTCATTGAAACTGCCTGCATCCTCTGCTTACATCCAGTCACGTACTCAGTCTACCACTTAGCTCCTTGCCAATCTTCCACAACCTTGCCCCTACACTCCACCCCTTGGTGGACTGAGGTGTATTAGTTACTGCCACCAGTAGTTTTGGGGGTTACCAGTTGGGCCAGGAGGGCGGGGGAGCAATTCACGCAGCATTGAAGAATGACAAACACACATACAAAACCCAGTAGTCCAATCAATAGCAGGAACCCGATGCGTCTCCCCCAGGCGCTGAGATCCAGAAGCCAGGAGGTTAGCCACCGCCAAGAGTCATCCCATACAGAATCCTCAGAGCCCACGTCATGTAACACCTTCAAGTGATCCATCATATTATGAACATCAGTCTCGATGCGCTTAGCCTGATTTGAGTAAAAACAACAACTTTCATTAATCAAGGCACAAATGCCAACTTGAGTGGCTAATAAGTAGTCCAACACCATACGATTCTGTAATACACCTTGCGACAAAGAAGCTACTTCTAATTGTACGGCTTGAATTGCATCTATGGTATTATTCTCTATAACCTCTAACGTGGCTGAGATATTTACAATAACCGGCTCCAGTTTGGCCACCCCTAGCCAGGGGAGGAAGGCGCGGACAAACTGATGGAAACCCATGGGTCTCTGCACAATGGGGTTTGGGCTCCGCCGTGGACGTGCCACCAATATGTAATTATGCAGTGCATGAGTGTGCATGGTTTGCATTCCATATGTATAGGGGAGGAGCCGTCCCAATGTGCACTGTCCACACCATTGGTTGGGTAAGGTTTTATATGCCTGACGGCTGCATAGCCACTACAGCCCTGGCACTCCTGCCGTGGGGAGCCATGTGTCATCTGAGGCATTGCGACACCAACTATCAGAGCTTTGGTTACACTGAGACCAGTAATGTGCACGTGGGGTTTGCCCGCACCTAATTGTGCTGAGGGGCGTTCTCCATAAGGGGGCACTGGCATTGTAGGAATATAGAAAACCACGGGTATGTAGTACTCTGATGGCAGAGGGTGGTACCATTGGTATAAGTTAAATTGGTTTCAGAGGAATCGGAGCAATTATCACTCGAGACCCACGCCTCTCCGGCCATCCACTCACTGTGCATTTCTGGTGGGCCAGCAGTAACGTTAAATTCCCCGGTGTCTGGCAGGTATTCTGCTATCACTGCACACGAGGAAAGGGGAAAATTTCCGACGGGACGAGTGGCATCCATCGCTGAAGGCCGCTGAACACACCAATACGCATCCTCCAGTATCACTACCGGTGTCCCTTGGTGCTGGTAAGGGGTCATTACGTTATACTAAGTGAAAAAAGGTGGTGTCATTAAGGGCCCAGGATTCATTCTCCAGCACTGCAGCCCACGGAATGCCAGCGCTTGCCAATTGGGGGGCATGTGCGCAGTACCAACAGTCCGATTTGTTACCTGCTAGTGCTACCGATTGCATCCACTGGACAGCCGAGTTGTGGTGCCATGTGGCTTGGGCACCTATTGCAGCTAAAATTAGTTCGAGGATTATGCCGTAGAGAACAGGCTGTAGGGCCATCACAGGTGTAATGCCTTCGGGTGGCGCAACCAGGACACTCCACAGACCCGCCCAAACTGCAGTGTGGCAATTATGGTTGCCTGGAAGAAAGAGTCTTAGAGGGCACATAAATTGGGGCATCTTCCCCTTTTAGCAGTACGAGGTGAGTGTCCCCGGGACCATCAGCTAGGATTTCCCCTTCGAGCGGGTTATGTTTGGTGGGGTCGTGGACCCAAACTGTACATCCAGTCGAGCCAAACCCTCCCGCTCGAGTGGTGGGTACAAGTGCATCCACTTCCCGTACATCAGGCAACCCAATGCGCTCGCAAATCAACTGCACAATACGTTCGCCTTGGGGAAGGGTTACTGCCTGTGGGCCATTGTCAACCAAAAGCACCTTAACCTCCCCGGTATAGTCAGCATCGATTACTCCTGCTGCAACATCTATGCCCTTAAGGGCCAGACTGCTGCGTGGGGCAATGTGCCCATAATAGACTTGTGGTAGTCCTATGGCTAAGCCAGTACTTACAAGGTTCCAGCTATTGGGCTGTAGAGTGAGGCCCTCTTGAGGGACCCACCGATCTAGACCAGCACTTTCCAGGATGGCCCGAATGGGGAGGTGGGCTTGCGGGTGCAGGTGCTGCACTCGCAACACTCGTGGCCACTCAGTGACCTCCCCTGTGAATCTAGTGTACAGGGTGGAGCCATACAGAGGGCTGTCATTGAGTGCAGCCATGGCCTGGTGAAGATTACAGCTCCACCCAGCCCGGGATTCAGTGGGAGATAGTTTGCATAACTGTTCTTTAAGCAAGTCATTCATGCGTTCAATGAGCCCTGCACCCGGTATGCGATGTGGAACACCCACGCAATCCCCCATACCTTAGCCCATTCTCTTATTTCCATTCCTGTAAAATGGGTTCCCTGGTCACTTTGCACCTCGAGGGGGGATCCGTAGTAGTGGATGAGTTCTTCCAACCCCTTTATAGTCTGCTCCTGCGTGGCACTTGCACATGGGTATACAAAGAGCAGACCTGAAAAGGTGTCATAGAATCATAGAATATCAGGGTTGGAAGGGACCCCTGAAGGTCATCTAGTCCAACCCCCTGCTCGAAGCAGGACCAATTCCCAGTTAAATCATCCCAGCCACGGCTTTGTCAAGCCTGACCTTAAAAACCTCTAAGGAAGGAGATTCTACCACCTCCCTAGGTAACGCATTCCAGTGTTTCACCACCCTCTTAGTGAAAAAGTTTTTCCTAATATCCAATCTAAACCTCCCCCACTGCAACTTGAGACCATTACTCCTCGTTCTGTCATCTGCTACCATTGAGAACAGTCTAGAGCCATCCTCTTTGGAACCCCCTTTCAGGTAGTTGAAAGCAGCTATCAAATCCCCCCTCATTCTTCTCTTCTGCAGGCTAAACAATCCCAGCTCCCTCAGCCTCTCCTCATCAGTCATGTGTTCTAGACCCCTAATCATTTTTGTTGCCCTTCGCTGGACTCTCTCCAATTTATCCACATCCTTCTTGAAGTGTGGGGCCCAAAACTGGACACAGTACTCCAGATGAGGCCTCACCAATGTCGAATAGAGGGGAACGATCACGTCCCTCGATCTGCTCGCTATGCCCCTACTTATACATCCCAAAATGCCATTGGCCTTCTTGGCAACAAGGGCACACTGCTGACTCATATCCAGCTTCTCGTCCACTGTCACCCCTAGGTCCTTTTCCGCAGAACTGCTGCCTAGCCATTCGGTCCCTAGTCTGTAGCTGTGCATTGAGTTCTTCCGTCCTAAGTGCAGGACCCTGCACTTATCCTTATTGAACCTCATCAGATTTCTTTTGGCCCAATCCTCCAATTTGTCTAGGTCCTTCTGTATCCTATCCCTCCCCTCCAGCGTATCTACCACTCCTCCCAGTTTGGTATCATCCGCAAATTTGCTGAGAGTGCAATCTACACCATCCTCCAGCTCATTTATGAAGATATTGAACAAAACCGGCCCCAAGACCGACCCTTGGGGCACTCCACTTGATACCGGCTGCCAACTAGACATGGAGCCATTGATCACTACCCGTTGAGCCCGACAATCTAGCCAGCTTTCTACCCACCTTATAGTGCATTCATTCAGCCCATACTTCCTTAACTTGCTGACAAGAATACTGTGGGAGACCGTGTCAAAAGCTTTGCTAAAGTCAAGAAACAATACATCCACTGCTTTCCCTTCATCCACAGAACCAGTAATCTCATCATAAAAGGCGATTAGATTAGTCAGGCATGACCTTCCCTTGGTGAATCCATGCTGGCTGTTCCTGATCACCTTCCTCTCATGCAAGTGCTTCAGGATTGATTCTTTGAGGACCTGCTCCATGATTTTTCCAGGGACAGAGGTGAGGCTGACTGGCCTGTAGTTCCCAGGATCCTCCTTCTTCCCTTTTTTAAAGATTGGCACTACATTAGCCTTTTTCCAGTCATCCGGGACTTCCCCGGTTCACCACGAGTTTTCAAAGATAATGGCCAATGGCTCTGCAATCACAGCTGCCAATTCCTTCAGCACTCTCGGATGCAACTCGTCCGGCCCCATGGACTTGTGCACATCCAGCTTTTCTAAATAGTCCCTAACCACCTCTATCTCCACAGAGGGCTGGCCATCTCTTCCCCATTTTGTGATGCCCAGCGCAGCAGTCTGGGAGCTGACCTTGTTAGTGAAGAGAGAGGCAAAAAAAGCATTGAGTACATTAGCTTTTTCCACATCCTCTGTCACTAGGTTGCCTCCCTCATTCAGTAAGGGGCCCACACTTTCCTTGGCTTTCTTCTTGTTGCCAACATACCTGAAGAAACTCTTCTTGTTACTCTTGACATCTCATCTACTGCAGTTAGCATGTATTTATGTCGCTGACTTTCAGACAGCGGAATGATGTCCACCTGCCATACTTCCCCAGGTTTCTGACCTCACTTCAGGTACCCCTTCTCTGCTTTTAAGCTCTGGGGGGTGAGCCTGGTACACTGTGGGCAATGCTGACGGGCATCCCGCTCTGCACCAATCGTGGTCTGCAAGCCACGATTGGTGGCCCATTGCATTGCTTTTTCCCCTCCCAGATGACCACTCTTTTGATGTATCCACTCGGCCAGGCTGGGGGCAGCTACTACATATACTGTGACTATGTCATCTACCTCTTTATTGAACCGGGCCTCTTCCGATTCCCCCGTCAGGTGGGTGTCTACATGACGGACAGCAATGGGCCTCTGGCTACAGGCATCCCAAATGTCAGGCCATATGTCGTAACCCCAAAGGGGTTTGTCATGCACCTTACAGCCAGCTGCATGCCAGATGGCCATCCATTGTGTCACACCTTTGTAGACTGCCCAGCTATCCATATACAGATAAAGGGGCCCTGGGTTCTCTGTGATGGTCATGAATGCTGCCCGTAGCTCAGCCCACTGGCTAGACAGGCCAGGGCCGGTTTCGAACAGTATTTCCTCAAGGCAGGGATTATATGCAGCCACTTGCCACGATCATTCTGCCACCCTGTACGAGGCTGATCCATCAGTGAACCACGCGACCTCTCATTGTCGTTCGGTTAAGGAGGTGTAGGGAGGGGCCTCTGTACAGGGGGGTAGAGGTACTTCGACTGGGGAGGCATAAGTGTGCTGGCCTCTGGAGGGCAGTTCTTCGAATGTGACAGTGCCCAGAAGCCGCGCATGTGCATCAGTAATGCTTGCCTGGGTCATTTGCATACGCAGCTGCAGGTAGTGTTTCCACTTCCATAGGGTCTGGGTCTGGGCTACCCCAGTCCATGTGAGCGGGCTTTCATCCCGGACCCAACTCATAATTGGAAGCGGGGTACGCACCTTTACAGGCTCCGCACCTGTTATGGGCTCAGTTTGCTGCAGGGCCCATACTACTGCAAGCAGCTGCTGTTCAAGGGGTGTATAATGCTCAGCCTAGCCTTGTAGTGATCGCGACCAATACCCTATGGGCTCCTTTCGAGATGAAGTTTGCTGCCACAGCCCCCACGAGGCCACGTGGTCAACCACCATCACCTAGAGTCCGAAGGGGGTGCCTCATCTGCCTGGGCTCAGCACTGTGTGCTGGCTGAGCACCTCTTTAGCCTGCTGGAATGCGCCATGCTGCTTGGCCCCCCAACTAACGTGGCTTTCTTCCGGACTACTGCTTGTATGGGCTGCAAGATGTACCCTAGATGGGGAATAAATGTACGCCAATACCCAAGGAGGCCCAAGGTATTACGCTTACGCTAGTGGGCTCTGGGAAGTGGGTAATTGTTTCAATGGCCTTTTGTGGGATCTTACGTTGAGGCTCCGACCAAATTTTCCCAAGAAGATCACCTTCTGGCTGGCCCCCTGGATTTTACTAGGGTTGACAGCCCAGCTCCTGGCTGTCAGAGCCTGCAACACATTGTTCTTGGCCTCAGAGAGTGCCACCGCATGGGGCCCACTCAGCAGGACATCATCAGTATAGTGCTCTAGTACCACTCCCTCTGGAAGAGTCACCTGCTCCAGGTCTCGACTAACCAGCTGGTAGCAGATGGTAGGGCTATGCTTGTACCCCTGAGGCAACACAGTGAACGTGTACTGCCAATCCTCCCATGTAAAGGCAATTTGATCCTGGCTCTGGGGGCAATGGCAATGAAGAAGAAGGCATTTGCCAAGTCCACCACGACATGCCACTGCCCTACTCACGTCGCAAGGCGCTCCATGATGGAGTCCATGTCAGGAACTGCCACCGTCAGGATTGGGGTGACCCTATTCAGATTGTGGTAGTCTACTGTCATGCGCCAGGTTCCGTCCTTTTTATGGACTGGCCAAATTGGGCTGTTAAATGCACTCATGGCGGGGCGAATGATGTCTGCCTGGAGCAGACCTTTAACGGTAGCGTTTATTTTCTCGTGCCCACCAGGTATCCGATACTGTTTGGTGTTGATCACTGTGGTGGGGGTCAGAAGTATCACAGGGTCCCACCGCGGATGCCCCCGCAGCATGGTTACAACCGCTTGGACATACAGTGGCCGCCCAAAGGAAAAGAGTCCCCATTGGGTATCTATGGTCTGCCCTCGGAGGAGGTCTATTCCCAATATGTATTCCTGAATGGGGGTGATTAAAACAGTGACTCGTATTGGGGGGGGCCTTCCCGATGGCCAGCCGTAACTGCATCGGTGTGGCCCGAACGTCTACCCCTCCAAGGCCACTCACCGTTACCGACCGGCCCTGCCAGGGTGGGGTACCATGCAATATAGTCACCTCCACTCCTGTGTTCACAAGGGTCATTACTCGTCGCCCCCCACTAGGCCAGTAGATCTCTACTGGGACATAAGGGTGGTGGTCCCCCACTACATATCGCCTTAACTCCAGGGCGGGGGGCAAGGGGGACCCACAACCCCGTCAATACTGGGCGGGCAGCTTCCATTCAATATAGTCTGCCGGTGGGGCAGACAGTTGGGGCTTCTAGGGGGTGCCATCTACCTTGTTTTGGGGGCCCCCTTTCGTCGGGGCCCCCACCCTTTCCTTAGTGCGCTGTTCCGGCTTAAGCTGTAACCAGCGTTTTAACAGCTCAGCATTGGTTTTCCCATCCACTTCCCCCAGGGGAATCCCTGCTTTCAGTAGGTCTTTAAACATAGTATTGCAGCTAACCCTCTCCTTTTGCTTCACATTCACCTGCCGCGGCTTTGTGGTTTTCGTCATACTGTCAATTTCCGTTAATTCCATCATGAGCTGTGCTGCATCCCCCACCGACCCTACGGCCCCCCAACCATTGGCAGGATCATCGCCTTGAGGTGTGTGTGGGGGTGTTCCGCAGAAGCCGGATGCGAATGGTATGGGTCAGCTCTACGATGTCAGGCCCTTCAAAATGCTCAAAGATGCCGGTGAGCATGCCCAGCTGCCAGAGCTGGCTAACCGCCTCTGGGATGAAGGCCCACTGTTCCAACCCATCATCCATGTCTGCGGGCGAGCTCCAGATGGTTTTGACAGCCATGGTCAATCATGCCATGAGGGAGGGATACAGATAATTCGCCTCCGAGTTGGCCCCTATCTTGAGACTCCTACGAAGGAGGGGGTCTGTGGTCAGCGAGCCAGTCCTGCCTTGCTCAGCGGGGGGTAAGGGTAATCGCATCCGCTCCATCATCCCACAACCATAGCAGCCAGGCCAGCAGTGGTTCCTTGGGACGCTGCTTGAAATGCTGCATGAAATCCTATATCTTGGAGGATTTATATTCCTGGATAAAATCCCTCCCTACCGTTTAATCATTCTCCCCATGCGGTCCCTCATATCATCTCGACAACAGGCCGCAGTTGTGGGTACACCCCTACCTTCCTGCTGTCCCCCTCCCCGGGGGACTCATCCTCGCTTGTTTCCCAAATGTCCCCATCCCAGGTCTCTGGATCCCAGTCGTTTTTGTGCACCAGTGCATGTATGGAAAGGGGACACATGTCTTGCCGTCCTCCCTTCTGCCGCCGGTGGTTCACAATGCAAGTCGCCATAACCGTGCATTGGTGCTCTAACCATGCGGCCCATTCGGCCGTACTAGTGATGACTTCTTGGGTTAGTGAATGGGCCTCGTTTGCTTGCTGCAAATCAGCCTCTAATCTTCTTATCCTCTGGCACTGAACCAGCAGCGCCTCGTCCACCGCATGGAGTGCGGTCAGGAAGACCCATCCCAGGTCCCCCGCCGCTTTCTGCTCCGCGGTTCCTACTTTGTCTAGCCAGAGCTTGGATATCAGTTCCTCCAGCCTAACAGGGGTAACCTCCGGCTCCTTCTCTAGCTCCGGCCATGCGGCGGGGGCAACCAACCCCACCAGCTTGTGAGCCACTGGTGCCCACCGTCCCGTGGAGGGCCACCCGGGGATGTGGCTCTCTCCCTCCCCCTTATCCTTCCTTCCCCAAAGAGGCATCCCTCCACTGGTATCCTGTTTGTGACGCCAAGTGTGCCCACAAGGGCCAGGGGGGAGATACCAGCAAAAGGAGGTCACTCAGGCCTAAGAATAGTAAACTATGCTTTATTGAAGGAAGGAAGGAAGGACTTACGCTCCAATCTGCGCGGGGAGCCCCTAGGACGCGCGGAGGGGCTGCAGGGGACTCTGGCTGTTTGGGACAGCTGACAAGGCAGGACTCCGCCGTGGGGGAGTCCTCTGCGGTGCTATATTCTCCGCGCTTATCTCGGGATTACATGGGGTCAACAGCTGGTTACATTCTTATATGTATGATTTATGCTTATTGCATAAACTGACTTGTTTACAGGCAAAAATATGCTGAGCTATGCTACAATATCTTTTGGCAGGGTCTGTCGGACAAAGTTCATTGAAACTGCCTGCATTCTCTGCTTACATCCAGTCACGTACTCAGTCCACACTTAGCTCCTTGCCAATCTTCCGCAACCTAAAGGAATTTCCAGAGAAAGCCGCAGCTAGCTAACTTTCTCTTGAAAGGACACGGATACAGCCCTCCGATCAAGAATAGGCAGCAAGCAGTAAATTCTTTGAAACAATAATAAAATGTATTTAGAAGTGAAGTATTACAATAAAAGAGGAGAGATAGAGGTAAAAATAAAATAAACAGGAAAAGTTACAGATACAACGTAAAGGAAGCAGCATAATAAATAAAAACAACACAGCAATAACAATTCCACTTAACTCTAACACAATAATCTAACAATATATCATTTACTTAATACTCTATAACAATATAACAGTCAAGCATATAATGTAAACATGTAATAGTATATTGATTAACTCTAATATTAATTACTTAACACTAAACATCCAATAAGTGCTGATCAGGCAATTATCAGATAGGTAGGGAGATCTCACTCAAACCACACACATCCAGCTTTATTTGCACTTGAAACCCACAGACTTCAGGATGATAAAACAGAGGAAGATCTTAACTTACAGAGGCTTCTTACTATCCCTCTGACTCATCACCGGAATGGCCCTTCTGCTCTGTCAATTCTTTTTGAGAGCGTTGTTTGGGGAGCGTTGTTCTGAAGTGGGCTGTTGTTAACAGCTGGGCTGTTCACTGCTGCTTCAGCCTGAGGTAAAACAGAGCCTTAGGCAAGAGAAACGGAGCCCATTGGTTGCTGCTGCGGGGCTGCTGCAAGAGCCTTCTGTTGGCAGGGTGCCAGGAGCGACCGACCATTGATAAGGCTGCTGTTGCTGGCTTCCAAGCAGTCCTTCAGCTTTTCAGGTGGTTTCTCTTGCTCAGATATCTTCTGGTAAGTGTCCAGAAGCATTCCACTCTCCTGCTGGTTCCTATACCTACACAGTTTTAGCTTCTGGCTGTTGCCTTTATATACAATTTTGCAGCTCATTACATCATTTATTATCATAATTCAACCAATCAGCGTTCAGGGATTTGCATATTCTAATTTGTCATGTGTATTAATAGGTGACATTCAAGCTCAACCAGTCAGCTTCCAGAGATTAGCATATGCTAATTACCAATTATGGGCTCAATGAATTCCTATGGGGTTTATCAGATGACATTTAGATGAACTCTAGCTCTTTCCTGTCTGGAAGTCCCATTGGTTTCTTTAGGCTACAATATATTTCTGTGGGGTTTTGCTGAGTCATTCTGTTGGATCATATAAAAGAAGTTCTGTATTAAAATCACAAATGAGTTTGATTCCCCATAGTTTAAATTCCAGGGTATTACTAATTAAAAGGTCCCTTGGTTTTTGGTACAGTTTCTCTCCCTCTCTGTGTGAAACTTGCAAGCTGCTAATTGTGTTAGTACAATCTAAGACAGAGTCTGTTCTCAAAGCAATTCTTTGTAACAACAACTACTCACACAGAGAGAGACTCAAAGCAATACTCTGTAAGAACAGAAACAGCACCCAGAGACTCCCTGCCCTTTTGTTGTATTCATCTCGCTTTGTTAACAATTGTGATTAAAATAGAGATAGAGGATGTATGTGGATGGGTGCTTGGTGTGGATAATAACTGAATGATCAGGGAGGTGTCAGCCTAAGAATCCAGTGTCCATCGGCCAAAGAAGGCGTCAAGTGGAAATAACCAGAGGACCCCCGGAGGGCAGACTGGAATCCACCCAACAGCCTCAAGAATGGGAGAATCAAAGAACAAGATAATATCTGGCAGCATGGAGCCGTCAGGAATGTGCCATCTGCTGATTGATTCAACAACAGCACAATGAAACAATTCCCATAGACTGGCATAGGAAGAAATTCCTATAAGAATAGACTCTAGAAAGTGAGAACTTTGGGGTCTGATTCTGCAAACCCACTTCCAGGAGCATCAGATGAGCATCTGACAAGGCCCTGCTCCCTCCTAATGTCCAGGCCACCTGGCCAGTGGCTTGGCATGAGCAACTCTAAGGCTGGTAACTATGATAACAACCTTGCAGAACCTGTGTGTGTGTATGAAAGTGTGAAAAAATATGAAATTTAATGGAATGTTATAGCTACAACTAACTGCTTACTATGATTCTTTCTGTATTCACAATAAATGTGGCATTTTGCCTTTTCCCGTTTAATAAGATCCTGCTGGTTTTTATTTTATTGGTATAACAATTCCCCACAGGAAGTGATATAATACCTTGTCTAAATTGCATCATCCCTATTAATTTCTATGAATTCCCATGTATTCTTATGGGATTTTCTATTACATAATCCATTCGGCCACCATTACTGTATTTTCTAATTTAAACTATTGCTAATTTTTATCTAATTAAAACCTTATTCTTAAAAGCTAATTACTGTTCTAAGTATGTAAAAAGGTCCTGAAACCATCACCACTCCTTTTATGTTCAATTAAGCAATTTTTATAGCTTCCAAGGTTTTACTGCAGATTTTCCCCATCCGTCACATCAGCCATTCAAGGAATGAGATTTAATGGATGAACTTGCTCTGACATATAATGTGATTTTGTGGTCAAAGTAGTGGAGATTTTTTGGAAAGAAATGACTTGGAAAAATACTGATTGTCAGTGCAACATTTCTGGATGCTCTTCTGCTGTTAAATAACTAATAAGTGTGTTAGTTATGGAAACAGATATCCGTAGGCATGCAGTTTCCAGGAGAGTTACTGTTGTGGAGAAGTGTAAAAAGGCTGGCTAAAAAAATTCCTGAATGCTCTAGGTCAGTGGTTCTTAACCTGGGGTGCATGCACCCCCTGGGGGTGCGAGATGCCCTTTCTGGGGGCGAGAGACATGCCAGATTTTTTTAGAAGGTTAATCATCAAAAATACAAATTAAGCACAGGCACGTAAATACAACTATTTTGTTTCATCAAACCTATGTATTTATTAACATTATACATTTAACTATTACTGTAATATACAAACAATATATATATCTAGGTTTAAAGAACTGACCTACTTCAATGATTTTTGACAATAGGTGCGAGAACATATTTTGAGAATCAAAGGGGTGCAGGCTGTAGTAAAGATTAAGAACCACGGCTCTAGGTCATGTATATCCTGAGGTTCTCACTTAGTTTATTCAGTCCTTACTCAGGCAAATTCCTACTGAAGTCCATGTGAACTTATCTGAATGAAGAGTGACTTAAGACTTAGGCCCAGATTTCTGAAGGTATCTAGGAGTTTAAAGTCAATGAGATTTAGACTCCTACATGCCTAAATTCCTTTTGAAAATGAGTTTTAGACTCCTAAATCAGTTAGGTGTTGACATTGAGTGCAGTAACATCTACATACCTCTAAAAATCTGGGCGTTAGTGTGGTAGCTTTATATTTGACATGAGCAAATATCAGACAATTTTATGTGCAGTTTACTTACTACCTGCTTACACCTTTACTTAGCACATGTTTTCCATAGTGGAAGTTTCACATCTTGCATGACTCACAGGAGGACTCACCTTTTGAAAATAATTATCTGTACCTGCACCTATTTTGGTGACTATGACTGAGCCATCTTTCTATTATAACTGAAACCTGAAATTTTCAAATTATTTTAAAACCTGAATTTTCAAATTATTTAACCTACTATAAATGTAATAACTTATAATTACATAGACTATTTAATCATAGGTTTTCAAAACAATTGTAAGTGGCATCATTGGAAGAAGTAGAACACCTCACCATTCATTTCAAAGTCCTTTGGATAAACTACTTTGTTCCTGATTGGAATTGAAACTTGCTCATTACATTTTGGAATGAGCAAGCAATCAGGAGCATTTTCCGGAAATCAAAATCTGTGTGATATAGTGAGAATTAAATGCTTTGGATTTTTCATCTTTCAGATTAAATGCCCCACTGCTGGTTAAAAAAAAGAAAGGCAAAACTTTAAGTGCCAAATATTTATTCTGAGGAAATAGAACTGTACCACTGATTCCAAATTAGAGATGCTCAGATATTGTTCAACAGAACTCTGTTTTGTGGAAAAATGCCAATTCATCAACCCCAACATTTCTCACAAAAGCAAGTCAGGTTTAACAAACTTTAACCTCATTAAAGGTTCCCTACTGATTCCTTTATATGATCCAGTTGAAAGATCAGGGGCATAGTGTGTCAGATAATACACTTTGTAAAGCATTTAGGGATGTATCCTGTTAAAGTGTTAGTTTAAGATCATATTGCTGCCCCTTCTTTGGATACCAGTGTCCCATTCTGGCACTAGCATTGGCTATCTGCAGATATCTGGAGCCTTGAAGGTTGGCTTCCCAGCAGAGGAGAAATCAATGTTGTGGAGTCTAGGTATATTCTAAGTGTATCTTGTTTTATTTTCACACATACACCAGGCTTTTGTATTGTGAGAAAGGCTAAACAACATTTCCCAATTCACTTTCTCCATACCATTCATGACTTTGTAGACCTCTATCACAACCCCCTTCGTTGCGTCGTTTCTAAGATGCATAGTCCTAGCCTCTTTAATCTCTCCTCATATGGAAGCTGTTCTATACCCCTAATCTTTTTTGTTGCCCTTCTCTGTATTTTTTCCAATTCTAATATATCATTTTTTTTGAGATGGGGGCAACCAGAACTGCACACGGTATTTAAACTGTGAGTGTACCATGGACTTTTACAGTGGCTTTATGATATTTTCTGTCTTATTTATCCCTTTCCTAATGGTTCCTATCATACTTAGTATTTTTGATTGTCAGCATACATTGAGAAGCTGTCTCCAAGATGGCTAACAGCTCATTTAGACCCCATCTAATGGTAGACCCAGCTAACTGTAACAGCTAATTTAGACCCCATCATTTTGTAGGTATAATTGGGATTATGTTTTCCTGTGTGCATTACAGTGCACTTATAAACAGTGAATTTCATCTACAATTGTGTTGCCCAGTTCACCCAGGTTTGTGAGACCCTTTGTAACTCTTCACAGTCTGCTTTGGACTTCATTATCTTGCGTAACTTTGTATCATCTGTAAACTTTGCCATCCCACTGTTTATCCTTTTTTCCAGATCATTTATGAATATATTGAACAGCACTGGTCCAATATAGATCCTTGGGGAACCCTGCTATTTATTACTTTCCATTGTGAAATCTGATCATTTGTTCCTACCCTTTGTTTTCAATCTTTTAACCAGTTACTGATCCATGAGAGGACCTTCCCTCTTATCCCAGGACTGCTTATTTTGAGCCTTTCATAGAATTGTAGAAGAGTAGGGTTGGAAGAGACTTCAGGAGGTCATCTAGTCCACTGGTTCTCAACCAGGGACCTAGAGTCCCCAGGGAGGCCACAAGCAGGTTTTGGGGGAAGGGGCGCAAAGCAGGGCCAGCATTAGACTTGCTGGGGCCCAGGGTAGAAAGCTGAAGCCCCACTGCATGGGCCTGAAGCCCAGGGCCCTGAGCCCCGCCACCTGGAGCTGAACCTTGAGCAACTTAGCTTTCCAGGGGCCCCTGTGGCATGGGGCCCAGACAATTATCTGGCTTACTATCCCATAATACTGGCCCTGACTTTTAAATGCAGAAAATAAATAATAAATGCAGTTATTGTGGCACAGGTGGGACGTGGAGTTTTTATAGCATGGGGGCGGGGGAGCTCAGAAAGAAGAAGATTGAGAACCCCAATCTACTCTAACTCCCTGTTCAAAGCAGGACCAACCCCAACTAAATCATCCCAGCCAGGGCTTTGTTAAGCCAGGCCTTAAAAACCTCTAAGGATGGAGATTCCACTACCTCCCTAGGTAACCCATTCTAGTGCTTTACCACCCTCCTAGTGAAATAGTTTTTCCTAATATCCAACCTAGACCTCCCCCACTGCAACTTGAGACCATTACTCTTTGTTCTGTCATCTGCCACCACTGAGAACAGCCTAGCGCCATCCTCTTTGGAAACCCCCCCCACTTCCAGTAGTTGAAGGCTGCTATCAAATCACCCCTCACTCTTCTCTTCTGCATACAAAATAAGCCCAGTTCCCTCAGCCTCTTCTCATAAGTCATGTGCCCCAGCCCCCTAATCATTTTTGTTGCCCTCCGCTGCACTCACTCCAATTTGTCCACATCCTTTCTGTCGTGGGGGACCCCAAAACTGGCAAACACAGATGTTGCCAAATAGAAGGGAATAATCACTTCCCTCGATCTGCTGACAATGCTCCTACTAATGCAGCCCAATATGCCGTTAGTCTTCTTGGCAACAAGGGCACACTGCTGACTCATATCCAGTTTCTTATCCACTGTAATCCCCAGGTCCTTTTCTGCAGAACTGCCTCTTAGCCAGTTGGCCTCCAGCCTATAGCTGTGCATGGGATTCTTCCATCCTAAGTGCAGGACTCTGCACTTGTCCTTGTTGAACCTCATCAGATTTCTTTGGGCCCAATCCTCCAATTTGTCTAGGTCACTCTGTACCCTATCCCTACCCTCCAGCGTATGTACCTCTCCCCCGAGCTTAGTGTCATCTACGAACTTGCTGAGGATGCAACTAGACATCGAGCTGTTGATCAATACCCGTTGAACCTGGTGATATAGTCAGATTTCTATCCACCTGATAGGCCATTCATCCAACCATACTTCTTGAACTTGCTGGAAAGAATACTGTATCAGACCATCGCAAAAGCTTTGCTAAAATCAAGGTACATCACATCCACCGCTTTCCCAATATCCACAGAGTCAGTTATCTCACCATAGAAGGCAATCAGGTTGATCAGGCATGACTTGCCCTTGGTGAATCCATGTTGACTGTCCCTGATCAACTTCCTCTCCTCCAAGTGCTTCAAAATGGATTCCTTGAGGACCTGCTCCATGATTTTTCAGGGGACTGAGGTGAGGCTGACTGGTCTGTAGTTCCCTGGATTCTCCTTCCCTTTTGAAAAGATGGGCACTATATTTGCCTTTTTCCAATCGTCCTGGACCTCCCCCAGTCACCACGAGTTTTCAAAGATAATGGCCAATGGTTCTGCAATCACATCAGCCAACTCCCTCAGCACCCTCGGATGCATTGTATCCGTCCCCATCGAACTTGTGCATGTCCAGCTTTTCCGTTTGGTGAGGGACCTTGTCAAAGTCTCTCTGAAAATCCAAGTACATTACATCATCCTTATCCACATGTTTATTGGCCCCCCTCAAAGAATTCTGATAGATTGGTGAGGCATGATTTTCCTTTACAAAAGTTGTATTGACTTTTCCCCAACAAATCGTGTTCATCCATGCGTCTGATAATTCTGTTCTTCACTATAGTTTCAACCAATTTTCATGGTACTGAAGTTAGGCTTACTGGCTTGGAATTGCCAGGATCTCCTCTGGAATCTTTTTTTAAAAATTGGCGTCACATTGGCTATCATACAGTCATCTGGTACAGAAGCTGATGCAAGTGATAGGTTACCTTCCACAATTAGTAGTTCTGTAATTTCATATTTGAATTCCTTCAGAACACTTGAGTGAATACCATCTAGTCCTGGTGACTTATTACTGATTAATTTACCAATTTGTTCAAAAATGTCCTCTACTGACCCCTCAATCTGGGACAATTTGTCAGATTTGTCGCCTAAAAATATTGGCTCAGGTGTGGGAATCTTCCTCTCATTCTCTGAAGTGAAGCCTGACGCAAAGAATTCATTTAGTTTCTCTGCAATGGCCTTGTCTTCCTTGAGTGCTCCTTTAGCACCCGAATTGTCCAGTGGTCCCACTGATTGTTTAGCAGGCTTCCTGACTCTGATGCACTTAATTTTTTGGTGTGTATTTTGCTAGTTTTTCTTCAAACTCTTTTCTAGCCTGCCTAATTATACTTTTACACTTGACTTGCTAAAGTTTATGCTCCTTTCTATTTTCCTCAGTAGGATTTGGCTTCTAATTTTTAATGGATGCCTTTTTGCCGTTAATCACCTCTTTTATGCATCTGTTTAGCCACGGCAGCATTTTTTTTTGTTCTCTTACTGTTTTTAATTTGGGGTATAAATATAGTTAGCCTCTAATTTTTTTTTAAAAATAGTTTCCATGCAGCTTTCAGGCATTTCACTCTTGTGACTGTTCCTTTTAATTCCCATTTAATTAGCTCTCTCATTTTTGTGGTGTTCCCCTTTTTGAAGTTAAGTGCTACTGTGATGGGTTTCTTTTTCCTCCCTACATGGATGATAAATTTAATTGCACTATGGTTGCTATTACCATACATTTGAGTTACGCTCACCTCTTGGACCAGATGCTGTGCTCCACTTTGGACTAAAACAAGAATTACTTGTCCCCTTATTGGTTCCAGGACTAGCTGCTCCAAGAAGCAGTCATTAATGGTGTCTAGAAATTGTTTCTCTGCATGCCATCCTGAGGTGACATCCTCAATATGGAGACAGTTGAAATCCTCCATTATTATTGGGTTTTCTGTTTTTGTAGCCTCTCTAATCTCCCTGAGCACTTCACAATTACCACCCTCATACTGGTCAGGTGGGTGGTAGTGTATTCCTATTGCTATACTCTTATTATTCAAGCATGGGATTTCTATCAGTGAAGATTCTGTGGTACAATTTGATTCATTTAAGATTTTTACTATATTTGACTCCATGATTTCTTTCACATATAGTGCCTCTCCCCCACCAGCATGACCTACCCTGTCATTCCTATATATTTTGTACCCTGGTATTACTGTGGCCCATGGATTATCATCATTCCACCAAATTTCTGTGATGCTGTTACATCGATATCCTCATTTAATACGAAGCATTCAATTTAGTCCATCTTAGTATTTAGACTTTGTGACAAAGTTCGTCCTCTACCTTGGTGGGTCCTGCGCTTATTGGCGGATTTTGCTCACCTCAGAGATTCACAGTAGCCCTCAGTTTGGCCACTTTCATGGCTCAAATCTGCCATTCATCAGATAACCTCATCACTGGCCAGCATGGGAAAAAAAGAGTAAGAACAATCCCCGCAGTTTCTGCTCATCCACCATGTGGGTCAGGGAACAGCTCAGAGACCTTCCCCTCTGGTGGAACCTCCAGTGTTGGGTCTGGAGTTGGGAGGAACCTGGAACTAATGTATCTACCTTCGATCACTCTCTTGTAGCCATCTGGCCTGACCCTGTCACAACTTCTAGTATTTGTATACAAGCATTTAAAAATTTCCTAGTTTAAGCAAAACCAAATAATAGACTTTCTTTCAGATTCAGTTACTCTTGTAGATGGACCTAAATAAAATGTACAGCAAAAAAATGGACCCATCACATAATCCCATGGCAAGATTCCAGGAACACAGAGAAGAATAAACTTTTTTTCTTTTGAACTGGTACTGTCAAAATCACCAGTGAATTACCAGAATTATGAAAACTAATGATTAATCAGCATCTATGGAAAACCACCTACTAGAATTACACAGAAGACCACATGGCTCCTTCCTTTTCATTTTTTCCATGGAAACGTCAAAGGACTTTCACCCAGTTTCTTATATGTAGGCCAATCCCCTTTTTAAAATGGGAAACACATAAAAAGCATTACTAGCCAAGTTTTGGTTTCAACTGCGTTCTTTGTTCCCGGAATATTGTATTGGCTGAGTACAGGAAATTGTCTAAATTACTGCAGTACCAGTCTGATGTCTGGAGAGAAAAATATCACACATCCTATGTCAGTTACAGCATGATGCTATAACACCAAAGGGCTTTCCACTGGTTGTTATGATGACAAAGCAATGGGAGATCTGACTAAGGATAACAGGATTTGGTCTTAATGCTATAATGATAGTTAGTAAAATCACTTTGGTTAATAAATGTTTAAACAAATTAGTTAAGGGATCAACATCTTATGTATATGTATGAAGCAATATTAATTGTGATATTCTTCAATTGAATAAAGCATAGTACAGTGTAGACAAAGTTACTGACATGATTAGTTTTAACCAGTTTAGTACATTACTAGCAGTGCTGGTACCATTTAATCTCTATACTGTAAGACCGGGTCTTCATTGCAGAGTTAGCCTGAGTTGTCTACACTAGAGTTAAATCCTCCTGAGGTAGCCTAGTTCCAATGACAGTGGTCACACTTCAGAATAACAGTTGTGTTTCACAGTGCATTTGTGCTAACAGCTGACTTGTAGAAACTTGAGCCATAGTCTATACCCCCAACAGACCAGCCAAGTTGAGATAAAAGCACCACCACACTTGAGTTACAGGTTTCTGTGGGCGGACAGGATTTGAATTAGGGCCTATACTTGAGTTACTTCTTCAGTGAAGCCAAGTCCTAAGAATAGTTGTTGAAAAAAACATTATGCCTTTGGTTCCCTGAACATATTTACAAGGTGCTAGTTCTCACTTGTAATTTTAGTGGGGTTTTCCCATTTGTAAGAACACAGGAAGTATGGGGCAAAAATCCAATAACTAGAATAAGAGAAAAGGTATTCACTGAAATATCTAGAATATCACCACTTTGCTAAATCTCATTTTAAACTATATGGCAGCAAAGAATGAAATTACTATGACCAAAATTGCTTTAATTAAATTTGGCTTCCTATATGTGTATTCTCAGGAAGGAGAATGTTAATCAAAATGGTAAAGAGTATGATTTTAGAATTCAACAATTCTGTTCATCCTGACAAAGAGAGAGAACTCAGTATAGTTCAGTAAAATATACTGTAAAGTAGGCAAAAATCCTTTTTACAGGACAGCTAGAATATTACACAATGAGCACATTTTAAGTTTGGTGTATTGCACGCTTACCGTAACTTGTTTAATGAAAAATATTAGTAAAAATACACAAGTAAATTAAAAAGTGGCAAGTATATTAAAAACAAAGGACCAAAAGTTAAGTAAAGTCAGTGGGATGGTACATGGCACAAATCAGCACTGACTTTGGCCTAATATCATTGATCAAACTCATATGTCAAAGGAGAGTTCTTTCCTCAATCTAAGTTATATCTCCTTAAAACATGCTACAGTATCACCATCCATAAAAGCAATAGAAACAGTAAATATCTCAGCATACCTTTTCATAGGGATATGAATAAGATTAGTTTTGGTATGAGGCAGAATGGTGGTGGTCCTGTTGTGTATTTGGGAGCAGAGATGCGAAGAACTCCCATTCCTACCTGGTATTTGCACTCCTGGAAGGAAAAGAATGAAAGATGGGGTGGGTAAGAATTTGTAGTGATTTTAGTGGTATTAAATGCCCCAAAGTGAAGGGCAGGGCAGGATGGGCGCTGACCAAGTTTCCTTTCATACCACCTGTTAAACCAGGGGAGCACTGTTATTATATGTCTGTTGTATTCCCCCAACTTGCCTGAGGTATCTGTCTCTGTCAGCACCTCTGAAAACCGTACCTGTTGTTGAAGAGTCCTCCCCTCCCCCACCACACACGCACTTAGAAATCTGTGCCTTCCTTTCTGTACCAGACAGGGCAAATAGATCAGTGGTTAGGGTTCTTGCCTGGGAAGATGGGGTTCAATTTGTAGCTCCCTACCAGGCTTACTGGGTAACCTTGGGAAAGTCACCTAGTCTCTCAGTGCCTCAGTTCCCCCTCTATAAAATGAAGGTAATAGCACTTCCCACCTTACCAGGGTGCCAGGAGGATAAATAAATTAGTGATGGTCATGTGTTTGTGTTGGAGGGGCATGTAAACTACCATAGATAGATTTACAAAATATCTTTACACACTTCTAACAAATTTGGAATTTAAGGTCTCATTTTGTGTATCTATACATTACATTTTAGGATAGGGGAGGGAAGCAACAGCAATGACCAGTAAAGGTCATATGGGACACTTGATGTATCCCAGGAAACTGATGGTAGTTTTGCACATAAAAATAATATTACAACAGCCCCACAAATTAAGACACAATTCACAGCAGAAAAACTGTACAGAATTACACAGGTTTTCGCCAAGCAGCTCAAATGTACACATCAGGGAATATATGCTCTTAAAGATTTATGTTCTGCTCTCATTATATGACTATTCATCATACTAAGCTGAAAGGACATGAGCCCAGTGTCTGTGGAAACATCTATTTTTACAGCCTCCTCCGTCACACTTGCAAAGTGTGCTTTAATAATGTGAGTACTGGCATGCCTCACTACATAATGAAGACAAACTGTACTTTTAAGAAGTAGACAAGCTACGCATCATATTTTTTCTATTTTTCTTCCATGTCTTCCATGCAACTCCTAAGGGAGAGAAAGGAAAATTGAATTTTTAGTACATAAATTCATAAAATACCAGTTATCCTTAATGGCGAAAGTCTTGCATACATTTATCAAGAGAGAAGATATGTTCAAGAAACATGTGGTTTTGTGGTTCATGCCCATACAGAAGTGACCCTACCCTGTCTTATATGACTTATAAGAAGTTCTGGTTTTCTCCATTGCAAGATGGTTGAAATCCGTGTCCGGAATGGTGTAAATAATCACACAACATGATTTTGGATGTTGTCTTGTGGTGTCAAATTTTACCCACTTTTATTGCACAAACATTTTCAAATATAGCCCTGTGTATGCAATTTTCTTTTTTCACTTGCATCAAATTTCCTATATGCTGATGGTAAACTGAACTGATGAAGGTATAAAAGTAACAAATAAAGCCAAATTATGCCCTTTTTCTGAGAAACTTTTCATACAGCTCTATTCATTACGACTCCAAAAGTTGTGACAACTCTGCTCGGTTTGAGACGCTTTGGTTCAATAATGGAAGGCTTTATTAGCAAGAGCTTGGAAGAATTAAGACATTTCAAGGAATAACTTAATTTAGTCAAAACAAAAAGGCCATCTCAGTAGGATGTGTCAGATTGAAAAATATTGTCACATACTGTGAGGATTAAAGTGATCAAAATAGAAAGATCATGGGCTAGATTAAGCCTGAAGTGGGGAAGGGAGGGAGGGAGGGCCACACAAGTGGCTTTATGCCATCTCTTCATACCCCCATCATCTCTGGGTGCAGTCAGGGGTGGTTTTGGCTTTAGGTATAAATTAAATCATCCTTAGGGTTGTTATAAACCATGTCCACCTTGTTAAGGCCCTCAAGGGGCTGTCTATCCATTAGGGTCATTGGAGCTTATCACTCTGTGGCCATGCCCCTTTGTTCTCTTGGCATGTCCCCCAACATTACACCCAGGGTCAGGACTGTGTGGTGTGTAACTGGCTATGCTGGCTGGCAGCGATTGCTCTAAAGGAATCCCTGGCTGTATCTTTAAACTAGCTTTTCCTCCTACTTACATTGTTTATGTAGAGTAAAAGGGGACAAAGGGAAGGTGAGGCTCAGGCCCTTTCAGATAGAGGAAAATGAGTCTTGTGTAACACTACTCCTTTGAAGGAGCTCCAGCTAGACAGCAGAGAGTTCTCTTAGAACAGAGCCTTGTGAGGAGAAGGAATGCAAGGAAATAAAGGAGAGACTTTTGCTTATTAATGGAAAAAGAGAAAATTCACATTTCAGGCTGCCAGTGGCTATGAGTCACTTCTTTCAATTGCTAAGAGTCCCTATTTTGTTTTAATTACTAGGGTATGTCTACAGTGCAATTGGAGGTGTGATTGCAGCACTTGTAGAGACACCCAAACTAGCTGTAATCTAGGTAGCTCGGGTACGAGTAGCGGTGAAACTTCAGCAGCATAGGCTTCGGCATGGGCTGCACAATCCTGCCCAGGATCCTGGGTACTTGTGAGGCTAGACTGTGCTGAAGTACATGCCCCATGTCTTCACGGCTATTGGTACCTGAGCTAAATAGATTAAAGCTAGCTTGGGTATGTCAACATGTGGTGCAACTGCACTTTGACTACATTGTAGACATACCCTTAAGGGTTCACAGCCATGCAGGCAGACATTTCCACAAGACAAATTTGAATATGAATCTTAGTCCATGGCTTGAATTCAGTTGAACTGATTTTGGAATTTAAAACATTGGCATAAGCACCCTGCATGAAATCTTGGCCATATTAAGTCAATGGCCAAACTCCCACTGACTTTAAGGAGGCCATGATTTCACCCTTTCTCTTTATGTCTTCGTAACAGGACGATAAGAAATAATTTGTCCCCATTCTCCGATTCTTCTCAACTTTTCATTGTATCACTATGTCTAGTATATCTCCTCCCCTTGGAATGAGCCGGGGCTGTTTTCTCCTTTTAAAATCTCACACTCTTATATATGGTCTCATCCAACTCCTGCAATGCACTCTGAGGCACTATTAGAATTTTGTCAATGAGCAGATGACTATTATAGCAATGAGAGCCTACAATGCTGACTTAGTATAGAGAAAGTGTAGGTCTGCTGGCCCCCACAGTTGGAACATTAGCCATAGCAACATTGTTTGGGGGCAAGGTTGTGGCAATTCGTGTTGGAGATGACAGGAACAAAGGAAGGGCTACTTGGGAATGGTGGGGTGAGGGAGAAAGTTAGTTTCAAATATAGCCAGGTTTTTATTTATTTTTTAAAATGCCAAAATGGTATAATCAATAACCAATTGTCCATTTCATAGGCAGCCAATATGAGTGAATGGAGTGGAATGGAATGACAGTCGGTCACACAGTTTGGCATTACTTATTAAAGCTGACAGAATAATTGATATTTTTGGTTCAGGAGCTGAACTGAAACATCTCCCCCCAAATTGTTTGGTTTGAACCAAAAGTGATTTTTTTTTTTTGCTTGTTTGTTTTTTCTCATTCAAATAAAAAATGAAAAAAAATTGTTTCAGGTCAACAAAACGTTGCATTTGACCCAAAACATGTATTTTTTTTTTGGTTCATTTCATTTAGCATATTTTTGAGGCATTGAGAAGATTTTAGTAGTAGTAGCAATAGTATTATGATCTCTTTCATAATTAGTTATACTTGTATATATTTCAATAGAGGTTGTACTGATGATTTATTTATACGACTTGCACTTTACTATATTATCTGAGATTCCTCACTTATTTTGTCTCCTCATCTGGAGAGTAACAAAGGCAAGAACATTCACATAATTAAATCACCAGCAAATCATTTGATTTTCTGAGAGCATAGACATGTTTTACTTTTACATAGCGTATATTGATTTTTTGTGTGTGGCTATTTTGTGAATAGCACTGTGTATCATGAACTCTCTTTAATTTACTGCCTCAGCATAAAGGGAGAATCTAGATGCAGTGTAAGTAATTCTTGATGACCTGCTATTTTGGAGCAAAAATGATCAACACCACAATGAGACTGTGATAGATTTTCATAGATTCATAGATACCTAGGTCAGAAGGGACCATTATGATCTGACCTCCTGCACAACTAAGGCCACAGAATCTCACCCACCCACTCCTGCGAAAAGCCGCACCTATGCCTTTGGTATTGAAGTCCTCAAATTGTGGTTTAAAGACTTTAAGGAGCAGAGAATCCTCCAGCAAGTGACCCGTGCCCCATGCTACAGAGGAAGGCAAAAGACCTCCAGGGCCTCTTCCAATCTGCCCTGGAGGAAAATTCCTTCCTGAACCCAAATATGGTGATCAGCTAAACCCTGAGTATATGGGCAAGATTCACCAGCCAGATACCACAGAAAATTCTTTCCTGGGTAACTCAGATGCCACCCCATCTAACATCCCATCACAGGCCATTAGGCCTATTTACCATGAATATTTAAAGATCAATTAATTACCAAAATCATGTTATCCCATCATACCATCTCCTCCATAAACTTATCGAGTTTAATCTTAAAGCCAGATAGATCTTTTGCTCCCACTGCTTCCCTTGGAAGGCTATTCCAAAACTTCACTCCTCTGATGGTTAGAAACCTTCATCTAATTTCAAGTCTAAACTTCCCGGTGGCCAGTTTATATCTATTTGTTCTTGTGTCCACATTGGTACTGAGCTTAAATAATTCCTCTCCCTCTCCAAGATGAAGAGTAATTTTATTAGCATATTTTTCCCAAATGGGAGGGTAGACCATAGCCATTGAGAGTAGGGGTTCTGGAAACTGTAGAAGGTACTCACCTCTGAAAGGACGCCAAGAGATTAGATAAGGGATAAACCAGTGGAAGAAAAGGGACATGGGGAATGCCATCTGATTTGAGAGTGGATGAGCATTTCAAAAGGTTCTGATAAGAATTGAATCCAAACTGGAGAATTCAAGAATAAAATGGTGAACCATGTGATGTTTGCCCATACATACTCATAACAATTGGATATCTTCCCAGACAGGTATTCAGTATATCTAAAGGTATGATTGATTACTGAAGAATCGAGCTGTATGAATAACTGATTTTTCAGTTCTGACAGTTTCAGAAAAATGGTTTGGGTCAAACCAAATCTGATAATTATGCCAAGCTGAGACCCACCTGCCATTTAGGAGCAAGTCAAAATATTCCTCTCCCTGGCTTCAGATTTAACACCTAATATTAATCAGGTTTTTGTTGGAATGATTTACATGCATAAGTTACAAAGCAAATATCAAAACTTCTGGGAACTTTACAGGTATATTTTTTTTAATGCTTCTCTCCTGACCAAAGCCTGGCCCCTTTCCAAAGGCCATTTTTGAATTAGAGACTATAAAGAGATTTGTAAAGGGTTTCATTTGATTTCAGAAAGTTGAGAGAAAAAAAATGCTCATTAGTTCCAAATTGCCAATAAGCGCTAAGGCAAGAGTTATTAAGAGAGAGAGAGAGTCATGAGAGAGAGATGCGTCTGGGAAATACAGTGTAGTCTCATAAAATTCTGGAGCTGTGTACTTAAATATATCACGAGAGAACAAAAATAAGCAAATATAGTGTGGCTTTGTAGGGTAAGTAGGCTACTATGCAATAGAGAAGTGCAATTGCTCAGATACTGCACAGAGAGCATGGTTAGCAAATAGCCAGGTTAAGCCACTAAAGCAAAGCTTGTTTAAAATGACCTAGGAAACAGACCTGCATCCTTAACAGAAGTGAACTGATACGTTGTGTGTACATAAGAGTGTGTGTGTGTGTGTGTGTGTGTGTGTGTGTGTGTGTGTGTGTGTGTGTGTGTGTGTGTATGCATGCGCACACACGACATCTTTACAAAATTCACAATTTGGATTAATGTGGCTGCCACTGGTGATTCATGTACAAATGGATGCAGAAGTATATTTTCCACCTGTAAACTAGATTGGTGCTTAGCAGCTTGGACAGTATTGCCATTGCCAGCAACAGGTGGCATACAAAGGAAAGCCATCTTCCTCCATAGAAAGGTTAAAAAAAAAAAAAGAGGTTATGAAAGGGCCTTTGTGTTTGGTACAACTCTGGTCACCAAAACATACAATTAATAAGGCTGGGATTTTCAAAAGACACAAAAAGGAGTTAATCACCCATCTCCCATTGAACTTCATGGGAAACTGGACACTTATAACCCATAGGGTATTTTGAAAAACGTAAGTTATTAAACTGTATGCTGAAGAATAAGAAGCATGGGGAACTACTGTGCTCCTTAACTGATGAGCTGTGCAAAGTCAGGAAGAATGATCGGAATGTCCTTTTGACGCTGTTATAACAGTGGTGATGCTCTATATTTAATTAGTGCTATATGTATGTATACAGTAAGTGAAACACTTTTGAGATGGAAGGTTTATCTATAAGAGTACATTTCTCAAAATGTTTCTGAAATGCCATCTGTTGGAATATTTAAATTTAATAAGCAAACACCAATCTAAATAGAAAAGTAAATGAAGATTGAGCTTTCTAAACCATAAAAGTTTAGCCAAATTATATTTGCATAATATAGCACATGTAAAAAGTTTTCCCTTTGCAAAAATGAAATCTATAATAAATATGTGATTTAACATTTTCATGATAAGGCTGCTCTTTCCCCTGTTAGGATCAAAGAGGCTTGGAAAAGAGAAAGAGAGCTGAGAAACTGCAAAACCAAGATTCTGATCCTGCAAGCACTGAAGTAATGAGTGTTCCTGGTGGGCACAAGGGTCCACATGTGCAGAGCAGCATGCAGGACTGGGACCCAGGATGAGACACACTGTCACAGGAGAACAGATGTTTTTCTGTACTTCTGTAAAACATAGTGGACCTTGAGTGCACTCCTAAGAGGCTCACTCCCTCCCTGTCCCTGGCCTTGTTAAGGCAGCCCACCTGCCCATAGTTCTCTGTCTCAAAGTGCAGCAGAGTCCTCACGTCCATCCTAAGGGATCTTTGGCTACAAGTCGTCAGGCTATGTTTGTATTTTATACGTGGTGAAGTTTTGAAACTAAAATGTGTATGACCTGGAACACTGGATCCTAGCTCCCCTAATCTTTCAGAAAATTTAGGTCCTGTTCCTATTTCACGTTCAAACTTTGCAAGTCAGGCAAAGTTAAAATAATTTCTTTCCCCCACCCTGGCATTTGATGCAGGAAAGCACCACTGTTCAGGACTGCACTTAATAATGTATTTATGTCCCACTGATGTCAATGGGTTTGTCTACATCGCTTCCAGGAGCAAGCCTCCCAGTCCAGATCGAAAGACTCATATACTGGCAGGGCTCAGATAAGCATGCTAAAAATAGCTGGGTAGACATTGCTTTGATGTTGCAGCTCAAGCACATCTTGGGATCTCAACCCCCTTTGCTCCCTCCCAGGCTTGAGAGGCTGAGCTCCAGCCCAAATCGCAACTCTACACAGACATTTTTAGCATGCAAATGTGAGCCCTGCTAGCACAAGTCTGTCTCCCCGGGCTGGGAGGCTCTCTCCCAATTGCAGTGGAGACATACCCAATGAGACTTCAACACATGCTTAAATGCTGTTCTGAAGAATGGCCTCTGATTTAAGAACCTGTTCCTCTAAACAGAGCCACATATGCACACTCTAATGCTTTCATAGAGGAGTAGGCCGTCAGTTGTACATCTTTCTTGTCAT
The DNA here is from genome assembly GCF_965140235.1 of Caretta caretta. Taxonomy (NCBI): domain Eukaryota; kingdom Metazoa; phylum Chordata; order Testudines; family Cheloniidae; genus Caretta; species Caretta caretta. Next base: position 169,169,576 of record NC_134206.1, read on the forward strand.
CTAATCACAGCTGTCAGTATTCAGTCTGTCATCTTGCAATCATAAGTTCATTTGTTTAAGTAATGGTTAATTATTGTTTCTGCCTAGAACTTATGGTTTAATAAGCAATTTCAAATATATTGTGTTCCTTTTTTACTGTTTAAATGTAATGATAAAACAACATATATGGATAGTAGTTTAGAGTAGTACAAAGCGGGTTGCGTCTCCATTTTAATGGGCTTGCCTGGGCTGGTGCTAGACTTGCTCGGGCCAAAGCCAGAGCCCCACTGTCCAGGGCCAAATCCCAAGCCCCACTGCCTGGGCTCAAAGCTGAAGCCCAAGGGCTTCATCCCTGAGTGGTGAAGCTCAGGTTACAGCCCCGCCCCTTACCCCGAACTGGGGCTGAGGCCCTTGGGCTTCGACTTTGTCTCCCCCCTACACCCCGCCCAAGGCAAAGGGACTCGGGCTCAGGCTTTGGTCCCCTCTCCTAGGGTTGTGTAATAATTTTTGTTGCCAGAAAGGGGTCAGAGTGCAATGAAGTCTGGAGTCGTAACAACTTGAAAATTTTCTCTTGAAACTTTTTTTTTTTTGGTCAAAAATCTTAATATCCTAAAACCAAAACCTTCTTTGAATTTTGGCCAAATCCCAAAATATTTTGATTAGCAATGATGCCATGGTGGCTATTCATTGTGGCAATTCATAGTCTTTTATAATGACAGTGAATAGTCATTGGGACAGGGAAAAGAATGAGAATGACTCTATAGCCATGGGAAGTTAGTTCACTCATCTAGAATGTGGGTGACCCAAGTTCGTCCATAGTACAATGATTCTTTAATTATTCATACAAAGTGGAACAGCATCAACAGGAGAAATCCCCATCTCAGGAGAGTGCCCTCTCACTCACTGGGCTAAAAGTTATCAGGAGGGCACCTCCTCCTCTTCTGGTCATTTTGAGAATATTGTCCTCCTTTGCTTTTGTTAAAATGACCCAAATCAAAACAAAAAATTTTGAGTCAGGTCTAACAAAACGTTTTGTTAGATCCAACTTTTTGATTTGCTGAAATTTTTCAAAAAGTTTCACTTTTGGTTCTACCCAAAACTAAATTTTCTTTCAATTTTTCAGAATTGCCAGCAACCCCCCCCCCAAAAAAAATTATTTGCCCACTTCTCCTCCAGATGCACCATGTGCCCTCACTAAGAGAGGACACTGTAGTGTGTCATGAGAGGTATAGTCTGAGGAGAAAGGGTGAGGATGAGACACCCAACTACAATTCCTTGCAGGCGCTGAGGAAGCATTTCCAAAAACTTAAAAATTTCAATGTTGCCTGAAATACTTCAGTGTTAATTTTTTCACCAAAAGTCAAATTTTTCCACAAAACCACCAGAACTGCTGCCCATTAGCCAATGAGCTCTAACTTATAGTAGTAACATTTCTTTTTAAAAAATCACTCTTCAATTAATAATGATATTTACCCTCCAAAACTGAGTGATTCATTTTAAGGTGTGTTTAGGGGCAGCTAGAATGTTTCTGGAACCTGCCACCTGGGGTAGAGGCCTTCTATCCTCCAGTTATGTGGCTGTAGCTTAAAAAGTCTTTTAAGTTTTACTGTGTGCTCAAACTTTCTTCTAATATACTGCAGATAAAACTAGTTTATAGTTTTAGGGCCGAAATTAACAGCTCATTGAGAAATGATGATCTGTGCCCTAATGAAACATTATCACATCTCAGCTGCTAACTAGAAATAATAAGTTAGATTTACAGCACTTTATTGATTTGAAAGATTATGCAAACAGTCCAGTATGGTCAACTACTTTGAATTATCCAGCTTCCTCATCCTATGTATCAGGAAAAGCAGCCAAAATCATTTTTATTTTATTTTTTGTATATGACTTTGTCCAGAAAGACACCAGAAGTTAGTAAATTATTAAAAGAACAGCGCATCTCTGGTTCTGCAAGAGGTTTCAGTGTACTTGCACTTTAACAATTAATAAGAAAACTGTGGAAAAATCAATAGCCCCTGGACAGTTTTTGCTGTAGCTCTGCGGTTCCTTTATACAACTTTAGATCATAAATTAGCTATAGAGGATTTGAAACTGGCTTCTGGTGGGGGAAAATACTCATTGAGAAAGTGGACTCCCCAGCTGGCATTGAGCTGGTGGAGTATCTCAGGGCCAATACCATCTTACAGTCTGTAACATAAATATTGAGAAGGGATGTGTCGGGGGATGGAAGGAGCATGGCTGCAGTATTCTGTACTCCCGCTATTCTTACCCTCCCATGTCTCCTGAGGTGCCATGGGCAGACCAGGGATAAATTAGAGCTATCTTGAGATGGCTCTAACATCGTACCAGGGTTCAAGATGATCCCCAGCTAGCCACAATCTACCGTAAGACAAGAACTGAGAATCAGGGCCTTTATTCCTGTTAAGATTTCACAGTGGAGTGAGCCTTTATTTTAACAGAGAGGAGCGGGGAAAACCCACCAAACCCATAGCCTGAGAATAGGAAGGAGTACTCATTCATTCTGAAGGGAAAAGGAAAGTCAACAGAAAAATATATTCCATGTAATAATGATTTATAATGTCTTAACAGCTTCCACATTTTACTTTTTTTAAAAAAAAGAAAACCCACATAGAATTCCCAGTTCTAATTTTTATTCCTCCTCCTTTCTGATGTGTTCTTCCATTAGTAATTTCCCACTCACTTCTATTAGTAAAATCACTCACTCATGCCACTTTTCCCCACAATATCTTTTAAAATAGTTTTTTATTCAGTCCAGAGCTGACTATTGGCAATATGGATAATGTTTCCTTTATTTCAGAAGTCATAATAGCTCCATAAGAAGGACAGACTTGGAGATGGTCAGAAAACTAACAGCTAGCTCTCCTACATAGTGTTTGCCCTGAATAGTGAGGCTGGGCATTGGGCATCTGTATGGGTGCTTGTGTGGGGGAGTTCTTTCCCTAAGGGCCATAGAGCAGTTGTGAAGCTGATGGCTGAAGTAACTTGCGTCAAGCCACTATGCAGTTAAGGGCACAAAGAGGATCTCTTCAGCAGTGGAGTGTGGTGCCACATCCTTCCCCAGCCCACTCACATCCTGTCCCCTCCTGCCTGCTGCATCTTCCAGCTCAGAGAATGTGTGTAAAGCAGGACCCCAAGAAGGGGTGAACTCTATGTATGTCTTCCCCTGCCCATGCACACACATCCAGGTCTGGTGCCTGTGGATTTTCTTGTGCCTGTAGGGGCAGGCGCTGAATTTCCTGATAAGTTGCCAGATCAGGCCAGACTACCCAAAAGAATCCCATAAAGTTTCCCCTGATACATTTAAGTAACTAGTTTCTAGCCATTTTCCAACATGGCCACCTTTGAATATGTTTTATCTTTTTTTTCAATTTATTTAAATTCCTTGTATTGCTGTTTTAGTTGCTAACTTTTTATTAGCAGGGACAGTTATTTTCTAATGAAAGTTTTAAGAGAGGTATATTTGCATTTTTAATTGTACAATGCTCACAGGAGTCAGAAGTGGTTGCCAGTGTAGTAATAAAAGGTTAAAGAAGTTCAAATGAGATACAGAAAAATACCACAAATTGTTAGGGACTGGAAGAGTTTGGGTCAACTGTAGTATAGAAATTAGCAATGGAAATAAGTTTCAGCACATTACTTTCTTTTCCAATTCAAGATTGTTCTCTGTTGTTATTCTCTAGTGCTTTTCCAGTGTGATTTTAATTCCAGTGATATGGCAGTTAGCACTTCTCTTGCGATATTCCATAGTCTAATAGTTAGGAATTTTTCTGATAATATGAAATAAAACAAAGGAAAATTTAGGCTGTTACTCCCAACTATATGCAAATACTTTTCTGCTGTTTGTTATAATTTTTATTCTTTCAGTCTTCACTGTCTAATGTGCAATTAATCACTTCCAGTACAAATGCTATAAATTTCTCCTGCCTACAAACAACACATCTGCATCTAGTGTCCTTATCTTTCCTATCCTGAACTGTGTGTTGTTCCTCTTTTTACCCCCTCATTGGTCTTGTCCTCCTTCTTCACATTCTGCTGTGATACCTTTTTGGTAGCTTCTGCACAGGATATTTTATGGATTGCTTTTAACTTTCTGTATCTGTCTAGGTTGTTCCATTTCCAAGCACCCTTTGTATGCTGCACAGTGCTTATGCCCAAAATTGCTACATTTTAGTTCTCTTCCATCCATACAGTTCTCATGAATGTTCTCCTCCACATTTATTCACTCTTCATTTTCCCTTTACAGACAGGTGACACGTGCCCATACCTCTGACATTTATAACATCTCAAAGAGGCCAGCATATATGGCTTAACCCATAAGAGCTGATATCCTATATTAATCATATTGGGTAGCACTGGACCTTTACATTTTATTTGGGTGGCTGTGGATGATTTGTGTACCTCTTCACCTGATAATCAGTTGCTTAACAACCAGCACTTGGTCCCCACTTATACCCTTTTAATTTCATTCTCAGTCATGCCTACTAGAATCCCATATATTATCCCTCTGGCATCTGTTAAATTTAGGTAGTTGGCGAATTTTATTCTTCCCTAAAACTGTAGTGTTGAGAAGTTTCTCAGCCTATTCCTTATGTGTATATTCTCCTAATAAACCTCCACCCTGCATTCTTTTAGCTCTTAATATATCTCCAATATTTTATTGACTCCTTTCTGTTGTTTTCAAGGGATTAATATCCCCTATCTTTACATCTTCAGCTAAAGATTTGAAAATTATAAAATAAAATGTCAATCTTTTTCCTCTCCCCCCCACATCCCTATCTGCTCTCTTCTCCAGAGGGATATTTCTATTATTTTTTTCCCCTTTTCCTAATTGAAAGCCATTCCTCATCTCTTGCTACTTTTTCCCCTCATTTTCCAACATAACTTCTAGCCTTCTCCTCTCAGCCTTCATTTCCAACACTGTTCAGCCAGCCCAAGTCACCCCATTAGTTCTAAGCTTCAACTCAGAGCTCTCTTCTAGTCTCAGTTTGCTGGCTTTAGACAAGCTCAATCTGCCCCTGCCCAGCTGGGCTTTATCAATTAGCCTTTCAGTCCATGGCTGTCTCCCAGGTGCAGCCTATCAGGTTAATGGTCCTAATTTACCCTGCTCTGCATTGTGTGGGGGTGGGCATCTCATCACAAGCACCTACCTTGTCTCTCTAAAATCCAGGGACCAACATGGCTACAACAACACAGTGTACAACAGTCATCTGATTTCTGGCATTTATTTAATAATTCAGTATCACATCCGTATTCAGGAAAGCCCGTAAGTACATGCTTAAGGGCTTTCTTGAATCAGGGCCAGAGCATATAAAAATAAGCATGTGCATAAGTCTTTGTAAGAGCCCAAATCCTGAGTGGTGTTGAGCACCTGAAACTCCCATTGACTTCATTGCAGGCTGGAAGTGTGCCATGTTGTGCAACACTGGTTCTTTTCTACTGCAATTAGTTACTAAAAACATTTCCATCTTTGCATTTTTTTCTTTATGCATGACAGGAGCCTTCTTAACAAAGAAGACCATGGACAATTATTTTATTAACTCCACTATAAGTAAATCTTAAAGTTAAACAGATGCTTGTGAGTTAGGGCCTATATCACTTGCTTATACACAATACTAAACTCTGCACAGATTATATTTCACACTACAAAGAGGGTTCTTATTGTGGCTTTACTGGCTAGGCTACTTGAGGGATGTGCAAAAGGGCACTGCACCATTGGGTCTGCGGAGGACAGAACTGAGAGAATGGCTCAGGAGTTTTGCTGCACAGGCCTGGCCGCAAATAGATCCTCTTGGTCTGGCCATGGGACCTGAAGAGAGAGCAATTTCTCCCCTCCTCGCCTTTCCTTCTCTCTTAGGTTCAAATTCCCCAGATCATAAGCCTCATATGCTACGTGTGCAGTGGTTTTGTTACCATCTGTTATACACACCCAATGAAATCCTGGCTCCATGCAGTTGAAATCAATGGACTCTTGCCACTTTTGTCAATGGAGCCAGGATTTCACCTCAGACTGTACAATGACTAATCTTCATCCTGAATTTTCTGGGGAATTTAGCTAAATACACTAGGCTCTTGCCATTTGAATCCCATAATGTAAAATACAGAACTGGACATTCAGCATAGTAAGAATCTGACTTTACTTCCCCCACTGTAAATCCAGAGTGACTTCAGTGGAGTTCCTCTTAATTACACCAGACCAACTGAAATCAGAAGCTTGTCCTATTTCTTTCCCTAAAGCCTGATGCTGTTTTTGTTATGGTATTCTGTTCATTCAGATACAATGTGAAGAATCCATACAGGCACAGTTGGATCCCAAATCATGTTTACTAAGAATACACAAATATGAAAAGCCTCACTATATTTGTACTGTTACTCTGTCTGGTTTCTGGTAGCTTCATAAATAGAAAACACAGAGGGAGACACTAAAGGGCTCACAAACTATTCAGAGAGATACCCCCTATTCATATACACTACAACCATGTCAGGGTTATTTTTGTTTTTTCTTTTTTTCATTAGCTAGCAAGAAATGTTAGGAAGGGGACAAATGGGGACGTAATTATGTCTGAGAAAATGTCCCTTTTCATTGTATTTTGCCTAAATAATTCCACTCCATCACAGGTCATATTATGGAGTCAATTTCCTCTTCTTTGTTTAGGCTGAAGCTGAGCTTTTCTAAAATCTACCCAATAAATAAAGTCAGATCGGCCTGAAAACTGGAGGTCACTGTCTATGACTAGGCTAGACTTTGTGTGGAAATTCTGAAGTCCTCCTGCCTAGTCCAGTAAATGTATTTACAGCATTGAACAATAATCTCTAAATTCATTAGAATCCTATAATCCAGTCAGCCTTAACAAAAATAGCATCAGTCTTGAATAGCTAGACAATAACATGGAAGGCTGGAATTGTCAAAGGACCCTGAAGGAGGGAGTTCCCACTCAACTTTCTTATGTCCCTTTGACAATTCCAGTCTAAATGTACCACAAAGCACATACTTTAGGGGTTTTCCATTAAAGATTCAATTATCTGGTCACAGCATTTGCACACGAATTTCAAGAAGACAGTGTAGAATGTTCTTGGTTCAGTGGCAAACACATGGAGTTAAATGAAACAGAACAGAAATGTGAAAAACATCAGACCTGGAGTAGTTATCAAACGAATCTAAAAGCAAGACTGAATTTGGGAAAGACCAACTTGTCAGAGCTTGAACTTGAGCAATCATGTAATTGAAATATTGCCTGCCTAAATTACTGCCATTAGAAATGAAAAGGAATGACAGGAAGAACTGTGGTCTTTAGCAATGCTGGTAAATCAACCATATTTGTGTTACTCATGCAAAATTCCCTTTGACATCATTTGGGATTTTTCTTTTTGGAGTAAAATGAGCAGGTTTTCACCTTTAATGGCAGAAAATTGTGAAATCTGGTTTTGAAACAATGTCTAAAGTGTTGGATTTTATTGCTCTTAAGATCTCCATGGTAGGACAGTCAGCCATTGTGCATGTGTCTGAAAGCAAGGAAGCTTTCAAGGTTCTGTATGGTTAGGTATACACTGCAATAACTAGTTGTGATTCCAGATCTAGCTGACACATCTGAGCTAGCTTTAATCTGGTTAGCTTGGGCATCGGAACAGTGAAGCTGTGGCAACACACACTTCAGTGCATGTGAGACAGGTACAGGGGTTAATCCAGACCAATGAGAGGTTGTGTCACCAATTGTCCTGCAACCCTGAATGCCACACAGTGCTTTGCTGTTGTAGCTCCCAGAATGGGATGATCACAACCAACCAAGAAGCATGCAGGTCCCCCTGCAATGTTGTGCCTAAACAACTCTGAACCCAGTGGTAATATTGTATACAATCAGTTGATTCAATTGCTTATTACTTCAGGTTCAAACCCCTCCCCCCAGACCCTGTCTTAATAGACCAGTAAACCTTTGCAATGCATACTTTGAAAAGTGAAACCCAAACCAAGCTTCTTTCTCCTGCTGGGTGTAGATGCCATGCTGTCTTCTCCCCCAGTTGTTAGTGTGCGATTTGCCTCCACCCTTTGTTATCTTGGTGGGTCTGTTTACATGATACATTCTTATTGTCTTTCAAAGTTTTTTGGAAGTAACTTCCAGGTATGGAAAATATGTTTCTTTGTCTAGCGCTGACCTGTTTACCAACCCCCTGGCATGCCTGGTTTAAACAAACGTTAGACAATATTCTAGCATATAACCATAACTCTTAATACTCATTACTTACATACATCATGCAAGAATATTAATGATCAGTGAGTTATTAGTTTTCCAATGATAACTCCACAAGGCATATTTTATACAAAGATTATTACCACAGTGGTGTAGGGTGTGAATATTGGGATGCTGAGTGTCACAGCGAGCTATCCCCACAAATAATTACCTAGGGTTCCAGGCAGGTTTGTACAGCACATGCTAAAGCTTGCACTTCAGCAGCTTCACTGCTTTGAGTCCTGAGCTAGCTAGTTAAATGCTAGCTCAGGTATGTCTACTCGAGCTGCAGTCACACTCAGTGACTGCAGCATAGTCATACCCTAAGTCTCATAATTAAGGAAAACTAGTATGAACTACCTTAGTCATGACAGATCATCACTGAATTATTCAACCACCTGAGGACTGTACTTTTATTAATGTTAGTAGTGGGCAAAAGTGTAATATTTATTTAATCCTCCCTTTTTGCTATTACTTTTGAGTCTTTGGTTAGCTCTTCTTCAAATTCTTCTTTGGCCTTCCTAATAATATTCACTTATCAGAGTTTATGATCCTTTCTATTTTCCTCACTAGGATTTAACTTGCCTTTTTTTTAAAGGATGCCTTTATGTCTCCTTCTTGTTTAGCCATGGTGGCACTCATTTGGCTCTCTTGCTATGTTTTTTCATTTGGGGTATACATTTAAGTTGAGCCTTTACTATGGTGTCTTTAAAAGTTTCCATGCAACTTGCAGGGATTTCACTTTTGGCACTGTACCTTTTCATTTCTGTTTAACTAACTTCCTCATTATTGTGTATTCCCCCTTTCTGAAATTAAATGCTATATTGTTGGGCCACTGTGATGTTTTCCCTGCCACAGGAATGTTAAATTTAATTATATTATGGTCACTATTACCAAGCGGTTTTAGTTATATTCACCTCTTGGATCAGATCCTGTGCTCCACTTAGGACTAAATCAAGAATTGCCTTGCCTTTTGTGGGTTCCAGGACTAGCTGCTCTGAGAAGCAGTCATTTAAGGTGTCAAGAAACTTTATCTCTGCATCCCATTCTGAGGTGAGATATACCCAGTCAATATGGAGATAATTGAAATCCCCCATTATTATTGATTTTTTTTATATATTTACAGCCTCTCTAATCTCCCTGAGCATTTCACAGTCACTATCACCATCCCAGTCAGGTGGTCAATAATATGTCCCTACTGCTATATTCTTATTATTGGAGCATGGAATTACTATCCATAGAGATTCTACGGTAGAGTTTGGTTCATTTACAATTTTTACTTCATTTGATTCTACGCCTTCTTTCACATATAGTGCCACTCCCCAACCAGCATGACCTGTTCTGTCCTTCCAATGTATTTTGTACCCTGCTATTACGGTGTCCCATTGATTTTCCTCATTTCACTGAGTTTCTGTGATGCCTATTATATCAATATCCTCATTTACTATGAGGCACACTAATTCAACCATCTTATTATTTAGACTTCTAGTATCTGTATATAAGCACTTTCAAAATTGCCACTTTTTATCTGTCTGCCATTACATGATGTAACTGAATGGGACTCTTTTTCATTTGACTGTTTCTCATCAGAGCCTACCCATATTTTATCATCTTCCATCCTCTCCTCCTTAGTAGGACATAGAGAAATTACTCTAATAAATTTACATTTAGGCCAAGATTTTGAAAAATGGGAGCCTAAAGTTAGCAGCCTTATTTTCAAACATGCAGAGTACCAGAAGCTTCCACTTACATCAGTAGGAGCTGCAGCACTTTGAAAATTAGGTTTCTTATTTAGAAGCATAAATATGATTGAGGAGCCAAACTTTAGGCTCCTAGTTTTGAAATACTGGCATTAAACTGAAAGGAAGAAACTGACCACGAAGCACCACTGAATAACTCTGATATCCTCATCTGTATTCATCAGTACAAAGGTCCTTTATGGAGTCATCAATGCATGCCCAAAGCCTTAGTGCCAAGATGTAATTTAGTCACTGCTAACAGCCCCTACGTCAATGACTGACCCATGGTCTAGTCAACAACACAAACAGCAGACATTGCAACCTCTGCATTTTCCATTTTACAGGTCCTGGCTACTGGCCACAGAGTCACATCTACAAAGTAATCAAAACAACCGTCTAAATAGTTGGTTATAATAGCCAGTGACAGAACCAAAAGGACACGTGAAGTCAAACATGGGAGAAGGGGCGTCAAAATAATGTCTTCCAGGATTTTATCTCTCAGCAGTAAATCTGTGAGACTCTGACCTTAGCAATAGCAATAAAATGTTTTTGCAATACAAGTATACTTCCTGTTGCTGTTTCTGTCTGGTTTAGGACTAGAATATCTGTCTTCAAGAGGAATATTGTAACTTCCCATTTTCAGCTTACAAATCTGTTTGTCTATGGACTTTTCAGCGGAGGTTCATGGGCTCAAGTAAAATCATACAGTGAATAATTTTTTTGGATATGGATCCCTAGTTTTTTAATTAAATTAGGATGAACACAAAATGCTTCATCCACATTTACAAGCTACATAATAATAGTGTAAGTAAATACTATTTAGCAACAATGAATGTTACAATAAGAGGGTCGGAAGAATAATGATTGCAAATAGAAAGTTGAAAGTTCTATTAAAATTAACTAGTTTAAATAAACCCAAAGAAAATTACATATAAACATAGCCAGTGAAATTTTAAAAACCGATGTAGAAGAGGCTTTCATCCCAATCACAATAGCTCAATCAGTAGACTCACAGGCGATAGCAATGATGAAGCAAGGTTCAGAACAGTAGGCCTAACTCTGAAGGGCATGAGGTACATTTCCACAGCTAAATTGTACTTATGTGACTAAATTTGTAGTAATCCACAAACTATGTGAGAACACAATTAAAAAAAACTAAATAAAATTGACCACACAACAATAAGATTATAGAATAACTCCCGTAATAAAGAATAAAATAAGTAAAAACAAGGTGAAGGACAAGTGTTGCAATAAAACAACTACGAACCACTACCTACATTATTTTAAATTGTTATACAAAATAGGGCCATTACCCAATGAAATCAATGGAGATTTTACCATTGACCTCAGTAGATGCTGGATTGACTGGGTTTATAAATTTTGTTTGTTTGTTTTTTCTGTACAGAATATTTTTCTATCATTAGATATTGTGGCATTAGTAGAATTTTGGGGTCAACGTGAGAAGTAGGGAGAAATTAACCAGAGCATAGAGTTTCCTTTCCCTTCTTCTCTGTCCCTCTCTTCCTCCATTGGCCTACATCTCCCTACAAATTGTCTCCTGTTGCTTTTGGCATTGCAAGCTATGTGTTCAGACTGATAGGCAGAACAAAGGGTAATATCAGCTCGTACTTTTTGATAATAACTTTAAAACACATCAATAGCAAATAATGTTTTTCTTACAGTGACTCTCCCTAGATGTCTCTTTGTCTAATGTCGACACAATAAACTTTTCAGTTTGCCACAACTCTCTGTGGGGTTGGAAGAAAGACCATTTCAGTTGAAGTGCTTGACCTCCTTCCCTTTTGACCTTGGGACAATCATATGTTTAAAAGTGATAATATGCAGCAGTGGTTCTTTACTTTGAATTAATTTTTGCATGTCCTTGGTCTATAACAAAGACCCACAAGATTTATCTAATCTTACTTTGCCATTCACAAGCAATACCAACAACCTTGGTAGGCTTGGCAAATAAGGCTACAAGCTAACTATGCTTAAGATGCACATCTATATTCCAGACCTGCAGTATCTAGGTAGAAAAGGCTAGTAAGTGCTAAACTTCTTTGTTTAAACCCTGTTATGAATACATCACCATCTATTTTGCTGGGATGTAGTCCTGTATTTTATGAGACTAGGAGGATTCAGAAATAAAGTTCAGGGAGGAAGGGTGGTTTTGTGGTTAAGACACTGGCCTGGGATTTAGGAAAACTGGGTTCAGTTCCTGGCTTTATCAGGGACCTCCTGTGTGACCTTGGGGAAGTCACATGATCTCATGTTGCCTCAGTTCCCCTTTTGTAAAATGGGGATAATAGAGCACCCGTATCTGAATTCCCTACTTCTTTTCATCCCCACAGTTCTGCAGCAAGAGGTGGATTCAATGACATGGTCTGTCATCATGGAATTGCAGATTACACTAGGCCCACAATTTCTCCCTTAATTGTGTGTACACAGGTGTCAAGGTTCCTCCCCCACTCTGAACTCTAGGGTACAGATGTGGGGACCTGCATGAAAACCTCCTAAGCTTACTTTTACCAGCTTAGGTTAAAACTTCCCCAAGGTACAAATTAATTTTATCCTTTGTCCTTGGAATAACCACTGCCACCACCAAACTCTAACTGGGTTTACTGGGAAACGTAGTTTGGACATGTTTTCCCTCCAAAATCCTCCCAACCCTTACACCCCACTTCCTGGGAAAGGTTTGGTAAAAATCCTCACCAATTTGCATAGGTGACCACAGACCCAAACCCTTGGATCTGAGAACAATGAAAAAGCATTCAGTTTTCTTACAAGAAGACTTTTAATAGAAATAGAAGTAAATAGGAGTAAAGGAATCACCCCTGTAAAATCAGGATGGTAGGTACCTTACAGGGTAATTAGATTCAAAACACAGAGAATCCCTCTAGGCAAAACCTTAAGTTACAAAAAAGACACACAGACAGAAATAGTCGTTCTATTCAGCACAATTCTTTTCTCAGCCATTTAAAGAAATCATAATCTAACGCATACCTAGCTAGATTACTTACTAAAAGTTCTAAGACTCCATTCCTGTTCTATCCCCGGCAAAGGAGCATACCAACAGACACAGACCCTTTGTTTCTCTCCCTCCTCCCAGCTTTTGAAAGTATCTTGTCTCCTCATTGGTCATTTTGGTCAGGTGCCAGCGAGGTTACCTTTAGCTTCTTAACCCTTTACAGGTGAGAGGATTTTTCCTCTGGCCAGGAGGGATTTTAAAGGGGTTTACCCTTCCCTTTACGTTTATGACAACAGGTTTAAGAGATTGTAAGGATTTGACTGCTAGATGGATTGATGCATAAATGCTGACAAAATGGAAATGCTTCCTGGCTTATTTACAGATAACTAAGAAAGAAGCCAAACTTAAAATGGAACATCTTGTGTGGCCTGCAGGATAAGGATGGCCTACCATGGTGCAATCTACAAATCAACTATACATATACAATGATGGGGTCTAAATTAGCTGTTACCACTCAAGAAAGAGATCTTGGAGTCATTGTGTCATAGGTCTCTGAAAACATCCACTCAATGTGCAGCGGCAGTCAAAAAAGTGAACAGAATGTTGAGAATAATCAATAAGGGGACAGATAATAAGACAGAAAATATCATATTGCCTCTATATAAATCCATGGTACACCCACACCTTGAATAATGTATGCAGATATGGTCTCCCCATGTCAAAAAAGATATGTTGGAAATGGAAAAGGTTCAGAAAAGGGCAACAAAAATATGAGGGGTATAGAACGACTTCCATATGAGGAGAGATTAATAAGACTGGGACTTTTCAGCTTGGAAAAGAGGCGACTAAGGGGGGATATGATAGAGGTCTATAAAATCATGAGTGGCATAGAGAAAGTAAATAAGGAAGTGTTATTTACTCCTTCTTATAATACAAGAACAAGCAAATGAAAATAATAGGTAGCAGGTTTAAAACAAACACAAGAAAGTATTTTTTCATGCAATGCACTGTCAACCTCTGGAACTCCTTACCAGAGGGTGTTGTGAAGGCCAACGGGGTTCAAAAGGGAGCTAGATAGATTCATGGAAGATAGGTCCATAAATGGCTATTAGCCAGGATGGGCAGGAATGGTGTCCCTAGCCTCTGTTTGCCAGAAGCTGGGACTGGGTGATAGGCCATGGATCACTTAATGATAATCTGTCTGTTCATTCCCTTTGGGGCACCTGCCATTGGCCACTCTCAGATGACAGGATACTGGGCTTGATGGATCTTTGGTCTGACCCACTATGGCTGTTCTTACGTTCTTATATTCTAATTGTTGGGCTGTGGTATTGAATAGTGGTATTCCTTGGTATAACTCCCTTATGTAAATGCAATGAGTAGTGATGGATGGGCTCCTAAACGCCATCCCCTTTTTGATAAAATCTAGATCTCCCTGAAATGCAGACCCTGGTCTCCCCAGCCAGGAACTTATAGCTCAAAGTCTGGGTAGGAAAGGGAGGGAAAGCTGACCTTCTACATGGCCTTTCTTATTAGCTATGAATTGTCATGATCTGAAAGTCTTGGTGTGCTAACGATCCTATTTAGGTTTAATGAAGTGGAACGTTGTTCATATTATCTCAGCTCTACAGAGGAAAACAGTTAATTGGCATTCAAGATATAGCAATGCTTACAAAAATATGTATTCCTCCATCTCATTATATGTCAGTCAGATATTTGGCATATGATATAATGAAGTTTCCCTCATTTTCTTTTACTCCTGCTGAACTGTGTATTTATTAACTGCGTGACTTCTTGGCCTATTTTCTATTACTATTTCTATTACTACTTTTTCTTATTTTTCTTATTACTTTTGTTTCTTATTGTTACTCTTATGACTATTTGCTCAAGGTTTACCAAAAGAAAAATCATTTTTACCAGGCCAGTGAGAATGATCTGAATATCAGGTTTTCTGATTCCCATAAATTAGACACTTAACTTTTTTATAAAACACTTGTGTATTTTCACTTTGGTTTGAGCAACCCAGGTTACCATTTTATACAGTTTTACATAGAATATATACTTCTCCAAGACTCCAAGAGATCTGGGTTTTAGGTCTTTTTCCACCACATACTTTCTGTGATCATTGATAATCTAGTCTAAATACTTTTGATAATTGGACACTTAGGCTCTTTGCCTCTGTTTCCCATCTATAAAATGAGAATAACAGCACTTCTCTGTGCGGGTAATTACATTAAAGAATGTGAGATTCTCAGATACTACAGTAATGGGGGGCATAAAGTACCATAGGCAAACCTAACTTCATGTAGTCAATTCCTCTCTCACGTACTAAAAAAATGTTCCTTTATGAGTCCCTTAAATGTTTATGGAGACTTGATCCCTATGTATATTATTTTTTGCACATCAAGAAATTGTTATTAGATACTACAGAGGTTAACATGCCATTATGTCCCACAGGATTTTTATTTTTTGTTCCCCTGAATATTCTTTTTAATTTTAATTGTTTTATCTGTTTGGAATGTGTTAGTGTTGGGAACTCATCTAAGTGTGGCTACTAAGATTTTTGGAAAGTATTGGGTATGTCCCAGGGTTAAGAGGCTGATGCAGGATCACACCAGCCAAAAGAGGCATGATAGTTGCTGGGAAGCACTCCTTAAACAACCAATGGAAACATCTGGTATTTTTCTCTGATACCTCAGTTTCAAGTTGTGCCCTTGTAGCCTTGTTCTCTGTATGTGGATCTTCCATCACTACCTTCATGGCAGAATTTCCCCCATACACTTGGACCCCTCAAGGTTTTCTCTCACCCATGAATTCTGCACATATGGAGGTGATGGAAAGTGGACAAGGGAGGAATGAGTTGGCCAAGATTTAAGAAATGTTCCTTTTCTCTGAGGCTAACAAAAAATCTCGAGGAAATGGAATGCAGTCAGATGCTGTTTCATGGAAAACCCTCTCTGTACTGGACAAGCCCCACTTTTAAAGGGAGGTTCAGAAGAATCCAGTTGAGCCAAGCCGTGGCACTAGGCAACAGGGACACAGCCACAGAGGTCAAGATTTGCTGTGATAGCAGTGGGCTTTCAAGTAGAAAGTCTTGTGTCTCATCAGATCCCCAAAATTTGCATGGATCCGAGGGGATCAGTAGGATTTGTAGGCCAGACCCTTATTGTTTCCTGTCGCTGCTGGGCAGTGGCCAGGGAAAATTTCAGAGCTTCCTGATCCTTCCACAGTTTTAACTGTGTATGGTTGGACTCTGATCCTTGCACTGGTCTGAAGTCTGCATAGCAGTTCATAATGGGCCCAAAATTTGTCCTCCATGTGAATGTGGAGTTTTGAATTCTCATGAGCCATTTATTGACTATTCATGAGTAAAGCGGTGTGATAAAGTCAGCAGAATTCTGTGTGAACTGGTTTCGGAAAAATTCACACAGCTTTAACGGCTATTGTGGGCATTTCCATACTTAGTTCAATAGCGTAATTGCCTTCAAAGACTAAGGAAGGAGATGCTCAGCCAAAAGCTTTTAAGAAGTGCCAGTTCTATTTTTACAATTCGTGTCAAGCAGCCCTTGTTTGAAAACCACATTTTTATTTCATGTGACTTGCAGCACAGCTTGAAATGGATTGTTAAATACAAAGTGTCAGCTAGGCAAATTTAACTCAAATAGCGCAGGAGTGAGGAGTGTAGTACAGGCTCCTTCCAGAAGAACCCAGGCGTGTGTCTGAAAGCTGACCTGGAATCAGCTGCATCTCTTCCAGTAGTGGCATAGTGGGCATGGCAGCATGCACTGTCTCAGTGTTGTGAAGGAATCAAAATGAAATAAATAAATTTTGTTTAGCGTAAATTCTTCCTGGAGACTCCAACTCTACACTATATCTCTGCACCTCTTCTAATGCACCTGATGGAATGTAGGGTACAAACTAGCTTTTAATGATATTCCATTTCTGTAAGGTTGTGTATCACTTGCACAATAGTATAAAAAGAGCCTCAGGGCTCTTGAAAAAGGATTAGATTTAGTTTCTGAGTGTGACTTGTCTAAAATACAGATGGAAGGCCTACTCTACAACAGAGAATGTGCCACAGCTGCTAATGACAGGTTTCAGAGTAGCAGCCGGGTTAGTCTGTATTGCCAAAAAAGAAAAGGAGGACTCGTGGCACCTTAGAGACTAAACAATTTATTTGAGCATGAGTTTTCGTGAGCTACAGCTCACTTCATCGGATGCATAAAGTGGAAAATACAGTGAGGAGATTTATATACACACAGACCATGAAAAAATGGGTGTTAACCATACACATTGTAAGGAGAGTGATCACTTAAGATGAGCTATTACCAGCAGGAGAGTGGGGTGGGGGCAGAGAAAACCTTTTGAAGTGATAATGAAGGTGAGCCATTTCCAGCACATTTCTAGGAGTTAACAAGAACGCTGCTAATGCTTGTTTTAATTTTACATAACTGATGATCCAAAAGTTTTACACTGTGGGCTTTGTAGCTAATACGCAAAGCTGGGTAAGTACCGAACAATTCACATAGACAAATAGGAGGGCTTTTGCGAAGCAATTTATCTGCCAAGTTACAGAGGAAAAAGCACTGTTCAGTGTATAGATCTTTGTATGGGAATCTAATTGTATTTACTGCTGAATCCATTGTGAGCACTGTTGCTTTCCCAGTCAAAGTGCCTATGGCATGTTCTTTTTTTTTAATCAGACTCACCTATGCTACAAAGCAATTGTTTCCTCAACTCACACAGGTACCGCTGCAGGCTGAAAGGGTATCACTTAACGGTAAGAAAGCTAGCATTGATTGCTAAGCATTGTTATAAGCAGGAAATTATCCAACAGCACACTGCACTGTGATTCATGTTCACCAGCTTTCCATCCCAACAGAGATTTTCCCCAGATTTTTTTCCATTGCGGGAGAAGCGGGAAAAGCTGATTCTCAAGGTTTGGCTCTCTGTTCAAGAGAAATAAGAATTGAGTTTCTCGACTTTCCTCCAACATTTTCTCAGCTCTCGGGTGTGTGGGAGGAAAAAGGAAGTTATTCAGAATCAATTACAACTTTCCACTAAATGGCTGCATCTTGGATTACTGTTTGCAGTGTTCTGCTTATTGTCTCCTTGGCAAATCAATTGTAGACTTTCCCATTCAATTAAGTCTCTAAGCCACTAGTGTGTGAAATAAATTTCAGGCAACTGAGATCAGCTATGGAAAAGAGTGCCTAGATATACTCCTTTGATGCCTGATCCAAAGCTCCTTAAATCCATAGAAAGGCTTTCACTTACTTCAAGTGGGCTTTGGATTGGACCTGTGGTACAAAAGAAGTAGTCTGGAAAGGCAGAAAACAGTTTTTCTACCTGGATATTTGTTCAAAAGTCCCAGATGGAGAAGGATTTCTACTAGCTTGCAGTGCAAACAATTGTAGCATACAGAGAACCGGAGGAAAGAGCAAGTGGGAATTTAAAGCCACTGTGTTGGGCCAGATTAACTGGATCCAACTCAAAATTATTGGGCCTTAATTTAATTTATTCTTTTGGGGATCTTCACTGAATGGAGAATGTCATGTGATGGTTCCTCAAATGTAGTCATATTTATTTGCCTTTTAATCTAATCAACTCCCTGATACAGCTTCCAAGCACTTTAGTTCCAGGCAAAAATAATGACACAGATATGCATTATTTATTCATTAAATTAGATTTTAAAAAGTGTCTTCCCTTCAGTTTTGTTTTAGGCCCTCTGCTGGGAAGAAAGGGATACAGTATGGAAATCAAAATGGTTATTGCACTCTTCCAATTGTCCAAAGAGATATAAAAATGTCACATATCAACCTGTATTTAACACTAAGGTCTGGTCACATCGCAGAGTTAAGTTGGTGCAAGACAGCTTACGTTGAACTAACTATGGAAGTTTCGACATTTAAATTGTGCTCCTACCAAGACAACTGCTTCACTATGCTGACTTAACTCAAATTCCATGAGCGGCATAGAGTCAAGGTCGATGTAGTTAGGTCAACATGGAGTCAGTGTAGACGCTGCATTGTTTATATCAACCGTTACTGGCTTTTAGGAGCCATCCCACAATGCCTGACACTGACAGTATAATCGATACAACCGCTCCTAGTGAGGACACAAACTGCCAACACAAAGAGCAAAGTGGAGACATGCACAAGTGATGTACTGTGGTTGCTGGATGCCGATGTATGTTAGGTCGACTTAATTATGTAGTGTACATATGGCTTAAAAAAAACATTCCTTGCTGCAGGTAAAAGTGTGCCACTGATACTTCACCGCTTAAGTTAACTATTATCAAAGTATGTGGTTTTAGTTACCTTGTTTCTAAAGGTGTTGTAGTGGGAAAGTACATATAGCTCAGAAATCACTGAAGTATTTTGTGACGTACCAAACTCTGCAGCCTGTAACTGATATCACTCTTTGGCAGATATATGGCTATTTTGCATTGTAACTGCTATCTTGTTCATTTATATGTTCCTGTCTGTAAAATAGAATGATATACCCTTCTAGTGGCAAAGCAGCTGGAACTTCTGTTAACTCGCCAATTAAATAACAAACTTTGTATTTTAGGAGGTTATCTTATACTGGATTTATGTGGTGGTTCTGAGGACATAGGTGGCTCCATTTGTTTTTTAGCTGGAGAAATATCTCAATTTCTATAAACATCTGTCATAAATATAAAGGGAAGGATAAACCCCTTTGAAATCCCTCCTGGCCAGGGGAAAGCTCCTTTCACCTGTAAAGGGTTAAGAAGCTAAAGGTAACCTCGCTGGCACCTGACCAAAATGACCAATGAGGAGACAAGATACTTTCAAAAGCTGGGAGGAGGGAGAGAAACAAAGGGTCTGTGTCTGTCTGTAGTCGTCTTGGCCGGGGATAGACCAGGAATGGAGTCTTAGAACTTTTAGTAAGTAATCTAGCTAGGTATGTGTTAGATTATGATTTCTTTAAATGGCTGAGAAAAGCATTGTACTGAATAGAATAACTATTTCTGTCTGTGTATCTTTTTTGTAACTTAAGGGTTTGCCTAGAGGGGTTCTCTATGTTTTTGAATCTAATTACCCTGTAAGATATCTACCATCCTGATTTTACAGGGGGGATTTCTTTATTTCTATTTACTTCTATTTTTATTAAAAGTCTTCTTGTAAAAAACTGAATGCTTTTTCATTGTTCTCAGATCCAAGGGTTTGGGTCTGTGGTCACCTATGCAAATTGGTGAGGCTTTTTATCCAACATTTCCCAGGAAAGGGGGGGTGCAAGTGTTGGGAGGATTGTTCATTGTTCTTAAGATCCAAGGGTCTGGGTCTGTAGTCACCTAGGCAAATTGGTGAGGCTTTTTACCAAACCTTGTCCAGGAAGTGGGGTGCAGGGTTTTGGGAAGTATTTTGGGGGGAAAGACGCGTCCAAACAGCTCTTCCCCAGTAACCAGCATTAGTTTGGTGGTGGTAGCGGCCAGTCCAAGGACAACGGGGGGAATATTTTGTACCTTGGGGAAGTTTTGACCTAAACTGGTAAAGATAAGCTTAGGAGGTTTTTTCATGCAGGTCCCCACATCTGTACCCTAGAGTTCAGAGTGGGGGAGGAACCTTGACAACATCTCTTTGAATAATATGTTGCATTTTAATTCTCTTTTTACCTGCTTCCCATGAACAGTCTAATGAACTGGTTCTCTCTCTCTCTAGGATTTGTGATCTTCGGGGTTTATGGGCCATTTTCAGGAGCTCAAGAATACCATCCCTTTCTCTGGGAGAAGGACTCTGCAACTTTTTCCCTGTTGTAAAATTGTGAACCATGTTGTGGAAAAGGCTGGCAGTCACTGTTCTAAAGAGCAGGTTTCCTGGCAGTAATGAGGAGAGAAAACATTTTAGTGGATATTAGAAAACATCCATGTAAAGTGAATTTAGATCCTTTAAGGAATATCAGCCCCAGAAATCTAAACTTAAATGTTATATTCCTGTATTTAAATGATCAGAAACAATGCAGGAAGTTATGGAGCTTCCATCACTCCAGCATGTGAGCCCCCAAGACGATATGGGTTGATATTAGCTGTGCAAAATCACCTTTGGCTTTGCTAATATTTAAAACTTAAAGATGATGTATTAATAAAACCCAGATCCTTTCAAAAGTTTTTTATTAATAAATTTGAAAATACAGAGAGAAGTTTAAGTTCAAAATGTCCTCAAATCATTGAGCTTAATAAACGATGCTTTGGTGGGGAAGGGATTAACACTTTGATTGACCTTATTCTGTTTTCTTTAAGGTTGACGATAAAATTCAGACAGGGAAATTCCCCAATCTGTTATCTAGAGGGAGCTCTTGCCTTTAAATAAAAATGATATGTCTCATAACATACCTTTATGTTATTCAATTTTCTGATCTGTAGTTCTTGTCTAGACACAACACACTCTGGAATTACTAGCCGTTTCCAGGATGGAAGTATAAGAAGGCCACCCTGCAGCTCCAAATTTCAAAACTCTCATGTGTGAGACCTTGATATTTTAATTAGCTTGTTTTTTTTTAAAGTTAAGATGACTTGCAAAGTACAATCAAACATGAACTGTTTCTGTAGATGTGAGTATCATTAGGTTAAAAAGTTTAAATGTTTTGAAGTATTAGACCCCTAGTTCCTGTAAAAATGTTGCCCATTTCACATTGTAAATAGTTAGTCGTAACCATAGCTGGATTTGATTAAATAGTCACTCATGCTCAAGAAAGCTTTCAGGAATATGTCTCATAATAATGTAATATTAGTAATGTCCTCTAATTTTGTTAAATTAGCACGCAGGTAACTTTTTCCACATACTTTTTGAACTTATTGCTAATTATAAGCCATCGGTGTGCAATTTTTTTTCTACTTTATACACATCTTGTTCTTCATGCTCGATTCCTCTAGTGATGCCTCAATTTGAGGCTTGTCCCTGGCCATGAAAGTAGATGCAGAAAAATGGATGTGATCGTTTAGTAGTTTTCAAAATCCCTTTATTGTTTTGAAAGTCTGCCAGAGTGTGGCAGTGGCTCGGAAAGGGGTGGGGATATTGGGGGTGGGGTGGGAGGGAGAGAAAGAGAGAGAATTGGTAAGAGAGATGTTTGTAGGACAGGAAAAGACTTATATGGGCTGCTTGTCACGTAACATAGTTATGCTAATGAGAAAACACTCACATTGATAGTGTATTCACTGGGCTCAATTCAGACCTGGATTAAGAAGGTGAAACTCCACTGATTTCAGTATATGCATTATGGTTGGGCACCAAATTTGACACAGTGAGGAAAGAGTGATAGTGTGTAAAGGTGGGATGGGAGCTAGTGCTTGAGATACACATATTCACAGACAAACTGTTGTCCAATTCACTAGCCCTACCCTCCACCAGATGACTAGTGTTAGAAGGGTCTACAAATGCCAGGACAAAATTATTGTATTGTATTGTACTGATGAGGACCAGAGCTGAATTAAGGAACTCCCAATCACTAGGCACACCCCATAAAGGGCTCCCAAAGCTCAGTGCTGTCAAACTTTTCCCTCAAAACTGTTTTTGCCAAAAAATGGGTTTTTACGAAATAATGTTTTTTCACAAAGTCTCTGCTTTCCATGGAATTTTCTGATTTAGTAAAAAAAAGAAATGAACATTTAAAAAGTGAAGCGTTTTCACTGAAAACCCAAACTTTCCATTCAGAATTGTCAAGACATCATTCTGGAAATTTTGATCAAAATGAAATGTTTCAACATTTCTGGATTGTAAAGTTTCATTTTGGCTCAGCTGGATGTCAAACTGCATCTTCTGAGCCTCCTGGGAGTTATTTATGCAGTTCTCTCATGCTCATTATGCTCTCTGGGCCAGACTCGCCAGTTGGACTACATCTTCCATGTGCACCAAAGTAATGTATCCCCCATGATGCACTGCAATGGACCAGGAAGAGGGAAGACCATGGTGCATCATGGGAGATGTAGTCAGTCCAGGGAGTGTGGTCAATAAGCAGGACTACGGGCATGAAGTACCCAAACTACAATTCCTACAGTTTAACATTGAACTGTCCCAAAATGAAACATTTCACTTTGGTCTGATAAACACAAATATTTCAATTTGAGTTGACCCAACCCACATAAAAATACTTAATTTAATTTTCATGATGGAAACTTTCAGGTTTTGGCTGAAAGTTTTTGTTTTTCATGTTTTTGATTGAAAATTGGAATTTTTTCACTGACCTGGTCAGGAAATGTTTCTTTAACCTACCTTTGGCCCTGTCACTGTGCCATGACCCTGAGGGGGGGGGGCGGGGAATTGATTTCAAATTAAGATGAATGAAGTAGTTTATATTTCTTGGAGCTATTGTATCAGGCTGCCTGCAGACTCAGGTAGACATTGTTACACTTGGGTCACATTTTCAAACTTTCCTTCACATTCATGTAGGCTAGAAAATATATTTATAATTAATACAAGGACTGAGATTCCAACCTCTTCACATGCCTCTAGCAGCCAGGACCCTAATCTTGGGTCTACAGTACAAATGTTTTAATCTGGCCTTCATTAGGGCACAGGGACAGGGACACTGCTCTGTTACAGGGACAAAAGAACTTTTCCGGTATGCAGGTGAGATACATTCAAGAAACTATAACAAAAGAAAATAAGCAAGCACAAACAAAAAGGCCTTCCAATAATAATAAAGCCCTGAACAGTGCTATGACATCTTGGGTACTCCCAAATGTGGAAGATTCTTCTATTTCTGAGTTAGAATATCAAGGGTTACTAAATATTTTGTGAAAGAGAAGGGTAAAATATTAAATGGTTTAATATTAGGACCCTTTTTTGTGTGTGTACATTTTTGTACAGGGCCTCATCCAAAGGCCACTGAAGTCCAGAGAGAGACTCCAATTGAAATCAATGGGCTTTGGATCATACACTAAGGATCCAACTCAGTAAGGTACTTAAACATGTACCTAACTTTAAGCACATGCGTAGTTTCATTGATTTCATTGGGAGTACTCATATGGTAATAATTGGGCAAATGCCCATATGTCTTGGCTTAAAAATGGAAAAACAATTTCAAGATTAACTTAAAAAATGTTTCACAGGGTTTGAAACTTGTAATTTTTCAAACATTTTCAGACTTTTTAAAATATTTGAAATTCTGAATTTTGGATTTTGAAACATCAACTATTTTCTTTGTACACAAGCTACCCCTTCCCTTGCCACTAAATGAAATTAAACAAGTGGTGTTATGTTGGGGTCTTGTTTGGGGCTTTTTAGTTAGTTAGTTAGTTAGTTAGTTAGTTTGTTTCAACGAGAAACCAGAAAGATCATACAAATCAAAAACTTTTCCAAAAGTTTTTGGTTTAGAATAAAGGCTATTTTTGGTCGGGAGGAAAAAAAACTTGAATGAAAAATTTAAACCAAGATTCTCAAGAGTACTCTGAAGTGTAACTGTTAGACTTCCTTACTAAAGCAGAGGCTTCTCACATTCAGGAAGGGTTGGACTAACAGCAGCTTTTTAGATGGTAAATACTATGCTTACAGCACCTCTGGGCGGATGGAAAAGATAATGTTAACACTTACCTGTATCATTCACATCAGCATAAATAGATTTAGTTACATGATTCATTAAAAATCAAGGCAAAAACATGGAACAGGTAAACAAGATACATACAAAGATTAAATATAAATATGCAGTTGCAGGAACCTACTAAACAGTATTTTTTGTTCATGTTTTGTTGTCAGTATTAATACTTTGTTTTACATTGTTAACAGTCTGGTCACACAGTATGGGGTGTGGGGGGGAGTCAGGTTTCACCCTCCATCTATTAGCTTGAGCTATCAGATTTCTCACTAGTCAATTTTTAGTATGAAACCGTCTAGCAATACAAAGAGGAATATATGTGATTGAATTAAATTGTTCTTTCTATATGCAAGTACTCCTACTTCCTGGCCTCCTCAGCCAAAGGAAATAGTTGAATTGCCTTTGATCCTAGTGTATTACTCTTTTGACATGGATTTCACCATTTGCCATTAAGTTCTCACAACCTGCCTTATTTTCAAAATGTGTCTGAGCTGTTTTACAGCAGTTCCTATAATCTATAGGCCAGTATTGTTCTATGAAGAAGTCTCACACTCCAACTCTTTATTTAAAAAGTGCACAGTATAGTATTTTCTTTTTCTTTTAGTTTCTCACTCACATACCTGTCTATGTATTTGTAAAATCCATTCCTTCCTGTGGCTTGACTGAACCCTCTTGGCTTTACTGTACATTAAAAAAAATAATCCAGATTGTATTGACAGCTGCTATTGACAGACATGAAGGTATGTGGTAATGTGACACTGTCATATACATTAAAGCTATCCTTGGGCAGTTGTGAATGTGGGCCTGATCCAACATAAAGAATTTGTGGTGTTCTAAGACAAGCAAGCCACAAAAGACAAATTCTGGCTTTGCAACAGGACAAATTATTGGATAGGATGACTTGCTGTAGAAAGTCAAAATGTAAAAGCAACTTGAGTGAGTCTTGGAACAGGCATGGGAAAGAAGAGTTCATTAACATAAGCCCCATGTCTCCCAGTGTTCATTACTTTGAGCTACGGATTTCTACAGCTCTCTTCCTTCATTGTTGTGTCTGCACAGCTCATGTGAAAAATCCCTTTTGTTGCACAGCATTTGTTGGGGAAGAGTCAACATGGTTTTTGTAAAGGGAAATCATGCCTCACTAATTTACTAGAATTCTCTGAGGGGGTCAACAAGCCTGTGGACAAGGGGGATACAGTGGATATAGTGTACTTAGATTTTTAGAAAGCCTTTGACAAGGTCCCTCACCAAAGGCTCTTAAGCAAAATAAGCTGTCATGGGATAAGAGGGAAGGTCCTCTCCTGGATTGGTAACTGGTTAAAAGATAGGAAACAAGGGGTAGGAATAAATGGTCAGTTCTCAGAATCGAGAGAGGTAAATAGTGGTGTCCCCTAGGGGTCTGTACTGGGACCAGTACTGTTCAACGTATTCATAAATGCTCTGGAAAAAGGGGCAAATTTGCAGATGTTACAAAATTACTCAAGATAGTTAATTCCAAAGCAGACTGTGAAGAGTTACAAAGGGATCTCACAAAACTGGGTGACTGGGCAACAAAATGACAGATGGAATTCAGGTTGATAAATGCAAAGTAATGCACACTGGAAATATAATCCCAACTACATATATAAAATGATGGGGTCTAAATTTGTTGTTACCATGCAAGGAAGAGATCTTGGAGTCATAGTGAAAACATTGACCAAATTTGAAAACAGCCACTTAATGTGCAGTGGTAGACAAAAAAGCTAACAGAATGTTGAAGAAAGTAAATAAAGAAGTGTCATTTACTTCTTCTCATAACACAAGAATTAGGGGTCACCAAATGAAATTAATAGGCAGGGTATGGAATAGCTTCCGTATGAGAAGAAATTAATAAAACTTAGACTTTTCAGCTTGGAAAAGAGAGGACTAAGAGGTGATATGGTAGAGGTCTATAAAATCATGACTGGTGTGGAGAAAATAAATAAGGCAGTGTCATTTACTTCTTATAACACAAGAACTAGGGGTCACTAAATAAAAGTAATAGGCAGCAGGTTTAAAACAAACAAAATGAAATACTTCTTCACACAACCCACAGTCAATCTGTGGAACTCCTTGCCAGATGATGTTGTGAAGGCCAAGACTATAACAGGGTTCAAAAAAGGAACTACATAAGTTCATGGAGGATAGATCTATCAATGGTGATTAGCCAGAATGGGCTGGGATATAAAACCTGCTCTGAAGTGTCCCCTGCTTCTGTTTGCCAGAGGCTGGGAGTGGGCAGCAGGGGATGGATCACTTGATGATTACCTATTCTGTTCATTCCCTCTGAAGCACCTTGGCCACTGTCGGAAGAGTGGATGCTGAGCTAGATGGACCATTGGACTGACCCAGTATGGCCATTCTTATGTTCTTATAGGACTCAGATGAGAGAACAATTTGGGTTTGACCTAGAGGGTTAGGAATAATTAAAAGCTCACTTAGAATGGGAGCAGCTTCTGCTCCCCAGTTGTCAAGTTGCAGGGGGATCCTGCCTCCTCACCACCTCACAGCTGTTGTGGTGTGTGTTTGGGGAAAATATTCAGGCTGCAGGGTCCCTCTTCTTTCTAGGTATGATCACAGCAACTACCAACAATATTCTTGTTTGTATATAATCATAGGGTTGAGAGGCCACTGCTGCAGAAGAGCAGGCCCTGCTCAGAGGGTGACATTTACCCTTGATCAAAGGGACAACTGAAGGCCTATGCCCCATGTAAGTCCTCAAACTAGGGCATGAATGGGAATTAATGTTGCTGAGGATTTGTGATCGCCCTCTTCATAGCAATGAATATCAGCCAAAATTAGGAGCAGACTCCACAGCTGAGCCGCTCAGAAAACACAATGAGCTTCTAAGAGGCATGTTCATACAGGGCCCCGAGGTGCTAATTCAGGCACTCTCAACCTTCAGCATACCCTGATCATATAATTCAGGGTCTGTCTACATTGTCGTTAGAGGCGTGCTTGCAGTTTGGGTAGGCATACCCGTGCTAGCTTTAATCTAGCATGGCTAAAAAAAACAGCAGTGAATACATGGTGGCATGGGCTAGCAAAGCAAGGATGTATCCAAGATTCCAGGTGGGCTTGCACAGCCCACAATGAAGCCTCTGGCACCACTTCATCACTGCTATTTTAAGCCATTCTAGCTAGATTAAAACTAGCGTGGGAATGCCTACATTAGCTGCAATCACACCCCTATTGCAGCATAGACATCTTGGTGACCCAACACAACTGTTTAACTGTTGGCAAAAGAAATGTTCATTTTAGCAATGTGAAAGGTCAAAAAGCAGATGGATATTATCACTGACCATGAATTACTGCTATTTTTAATTTGTATAAGATGGACAGATCTAAGAGTGAGATGTAATTTACTCTCATAAGGAAATCATGTATTTGAAGCACTTTGGGACATTGGAAATATGATTACTTCTATAGAGTAATGAACAACACAAACCTGACTAAATAAGTGAAAAGATGTCAGGCACTGGAGGCCTAATTTTCAGCAGTCTGCTCC
The DNA here is from genome assembly GCF_965140235.1 of Caretta caretta. Lineage (NCBI taxonomy): Eukaryota > Metazoa > Chordata > Testudines > Cheloniidae > Caretta > Caretta caretta. Next base: position 169,197,587 of record NC_134206.1, read on the forward strand.
ATAAGCCTCAGTGTCTGACCCCTCTTTTTTTCATCTTGTCCACCTTGATAAAGAGAGCTTTCATTCACCAACTTTGGGTAATGTTGTTTTTTTTTCCTTTCCTGATGCATCAGGCTGACAGAAGAAGATCCCTTCATTTGTTTTGTGGTTCCAGAAAAAAATGCTTCAGGTTCCTATTTCTGTATTAAATTACCAGTTGCTTACCAGGTTGAGTGAAATGTGTGACATTAAAAAGTAAGATGGAGTATTCTTGCTATGCTATTCTCTATGTAGGGTCCTTATACTGTCCTCATCACTGTGGTATCTTAGTGCATTCCAGAAGTAATGTGAATAACATATGCCCTGTGTGGTTCTTTCATCCTCTTCCCCAGGGGGACAACTGTGTTTGCAGTGCAGCATTTTGTTTTGGTAGTATTCGGATTTTTTTTTTTAATGTACACATCACTGTGGGTTTATGTTAGTGAAGGTAAGGTCAAATAAGTGTGTCTTGCACTTGGAGCAGAAGGTGGTGACACTGACGATAGTCCCACCTTCCTGTGGAAGTTCATTCCACAGTCTCAGACCAGCCCTTGTGAAAGCACTGTCTTCTGCACCAATGAACTTTATTATCATTATGTTTACATTTATTTGTATTATATTACATTATTTTGTATTGCATAGGGCCCTGGTCAAAGACTGGGACCCCATTGTGCTAGGCAGAGTACAAAGCTTTATCCTTACTGTAGAAAATTCTGCTGTGCCTGAGGAGAAGAATTGTAGACCTTGGTCTTCATCCTGGAGGTTTGGGTGGTCCTTTAGTGTTTGTCTGCTCCATGTAGACATACCCAAACTAGTTAGATTAAAGCTAGCTGGGGTATCAGTAGCAAAGGCAGCATGGACGTCAGCACGCAAGCCTGAACAAGCCTGCCCAGAACCCTGGGTGATTACTCCGGCAGCTAGCCTGTACTGACGCCTATGCTGACATGGCTTCCCTGCTGCGGTACCTGAAGTATGTAAATTAAAGTTTGCACAAATTGCAACCCATGGGAGTGCCATCAAGCTAGAGTGCTAAAAATGGTGGTGTAGCTGTGGTAGCACAGGTAGCAGAAAGTGGTGGCATGGGCTAGCCACTCCGAATATAAAACCTCCTGGACTCTATAGGTAGGTACTCAAGGTGGCAAGCAAGTGCCACCACTTTCTGCTGCCCATGCTATTGCAGCAACGCTACCATTTTTAGTGCGCTAGCTCGATGCCACACCCAGAGTAACTACCCAGGGGCTCCAGGAGGATTTATACTCAAGGTGGCTAGCCCGTGCCACTGCTCACCGCAGCCATGCTACCATAGCTACACTATTTTTAGTATCTTCTTCTTCTTCTTCTTTGGCTATCCCTCAATGCAAGGATGATGTCTTCCAAGGGGGTTCATTGGTGAGTTTTTACGTGTCTGAGGAGCCCCATTCTTGCCCTGCAGATTTTCCCACAGAAGTGACAGGTGTAATCTTGGAGGAGACATAGCTGTTGGCTGGAGTGCTGTGCCTTTTCTTTCCTCCTTTGTCGCTTCTCTGTCTCATGAGCACATCTGTTCTCCTCAAAGTGAGCTGTGGCTTGGTGTATGGTGTGACGCCACTGTGTTCTGTTCCATGCCAAGTCCTCCCAGTTTGTTCATTGATGCCTCCCTTTTAAAGATGTATTTTCAGTATTACTTTGAAATGTTTCCACTGCCCTCCGTGAGTCCTTCTTCCCTGACTTAACTGAGAGAATTGTACTTGGTCTGGGAGGCAAGTGTTAGGCACACATACACAGTGATCAGCCCAGCGGAGTTGGTATTTCATGATGTGCACTTCTATATTGCTGCAGAGAGAACGCGGATGTGAGTGCGTCAGTCTTCCCAGCTGATCCTGAGAATCCTCCTGAGGCAGCGCTGCTGGAACCACTTAAGCTGCTTGAGATGTCGTCTGTAGGTTACCCAGGGCTCACACCCATAGAGAAAAGTGGGGGTGACAACTGCCTTGTAAACCAAGATCTTGGTACCTGTTTGTAGATTCCTATCATTGAAGACTCATTTGAGTAGTCTTCCAAAAGATGTGCTGGCACAGCAGATCCTGTATTCAATTTCTGTGTCAATACTGGCTGTTTGGGAGAGGTGGCTGCCAAGGTATGGAAAATGGTCCACATTTCTCAGGGGTTCTCCACTGATGGTGATTTGTGGAGTACGAGGAGACTGCACTATGGTGCAAACTCTTCAAAGTGGTTTCATCTGTCCACCAATATAATCTCCCTCTTGCTCAGATTTGGCTTCACACAGCTGTTCTTCATCGATGGGCTGATCTTGCCCAAGCACAGGTCCATCTTGGTGGTAATGGTTTGGCGATATGTGGTGAAGGATAAATAGAGCTGTGTGTCATCGACATATTGGTGGCATGTCAGCCCATGTTGTCTTAGCAGTTCATCTTGCGGCATAGGCGCTGACTCCGTGGGTGCTGCAGGGCTGGAGCACCCACAGGGAAAAATTTGAGGGTGCTCCGCACCCACCGGCAGCCAAGCTCACTCTGCCCCCACCCCCTCCTCACTTCCTCTCCCGAATGTGCCACATCCCCTCCTCCCCATCCCAGTGCTTCCCGTCTGCCACCTAACAGCTGTTTGGTGGCACTTAGGACTTTCCAGGAGGGATGGGGAGGAGTGGGGATGTGGCGCGCTCGGGTGAGGAAGTGGCAAAGAGGTGGGGCAGAGGCAGGGACTTGGAGGAAGGGGGTGGAATTGGGGGGGGGGCAAGGATGATGCAGGGGCTGGCAGGGGAATGGCCAGGGGCGGGGCCGAGCACTCAAGGGTCAGAAGGGAAGTCAGTGCCTATGCCTCGTGGCTCCATATTGATGTTGAATAGGAGCAGGGAGAGGATTGATCATTTTGGAACTCCAAAACTGAGGGTGGCAGAGGTACGATTTCACATCACTATGTTTTGGCTTGACTCCTTCAGGAAGGACTTAAGCTATTTTAATACAGTCCACTTTATCCCTGCCACCTAGTACTTTTACTAAGGGTACATTTGTACTGCAGCTGGGGGGTTAATTTGCACCTTGTGTAGACATACATGCGTTAATTTGAATCTAGTTAATTCACTAAAAATAGAAGTGAGGATGTGGTAGAGTGGACTGCACAAGGGAGTATGTACCAGGGGGCTCAAGTGGGCTTGTGCAGCCCACATTGAAGCATTCACCACTATGTCATTATTCCTATTTAAGTCAGCGAGTTAGCTTAAAACAAACATGGTTATATCTATCTAAGCTGAAAATCACAACTCCAGCTGCAGCATAGGCATAGCCTAGGACTGTTTTCTTTTCCTATGGCTATTGCTATCAGGTATTTGTAGTGCAATACTGTCTATCTAAATAAATAAATTATGGATGAATTTGGTTCAATGGAATGGAAAAACAGACTCTACCCGTTTTTGTACATATAGAAAGCCCGGAGAGTTTCTCATTGAGTCTTATTAATTGTGTAAGGAGTAGCTGGACCAATGCTCCCTTATGGACCTTTGAGGTTCCCTGATGCACTCACAGGTCTCCCTGGGAGTAAGAAATCTCTATCTCTGGTGTCAACTGAGATGGGCTCCAACCTACTGGCTAACTGGCCTGCATTCCTATCCCTTTTAGGGGAGAGGGCAGTTGGAGTAACCTAATACCAGAATGTTCTAAACAAACACAGCTCAGTACTGGGCTGCCCACCAATCTTCCCATTGGACATCCCTGTTCTTTACTTCAGGCTTGGCTCCCAAAAAGTCTTACTTTTATGTCACCCAATCCTTGGGGTATAATTATTCCTTCCCACTTAACAGTTAGCAGGCCTATCTCCCCACAACTCTGCAGATAAATGTCCCTTCAGGCAGAGATGCAGAGCTCTGCCCCCACTTCCTGGCCAGTCAGCACTGGATTAAGCCAGGCTTTTTCCTTTTATTTCTCCTCTAGGTTTGGCACTGGCTGCAGGTATAATGGGATGGGGATAGCTGAGCCCATAGGCTCTCCTTAATGCCTTCTTTGCTGGTGTGGGACATCTCTGACCTATCACATTTTAAAAATGCACCTTGCTAAATTAGGTAAAAAGAAAGGCACCTGCTTTCTAGGAATGTAAATTCTATGGAAAGCAACAGCCATGAACACATTTTGAAATGAAGAAGGAAAATAAAGATTACTAGGTTTTAGCTGGTTTGCTTCCCTCACTTAAGCATAAGATGTACAGCAAATGCAGCATAAATAGCAGGTTTTAACATATTTTTGCTGTGAAGTGTAAGTAGGCTATGAAATACAGCAACAAGGCCTATAACTGACACCCTCCTATTGCCATCCTTCCACCTCAGTATGTAAACGTATACTCATTTTGCAAGCAAGCCGGTGCAGTTTAAGCAACTTTAACACTTATGTATATATCTGGTCAATTTACATATGACTTGTAACATAAAGCACCATTTTTGTCCTCACCAACACTGGTCCAGAGGAGTTCTATCTAGCTACTCCAGGACTGATTCTGGCTGGGTGTCTAAATCTATGTAAGGATTCTATTGAAGCATATGATACACTTTCATGTTACTGAACAAGTAAAACAAAATAATATGAAAAAACCCTCACTGAACCAGAAACTAAAAGACCACAGTACATTGCTTACTAAATTATCCGGCTCTCAGACTTTTTTGTTTTAAAGATGGAGGAAATACGTGCCAAGTTATTAGGCCCCTAACTCCCAGATGCGTTCATTAACCAAGATCCTTCCTGTCTGGGAGGGTGTTCCCAGCAAATGCATTTTGGCTTGCAGTTGCTGTGAACTGATACAGAACAGGAAACTTCACAATGTTATTCCCTTCTCTGATGGAATTTGAACTCTTCTGGAAGAGTGATGATCATCAAGTAATTATTAATGACCCCTACTTCTTTACCCATAGATAATTTAATTTAGAGTAATGAGTTTTTACTGCTACTAATATAAATCAAGATTTTATTCATGTTTGATAACGAATGCACGAGCATGTTTTATTTTTATATTGGAGGAAAACATGGCTAGCCATGGGTTAATAAGTATGGACAGTTCTCAAATGACTGATAATAGCAAGTGATGATACAAGGAGGGATGGTTTTGATTTTTGCAAAACCTCAATCCCTGTTTTGGTTTAGCAAGTCCAAAACCAACTTGGTTTGGGATACATAGCCTGTAAAAAACTGAGAGTTTCCAGACCTTCATAGGAAATACTAGTAAAGACTTCTAAGAAGCATTTGTCAGAATTAACTTCAGCCAGAGAGTAGGGGGGGAGGGGGACTAGAAGAAGCTAGCTGTATGGTTGCTGATGGACAAGGGCCCAGAGTGAGGTTAAGGTCAAACAGATCTCAGCAGTAGAGTTTAGACAGCCTCAGGAAGGTCCCTAAAGCCCACTGTGACTAGGAAGGGAAACTAGCTGCAAAAGCTGCTGCAACTGCATTGACATGGAAGTCGGAATTCCTGGGGATGCAAGAAGGTCAAGTTTAACATCTTTATGGAGACCCTGCAGGGAAAAGAAATGGTTGAACTATTCTAGTTGGAGAGCACAGGAAACAAAGAAGGAAAAAGTAGAAGAAATAGCAGTAGAATGATATAGCAAATTCACACGTACAGACAATAGCAACACTAACCGTGACAGCAGTAATCTAGCCTATTCTGTACTAGACTTCCATTACAGTAATTAAAGCAAGCCACAGTGAACGTATAGTGCAAATAAAAGATTAATATGAACTGATTCAAAAGAAATAAGGGCCTCAATTACCCAGGTACATATGCCACCTTATAGGTGCTGCTTATAAAAGCATATGCAATGTTATTTCAATGGTAATCTTCATGGGGCAGGGACACTTCTTAATTTTACTTTTTACATCTAAGTTTCACCTGTAAACAGCAAGCAGGGCTGGAAAAGAGTAGTGTTTAAGAATTGGTTAGTATACCTTTAAATAGTTTGGGCATCCTCTAATGGACCACCTTGTCTTCTATTGATTCTCACGGAGCAGATGTATAAATATGTACCTAGGTCTTGTATGTTTCATAAACACGTTTTTTTGGAACCACACTGTGTCCATGCGCTAACCACATATTATTAACAATGTTTTAGAGACCAAAAACACAATAAAAAGTGAAGGTCCACTTCTACTTTTATTTCAGTTTCTTCTCATGTGTCATGTTAAAACTACAGTCTCCACCCAATGAGAGCCTCTGTTGATTTCAATATTTGCTGTAGATAATCCTGTACTAATACGAGCCAAAGCACATCCTGCTGTCAGGTATTATTACTTTAGCTTACCTTGGCCCACTGTCTTCTTGTTTACTGCCTAGTTACTTGTGATTGCCAGGTTTGGACTAACTGTGTCTTTCCTCCAGCCCTCACTAATTTGAGAAGGTGACCAGCAGGAGTACTAATTCTTTTATGTCTCCAAGTCAGAAGCTGTCCAAACAAAATAAAGTGCCTTGGCATGGGACAAGAAAACATTGCAATCACAAATGGGCAATGCCACCATTTCCCTCTTTTCCGCAGCGGGTCAATGAAATTCAAATAAATATTTTGACTCATTCATCACTTGAAATTTCTGAGCCTTCCTTTCTTGTCTCAGTAAATAACAAACTGATTTACTGAGTAAAGCATGAAGGCAGATGTAGAAGTTAAAAGAAAATCATATTGAGGTGCACAATGGGAACTTCCAGATTTAGAGTTTACCCAGGCGGATTTACTAAAATTTTACAATGTCATGTTTATTTTCAGAAAAGTGTGATTTGGCCATTTTTAGGAATAATCCTTATTCTCAACATACTATTCTAAGACAGTATGTTTTTTAACTATCAGAACTGTAGCTACTAAACTTTTATGCATCCTCTGTGTACCCTTTACACTTAAAAATCAAGATTTATGGTCTGAAAATGAATTACGTACTTCACCAGTGACCTACTTTTATTGTAATTCAAACCCTAGAGCCCCACTGCAACCTTCTCAGCTTCATCTGCCTCACGGAGACAAGAATATGCACAGGAATACCAGCCAAATTTGTCTCTAGAAAGGTGTTTCTGGCTTCAGGAAGCACATGACACTTAATCAGAAAGGAAAGTTTTGACATGGTTTTAGATGGTAGATGTACACAGTTTTCTTTGCTACCACATGAATATGTTTTGAATTATTTTGTATGTTTTCCAATTTTTTGGTGGCACCAGAATAACTAAAGAATGGGATGTGAGTACATCACGCATGTGAGAGGGGAAAAAATAAACCGTGTTAAATTCAATAGTATTATTTAATTATTGCTTTTTTAGTGTAGTGTGGGTGCTCAGTCCTGTATAAAAACTAGAGTCCATATCCCAAACACTCTAAAACATAGCTATGTAACATGTGGTGGGCACTAGAGCTGAGCAGAGAATGACCATTCCATTTCACAGCAATGTTCAAGGGTTTGGAAATATGTTTTCATTCTGCATTGGCATGAATACAAAACTTTTTGAATGGTTTCATGAAAACAGAATTATCTGCATATAGAGCATCTGGTGGTGAGGGCAGTGATGTGGGAGGCCCTGGTTCAATTCCGTGCTCTGCCTAATTTAGAGCAAAGCTTCTCATCCCAGACCCCTTTGAGTCAGGCACAGTGGGGACTTGCATTGAGTCTTGCACATTGCAGGGCCCTAACCATGAGGCTGGTGTGACCTCTCTGATGAAAACATTTGTTGAAACCGTACATTTCTGTGGAATTTCATTTCACCAAAACATGTTCTTACCAGCTCTATTGGCACTCCAGAGTAGGGAGATTCAAGCACTTGAACACTTCATGCACACCAGGAACTTTAACTTAGCTTTTGCGTAAACTGACATGTAAATGTCTGTCTCCTTGATGAGCGTTTCATTTTGATCTAGTTTCAATTTTTTTATAAACTTCTTTGAGAAGTTGGATTTTCAGAGGGATTTAAATGAAGAGAGGCTGGTGGCTTTCAGTGTTATGAAAAGAACGAGGGGTACTTGTGGCACCTTAGAGACTAACAAATTTATTTTGGCATAAGCTGTCGTGGGCTAAAACCCACTTCATTAGATGCATGCAGTGGAAAATACAGTAGGAAGATATATATATATATATATATACACACACACAGAGGACATGAAAAAATGGGGGTTGCCATACCAACTCTAACAAGACTAATCATCAGGAGAAAAAAACCTTCTGTAGTGATAATCAGGATGGCCCATTTCCAACAGTTGACAAGAAGGTGAGAGTAACAGTAGGGGGAAAATTAGCACGGGGAAATAGACTTTAGTTTGTGTAATGACTCATCCACTCCCAGTCTTTATTCAAGCCTAATTTAATGGTGTCCAGTTTGCAAATTAATTCCAGTTCTGCAGTTTCTCGTTGGAGTCTGTTTTTGAAGATTTTGTTGAAGAATTGTGACTTTTAGGTCTGTAATTGAGTGTCCAGGGTGTTCTCTGACTCATTTTTGAATGTTATAATTCTTGACATCTGATTTGTGTCCATTTATTCTTTTGTGTAGACACTGTCCGGTTTGGCCAACGTACATGGCAGAGGGGCATTGCTGGCACATGACGGCATATATCACATTGGTAGATGTGCAGGTGAATGAGCCCCTGATGGTGTGGCTGATGTGATTAGGTCCTATAATGGTGTCCCTTGAATAGATATGTGGACAGAGTTGGCAATAGGCTTTGTTGCAAGGATAGGTTCCTGGATTAGTGTTTTTGTTGTGTGGTGTGTAGTTGCTGATGAGTATTTGCTTCAGGTTGGGGGGCTGTCTGTAAGCGAGGACTGGCCTGTCTCCCAAGATCTGTGAGAGTGAGGGATTGTCCTTCCGGATATGTTGTAGATCCTTGATGATGCTCTGGAGAGGTTTTAATTGGGAGCTGAAGTTTTTCTAATAATGAAGGGAAATAATGAACGTGCAACATATCAGCGATGTGGAAAAGAAAACAGAAAACTCCACTGCAAAGGGAATACCTCACAGGTGATCTGGAAGGAGAACAAATAAAAAGACATCAAGATAAATTATAATGGTCATCTGCTGTAATCGCTCTACTGATATTATCTTCCCTTCAGATCAAAGGGCTCTCTGGGGCTGGAAGAGACATAGGAGTGGATATGGAATAACTGAAAATTTGGACAGTTGACCATATTAAGGAACATTTTCCCATTTCCACTGCCCCTTTCCTGACTCATCCAAAGTAACCCCTAAATTTCAATCTCTCTCCTTTACCAATAGCCATTTTTCAGCTTGCAGTATAAAGGCCAAATGAAAGCAATGTTGAACATCTGCAATGCCCAGGGACTTCAGTGCAGACTTACAGGTGTTCATCACCTTTTTCGACTTAGTACATTGTGAGATGCACAGAGAATAAAGAATATATAAGCTTGTCTTTCAAGAAATCGTGACTTCTACAGGACAACTTGATGACATAATGGAAAATAAGGCTGCCCCTGTTTTAGTCTTGAGGCATTATGGTCAAACCTGCAGCCCCTACTGGAGTTTAGAACGTTTAATGTAACAAGTTCATGTATCCTATGGTTGGTGGGAAGTGGATGTTTGGTAACACATTCTGTTGCCTTGCACTCTGTATTTCTTCTTTATGACAAATGATTGCACCTCTGAACTCCCAAAGTTGGGTGAGGACCAGCTGTTCAAACAAAGCAGAAATGATGTCATCTACTAGCAAACGGAAGAAAATACTGTAAGGAATTCTGGCTATGTAAGTCCATTTTAAGGGCTGACATTTTTATAAGTATAACAAATACACAAGCCATCCAAAAACCCTTGCTCGCAAAAGAAGTAGAGTGGTACAAAGAACTATTCTTCCATGTGTATAAGAATTTGTCTTGTGTTGATTTTTTTTTGAGTTTTCATAACATTTAATTAGCACTCTTTGAGCAATAATGGAACTGCAGTGCATATCCAAACTGTACAAGAAATTATAGGATGATAAAGTCTCACTGGAGAAATAAGAGAATAATCAGTACTACGTTAGATTTTTCTAGCCTCAGACCAGCTTTGAACTCTATTCTTGTGATATTCTCTGGGTTTTTTTTTCAAAAAGGAGCAATCTGAACACTCAGTTGTTGCAGAAAATATAGGTTAAATCCAGACTGACTAAATATCAAAAGTGATCCATTCAGCTTCATTTGAATTTAAGAAATAAAAATTGTAGTAATTGTTAAAATAATACAAAAAAAGACGAGTAGGAGGTTTCTAAATCCCAGATTTTAAGTAACTGCTCCTGATCACATATGTTGATTGAGGCTTTTTTATACTCTCTCTCTCTCTCCCTCCCTCCCCGGTAGGACCATAATGTTACTTAGCAGCTGGGTAAGGTCTGATTTTCCTGTCCTCTTCAGGAATTAGAGATGAGCTAACCCAGGATGTCTGCATGCAGGTCTGAATTTTGCCATGAGATTTGTTATTTATCTAAACCTCGATGGAAGTCCACATTCAAATTCAGATGTGGCATGTGAATTAAATTAGCTGAAATCTCCAGTAGTGCCAGTTCTGTATGACCTCAGCATTCTGGGTTTCCATTCACTATTTAGTCTTCTGGTGGGGCTGGGGCACAGAAGCCTCTACATCAAGACTGAGCTTTTAAGGAAGTGGGGGTTGACACTCTATATACTGTATGTATATGGATGGATACCAGATCAAGCCATCACCTACCAATGAGCAAGAGTCTTTTGGTGGTGGCATCTGGCTTGACCCTCTTCTTCCTCTCCCCACTACACAGGATATTGGTGGACGGTTGGCTTTCCTAATATGTGTGGGGAAATTTGGTTTGACTATAAGACACATTTTGGAATAGGGTGCGGCTACCACCTCCCAGAAGGCCACCTCAGGGATCTAAAATCTGGAAAATGGATCTAGATGTGACATGGGGGTCAACACCTACAAAGCACCAGTGGATTGGTGTCCGCCAGTCTGTTGGGGTACAAAAACCTATGCATCACTGAGCTGGTGATTCAAGAAACGAGGTACTGGGATATTTAATACAAATCTTGAAGTCCCTACTACCAGTTGGAATATTCTTTGGGTATTATTTAAAATGTCAAAATCTTTGAATACTAGGAGTTAAATCATGTCTGATCAGAGTATGCATTGGAGGAACTGGGTTTTTTTATTGGAAAACTGGGATTTCAACAAAATAATTTTTTTCATTAAAAGTATCTGTATTTTCCATGGAAAATTTAAAATGTTTGTCAAAAAAACCCCAAGTTTTTTTTTTACCTAAAAATGTAAATTCGGTGTGTTTTAGCCAAAAAGAATTCCATTTTGTGGTTTTTGATGAAAAGCTGAAATTTTCCATGGTGATAGAGAACGGTTTTCTGACCTGGTCTAGTAACAGTGCTAGAAAGCTGTGACTGGATGCCACTTTTATTCTTACAGCAATTATAGAAGAGCCTGGGAGAGGGATGAGTTAAAAAAGTGGAGGATCAGGAAAAGGTAAAATGAAGAGGCTGTTTGTGTGAAAGTAAAGGAGGAAAACAGACTGTTATGCTGACCGTGGCCCTCTTCATGGGAAGTCATTTCTCCAGGTTCAGTCCTATTCCTCCTTCCCACATTACCCTGTAGTCACACATGCAGCCTTCTCCCAGGCTTTAATACATCTGTGGTTAGTTGAGCCAAAAGGGTGTGCTTGAGATAGATGTCATCACTGTGATCACCCATTTCTGCCAGACTGAAGTGTGAGGGCCTTTGCATTAGATGTGAATCTTGACTTAGTGAGAATTCCAAAACTAGTTGACTCTTGTAGTTGGGCATTCTCTAGCAAAAGTAACACTGAACTAACTATATGGTTTTTTCACTGCTTTGGTGTTTGCAAGTGAATTGAACACATGAGTAAAGCAATAAATCATTTCCCTGAGTCTTAATGTTTCATTTTCTTGGAGGATATAAAAGGATTCACATTGCTCCCTCTCTCTTGTTCTGGGTACTGACTTTTTCAAAGTGTTGCAGCAAATTATAAATTATGTGTAAAATAAAAACTCCCTGAGTAGTGTCCCAAAAGATTAAAGAGTGTTAAGAGTCCTTGTTGTGCTCTCTTGTTTCTAGAAATATTTTCCTCAGACACAAGCTTTTCTTTTATATATTCTCATTACTGATCTGTAATATTACTACACATGGATATGTTTTCTGAAAATAACAGGTGAAAAATGTGCTGGCTGCATTATAATAAAGAATCCTTTGCTTAAAATGGGGACAAGTTTGTTACCTTTCAGGGGAAAAAATAAAACAGATTTCAGGCAAAAAAACACAAAATAAAACAGATTTTTAAAGGAGTTTAAATGCTGAAATCTAAAAGTAGAGCTAGTAAAAAAAATATTTTACTAAAATAGTATGTGAGAATTTTTCCCATTTCTCAATTAGCTTTAACATGGACTTTCCAATCTGGCTTCTTGTTTCTAAGACAGATAGAGAGGGATTATTGTGATAGAAATGGAACCCATATAAAAATGCCTCAGGGACATGAATTGTCCTAAGCCATCTCTGAGAACATGTAGCAAGAAATGAACACAGCCATCTTTAGATAGAGAATAACAACCAATAATCAAAGGTAACAATCATCCATCATCTCAAGGCATATTTCAAAGGGACATAGCCTTCTTGCAGATCTAGTACCACATGGATCAACCTCTAGCTAGGTCCTTAAGATGGTCTGGCTGGATGTTTAGTGTGTCTGTCCCTGGCAATCTGATTGAACCACAGAAGCTTTTGGTGGCCACATGATTGCTGGCTGTGTAGCAACATTCCTTGGCAAACACACTTTGTAATTCTTTGTTCTGTCCTCCTAATAATATGTCTGTAGCAAGAAAGCCACCACAATTAAACCAATGCTGATGGAGGCAGCTGCTGGGTTCAGCAACAAATATCCTCATTGCTGATCTTAATATGGAGCAGCTGACAAAGACTATCACAAAGGCAGCTGATAAATCTAATAATAGAGCTGGTCTAAAATTTTCTGATGGAACATTTTTTTCTATTGGAAAATGCTGATTTTGTTGAAATTGGAATGTATCAACACTTTTGTGGGAAATTATTGAAATGTTTAATTTCAATAGGTCTGAAATGTTTCATTTCAGCTATCTTGAGAAATCATCTAGTCCATTCCCCTGCACTCAAGGCAGAGGTATGTAATAATAAGACCATTCCTGACGGGTATTTGTCTAACTTGCTCTTAAAAACCTCCAATTATGGAGACTCCACAACCTCCCTTGGCAATTTGTTCCAGTGCTGAACTACCCTTACATGTTTTGAAATGGTTGAAATGAAATTTCAGAAGATTTAATTTTACAAAAAAATTCTGGTAAAAAAATAAATCTCAGATTTAGGACAAAACCAAATTTCAAAATCACAGAATTTCCTGTGGGAAATTCAGGGGGTTTTGTTGTTGTTGTTTTTTGTTTTCCCCCAGCTCTCTCTAATATCATAGAAGGCTGATTTCATCCATTGGTATGAGGAGATCATTTACCAGTGCAACCAGTGCCCTCTTTTTACTATATTTTGATCAGAACTCACGTTAACATGAACTCTGAAACATCTGGATATTCTGTGAGTTCTCACCAAAACCTTTTCAAAAGCCTTAATCAAAAATTGAAGACAGGCAAAGGGCAATATCTGTATTAAGTGATGGTTTCCTGGGTAGAAGTAGTACAAGACCATCCTTAAGGGAAGGTTGAACCCAGTTAGAGAATTTTTCCTTATATTCTGCTTACATGTTCTATCGCTTAGTGTAATGGCTAAGCCATTACATAGCTTGACCACATCCCCAGGCAGATGCCAGAACTGCCAACCATGGAGACAGACACCCACAGCTACAGCCAATATACGAAACAAGGCCCACTATAAAAGGGAGAGTACAGAGAAGGAAGAGGAAGTAAAAAGGCCTGGGAGAGCAAAGGGGTGTTTGTCCTACACCTGCTGCCACCAACAAACAAGCTGGGAGACTGAAAGAGATGGTAAGCCCTAAAATTGAAGGGCTGATCAACTTAATTGGAGGTGAGGGTCCAGGAAATGACCTGACTAAGAACAAACTAAGGATGGTCAGTCAAGAGCCTCCAAAGAGCACAACAAGAGATAGTGACACTTAATTTCATCCAGCTACTTTTATTTACCCTATGCTTTACCCTATGCTCTACCTTAGGCAAAAAACAGCTGTAAACAATTCTCTGCTTATCATACTAAAGCTGTCTGACTGATGAAGGGAGGCTGAATGTTGCCTATTGCACATCCTGGTTTTTTGCGTTTACTGTACAGGAAAAAGGGTGGCACTTTTATGTGTGGAGAATATTCTATGCATTTTTTTTCTGGTTTCTTGTGCTATCCCCATTATTGCAACTGTCTTTTTTTTTTTTAAAGTGAGTGAGAGTTGATTTTGTTGCTATTAAATTTAACACACACACACACCCCACCCACAAACACACAAAAGCAGTATTAGACTCCCACAATATAGTTGTTGTGAGTTTTCCTTAACACTTTGTCCAGTAATAGTGGCAGTGGTTCATCTAATGCTCACAAACAATGTTCAGTAGGGCTCCTTGTATCTTACAACAATATCTGGTAAGAATGTGCAACAATCAGACCAAGTGATATAAAATATTAAAAACTAATGCTGAGATTCTGGGATGGAGATTTCCATTGTCCCTTGTAAGAAAAGCTTTTCCATACCAAAAATGTCCTATTACATTTTTAGTGCTGACAACTGTCTTCAGATCACAGAGGAATCAGCTTTTTGAAGGAAACTTCCCTCTCCTGCTGCATTATTACTGCCCTGTATGTGTATGCCAGTTTGTAAACTACAGCTCTGGGAATTTTCTCACACCTGTACAATGCTCTCAGTGGCCTTGTCTGGTAATGACCAGTGCTAATGTATAATATGAGGTTCATGTGTTAGTGTTTTCATAGGAATTTCCCAACCTGCATTGCTGGTATTTACCATAGTGCTGCAGAGTGAGACATTAGAGGGAAAAGTGTGGGGCGGGGGGAGGGGGGGGGAGTATTCTACAATTTCCTTTCAGCACATTTACAGCTATTTTTCAAGCTCAGCATGTATGTTTTGGAGGAAAGAAAGGGCCAGGGCACTCAAATTGTTGTCTTAAATAAAATTCCAATCGGGCTAAAGACTGGTTCTCTAGACAGCTGTTAACTTGCAGGTGTGCAAGTCTACAAAATGTGCAATTTGGTTAAACAAACGAAAGCCAGCTGTGACTGTAAAGCCATGAAACTTTTCTTAGTATGAGGTGAAATAAATATAATACAAAAAATGAGGAGCAGCATGAAAAAAGCTGGGTCAGGATTCTGGCTAGAAGTTTGGAATGTGAAACACCTACTGCAAGCTACTTAAGTGAATATGCCCCAGGAGACCTTATTTAGGCAGCCGAGGTGATGCTATAAAAAACATTGCTTGTAAAGTCCTTGTGAAGTCTTGCGGTCAAAAAGACTTGAGTGCTGCCTATCCAAAACATCCCACAACTGAAATGTTAGCTAGTCTTGAAGCATTTTCAGATTCTAATCTCTGTTTACTCACTAGTATTAATGTTTAATAAGCTTCTGATACAATATTTATAACTGAGATCAGAGTAAGAACCATCAATTCTGTTTAGCATTACGTAGTAAGAAGAGCTTAGATATTGACAATAGATAGAAACACAGACACTTGCTTTCTTACTAATTTTAAGTCCTCACTTGTGCCAAACTGTGATGTGATTTCCTGATTAGTGAAAGAGCAGTGATAGTAAACCAGTGGTATGTGCCTTGAGTTGGTCAGAACAGTTTAAACTCAATCCTGCAATGAGTGTTACATAGCGGGCCCCCTGGAGAAGATGAGAACAAGAGTAGATCTGCAAGAGTAATTCACAACAATCTATTCATCAGATTTTGCCCCTCCTTTTCAAATTTGCTGATTAGCCACGAACAAAATCAATTTTCTAAGGTGTATTTACTATTCAAATTCATTTGCGAAAAGAATTATGGGAATAATTTTAGGTTCCTACCTCATTTGCCATCAGTTTGTTGTTATTGTGAAATTTGATTCAACACCTAGATCAAATGTTTCCTGATTTGGGGAGAATTGGGTTTCCAGTATAAATACTGACATTTAATATTTAAAAATTTGGGTTCTGTAAATATTCACAAATATTTGCTTTAAACTGATCATTTATATAAACATTCCTGCCAGAAAACACTTTTGCTAGGATATCTTCAGGACAGAAACACAAAGGGGCAGAACAGCTCTTTATCTAGGTATGTATGGGTGTGTCTACACTGCATACTAAATCTGGGTCCGTAGGACCCGGGCTTGTGAACTCTGTGTTTCCAAGCCTATGCTTCAATGTCCACACAGCATTGTAAACCTGGGTTTAGAGTTGCTAGACCTGGGTCTGAGAGCTATGCTAACACATCCATACTGCAATAGGATGAGGGAGGAATGTATTATCCCCATTTTACAGATGAGGAAATGAGGCACAGAGAGCCTAGTGGATTGCCTGACATCACAAAAGGAATGCATAGCAGAGCTAGGAACTGAATCTAGACTTCCTGAGACTAGCACCTGAATCAGAAGGACATCCAAAGTCTGAATTAATTTTCCTGAAATCATTTTTGTGTTTGTCCCATTTTAGGTGGGAGATGGACTGAAAGGGAAGGCAGGAGTAGAACAAAGGGGGAAATAAATGAAAGAGGATAATGGGATGGGGAGAACTGAAGAACAGATTTTTTTTTTCCATAAATCCATGTTTCTTTGCCAGGCATAATATATGACATCAAAACTGTGTTTAAAACATGAGAGAAATGAAATGATTGTGTCAGAACAAATGAGTTCCTCAAGATGAGTTCCTCAAGAGTCTGAAACGGTGGTATGTATATGGAGGCTATCAGATGCCACAAGTGATGGGCAACAGTACAAAATCCAGCATAAGAGAGATTCATATTTCTCCTTGAAAGGTATGGCTGGTGGGAAGGCAAGTTTTTTTTTCTTATGCAAACTAATCATCTGTTGCCACTTTGTCCCCATATTCCCATAAGAAGTATTTGGGTGGTATTTCTTTAATCTTTTTGAATGGGA
Organism: Caretta caretta; assembly: GCF_965140235.1. Lineage (NCBI taxonomy): Eukaryota > Metazoa > Chordata > Testudines > Cheloniidae > Caretta > Caretta caretta. The sequence goes on from NC_134206.1 coordinate 169,214,652, forward strand.
AATCATGCCTATATGTAGTGTTCTCATAGATCATTGTGTTTTTTACTCTACATCAGCCAACTGATACAAAACATTTCCTCCCATAGACTGAAATCCCACAGATAAAGGTCAAGCGGCCTTTACCACAGTCAGAAAGAACATTCGTTTCCCATCAGACTTTTAAGCAAACATACATGAGGTTCATATTTATTTTACTAGCACTACAGATTTGGAACTAAAATGGATATTCACTGTCTGTGTGATATCCAGTAGTAAACACTTCTTTTAAGCTCTGAACTTTTGGAAGTGTTAGTTCACCTGTCTAAAGAGCAGACAGACTCGGTTAAGGATGAGACATCTGGAAGGGCATATCATCCACCCAGGAAATATCCTTTTCAGAATTGGTGTTGAAGACTACGGTAACAATTAGCAGATAGCAGTTGGACTTACTTTAGTGAGAGAGAGAGGCAGAGATTCAGATCCCGCAGTATTACTCATCGAGTTTAGCCAAATGGAACTTGTTCATTTGGCACAAGCACCCAAAACGGATGAAACACCTTCTTTCCTGGAACAGTCACTGAGAGTGAGAAACTCCCTGAATTTTTCATGGGATTCTGGTAACTTACACTTAAACCCACCTACAGTATTTTGGTCTAAGCCACTGCCCACATTCGAGAGGGTTAGAGTGTGAGGTGGAGAAACTCTGCAATAGCAACAGCCCCTAGGAACACATTACACATTGTTTTCCATTACTTGTACCTTGCTTAGTCATTGATCTCTGTGGGTGTAAAACACCTACTTTATGATTTGATAGTTTTATGATGATAGCAGGGTGGGTAAGAAGCTAGGATATTGGACCAGGAATGCTGAGTTCAATTCCTAGGTCTGCCATTGATGAGCATGTGACCTTGGGAAAATCACCTCACCCTCTGTGCCTTTCTTTGTCCTGCCACCTTTTGTCTGTCTTTCCCCCTTTTTAGTTAGATTGTAAACTCTCTTTGAGGCAGGGCCTCTTTCCTCCTAACTCCATGGGAGTTGAGCATCGAGAGCCTAACACAATCTCAGCTAAGGCCTTTTGGTGCTATTTTAACTAAAACAAGTAATAATATCCCCAAACTGCTGATGAGCCTACCATCTTAAATAGACTAAGGAGGTATTATTCCCAGTTTGCAGATGTGGAATTGAAAAACACAGAGATTATAAATTGCCCAGAGTCATGCACGAAGTTGGTGGCTGAGTCGGGAATTGAACACAGGTCTCCTGACTGAGTCACTGTCTAGAGCTTTAATTACCATCTGGACGTGGATGGAAAGTGTGACAGGGCAAGGCCAGATAGCTATAGAAAAGTAGTGGGAGATAGATATATTAGCTCCAGGCTAAACAAATCCCTGTTACCAGGATAAGTGAAATGGAAGCTGCTCCAGGTCAATTAAGACACCTGGGGCCAATTAAGAACTTTCCAGAAGGCAGGGAGAATGCTAGGTTGATTGGGACACCTGAAGCCAATCAGGGGCTGGTGGAAACTAGTTAAAAGCCTACCAGTCAGTCAGGTGGGTGTGCATGTCAGGAGCTGTGGTAGGAAGTTGCGCTGTTGGAGAGGCTGAGTAGTACACACCATAGCAGGCACAAGGAAGGAGGCCCTGAGGTAAGGATGAAGTGGAGCTTGAGGAAGTGAGGTATTGCTGTGGGGGAAGTAGCCCAGGGAATTGTACATGTCATGTTTCTAAAAGGTCAGCTACCATAGCTGATACTATTAGGGTCCCTGGGCTGGAGCCAGGCCTAGAGGGTGGGCCCGGGCTCCCCCACTCACCTTTGCCCCCTGATTATCACTGAGACTGGAAGACAACAGAGACTGTGCAAGGAAGGATAACTTCTCCTCACCTCCCTCGCTGGCTTATGATGAAAATGGCTCAGTAGACTGTGACCCTTATCTCTGGAGAAAGAAGGGTTACGTGCAGTGTCACAGTGAGCCTCTGAGGCTAGCGAAATCCACCAGGAAACGTGGGACCCACGGAGGCAAGGACAGAGCTTTGTCACAAAAGGTAGAGAAGAAACAGCCTGAAGCATAATCTGGCCTGTGCTAGGAATATGATCTATTATTGATACAGGGCATCCAGCACTAGTTTCTATTCCAATCTATCTCATTCAGGCCTGTCAATTGTTTGGACCTAGTGAGTGAAAGTGCCTGGCAAAGATAGTGGAGTAGCGTCCCAAAAGCAGACAAAGAGTGGAGGGATCCTGATGCATGACGGATGGATGAGTTACCCACAAAATAATCAGCCAAAGAGCCTTGCAGAGGTTACCAGTGCAGTTCTGGGAGGTATCAAAGTCCAGGGAGCTCTGAATCTGAAATATATTTTCTTTTTCATTTTGGTTCATGCTACAAGAAATCATGTGATCATACTAGCTGGAAACACATGTTTTTATTGTATTCAGAATAATTTTCTACACTTAAAACAGAACTTTTATAAATGTTGTTCAGCTGTTTTGAACTGAGATGTCTGTAAAGTTTTCCTTACCCTAGTACCCCTTCTTAAGACCTAGACAGAAACAGCTGTTAACACCTTTTAGTCCTTCCACATAAGCGTTGTGTCATTACTTTAAAATGGCAGTTTATCACAGCTCCCATGGTTCTCTGCATTGCAGGAGTCTTGCTGTTTTGCCATGTTATTTTTGCACCCACCGCTTCAGAATCACTCCATCAAACATGCCAGTCCCTGTTGTCATATTTTAAGCAATAAAAGCGTACCTTTAATTTCTAAAAAGCATGTAGGGATATGACTGATAGGTATTGTTAAGCAAAAACAATGCTTTGCATTCTCCAGTAAAACTTGTAAAGTATTGCAAAGTATTAGATGGATTTCTCAGATCCTGTGGGACTTTAAAATATATATTTGTTTAATTAATGTGTTAAGGAATGAATTTACTTCAAGCACAGAATAATTGGAAGAACAATAAACAATTTGTGTCCAGCACAATGGGAGTCTCAATAGCTCACGAAAGCTCATGCTCAAATAAATTGGTTAGTCTCTAAGGTGCCACAAGTACTCCTTTTCTTTTTGCGAATACAGACTAACACGGCTGTTCCTCTGAAACCAATCCCAATATATAATATACCAATTTATTATTGTTGTTGTTGCTGTTTTTACTACTGTTAACAATAAACATTTCTGCAACTTTTAAACTGTCAGCATATCATTTTTTTTCACAATCAAGTTGAGAGGCAACGTGGCCTACTACATAGGGCACTGGCCTAAATTCTGTTCCTGACTGGCACTGTCATGCTATAAGGCCTTGGGCAAATAACTTCATCTGCGTCTGCTCCACCTCCCACTCTTTGTTTGCATGTCTCCTTCATCCGTCAGCTGTTTGGGACACAGCCTGTTTCTTTTTATATGTTTGCCACAAGCTGGGAATGGGTGACAAGGGGTCGATCACTTGATGATTCCCTGTTCTGTTCATTCCCTCTGGGGCACCTGGCATTGGCCACTGTCGGAAGAGAGGATACTGGGTTAGATGGACTTTTGGTCTGGCCCAGTCTGGCCTTTCTGAAGTTGTCCAGAGCATGGTACGAGTCCCCAGTCTCAGTTGGAGCTTCTAATTATTACTGCAATACAAATAATAGTTTGCAGATTTTTTTTTACAAGACCATAGAAACACAACTGGGGTGATAGTAAGGAATTATTTCCCATATCCACAAATTCTCTGGAGACCAAATATGAGGATGTAGGCAGGCAGAAAGCTGTTGAAGGTACCCTAATGATGGGAGACTTGTTGCTTTTTGAGGGTCATTTGGCTGAAATACCAAACATTTAATTTTGAAAGAGGCTTTAAAAAAGATAAGGGTCATCTGTGTCTCTGTATATGTCTCTCTCTCTCTTTTAATTTTAAAAATATATAAAATGGCATCACTCTTTTATTATCTCTACAGTGTTAATAGTGTCTCTGCATTTGGAACTTGTTATTGGACTGTTTCTTTCCTGCAGGGTGTCCACTGATACATTTGCCAGATAAATACACACGTAAGTAAATTACGTAGTTTTTTTTTTAAATCAATAATATAACTTTTAAAACTGCTTTGAATATTCTTACTTTTCTATTAATTCTGAATAAATTCTGCATTCTTTCAGTTCTACTTTAGATTGTCAAAATGATGGCTTTCAGTTTTGATTCTGAACAACTTTTTAATTATATTTGACAGCGAGAACTTTGTGATTTACTTTTCTTTATCAGATGTCATTGTTAGAATATGCAGTATACAATGTTACCCTGGAGTTTGCTATTATGTCCATAGGTAGGAAAGGTGTCAGGATGTCACATTCTTACAGATGGCTCCAGTAAGTATATTAATAGCTAGCTATGAAGGCAGCTGTGCAGGTGCTGGTTGCCTTCACTTTTCCATTTGTATCTTATGTTTCATTATTTGTAATGTTGTTATAGCCATGTTGATCCCAGGCTACTAGAGAGACAGGGTGGATTAGGTAATATCTTTATTGGACCAGCTTCTGCCGGACCAACAGAAGTCTGTCCAATAAAAGATATTATCTCACCCACCTTGCTTCATTATAGTGGAAGTTAAAATATTGGACTTCAAATCCAATATTGATTTACAGCCTTGGGAAAAAAATGAACTCTCTTTTCAGAGGAAACAAAATTTAGCCCTTGAGTGTTTCTAGAGAGTTCCCCAGCCATCCACACCCATAAATCCCTGATGAAAAGTTTTTAAATCCAAGTTAGGGTTGCAGCCATTGAACTTTTGTAAGACCTATCCCAGTAGTATATTTGCACTGATCACTCAAGTTAGTGAGTGACTAAAAACTAGAAAACATAGTAGGTTTATGCCAGAAATGTAGAATTCAGGTACGAAATAACAGTTTCCAAATAATCTGGCCCACACAATGGAATATTTCCTGTCTGAATGAATTACACACAACTTGGGTGGGCTTCTGAATGGTAAGGGGGGAAAACAACCACAACCAAAGATTAAAAATTGACTGTTTCTCTTAAACAGGGGAGGCAACCCATGAAGCTTGGAACACTGAGAAGCACAGTAAATGTGTAGCAGATCTGGACTGACCCAACTGCAAGCAAGAAGCTGCGCTGTGTTTTTTGTTAGCCAATTCTTTCAGCTCCTAGCATTTCATGCCAGCAATACCATAGCCTAGATTTTGACTAGTCCTGTTTGAGTGCAGATGGGGGTGGCAGGAGGGAGAACAAAAGAACTTGAAAAAAATTAGGTATTTAAATAGGTAGTTTGAACATTCCTAGTTATATTAAGTAGGCTGAAAACAAACTGTAAAGGCTTGACACCTTCACATTCCAGGGCAGAAACTAGCCACTAATGAATAGGGGTTAGAAATGTATGCAGTTGTTGTATCCATGTCGGTCCCAGGATTTAAGTGAAACAAGGTGGGTAATATCTTTTATTGCACTAACTTTTGGTGAGAGAGACAAGCTTTCTAGCTGTACTGAGTACCTTTCCCAGACCTGAGGAAGAGCTCTGATTGTCACAGCTAAATAAAAGATCAAACAGATAATTTAGCATAAGCAGTTAGCACATATTTCAAGGGTCCATTCAAGGTGAAGTGGCCCTCTGACACCCCTGTAGTGATAGGACAAAAAGGCGGGTTAGTGGGTTACAGATTGTTATAATAAGCCATACATCTGAAGAACTCTGTGTAGCTCAAAAGCTTGTCTCTTTCAAAAACAGAACATGGCCAATAAAAGATATTATCTCACCCACCTTGGCTGCCTCTTCCAACTGTGCTGTTGTGCAAGGGCCTGGCATAGTCCCAGGCTATTCTGTACCTGTGCTACTGTAGCACCACAGTGCAGTAGAAGGGGATTTTCCATGGCTGTAGTTAGTCTTCATCACTGAACAATGATAGCTAGATTAACAGAAGCATTATTCCATTGCCCTAGACATGTGTACACCGGGGGTTATTTCAGTGTAATTACCCAGCTCAGGGTTTGTGAATTTTTTACATTCCCTGAGCAATGTAGCTAGGTAGATCTAAATCTCAAATGTAGAGCAGTCCCCACGGCCTGCCTTATGGGTGCAATGGGGAACATGTAAAGCTAGTGCCCACTTCAATACCAGACTTCCTGTGAGAGATACGAGGGGAGGACAGGGCCACAGGGTGAAAATCTAAAACAGCTGAAGTCTTCCAGCTTCCTGTCCCCACAATAAATCAAACCAGGGTTGTGCAAAGTATTGGCACTGAACATCAAACTGAGTCTTGATATGATGCCTTTTAAAGTCTGATGGGTTCCAAACCTGCGTCCATGTTTGTAAACGTGCACTAAGAAATTTGTGAATCTTACTCTCTCAGCTAGGCTACCTCTCTCCCTTCCACTAGGAGCTGCCTCCTCCTTTCCTCCCCTCCCCTCCCCCCATAAAGCTCAGAATTCCCCACTAAAGATGTCTAGGGTATTACTTGTTGGGAGTACAGAGGAGACAATTGTGGATGGTTTTCCTTGGACGTTAGACTGCATCACACTATAAACTCTGTGTGAACACAGCAGTGTTGATTTGCTTCCAATTTTTATGAACCAAACTGTGAGGCTGAGTTCATGAACCCCTTGATGTATCAACCCTCCAGGCTTGCAAGCTCCTAGCCAGGATATAGCTGGAAAAAATCCTGAAAAAAATCTCTTTATTTTGCTTGAACTAAAAATTTACCATAACTGGATATTTTTACATGAGATCTATGGGAGCAAATTCATCTCTGGTGTAACTCCATTGACATTGTTGGAGTTACACCAAGCATGACTTTGGTCCATTACATATATGTTTTTCTCTTAAGGAGATTTGATCCATTTTCTGCTACAGCTCTATTGATTGAATATTTTGGCCGACAGATCAATGAAACCAATACTACAAAAACATATCACGCTATCCTCAAATATTTCCATAATGATTTTTTTTGGGTACCATATAAACATTTTGAAAAAGTTGCAGAAAGGAAACCAAACCACAAAGCTTATTTAGCAAATTCAAAAGCATCTGATCTCAAAACATCGTCTAACACAGCATTTATGCTGCTAACACAGATGCTTTCTCTTGAAATATTTAGACTCTTGCTTCTGTGTCTCACTGTTGTGGCTTTGAACTTACCTTCCGCTCCTCTGTTGTATATTGTTTTCTTATTTAAAAGGCATGTGGTTATGTCTTTATGTGGGTAGCCTCTTTGCGTCCATTTCATTTTCCTTTTATCGAAATTAAAAAACAAAACAAAAATCAACAATGACTTGCTCTTGGCATTAATTAAAAGGATTATGCTGAAAGTTCAGATGCTTGTAATGAAAAAGATTTTACATACTAAAAAGTTCAAATCAGGGTAACAAGTATTTTCACTTCAAATCTTGCTATCCCCTAAAACCAAAGTCCTTGTAGGCTATCAAACAATGTCTTTTAGCCTTCACGTTTCTTTTCTGTCACTTGATTAAAGGCTATGTATTACATTTGTCGTTGTATAGATAAAACAAGGATTTGCTGTCAACTGACCACGGTGGCTCTGCCTTTAGAGCCAAACAAGCACAGAGTAAAAGCAAAGACCAGGACAGAAATGGGAGGGCTGAACAGTGGCATAAATCAATGTATGTGTACCCCTCCCCAGGTGGTTCAAGCACTGTCCTGGTGCCCTTAGAGAACTAGCCATCTATGGTTTGAGTGCCTCTGGCGGAAAGCTTTCCTATGCTCCATCTGTGCAAAACAGCATTCTGACGTGTCTCCCACCATGGAATGTTAAGAGTCCAAATGGACCCAAACCCTATATTCCAACCACTTTGAGTTCTCATATATGAATCTCTAGGTCTGAACTTGTCCCCCACAGTTCTGGTTCTGGGGGAGATTCAAAAATGTCAACCTTGATTAGTTCTTATCTGGCACAGACTGAACATCGCAGGTTACTGCTTTAGTCCTCCAGTCTGCCAGTGACAGAATGCTGTTTAGTATTTTAAATACACGGTGGCACCACATCAATTCTAAACTCCGTCTTCTGGTGGTGATTATTTGTAATGTTTTTGTTCTATAGCATCATCAAGGTTTCCTGAGTCTGAACAGATCCTCAGTGGTTTTCTTATAGCTCTTTCAAATGCTCTAATTCAGTTTTCCTTGTTGATAGTAGCATCAGCAGATCTTTTCTCTGTGTATGTGTAAGAAGGTGGTTATGTTATTACATGTATGCAGTAATCCCCTACCAATAATCCTAATTCTTTAAGAGAATTTTCTTGTATTATGTTAAATTTAGACAGGGGTCACTCTAACTATTGTCAAACTAGGAAGCTCCCTAGGGCAGCAGGGATGGCTGGGCCAAACCTGAATGTGTGACACTGTGGCCTGGCCCTTCACCCACCCATTTCTATCATAACCACTGAACCATCAGACAGCTCGCTGTGCCCTCCTAGAAATTCCAATGTGTGACCCTCCTGCTGAGAACTTCTGTTCTAGGCAGTGGAAGGGGAGCAGCACACTGAAGTTTTGTCTAGAGCACAGTTTGTCTTGAGCAGCCTGTGCATATAGAGATGTACCTTAGAGGCAGTGTACAGAATTGGATCTACCTTAGATTCAGGCTCGGGCTCAGGGATCAGATTCTAGGCCAAGTCAGGACTAGAGTTTGGCAATGAAATATTGTTTGTTCTTCTTGCAAGATTTAGGCCTTCACAGTCAGAAATCATGCAGATCAGCTGACATCACAAGATACCTTCCATTGTGAGTTGTGGAAATCTCAAACACAAATGAACCATACCCATGAAATAGGGGATTTGGGATTCCAATTTGGGATTAGACCATGGGATTCAGTTTTGACTTTCCCTGAAATGTGTGTTCAGATCTGAGGTTACCAGTTTTGACTCATCTCTACTTACATTGGTGTTGCCTCATTCACTTTTTCTGTTTATATTGAGAATTATTTTAATTTTGCGAAATTCTTTGCTCATTGTTCATAGCTGAGCACTGACATAGGGGTAGCATCCTCAATACAAATGCTGGAGGTGCTCTTTTATTCTTTTTAGCCTGTTTGCAATTTATCCACTACAACTGGGGATTTGCCAAAACTGGTCAGTTTAGATATAATTTTATTGCAGAAAGGACTTAGTAAGATTATTTTTCTTGAATTCTCTTTCATGCAAGTAGGCAAAAGTTATTACTGAACAATTCATCTTTGATTTCTTAAGTTTGTGTTTATAAGATGAAATACATAGAGACTACAAATTGATAGGAAAGGAGAGGTGAAAGTAAGAATGCATTAGAAGAATTCAGAGTATTTAGTTAGCATAAAAATACATACACAGTTCCAAAATATTGTATTGGATCTGAAGAGCTAAAGGAGTGCAGAGGAAGGAAACCTTGTGGTTTAGCTGGTAGACTAGGATGCAGGACACCTGGTTTCAACTGTAGCAAACATGAGTCATTTTGTGTGGTCTTAGGAAAGTCACTTAATCTCTATGTGGCACAGTTTCCATCTGTAAAAGGGCGGTGATGATTTTCTTTCTTCCACTCTTTGCCTACTTAGATTGCAACTTCTTTGGGGACAAGGTTGTCTCTTACTATGTCTGTGTACAATGCCAAACTGCCAGAGTTAAGGGAAAAGGAAAAATATAATTCTTAAATATGGGTTTTCTGAAATAATTCACCTCTTCTTTTTTGGAATAAAATGAGGGGCAGATGAGGAAGGAAGTAATGGCTAAAAGCTGCTGACATTAACAAAAAATACCCTATTTCCCAGTCCTTACTTGAAAACATCCCTAGTCGCTTCAGGGAATTTTGCTTGCAGAAAAATGAGGATGACACTTTGACATTCGAACAAAGTCAATATTTAGAACGAGGTGTAAAAGAGCAAATAAGAACAAACACCTATATATTTTAAGCAAACAAAATAACCATTAAAATGGTATATAATAATAGCTTTTCAAAATAGTACTATTCTTTATTTGACCTGAGCCCCTATTGGCCAGCTCAGTGTTCCAACCGGGCTGTGTGGTAGCTCTTATGTCGCAGAATAGTGTTTGCTTGAGCATTGAAGCAGAGGGTTGAGTGTGATTCTGAGACCTGAAATGATGTATGGAAAGAACTAGTTACGTACTCCACACCCCTCCCTTGCTATTTTGAATATTCAGAACATAAAAATAGATTGTGAAGATTTTCAGATCTTTTTAGCGGCCCCAGAACTAATATTTAACCCATCTACTGCCCTAACATGTAACATGAACAAATTATAACTGTACAATCTTTTATGGACAATATTCTAGTCCAAAACTTGGCTTCCTTCAAGTGGGCCGGTTATGGGAGTCCCTGAACAACCGAGCTCCCATTGATGTCATAGGATGTTTTTCCTGAGAAAGACCTAAAAGCTTGATCACCGTCTCTCTTTCTGAGGAAAGGATGGCTTGACACTGACTTGGCTCTAACAGTTTTACTAGGCCGCAATTCAGCTACACAAGGATCGCTGCCTTTTTGGGAAGTACTTTGTTCATGAAAGACATGATTCAACATATATCCCAGAAAGTTCTTTTTTGGCAGATGGAATTTTTTTATTAAATTAATATGCCTGGAACCTTACACTCACACACTAATTTCTTTGTTCCTGTCATGAAACAGGAACTCATTACGCCCAACTAATTACTCTAGGTCTTTTAATATCTGTGATGATTCACGGTTAAAAAATACCTAAGTAAAGTTATTTGTTGCAGAAAAGAAACCGTTATTAGGAGGATCATCATGCGGATTTGAAATTTTCTCTGAAGTAAGGATAATTACTATATGAAACAATGACTATGTTAGAGCTCGTTTACACAGAGATATGAAGTCATTTCATTAAAACAGCAGAGTGATGGATAAAGACTCAGTGATTCATTTTTGTGAGTTTCAGTTCCATTTACAAGTGGGAACCAATACTCCTTTCATACCCAAACTGAATTTGAGGGAAATTTGAGGTGTATAAGCAATGCCGTATTGGACCCTGCATGTCCCCCAGAAGTACAACGTGATCATCATGATTGCTTTATATTAGGGATTGGCAAAGGTTGGCACACAGCCCACAGCCCAGGGTAAGCCCCCTGGCTGGCCAGGCTGGTTTGTTTACCTGCTGCGGCTGCAGATTCGGCCGCTCCAGGACAATGGGGCCTGCAGGAAGAGGTGCGGGCTGAGCAATGTGCTGGCCGCTGCTTCCCGCAGCCCCCATTGGCCTGGAGCGGCGAACCATGGCCAGTGGGAGCCATGATCGGACGAACCTGCAGACGCGGCAGGTAAACAAACTGGCCCGGCCAGCCAGGGGGCTTACCCCTGTGGGCTGTGTGCCAAATGTTGCTGATCCCTGATTTAAATTATAAACGCTCTATAAAACCAATAATAGACTTAAAATCTGATTTCATGTTCGTTTTTACAAAAGTACTGATACAGTCATTTTTCTCAGGATACAGAAGAACCAACTGCAGTCCAAGGAAGATGTAAAATTGTAGATAACATTTGGTAATGTTTTCCAGGCAACGTAAAACAAAAATCTGTTTTGTTTCTTTCCCCTGCGGTGTATAACGGTTGAAGCTAGTTCACGAAAACAGTGAAAAATATCCAGAAGGTCAAATACATACAAATGCACTTGTTAAAGACTCGTTAAAGTTGATGGAAAGAATACAAATCATTGTATAGAAGTCACTATTACATTACAGGGCAGCTGGTTGTGAGACCTATATTGACGTTGCCTAGTGCTTTCCATTAAGAAAGATTATTGCAATCTTTCTTTGAGAATTACTCACTTCCCTTGCTTGCAGCAGGCCTTTGATAATCAGCAGGCTATAGAAGCATCTTTTCTTGGTCCCATAAAATTCTGTTCAGGTTTAGCTAAATCACAAATTGCTAGAAATTGCTATTTCCCTTCCCTCAATTGGAGTTCCTCAAGACAATTTTGTAAGCATGCCAAAACAATAAGTGGAAATGGACATTCTTAGATCAGGCAGCTGCTGCTGCTGCTACCAGAGCATCAGCAGATACATGCTGCATTGTGCACACCAGTACTTAATTTGTGCCAGGTCTGAGCCCCCAGCACCTGTAGGCTTGGCAGTTCGTAGCCCTGGCACCGTGGGTTTGCCACAGCAGTTATGAAAGTAAAAAAATTGCTTGAGCCTTAGCACCTCTTTCATTACAAATTAAGCACTGGTGCACATCCAGTACAGTGCAGCCTTAATTACATGATCACATACAGTACTATTTTTTTTCCAACGGGACCTCTGCCTCATTCAATGCACAGCATTCTTCACAAAGGGACACAATTAAGTTTGCACAGGCAACTGTAAATCTGGTATTTACTAACTTTTGCAACCTAAATAACATGCTTTTATGTAGGTTTTTCATATGCACTATATATGTATACAGCCCAAAAGTACGTAAATGGAGTAAATGTTGCAAATCAAGCACTCAAAATTTAGGTAGTGCCAGAATTAAGACTGAAGAGGCAATCTTGTCTGATTTCAGTATTCCCTTTGCTGCTGTTTCCCTGCCAGTCCCAGTTCTCTCCCCCTAGTCCATGATAGATGTCAAGTCAATACTCTAAAGCAGTGGTTCCCAAACTTGTTCCGCCACTTGTTCAGGGAAAGCCCCTGGCGGGCCGGGCCGGGCTGGTTTGTTTACCTGCCGCGTCTGCAGGTTCAGCCGATCGTGGCTCCCAGTGGCTGCGGTTCACTGCTCCAGGCCAATGGGAGCTGCTGGAAGCAGCGCAGGACAAGGGATGTACTGGCCACCGCGTCTAGCAGCTCCCATTGGCCTGGAGCAGCCAACCGCAGCCACTGGGAGCCGCGATCGGCCAAACCTGCGGATGCGGCAAGTAAAAAAACCGGCCTGGCCCGCCAGGGGCTTTCCCCACACAAGCAGCAGAACAAGTTTGGGAACCACTGATCTAAAGCCTTGGAGGCAATTGACCCTTCTCAATGCTATAGCTCTAAGATTTTGGGTATTTTTGGTTTTTTTTTACATGAGCAAAACAATCATAGAAATGTGGGGCTGGAAGAGACCTCAAAGTCATCAAGTCCCCCCGATGCTGTGACAGGACCAAGTAAGCCTAGACCATCCCTGATGGGTGTTTGTCCAAACTGTTCTTAGAAAACCTCCAGTGACAGGGATTCCACAATCTTCCTTGGAAGCCTATTCCAGAACTTAACTACCCTTATAGTGTGAGAGGATTTCCCTGATATCTCACCTAAATCACTCTTGTTGCAGATTAAGCTGATTACCTCTTATTCTGCCTTCTGTGAACATGGAGAACAATTCTTCACCATCCTCTGTATAACAGCCCTTAAGATATTTGAAAACCTGTATCAGGTCCCCCCTCAGTCTTCTTTTCTCAAGACTAAACCTGCATGGTTTTTTAACCTTTCCTCATATGTCTGGTTTTCTAAAACTTGTGTGTGGGGGGGGGGAGTTCTCTTTGTCCATCTTTCCTATAGGGTGGCACCCAGAAATGGACACAGTACTCCAGTTGAGGTCTCACCAATATCTCCCATGTTTTATGTACGATACTTCTGTTAATATAATAATAATGCATTTTCCTATTCGCATTCTCAGAAACTGCTGAACTACTTTTGCTGAAACTTTACAATTAAATTCAGCCTTACGTACGCAGCTGCCATGGAAAATTTCTGTCTGGACAGTAAAAGTTTGGCAAAGTTATAAGCAACTGAAAGCAGAGCCTTCTAATGGGAAGCGTCTGGCTATTGATTATAGGCAGGTCTAGCAGCATACACAGATATAAAATCAGATTTTCATTCATGTTGTTTCAACCATAGAATTACCACCTACAATCTGCAGTGATGCAAACGCAGTATCTACAAAGACTTCTCTATACACTTGTATCTGAAGGAAGAATATTGAGAAAAGTTGAAATCAACAATTTGTAATAAAACCAGGTTGGCTGAGAGGTTTAAGTGAGTTCATGGTTTGAGCCAAAATTTCATTAGGATCCAGCTGAGTTGTGCACTGAATCCCTGGAGTGTCTCACAACAAGCTCCTGGCCTTGTCATTTGCTAAGAACACAGGCTCTTACACCCCTCCTCAGTTTCATTGTGTTCAGTTGTGGCCCGTTTGTCCATCCTCTCTTCAGTCTTCTAGGAGAACAGCAAGGCAGTCCAGATTTACCAGAAGGTTCTTTGTAGTGGCAGGTGGTATATCCACCTTTTTTCCACTTGTGCATTAGTGGAACCGAGAAGGCTACAATGGATCTCGTTGCTGTGATGGCTGTTCCTATTTTACCTTAGCCTGGGGCCAGAGACACTCTAGATTGTATCCCATTATAAGGGAATTCCCACAGCTCGGCTCTCATTAGTAAACATTATACGACAAACTGCAACAGCCTCAAAACCCACTACAGGCCTATTGGGCCACATCATCAGCTGGTATAAATGGGTGTAGCTCTATTGAAATCAATGAAACTTTGTTAATGTACACTATCTGGTAACTGGCTCAGTGAAAATAATTGCATGTGGTTTCCTGAGCATGCTCTCAAGACAACACCTGCCTACTCCTTCCTTCCCCATAAAGCTAGACTGTGCAATTTACTCACTGATAGAGGCAATGCAGCTCCCCCAGTGCGGTGCTAAGGACCAGGATAGAGGCATTCTACACCTGAGAAACAGGATGCTTCCCTGAACTCACAGGGGGAATGTAATCTACTACACCACTTTAAGGAGTATGGCATGCTTCCCCTATGAGGCTGGCCAGGTCTGTCTGCTTCAGCTCCACTTACTCCCTCCTGTCTACCCAAGTTGTTCCCAAGCAACTCAGTAGTTGGGACTATGATTCTAGGTGTGCTGTGCAAGGAGTCTCCCTCCACCTGTGCCCCAGTGAAAAGGCTGAGCACAGTCATAGCGGCTGCACTCCAGTGATAGTGGCACAGACTACACCAAAAGGGGTGTGAATAAGATGGGGACATAACCTTGTCCCCCACTCTCCCACCAATAAGCAAAGCTGGCTGTTGCGGGGAGCACATGCTGCCCTACCTTAAGGATAGCTGTTGCTCTCCTTTTGCATTCCAGCTAAGGAAAGCATTGAGCTTTCTTGAGACCCAGTGGCAACTATAGTGCCGAACTGTGGCAGTATCTATGAGGCAAGATCCAGCCTTCAGCATCCATGCGGATGCAGACAGAACAGGAAACTTCTAACTTTGGTAACGGATGAAAAACATGAAGATAGGTGGTAATTCATCATTAAAGTCCATTAGCTTGTATTTAATTATTTTTGCTATAAAAGTTTAAAAGTCCCGAGGGACTATTACAGTGATAACCATCAGATGTTAGAGAAATTAGATCAGAATGGAAGAGGGTGGTAACTACTAGGATTGGACATATTGCCAGCCATGCAGAATTCTCAACAGCTGCAAACCAAACATTATTCACACATTTGAGGCCTTGTTACACTTTTCACCTCTGTCAAGTTTTCCAGTTCTTCAGAGCTCATCTGTATGTTGGTTGCTGTTTTACACAGGAGGCAGTTTGACTCACTGCTCAATTATTTTCAAACTGTAATACTGAGTGATTGCAAATTCACAGTGTAACTACAAATGCCTCGAAATTTTGTGATTATCCCCCTCAGATGAACTGGTTTTAACTATTATAGACCATGGATGTAGTGTTAGAATAGAAGAAGTGCAAACACAGCTCCGCGTAACAATCATTTATACTATTGTCCTTGAAATTAGATGCATTGTTTGTCTACGTTAGCATAAGTGAGAGTTTCTTTTCCCTGATGCTTCCAATATTTCCATAGACCATGCTCTCATTTGTGCTTTTTGAAGACCTATGTGTGACCACTTCTAAACAAATGCATTTATTTTATCATTATGTTCATAAAACACATACTCAAAATCAAAGAAAGAAACATTATTATTACATAATATTGCCAGGTAACCAAACCACACACAAATAAACCAAATTCTCCCCCACCCCCACCTTTTTTTTTTTCTTCCAGTAAGCAATTATTGCTTCACACAGGTTTAGGTTTGTATTTAGGTTATGGAGGGAAGTTTTAAAATACAGGTCTGTATTTTACAGCACAAAAGTCATGAGAGTATATGGGACTCAGGAGACGATGCAAAGTCCATTGAAGTTGATGGAAGTGTGTCCACTGACTTCTATGGGTTCAGAAACAGTCCCTTAATGCATTCGTGTAACTCTCATTTGGGCCAAATCCTGCCATCTTCATTCAGACATTTCCCATTTGAATTCAATGGGATTTTTTCCTGAATAAGAACAAAGTAAGGATATCAGAATTGGACCCACTAATGATAATGGAAATTAAATGTTTCTTTTAAGGAGAGAAAAGAGCCAATGTAATTACAGTGGGGGGATAAAATCTCTCTTCCTCTTCCAGCATAATTAAGAGTCAGATTCTGATACCCATATTCATCCAAAGTAGCACCACGCTCCACAAGTGGTCCCATTGACTTTCATAGATTCATAGGTTATAAGGCTAGAAGGGACCATTACAATGCTCTAGTCTGAACATGGGATTTCCCTGAATTAATTCCCCTTTGAACTAGAGCATATCTTTTGGAAAAACATCCAATCTTGATTTAAAAATTTCCAGTGATGAAGAATCCACCACAACCCTTGGTAAATTATTCCAATGGTTAATTACCCTCTCTGTTAAAAGTTTGTGTTTTATTTCCCATCCAAATTAATCTAACTTCAACTTTTAGGCACCAGAAATATGTCTTCTAGCCTGAAGAACTCTTTATTATCAATTTTCTGTTCACTATATAGATACTCATATATTGTTATCTATCATCCCTTCATTTTTTTTCATTGATAAGCTAGATAGACTGAGCTCCTGGAGTCTTTCACTATAGGGCATGTTTTCCAATCCTTTAATCATTGTCATGGCTCTTCTCTGAAGCTTCTGCAATTTTTCAACATCCTTCTTTAATAGTGGACACCAGAACTAGACACAGTATTCCAGTAGTGGTTGAACCAGCACCAAATGCAGAGGTAATATAACCTCTCTACTCCTACTCGATATTACCCTGTTTATATATCCATACATCACATCAGGTCTTTCAGCCACAGCATTGTACTGGGAGTTTACAATCAGTTGATTAGCCACCATGACCCTGATGTCTTTTTCAAATTCACTGCTTCCCAGAATAAAATCCCCTGTCCTATATGCATGATCTATATTCTTTGTTCCTAGATGTATGACTTTTTATTTGGCCATACTGAAACACACATTTTTATGCACCTAATTTACCAAGCAATCCAAATCACTGTCAGTGACCTGTCCTTTTCATTATTTACCATTCCCCTAATCTGTGTGTCATCATCGAAAATGTACCAGTAATGATTGCATGTTTTCTTCTCAGTCATGGATAAAAATGTTAAATAGCGTAGGGCCAAGATTCCTGTGGGATCTTACTAGAAACACCCCACCCAAAGATTATTCCCCTTTTACAATGACATTTTGTGACCTATCAGGCAGTTTTTAATCCATTTAATGTGTACCATGTTGAATTTGTATTGTTATAGTTTCTTAATCAAAATGTCATATTGTACAAATCAAATGCCTTACAAAAGTCTAAGTATATTACATCAGCACTATTTACCTTTATCACCCAAACTTGCAATCTCATTATAAAAGACGTCAAGTTAGTTTAACAGGATCTGTCTGCCATAAACCTATGTTAATTGGTATTAATTATATTACCCTTCTTTAATTTTTTTATTAACTGAGTCCTATATCAGCCATTTCATTATTTTGCCAAGGGTCAATGTTAGGTAACAGGCCTAAAATTACCTAGGTCATCCCATTTAGTCTTTCAAAATATTGGTAAAACATTAACTTTCTTCCAGAATTTTCCCCTTGTTCCAAGACTTACTGAAAATCAAAATTAATGGTGCAGAGACCTCAACAGCCAGCTTTTTAAAAACTCTTGAATGCAAATTATTTGGACCTGCTGATTTTCAAATGTCTAACTTTAGCAGCTGCTGTTTAACATCCATCCTTGTAATGGAAAATATTTCATAATCATACAATATGCATTTTTATCTGTTTTTCCCCAAATACAGAAAAGAAATATTTCATGAACACGTCTGACTTTTCTGTATTATTATTGACAATCCTATTATTTCCATCTAGTAATGGACCAATACAATAGTTAGGATTCCTTTTTCCCTTAATCATTTTAATCCTCCTCCTAGTTATCTGGCCATTGATGTCTCCTTATGGCCTTTTGCTTCCTTTATCTTTTTCTTTTTTTAACAATTCATAGCTTCTAATTTATATTCATTACTATCAACTTACCCGTTCCCCATATATACATATAATCTGCTTTCACTTCCATTCTGAACCAGTTATTTTTTTAAACCACGGTAGCCTTTTTCTCAGTTGTCGGATTGCGGCTTTTTTGGATCTCTCATGCAACCAGATGCTATTCAGCATATATGTGTAAGCGTATTGGAGTGTGTTCCTAAGAATTTTCCATGAGAGAATTCAATTCAAAACAGGAAGAATGAGCATGTTGTTTATGATGAGCCATTGACATTTGGAATTTAGTGCTGCCCAAAAGTGTTTCCAAAAAGTTCAGTTTATCTCTCCTCATTTAGTTTATTACAAATTTATGTAAAATTAGGTATGTATTTTGTGCCTCCAAAATATTTAACTATGTCATTTTCCCCCAGCACACTGCCAATACCCCATTTAGGGCTTCAGTGGTTTCTCAACGTCATTTTAGGGATTTGAACTGAATGTACCTTTGCAATTAAGCCTGAAATTGAAAACAAATAATAATAATAAAAAAAATTATTTTTGGGCATGAAAGATCTGTCCATTTAAAGGATGGAACATAACTCCAAAAGTGTTTATAATATCAAAATTCTGAGACACATTCTCATTAATCATGTCAACGTTTGCGGAAAAGAACACTTTATTGACAGTCTGTCCCTTGTTGGGAATGATGTTGTAATTATGAGTTTAAAAGCTTTTGATCCAACTCACAGAAAAATAAAACGTTCTCTTCTTTGCAGTTCAGTGGTGCACTTGTACCACTATGGTATAAAGTGTTACAAATTCCATTTTAATTTCCCATTTTCTGGATTTCATAATTCAATTGCAAATATTCAATCTTGGTTTAAATTTAGCTACATGTTCCCTTGTCAAATGGTAAAGATGAAGCACATATTGGATATCAGATCACAATTTATTCTCAAAATATCCCAGTTACTGATGGATAGGTGAGATAAATCAGTCTGATAACCCTGACATGACTTCAGGAAGTACCATTCGTATGAGAATATCATTTTAAAAAACCTATCCTATTGCTGTTCAAAATTATCAAAATGCTGATCTGCTGCCTTTGTCGGTGTTTACCGTTCACGATTAATTTAGAAAACTGGTGTAAGGCTTTCACTGCTTTTAGCTTCCGTGCCTTTGTATAAAAAATAACCCATTTCTTCAAAGCGAAGAAGTTAAAAGACTATCAGACTACACTCAACTAATACCCCTTTCCCTCCCCAAAATAATCCAAGAGTTACCATTTAAAACAAAAAAGACCTGTTTGTGAGAGAGCATTTTAGTACAGTAAAAGGACTAGACACTGAAGCTGTCAAGGGGAAAGTGGATTCCAAAGAAACACCAATTTCAGCATGCAGGTTACTGATTTTACCTGAAAAATGCAATGTAGATATAAAGTAGCTACAAGGAATAGTTTTGTGCTATTGAAAACATGTTATATTACCAATAAACAGCAACATTTTCACTTGATCCACTTAGTATATTTGCCTAACTGTATTTGGACTTGTTTCAATGGTATTTTCTACAATTTTGTATTGTATTTTCTACATTTTTTTAAAAAAACCCTGATTTACAATGTGTAGCCCTGAAAGCAGCTCATTTCAAAGCTTTACATGTGCACGTATCCAGTTTGCATCCCAAGATTTGCTCCTCAATTTTCATTTTAACACAAAACCCAGAGCAGTCTAGTCATTGGTCAGTGCATGAACACACTTTCTAATACAGATAAATAGACTCATTGCTCTTTTCAATCAAAAGACAAGGTCAAGTATGAAGTAATCCATCTACTGTTGCATACCAAACCCAGTCTTTCTAACTCTATGGGTATTTTTATGGTACTAGGCGGTAAACCACAGGAACAATAAACAGTGGAAGTATCATTGCCCATTTACTGGGGGATAAGTCACTCTAATTATTCAATGTGAATCAGAGAGTAGAAGAATGACATAATTATTCATGTCTCCTAGTGATCAACTTCCAATGATTACATGGAGATTCAGAGAACAAAAGTATTTAAAGAGACAAAGCACACATTGTTAGGTACAGCTGACATAATCTGTTCACTCAAATAATAGTGAAGTAGTCACCTCTTTGACTGAAGAAAAGAGCAATTTGTGGTTATTAAGTGAGACATTCTTACCGTTCTTCTCCAAAAGGGAAACAATATTTCTGAATTTGTAAGAACTAGAAAATGTCCATAGACAATAGATTTAATCATGCTTGCTTGTGTTGCCGTGTTGGTTGGTTGATTAATGATGGCATCTTGGTAACCAGCTGAATGACTGTTTGCCATTCATTCTGAAGTGCCCTATGGAGTGAAATATGAGAGTGACCTATTGGGGAAAAGGTCTTTTTTTTTCTTTAATGTGTTCTTTGTTTCCACTGTGGCAATAGGGAGACACTGAGGATGGCAGTAAAGACTTTCTTCTATTGCATGTAAATTGGGACAGGGAGCAAGACAAAGAAAAACATATTTCAGTCAACACTGGGCAAAGCGATAGTTTAAATCATGGTGCCAGATATTCTGATTGTTTGTTCCCAAGTGCTGTAAATTCCATATGATAAAAAGAACTTGGGTACAGTTGCTTTTTCTTGAGATTAGCATGTGAATGTTTTGTAAGCACCTGGTTTTTCCTCTCATTCAAGATGACAAATTACTGAATATAATTATTTCCTTTATTGCCAGGTTCTTCTGCTCCCTTTTATCCATTTATAACTAAATAAATTAAATGTAATGACTCGAGCACAGGAACGTGAGTCAGCTGGATGACTCTGTCACTGACTCTGAGTGACACTGGCCAAGTCACTTAACTGTTCCTTGCTCCAGTGTACCAAGCTGCAAAATGGATATCAAAATACTTACAAAGGTTATGTTATAAAGTGTATACACTGTCCACTGGGCCAATAAGGTTCTAAAAGGCATACTGGACCAGGCAGGTGTTAAAAACCAAAACCTTGCATGAAGGAAAAGCTCTCCAAGTGCATTTACACTAAATAAACACTTCATACCCTTTTTCCAGCACAGGTGCTGTCAGTGATGAAAGCTCTACTGTAGGGTGGACACAGGGATTTTGCACACTAAGTCTGCCTTGCTGAGAAGAGGGTAAGAAATTTCCAAACAAGATGAGGCCTTCTTCACACCACACAGGAAGTCAAGCCTTAGCTTTTCCCCAAGACATCTATAAATCTTCACAAGTGAGGCTGCTGCAATTATGTGTTAGAACTGGCTTTTCCATCTGGTAAACACAATTTTTTTTATCCCAAACACAACGATAGAAGACAGAACGTATTGAACACTGTCTATAGTATAGTTCTAGTCTATATCTTTGCTTACATTTTTTCCCTACTGGATTTTGTTTCAAAAACAAAAAAGAGATTTCCAAAATCAGTCGTAGTCGATCCTGTGTTGCAGTGTACAGTCCAGACCATCACAGGAGCTTTATAAAATCTGCCTTTTTCAGCGGATATATGCTTTGCTTGAGGACTTATTAAAAAGCTGATTTCTGCTCAATGGATTCTAAAAGTTAATTGTGCTAGAGAGCACCTTATTGTGTCAGTGATTGTGCAGGGAATTCAGATCCACATATTTGACGTTCATGCACCTAGAGCCACATGTTAAAAATATCAATGAAATATTGGTTTGAAAAAACGAGCATTTGCAAATGAGAAACCTCTGTCTCTTTATCATCAAAAATACCTTACAGTATAATCCAGGTTGTTGAATAACAGCCTGCAAAGTTTGTTTAAAAACAAGACATTTGGGGATTTATAGGATGGAAAAAATGCATCTCAAGCACTGGCCCATCAGCATATTTCTGAGGCATCTACAGTGCAGGCTGCAGACTAATTGCAGCCTGTGGCCACTCTCAGATGACCCATGTCTTGAATGCTGCGGTGCAGCCAAATAATATTTGTATCTGTACCGTGGTTTCGTCTTCCACCGAAGTCTGAGAAGTTGTGTGAGTCCCAGGCTCCAGCTGACATTAGCAGTCTTTATTTTCACATTCAAAAGGAACTGCTGCCATGTCCCCATTGAAGTTAGGTGGAGTAAATACCATATTGGGGATTCTGCTGGAGAGGGAGAAGCTGACAGCTATGTGATGAATTACAGATCCAGCTTATAAATGTATCATGCCCTTCTAACTGCCTCCTCTGCCTACTAATTCATCTCGTCTTGAATTTTTCCTAACATTCCAAACCCATGAGCAGCTACTTACAGCTGCTTCAAAAAAAAAAAAAAAAAAAAAAGTCAACCTGCCAGAAAAAACATTTCCTCCTCCCTCAACAAATGTCGTATTTCTTCCAAAAACTACATTGGCCCCAATTCAGGACGGGCAAGATACATTAAAAAAAAGTGGAAAATATTGAGGTCTAATGTCTTGTGGCCACACAGAGAGAGAGAAATATGAGCCTTATACCATTAAAAGGGAAGATTCCTAGCTTTCCAGTGGGATCCCGCAGTCATGTCAAGCATTAGAAGATCTTGAAATGTCAGATTTCAAAATTATGACACTTTTAAATACAGAAAAATTTTTTTTAGAGTATTTTTATGGCTCCTTCTGAATGCTGCATAATTGGCCTAACTAAATGTTCTAGCTTTACAGATGGGGAGTGATGAAAATAGTCCCAGTAATGTTTTTAAAACTCTGAATCATTCCTATAGCTTTCTGTGACTAGGGGGTCATATACAGAATACATGTTGGCATCAACAGCTATTGGAATGATGTACAACTTTCTCATGACTATGGCACATGTGACTAAGTCCTGGTCTACACTGCACAGTTAGGATGACATAAGGCAGCTTATGTCGACCTAATTATGTCAGTGTACACACTACAGCTTTGTCCCACCGAGGTAAGTGCCCTACTACACTGACATAATAACACCACTTCCACAAGAATCATAGGGCTTATGTTGGGGTAGTTAGGGTGAGGTAGTGTCTGTGTAGACATTGCAGATTACTTACATCAGCTGTTGGCTGTCTTGTCAATTTCAGGGCTCTATACTCCCCACTTCCTCCCAGGCTGCTGTCTGGAGACTCCATGGTCCCCATTCAGGGAGCTGAGAAGCCCAGGCAGTTTGGCCCCCACTCCCAGCTGGCGGCAGCTAGGCTCCCGGCCAGGAGTTGCACAGAACTGAGAACCCTGGTGAGGGCACGCACCACCAACAGAAGGAGGGTAGTGTGGACATCAGCCACTTACTTACTTACAGCATTTAATTACTGCGGTGGCTATAAGTTTATTTAGATCAATGTAGGCCTGTGGTGTAGAGATGCCCTAAGACCTTGTCTAAACATAAAGGTTGTACCACTTTAACTATAGCAGTATACCCTAGTGTGAATGCAACTATGCCAGTTTAAACATTGGTATATTAATATAGCTTATTCCCCATGGAAAGAAGAAAAAACAATACTGATATAAGCATGCTTATTCTGCTGTAATGGGGTCTACTATACTATGAATTGTACCCATATAACTATATCATTAAAAATCACACCCCTAACTAACAAAATTATACCAGTACAAAATTTTGGTTTGGATCAGCCCATAGATGGTCATGCCCTAAACTGATCTCCACAAAAACTTGGTGGTGCCTCGCAAACTCTGGAGAGAAGTAAAGAATATGAGACTTGAGCAAAAGGAAGCCTTAAAATATGCCCAAGAAAGGTGGTTGAAATTTTTTTCAAATTAAATTTTTTTATTAGGAAATGGCCATTTTCCTAAAACAAACATTTTCATTTTTGTCACCCTTTTAATCAAAATTTTACTGCAGTGTTATGACGATGCTTACTGAAACTGTCGTCATTTTTTTTTGTGTACCAATAGCCTGGTTCCAGTAAATGAAAAATATTGTTCACAACTTCAGTAATGGTTTCCATGGTTTTGATTTAAAAAAAATAACAGAATTTCATTTGGAAATTGAATGCCAATTTTCTAAGATTTTTGGCTGAGCCACTCTAGGCAGGTCTGTAGTAAGGGGAGGCTTGATGGGAGAAAGGCTGCTGCAGTTGGGACCCTTGGGAGACAGCAAGACATAAAGAGACAACTTTTATTTTTAATTATAGCTTTGCCTGGAGATTTCTAGGTACACTTGTGGGCCAGTCTGACCATCCAGGCCGTCCTTTTTCCTTACCAAAAGACCATAGTCTGTCATGGTATGTCTACACTCCACAGTAAGCCTGGGTTCTGTCTCAGGTTTGAGCCCAAGCCCTCACATCCATCTGCACACAAACCTGTCTGACTCAGGTCAGCAAGCACTCAGGATCTGGGTCTTGGGACCCTGCTAAGGGAGATGGATCAGACCCAGAGTCCCATTGTGACTCAGGTCCAAGCTCTGTCATTTTACAGTGTGGACTCAGGTCAAGCTGCAGACCCAAGTCAGAAGGTCTGTGTAGGGGAGTATGGATGCTTTATCATGACTGTGAGACCTGGGTCCAGCAATTTTAACCCAGATTTACATTGCAGTGTGGATGCTCAAGCATGGATTTAGAAACACTGGGTCCAAAAACCCGAGTCCCACAGACCTAGGCTTAATGTGACAATATAGACATTCCCTCAGACAGATCTTACTACTTTCTCAGAAGGCATTTGACCCTGCTTCGCACCCCTCCCCTGCCCCTGGTCCAAAGCTGGCTAGCATCTGTTCTCTGTGCTTTGAAGAGGGAACCTAGAGGGAATCAACTTGATCACCAGCAAAAAAGGATTACCCCCACTCCACCCCTGATTAGGTTTTGCTCCCCAAATGATGGCCTTGACATTTGTCTCTGCCCTATTTTATTTTTTAAAATTATTGTACAAAAAATTCTCATCAAGTATCCTCCATTTGCATAATTTCAGTCTCTAATGGTCATCCTACTGCTATCTGCCTGGGGATCAAGGGCCTTCTATGACTCTTACAGTGCACAGGGAATGTGTACCTTGCAGTGTACCATAGCACTCATTAGTGCTTGTCCATGTACTTAGACAGAGTTTTGGTTGATCTCCAGAACTGGTTAAACACAGGGTGCAGCACGCACATGTTTGTTTTTATTTTGCTTTCAGAAAAAATTCTCTCTATTCTCCTTTATTTGACAGCAATAGATGACTATCAGGACACACCATTCAAATTTGTTCTGAGAGAGGAAAAATATGTAACTTAACCATTTTGTTGATCCTTGCGGTCAGTCCATAGTTCCATAAGTGATTAATTTAGTAGGAAAAGCTGTTGTAGACAGCTGGTGGTATGTCCGTCCATCCATCTGGTGATTTGAAACCAGATTGGTGATCCCCACATTGATGATGGGGACTTGAAACCACAGGGAAAAAAAAGACATCCAGTGATTTGTTTGTCAGATGTTAAAAACACTTCACACAGTATTTGAATAAGGCAGCCAAAGATACTTAAAAACACATAGTAAAAAAAAAAAAAAATCTGAATCTCAGCAGGCCAAGTGACATCATTATGTCATTAAACATTTTAAATAAACCCATATGTTACCACCTCTAGTTTGTGAGTAACAACCATTTGGTTCTAATGCAAGTATTAATATATGTTATGTTATGAGACTTCAAAATCTTTGCAGTTTCTCAAGAGAATAAATCACTTACTACATGACCATTGTGTTGCTCATAATTTTTCAACACTCGATAAACTGAGGACTGTTCCTTCCTTCTATTACAGGACATATCAAATTTGTCCACAGTGTGGTTTATGTTTTAACACAGAGATGGAGGCTTGTGGACTACCTTCTCTCTTATTCAAGATTATGTGGATCACCTGCTATCTCACTGGTGATTAAGTATCATCCCAGTGACAACCACAGCAAGTTGTTTAGATGGAAAAATACTATTAGGAAATTGTTTAATGATTTTTATCTTTTATATTTCAATTTAACATTAGCTGGAAACAAAACAAAAGGTCAGCAGCACATGACCAAGCACCACCCTGGACACAATCATAGAATATCAGGGAGGGACCTCAGGAGGTCATCTAGTCCAACCCCCTGCTCAAAGCAGGACCAATCCCTAATTTTTGCCCCAGATCCCTAAATGGCCCCCTCAAGGATTGAACTCACAACCCTGGGTTTAATAGGCTAATGCTCAAACCACTGAGCTATCCCTTCCCCCGGAACCATACTTTAGTGCTCCCTGGGCCACGGTTTAGAAACACTGCTCGTGTACAATGGAAATAGAGAAACCGTTGTGGTATGACGTCAAATGACAATGGACCTGACACTAGTCTCAGCTGAATATATATTTCTGCACTGGTGCACTGAAAGGTGCTGAATGAATGCAGCAAAAATTGAGAAAATGAAACAAACTGAACACATTTTTTTAAAGAGAGAGCTTTCCTGTGTACTTTCATGAGAACGCACCACTATCAAATGTTCTTCTTTAGATGACAGCTATATTAAGTTGTGGAGATAGAGTGATATGATTATAAGGGGGCTAATTCTAAATCTGATGTTAAACTGAGCTGTGGGGGTCCATTTAGCCATGGCATTCATTAAAGTGAAATATAAGCAGGTACTCCTTTATGTTCTCAGATAAAAGCTACTTGTTGATTGTTGTTCCTTTTGTATTCATTTATGAGTCTGCTTGTACTTTTGGTTAATATCAATGGATTCTATTGCATTAATAACTTTCTATTTTAGCAGCTTTTGGAGAAATCTATCAACATAAGGTAAACTCCTGGCCCTACTGAAGTCAATGGAAGTTTTGCCATTGACATCAACAAAGCCATAATTTCCCCCATAATTCTTTTGTACATAACTTTATGCATGAGTAGGCCGATGTAGGTCAGTAACTTCATTAAGTCAGAGGTTGGCCAAACCTGACCACTCCTGAAAATCTTACTCATTGAGTTCTGGTACCTTAGACTGTTACCAAAAGTTACAAACTGATGGCCATCAGGAGGCCTCTGTGAAATGAACTGATGGTCTGAGTGTCATTACTAATGGCCAAGTGTTTCTATCGCAAAAACACTACCACAGTTCAATGGTGGTATCCTACTTTGTAGTCCTAGGCCAACATTTGAATGTCCATAGCGTGAGAACTATCATCTGACCATCCACAGACATTCCCTCCAGAAATGTTGAACTGCATATTACTGGGAAAAAATTGTGCTATTCCTTTGGGTAAGCAGAGGACTTCAGACTTGAAAACTGTCAATTTAGCAATTTTCATAGGCATTAAGTTAGGTAAAAATAAAAAGATTTTGAATGTAAGCGTATCATCAGATATCTCTTTCTTGTGTACATAGCATAGGGTTGACTGTGTGGGTCATATATATACTTGGATTCTTCACTACATTTCACTCATATGTGATAACTATTTAAATTCTCGCTGAGAAAGACAAGTTCTATAATTTTTATACTTCTAGTTATGATGTACAATAATGAAAAATATTTATAGTTATAGTTATAGTTATAATCACCCCATTTAGATTTAACAAATTATTTCCACTTAATCTTTGCTAAGAAAACTAATAACTGTTTCAGCAACTGGCTCTTGCTGAAACCCAGCATTACAAAACACATCTCAAGCTTGGCAATGGGCATTAGGATTGTCTTGGTTTCTAATGACGCATTATTAATAATATCACTGCACCTATTCATTCCTTCATCTGAAAGGAATGCAGGCAGCATATGGACTTCAACATATTTTGAAGCCATTACCTCTCTCTAATGTCTATTAAAACTGTCTGCTTCCAACAACACCAGCCTTTCATGAAAATTACCAGGTGATTCTAACATAAGTACCGAGAGGTTTATAGAATGGAAAAAAGGCAAAAAGCAGTTCAAAGGATCACACAGGATCTTTTTTTATCATTTTGTATGAATGCGTGTAGCAATGACAAGAAATGCTAAGGGCGCAACCCATGTATTGAAGCCTTTCACCCTAAGACCTGACTTCCTTTTACAGGAGATCCAGAGGACTTTGAGAAAATAGTATTGACGTATTTGATAAAATTTAGAAAGGAGATTAGGGCAAACCTGGAAAAATAACTTAAACCAGGTGGCTAGATCTTCAGGTATGCCCCCGCTGAACTCTGTGAAGGATCTCAGGGGTGGGCATAGGCAACTTCAAGCCACCTTTATGCTCCCAAGAGCCTGAACCGGGTCCTGGAGCAGCCCCAGTCCTAGTGCCCTGAGGGAGCCTTCCAGTCACCAGGATCCTTCTGGAGTGTAAAAATGCCTTAACCATGCCTCCTTTCCATGCAATGGGTGCCAGGAGTGATTAAGGGCTACTGATTTTCCTCCGGCAGGCAGGTGTCAGATCTGTCATACCAGTGCCAAGCGGAATGGGCAGCCAGGATCTGGCCCAAAAGCTACTGCAAAATTTAATCTTTACAATGAAATCTTTTAAATCCAGCATTTCAATGTGCAGCTTTATTGACAGTTTGCTGTAGAGTCTTGATGTTACTATGCCTTCATTAGCGAATAGAAGGGCATCCAGATTCTTAAACGTGGTCTTTACAGTTTAAAAAAGAAATATGAATCAAGATCTGAAAAGCAAATCATGCTGGGTAACTCTTATGCCTGTACAGAGTATAAGTGAAATCATTGTGGTGCCTCAGAGCTGTAATGGTCCACCAACATGGATTGCTTTACAAGATCTGGGCCTCAGAATTGGAACCAAAACAAAGTAACAATTAAAAATAGCAATTTAAGGATTTTTTTAAGGACAAGTGCAGCTGTAGCACAGCAGCCAATTAACTCAGAAACCATACAACTGAGTTAACAGTGCCCAAGATCTTGTTAGCATTACAGTATAACTCACACCTCACCAATAAGGTGTGGATCTTTGAAGTTGCCAACAGGCTGTCTTAACTGAAAGTTTTGCAGTGTAGGTCCTCAATAAGCTAAATTAATGGCTACACAAACATTTTTTCCCTGTCACTGAAATGTACCAAGGTAAAAGCCCCAGTTTGATGAACAGTGAATTTTTGGGATATCAGCTGGTATTAAAATGGAGATTAGGATACTTGTTTTCATTTTGCACCACCCAATATTGTAGTGTTTGTATAGGTCTCTCAAAATTCTCTGTTGCCAAATGTTTTCATGGTTATTTTACAATTACAAGCAAAATTGCTCAGACACTACACATTAATTAGCTGACACATTCCAATCTTGCTGCTGTAAGTGAATTTTGCAGCTTTGATGGTAGGGGTCTGAGTATTGGGGAGAATCTAGTCTGATTCAAATATATTTGCCGCTTAGCGCTCACCATGGTAGTTTATGCAGAAAAAATGCAAGGAAACACTTGGGTCCTTAGATTCTTGCTCAAGAAGCTATGTGTTTGTCCTGTACAGAAAAAGGCTCCATGGTACTGTATTTCTTGATACCTATGTTCATCATAAGTTTCTTTCAGAGACAATTAAGGTGAGGTTGCTGTGCAATATAGTTCAAAATGAAATCTAGAGAAGATTGAATATTTAGCTTTTCTTAAGCTGAATATGCTTCAAATCATCTAGGATCACCATTGTGATCCACAAAACCCCCACTTGGCTTCTGCCTACCCCGATAGGCACCTAAACTCACTAGGTACCTAAGGGCTTGGTTACATGGCAAGTTACTATGCAG
This sequence comes from Caretta caretta, assembly GCF_965140235.1. Classification (NCBI taxonomy): domain Eukaryota; kingdom Metazoa; phylum Chordata; order Testudines; family Cheloniidae; genus Caretta; species Caretta caretta. The sequence goes on from NC_134206.1 coordinate 169,244,462, forward strand.
CAACAAGGTTGTGAATCTATAGCACACCAGCTTGCCATGCAGGAACTAGCAGTGTGGACCCTGCTGCAGTGCAATGAGTGTTTCACAGTGTGGTGTAGCATTCTGCACTTTCAAGGATCCAGGCCTAGGACTTGATCCAAAGTTCACTGTGCATAATAATATTCCCTTCCTCCCACCATTTGTAAAACTCTTTGGGGTGGCAACTGTATTTTACTATATTCGAGAACAGTGTCTATTGCAATGGGGCCCTGTTCGCAGCCGGGGCCTCCACGTGATAACATTAACAAATACTATTTCTATCCTTTTCAAAATCATGTGGACATTTCAAGAAACTTAAACTATTCATGTCATTTTGTAAAAATACAAAATGAGTCCTGAAAACATTAGTTATTTTCATGGTCTCAGAAGCATTCCATCTTCTCAAAGAATAACAATGCTGACTCTTTTTTGATGTCTACCTTTTACTGAGCACATTTTTATTGTGCACATAACATAATTTCCAGGTCTGGCTGTTTCCCAATCAATTTATTTCCAACTGGATTCAATTTCCAGAGAGAGGCAACTTCCTGTGATTTTTTTTTTTTTTTGGTCCAACAAAGGTGAAAATAGTGTTCTCCAAACAGGACTATTTAAACTGGCATGCACATGTGGCTAAATGGTTTAATTCAATTTAAATAAAAATGTTCACTGGGTGGAAATAGCATGAAAACTGATAGTCCAAATGGGGGGAAAATGTTAAGTGTTCAGTGAAATGTGAGTTTCAGATTGTCCTGATTATCCGGTACCTTCTCTAGTTCATATTTTTGCCCAAGTGAACACATTTTCAAGTATGAATTAACAGAACAGATATTAATGTATCGCCTGAACTCATATGAGGAACAACCTTTAAAATTGTCTGTCACATTCTTTAATGGCGTATTTTTCTTTTCCTGGCCATCATACTCAATGCTCTACATCCTATCGATCAACCTATGTGTCTTAGGTACTTTTATGGTCCCTTTACTGCAATACCTGAGCATCTCACTACCTTTAAAGTATATAGCCTCATGTTAGGTACAGAAGATAAAGAAATACTGTTATTAACATTTTACAGATTGGGAACTCAGACATCAGAGGAATTTAGGTGCCTGGATCTTCAAGTATTTAGGTGCCTAATTCTCATTAAAATAATAGGATTTAAGCATCTAAATACATTTCAAGACCTAGGCTTACGGCCCGGCCCCACAAGGGGATTTAGGTGTTGCAACATCTTACTTTTAGGCACCTTGAAAATCACTGGGATCACCAAAGCCTGAGTTAGGTGCCTAGGCTTTCTATACAATGCATAGGATGATATAAGTACCTAAGAACGGGATCCACAAAAGCCAATACATAAGGTAGAGAGCCACCTAAACTAGCCAATGACAGATGCCAACAAGAGGTGACTATCCTATGCCCCGCCTCCTCACAGAGTTTGGCACCTAAGTCTAAGCTGCAGGGAGGTACTATCTCTGATTGTGATCCACAGCCAGGAACCCCTCTCCTGAAGTCATCCAGCTTAGGTGCCTAAACTATTCTTTGAGAGAATGGCTTAAGTGGCTGCCTAACTACATGCAGGATGCTCATGGCATGGGAGGAGGAAAGAGTAGCCTCCCCTATGACCTTCAGCCCAGAGATTGGACTACTCACCTAGGATATGGGAGACCCCCAGTTCAATTCCCTACACACATCTGACAAGAAGGAAGGATCAGAAGAGGGATCTGCCACCTCTCAGGAGAGCTTCCCTAGCCAGTGGGCTATGCGATATTCTGATGTGGTGCTTTCTCCTGTTGAAGCTGTTCCATGTTGTCACACACCTGAGGTGGGAAACTTCTATTTAAATCCCTTTTACTTATCAGGGAAGGGCGGAATGAACCAGAATCTTACACATCCTGGGTAAATACCCTAACCACTGGGCTAACAGTTATAAAGAAGTCTGCCTCCTCTGCTATTTTGTGTGGAGTTAGGCAGGCTCAGACAAAGCCCTCTAGATCAGGACCCACAAGCAAGATAGGCATTGTCCTGCCTACCTTCACCTGGTTTGAGGATCATGCTGGAAGTTAGGTGTGAGACAGACATCCAGGTGCCAGCCCAAGGCAGCAGTGCACATGCCTAGAGGCATAAACGTAGGCAGCTAAGGAACTTCTATTGCAAAAATGTAGGCTCCACGTGAGTGTAGGTGCCTCCAGAGTTAGATGGCAGTGAGCAGAGGTTAAGGTGATTTTTGCAGTGGTGCCTAAAACTAGGATTTAGGTGCCTAAATTTGGGCTTTAGGCCCTTCAATCCCTTTGTGGATCTGGACCTAAGTGATTTGCTTGAGATTACACGAGATCTCAAGTCCCAAGTCAAGCACCTGCCCTCCCTTAAAGATGACTAGATGAGGCTCCCTTTGCAATTAATTATTGCCTTCCCTAGCACAGTCAAAAATGTTGCCTCCGAGATGCAAGACATCTTCCAGGCACTGAGCAACCTGACTTCATAGCATTCCCAGCGCCGGCCAACCCAGAGGGCAAGAAAAAAGACCCTGAAATCAAATTGGCCTGCTCTGTATTCAAATTGTAATGGCTTAATGCCTTTTCTTAAAGAAATGAAGAGTAACTTAACTTCACATTTTAGGGTGCAACCCTGGACTCCTTACTCAGAAAAAATATTCAATGAAATAAATAGTTCTGGGTTGGGCCCTTAGTGTAATAATGACCAGTTTCCATTTTCTGGTTTGGTATAAAACATAGGAAAATATTAGTTTAAAATCTAAGGTCCTGATTCTCCTCTCATTTTCACTGATGGAACCCCCTTGGTTTCATCAACCCCAATGGACTTCATGGCTTACAGTGATGGATACTAAAGACAAATCTCTACAATAAATTATACTTAGAGACTCATACTAAGTGAGATTTAAAGGCAGCAGAAAAATATACTGAACTAAGAAACAGATAAGTATATAGTATGAGAAAGCAATACAATAACATTGACAGGTGAGTAGAAAACAGAATGTGGTCTATCTTTGGGTTTTGTACTGCCATCCATAGTATCTAAGTGCTTCCAATATTTATTAAATTGGCAATAGCAAAGTTCCAGAGGACTTAATGGAGATGTGGGTTCTTCTCCCTTTCTAGCTGTAGAAAGCTCTGATTGGGTGGAAGATTTTGGGTTGGGTAGAAGGGAAGGAGGATGCAGCTGTGCTAAATGACATTTTAGCAGGGTAGAGTTTTGTGAACCACCTGAAGCACAAAACTTCCAATAGAAGTTGGTTTGTTAACAGCTATGAGCTTCCCCACCCCATCCCACCCCAGAGCCTGTATAAATGGCTTGCCTCTGGAAAATCACTTTATCAAGGCTTCCTGAGGGTTGCGTGTTTTTCTTTTCAGGTTATGAGTGGTCTTGAAGCCAAATTTCTCTTTTAAAAACATGCTACTGCCTGGTGACCCTTTGAAGGGACATAGATTACTGTCAGATTGCCTGCTTTCCACATATTTGTGGTTGGCTGAGAAGAAGTAGCCTAAAGTAGCCATTAAAAAGACAAGGTAATATCTTTTATTGGACCATCTTTAATGAAGAAGAAGGGCTTGGTGTAGCTCAAAAATTTGTCTCTCTTTCACCAATAGGAGTTGGTCCAATAAGATAATGTCATGGCAAACCTGGTGGCTGAACTTTGTGACTTTGTCCTCACCCATAACTATTTCACATTTGGGGACAATGTATACCTTCAAACCAGTGGCACTGCTATGGGTACCCGCATGGCCCCACAGTATGCCAACATTTTTATGGCTGACTTAGAACAACGCTTCCTCAGCTCTCGTCCCCTAATGCCCCTACTCTACTTGCACTATATTGATGACATCTTCATCATCTGGACCCATGGAAAAGAAGCCCTTGAGGAATTCCACCATGATTTCAACAATTTCCATCCCACCATCAACCTCAGCCTGAACCAGTCCACACAAGAGATCCACTTCCTGGACACTATGGTACTAATAAGCAATGGTGACATAAACACCACCCTATACTGGAAACCTAATGACCGCTATTCCTACCTACATGCCTCCAGCTTTCACCCAGATCACACCACACGATCCATTGTCTATAGCCAAGCTCTACGATACAACAGCATTTGCTCCAACCCCTCAGACAGAGACAAACACCTACAAGATCTCTATCAAGCATTCTTACAACTACAATACCCACCTGCTGAAGTGAAGTGAACAGATTGACAGAGCCAGAAGAGTACCCAGAAGTCACCTACTACAGGACAGGCCCAACAAAGAAAATAACAGAACGCCAGTAGCCATCACCTTCAGCCCCCAACTAAAACCTCTCCAACGCATCATCAAGGATCTACAACCTATCCTGAAGGATGACACAGCACTCTCACAGATCTTGGGAGACAGGCCAGTCCTTGCTTGTAGACAGCCCCCCAACCTGAAGCAAATACTCACCAGCAACCACACACCACACAACAGAACCACTAACCCAGGAACCTATCCTTGCAACAAAGCCCATTGCCAACTGTGTCCACATATCTATTCAGGGGACACCATCATAGGGATTAATCACATCAGCCACACTATCAGAGGCTCGTTCACCTGCACATCTACCAATGTGATATATGCCATCATGTGCCAGCAATGCCCCTCTGCCATGTACATTGGTCAAACTGGACAGACTCTACGTAAAAGAATAAATGGACACAAATCAGATGTCAAGAATGATAACATTCAAAAACCAGTCGGAGAACACTTCAATCTCTCTGGTCACTCGATTACAGACCTAAAAGTCGCAATATTACAACAAAAAGACTTCAAAAAAAGACTCCAATGGGAGACTGCTGAATTGGAATTAATTTGCAAACTGGATACAATTAACTTAGGCTTGAATAGAGACTGGGAGTGGTTGGGTCATTACACAAAGTAAAACTATTTCCCCATGTTTATTTCCCCACCCCCACTCCCCACTGTTCCTCAGACGTTCTTGTCAACTGCTGGAAATGGCCCACCTTGATTATCACTATAAAAGGTTTTCTTCCCCTTCTCCCCTCCCCCCCCACCCCGGTCTCCTGCTGGTATTAGCTCATCTTAAGTGATCACTCTCCTTACAGTGTGTATGATAACACCCATTGTTTCATGTTCTCTGTGTATATAAATCTCCCCACTGTATTTTCCACTGAATGCATCTGATGAAGTGAGCTGTAGCTCAGGAAAGCTTATGGTCAAATAAATTTGTTAGTCTCTAAGGTGCCACAAGTACTCCTTTTCTTTCTGTGAATACAGACTAACACGGCTGCTACTCTGAAACCTACCTCAATCACTTTGTCTCTCTAATATCTGGGACTGACATGGCTATAACACTGCGTACAACTGTGTTGCCATGAGAGACTGTGCTATTGTGCATTTTATAGTTATCTCTTGCAGGGTGAGAGTTTCACTCAGAGAAAAAAGCTCCTAGTCTGAATTCTGCTTTTTATTCATTGTGTGCAAACCCCACTTGTAACAGTCTGTCTCTTTAAGAGCCAGGAGGCCTTGGGTCAGCCAGCCCTGATGAATCAGCACCATTTGTGCCATAATTAACTGCCTCCCAGCATGAGGAGGTGGGACTAATGGAGTCATGTATTAGCAGGATGAGCATCTGGCCCTCATAACAAGGCTTGAGAGAGAACAGTTGAGGGAAGAGGCTCCTACAGGAAGTGGGAAGTAGAAGTTGCTGGTTAGGCTCATGTGGGGTGCTGAGGTAGGTCTACTAGAGACAGAAAGGCCTCTGAAAGAAGCTGCTGAAAATCCTAGAGCAGGGATATAGTGGCACCTGCTAGGAGGAAAAGTGTCTCCAAGAGAATAAATTGTGGGAGGTGGGTGCTCAGCTTAAGCAGTATAGAAAAACTCTGTAAGTAGGGGTCAAGGACAGTGAGCTTGAGCATAGCACAAGAGGGGAAGAAGAATTGTTTGTTTGGGTGCTTATTTGGGTTTTCAGATGGACTTGTTACCCCATAAGGGGACTGAACTGGAAAAGTGACCTGGCCTAAAGGCTGTGCCACAGAAGGTGCTGATAACTGCGGAACTGGACTGGCACACAGTAGGGGATGCTAGAGTGGAAGAACCCTGGAAATGTCTCAGTTTGGCTCAAGAGGGAGTTCCAGTAGTGAGTCCCCGGCAGTTACAACCTTCCTACTCATCCCCAAAAGTGGTAGAGCTGGTTGGAATTTTGTTATCTATTGTTTGTTTGTATGAAACCTCAAAAGGAACTTTAAACTTTTTGTAGAAAATCCAAGTTTGGGTGGGGGGGAAATCACATTTTGTTCCCATTTATGAAAAAAAAGAAGCAAAAACTGCAATTGGTTTCTAAATGGAAATGTTCATTTCTTTTTGGTTGAGGGGGTATCTTACTCCTTCCTCTTTACCAGTAGGCAAAAAAATGGAATTTGATGGGGAGGGGGGAGGGTGAAAAGTATCTTTTTTGGGGAGGGGAGACTGTCTCTATCCAGGAACAGCCACAGGCAGATCCTCGTGATTCCCCCGAAGACCCCAGTTCTGCTAGTGACTCATAAGACATGGAATCACTTGAATATCATGACCAACTCACTATACCTCTATAATGGGTTTCATTTCCAGGGATCAGTGGCAAACAAAACAGGACAATGCCATGTAGGAGAAAGTCCTGCCCAGATCTTTTGTATGGATCCTTTTATTAGCTCTTTCCTTCTGTTGGTGGTGGTCCTAAATAACACAGTGGGACACTGACTTCTTTGCCCTTTCTCACTGTGAGGCAGGAAGTACATTGTTTGTATTTCCAGTTCAACTAATGCTGGTTCATTTCATTTAATTGTATTATTTCAGACTGTGTGTACTGTGTGTTTGTGTATTTAGTGCAATGTCCTTGAATCATCCATTACCAGAAATCATGGAGTGAGTTGTACAAATATTTCCCTGAAACTAAACTTGCAGCTTAGACGTGTTTTATTTGTTGTTTTAAAAGGACCTATTTATTTCCTTTGCTTAACAATAACCAAACTTGACCTATTTATTTATAAGACAGCACAAACTGGCACAGCCATGTTTGAAGTGACATCATTCTTATCAAATACTGTCTCCTTCAAATACAAACAGCATTACCAAGACAGATACAGCCAATACTGTCCTTAACAACTTTTTAAAATATTGTACTGAAAACTAAGTTGAGTTTCCTTTAGTAAAGCAGCTTGATTTTTTTTTTTTTTGTGAAATGGTATTTATAAAATTTACAGTGGTGTTGAAATGCCAAAATTGATTGGGACTTGTTGCTTTCATTATAAAGATTGTATAGGTGCAAAATAAATCTCTAGACCCTGGTAACAAGATTTGGTGAAGGATTGGTCAGTCTTTGAGGCAGAAAGAACGAGGGGTTGGAACAAAAGAGGTACTGCAGTGAAAAAATCCTAAGAACAGCCAAGCTTGAGAAGAAACCCTACCCTTGAAGTTCAGCTAAGTTTGTATTAAACATAGCGGAAAAACTCCATTTGCCTTCAGTGGAACCAGGATTTCACTCAGTGTATTTAGTAGACCATTCACAGCAGGGTAGGAACTTCACCTGGTTTTAACAATATTCCTTTTATTTTGTAGATATAGAAATATAGAATGAGTATTTAAAGTGATTACTACCAACTGCTCCATAAATTCTGAAATCATCCAGTTCCACAATACCAAAATCCCCCACTATCTAGAGCTGATACTAATTGTGTTACCCTTGTTGGCAGTCACAGTAGCAAGCACTGGCAGCATATTGAGTCCATTAATATGCTACTCCCTCCATCCCTTTCAGAACAAATCTGATGTGAGGAACCCTATACTGTTCCCCCCTCCCATCACCCAGTATAAGAGGCATGCTAAGATCTGTGGTGTATTGAAAACTGTTTAAAATTACAGGCTATTACTTTAAATTATGTGTTTTCTGGTCCTGCTTGCAGGCTTAGGGCCTCTGAGGGAAGCCATGTGATCTGGGGGCCTCTTGAATAGTCTGGAAAGCATGACCCTGGAGCAAGGTGGGTTGAGTTATGCCTTTCTGCATTAGCTAGCAGCTCTCTCTCTCTCTCTGTTTGGTTGGTTTGATGAGCATTAAGAGTTTCTAAGAAATAACAGTGTTGTATTGCAGACTTTAAGGAAGAATATTTGTTTTTCCTTCCTGCTTCCCTAGGTGCATGTTGTGAATGTAACAGACAGGCCTTCAATGAATAACATACTGGGGATGCTGGGCTGTAGTATAGCCAATAGGTAGCTCTTAAGAGGCTGCAGTATGTTCCCAGCCATATAGGCCAATGGGAGGCTCACCTACATCAGGTGACTTTGATTTTACTTTATAAAATATTTGTAGATGAACCTCCCATTGGCCTGTATGGCTGGAACATGATTTAGGAAGCTGTCACTAGTCCATAATTTTCATACATTTACTTTGTTTTGCAGAAACTCCTTTAACACAGGTGAGAGTTTGAGTGCGATGTCTCATAAAAAAAATTAAAAGGAATGCAGACCGGTTCTCCCCGTGTGCCCCTCCCTTCCCCCCCACACATACACAGTGATTTTTTATTTTCTGGTTTGCCTCTTGCCCAATACTTGGCAGATTGCAAATTAGAATTTTGTTGTTACCTACTCGTCTGTACAGTACGTATAAAATCTGTCCATTGAGCATGGTGTCAATTCCTTCAATGTTCAGAATCTTCTTAGAAAAGGATCAGTATTCCTTATTGGCATGAATGAATTTGACTACCCACTTCAAATGTGTAAATCATGAACCATCTCATTTTTCATCACTGGGCCAATGAAAGTTGTTTTTATTGAATTAGCAGGCTTTTGCTGTATTTGGCATCATCAAAAAGATGATTAAGAACAGCCATACTGGGTCAGACCACAGGTCCATCTAGCCCAGTATCCTGTCTCCCGACAGTGGCCAATGTCAGGTGCCCCAGAGGGAATGAACAGAACAGGTAATCATCAAGTGATCCATCCCCTGTCGCTCATTCCCAGCTTCCGGCAAACAGAGGCTAGGGACACGATCCCTGCCCTCCTGGCTAACAGACATTGATAGACCTACTCTCCATCAATTTATCTAGTTCTTTTTTGAACCCTGTTATAGTCTTGGCCTTCACAACATCCTCTGGCAGAGTTCCAGAGGTTGACTATGCATTGTGTGAAGAAATACTTTCTTTTCTTTATTTTAAAACCTGCTGCCTATTAATTTCATTTGGTGACTCCTAGTTCTTGTGTTATGGGAAGGAGTAAATAACACTTCCTTATTTACTTTCTCTACACCAGTCATGATTTTATAGACCTCAATCATATCCCCCTTTAGTCATCTCTTTTCCAAGCTGAAAAGTCCCAGTCTTATTAATCTCTCCTCATATGGAAGCCGTTCTGTACCCTTAATAACTTTTGTTACCCTTTTCTGAACCTTTTCCAATTCAATACATCTTTTTGAGATGGGATGACCACATCTGCACACAGTATTCAAGATGTGGGCAAACCATGGATTTATGTAGAGGCAATATGATATTTTCTGTCTTATTATCTATCCCTGTCTTAATGATTCCCAACATTCTGTTCACTTTTTGATTGCCACTGTGCATTGAGTGAATGTTTTCAGAGAACTATCCACAATGACTCCAAGATCTCTTTCTTGAGTGGTAGCTAATTTAGGCCCCATCATTTTATATGTATAGTTGGGATTATGTTTTCCATTATGCATTACTTTGCATTTATCAACATTACATTTCATTTGCCATTTTGTTTCTGAGTCACCCAGTTTTGAGAGATACTTTTGTAGCTCTTCGCAGTCTGCCTGGGACTTAACTATCTTGAGTAGTTTTGTCTCATCTGCAGATTTTGCCACCTGTTTACCCCTTTTTCCAGCTCAATTATGAAAATGTTGAACAGGCCTGGTTCCAGTACATACCGCAGGGGGACACCACTATTTACCTCTCTCCATTCTGAAAACTGACCATTTATACTTACCTTTTGTTTCCTATCTTTTAACCAGTTACCAATTCATGAGAGGATCTTCCCTCTTATCCCATGACAGCTTATTTTGCTTTGGTGAGGGACCTTGTCAAAGGTTTTTTGAAAATCTAAATACACTATATCCACTGGATCTCCCTTGTCCACATGCTTGCTGACCACCTCAAAGAATTCTAGTAGATTGGTGAGGCATGATTTCCCTTTACAAAAACCATGTTTACTCTTCCCCCAACAAATTATGTTCATCTATTTGTCTGACAATATTGTTCTTTAATATTCATCTTTCAACTATTCAAAAATTCTTTAAAATAAGATATCTCTCCTTTAAAAATAAGATCTGTTCCCTGTCCACACAATTCTGGCAGTGAGTGTTCCAACTAAACTGAGATCACAGGCAAAACACAGAGAAAGAACAACTATGAGGGTCTTACCACCTCATTTTTAGTTTAAGGGCTTTTTGCCTATATACGAATTTTGACACCAAGGACTAGGTGGCCAGCTGGAGTGAATCTCCCCTGAAGTAATCTGAGCTATTCTCAAATCAGCCAGCTGGGATTTTCTGGATGGCTCCCGCTACTTTCTCCCACCATCATCCCTGCACCAGGGGCTGTGGGGAGCGTGGCATAAAGGTGGCAGAGCCAGTTCCTATGGCCACTGGGGATTCCATTACCAAGGGTACCCCCAGCTGAGGATCTCGCCCCAATTCCACTTCTTGCTCATATTATGTACGTAAGCAATCCTGTACCTTTCAGTTAAAACTCAGTTGGTTTATAAATAAAAAGAATTCACAGCCTGGTTTGGAACCTTTTGTTATGCATTAACAGCCAGGTGCTGCATGCTGGCCATCTAGCCTTCATCGAGGACCCAGTGTTTGTCAGAAATTTCACATAAAATGGAAATGCCAGGTCCTCAGCTGGTGTCAGTGCAGGTCCATTAAAGTCAAAGGGGCAATTCTGCTACCCACCCCTCCCCTTCCACTCCTCTACCACTTAAATAGCACAAAGGGAGCAGGAAGTAGCAACGAGCCCCTAGCTGGGGATACCCTTGGTAATGGAATCCCCAGTAGCCATAGGAACTGGCTCTGCCACCTTTATGCCATGCTCCCCACAGCCCCTGGTGCAGGGATGAAGGTGGGAGAAAGTAGCGGGAGCCATCCCGAAAATCCCAGCTGGCTGATGGCCCCTTAGGGATCATTGCAAGATGACATGTGTTAGTAAACAGTTTCCTGCTCCCAAATCTCTGCTGCATCCAGCTGGTGCAAGCACTGTGGAGATTCTTCCCAAGGACTTCCGTGGAGCTACACCAGTTGGCAGCAGCAAAATATATGGCCCAGAATCTTAAGTTCTTGCAGCAATTGCCATCAAAAAGACAACAGGGAGAGTCACATAGACTTGATTCTCCTCTCCTGCCAGGGTAAATCTCTAGGAACTTCAGCGAAGTGCTGTTGTGGCACAAAGTAGATGTAGCAGGGCAGAGAGTTGGGACCTGAAAGTTGGACACCCCACAAATCAGAGTTTGATTCAACTATCACTAGTTTTATGTTTTAAATATTTGTGATGGTGACTGGTATCAAATAACATCATTAAACACATCCCAGAGTTTAAAACAAATATTTATTATTAGGGCAAACAGAACAAAACAAGAGCAAACATACTAGCAATTTTTTTTTTTATTTTCAAAAAAGAATCAAAATGAAAGGCAAATCTATGTTAATGCTCCAAGCAAGGTCATTTATTTACTGCCAAGTGATTTCTGCTAAATAAACATGGAACATAAAATGCACAAAACAGTCAAATGATTTTTTCCTTCAGAGAGTCTAATAAATATTTATAGATAACCAGATATTTGGAAACCCACTAATTCACATACAAATGTTTCCAAATTGGCATAGAATGCCTTTTATCCATTTCTACTATTTCCCACAGAATGACTCTTCTACTTAGAGTAAAAATAGTGTACGATATTTTTCTGGGGGCGGTATAGCGTCTGTAGGGAACAAATGTAATGGACTGTTTCGGGGTTTAAAGTAAAGGGTAGAGTGGAGTGGAACCCATCTTAATCCTGAACCTTATTCGTACTCTACCCTAAAGACAGACAGAGGGGACATTCTTGACTACCTCCTCCTAGTTCTTTAGTGGCTGGTAAAATGAAGGTTAATAATGTAGGTGAATCTGAAGAAGTGTAATGAGCTGGAGGAGCTTGTCTTTGTGCTGGTAATAGGTTTCCAAGCTTTCCTGCCTGTAGTTGGAGCAGCACTAGCACTCAATAGGAGAAGATGGATTGTCCAAGCTAGGAATCCCCTATTTTCTCCCTTTCTTGGGCAGGAAGATTTGCGCCCTGCTGGTTTCTCCTTCACTCCAGTGCAGCAGAGAAGGAAAGGCTGAGTATGCAGCCCACCCCATCCCCTTCACACTCCCAGCTCTCCTCCTCCTCCTCCAAGAAAAAACAAGGACTTAGCCACAGGCTTCACCTCCTTTAGCCACAATCCAGGGGAAACAGAATAGCCTTCTCCACTCCCTCTACCACTCCATTGTGGGTGTTCATGAAGAGAGACTGGGAATTATGTTTGGGAGTGGAAGGGTTGTTCCCCTAGACAGCTTTGTGCACTCCCTCTCTTATGTGAAATCACTTGGCCTGCCAAACAAATTACTTGGGGTCAAAGACTCCATTCAAGTACATTAATTCCCTTTTCAGAGTGGTAGCCGTGTTAGTCTGTGTCAGCAAAAACAACAAGGAGTACTTATGGTACCTTAGAGACTAACAAATTTATTTGAGCATAAGCTTTTGTGGGCTAAAACCAACTTCATCAGAGTATCCTTCCCCCCCCCCCCCATGTCTGAATGGAAGTCAGTGTCTGCTACTTCAGGCACAGCATGCTGAAAAATCTGAGAAGGCAGTGCAGAATGGGGAACAAAATTGGCAGCATGTGACCTCCAGAAGAAGAAAGAGGAGAACCCATGTATCCCCAATGCCGATAGAGGTAAGAAACCATTTTCAGACTCTCTGCATAGGTACTATGGAAGAGAATGGTTTGGAAGAGTCAACTGAGGGAAGGGATCAGAAGGAGACCCCCATCGACTGGAAGACATGGGATGCATTGTCCTAGGTTTGGGGGTTCCATGACCACCTCTCCCAAGAGGAGGAGACTGGTCAGGGACTCCCTCCTAAGGAGGACGGAGTCATCCATCTACCGTCCAGACTGGGAAACTTGAAGTGTGCTGCTTGCCTGGATTTCAGGATGTGATGGAGTGTCTGCTGAGACTGATCAGGCCCTCAGACCACTTCCAACTTCTCCATGTGTGGACCAATGATACTGCCAAGAATCACCTTGAGTGGGTCACTGCAGACTACATGACTCTGGGGAAAAAGGATAAAGGAGTTTGAGGCACAAGTCTTGTTCTCGTCCATCCTCCCTGTTGAAGGAAAAGACCCAGGTAGGTACCATCAAACTGTGGAGGTAAATGCGTGGTTACACAGGTGGTGTTGGAGAGAGGGCTTTGGATTCTTCAACCATGGGATGTTGTTCCAGGAAGAAGGATTGCTAGGAAGAGATGGAATCCACCTAACAAAGAAAGGGAAGAGTATCTTCGCAGGCAGGCTTGCTAACCTAGTGAGGAGGGCTTTAAACTAGGTTTAAAGTGGCTGGTGACCTAAGATGAGAGGTAATTGGGATACTGGGAGGAAACACAAGGAGGAGGTTGCAATAGGGGAGGCCTCCTGATTCATACTGAGAAAGTAGCGCAATCGGCTAGTTATCTTAGGTGTCTGTACAGGAGCGCAAGAAGCCTGGGAAATAAGCAGGAAGAACTGGAAGTCCTGGCACAGTCAAGGAACTATCATGTGATTAGAATAACAGAGACTTGGGGGGCGTAACTCACATGACTGGAGCACTGTCATGAATGGGTATAAACTGTTCAGGAAGGACAGACGGGAGAAAAGGTGGAGGAGTTACATACAGTGCAAGGGAGCAGTCTGATTGCTCAGAGCTCCAATGTGAAACTGGAGAAAAGCCTGTTGAGAGTCTTTAGGTTAAGTTTAAAGGCGAGAACAACAAAGGTGATGTCATGGTGGGCATCTGCTATAAACCACCAGACCAGGAGGATGAGGTGGATGAGGCTTTCTTTGGACAACTAACAGAAGTTTCTAGATCACAGGCACTGGTTCTCATGGTGGATTTCAATCACCCTAACATCTGCTGGGAGAGCAATATAGCAGTCCAAAGACAATCCAGGAAGTTTTTTGAGTGTGTTGGGGACAACTTCCTGATGCCAGTGCTGGAGGAACCAACTAGGGACCATACTCCTCTTGAGCTACTGGCCACAAACAGGGAAGAATTGGTAGGGGAAGCAGAAGTGGGTGGCAACCTGGGCAGCAGTAACTATGAGATGGTCAAGTTCAGGATCTTGACAAAAGGAAGAAAAGAGAGCAGCGGAATACGGACCCTGGACTTCAGAAAAGTAGACTTTGACACGAACAGGGAACTGATGGGTAGGATCCTCTGGGAGGCTAATCTGAGGGGGGAAACAGTCCAGGAGAGCTGTCTGTATTTTAAAGAAGCCTTATTGAGGGTGCAGGAACAAACCATCCTGATATGCAGAAAGAATAGCAAATATGGCAGGCAACCAGCATGGCTTAACAGAGAAATCTTCATTGAGCTTAAACACAAAAAGGAAGCTTACAAGAAGTGGAAACTTGGACAGATGATTAGGGAGGAGTATAAAAATATTGCTTGAGCATGCAGGGGTGTAATCAGGAAGGCCAAAGCACAACTGGAGTTGCAGTTAGCGAGGGATGTGAAGGGTAATAAGAAGGGTTTCTACAGGTATGTTAGCAACAAGAAAAAGGTCAGGGAAAGTGTGGGACCCTTACTGAATGGGGGAGGCAACCTAATGAGAGACTATGTGGAAAAAGTGTAAGCACTCAATGCTTTTTTTTCCTCGGTCTTCACAGACAAGGTCAGCTCCCAGACTGCTGCACTGGGCAGCACAGTATGGGGAGGAGGTGAGAAGCCCTCAGTGGTGAAAGAACAAGTTAAGAACTATTTAAAAAAGCTAGACATGCAGAAGTCCATGGGGGCAGATCTAATGCATCCAAGGGTGCTGAGGGAGTTGGCTGATGTGATGGCAGAGCCATTGGCCATTACCTTCAAAAACTCATGGCGATTGGGGAAGGTCTTAGATGATTGGAAAAAGGCAAATATAGTGCCCATCTTTAAAAAAGTGAAGAAGGAGAACCCAGGAAACTACAGACCAGTCAGCCTCACCTCAGTCCCTGGAAAAATCATGGAGCAGGTCCTCAAGGAATCCATTTTGATGCACTTGGAGAGGAAGGTGATCAAGAACAGTCAACATGGATTCACCAAGGGCAAGTCATGCCTAACGAATCTGATTGTCTTCTATGATGAGATAACTGGCTCTGTGGATATGGGGAAAGTGGTGGACATGATATATCTTGACTTTACCAAAGTTTTTTTTTATATCGTCTCCCACTGTATTCTTGCCAGCATATTTAAAAAAAGTATAGATTGGATGAATGGACTATAAGGTGGATAGAAAGCTGGCCAGATTGTTGGGCTCAGTGGGTAGTGATCAACAGCTCGATGTCTAGTTGGCAGTCGGTATCAAGCGGAGTGCCCCGAGGGTCAGTCCTGAGACTGGTTTCGTTCAACATCTTTATTAATGATCTGGACGATGGGGTAGATTGCACCCTCAGCAAGTTTGCAAATGACACTAAGCTGTGGGGAGAGGTAGATACGTTGGAATGTAGGGATAGGGTCCAGAGTGACCTAGACAAATTGGAGGTTTGGGCTAAAATAAATCTGAGGTTCAACAATAACAAGTGCAGAGTCCTGCACTTAGGAAGGAAGAATCCCATGCACTGCTACAGGCTGGGGACTGACTGGCTAAGCAGCAGTTCTGCAGAAAAGGACCTGGGGATTACAGTGGACGAGAAGCTGGATATGAGTCAACAGTGTGACCTTGTTGCCAAGAAGGCTAACGGCATATTGGGCTGCATTAGTAGGAGCATTGCCAGCAGATCGAGGGAACTGTTTATTCTCCTCTATTCGACACTAGTGAGGCCACATCTGGAGTATTGCATCCAGTTTTGGGCCTCCCACTACAGAAGGGATGTAGACAAATTGGAGAGAGTCCAGCGGACGGCAACAAAAATGATTAGAGGACTGGGACACATGACTTATGAGGAGAGGCTGAGGGAACTGAGCTTATGTAGTCTGCAGAAGAGAAGAGTGAGGGGGGATTTGATAGCAGCCTTCAACTACCTGAAAGTGGCGGTTCCAAATAGGATGGAGCTCGGCTGTTCTCAGTGGTGGCAGATGACCGAACAAGGAGCAATGGTCTCAAGTTGCAGTGTGGGAGGTTTAGCTTGGATAGTAGGAAAAACTATTTCACTAGGAGGGTGATGAAGCACTGGAATTGGTTATAGGGAAGTAGTGGAATCTCCATCCTTAGAGGTTTTTAAGGCCAGGGTTGACAAAGCCCTGGCTGGGATAATTTAGTTGGGGTTGGCCTTGCTTTGAGCAGGGAGTTGGACTAGATGACCTCCCGAGGTCTCTTCCAACCCTGATATTCTATGATTCTATGTCCTAGCGCACCTGGAAGCTTTTTCTTTGTAGTTTTTATTCATTGCTAAAACTGTCAGACAAAAGAGTGATACATATTTTAAATGTTAGACCACCTATTTAGTCTTCTGCTAGTATGTAAGCTTTTGAATGTTCAAAACACATTTGTGTAGTTGATGCTCATGTGTTTATTTTACACAGATGCCATTTGGGATATTTAGACCCATTCATTTTGGAATTCACATCTTGGTGTAGAAAGGTGTAAATAAACCATCCATGTTTAGCTTAATAAACTGTGTGAGAGCAAGCGTTCTCTCAGGCTGCTTTTAATGGTAGTGTAATTGGTATAGTCCCAAGTGTCACTGTAGGTCAGAAGCAGCATAACATATGCATTGTCTGGAGCCAGGGCATGTTGACTATAACTTGCTGTATTATCCAGTGTGAGATACTTAACACACAGCCCTATGCTGCAACACTGAAGATTGAATGCATTGAATAGTGTAGTCTTGCCTGAAAATGTCAAGTTAATGTAGCTAGGATATATTCCAAAAGAATAGTACACTCTCTTCCAGGGTGTATACTGAGGCCAATTATAATTAGGGTGGAAAGAAGATAAAGGGTAACTGAGGGTTTGAAAATTATGAAAGTGATGGTGAAAACTGACCAGTCAGTACTCTTACTTTTTCTGATGAGACCAAAGTAACACTCAGTAAAACTAAAAGGCTGTAAATTTAAAACATACACAAGAAAATGACTAGATGGTGTAAGACAGTAATACGAGGTAGTCACTTCTTTTGGAAGCAGGATCCTATATATGGTTCATGGATTTTTAAAAGAGCTGGATAATTCTGTAACTTTGTCTGCAGTTTGTAGTTATGCAAGCCACACCAATAAGAATAATCAAATCTTATGCTGTGGTGCATAGGGTGGTTGCCAATGGGGTCAGGAAGAAGGAACTCCCTTCATCATATACAGTGTTGCAAAATTTGCTAGAGGCTGAATGCCAGGCTAGATGGGTCAATGATCTGCTCTGAAATATTTATCCTATGGAGGTTGGGTGCTCCAAAGAAAGTGGGAAATACAAAGAAATGTCTGAGGTCTGATAAATGTAAACCCATTTTATTCAGCAGCAGGGCAGACACACATGGTTGAAAAGGAAAAATTGTGATTCCTGTGTTTTGGATTATTTTAGAACAAGGCTTTAGGTTAGAACAAATAAGTCTCAATTAAAAAAAAACCACTGGAGGAAAACATAAAGCACAATTAAATGAACTGAGTTTGCACTGGGAAAAAGTGTTTATGTATCCTTACAGTCCTCCCAGACAACTTCTCCCTGCCCCCACAACTCCCCCATGGTCATCCACCCAATAGGGAGGTTTAGAGAAGGCTAAGTGTTGACATAATTCCATTAGGCCAATTTTAAATACTTTTATTAATGCATTTTAACATTAAAGTTAACTTACACCCCCAAATCAGCAATAAATATCACAAAGAAGCAGACAGTTGGGGTGGACTTTCAAAGCTGTCTATGGGATTTGGATGCCCTATCATCAAAATTTATAATAGGAATTGGCATTCATGTCACTCTACCTTTGAAACCCTCAGCTAATGTCCTAATTCTGATCAGTTATAGCAATGAAATCACTAAAAGTCAATGGACTTATACTGGTGTAAATCTGAGATGAGCTCAAAATCTGACCTTTGGAAGCAAATTCTGCTCTTTAATCCGTTTATTTACCTATGTGCCGTGCAGACTCTCTCCTCAAGACATACGCATTCCTCCTCCGACCATATGGTACATAATATTGTTTGGATGAAATTAAGCTGTGGTACCAAAAGCCACCACAAGGCACACTGCACCACTCAAGTCCTGCTTAGGGGTTTACACAGAAGGAACCTCAATAGATCATCTAATCCAGTTCCCTGCACTCAAGGCAGGACTAAGTAATAACTAGACCATTCCTGAAAGGAGTTTGTCTGAGCCAGGGGTTCCCAAACTTGGTTTGCGGCTTGTTCAGGGTAAGCCCCGGGGCGGCCGCGAGACGCTTTGTTTACCTGAGCATCTGCAGTGGCCACGGTTCACCGTTCCCAGCCAATGGGAACTAACGGAAGCGGTGGCCTATGGTAGGCACAGCTGTATCTTGATATATTTCAAACTGTTTTGTTAATGTATTTAACACGCACACTGTGGCATGGTTGGATCTGCACTAGTGGAAAAAAATTTTTGAAGTCCTGATCCTGTAAATAGCTCATCACATGCTTAACATAACACATGTGAGGAGTCCTATTTGCTTCCGTGGGGTGGATCACATGCACAGCAATAAACATGTGAATAACTGTTTGCAGGATCCAGGTTTAAACACCACCTTACAATGTAAAGCATTATGTACTAAGCTCAAAATGGGGTGTACAGAGTACACGAGACAGGAAACTGGATCCCACACACAAAAAAAAGAGGCCAGGAACAAATCTCTCTTACAAACAAAACAGTTGCTTCTTTCTAGATTAACCTGAAACAGTGGCTTTTCACTCTGTCATCATGCCTCCATGAAAATACCAAACTGAGAATACCAAATTCAGGAGAAACCACTGAGAGATAGGGCAGACACATCCCAAAGATGGTGGTTGTTCTCCCATAAGATATACCAGACCAGCAACAAAAGTAAACTTCTGTCTCACCACACTGGCTAACAAGAAGCCAGAAAAGCAGTCTAGTTGGGTATTCCAGTCCTTGTAAGACCACTAAAAACACTAGACTTGATGAGTGGTTATTCAAAGCCAGTTTCATTAACCAAAGGATTCTTCTGATCCCAAAGGATCAGACACATATTCAGGTCAATACATAACTCAGATCTTGCCCAACAATCATGCTGTTGTCAATCCATTGGGATCTAATATCTAAAGATTTATTGAAAGAAAGGTGAGAGTTAAAATTGGTTAAAGGAATCAAATACATACAATAATTGTAAGCTTCTTGGATCAGGCTTGTAGCAGTGATGGAATAAACTGCTGGCTTGTTAAGTCACTGGTTGCTTCCAAATCATTGGAAGGTCCTCAGTCCTTTGGTTAGCATGTTCCCATTAGTATAAATTCATAGTCCAGAGGTTTGTGCAGGAAAGGTAAAATGGAGATGTTTCCAGCACCTCTTATAGCTTCTGCCAAGTGAAGGGAAACCCATTGTTCTAGTTTGTGGGGAATTACAAGTAATAAGATGGAGTTTGGAGTCACATGGGCAAGTCACATGTCCAAGCCTGCTTCGCTTAGTCATAGCAGAGTCCATTACTCATACTCTAATTAGAATGTCCTCAGGAAGTCCATTAGGTGTAAATAGGCTTCTTCCAGGTCCATTGTGTTCATTGATGAGCTGTCATCTTGACTACTTCATTCACAATGTGCTGGATAAATACCTTCTGGGTGTTATCAGAGGAGTAAACATTTGAAATACAGATACATATTCAATATTCATAACTTTGTATGCATGCATCATTTTTGTATGTAAATAGCATAATCCTATCCAACAAATCATAACTTTGTATAGACATCTTACATGACATACTTTGTACAAGATTTGTTGCAATTACATAACGGTGGTAGCAACAATGATCTACATGACCATATTTTAATCATGTAATGTCACGTACTCGTTAGCCAAAGACTATGTACACATTTTTTTAAAAAGTGTTTGCTTGTGTCATAAATATAAAGGGAAGGGTAAACCCCTTTGAAATCCCTCCTGGCCAGGGGAAAGCTCCTCTCACCTGTAAAGGGTTAAGAAGCTAAAGGGTAACCTCGCTGGCACCTGACCAAAATGACCAATGAGGAGACAAGATACTTTCAAAAGCTGGGAGGAGGGAGACAAACAAAGGGTTTGGGTCTGTCTGTATGCTGCTCTTGCCAGAGACAGAACAGGAATGGAGTCTTAGAACTTTTAGTAAGTAATCTAGCTAGGTATGTGTTAGATTATGATTTCTTTAAATGGCTGAGAAAAGAATTGTGCTGAATAGAATAACTATTTCTGTCTGTGTACTTTTTTTGTAACTTAAGGTTTTGCCTAGAGGGGTTCTCTATGTTTTGAATCTAATTACCCTGTAAGATATCTACCATCCTGATTTTACAGGGGGGATTTCTTTATTTCTATTTACTGCTATTTTTTATTAAAAGTCTTCTTTTAAAAAACTGAATGCTTTTTCATTGTTCTCAGATCCAAGGGTTTGGGTCTGTGGTCACCTATGCAAATTGGTGAGGCTTTTTATCCAACATTTCCCAGGAGAGGGGGGGGGTGCAAGTGTTGGGAGGATTGTTCATTGTTCTTAAGATCCAAGGGTCTGGGTCTGTAGTCACCTAGGCAAATTGGTGAGGCTTTTTACCAAACCTTGTCCAGGAAGTGGGGTGCAAGGTTTTGGGGAAGTATTTTGGGGGGAAAGACGCGTCCAAACAGCTCTTCCCCAGTAACCAGTATTAGTTTGGTGGTGGTAGCGGCCATTCCAAGGATAACGGGTGTAATATTTTGTACCTTGGGGAAGTTTTGACCTAAGCTGGTAAAGATAAGCTTAGGGGGTTTTTTCATGCAGGTCCCCACATCTGTACCCTAGAGTTCAGAGTGGGGGAGGAACCTTGACATGGTGGCATAGTGGTGGGATTAACCTGAAATCATTTTGAGATCCAGTTGAGATTTTTTGAACTAGAAATACAGATTTTAAAAAGGAAATTTTTTTTTTCTTTGGAAAGAAAGTCCAGAAAGCAGCTTTGAAACTGAAAGCAGCTTGGTTTCTCTCTGCTTTGTGGCCAAGCAGAGACAAAAGGGGATTATCTTGTGAATTGCAGGTTTTTTTGCCTGGAGGCAGGGTACTTAACTCCTGCAGGGAAATCTTCCAATCCAGAGGTTTTTTTTTTCTTTTCTTCCTAAAAGTAAATAGGGGGTGTGTGTTCTACCCATTTGCTTTTTCTTTGGGCTGGGTAAGCAGGTTTCCAAGCAGTTGGAGGTTTTTTGCTTTAATTTGGGCCCAGAGCAGAGACAAGGGAATTGTCTTTTTCTGTAGGCTGACAATCACTATCAGAGAATAGGTATTCTATTGCAGCACAGCAAAATTTTACAGCCAAGTTTTGTTTGTTTATTTCTAAACCTCAGGTGTAAAGTTAGTTAAAAACAGAGAGGTTAGAATGACCAAATCCTCAGCTCAACTACAGCTGGAATTAGCCAAATTTCAGGCTGAGGAAAGACAAAGGGAACATGAAAGACAGATAGAACTCATGCGGCTGGAGAAGGAGGTACAGGAGGCTGCCCACAAGAGGGAAATGGAGGCAAGGAAGCATGTGGAGGAGGAGAAGGAAAAAGAGAGGAAGCATGTGGAGGAGGAGAAGGAAAAAGAGAGGAAGCATGTGGAGGAGGAGAAGGAAAAAGAGAGGAAGCATGTGGAGGAGGTGGAGAGGATAAAGGCCCAGCAGAATATACCAACAAACCCTAGCAATCCTTCTCCAGGTACCACTTCCCATCCCAGAAAGTTCCCCACCTACAAGGCAGGTGATGATACTGAGGCCTTCTTAGAAAACTTTGAAAGGGCCTGCCTTGGGTACAACATCTCTACTGACCAATACATGGTAGAGCTGAGGCCGCAGCTCAGTGGACCCTTAGCTGAGGTGGCAGCTGAAATGCCTAAAGAACACATGAACAAGTATGAACTGTTTAAATCCAAGGCGAGAGTCAGAATGGGGATAACACCCGAGCAGTCTCGTCGGAGGTTCAGAGCCCTAAGGTGGAAACCAGACATGTCATTTACCCGACATGCCTACCACATTGTGAAACATTGGGATGCCTGGATATCAGGAGCAAGTGTTGAATCTCCAGTAAATTTGCCCTTCCTAATGCAAATGGAACAATTCTTAGAGGGTGTTCCTGAGGAAATAGAAAGATACATCCTAGACGGGAAGCCCAAAACTGTAATCGAGGCAGGAGAGATTGGAGCCAGATGGGTGGAGGTGGCAGAGAAGAAGAAAACTGGTCGCAGTTGGAGTGGAGACCAGAAGGGACCACCCCAGACCACACCCTATTACCGGGGGCCGCCCAAAGCCCCACCTACCTCCCAAAGAACCCTCCAGACCCCTTATCGTCCCACCACCCCGTTCTCCAGCAACCCTCCTCGCCCCAGTGACCCATCAGCTGGACGATGTTTTAAATGTAACGAGCTGGGGCATGTAAAGGCCAACTGCCCCAAGAACCCCAACAGATTACAGTTCATTGCACCGGAATCACACCAGAGGTCCACAGGCCCAGATACCTCCCAGATACCCTTGGAGCGGAGGGAAACTGTGAGTGTGGGCGGGAAGAAGGTCACCGCGTGGAGGGACACCGGAGCACAAGTGTCAGCTATCCATGCTTCCTTAGTGGACCCCAATTTAATCAACCCAGAGATCCAAGTGACGATTCAACCCTTCAAGTCTAACTCTTTCAATTTGCCTACAGCCAAGTTGCCTGTCCAGTACAAGGGCTGGTCAGGAATGTGGACTTTTGCAGTCTATGATGATTATCCCATCCCCATGCTGTTGGGGGAAGACTTGGCCAATCATGTGAAGCAGGCCAAGAGGGTGGGAATGGTCACCCGCAGCCAGGCTAAACAAGCCGTGAGGCCTAGCTCTGTTCCGGAAACTTCTATCAGGACCCAGTCAGAGGTGACGGACCCGGACCCCAGGCCAATGTCTGCAACAGCAGTAGTGGATCCAGTCCCAGAGACCCAGACGGAACCAGTCCTAGAACCGGAACCAGCTGAACAACCAACACCAGACCCCGTGTCAGCACTGAATCCAGTACTTGCAACCTCAACACCAGAGGGCCCCACCGAACCTGAACTGGCAGCAGCCGATAACCCTACACAAGAGGCTCAGCCGGAGCCTGAATCCCAACATAGTGCACCAGCGGAGAGCGGTTCACAGTCAATAGAAACAGCTCCATCCCCTATATCGCTTCCAGAGGGACCAAGCCTAGGTCCACAATCCCATGAGGAACTGATGTCTCCAGCATCAAGGGAACAGTTCCAGACCGAATAGGAAGCAGATGAAAGCCTCCAGAGAGCTTGGACGGCGGCACGGAGCAACCCACCGCCTCTCAGCTCTTCTAATCGATCCAGGTTTGTTGTAGAAAGAGGACTTTTATACAAGGAAACTCTTTCTGGTGGACACCAGGAAGACTGGCATCCTCAGAGACAGTTGGTAGTTCCAACTAAATACCGGGCCAAGCTCTTGAGCTTAGCCCATGATCACCCTAGTGGCCATGCTGGGGTGAACAGGACCAAAGACCGTTTGGAGGGGTCATTCCACTGGGAGGGAATGGGCAAGGATGTTTCTACCTATGTCCAGTCTTGTGAGGTGTGCCAAAGAGTGGGAAAACCCCAAGACCAGGTCAAAGCCCCTCTACAACCCCTCCCCATCATTGAAGTTCCATTTCAGCGAGTAGCTGTGGATATTCTGGGTCCTTTTCCAAAAAAGACACCCAGAGGAAAGCAGTACATACTGACTTTCATGGATTTTGCCACCCGATGGCCGGAAGCAGTAGCTCTAAGCAACACCAGGGCTAAAAGTGTGTGCCAGGCACTAGCAGACATTTTTGCCAGGGTAGGTTGGCCCTCCGACATCCTCACCGATGCAGGGACTAATTTCCTGGCAGGAACTATGAAAAACCTTTGGGAAGCTCATGGGGTAAATCACTTGGTTGCCACTCCTTACTACCATCAAACAAATGGCATGGTGGAGAAGTTTAATGGAACTTTGGGGGCCATGATACGTAAATTTGTAAATGAGCACTCCAATGATTGGGACCTAGTGTTGCAGCAGTTGCTCTTTGCCTACAGAGCTGTACCACATCCCAGTTTAGGGTTTTCCCCATTTGAACTTGTATATGGCCGTGAGGTTAAGGGGCCATTGCAGTTGGTGAAGCAGCAATGGGAGGGATTTACACCTTCTCCAGGAACTAACATTCTGGACTTTGTAACCAACCTACAAAACACCCTCCGAACCTCTTTAGCCCTTGCTAGAGAAAACTTACAGGATGCTCAAAAAGAGCAAAAAGCCTGGTATGATAAACATGCCAGAGAGCGTTCCTTCAAAGTAGGAGACCAGGTCATGGTCTTAAGGGCGCTCCAGGCCCATAAAATGGAAGCATCGTGGGAAGGGCCATTCATGGTCCAGGAGCGCCTGGGAGCTGTTAATTATCTCATAGCATTCCCCACCTCCAACCGAAAGCCTAAGGTGTACCATATTAATTCTCTAAAGCCCTTTTATTCCAGAGAATTAAAGGTTTGTCAGTTTACAGCCCAGGGAGGAGACGACGCTGAGTGGCCTGAAGGTGTTTACTACGAAGGGAAATGTGCTGGTGGTGTGGAAGAGGTGAACCTCTCCATGACCCTTGGGCGTATGCAGCGACAGCAGATCCAGGAGCTGTGCACTAGCTACGCGCCAACGTTCTCAGCCACCCCAGGACTGACTGAACGGGCATACCACTCCATTGACACAGGTAATGCTCACCCAATTAGGGTCCAACCTTACCGGGTGTCTCCTCAAGCTAAAACTGCTATAGAACGGGAGATCCAGGATATGTTACAGATGGGGGTAATCCGCCCCTCTGGCAGCGCATGGGCATCTCCAGTGGTTCTAGTTCCCAAACCAGATGGGGAAATACGTTTTTGCGTGGACTACCGTAAGCTAAATGCTGTAACTCGCCCAGACAACTATCCAATGCCACGCACAGATGAACTATTAGAGAAACTGGGACGGGCCCAGTTCATCTCTACCTTGGACTTAACCAAGGGGTACTGGCAGGTACCGCTAGATGAATCTGCCAAGGAAAGGTCAGCCTTCATCACACATCTCGGGCTGTATGAATTTAATGTACTCCCTTTCGGGCTGCGAAATGCACCCGCCACTTTCCAAAGACTTGTAGATGGTCTCCTAGCGGGATTAGGAGAATATGCAGTCGCCTACCTTGACGATGTGGCCATATTTTCGGATTCCTGGGCAGACCACCTGGAACATCTACAAAAAGTCCTTGAGCGCATAAGGGAGGCAGGACTAACTGTTAAGGCCAAGAAGTGTCAAATAGGCCTAAACAGAGTGACTTACCTTGGACACCAGGTGGGTCAAGGAACTATCAGCCCCCTACAGGCCAAAGTGGATGCTATCCAAAAGTGGCCTGTCCCAAAGTCAAAGAAACAGGTTCAATCCTTCTTAGGCTTGGCTGGTTATTACAGACGATTTGTACCGCACTACAGCCAAATTGCTGCCCCACTGACAGACCTAACCAAAAAGAAACAGCCAAATGCTGTTCAGTGGACCGGAAAGTGTCAGAAGGCCTTTAACAAGCTTAAAGCGACACTCATGTCTGACCCTGTACTAAGGGCCCCAGACTTTGACAAACCGTTCCTAGTAACCACAGATGCGTCCGAGCATGGTATGGGAGCAGTTTTAATGCAGAAAGGACCTGATCAAGAATTCCACCCTGTAGTGTTTCTCAGCAAAAAACTGTCTGAGAGGGAAAGCAACTGGTCAGTCACTGAAAAAGAATGTTACGCCATTGTCTACGCTCTGGAAAAGCTACGCCCATATGTTGGGGACGGCGTTTCCACCTGCAAACCGACCATGCTGCACTGAAGTGGCTTCACACCGTCAAAGAAACTAACAAAAAACTTCTTCGGTGGAGTTTAGCTCTCCAAGATTTTGATTTCGACATCCAACACATCTCAGGAGCTTCTAACAAAGTGGCTGATGCACTCTCCCGTGAAAGTTTCCCAGAGTCAACTGGTTAAAATCGTCCTTGAGATGTGGAAAATATTGTTAGTCTTTATGTACTTGGTAGTATATTTAGAGATGCATGTGTCTTAGTAACTCTGTTTTTCCTAGAGCTCCAGGAAGAAATCCCAGCCAGTGTTTCACCCTAGCTGAGATTTGGGGGGCGTGTCATAAATATAAAGGGAAGGGTAAACCCCTTTGAAATCCCTCCTGGCCAGGGGAAAGCTCCTCTCACCTGTAAAGGGTTAAGAAGCTAAAGGTAACCTCGCTGGCACCTGACCAAAATGACCAATGAGGAGACAAGATACTTTCAAAAGCTGGGAGGAGGGAGACAAACAAAGGGTTTGGGTCTGTCTGTATGCTGCTCTTGCCAGAGACAGAACAGGAATGGAGTCTTAGAACTTTTAGTAAGTAATCTAGCTAGGTATGTGTTAGATTATGATTTCTTTAAATGGCTGAGAAAAGAATTGTGCTGAATAGAATAACTATTTCTGTCTGTGTACTTTTTTTGTAACTTAAGGTTTTGCCTAGAGGGGTTCTCTATGTTTTGAATCTAATTACCCTGTAAGATATCTACCATCCTGATTTTACAGGGGGGATTTCTTTATTTCTATTTACTGCTATTTTTTATTAAAAGTCTTCTTTTAAAAAACTGAATGCTTTTTCATTGTTCTCAGATCCAAGGGTTTGGGTCTGTGGTCACCTATGCAAATTGGTGAGGCTTTTTATCCAACATTTCCCAGGAGAGGGGGGGGTGCAAGTGTTGGGAGGATTGTTCATTGTTCTTAAGATCCAAGGGTCTGGGTCTGTAGTCACCTAGGCAAATTGGTGAGGCTTTTTACCAAACCTTGTCCAGGAAGTGGGGTGCAAGGTTTTGGGGAAGTATTTTGGGGGGAAAGACGCGTCCAAACAGCTCTTCCCCAGTAACCAGTATTAGTTTGGTGGTGGTAGCGGCCATTCCAAGGATAACGGGTGTAATATTTTGTACCTTGGGGAAGTTTTGACCTAAGCTGGTAAAGATAAGCTTAGGGGTTTTTTTCATGCAGGTCCCCACATCTGTACCCTAGAGTTCAGAGTGGGGGAGGAACCTTGACAGCTTGTTATAATGGCATTGTAGTAGTACAGTAGAATTAAAACTCTCTTTTTTTCCTATTATAAATCCATATTTTCAACAGTTTTATATATTTTGTTGAAAAATTAGCTCTGAGCTGAAACTTGTCAAATGTGATGTTAAGTCTGGAAGTCCTAAACACAAACACCTTTCAAGCTTTTTTGAAATACAATATCCCAATCATGCAAAGGCTTCTGCTTGTGTTTACCTTTATTTGAGACACCCCCTTTGGCCTCTCAACCCTCTTAAAAAAATGGAAAAGGGAGAAAATTCCAAGACCGCCATGCCATGAAGTCCACTAGCGACTTTGCTACCAGTACTGATCTTATTTAAATAATGCTCGAATACTGCAGTGATGGTTGGCACTGTAAAATCATAAGATAAAGTGGTACCACTGACTTCAAGGGGACCACTTGTGTTCATAAGTGCTTTCACTGAGGCTTAAGAGCAAAAAGAATAAGGAGAGGAAAAAGAAGAGGGTTTTTTTTCTAGACTTCATTTGGGTGTACTTAAATCTAAGTACCTTTTGCTTGTTAAAACCAAATATTTCCAGCAGTTTGTGTATGAGGGCTAATCACTGACGGTTGTTTTTTTTTTTTTTTTTTTTAATTTAAAGCAGCTTCCATGTTTAATGTTCTCTAATCCAAAGTAAGACAGAAAATATCATAATGCCACTACATAAATCCATGGTACGCCTAGACCTTGAATTCTGGGTGCAGTTCTGGTTGCCCTATCTTGAAAAAAGATATGGTAGAATTGGCAAAAATACAGAGAAGGGCAACAATAATGATTAAGCGTATGGAACAGTTTCCATATGAAGAAAGATTTAGACTGGGACTGTTCAGCTTGGAAAAGAGATGGTTGAAGGGGGTATGATAGAGGTTGATAAAATCATAAATGGTGTGGAAAACGTGAATAAAGAAATGTTGTTTACCCCTTCACCTAACACATGAATCTGGGATCACCAAGTGGAAGTAATACGCAGCATGTCTTAAAAAAACCCATAAGGGAGTACTTCTTCATACAACGCAGTTACCCTGGCAATGAATTTCACAGGTTATGTTGTGAAGGCCAAAGGTATGACTGGGTTCAAAGAAGAATTAGATAAGTTCAAGGACGATAGATCCATGAATGGCTGTTAGCCAAGATGGTCATGGACGCAACCCCATGCTCTCTGTGTCCCTAAACCTCTGACTGCTAGAAGCTGGTCTTGGGTGACAGCGGATTGATCACTCGATTAAAATGACCTGTTCTGTTCGCTCTCTCTGAAGCATCTGGCACGAGCTGCAGTCGGAATATGTATGGCCATTCTTACGTTCTTAACCATTTAAGAGTCAAATTCACTCCCAGGGAGAGAGGGTCAGCATAAAGCTCATGCACAGCTTAAATCCTCCAAAATAGAGGTTAAGTAGTGCAGAGGTCTTGTGCTGGCTTTCTGAAGAGGGGTGAATTTTGTCCAAAGTGTATTAAAGACCTTTATGATGCCAACATACATTGTGAGCATGTGTGGCAATTACAGGTGAGATTCCATAAAAACTCCAACTGGCTTCTGTGCTGCATATGGTCACACAAGCCCCATAAATCCATTACTGAGGGATTGCCTTCCAGGCATCTATAGCACACAGTCAAGATGCAGTTTCCCCTTGTTAAATACAGCCTTACTGTAGCTGCTTGCATGTAGCATTCATTTGTACTAATGACATAACTGAAGAAATAAAAATAAGAGCAAAGAAATTATTACTGCTGTGAAAACTAAACTAAAGGAATAAGTATCTGGGAATCACAACCACAAAAATAAATAAATAATAAATCAGGGAAGAATTAAGCTTCCAACACTTTGGGCATAACAGGATTAGTTTAATATAACCCTGCTGTATCCCTCTACTCCTTTGCAGACAGGCATTCCCTCCCTTTTGTCCCCCCACTGGCAATGTTTAATGTATCAATTCACAGAGACAAAAAAGTAAATGATAAAGTTCAAAGTGCTAAAATGTTGGCACTAGATTGTCTGTCTCCCCACCCCCACACATTGTACTCTATGAAAGAGCAAAGGGACAGCTTCAGACCCTGCACTCTGAATCCCCAGAGGCTGGAGCGTGCAACTCTGTGGTACCATCTCTCCCTGCCGCTGGGTGGAGCCCGGCAGATGGAGCTCTACTGTGGGTTAAAACAGAAATTGGGGTAGCATAGCGGAAGTGTTGCTCCATTCTGGAGTTGGGTGACTGCATGGAAATGTAATCTGAAAATTGTATTACTTCCCTCTGTGTCCCCCCAGTGGCTGTTATTAGGCATCTTCCCCGAGACCCAGCCAATGACGGGGCAGTTGCAACAGAAGCCCCATATGATTTTTCAGTAGGCCAAATATAATCTTGTTAACATGACAAGTAAAAAACAATGCTCCTAGATTGAAGGTAACAGTGATTCAGGGAGCCCCTCAATGCAAACTGGCAGAGGGCCCACCATGCCTTAATCACATTAATCTGACACACTGACTGCCCCCAACTCTCTGTTGTCATAATCTGTATCTGGAAGGTACCATGCAAACTGTTAACACGCTGGTCATTAATACTTTTGTGTTACGTATGTATGGGTGGTATATAAAGAATGAGAGATGTGGGCTGGAAATATATTCTTAAAATGTGTTTGGCAACCAGTGCGTAAGCCCAGCCTGCCCAAGACAAAGGAACCTTGCTTTGCCTGCTTGACTGTCTCTCTGATGTAAATTTAGCAAGGTAAGGCCAGAAACAATGAAAGTAACATTTACATATGTAAGGGGACTGTTGCCTCCTTACAAACATTCAGTGGAGGTGTTTTAGTTCCTAGCTCCCAGTACTAAAAGGGGGGTCGATGGGAAATCAGGACCCTGAGTCCCCAGGAGCAATGGGGAAAGGCCAATGCTCCTGGTCAGCCTGAATGACAGGGCGGGCAGGCTAATCAGGGAGTCAGGAGGCCAGGGAAGTCCTGTCCTTCATGTGAGCTGGAATTGCCTGGGTGAGACAGAGTGGGGGCCGCGCTAAGGAGAAAGCAGGGGCCCAAGCTAAGCTGGGGCGCAGAGCTGCAGCCCCAAAGCCAGAGGCACAGCCCAGAGAGAGCAGACTTGTTCTGGGAGGAGAGCTGCAGCAACCAGAGGGGCCACAAAAGCAGCCCACGAAGCAGGTCAGTGCTGGGAGCAGAGTCACAGAAGCAGCCTGCAGAGCAGACTTGCCCTGGGAGCAGAGCTGTAGCAACCAGATGCAGAGGGGCCAGAGAAGCAGCCCCGGGAGCTGGAGGCAGAGCAGCAGCAGCAGTGCAGAGACAGAGTGGTGGAGCTGGGGCTGGAGCAGTCCAGAGCTGAGTGCAGTGAGCAGCTGGGGAGAGCAAGGGGGACCCTGGGCAGCGGGCCCAGCACAGGGAGACACCTCAGCCCAGAGGCTCTGCAGGCCAGACTTGGATCGTAACCCCGACAGGGCGGGGGCGACACTGGGAAGAAGGGTCCTACTACTTAGAGCCTGAGAGGGTGAGGCCACCATCAGAGCAAGCATCCAACCCACAGCATCCCTACAGCACAGCCAGGGCCTGAGAAGAAGGACCTGCCCTGACATTCCAGAGACACTGTTCGTGATGTTCCCTGCCACAGAGCGGGGTGATGTGTTTCCTTTAACCTTTCCCATTTTTCCATATGCTTTTTAAAATTAATTGTTGATTAAATAACTTGCATTTGCTTTAACTTGTATGTAATGGTCAGTGGGTCAGAGAAGTGACCAGTGTAGAGAGAGTACCCTGGAGTGGGGACACCCTAGCTCCTGTCCTAGGTGACCACAGCAGGGTTGGGGGTCCAGCCCCCCAGAAATCCTGGGCCCAGCCTTGTTGGGATTACGAGGACTCTGCCAAACAGGAGAGCGGAAGGGGAGTCCTCAAGGGCAAGGAAGTTACTGGGTAAAGGAAGTGGGAGCAAGGACTCAGATCCTTTCACTAGCCCACTTCACCGGGTCGCGCAGAAGCCAGAAAGTTCCCCATAATAGTGGGACTATTCCTCCGCTGACACATATACAGTAAGCAAAACCATCCAACAAGCAAGTGAGGGAGATGACCACTTAAGAATTACGATGGAGGATTGAAGCTATACCTCCCCCCATGAAGCTTTTCTGGCCCTTGAAATGGAGGCAATGGACTTTGGAAAATATAAGCAGAAAGCTGTTTTGGCATCCTTCACCAGCGGCATGCAAGCTCTTGAATCCTGAAAAAGGTGGATCCTTCAACCAACGGAGCTGAAGTCTCTAGAAACTGAGTATAGGTAAGAAACCTGCTTAGATAAAGATCATAACTTACTGAAGTTGTTTTAGTCACTAGAAAGCATGTTTTGTTTTGTTTGTAACCTTTCATATCTTTTCTTACTCTTACTTGAAATCACTTAAACCCATGTTCTTGTTAATACATTTATTCTTGTTATTGCAAAACCATCTCAGTGCTGTTATACTGAAGTGTAAATCTTCAGCTAATTTAATAAGCTGTTGTGCTTTCTGTGGAACAGCAAATTTAATAACTTCTGTGAGGGTCCAGTGAGAGGGACAGGACACAGCAGAAAGACATCTCTGAGGAGCTCGGGAATTGGGGTTCACTGATTGGTACCTACAAGGCAAAGTTTGGACTGGCAGAACCCTGAAGAGTGTGCTGTCAAGGTAGATGGGCTCGGTGGTGCGTCCAGGAGCTGACTCATAGCTCGGCAGCAGCAGAGCTCGCTTTTGCTGAGGCAGAGCGGTGACAGAGTGGCTCACAGGTTTGGGTGCCTGGATCAAAATATCACAGCAACTAGGCCAGATTTCAGTGGAACTGAGTTTGCACTCTGAGTCATTGGAGGTTTTTAGTGGCAATCAAGAGCTAGTACAGCATAGGCATACAGCATGAGTTAAACTGTGTATCAGTGTGTACTAAGACTGCACGACAGGACTTATAAAACCTCAATCTTCAGCCCATGGATCTGCTGGGCCTGACTCTTATTCACCCTCAAACCATTTTAAACAAGGCAGGTGAAATAAAGGGGCAGTTACATGAACAGACACTTGGAGCTTCTTTACACTGCCGGTAAAAGGGCATTATTGTAGATAAGAATCAGGTCTGTAATGTATATTTATTCTTTGTCTATGCAGGATCGTCTGCCTCTAGTATTTTACTTCAAAGAGCAAATTTTAATATAGTTTATTTCATCTCTTTGCTTAGCAGTGACTATTTCAGGGTACACATTTTTGCCCTTTTAAATGAAACACAAAAGTAAGCATTCTGAAATACAGTCTCTTTTGCCAAAAATTACTCTCTCACTGTTCCCCTACAGATTCTCAGACAGATGTTAACGCTATTTCTGCTGGAGGAGCATGTCTTCATGCCACCGTTTACATCCATTTTGGCTCAGAGCCCCCCCCTTTTTTTTTCCTGTTTCTTGCAGGGAAACTCATCATGAATTCTGTTGTGAAAGTGCTCTGCAAAACACATTTATATGCCTCCAAGCCAAAGAAAGTCATTTTCCTGCTGATTTTTCCACCTATAAGAAAATTTAGTACATGTCCTTTTGGCTATTCTAACTATTTGAGCAAACTAACACGCTTTAGGAAATCATGAAACAACTGCTACCTGCTAAGGAAGAGGAGCCTGTCCTGGATAGAACTAATTGTATCTCCACCCTTACAAGTCTGGTGTGAGTTTTCAAACAGTGTATTGCCCCATTTTTGTACTAATGATTGCATATGTTTTTCCGTGGTCCTGTTACAGAAGGCAAAATTAATAATTATGCCAAAGGAGGTTAATGTGTATCTAATATAGGGTGCTGACAGAGAACATAACAAAATGTTTGGCCTAATCCTAAAACCCTTAGGCACTCCTAATTTTATTTAACACTTATCTTTTAGATGCTCTGAAAGTCAGACATAACAGGAAAGACTAAAGAAGAAACTCTATTACTGGAATCCCCAGAAGTTAAAGTTTTTGCCTTGAGGAAAGAGAACAACTGCAAAATTTAGAATCCATCTTTTTTACGCAGCTAATGGCCTGTGGTTATTTTGTCTCTTGTATAACATTTCGTATTGGCCACTTCAGACTTAAAAGCAGGTCACAATATTTCAGCAGCTCTAGTGCATTAATTAAATAACTAAAAAGGTTTAAAAACAATGCCCAGCGGACAGAGGCACTGAATTGAATTCAGAAGAGTAATTATTAAGTAGATTTGCAATAACTGAGCAAATAAATATAAGTACTATTGAACTTCAACTTGGCAAACAGTTACTTTGAAAAAAAAAGTATCAAGTGATATGGACAACCACCATGGAATGACCATTCATCTCAGAGGTTTTGTGTATTGTAGGAGATATTTTTGTGGATAATTCATCTCTACATATGGTCTTCTTTTAAATGTAGGTATAGTGAAGCGGAGTATTATATCTTGAATCCGTCAGAATAGTGATGCCTCTCTAACCTGTCTGAGAAGAAGGCTGTACAGGGAGGGAATTCCAGGCATAAAGAATGGCATGTGGGGAAAGATGAATGGGGAAAGGGCAATCAAAGCTATTGTAAATGACAGAGCCAAGGAGAGTATGAGGGGGATGACACAAGTTATGTGAGGCTAACAAATAGTAACACCTGTTCTATTTCATAGGGTAAATGAAAATTTATAGCTACATAAATTGTAACTCATTTAAAAGAAAAATGTGAATTTGAAGTAGTATGATCATTAATAGCTTAGCATGATTTATCTCCATATGAGTATAAAAATGACAGTTCTCTGTTGGATTGCTGGAATTCATAAATACAGGCGATACTTGGAAACAGTCAGTCGTCTTCCTGGCTAAAAGGTTATGTTAAATGTTCTGTTTTTCCTCTGTTTAAAATCTTTATGGACAGAATGTCCACACAGTGAGCAGCTGCTCTGGACTGAAAACAATACTAAATAACTTATAGTGCACATGATACTATATAGCCAAATTGTTTACCCCTCATATTTAAGCAACATCACTATTTGATGGTTAGATATGGGGATAATGAGTGGCAGGAAAGGAGAACCAACACAAACTTTCATGCAAACCAAACTAAGCCTTGATCTAACATTCTTGATTTTAACTTAAAAAGAAAAAGAGAGAGAGAGAAGATTCTTTTAATTTAATTTCTAAAAACAAACAGACCAAAAAAACCCCAAATACTTGCACACATCTGCACTTTATGGCTTGGGTCCAGAGCGGAAGCAGAAGTGTTTGAAATACCACATGAATGTCTGTTAGTGAGGGGGAGAGGGCTTGTTTCCAGTACATCTGGGTCCTTGGGCTAAACCCAACAATTCTGGAATCCCCACTGCCTGTGCATAAGACAAGGCAGGAGCTCTGCTTTGGCTGATATTCCACCAACTTGGCCTGATATTAGACAGAAGAATACCAGTCAGCACACGGTGTAGAACAGCAGACTTGAAGTGAAATTCTAGGCCCATTGAAGTCAATGGTGGAACTCACTGAGTTTAATGGTACCAGGATTTCACCCCAAGATGTCAACAGCTTCCAGGCAATGGGCAAGATTTTGGTTGCATCTGTCATTTGCTTTGTGTAGTCTTCAGCACAAGGCAGCAAGAAAGACATTTCAGCTTCCTGAAAAATCTCTCTCTCATAATTGTATAGCCAGCGGGCATAGAATCCTTGTACCCCAGAATAGAGGGCATGGCCATGGAAAGGGGGACACAGAGCACCACTGCTCTCCATTATTTCTGACTAGTGCAATGGCCTCTTGTGGTCCTGGACAGCTGGGCCAAACTTAGAGCTACCTGAAGTCTGCTCTGACTTATGATGAGGTCTGGACCTAGCTGTCCTTAGAATCCCAGGGGCTTTAAAGGTAGCACACAGCCACCTGTGCCCAGCACTGTGAACTGCATCTCAGCATAGCTTTCATAAAGCTTAGAATGTGGGTCCATGGCTCAGGCCAACATCTGGTTAAAAAACAAAGAAGAATGTGGGGGACATTGACAGGAGGCAAAGAATTGCATCTTCCACACAACAATGTCTCTCAAATAACTGTGAATAAAGATTTCTGACGAAGTTTCAGATGGTGAGCTATTTTATGCATATATATTTATATATATGTATATATAGTGTAATAAATATACATGGCTCCTTGTATTACATGTGTGAAAACTGTGCCAAACAGATAATATGGACCAGACACACTTAGTTTCTTTTTCTCTGTACATAAATTTCAGGAATTATATTTTAATAATGATTCTACCCTGCCTTAGGAGTGGTGGTTAATGTCAAACAAATGGAGCCAGTACTCTTCATGCAGTTTCAGGTTTCATCAGATAATCTCAGTGTGAAATCATTCTGCTTTGCTTTGTTTCATCTGATGCAATGTCTAGCCTTATTAAAATTACAGATAAAAAGAAGCAATGTATAATTTGATTAAATCAGTTCTAGAAGTTGCTCCTAGGGCCTAATCCAGAGCCCACTTAAGTCAATGGAAGTCTTACTGTGTGGTTTGCTTTAAAATAGGATGAGTAACTGTTACTTGCATTTCAGATATTCTCTGTTTATAATGAAAATCAATTAACTTACTTGCATCTAAAATGTTTGATACTGTCGCAGTTAGAATCTATCATAATTTAAGTCAAAATGTAAGGATATTAACATACAACCTTTACAATTTGTTAGGGAAGAAACTTTAATCCACAAATGGTTTTAGTTAATCTCTAGTTTCTAGGCACACTGGTGGAATGTTATATAGGTATAAAGTGAGAGTTGGTAGTCCATAACTGAGTTCGTGTATATGCCACAAGCACAACTATATCAGCGGCTCTAGTTACAACCCAGTTCCCTTCTCCAGTGTAGATGGCACCTTCAACTATTTTGTAATCAGGCTTCTTCAGCAAAGAGAAGGCATTCAATAAAGCTAAAATATAGAGTATAGCAAAATCCACGCTACTCTGAGGAGATGATTTGCTGAGCCCCTAAGAGTGCATCACAGAACTCTCAGCCTGGGGGAGCTCAGTATGTGTTTGTTTCATATGCTACCTTTACATCTTCCCAATTCTGAGGTGTGGTGGTGGCAGGTGCTGATACTGCTGGAGAGGTCCTCAGCATAACTCGGATAGCTTTTTGCTAATGATTTGATTGGGCCCCTACCGCCTAAATATGGCCGCCATATAAACACAAACATATACCAGAAAACCTTGCTTATGTGCAGATGGCTGGACAGAAAAACACTTTTTTTCTGAATGAATTGCAGCAATGGTGTGCGAGGAAGGCTGTTTTGGGAGGAGTTTGTGTCTTAGAGTATGCTCTGTACAGATAATCCCTAAGACTATTCTTAGCAGTAACAAGAATCCATTTTAGCCTTCAGCATTGGGACTCTTACTTGTATTTACTTTATGCACAGGAATAACTCCAAAGATAATAAACACTGAACCACAATGTGGCTCAAAAGTCCCAACCTTGTCTAGTGGACACTGTACAGTCACACTGCCCCAGGAAGAGCAGCAGACAGGCACAATCTCTGTCACGGATGCTCCTTGCGTGAGCAATGTCTTCCACCAATTTGGCTTTCCATCCACAGGCTGGTTAGGGATTGTGGGGAAGCATGACTCCTCATTCTTAAACAGTCTTTACCTTCCTTTCTCAAAGAGGGGCCCATGAATCACCAGTCCCAGCATGAAGGACCTCAGTGCTGGCAACTCTCATTATTTTATCAGCAGTCTCATGATAGTTTTTGTTTCTTAAAGTCCCAGATCCTAGAGTTGTGAAAATCCCTCCTTTGGGTTTTTTGTTTTGTTTTGTTTTTTAAACATAAGTTTCTAGTCATTGAGTCTTGTGGAGAAAAGCCTGAAAATGTGATCTAGGTGCACCCTAAAGAATAAATATCAGAATCTTAATAAAAAGAAAACAAAATATTTCTACCGTGAACTCGTGGTTTTTGAATGAATGGTATTGAAAATATTGGGGAATGAGTGGCCCTTACACAGCTGTACAGTGCGAGGGGGATTTTTGCTCACTTCTGTGTGGCTGCATAAGAGCTACACATGATCTAGCCCATGTGTTTAAACACATGCAGTTTGCATATAATTGACAGACTATAATTTCTTTATTAGGTACACTGTCTTTTGCTGTTCTATAAATATACATAGTAGACCATAATGATCAATCATGAAATTAGCACAAAAGTATTCAAACAGTAATTTTAAAATGCCACTGCAAACTTTTTAATCTTTAAAAAAAATCTTTGTCTATCAGTTCCTTACTTTTAGTATAACACCTCAGAATCTCAAGACACAAATCTGTTTGCAAGGTAAGCTTGACTCTCCATTTTGTGACTTTTTTTTTCTGCTGCCAGGTATGCTTCTGCAGTGAAAACACTGTTTGTTTCCTGATTTGTGTCCCTGAGCAGAATGTTGATATTGTTGCCCCTTGCAGATTCACAGGTCAAATTCTTGTCACACACAGTCTGGGTATGTTCATGGTGTAACTTGTTTTATTTACATTGTACACCAGTCCTTTGACGGAGGTATTACAAACAGCATGCAGGCAACCCCCTTTGTTAGGGATATCAGTCCTAACAGCACTGTCCAATTTCAACTCTACCTCAAGAATTTACTCTAATTACAGAGGTTAAGACTAAGAGCAAGCACCTCGCTGCTTGGTACAGCTACGTCAAAGAAACTGCATCAGAAAAACAGCAACACTGGTATTTCTTCTAAGACTAAAAATTGCTTTCAAGCAAAGAAGATGAAGGAAAAAAACCTGTGGTGTATGTGTAACAGCATCAGGTATTGACCTCTGCCATAACAATATCATTTACATGTTGTCTATGGCTTTCCATTGATTCGCCCAAGTACCAGCTCCTTGACATCTTCTCTGCCTCTCGTCTCCCTAATCTCTAGTCTACCTTTACTCTGTTTCCTGAAACTGTTTCCCACTCACTCTAAAGCCTAGCATTCATTCCTCCAAACTCCCTGCTACCACTTCTTTCCCCAGGTAAACGTTTGTCAGCCCCTCGTGACTGATTTTTCTCTCTGTGACTGGCTGGCTGGCTAACCTTAAGTCTGACCTCCTTCATCATTTTGACTCAGAACTGAAGCACACAAAGTCAATAGGCACTACAAATCTGTTGTATACTGGGAGAAGGAGAAGGTATCCTTCCAGTATCCTCTCAAGAAAATATTTTGCAACCATTTCACCCTCAAGGATACTGAAAATTTAGGCCCCAATCCTGCCCATAGATGCAAACAGGTGAATCCTTGTGTCTTCACAGAGTCCTCTTACTTAACAAGGGTCTAAGAGTGGGTATCTCTTTGCAGGAGTGGTGCCTTATTTTGGAATGGATGGGTTATTCTGTACAAAAGGTATAACTGGTATGACAGGCAACAAAACTGCTGAATGTTTCTTGCACATGTTATGCAATTGTTCACTGTATTCCATCCACATATCACACCCTACACTGAAGAGTGCTAGAATTCACATACCCTTAGGCTTGGCAGAATTCATTTTTAATTTTTTTTTTATAGTTTTAACAGATAATACCAATGTTTATTTTTAAGCATTTTCTCCCACTTTTTACTGATTTTAAGTTTTCACACTTGTGAAAACTTAAAAGGGGATCAGGGAATAATTATTTAATGACAGTAGATGGTGAGATTGAAAAAGTTAAAGCTTTATAACCATCAAACAACACATTGTCAACATCACTGTGACAATATACAATGTAATATCCTTAAATCAAACTCTAAGTTCTCAAGCATTTTTCTCTCTCTGCCTATCTGTACATTTCAGTTATTAACAGTGGAAATATTTTTTTGTCGGGTTGTATGTATGGTGAAATTGTTTACTGATAAAAATCTAATCTTTCCAAGCCTGCTTGCATGTAGAATTACATGAAATTGGAAATGCTATAACAATGATGGCAAATCTCAGGAAATCAGAGATTTTGATCATACACATCATTGTCTGGCAAGGGCTACAGATAATCTATTTTTCCTCTGTACCTAAAGCCAATGGCTATCTTGCTGGAAAGTTTTTTTGTTGTTGCTTGCATATCTCACTCCCCAGAATTCTAAGAAATTGAGTTGATCCTTAAGAAGATTATTGATATGAAGAAGCAGCCATGGCTAAAATGTTTTATTTTTCCTGCCTTAAAAATTGGCACTTTTTGCTGAATTCCCTTAATTGTTCAGAAGTACAATTTCAATCTATTCAGTTATTTGAGGCAGAGTTCTGTGCATAGCTGGCTAATCATATGTAGTAGGTAAGTGGTTCCAGTTGGAGTTGGCACTAAGGGACAGGAAGAAGAGTTCTCCAGATATGTAAAGTTTTTATTCATGGTGTGTAAAAGTTACAAAAATAAAAAGTCTTGTGTTTGATGTTTCAGGTTTCATGTAAAGCAGGGCAGTTGTTCCTTTAACCATATTAGTGCTGAATCCAGTACTGTAAGCCAATGAAAGGACACTGTAAGCTTAATCATATGTTGCAAACACGTGTATTTACCTGTGATAGACCTTAGATTATTAAAAGTAAAAATTTTGAATATCCAGTGTACTTTTATATGCTCTTTACCTCTTTATTTCATTTGTCATGGGGTAGTCAGTTAGGTCAGACTCTCCCTTGTTTAAAGTCAGCTTCACATTCAGGTTCTTAGCATGTCAGCGTTAGGTTTCAAACACTGCATGGGATTTTTTAAATAACTATCTGTTTCCTTTGGGATTTTATGAAGTACTGTGAAATTATTTCTATGGGTCTTTGATTTTTCCCACAGCTCAATTTTACAAAATGTATCTTGTACTGAATTTAAGTTGACAGTGTTCCTTTAAGTGTCTGGTCATAGCTTAACTTTCAATTCTTTGAAACAATGTTCTGCATAACCCTATAGCCATGATCTCTTACCTGGTACAAAATTACTTGTATGTTACTTAAATCCCATTCAGAAATTTTACATAAACTTGCGGGGGGGCTGGTGGGGGAATTTGGTTGAGACATAGCAAAGTATAAGAAGATTAGGTGCGCAGGGACCTCTCCACTAACCTCCCAGAAACACCACATTGAGGTAGCCCTATTATTTATCTGTTCAAATACCATCACACAGATTCATGTCCTCACAAGAGTCAGACAGTGGTAGCATGCAACACACAGTAACAGACCTTTCTGATGGAGCACTTTCTTTAGTAATTCCCTGGTCATTACTAGTTCTACCCTGTGTAGGGTTACCTATTGGAACTTTTTTCCTAGCATGCCTTGCTAGGATTGACCCTTTAATTTGGCAGAGCTAAGCAACTTCAATCCCAACATGGCCATTTTGTAACTGGTTGTTGCTGCATTTCTTTCACTTCTAACTGGTAGGTACTCAACTCTTTCTTTTTCTTTCTTTTTTTTTTTTTTCTGTTCTTATTCCTCCGGAGATACCACATTCTTACAAGCAGTGATAAGCTGCCAAAATCTTAACAATGGGTTTCCTCCTCACCCCATGAGGGGGTCGTTGCCCACCCCCACCCCCCGGGACTCCTGCCCCATCCAACCCCCCTGCGTTCCTTGACGCCCCCAACCCAGGACCCCTGCCCCATCCACCTCCCTCCCCTGTCCCCTGACTGCCCCCAGAACAGGGCAGGAGGGTCTCATGGGCCACCGTAGTGGGTGCCTACCCCACCCCTAAGAGCCAGAGGCACCTGCCAGGGGGGTGAGGTGGGGAGTCCCAGAGGTGCTTACCTGGAGCAGCTCCCAGGAAGCATCCAGCAGGTCCCTCTAGCTCCTAGGGCTGGGGGAACGTAGCTGGGAGGGAGCAGGGGGAGCGGCCGCTCCCTCACTGATCACATAAAAAGTGGCACCTTAGGCGCCGACTCCCTGGATGCTCCGGGGCTGAAGCACCCACGGGGAAAATTTGGTAGGTGCAGAGCACCCACCGGCAGCTCCCCACCCCGCGCCCGGCCCCAGATCACCTCACCTCCGCTCCGCCTCCTCCCCTGAATGCACCGCCCCGCTCTGCTTCTCTGCCCCCCAGTTTCCCGTGAATCAGCTGTTCGGCGGGAAGCCGGGGAGGGCTGAGAAGCAGGCGGCGGCTTCACTCTCAGGCCAAGGGTGGTGGAGGTGAGCTGGGGCAGGGAGTGGTTCCCCTGCGCCTCCCCGCCCCCCCCCCCGGGGTTACCTGCTGTGGGTTGCCTACTCGCGCGCCCCCCCCCAGCTCCTCCCCCAGCTACACTCCCCCGCCCCGCTGGAGCACCCATGGAGTCGGCGCCTAAGGCGCCACTTTTGGCCGGTTAAATTTAGAAGTCCCTTGTGGAACAACCGGTTCTAAAAGGGCTTCTAAATTTAACAACCGGTTCTAGCGAACCGGTGCGAACCGGCTCCAGATCACCATGGTTTACAGGGATTACAAAGCTATTACGAATTTACAAATTCACCTTAACAACCTTGAATTGAAGAGTATTTGAATAGTTTGGAGTTTGTTTTCTGATAAAGTGGAAGCTTAATTTGGAATTTTCCAGCATTCTAACATTTTGTGTTTTTGAGACAAATGCACAATTTTCAAGAGTTTAGCTCCAGGTTATTGAAATACGGTAGTGTAAGAGAAACTACAGACATGAAATATCCAAAGACTATATCAACTTCATAAGTGTTATGTGTATCAATCTGGGCTAAGGATTGTATTCTGGCTTTGTAGGGATGTTACAGGACTTCCTGCAGGAACTAAAATCACTGAGTGGTTGCAGGGAGGCAGTAATTAGTGCTGCTCCCTAGTTAAGTAGCAAGTCTGGAGAAGTCTCACCCCCTTGGGAAAACTGAATATACTGGCTTGATGTGGCTAAAGAAGCCTAGTAACCAACTGAATATTCTATTAAGTAAAGGCCCTGGCATGGGGAGAAAGGCCACATACTTGATCCAAGAACTGACATGGGACTGTGACCAGAGGGACAGGCGCTGTGAGAGGACCTTAAGTACTCTGACCCCTGCCAGGGTCTCCCTGTGGAAGATGGGTGCCGTTTGGTAAGCCAAACCCTGCATATGAATTGTACTTTGTTTTCAAGATATTTTTCTCTGTGACGCTTTTGTTATGAATAAATAATACTTTGCTTCATGAAGGCTGGTTGGTCACTGATTAACTTCCTCATTACCCATGAGGAAACAGGACTACGGTTGCTGACCTAAAGTCAGACCTGTTGGGGTGATCACAATGAATTGCAGCTTAAATGCTCAGCCTAAACAGAGTGTGTGTCATGGGCTCTGCCCCAAGAAGGCCATGGCTAGAGGCCTGAAATTTACCTGGTGGGGTACCTTGAAGGAGGCCACAAAAGGATCAGAGGTACAGTTACATGAGCTGTGACAATCAGCTTAGGACTTTCCTGAGGTCATTAAAAACGTTTAAGAATTTCTCAGAGATAAGAATCTCTTAGCAGCTTGCAAGGCCTACAGAATGGTCACAGGTCCTTCTCCGACAGATTATCATCTCAACATATGGCTTCTGCCCTTCTACATAACAGAAGCCTTGGCCACTCAATGACTTTTCAGTTTTGTCCTTTCCAGACAGGATCCACCTGCCACCCATATAGTTCCAAGTCTGCCTTGACTCCTCTTAACTCTCCACATTATAACTGCCTCCATCCAAGTCATGCACACTTTGAAAAGCAAATATCAAACCGAGTATGTTCTATGCATTTCTAAAAGATCTATCTGTATACATTTCACAAAGTGTATATGTAATGTGGGTCTTATTTTCCAGTATGTGAGTGACCTCCTGACATTGGTATTCTGTTCTTCCATCAGTGTTGCCCCTCTGCTGTGCAGCAGCAGATGTCCCGCGCCTTTCAGGTAGGCCTCCCAATTAGAGAAGAAATCAGTGATGTGGCGTCTGTGTACATTCTAAATGTAGCTTTGCTTTGTTTACACACACACAGAACAGTTCTTACATGGGATGGTCAGAGATCTTGTAGAGCTATCCCTTCATCCTGGAATCCAAGCCTAACACCAATGCCATGTTCCCAGAGAGCAACTCTGCCTCACAAATTGACTTATAGACTTTGTCTTAAGGAACGATTGTGATCATCTAGTCCAGAGGTTGGCAAACTACGGCCTGCGGCTGCCAGACACGCTGCTCTGAGCGGCATGGTAAGGGGACCGGGGCGAGGAGTCCCGGGGGGCCGTCAGGGGACAAGGAGCAGGGGGGGGGTTGGATGGGGCCGAGGTTCTCGGGGGGGCGGGTCAGGGGACAGGGAACGGGGCGGGGGTTGGATAAGCGTGGGAGTCCTGGGGGGCCTGTCAGGGGGCGGGGGTATGGATAGGGGTCGGGGCAGTCAGGGAGTGGGGAGCAAGGGGGTTGAACAGGGGGTGAGAGTCCCGGGGGGCCTGTCAGGGGGTGGGGGGTCCCGGGAGGGGGGGGTCAGGGGACAAGGAGCACGGGGGGTTGGATGGGTCGGGGGTGGGAAGTGGGAGGGGGATGGGGACAGGGCCAGACTGTTTGGGGAGGCACAGCCTTCCCTACCAGCCCTCCATACGCTTTTGCCACCCTGATGTGGCCCTCGGGCCAAAAAGTTTGCCAACCCCGATCTAGTCTGACCTCCTGCACATTGCAGGCCACAGAACCTCACCCACCCACTCCTGTAATAGACCCCTAGCCTCTGGCTGAGTTACTGAAGTCCTGAAACCATGGTTTAAAGATTTCAAGTTACAGAGAATTCATCATTTACACTAGTTTAAACCTGCAAGTAACCTGTGACCCAGGCTGCAGAGGAAGGCAACCCCCGCCAGGGTCTCTGGCAATCTGACCGGGAAAAAATTCCTTCCCAACCCCAAATATGGCAATCAGTTAGACCCAAGCAACCCAATCAGAGACCAAGCAGAGAGCAAACAGAGAGCTGCTCATGCAGATCCTTCTACTCAGAACCATATGTAACTGAAATCTTACACCACAAGCTTTTTTTTCTGGAATAAAACCCTGCTCACATACTGAAGGTATGTCTTCACTTTGAGTGAGGGGTGTGATTCCCAGCTTGAGGAGCCATACTTGGGCTAGCTCCTGTTGAGCTTGAGTGCTAAAAATAGAACATAGCCACAGCAACCTGAGCTCAGTCAGAGGGTGGGAATCA
This sequence comes from Caretta caretta, assembly GCF_965140235.1. Lineage (NCBI taxonomy): Eukaryota > Metazoa > Chordata > Testudines > Cheloniidae > Caretta > Caretta caretta. Next base: position 169,288,972 of record NC_134206.1, read on the forward strand.
CACCTTAGGTCAAATGTACATGTAGTTTAGCAGAGAATCTGGAAGGCTGTGCAACAGCGCCACCTAGTGACACCTACCATAACTGGTAGAACCAGGTAGTCATGCCAATGGTTGAAATTGCTAATTCTTGCCATTATGACCCCTGTTTTCAGTTGCTTTTTACTTTGCCAGACTTAACCATTCAGGCTAAAGTTTTCCATGCTTGCTCTCTGCTTCAAGCTAATGTTTTTAAAGCTTCTTCAAAAACCATTCAGTCATTTCCAAGAATGAGGTTAGAGAAAAATAGTTAACTTTGCCAATATTAAGTTTGTTTCCAAATGTTCCTTTGAAGAGTTCTAGTAACGCCACGCGTTAGAGCAGAAACTTGAAATTGTTGTCATGAAAATCTACCCAGATGTAGGGAAACTATAATGCTCTGGAAATGGCTATTACCACATACTAGGGAAAGCTTCTGTGAAGCTTGCAGCTAAAAATCTGACTATTCCCTATGTACTGAGCATGTCCCAGCCCTGCAGAGCCTCCTATGTGGTGGAGACAGAGCTAGATATCTGGACCAGGAGAATGCAGAAGCTGCAGAAACTCCTACCTTCTGCTCGGCCTAGAAGAAGGTACATGGCCTATGAATCAGTGAATGGCATTGTCTTTTTTGTGACCCCCCAGAACTTATAGTATCTGAATAAAGTAGTCAGCCCAATAGATTGGCCAGTGAAAACTGGAAGATTGTTATTGTTCAGAAGATAGTCATTTTTATGAATCCTCTTGAACCTTAAGATTGTCTTTAGCTTTAGATTTGGGCTCTGGGAAAACCTGATTCTTACTGGCTATTTTCCCCATCAGCTTGTCCGTTCTTAGCCAGATGCAATACATTGTATGTTAGTGCAAACTATACTGTGCTGAACTAATATACTACAGGGCAATATTTTCTTTTTCAAAATCCAGACTACAGCATCGTGATTGTCCAGTGTATTTCCTCTATGAAGTGAATGATTCAAGGAAACATATACGCTATTCCTTTCTCGTTAATAGACTGTACGCTATTGGATCTCTCTGGGTTTGTAATAAGGTGCAGCATTCATGCTAGCATATTGTCCTAGGACTAAAAGGTCTTTTGGAAAACATTCTAAAATAAGTTTTGTTTATATGCTATTCAGAACACTGTCTTTTTTTTTTAACAAGAAGTCTTGGGAGTGAAGTGGGGGAGGGGGGATGGCTTTTAAATACCAGAATAAATGTGAGTGTGTTTGCATCATAAATTGTTCTCTTTATTGTAATAATCAGATGTCAGGCAAATTCCAGTCATAGTCTGATGGCGAGGCTGTTGACTAAAGATACTTTGCAATCTGGCACACCCTCTTACTATCTAAGAGCAAGTACTCAATTATCTGCTGATCTGTCCTCAAAGGCTAACACAAACAAATACATGGCCTAACCATAAAATGCCAAAATAAAGTGGCACACTACCATATTTGCACAGGAAGCTGTAAGTCAATGTGTCTGTTTACTCAATCTGTTGTGACAAAAAGGGATGTTCTAGGTCAATATAACTTGCAAGGGGGACTTATGGATTAGTTTCTTGCTTTTTGGGTGCACCTGCTTCAGAGTCAATCAGGACTGAAATGCTGTTGGCACTAAAATGACAAAATGCATGCAGTGTTCAGTATCACAGTCCAAGTTTCTCCTCCCCAGCATCTGAAGCATTCTGGGAATTTGTGCAGCCATTTTATTTTCCTTTTAAATACAATTCCTTCAATTTGTGTCTTTATGCTCCTCCAGTTCTTGACCTAACAAAGTATTTTGCAGTTTAAAATGCATACTTTTTTGGCCACTATAGGCCAAATTCCACCCTCTGATGTTGCATTCAGTTCCTAATGGGGCTGACCCAGAAAAAAACATGATTAGCAGTTCAAAGAAGGAGAATGAATATCTGTCCTTACTAGAGCCCTATGTCTCAAGCTCAGACCAGGGAGACTGATACACTTAGGAAGAAATATCAGTCTGAGTGGGTGGAAGATCATCTGTTCTTCTAAATCAAACTACAGGACACATAATGGTTTCTCTTTTGAGACTTAAAATCAGGTCTTAAATCTGGTCTTAAATCAGGTCTTAAGATCTTAAAATCAGGTCAGGTGGGTAGAAAGTTGGCTAGATTGTCGGGCTCAACGGGTAGTGATCAATGGCTCCCTGTCTAGTTGGCAGCCGGTGTCTAGTGGAGTGCCCCAGGAGTCGGTCCTGGGGCCGGTTTTGTTCAATATCTTCATAAATGATCTGGAGGATGGTGTGGATTGCACTCTCAGCAAATTTGCGGATGATACTAAACTGGGAGGAGTGGTAGATATGCTGGAGGGCAGGGATAGGATACAGAGGGACCTAGACAAATTGGAGGATTGGGCCAAAAGAAATCTGATGAGGTTCAATAAGGATGAGTGCAGGGTCCTGCATTTAGGACGGAAGAACCCAATGCACAGCTACAGACTAGGGACCGAATGGCTAGGCAGCAGCTCTGCGGAAAAGGACCTAGGGGTGACAGTGGACGAGAAGCTGGATATGAGTCAGCAGTGTGCCCTTGTTGCCAAGAAGGCCAATGGCATTTTGGGATGTATAAGTAGGGGCATAGCGAGCAGATCGAGGGACGTGATCGTCCCCCTCTATTCGACATTGGTGAGGCCTCATCTGGAGTACTGTGTCCAGTTTTGGGCCCCACACTACAAGAAGGATGTGGATAAATTGGAAAGAGACCAGCAAAGGGCAACAAAAATGATTAGGGGTCTGGAACACATGACTTATGAGGAGAGGCTGAGGGAACTGGATTGTTTAGTCTGCAGAAGAGAAGAATGAGGGGGGATTTGATAGCTGCTTTCAACTACCTGAGAGGTGGTTCCAGAGAGGATGGTTCTAGACTATTCTCAGTGGTAGAAGAGGACAGGACAAGGAGTAATGGTCTCAAGTTGCAGTGTGGGAGGTTTAGGTTGGATATTAGGAAAAACTTTTTCACTAGGAGGGTGGTGAAACACTGGAATGCGTTGCCTAGGGAGGTGGTGGAATCTCCCTCCTTAGAAGTTTTTAAGGTCAGGCTTGACAAAGCCCTGGCTGGGTGATTTATTTGGGGATTGGTCCTGCTTTTGAGCAGGGGGTTGGACTAGATGACCTCCTGAGGTCCCTTCCAACCCTGATATTCTATGATTCTATGATTCTATGATTCTAGGTCAGAGATTGCTAGCCAAGATAGAGGAGAGAACCCTGATCCAGAATCTCAAGTGGATGAAGAAGTGGATCCAAGAAAACCCTCTAGTGAGGTGAAAATACTTTTATAACTGAACATAAGCATATTTCAATTGTCTCTGGAATTGGTGTACCACTTATCGAGTCAGTTTCTCTCTCTCTCTTAAAAATTGGCAAAAAGAGTAGTGCTTTCAGTGCAAGTGGCAAAAGAGGGGATATAGATGTTTGATATCACACAAGTCTGTGGTTTGCTCTGCTCAGAATGAGTGCTTTGAAAAATATAAAGCTGTCAAACAACTGGGTTGTTGCTAAGCTGTTTGCCTCATTTCAATAACTATCGAGACCTATTGCGTGACTTCTAAACCTCAGCCCACAACAAAGGGAGAAGCTGCACCCCAATTAATTACCAATACAAGTATTAAATAGTTCACTAATTTAGGTAATTCATTAACATTTTCATTTGTTATACCCATCAATGCCTTGACCAAAATCAGAAACACTAATGATCAGCATTAAATGCTAAATCAATTAAATGAAACATTACATACTCCAGAACTTCCCATGGGACTTTTCTTTCTCAGTCTCTACTGAATTAATGCACATGCTTTGTGTTGGGAGTGAAGCATAAGAAAGGTCCAGACTACATGTGATAAAGATTTCATGGCCCTTTTTGTAAGGGAAGGGACAGTTGTCCTGTTGTCCTGGATAAACTCACTTTGCAAAAATATGTTTTTCCTTCCAAATTCCTCCTGCAATTTGAAGTGAATGATTTTCTGTCCATTACTTTGTTCTAAATTTTTGTGTTGCTTTGCACTGCTGAGCAACTGAATTATTCCACCCGAGCTGGTTGCACTTCAGTGCTGGGTGTCATGAATCGTATATCTATGATCTGTGAAGATGCAAATTGTCTTGGAAAGCTCCAGGAATCGAGGGCCCATGTATATACGAGATACCTTGTTGCTAAAACTGTCATTCATTGACTCCTGTGCTGCCAGGTTCAGCAGGCACTTAAAACACTAAATGGAAAATAAACTGTCCTGTCACCAGTAGGCTCTGGGCACAGTAGGTCAGATTTGAAACGTACCATGTGGTGTGGGAAGTATGCACTGCTCTTTGCCCATTCTGTATCTGTTCTGGGAACAAGCGGAAGGCTACTGTCTGGAACCTTTCGCCAGTATTAAAATTAGGAAAGGAAAATAGTGATTACAAAATGTTTTTGATTCAGGGTGCAGTTATGCTAGATTTTTTTTCCCCATGAAACACTTAAACGTGTTCACTAGATTAAAACACTGTATGGAGCTGTTTGTGTTCTAGATCACCCTAGGATTCTGTTTCCCAGAAAATCCACCTTCTTTTTCTCTCTCTGTCAAAACCACCATATCTATATTTAAAACAAAACAAAACAAAACAAAACAAAACTTCCTTTTCTTCTGCTAACAATGGCTGCCACAAATTAAAAACCACATTTGCTTTCAGCAGCATATGAGGATAGTTCATTTGGACAGGTTTTAAGCTCTGCTGAGTTCTGAGGTAATGTTTGCAGACATTTAATGTAATTCTGTGTAATGGTTATAAAAATTCTTGACAGCACTATTTACTGCACATTGTCTTTCAGCAGGAAAGCTTAAACCTCTAAATTTCCCAGGACCCTGCTGAAGTAACATACGTATCTTCTTTTTTTTCATTTGGAAAAGCCAGAGGACATTTTTGAGGGTAGGATCCAAATATAACAAATCCACAGTACTCTGTGCAAAAATAAATAAATAAAATAAAACATAACTATTACAGTCAAAGAATAAGAACTTCTCCCCATCAGGATCGAGTATTTTGGACAATTTACTTATGTATTTTGTTTTCAGTGTTGAGCAAGTTAATCTATGATTGATCAAATGGGTATAAACCTCACTTGGTTATCTGCTTTTCTTTGTTAGTGGTACTTAGGCCATTCAGGATTCCAATGTAATGCACTTTATACAGTCTTACAGTTTACAGATCCTTGGATTTTTCTGGCAATTGTTGCTGGCTGCAGGCAGAAGAAAGTGCTTGGTATTAGTCTCTGTACTTGTAGGTTGTACTGTTAATGTGCATCTTGCCCCATGTGTTTTTACAAGCTTCTGATAAGTGGACCTGATTTTGATCTCATTTATACTAGTTTTATGCTAATTTAAACCCCATTGACTTAAGTAGAGAAATTCCTGGGGTGAAATCCTGCTCCTGTTGAAGTCAATGGCAAAACTCCCATCGACTTCAATAGGCCAGGATATAATCTTCATTATGTAGTGCTGTAAGATCAAAATCAGGCCCAGTATTGTTTATCAGAAGCACTTCCTGACTGCAAAGCACCACACCTACAGTCTGGTCCTCGAGCCTTTGCTCAAACAAGTAGTCCTTATTTATGTGAGGAATCCTACATAAGTTAATAGAACTATTTATATGAAAGAGCATTTCAGGATCAGGTTACCTAGAATAGAAAATAACTATCACATGGCAAAGAACAGAGCATTTAAACTAGTAAAGGTGTTTCGTTTTCAGAAAGCAAACCATCTGTATACTCATCAGAGATTCTCTCTTCTCTGGTTCTTTGGTTTGTCCCATTTATATTACATTTATATTACACATGTAGAGCCCTGCCACAAGGTTTTGATCTGGGGGTTTGGTTTGAATCTCCAGTTACTCAGCAGTTGTAAATTGCCATATATAATGGCTCTTAAATTGTTGCTGGTTTATGTAACCATGGCTGGTATTTCTTGGCCTAGCTCCATATCAAATGAAAACGTTGGGCTGCTAAGGAAGTTACATCTCCTTTTTTTGAAGGAGATGGAAGTTGATAAATGGTAGGAAACACACTCTCTCTCACTCCCCGTAACTGTGCACATGGGGACAAATTCATTGCCAAAAAAGATATGGTTGTTTGTAATGCAAGTATGGGAAAGGTCTGATTTATATACAAATGAATGACATGTATTTGAAAAATAATAAAAGCTACTAACTTAATTTTTAAAGTGAGTCGTGAGTGAGTTTAAACTTCAGGCGTATTTTTGTTGGGGTGAATGACCCTGCAGACTTATGCTTTACATTTCTCAGTCAGTATCTCATACTTCATAATAATACAGAAAAAGTGAGAAGTTAAAGGCAGAAATAGGATTAAATGAGAAAAATCTGGAAACACTCAAAAAGCTGACAGCTAAGAATTTAAAAAATGTCATATTATTTTACATTAATTTAGAATAAACCAACAAATAGTCAACAGTTTATTTCAGTTTTACATAGGATTTATTGGTAGTATCCAGTACTGTCTTGCATTTTGAATCAGAGGTAAACAATGTAGAGGCAAGATAGTCAGCTCCTAATGGGAGTCTATTGCATTGCTGGGAACTGAAGCCAGATCTTCTGAGTTCCTTAGTTACAGAACTATCCTTCCTCTCTTACTTGTTAGATTTTTCTTCATAATAACTAATCATTTGCAAAAGCCAGCTGTTGTTACAAATGATGGGTGAGCTCTGAGCCTTAATAAAGAGACTTTTAGTAAAGAAGTGAGAGAAACTAACTTGTAGCTTGGAAAAAGGATGAAACCTAAAAGACAGATGAAAATTAGAAAGGGAAAATAGGTTCTGACAGCTAGTGGGATGACTGGCACCACAGAGAGAAGACTGAAGTGTGTTTTGTGAAGCCTGTCATTTTGTCAGACTAGCTGACTTGGTAAAGAAAGTGAGTGCCTTAACACTAAATCCAGCTTTAAGAGCATCTTTATATTTGAGCTATCAATAACAGTAGCTAGGCATTAACTGTGTCCCTAACATTCTCTTAACATTAAGAACATGATATTGAGGGGCTCCTTAATTTAATACTGATGTATAATCTAAATACAGAGTAGACTCTTATCAATTACCTTCCAAAATTTAATATGGACAACTTCTATATTACATTATTATTTGTATTTCAGTTTGGCCCAACCAACCCCCATTGAGCTAAGCACTGTACAAGCACAAAGTAAAAGACAGCCCCTTCCCTAAAGACCTTGAAGATTAAAGCCCTTAAGCACTTGTTGGTCATCTTTATTCAGAAAAGCACATAAGTATATGCCTAAACTTTAACCATATGCTTAAGTTCCATTAAGTACAGTATTCTTAAGTTAAGCCTGTGTTTAAGTGCTCTTCTTGAATATGGATGTTTTTTGTAGTCAGGGTCTACATAGGCAAGACCAAAGATAGGAAAAAGGAAGTGTAATTATCTATAGTTAAGTTGACTATAAATGTGCTGTTCCACCTATTCTCAGCCTTCTGATTTCACTGTTTATAGACAGTTGTTTTATAATGAGCTCTGAATAAACTTTAACAAAAAACAACAACATTGAGGAAAGTTTTGTACAAAAAAATTGTGGTAATGTCAGCTTCTCTGATTAAATGTTGATCTAGATGTTGCAACATCTAGATCAAGTGGAATTGTGACTCATTGTTTGGGGTGTGGGTTGGATGACATTTAATGAAAATGGCAGTACTCATGTCATAAATATAAAGGGAAGGGTAAACACCTTTAAATCCCTCCTGGCCAGAGGAGAAACCCTTTCACCTGTAAAGGGTTAAGAAGCTAAGATAACCTCTCTGGCACCTGACCAAAATGACCAATGAGGAGACAAGATACTTTCAAAGCTGGAGTGGGGGGAGAAACAAAGGTTCTCTCTGTGAGTGTATGAGGTATTTGCCGGGAACAGAAAGGAATGGAGTCTTAGAACTTTTAGTAAGTAATCTAGCTAGATATGTGTTAGATTCTGGTTGTTTAAATGGCTGAGAAAATAAGCTGTGCTGAATGGAATGGATTTTCCTGTTTTTGTAACTTAAGGTTTTGCCTAGAGGGATTCTCTATGTTTTGAATCTATTTACCCTATAAGGTATTTACCATCTTGATTTTACAGAGGTGATTCTTTTACTTTCTCTTCTATTAAAATTCTTCTTTTAAGAACCTGGTTGCTTTTTCATTGTTCTTAAGATCCAAGGGTTTGGGTCTGTGTTCACCTATGCAAATTGGTGAGGATTTTTATCAAGCCTTCCCCAGGAAAGGGGGTGTAGGGTTTGGGGAGGATTTTGGGGGAAAAGATGTTTCCAAGCGGGCTCTTTCCCGGTTATATATATCTGTTAGACGCTTGGTGGTGGCAGCAATAAAGTCCAAGGGAAAAAGGAAAATAGTTTGTACCCTTGGGGAAGTTTTAACCTAAGCTGGTAAAAATAAGCTTAGGAGGTTTTCATGCAGGTCCCCACATCTGTATCCTAGAGTTCAGAGTGGGGAAAGAACCTTGACAACTCACATCATGCATTACTTGGAAAGTGACACTCTAAAAAGTATCAAAGTAGCAGCATACAGACATGTTAGTCTGTATTCTCAAAAAGAAAAGGAGTACTTGTGGCACGTTAGAGACTAACCAATTTATTTGAGCATAAACATCATATGCATCCGATGACGTGAGCTGTAGCTCACAAAAGCTTATGCTCAAATAAATTGGTTAGTCTCTAACGTGCCATGAGTACTCCTTTTCTTTTTGTAAAAAGTATGCTTTTCTTCTGTCTGCAAGATGAGATTGAGGTACTTGGAGGATAGGAGGGGTTTGTCATTAAACTGAATCAAGGATCCTAATGAGAACCAAGGAATTTTTCTTTTTCTGTTGCTGTTACATGGGTGCTGTGTGGATAAATCGGCAAATATTTCCTGATACTCCCCAAATGAAAGATACACTGAACAATTTATTTGGCAAATTATCCACCTGGAAAACTTTTGCAGCTCTAATAATGAATATTTGTATGCATTGACACATGGGCAGCGGGTGAACCCCAGGCTCAGGGAGGCTAGCCCCTGGTCCGGCCCACCCCTTCTGCCTGAGGGCCTGCCCTTCCTGTCAAAGCCCAGAGGCCCCCCCCACACACACACATGGCTGCCAGCCCCCCCCTAGCCCTGGGCTGCCCAAGAACACCCCCCAGCATGCTGGGCAGAGAGGCATGGCCCCTTACCCCCAACCCTGTAGAGCCGGGCTGTTGGCACACACACACACACACACACAGGGTGCCAGGTAGGTGGTGTGGCCCCACTGCCCCAGCCTGGAGCACTAGGCGGGCAGGCGGCGCAGGGCTCCTGTAACCTGGAGTGCAGGCCAGCTCCCATTAACCCCAGCCTGGGGTCCCAGCCATGGGAGGAAGATGGTAAATCAGTCCTCGATCTCTCTACTTGAACTGCTATTAAGAGTGCCAAATGTGATGATAGTTTTGTGAGATGGATGTTTTTCCAGAAGAAAATGGAATGAAATCCAACGTCTCATTTCACATAGAATGGTGGCCATTAAGAAGTCAGCATTTACCCATAGTTAGCATATGGTCAGTGGTACAGTATTCTCTATGCTTAGAAGAAGAAATTACTGTTCTGGCTCAGATACCATTTTGTACTAGTTATAAGTAAATGATGTCTTTTTAGTGACCATAATTGTAGGCCAACAAACAGTCTCCAGGTTCTAAACTTTTGGTCATTATGCTCTTTCTTATTACTGAACCATTGTTCTGTGTCTCACTGCTCAACTACTGGAATATTTCCCACAAAATGCTGAGTACTTATCTTTTATAATCAGGCCCATTTCAGGTGTTGGACACTCAAAAATTGAAGCATTGAAAATTACTATTTGCTATGAAAATTTAGCTCTATGTGTGATGGTTGTTTCATGAAAGTACAATAATTATGTGTGTTTAATATTACATCTAGAGATGTTTGGAATGTTGACAACAAAACCCATGTAATGCTCACATAATTGTTTATTAGTTTTAATTTCAACTGTATGTGAAAAACAAACTGAAAAAATAGCAAAAATATTCTTCAAAGTAAAATACCTTTTTGAATAAATTGTTTTTTCTTGGGGGTGGAGGACAGTTCCAATTTACATTTCTTGAGTTTTTCTTCAGAGGACTGAAAACCAGACTCTTTTTTTGCCAAGAGTTTTCAGATCTGAGGTTCTGTTTTTTGATGAAAACTTTAAATATTCAGTGAAATTTTCAACAAAAATCATTTTTTCAGGATTTTTCATAGAAAATAAAATATTTTCGGACAAGAAATCTTTGAGACTTTATGCATCAAGACAACATGACATTTATGGTCTTGCATGGTTTTGAAATGTAAGTAGATGACACTAGGCAGTTTTTAGTAGTTTTACGTTGAATTTTTGGGATTGTTTGACTCTTACCCTCCCTTTCTCCAAACACAAAAAACCTAAAAGGATGCACTGTATTTCGTACAACTCTAATCATATTTTTGAGAACCCTATATCACTCCTGTATGAGGACAAATCTAAGAAAACAATAGATACAAGGATACTAAATAGGATGGTACTTTTTAGAGAAAGGGAAGAAGGTCTTTCTGCTCAGTTTAGTTTCTCGGGTTCTTATTTAGACATAAAATATTAAGATTAAAGAAAAACATCACAAGTTTTAAAGATTGTATGTAGGATGACCTTTTTTTAAAAAATGTGTATCAAAGGATGCTTGCTACCTAGAGATGATTTGCATGTTGGTTATGACCTTCCTTTTTTATGTGTATATGTTGACTAGTTGGTCTCCTTGTACATTCCAGTACAAAATCTGTAGATACATGTATAAGACTTTTATTCATTGAACTTTGTCTGGCTTAAAAATATTCAACTTTGTGTTCAGCTAGTAGTATTAGAACAATTAAGGGTTTGACTAAATTGGGAGTATTATGTTACGTTCAAGTGACTAGGAATTGGGAGGAATGCAAAATTAGTTTTAAAATAGCTCATATATCCCTGACAGGTTTCAGAGTAGCAGCTGTGTTAGTCTGTATCCGCAAAAAGAACAGGAATACTTGTGGCACCTTAGAGACTAACAAATTTATTAGAGCATAAGCTTTCTTGGGCTACAGCCCACTTCATCAGATGGATAGAATGGAACATATAGTAAGAAGATATATATATATACACATACAGAGAAGGTGGAAGTAGCCATACCAACTGTAAGAGGCTAATTAATTAAGATGAGCTATTATCAGCAGGAGGAAAAAAAAATTGTAGTGATAATCAAGATGGCCCATTTAGACAGTTGTCAAAAAGGAGTGAGGATACTTAAAATGGGAAATAGATTCAATATGTGTAATGACCCAGCCACACACAGTCTCTATTCAAAGTCAAGTTAATGGTATCTAGTTTGCATATTAATTCAAGCTCAGCTGTTTCTCGTTGGAGTCTGTTTTTGAACAGAAAAGCTTCAAAACTTGCTGGTCAATAAAATCATGATAAAACGTGTATAGCAACATTATATGTAAAGTTATTAATTTTCCTTGAATGAAGTTGATGGTGCATGTTCAAAACCACCCAGCTCTGCCGAGGCAGAAGTATCATGAATGAAGAAATGTGTGTTTACCTCTGTTTACATTTAAGTAGTAAACAGGGTCCTCAAGACAGCAGGGAGAAGAGATGGCAGGAGACAAATCAAATTTGCATTTCAGCAAACGCAGGTGAGCCTCTGTAGCAGGGTGGTCACCCGCTTCTGCCCTGAAGGGCTTAAAACAGCCCAGGAGAGGGCTGTGGCTGGGAGCAAGCAGTTCCCAGGCTGATTGGGGGAAGCAGGCTCAGCTGTGGCCATGCCCCAATCAGGGCTCAGCTGACCCTTATAAGAGGGCAGGGGGCCAGGAACAGAGAGTCTCCTCTAGCTGTGGAGGGAGATGGGCCTGGCTGCTGGGGAATGTACCACGGTACCTGAGGTGAAGTAGGGCTGGGGAAGGCCAGAGGAGCTGAGAGGCTCCAGACTGGAAAGGCTGCAGGCCTGACAGACGGCCTAAGACAGGGTACTGGGGTTGCAACAGGGCAGCCCACGGGAAGGCAGAGGCAGCAGGTCCAAACCCCCCTTGTCTGTGATGATTGGCTTATACACTGCAGTCTGCCCCAGTGTGCGGGGGCTCAGTGGTTACTGGCAGTAGCCAAAGACTGAGGTGAGGTGGGGATAGTGGGTGGGAGACCAGCAGGAGGAGCTGCAGGGGTGAGTCCTGCACCATGACAGCCTCCTTCACCACCAGTTGTCGTATCACCTTCTTTACTGTTTGAAGAAACTGTGCTTTCAGGGGTAACCCTCATAAGAATCCACTTCTTAGGTTAATTAGACTATAAAAGAAGGGGAAGAAAACCCCAAGCTATCACTCTCTTTTATCTAAGACAAAGGAACCAGCCCTTTGATTTTGGGGGTAGATCCTGATTTGAGAACTTGTCCAGCCATGTTGCTGGGAACATATCATAAGGATTTTATCTTGAAATAAAGTCAAGCTTGTTAAGTTTTAATTAGCATTTTTTCTTACCTGTGTACTCACTTAAACCTAACTTGTGTGTGTGTGGTGTTTTTTTTTTATATATCTAAATTAAAACAGTGTGTATTTAAACTGAGCTGTTTGGTAACTCCAGTTAAAGTAGCAAACTATTGCATATTAACCGCTTTCAGGGCCAGCAGGCCTTTATTGTCTGATCCATCCACGCGAAGGCTAGACAGTACATAACACATTTTGGGGAAAGTCCAGGACTGGGAGTGTGGTGGGGTATCCTGCAAGTATTAACCAAGGCTGTGGAAGCCAGAATATTGCTGGTGTGTTACTGACAAGCTGCTGGACTATGTCTGTGATTAAATACAGCCATTCAGAGTGTGACCTGCATGCTAGGAGGCTGTTTGTAAGTAGGCCAGGTTAGGAGCTACAACAGTGTAAGCATTGTAAGGCACCCAAGTTATAGGGCAGGCAGTGACCCAACCTCTCACTGGTCTAGATTACATTTTGAAATGTGACAATAACCAACAAGAACAAGTCCCAAAGGCACATCAACCAGGGCATGGTTGTACTTCATAGCAGGAAGTATGCAGACACAAAATGCTTTAGCTGGTTATATTAGCAAGCTATGAGAACTTCCAGTCAAGTGTCATGAGATGGACAGACAAGTTCTCCCATAATATACTATGAACCAAATCCTAGAGCAGATACATTAGCAAAGGCGCTAAGAATCTGCAAAGACACATGTAGCTTATCAGTCTCGAGGTGCCAGCCTGGTACAGAGTGAGTATGAGGGTGCATGCAATGAAGTGTGGACACTCACAGGCAAGCTTGGAAAGCACAGGTTTGCATGTGCAGGTATACAGACCTGGGTATATACTATTCAGCATGGCATTAAAGGCATATCTAAGGTGCCAGGCCACATGTCCTCGTACGTCCCTCAGCCCGTGCCACTTCCCGCAGCCCCCATTGGCCGGGCATAGCGAACCGTGGCCAGTGGGAGCTGCGATCAGCTGAACCTGCGGACGTGACAGGTAAACAAACCGGCCGGGCACGCCGGGGGCTTTCCCTGAACAAGCGGCGTCCCATGTTTGGGAAACACTGCACTTGAACAAAGTGATCTATTTTGCATGTGCAATATGTCTTCCTTTTATTCAAGGCAAGACAAGTCAAGTAGTGACTGATGATACTATGGTCATGTTTTAAGTAAGGAGGATCCTGCTCTTCCCCTCTCTGCCAGAAAACTGTTCATCTAAGGAACTAGTGCATCTGTACCGAGTTACTATCATAGCTCTCTACATCAGCTGGGATTACAAAATATGTTGGCAAATCAAATGAGCAGACAGTTTTTGTATGACCACAAATAGTATATAAAAGACCACCATTCAAAAGGTATTTCTGAGTGACACAGACTTATTTGCCAAGGAGAAGAACACAAAGTATCAGATCTTCTGTTGCAGGGGGTATCGGTGCCCCAGTTTCCAAGCAAACACATTCCTTATACCCTGGGCTCTAGTTCAGCATGAGGTGTATGCATTCTCACAAAACCTTCTGATATGAAGAGTGTTTAGACAAATCAAGCAGAAATTGGCAGTAATGATTTTATTATGCCACTGTGCTCCAAACAGTACTGGAACCCAGACCTGTTGAAATTATCTGTATGTCATCCAATAGTCTTACTGCTGACTGCAACGTCATTTATGAGGACCAGACTAAGAGTCTCCATCCAGGCTAGAATTTCTACATCTCATGTCATGGATGCTGGCTAGTTAATTGATGTAGAGAAAAATTGTTCCAGAGCTGAATAAAACATTTTGATACAAAGTAGAAAAGATTCTGCAAGATTGACTTATGCCAGGAAGTGGAAAAGAGTTTATCAAAATGGTGTAACTATCTCCTACATAAACCAAGATCTCACATGTTTGGACTACCTGTTGTCGCTAAAAAGCCCAGGACTCTCTTTGAGCTCTGTTAAAGTTCATCTGGCAGCTATATCAGGATACCACTCACTTCCACAGGGCAACACTAGAGTCTGACATCCTATAGCAGCTAAATTTCTTAAAGGCCTGATGCATGAATTTGCACAGTATGAGAACTTCCTTCTTCCCCTCCCTCCCAATCCTAATGTTGTCCTGGTGAGACTGATGGGGTCGCTGTTGATAGATTGACCCCAGCTCCCATGGACTGGAGTCGGTGCCCCTAATCCAGCTAATTCAAGAGGGCTGGCAGTAACTGGGCCAATAAAGGGCTGCTAGTAGGTAGCTGGGGGGAAGAAGGACTGAGACAAACTGAGCCCCTATCCAGGCACCAGCCATGCTGGAGTGGCACTAATTCGTGTGGTGGGTCCCTGGCGAAAGGAGGTCGGGGCTAAAGGTAGCAAACCCCTTGCTGCTACTCCAAGAGGGGAACAGAGCTGGCGGAGGTGAGGAAGCTGCCAGAGGACCCTGGGGGGGCAGGTATTGAGTTACAACTTTATTCTGTTTGTTAACCTTTATTATAAAAGAATAAACCTCCTTGACTGAGACTGGACGTGGCAGCATATGCTTGGAGCTGGGGAGCCATGGCAGCCTCTGGTGACGGTCCCCCATTTGAGCCCTTAGTTTCATGCTGTCTGCTATATCACGGTATGATGACTTCTTTCTTGGCACTTACTTCAGCCCAGAAGAGAGGGAAATTACAGGCATTCATGGCAGGCCTGCTATCTGCTGTATAGACAAAGTCATGCTCAGGCTGTGTCCAAAGTTTTTCCAAAGTCACTTCAGATTTTCACCTAAACTAAATAGTGAAAACACATTTTTACCAGTATTTTCCCTGTGCCCATTCTTTGCAAGGGAGAAAAGCTTCATACATTTGATGACCTTATAGCCCTATTTCTTTATCTGACTAGAACTAAGTCACTTAGGATATGTCTACACTGCAATTAAAAACCCGCAGCTGGCTCAGGCTAAGATACTCAGGCTGAAACCTGGACTTTATGATCCTGAGAGGTGGGAGCATCCCAGAATTTGGGCTGCAGCCCAAGCCCAAAAGTATACACTGCAGTTAAACAGCCCTTGACCTGAGTTAGCTGGCATGGGCCAGCCATGAGTGTCTAATTGCAGCGTAGACGTACTTTCAGGGTCTCACCAAGGTTATTTGTTGCATTTGCAGAAAGAATGAAGGGACAAGCAATGTTGTCACCAACATGATCTAAATCAGTGAGAGATTGTATCAAACTATGACACCTGTTAGCTAGATTAGATCCCTGTGTCAAGCTAGAGCTCACTGCACCAGAGCACAGGCTGCTTCTGCAGCATCTTTTAGAAGTATCACAGGAATTCTAGGGAATTAACTGGGAATCAGTTACATTTACTAAATGGAATTCTTTGATGGGAGGCATCCAGATCTGATGATTGTTTTGGCAGAGCTATATTGTAATATCTATTTAAGTAGGCTCTAAGCACCCACTTCCTTTTCATCAGGTTGCTACTTGTGAGTCACCAAGAGCGGAGTACATATGGATGAGCGCTTAAAGAAGAAAAAAGGGTTACTTACCTTACAGTAACAGTGGTGCTTTGAGATGTATTTTTCCATGTGTATTCCACAATCCACCCTCCTTCCCCATTACTATGGGGTCCCATAATACCTGGATTCTGTATTGATGAGGGAATTGTGAGAGAGGCTTGACCCCAATCCAACCTTTATGCCCTCAGGAGCTTAGGTACAGCTCCAGCATACACTGCTAGCCAAAAGATTCTGATCTTACATGCATATGGTGCATGTGCAACAAAAGTAGAATACATATGGACAACACATCTCAAACAACAACAGTTACTGTAAAGTAAGCTACAATTTTATGTTAGGTTTCAGAGTGTTAGTTTGCTAGGGATGATTTTTTTAATCATTGATTTCTCATCCGGCTTACACAAATACTACTTGACACATTCAGGAATGAGTGAGATCAGAATTAGGACCAAAATCCAATAAGATGCACTCATTATGTCAATTACATTTGAGAACTGAAACATGCAAGACATAGATCTCATTTGTCTCCTAGGCGCATCTATTTATATGGAAGTCTTAGTCTTCATATGGAAAGGGAAATAAGTAATTTGTCTAAACTCTGAGGTCACACATAGGACACAATTTCCTTTCAGTTGAGTAGATCAGTGTACAAATAAGAAAAACATGAGCAAAGCAGGAGGAAAGCTTCTCTGTTACTGAGCTTGGATATGTGAGTATAGTAGATTTAAACCTCAGGAAATTGTGTTTGCAAAAAAAAACTTTTATCATTTATCTGCTTTTGGATGATGAACTCTATAGATGCTTTCCAAAGGTCAGAGTCTAAAAATTGTAAAATATCTGTTGCTCAAACACCACTGTTAACCATAGACAAGAGAATTTAGATATTTTCCAGTTAGTAAATTTAGTGTATAAATTTCAGAATAGCAATATGATAAAGTAATCCAAAAGTCCTATTGCCCTAAGGCAAACATCTTGGAATAAAATTATAGACTACTTTAAATTAGAACTGAAAAGGAACTGTCTGTTCATATTTTAGGTTAGCCAGAGAACAAGAATATACTTTCACAACAATTTGAGTGCTTAGAATTTGTTTTTGTTCTGCATCAAAATGAAACTGGCACCTTTTCAAAATTTTTCACCAAAAAAATGACAGGGGCACCCAGCCAACAGCCATGTTTTAGGTCTCCTACACCTGAGGTGAGAGTACCCTAAGCTCAAATCCTGTCTTTGCCTGATTCAGAGCAGGAATTTAAACCTGGGTCTCTCATGCCTCAAGTGAGTGCCCTAACCAATAGGGCATAGAGTCATTTGACCCGCAACCTTCCTGATAAAAGTTTAATCAAAATCAGTGTTCCCCAAAAAGTTCCAGTTTTGACTGATTGGTATTTTCTGGCAGAAAAAAAATTACTTTCAGTTGAACCCAAGCTGCTTCTTTCAGCAAAATAAACTTGTCTAAAAATTTCACCCAGTTGTAGTTGTATGTAAGTGTATAAGAAGATGTAAATGGGCCTGAACAAAAATGTCAAATCCATTATAGGTAGGATGTTCAGAATGGAGATGTAAATTTGAAACCCCAGTACCAAGTAGACCATTATTTTTGGAGTTGGAGATGTATCTGAATGTCACTGTCAGGTCTGTCTCTAGCTTTGTGCTCAAATGTGCCTGTATGTAAAGACTGCAGTTTCTTTGAGGTTGCTATAATGTGTATTTATATAGTGTATATGTATACTGTCTGCCTGTCTTCTCTGTCTATAACCCGGACTCATTACAATAAAATATACAGAAAATTTAAAAAAACATTAAAGGTTAGCTTATATCTTCAGTGTTGTCCACTCCTGATTTTATTGAGAAACTTGCAGTATTTTTATTATTATTATTAAAAAAACCCTTCTCTTAGAGGCATGCAATTATGTGAGACTTTTCTTTCTTTCAAATGGATTTCTAGCCTTCCTGGTTCCACAGGAAAGCTTAAAGACATGACCTGAGTGAACCCAGAAGGCAAATAAAAATAACCTTATTTTTTTTCTTAATATCATGATTTTTTTTTGGAGGCTTGGGGATGCTATATTGCATCTCTTACATCTGAGCTTGGTAATTAGGCACTCAAAAGACAAGAATTATTCCACAGGAATTTTTATGAACTTACATGAAATCAGTATTCACATAGCGTAGTAAGAAAAATCTGCACATTCATTTTATTCATACTTATCCTCCAGTTTGAAGTACTTTTTCACCCCTGGAGCAAAATCTGTCCTGCTGTGACCTGGCCTCCACCACAGCTTCTCCCACTCTGGTTTACTCTACAAGTGTGATCTGGGCAATCATTCCTTGTACTTCCACATGTCTTCAATAACGGAACCACAGCCACCTTCCCTCACTCTCTTTAGCTTTCTTTTGTGCTTAACGGTGTTTTAAAAAGGACTTTTTTTCTTGTCTTACTGGTTTGGGTCATATTTAGAGTTGATGGTAAGGCCACCAACACAGATTTTAGGAAAAATAATATTTTTTCTATTTAAATGGAAATTAACTTCTAGTACTGGATGACTTAGGTTTTAGATGAGGTAGGAAGCACTTAAGAAGGGAATAAGCAGAGGAAACAGAAAATTGAGGCAGCTCTGGTCTTCACTGAACCAATTCCTAAACAATATACCAAAATTCTGCATTATTTACTCAGTAAAGTAAATAGTTTTGCTTGATTTAAGGACCACAGAGTGCATCCTTATGGTCTCAATCCTGCTATTGGCCCTGTGTTATCAGATGCCTATGCCCTGACAAGAGCAGTTGCAGGATTGAGGCCTAACTGACTAATTTAGACTTCCATTTGTCAAGTTGGAAAGAAACAAATGGTCCACTTTACTTCTGTTTTCTTTTTTAAATGCTCATGTCATAAATTTTTATAAGCACTGATGCTGAATTCATGTAAATCAGGACCAAACCACACACTCCTCATTCATTTCAATAGGTTTTTGGGATAATTGGACTACAGCATTTGCCCCCCAAATGAATGAAATCAATTTGAACGAATTAAAAGAAAAAAATAAACACAAAATGAATATGGTGCCATTACATTTTAAACAAAATAGGAAATAACCATAAATACCACAACAAAAATTATGTAAGAAACAAAACCACCCCTAAATCTGATTTAAAAAAATTAAACTACAAACATTTGATCATATGATCATTGATCATACACTACCCTTGGAAACTAAGATTTGCCCCCTGTGGTAACACTACCCTGGTCCGTCCAATGGCATTTTAACTATCTCATCATCCAACCCTACTCTATGATATGCTGGTTAAAACACTGACACTCTCCTCTTCCGTATCCGTCCTCAAAACTCATTTCTTTCTGCAGAGAAAATGTGACATTTAGTTGCTGTGTTAGAATTGCCTACTTCCTAAAGCCCATAACAGTACGCAGGTGCACCCTGCCACCTACTGTGTCACCACACGTGGCTGAAGTTTGTAATTTGGTAGTACAAATTCCCTGACCCTATGGCTCCATCTGAGGGAATTGCAAGATCGGCACCAAACACCGTACTACCAAAATTACAAGCCTGGCCACATATAGCAACATGGCTAAATAGTGGCAGTTTTGATATCAACCATAGTGTGTGACTTTTGATTGTTATGTATTTCTTCTTATTTGTGATCTACATATCATATATCTTATCTGGATGGAAGGGCGTAGAAAGTCTCCATCTACTGGTTCTGTGCACCACGTTTACCCAGAAATCTTTACTGACCAATGTGATCACTGTTGTTACCTAACAACCACATTCTGTCTTCAGCATGCTTGGTCTCCACAGCACTTGCAAGTATGGTTGCCAAATCCGTTCCTCATTTAGGTCTTGCATATGCAACTACTACTATTCCCTTGGGAGATCCAGCTAAAATAGGTGCCATTTAAGTTTCTTGCCAAATGATAGGGCTATAATCTGAGAGGGATTTCCTTAGTTTATTGAAGGTGGGATCTGTCTTTTATAGGAAATGTGATTCCTGAATTTCAGTGTAATGTTCTGTTGTGAACCAGCGTAAGTGGTTTGCCCAATTTAATTCAGGTTCATAATGTTTCTATATTAAATAATATAATTTAAATGTATATTTTGTTTTCCTTTTACATCTTTATGGAGAAGGGATATTTCTGCTACTTGTAGAACGAGCTTATGAGAATTTTGGTTAAAACGGGTGTGCTAAATGTCCAGTCCAATGCCCATTGACTTCAATGAACATTGGATCCAGCACTTTATAAACACTTCTCAGATTAGACCAAATTAAAGTTCTTTCATTACGCCTGTCTCATCCATCCTTTTTTCTCCTCTTGTATATTCAGCCTATGGTCTATATAAAATAGAACAATACCAGTCAAATTAGCAAGTTTAGTTCAGATTATGAATATTGTTTCCTTTTGTAACATACCATTTGTGAATGGATTGATGTAAAGGATGCATGCAACAGAACATCCTCTCAAAGTCTAGCTGTAACTCAAAACTTCCATCCAGCGTAAGGTTTTCCTCTTTAAACTCCCCTCCCTTAAAACTAATTACTGGACTAGCCCATAATTATATATATACACACTTCCTATTCTAGTAGGAAAGGAAGGAAACTTCCAAGTCAGATAGACGTCAATTGGGCTGCAACTTCTGTTGAATAAATGTGTGTACACAGCAGGAAAATCTCTGTTGCCAAGATATGGATAGGAATTCGCCTTCCTCTGTTTAATGGACAGTCTAAAGGTCAAGTGTATGAAAGGAGAAAAATGGTGACATTATGCCTGATGACTAGCTTGTTGATTTGGACTGTAACACCGGAAGAAGCTAAAGGCAGTCTGTAAACTGATTATTACTATCCCATACCCACCACATCTGCAATTAAACAAAACGTAAAGGGAACTCTTAGGATTTGCCTTGAGCATTATAGCTGCAATAAAAACTGCTGTTAAATCACTTCACAATACTAGGCTAGTAAGGAAGAAGTAGGTATCTAAAAATAAAAAGACACTTAAACAAGAATTAAAAAAGAAGAAATGTGAACAGTATTTTTTATAATGTGCTTAAGTGTACGGTACAGTAAACTAAACTTAGGCACTGGTAGACTCACAAATCACTAATACTATTCACTTTTATATTCACCAGTAAAATCCTGGGAGCTATCTGAGAAGGACTAGTGTTTTTACAATGCTGGCATCTTTGGATAAATAACAAATAGATTTCTTTGTTAAAGTGCTTTTTGAAGTTTGTGAATTCATTTGCTTTTAAAATAATTTTGAGCTCATTATAAAGTTCCACTTAAGTTGGAAACATGTGAAAAGCCTTTTGAAATGTTTGGGGTTTTTTTCCCTCTAGAGATTGGTATGGTTTAGCAGCGATACCCTTAAAGAATATAAAACACAGCTGATTAAAAAGTATAAAATATATCATTTTAATTTTTATTATAGAAGTATACTACTTAAAGAAACAAGTGGATGAAATTATTAGGCTAATCAAAATGTTTTCAACAAGAAGTTTTGTATTACAGAAAATGGGGTTTCATCAAATAAATTTTTCACTTTCAAAACATTTCATTTTGAAATAGAGGCTAAATGTCCAATCTCTCCTTTTTAAAACAACTTCTTTTCTTCTGCACTGTAAAGAAGGAGAATGGAATGAGAAGGTAAAAATAATTGAGAGAGATGCATTTTTTTATACAACCCCCCCACACTTATTTTTCTCCATAGGAAAAGTACTGTGTTTTTTTGTTTTCTTTTGTTTTTTTTAAGGAAAAGATATTCTTCTCCTTTCTCTTACCATCTTATGTTCCTCTCACTTTCCAGTAGAAAAAAGAGCTGGGGGGGGGGAATTAGTCATCTTATTTTCCAATTTCTCTCACTTTTTCCTCAATTTTTTTCAAAGGCAAAATGGGGTGAGGAAAAAAGGGGTAAAATTTAAAAACTGAGAAACTAAAAATTTCACTAAACAAAAATGCAAAAAAACCCTTACCCTTTTTACATACTTTTCTAGTGAGAGAGGTTAAACTGCAAGGTGGGGGAAGACCTAAAAATTTTACTCAAAATACTGTAACACTAAATTTTAATTTTGCTTTGAAAAAAATGTTCTTTTGGAAAACAGAAGTGAACAATTTTGAAGAAATTAAAACTATTCATTTTCTTTGGATTGTTTAGGGAGAGGGAATCCAAATAACCAGCTCCAATAATTATTATAAATACACTAGGATCCAGTTTTGAAAACTCCATGAGGTGTCTCTCACTCACATTTCTGGCCCTCAGAAAGGCAGGAATTCAATGCCTTCCATAGCAGCTGCTTTCTCTGTGATTACCAAGTCTTCATGGACTCTCTTAAAAGAACCTATCAAGCATGCTATTTCTGGTAGTTGGCCCCTTAAATTTTGGAGGGAGAAGTTGCAGTGCTAATTTAGAAATTTGAGGGATTATCAAAAGCTTGTTGGTCTTACTCTGATACCACAGAAGTCCACAGGCATTTCTCCATTGATTTCAGAGGGAGCAGTGTAAAGCCAACTGAGTCATTTTGATGTTCCCACCCCTTTTATATGGATGATCTAATCTGCACGTCCCTCCTTCACACCTGCTAAATATTAGTTTCTATTATGGTTCCTTCTGCTTTCCCCGTCTCCTATTCCTAAGGAGATGGCACTGCCTCTCAAAAGGTGACTATTACAAACATTGATCTGCATGCAAAATCAGATTACAGACTTTCAGAACTTCTGAGCAAAACCTAATCTGTCTAGTTAGCATAGTGTGAAAATGGGACAGCTGTATATAATTTTTGTTTGTATTAAATGTGTAAATTCAAACAATTTTTATTTATTTTTTCCAGTAAAAAATAAATGATTGAAGTTGCAAAGAAAGATGGATCCTTCATGTATTACATGAGCAAGCCACACTGTATTGTGCATGAATTAATTTATAAAGGTTTTCTAAAGCAGGTTGACTAGAAAAAAGTGCAGTGCAAAAACCAAACCTAAAAACCCCACAATAATGAAAAAGTATTTTCTCTTAGAAGGGAATTTCTCCTTAGAACACTGGCATTTAATCTGATGGCCCTAAATAAAACTCCATGTACCATTCTGTTCTAGTTCTTTGAAAACTATACTTAAAACCATGAGTACTGTGAAGAGATACACAAAATTGACTCTAGCCCAGGGAAGGAAGGGGTTAAAGATTGGTCCTGGAAGCAAAGTTGCAATGAGGCTCAAGCTGCAACAGCTGCATGGACTATGAAGACTAGTAGGAGAGTTCTCTAATAGTTAGTTATCAGGTGGTAAGGCTGTCTGGCTGGCTTTAGAAAAGGTTTCGGATGGTAGGGAAGAAATATTTCTTTCACAGGCCTAGAAAGGTCTAGGTTCACCAGACCAAGGACTACAGATATCTGGCAAAAGTAGCAGCACCCAGGCTTTGCTGGAACAAAACAAAGGTAGGCTCAGTCAGTAGACTCCCATTTGGTGGAGGAGGGGGAAAATTCATCATTGTAATGGCAGTCAGTCTAGTGGAGAGATTAAGAAGATATAGTTGGCTTGTCCCTGACTGCAGTTAATCTTGGGACTAGGTTGCCCATCCCCAGTGCAGGCAAGGGCTACCTTAATATGCACCTGAGTTGCCATGGAAGCTACCAGGGCTCCTGGAAGCTGAAGAACACCTGAAATTCAGGCCACCCTATTTATGCCCCTCCTCCCCACTATTTCTAGCAGGTCCCTAGCACTGAGGGCTCTTGCTTGAGAGGCCTCATGAACCAGGGACATTTTCTGGAGGGCTTTGTGCTCCTCTGTGACTACTTCAAGGGAGAATAGCTGGTGCAGATTTGTTATAGTGGAACAATGAATTTGATGGTAAACTTCCCTGAGCTAAGGAGAGATCCTGTGGGCAAACTCTTTTGGATTTTCCTCTGAATGGGTTAACAGACTCCCCATTTGGGGAGGTCAGGATGTGAACTAGATGGTTTGTTTTCTCATCTTGATGGGGTCTAGTCCATACAAGCCTTAAAGGCCATGTTACCATCTTGTCTGTTTGGTAATTCTGAGTAAAGAAGCTTTTCTCATCTCATTCCTGCCCAGCAGCATGCTGATCTTCAGCCCTTCTGCTGTGCCCCTCCTCCCACACAGCACTCATATAACACAATTTCATTGTTCAAAGATACCTTTGCCAGCAGTACTGCTTAAGGTGCACTAAAACCCTTTGCTAATTGCCAAATAAATGATTGTATTTTCAGGGGACCAGAAACAAATTTGCCTTTTCTTTCAATGTAATGATATAGGAAGAGGAAGCCTAAAGCCCTTTCATTTGTAACCACAGAATATGACACTAACACATGCATACACTCACCCTGAAACTTCCTTCCTGTCCTCCTGGCTTATGTTTAATTATGTGTTATGCCAATATTAATATGTAAAGGAAAGGTAGCTTTAACTAAATCTTACTAAAACTGAGGTAAAATTTCCCCTCCACCCCAAAACAAAATTGAGTGATAAAGGTAGGTAAATATTGAAAATAAGTCTTCTGAGAATTTGTTGCACATTTTAAATTTTGTGCCCTATTCCAGAAAAGATCTTGGGTAGCAACAATGTTCATCAAAATTTGCAACTTTTAAGAGGATTCTGCAGAATATTAGCAGAAAGTAAAGTTTGATTTTGAGTAATAACTAGTTGCACCGTAATAGTTGCCAATCAGAGAACAAAGCTCTTTTGACTGTACACAAATCATAATTGTCCAGTACTGAAGAGTCACAGCTTACAACTGGTCTATGGTCCAAGAATTATTTGTGGAAATAATTCAATTGGTGTTTTGAACTGTTGATGAATTCAAGGGAATCACAATTTGTTTGTGGACAATCCACAAACAAAGTGGCAATAAAATCACAAAATGACTTGTTATGAATTATTCACTCAGCTCAAATTCAGTTAACTCTCATTTGCTGGTTTGTGTGGTTTCACACTGCTTTAAATTTTGCTGTATATTTTGTTTTAACTCAATGTGACAAAATTGAAACTCAAAAATGAAACTGGCATGTGTTCAGTTAAATTCATTGCATTGTATATGGGCTCAGATGAGTCAATTGGATCCTGATCTACCATATGAACAACTGTCATGTGTCATTGTATAGAACCTTGACATTAATTTTTGAATAATTGAGTGACTTAGCCATTGTTTTCTGCTTTCAATTTTGATAAGAGTTAGGGGCTCACTTATTTCTATGACCTAACTCCAAAGTTTCATGTTTGTGGTTTTACTGTGAAAGGTTCTCACAACTCAAAAGCAGATGTGCCTGTGCCTACAATTATGTCACAGGGTGGCTTGCTGCTTTAAGTGAAACTGGGTCCAGCTCTTCTGTGCCAGCACAGGTACATCCCAGGTTGACCTGATTAAGAGGGCAGGGTGCATCTGGGGCTAATAAATAAGAGGAAAACGGCTGTGATGGGTTAGGAGATCCATGGGGAAGGCTGAAGACTAGGGCAGGGGCCTGCCTGAGGCAGACCACAGGACTGTGAGGCTGAAGAGTGCTGAGGGTTAAGAGCTTAGTATAGGGGTTAGCATGCGGACTTTTCCCAGGCAGAGCCTTAGAAGCCTGGAAAGGACCCTTGCTGGAAGGGCTGAGGTGGCTGTTCTGATAAAAGAACAGGCGCGGACTGACTGAGAATCTGGGTATGGCGGAAGACACTGTAGCAGGAATATGAGGTATGTGATTGAAGTGTGTTTTGGGACATGTATGGACTATGTGCATTGTGTATGGGATAAATGGACTGTGTTCTGGGCTTTCAAGGACTCTTCTTTTTTCTCTATGTGGGATAAACTTGGCCTGGGTAGGAGTAATATCAGACAGAAGAGAGTTTGTGGTAGAGTCTATGAGGTGCCTGAGAGGGGAAACTAAGACAGTAACACTGACATTAGTGCACCCAGCTACAAACGTGTGCTTAGAAGCAAGGGGGAATCTGTGACATACTGTTGAAGTGGTTTCAAGCTTGGGGTTTATACCTGATGAAATTTCTTCATTAATAGTAAAGTCATATGGGTGGGACAGCTTGTATAAATATCCTTACAAATGCCACTGCTTCCTCTGAAGAAAGCTAGTATCTGTGCTAGCTAGCAGAAATATAGTGAATACTACTGTGAAACTACTTGAATTTCAAACTAAACCTCATTATGAATACTTTTAAAAATTACTTCTTCATACAGACCTTATTCTAGCCAGGGCTAGAAACCAGAAATAATCTGGAAAAACTCACAAGGAAGCTTTTTTTTCTTGTAAATTATCCATGCCACCTTTTATAGACTGAAAATTTGAGATAAATGTTCTTATTTTTGGCATATTTAACTGACTTTTGCAACGCTCTGAGGTTCATTCATCTTTCAACATGGTGTTATTTAGGTCTTCTGATATATAAACTAAAGCTGGATGTGAACACTTCCAAGTTTGGGTTAAGATGTTGTGAGCATTAAATTGTATAGCTTTGTAGGCCCATCTTCTTCAGCATTCACCTTTGAATTAACACTGTTCTCCTGTATTTAAATCTGGTCATAAAAACAAACTGTAAGCAAGAGTTTGGCTCAGTGGGGGCAAGGATTAATACAAGAGTATTTGCACTTCTGAAGTGAGTGGTTCTTTTTTCATTGTAAATTGATTGCTTCAGCACAGAACAGTGAAGATTAGCAATAAAAGGTCATTAGCAAAAAGAAAAACAGTTTAATGAGCAATACTCCTTTCTTTAGAACTGAAAGGTCAGAAGGTCATGGGTCTTATGGTAGTTCTATAAGGGGCCAATCTAGTCAGAATAAACACCAGCATGCCACACATTTCTTGTAGTACAGCACTAATTCTTCTTTAGAATGTCAGAAGTCTGCAAATTTTGGCTCACTGTGGCACACTGACTTAGTCCACAGAGAGAAAGACAGTTAATAAAAAACAAACGAGCAACCCCAAACTCTTTCACAGTACTGAAATATCTTCTCTTGAATCTCTATGCCCCCATCTCCATGTAAGTTACATACAGACAACTTTGTGCTCTCAACAATAGCAAGTGTGGTCCATTTCAATGACCTCTTTTCTGCAATAGAGATGTATCTTGAGGGCAATGTGACAAAATCATAGGTATTATTTTAACTCTTGGGTAACATTTTACTATTATTTCCCATAAGCCAGTTAATATTTACATTCTAATACTGTGCAAAAATCTTCAGTGTGACATTGTAGCCACCCAGACTATGCCTGTTCTTATACTTTGGTGTTCCATGAACACTGAATATTTCAGACAAATTCTTGATATCAATGAAATGTTAACCAAATTAGGCTTCTGGTCATCAATGAAGTTTGAAGGCAATTTGGAAGCTACAAATAGCTGCCTAGAGTCTACTGTATTACAAATTGCATACACACACACACACACACACACACACAGTTCTTTATGCCTGTCAAGTGTAGATGTTTGCATGCACATCTATAATTGTGTGTGTGCGCGCATTATTGGAGACCCGAAAGAGATGATACTTGTGGAGAATGTACTCCACAGTACACAAATTAGATCATAAGAGAAACACTTAATTTTTTTATTTAAACTTCACAACACTTATCCTATCGGCATGTTGTGTTATGCTTGATTATATCCTGTTTATATGAGTTACAGATCCTTGGATAAAAGATGTAATAGAAGTGTAAATCATTATTCTAGTGTAAATTATTATTCTAGTTGTGCTGCGGAATTTAACTCCTAGCACAGACCTAATGTGAGGGTGAAATGAAAAATGAATTGCACCATGTGCTTTTTATAGCAGAGTCAGTGCCATGGAGAGAAGAGAGAGAATGTATTTTTCTTCCTGTTTTCATTAAATATGCTTATTTGCATTTCTACGTATTGAAATATCAAACTCTGTTTTACCCATATATTAAGCAGTATGTGTTACATTTCTCACTTCTAATTATCTAGATCTATCTATACACCTATTTAGACATCACAAAAGAGGAGTGGCAGTCCTGCACTCCAAGTACCTTGGACATAATTTTAAAAATAAAAGTTGTAAAAAAAAAAAAATCTGGCTGCCTTCCCACAACTACAAGGAAAAAATCAACCTGAGATGATGATCTAACCATACCCTGCCTCACCAACAGGTACCAGCCCATGTCATGCCCCTCTCTGCCCCACTTGGAAAAAAGATATGGGCCCAGAATGCAAAAATATTTGGTCTATATTAGACCAAAGGCAGGATTGTAGGTAGGGGAGGAGTGAATTTTAACCTGAGACTTCTCACAAGGAAGGATCTGCCAGCGGTTCCCCCTCTCATACAGAGAGTACTCCAACATGAAGAGAGAGTGGGTCACAAACCCGTTAGGGCTTTATATCAGCACCTTAATCTCCTCCTGGAAACCAGAACAGATCATGGAACACTGGTCTTAAGTGCTGGTCTTAATGAAATGCACCACTTACTAAGAAGGCTGCCTTATTCTACACCAATTTCAGTTTCTGGGTGGCTCTAAGATGATGTCTCATGTAGAAGATGTGATGATGTCACCTTACTCTTACCTGAAATGAGCTTCAGTCAGCTAGTGGCTTTCTCATTTCTCTAGTTAGTAGTATGTTATCCAAGTCATGTTTTTTAAGGTGACCTCTCAGTCTGGGGCTCCTTCCCTCTCCCATCCCTCCTCCCAACAAGGATTTCAGCTATGTTGTTTTACTTAAACAAGTGACTGGATGCTCTAGTACCTGTACGGACACAAGTTAACTTTGTTTTATTTTATCTGATGTCCTTTATGAGTATAGGGCCATGCTCTGACTGCTTTCATGCATGTGCACAAGGGCATGAGAGGGGACAGAGACCCCTTTCCCCACCTGTCTCCTCTGCAGGTGTATGTGGGAGGAGAAATCACTGTCTCCTAATAATATTTTAGTAGTATCTGTCATACTAACTTACGACAGTGACCCTCCACCTTCACTCTGGCAATGTTCCCAGCACATGTGCCCACTTCAGTTAGCTTCTTATTTAAGGACCTTTGCTCGTTGCTGTCCCATATGCATGGGACAGCAAACTCCCTAATAATATCCATACAACTGCTACATGATCTACCTTCAAACTCCCCTGTAAGACTCGCCTCTGTTATGATGCCTACAGAACCCAGCTTGTTGACCATGGCTAGACAGGTGACAAGCTGTACCTGTTCCTCTTCCCCTTCTTTCCTTTGACAAAAATTAGGTATTTTACCAAAGGTTAAAAGATCACATGGATCAGATTTTCATGTGCTCGGCATCCACAGCTGGGGTGGGATTTTTCAGAAGGGCTCATCTCTCCTTTAGGCACCCAAACAAGAGCCAGATTTTCAAAAGTGCTCAGCACCCACACGCTGCCATTATGGCCCTTATGGGCAGCTTCTCAGAAAGAACAATTTCCCAACATGCACCCAGCATGCTGAGCTCCTTAATTCTGGCCAATGTGTCTAGAAAGGGCTTTCAGCTATGTACACACTACAGCTTAAGTTTATGTCACTCCAGGGTGTGAATAAGCCACCCCCCCCCCCGAGCGACGTAAATTACACCTAAGCTTTGTCAGTGAGGACAGCACTTTGTCAGTAGGATAGCTACCCCTGCTCATGGGAGCTGGAGTAATTAAGTCGACGAGAGCTCTCTCCCATCAGTTTAGAGCATCAGCCACCAGTGGAGCTGGGCTGCTGTGAGCTCTATAGTGTAGCCATAGCCTAAGTTTATTTCATTTAACATCTGACTGCATTTAAAAGCACATTTTCAGTGGCACTCACTGACCTGATTACAAGAATGAAATGATTAATTGGGATAGTGATAATCTAACATTCTACAGCTTTACAATGCATGGAGCTAAGCATTTCCTCCCCAGTTTTAATCACCTAGCAAAGTTTTCTTGGCAGCACGTTTTGGCCTTGTCTTTGTGAGAACTGGGTGTAAAAGTCCTGTTCTTTGTGATTTCAGTACATTGCAAATTACTAACCATTAACCCTTCCAGAGAGTTCTTTAATCAAACATTTAATTTAGTGTATGTAGTATTAGCACTCACACTGTAATTGTAAGAAATTGGGTATGCAATGTCTTGTAATGTCAACACACTGAAATTGTAATTCTCTAATTGCTTTAGTGGCTCTGGTTAGAGATAGCTTTTAATTATTTGAAATTATTCTAAAGAAAAGATTTATTATTTTTATTATACAATTGTCTGCTAATCCTATTTAGTTTAGTGAAACTTGACAAATTTAAACGGCTTATTTTTCATGTTCTATCCATAAGAACATAATCTTTGAATGACACAAATATCTGGCTGGAATATACATATGAAAATGACGCAGAAAAGTTAAAAGAAATCGGCCTGTTCTCTATGAATTTTTATTCTAGCTTCTCATAGAAACATTGTTTGACCGTGTGTTTGATTGGTTGTTTGAAAAGTGTGAACTGGGAGTGCTTTGTTCCAGGTGAGCCTTGAGTGGGCTTGACTGTTATTAAAAGCCAGTCAGCTGGGAACCAGCTGAGTGGCAAACAGCAGAGAGGTTAACAGAGGGAGTTTTCCTGGGAGTTAGCCTGGGGAGAGCCCACTCAGGCTTACATCTTGCCGGCTTCTCTGAGTAGTCACTACAACTCCTGAGGAAGCTTGTAGAAGGAAGGTAATATGGATGTGTTCAGCTGTTGTGACCTGCACTGGATGTGCCATGTTTGTCTTTCTTCCACAGGACAGAAGCGACTTTATCTGTACAAAGTACAAGCTGGTCTCAATATTGGAAGAGAAGGTTCAAGGTCTGGAGAAACAAGTATTGACCCTGCGTTGCATAAGAGAAACTGAAGATTTCCTGGACAGACGTCCGGATATGCTTCTACGGACACAATGTTCTGAAGATTCAGAGCAGGCTGCGCAGCAGGGACAGGAGGACGGTGAAGAAATGTGGCAGCATGTGACCTCCAGAAGAAGAAAGGGGAGCATCCATGTACCAGCAGCGCAGATACAGCTAAGCAACCATTTTCATATTCTCTCCACAGGTACTAATGTGGAGAGTGGACTAGATGATACATCTGAGGGAAGGGAACAGAAGGAGGCTCTGCTGATTGATTGGAAAGCATGAGATGCACTGTCCTAGGGATGGGGGTTCCACGACCACCTCTCCCAAGAGAAGGAGGAGGGTGGTGGTGGTCGGGGACTCTCCCCTTAGGGGGACTGAGTCATCTATCTGCCGCCCCAACCGGGAAAACCAAGAAGTCTGCTGCTTGCCAGGAGCTAGGATTCACGATGTGACGGAGAGACTGCCGAGACTCATCAAGCCCTCGGATCGCTACCCCTTCCTGCTTCTCCATGTGGGCACCAATGATACTGCCAAGAATGACCTTGCACAGATCACTGCAGACTACGTGGCTCTGGGAAGAAGTATAAAGGAGTTTGAGGCGCAAGTGGTGTTCTTGTCCATCCTCCCCATGGAAGGAAAAGGCCTGGGTAGAGACTGTTGAATCATGGAAGTCAATGAATGGCTACGCAGGTGGTGTTGGAGAGAAGGCTTTGGATTCTTTGACCAGAGGATGGTGTTCCAAGAAGGATTGCTAGGCAGAGATGGGCTCCACCTAACGAAGAGAGGGAAGAGCATCTTCGCAAGCAGGCTGGCTAACCTAGTGAGGAGGGCTTTAAACTAGGTTCACTGGGGGAAGGAAGCCCTGAGGTAAGCGGGGAAGTGGGATACTGGGAGGAAGCACACGTAGGAGAGTGTGAGAGGGGAGGACTCCTGCCTCATACTAAGAAAGCAGGACAAACAGCAAGTTATCTCAAGTGCCTATACACAAATGCAAGAAACCTGGGAAACAAGCAGGGAGAACTGGAAGTCCTGGCACAGTCTAGGAATTATGATGTGATTGGAATAACAGAGACTTGGTGGGATAACTCCCATGACTGGAGTACTGTCATGGATGGATATAAACTGTTCAGGAAGGACAGGCAGGGCAGAAAAGGTGGGGGAGTTGCATTGTATGTAAGAGAGCAGTATGACTGCTCAGAGCTCCGGTATGAAACTGCAGAAAAACCTGAGAGTCTCTGAATTAAGTTTAGAATTATGAGCAACAAGGGTGATGTCATGGTGGGAGTCTGCTATAGACCACCGGACCAGGGATATGAGGTGGACGAGGCTTTCTTCTGGCAACTAACGGAAGTTACTAGATTGCAGGCCCTGGTTCTCATGGGAGACTTCCATCACCCTGATATCTGCTGGGAGAGCAATACAGCAGTGCACAGACAATCCAGGAAGCTTTTGGAAAATGTAGGGGACAATTTCCTGGTGCAAGTGCTGGAGGAACCAACTAGGGGCAGAGCTCTTCTTGACCTGCTGCTCACAAACCAGGAAGAATTAATCGGGGAAGCAAAAGTGGATGGGAACCTGGGAGGCAGCGACCATGAGATGGTAGAGTTCAGGATCCTGACACAAGGAAGAAAGGAGAGCAGCAGAATACGGACCCTCGACTTCAGAAAAGCAGACTTTGACTCCCTCAGGCAACTGATGGGCAGGAACCCCTGGGAGAATAACATGAGGGAGAAAGGAGTCCAGGAGAGTTGGGTGTATTTTAAAGAATCCTTATTGAGGTTTCAGGGACAAACCATCCCGATGTGTAGAAAGAACAGTAAATATAGCAGGCGACCAGCTTAGCTTAACGGTGAAATACTTGCTGATCTTAAACATGAAAAAGAAGCTTACAAGAAGTGGAAGATTGGACAAATGACCAGGGAAGAGTATAAAAATATTGCTCGGGCATGCAGGAGTGAAATCAGGAAGGCCAAATCACACCTGGAGTTGCAGCTAGCAAGACATGTTAAGAGTAACAAGAAGGGTTTCTTCAGGTATGTTAGCAACAAGAAGAAAGTCAAGGAAAGTGTGGGCCCCTTACTGAATGAGGGAGGCAACCTAATGACAGAGGATGTGGAAAAAGCTAATGTACTCAATGCTTTTTTTGCCTCTGTCTTCACAGACAAGGTCAGCTCCCAGACTACTTCACTGGGCAGCACAGCATGGGGAGGAGGTGACCAGCCCTCTGTGGAGAAAGAAGTGGTTCGGGACTATTTAGAAAAGCTGGAGGAGCACAAATCCATGGGGCCGGATGTGCTGCATCTGAGACTGCTAAAGGAGCTGGCGGATGTGATTGCAGAGCCCTTGACCATTATCTTTGAAAACTCATGGTGATCGGGGGAGGTCCCGGACGACTGGAAAAAGGCTAATGTAGTGCCCATCTTTAAAAAAGGGAAGAAGGAGGATCCTGGGAACTACAGACCAGTCGGCCTCATCTCAGTACCTGGAAAAATCATGGAGCATGTCCTCAAGGAATCAATTCTGAAGCACTTAGAGGAGAGGACAGTGATGAGGAACAGTCAGCATGGATTCACCAAGCGCAAGTCATGCCTGACTAATCTAATTGCCTTCTATGACGAGATAAATGGCTCTGTGGATGAGGGAAAAGTGGTGGACGTGTTGTTCCTTGACTTTAGCACAGCTTTTGACACAGTCTCCCACAGTATTCTTGCCAGCAAGTTAAAGAAGTATGGGCTGGATGAATGGACTAGTAGGTGGATAGAAAGCTGGCTAGATTGTCGGGCTCAAAGGGTAGTGATCAATGGCTCCATGTCTAGTTGGCAGCTGGTTTCAAGTGGAGTGCCCCAAGAGTCAGTCCTTGGGCTGGTTTTGTTCAATATCTTCATAAATTATCTGGAGGATGGTGTGGATTGCACCCTCAGCAACTTTGCAGATGACACTACCTCTCCTCCCAGTGTAGATATGCTGGAGGGTAGGGATAGGATACAGAGGGACCTAGACAAATTAGAGGATTGGGCCAAAAGAAATCTGATGAGGTTCAACAAGGACAAGTGCAGAGTCCTGCACTTAGGACGGAAGAATCCCATGCACCGCTACAGACTAGGGACCAAATGGCTAGGCAGCAGTTCTGCAGAAAAGGACCTAGGGGTTACAGTGGACGAGAAGCTGGATATGAGTCAACCATGTGCTGTTGTTAGCCAAGAAGGCCAATGGCATTTTGGGATGTATAAGCAGGGACATTGCCAGCAGATTGAGGGACGTGATCATTCCCCTCTATTTGACATTGGTGAGGCCTCATCTGGAGTACTGTGTCCCATTTTGGGCCCCACACTACAAGAAGGATGTGGAAAAAGTCCGGCAGAGGGCAACAAAAATGATTAGGGGACTGGAACACATGACTTATGAGGAGAGACTGAGGGAACTGGGATTGTTTAGTCTGCAGAAGAGCAGAATGAGGGGGGATTTGATAGCTGCTTTCAACTAGCTGAAAGGGGGCTCCAAAGAGGATGGATCTAGACTGTTCTCAGTGGTAGCAGATGACAGAACAAGGAGTAATGGTCTCAAGTTGCAGTGGGGGAGGTATAGGTTGGATATTAGGAAAAACGTTTTCACTAGGAGGGTGGTGAAACTCTGGAATGCATTACCTAGGGAGGTGGTGGAATCTCCTTCCTTAGAAGTTTTTAAGGTCAGGTTTGACAAA
The DNA here is from genome assembly GCF_965140235.1 of Caretta caretta. Taxonomy (NCBI): domain Eukaryota; kingdom Metazoa; phylum Chordata; order Testudines; family Cheloniidae; genus Caretta; species Caretta caretta. The sequence goes on from NC_134206.1 coordinate 169,323,478, forward strand.
GCCCTGGCTGGGATGATTTAGTTGGGGATTGGTCCTGCTTTGAGCAGGGGTTTGGACTAGATGACCTTTTGAGTTCCCTTCCAACCCTGATATCCCATGACTGACTTCTAGGAACGGTATGAGTAACCAGTGCTAAGCGAGGATCCTTCAGTGTAAAGGCACAGGGTTAATTCACCCTTTTCATGGAAAAATCCCCAGGAGAGAATCAAGGCTAAGGACCTATGTGAAGTTCTCCTTATTGAAGTTTTTGATGAAGTAGTAAAGAGTACTCAGTTTTCTTATGATATGCTCCAAAGCCCACTGAATTTAGAGCAGGAGTGCCCAAACTTTTTCAGTCGTATCCTCATCTCCCTTACCAGTAATGGAATCTGCCCACGCCCTCTCCATTACTGCATAGCCAAGGCTTCCTAGCAGCAGAACTGGGGTTGGAACTGGGCTGGAAGCGTGGCGCTCCCCCTCCCACCCCACATACCCTTAGGGGCTGGCCTGGGCCAGGAGACGGAGCAGGACTGGGGGCTGAATGGGGTTGGGTGAAAAGCAAGGCTGGGGGCAGAGCAGAGCTGGAAGCTTGGGGCTCCTTTTCCGCCCCACTGTGTGGACTATCCTTGGCCCTGTTGCATGCCCCCCGAGTGTTCCTCCATGCCTCCCAGTTTGGAAATGCCTGATTTTAGTCTTTTCTCATGACTTCAATGGGTTCTGGATCAGGCCCTTCAAAAAGTAAAAAAAAAAAAAAAAAAAAAAAAAAAAAAAAAATCCAATAAGCCTTTGGGAACTTAACCATCTCTAGAGCTATGATTGATGCTTTATTGAATATAACAACTGGCATTTCAAGTGGAAAAAGTGTGTGTGTATTCTGCTCAACATCGGTTCAATGCTGGTGAAGTTAAATGTCTCTATACTACTGCTGTGATTGAACGTCCATTAACGTAAATGGGAACTGTGTACTTTATGTGCCATATTACATCCAGAATGCCAGTTTACTCATCATTGACATGTTTTCTCCCGAGAACTTAAATCCCTGAGAGGAACAACCCAGTTTCATGGACTTCAGTTGGAACAGTGTGTGTTCAGCACCTCTCAAGATCAGGTCCCCTTTGCCTGTATAAACAGCATTATTTAAGAACACCTAACAGTAATGCCTAGACATCAAAATGCTTCCTTTAGTATTTTGGGGGTTTCCAAGTTGGCAAGTGTAAGAATAGAAGAGTTTATGAAAACTTGCAGCACATGCTTGCATGTTTAATATGTGAGGGCAATAATGTAGTGTGAAGCAAATCCAAGTTTTAAAAAGTTAGGATTAGATTAATCACACTTACAGATGTTCAGTGTGATTGTTTTGTTCTTTTATCATAGTTAAGCAAATCTGCTTGAAACTGTTCAGACAGTCTCCATCAGTCTCCAACTGACAGCTGGGGAAGTGTGTACCTTCTTGCCTTCTTGATTGAGAGCAGATCCTGGCATTGTCTCCAAGTTACAAATGTACCACTCCGCATTTGTGGTTTGGACCTCATTCATGAGTAGAAGGGAATTATATCTTCACCTCAGTGGAAAAAAAAATCTCTTGAAAATATATAGAAAAATAAATTGGTAAAAATCCTCTGAATTATGCCACCTCATTAAAACCTCTTTTCAAATGCTAAAATATTTGGGAAAGGAGCTGATAAACTTGTGTGTTTAGAGGATTCTTCTGTACGTGGGAGAAAATAATCTTTCATGCAAAGAGCATGTGGTAGAATACAAGTCTGTGTACATCTCAAAATGTCAAGCTTTCCACTTTGTTCACAAAGTTGACACAAACATTGCTGTGGTATAGCCATGGGACTGAAAGGACACTAAAAATATTGGCACACAAATAAATACTTCAACCCTTCAGAAGCAAAGTAGGATTCCACAATCATCTTCAGATTTAGTTATTGTGTGACAGTACTAGTGTCTGAACTCTGGTAACAAAATGAATTGTTTCATGTCCTGGTGAGCAATGAGTTCTACACTAAAACTGCAGTGAAATTCACATTTTCAGATGGTGATTTAGTTCACAATAAGCACGTTCTTATCAGAAAGACAGAATAGCTTCTCTGCCTCTGACTGTGGTGTCCATGCTGATCTGGCTTTGATCTGGTCACTGCTACAGGAGCTCCAGATGATGGTGATCAGTAACTTGCATTTTTTTCTTGTCTGTCAAATAGTAGAAAAAGGGAGTGAGATGAAATTATGGCAACTGATAATATTATAGTGTAGTATGCCTATGAAGGCAGAGGTAATAAAAATCTTTTTAAAGGGTATAAATAAGGACCTACTTAATTTGCGATATTGCAGATCCCACAATACTAGGTTTCTGCCACAATTTTGCCAGCTGCTTGGGGCTGATGGTGAGGGGGCTGCTAGCCCCCTCACTGCTCCCGCTGGCAGCCCCATGCATTAATGTCTATAATATAGTTGTAGTAAAAGTCTGGTTATCAAAAAAATTAGCAGACATAACATAATACTTGAATGTTTATATTGTTTCAGCACCTTTTTCTTAAACAAATAGGTCTTCTCTGGCTCTTCCAAATTACCACAATTAATAAAGGTCCGTTATTACTTTTCTGAGATTTTTCATGTCTCGTCACAACTCAGCTGCAATTATTTGGCAATCTTCCAGCTATTCAAATAGAACCTTAGGTAGAAACTAATTGGGGCAGAAAGAAACTTGTCAGTACCAGAGGTGGTCAAAATTGGAATTTCCATCTTGTGGGAAATAAGTATTTCAACACACTGTGTTGTTTTGGTTTTGATTGAAATGAAACATTTATACGTTCATGACTCAAAATGTTTCATTTTGGCTCAGTTCAACATTAAACTGCAACTGCATGAGCTGCCACCGTATCTTCGGGTGAGTTGTAGTTCAGGCACTTCATGCCCTTGCTCTCCTTTATGGGCAAAGCTTCCTGGCTGGGCCACATTCCTCCTCATCCCCTCTGCTGCCCTCCTCCCCCAGTCCCACCACAGCAGCTCATCCAGAGAGGAGACCAAAGTGCATCCTGGGAGGATATACTTCACCCAACAAGCCCAGAGAGGATAATGGGGACATGAACTACCTCTTCCCAGAGACATCACAGCAGCTCAGATGAAGGCTAATGTGGAATTGAGCCCCAAACAACATTTTGGCATGGGTTGTCCTGACTCAAAACAAGTATTTTGTTTTAATTTTCCCGATGGAAAATTATTTTCCATTAAAACACATTTTGATGGAAAATTCCCAAGATACTCAAATACAGTATTGAACAATTACATGGATCCACTGTAGGTTTCTGTTTGCCTTCCTCTGATGCTTCATCTGCAAGCTACTGCTGTGGGCAAGATAGCAGACTTAATTGACCAAAGTATGATCCTCTGCTGTAAGTGTTCTGTTCTGTTCCAGAGAGTACTGCACAAGTGTATGCTATATGAGGATGCACTGAGCTATAGGAGTATTTTTTTCTCTCTCTTGAATGCAGTGTAAAACCAAGGTCTTGACTCATGGTCCCATATTAAATATAGGAGCAGGCTTCTTAACTGCCGTTTTCTGGACAAACTTCTATTTGGGTAACTGTTCTGCCTGCGCAAAATTCCCCACACAAGTTTGTTCAAAAAGGTAATAACTCTTTTTGTTCTAAACTAACACGTGATATTAAAAGGCTGCCACATTCTATCTTCTAAGCCAAAGGAAGTCATTTCAGTAGTGATTTTTTTTCTCTCTCGATCAATCTGTCCTAAATGGGCAGTCATGTGGGATAAAGTGGCTTAAATATATCTTTCCCTCGTGACTCACTTTTACATAAAGTACAACTCAATTGATCTGGAGAACCTGCATATCTCTCTCTGTCCTGTCACAGTGGTTAAAATCTCTACTGTTCTTGTTAATTCCTGGATCAGTGGCAGGGTACTCTCAATAGAGGTGGCCCCCTGTCTGCACACCAAAACCCATGTTCTGTGAACTTCAATACATATTTGTTTACCCAGACTCTTAATTAAACCCACATTTAAAAACAAAACAAGAACAATGGTTGCTCAATTGTATTTACGATCAATGAAATCATTAAAATTAAAAAAAAAAGTTTAGCCCAAAACTAACATTTTCACCATCTTCAGGTAACATTTCTTACCGACCAAATATAATACCCAAACACTCAGCTTAAAGAAGGAAGTTTCTCAACAAACTTTTCCCAGGGCCCACCCAATGCACATTTGCAGTGTTTTGCAATCATAGGTCAATGTATAATCTTAACTCCAGTTTCAGCTACAGAATGAAATCTTACCACTAGACTACTTTTTACTCAATTCTATGTTGTTTTAACCTTTTAAAGTATGAGGTTGGAGTCCAGGATGTATGACTGAGTATGTATTTACTAGCTGGAACTTTGCATATTTCAGCTAAATCTCTTTTAACTCGTTTCCTTTATAGGTGGAATAATCCTAATTTTTGCAGTGCCGTATTATATAAAAGACCCATAACAGTTGTCTTTGTCCTTCTCTGGACCTTTTCACTCCTAACCTTTCTTATGATGACTAAATAAGATTACTATTCAGTAAGGACTAAATTTAAGTAAAGTACTTGAGCATTACAGTATTCCCTTTGAAGTCAGTGGGACTCTTCATGCTTTAATTTAGGCACATGCTTAAGCACCTTGCTGAATCAGGATGAAAGGAACTCAGTGGTGTTCCATTAAATGAATTTGTTTGTCCCCTATGACAGGTTTCAGAGTAACAGCCGTGTTAGTCTGTATTCGCAAAAAGAAAAGGAGTACTTGTGGCACCTTAGAGACTAACCAATTTATTTGAGCATAAGCTTTTGTGAGCTACAGCTCACTTCATCGGATGCATACTGTGGAAACTGCAGAAGACATTATATACACAGAGACCATGAAACAAAACCTCCTCCTACCCCACTCTCCTGCTGGTAATCGCTTATCTAAAGTGATCACTCTCCTTACAATGTGTATGATAATCAAGTTGGGCCATTTCCAGCACAAGGTGCCACAAGTACTCCTTTTTTCCCCTATGCATTGTCTCAGATGATGCAACAAAACTGTTTGTTTTACAAGGCATTTGAATGAGTAAAGTGGTCAGGGGAATAGGTTTTGGGACAGTGTTCCATGCAGAGTGGAGACGAGTAGAAGGAAATGAAAGAAAAGTCAAAATTAACATCACTGGTGGAGTGATAGGGATAGAGAAGCACAGAAGGTGTATTGGAGATGTAGGTTGGGGTTTAGTGAAAGCAAGAACAACTTTTTAATATGGATTTCTACTGTATTATTGTTAGAAATTCCTGCAATGAAGCTGAATTACTGGTAAAATGTATGGTGCAGTTGTTCTGTCCTAATTACAGAATTATCTTCAAAAATCTTAGGCTTCAAAAAGGATTTTTCATTGTAATGCTGCTAGTAGTATTAGTGACAATGCTGAGCCCATGCCATGTGTGGTATGTAAATTTCACACGCCTGAGGCCTTGTCTAAAATGTGTATCTGCTCTGTCTCTGAATTCTTAATTTGTTGTCACCTGTATTCTTTATCCACAGGTGTCCTTTATTCACTGTTTTCTTCCTAGTTTTTCACTTGGCACCCGCTAACCCTTTCCCTCCTCACACTTCCCCACCCAGCCTCCAGTCCCCTGGAGACTATTGCTGTGAACAGTGATTAAAGTAGATGGAAAAAGGAGGGGGAATGTCACAAACTGGGCTGGCCCTTTAAGGGATTAGAGCTCAGCCCCACCTCTGATGGCCTCCCCGGGAGATGTGTGTTGAGGCTTCCTACTAGAGGGAGCCTACTCAGCCCAGTAGGGGGAAGAAACCTGCCCAGATCATTTATAAGTATGGATTATTATGTGACGCATGTTACGACAATATAGCCAAAGCAAGCAGTACATAGCTGAAAGTTCTAGTTAGCTTCAACATACCAATATTTGCAGCTGTTCATTTTTTTTTATAATCTGACTCTTAAATATGAACACACATACATATTTGATAGCAAGATATACCGGTTAGAATGGTGTCACGCTGTCTGGAGTGGCTCACAACTGTGAGTGCCTACCTCAGGGCAGACTACACTTCAAACTGGTGATGTTCTATAATAGACTTCACCAAGCCAGTAACAAATTATTCCTGGAGGAATTCTGCAACAAAAAATTAAAAATTCTGTGCATTAAAATGCTGCAAAATTCTGCATATTTTGTCAAAATAACATAATCACACCAGTGTCAATTATTTTGGTCCTTTATTTCAAAATACCTGTCAGCAAGTATGTCTGATTCCTTAGATTCCTTACTCGGCATATGAATACAGAACTCTGAGTAATAATTCATTTAAACTACAATACAGAACTGTATTTCCTGCACTCCTCAGTAGCAGTGCAAAGGCTTGGGGGAATCAGGGGTAATGGAAGAGTTGAGGGAGAGGGAAGTAAATTGCTGGGAAGGAGCCTGGGTGTGACCTTGGATGGTTGTTGGGTATGGGGTGGGAGAAGTATGGAACCTTTTGGGGGAGGCGCGGGAGGGATTGTTAGGAAGCTTCACCCATGCAGACCCTGGCTGACCCCTAGCCTATCCCATCCAGTCAGGCACATCTGCCCTGTCCCCATATGTTCCTGCAACCCCATGTGAACTAGCACCACCATCCACATTTTTCCCTCCACCCCCACTCAGACACCCCTCCCCCTGTGGCCCTGTGTCTTCACTCCCATTTAGCCCCTGCCCCAGTCTGTCCTCCCCCACTAGCCCTTATGAGTCCCTGTCTGACCCCGCCCAGCACTCCATGCTGTCTGTCTCCCCATAGCCCCTGTCTCCTGACTTGGCCTGACAGGCGCTGCAAAGAGGGCAGGCTCTTTCTCTTCCCTAGTTGGCCAGGAGCTACTGCTGTGTTCTTGCACCACAGCACCCTCAGGTGGGCAAAAGGCAGAACTGCAGCAACATTTTGGCAGAATCATTTTTTTTGTGCAAAAAACTTAAAATATGTGGGGCTCATTAATTATGCATACAGTAGTGCAGAATTCCCCCAGGAGTAACAAATGTGAACTCCTGGATCACTATAACAGTCTTACCATGAAGTCACAGACAGTCCTCTTATACCAGTGGTGGGCAACCTGTGACCCGTCAGAGTAATCCACTGGTGGGCTGCAAGATAGTTTGTTTACATTGACCGTCCGCAGGCACAGCAACCTGCAGCTCCCAGTGGCCACAGTTTGCCATTCCTGGCCAATGGGAGCTGCAGTCGGCTGTGCCTGAGGACGGTCAGTGTAAACAAACTGTCTTATGGCCTGCCAGCGGATTACCCTGGTGGGCTGCAGGTTGCCCCCACTGCCTTAGACTCTCCAGTTTATCTTGCCGCCCAGACAAACTGGATTTAGTGTCAAATAGTTACGTACACCAAAAATCACACCATGTTCAGGTTGCTTCCAGTCCTAAGAGACCAGTCAATTACTTCCCCCCTGCCTCCCCATTAGTTGGTACCCTAGGTCTTGCACCAAAGCCAATCCTGTAATAAACAATCTAAAGCTTTATTAACTGTAGCTTTTATTATTTAAAACAAGCAAACATATATACACAAATGAGTTACCATCTAACTCCTAAGAGTGACAGTGTTGTTATTATCTGTTAATTCAAAATGTCTTTCAGGGTGGACCCCTCTGTCTCAGTTTAGAGTCTCTGTCCCTGTCAGAGTTCAAACAGCAGAGAGAGAGATGGGAAAATTTCCCTGTAACTTAATTTCCTTCATTCACTTTCCAAGTCCACGGGACAAGCTTCCTTGCACTTAAAATTTTCAAGATGCAATAGGGCCATTCACCAATCCTTTGTATTGCGATGCTCCTTGATGGCCCATCTGATTTTGATAGTTCTTCTGGACGGGCAGGAAAATGATTCCACTGCTTGGGCTCATAAATTCAGAGCAAATATTTTCAAAGTTTATAAAGCAAAACTTACCTATTTTCTTATAGCATGGAAAACAGATGTTACAAGTGAGATTAATGCATGCAGCAATTTACAGGCATTTCATAGAGTCTAAACACTAAATACATTCTTATAAGACTAATACCTATTTTGAGTAAAACTAACATACTGGTAAACTGATCTGGTCTCCAGTTATAAGTTTATCAGTTCTTAGCTAAGGCCTGCGGCCTGGGCAAGAGCTAGCATCTGGCTTGCCAGTGTCACAACCAGGATAAGGCATCTCACATGGTTTGTGTACCTGATTCTGCCACTGGCTCATTGTATGACTTTGGATAAGTAGTTTAGCTCCCTGTGGCTCACTTTCTCTGTCTGTTGAATGAAGATTAATACTTAAACTCCTATGTAAAACACATCAAGATCTTCAGATGAAAAGTGTTTTGCAGAAGAAGTAAAGGATATTAAATGCTATAATGTTAGTAACTGGAGTAATAGCAACCACCAAACTTAAGTTGGCAAAGCAGTTTTATAACCTGTTTTCACTTGCTCAACATTTTCTAAAATGTTACCATTTGGGACTGAAACAGTGCATGTTCGGTTTTTGGCCACAGGTGAATTATTCTGGAAAACTTGAGTAATTTCGTGTGAAGCTGTTTTTGAATTCTCAGTAAAAAATATTTCCTGTTTTTGACCACCAATTTTTCCCCTCCATAAATAACTGAGAAGCAGTTGAAATCTGAAAGATCATTCTTAACCAAAAATTAGACCTCACTGATACTACTATGTCTGAAAAGCATTTGTTTTGGGATTTAAAAATGCAATAGTATATACAGTAGACAATTCTTTTGCATTTCTAAAGTGTCCATTACTGTAGAATTGAGACCCTGTTGTGCTGCGTATGTTTTATGTCTATAAGTGTGTAAGTATGCCTACACATCCGTCTGAATGTGCAGTTTTTCCACAGTAGTTACCAGGTGCTAGTTGTCTAGATTCTGTAAAATCTGGCCTGTTTGTCAGTTCCACTGCATAGCCTTACTGAGTGCTGTGGAGCTGTGCAGAAATATGTATAAGTAAAGCACCGTGATTTGGTTGACTTACGCCAATCATATTAAACAGAGGAAAGGGTCTCTTTTTCTGTGCAATTCTTGGAGCTTTTGCCATAAATGAAATGCTGTTTTCATGAGAGGGAACTTACATGTGCACTTGTAACATAAAATATTAACTTTTCTCTCTGAATTTGTGGATATAAGTGAGCAGAATATCTGCTAACTACTCTGAGTTCGGCAATGTTCCTAGATTCCCAGCAGAGAGATCATGGGTGTTCTGAAAACGACCTAGATGACACTGTGTGGAAACCATTTAAAATAAGTGTTTAAATAGCTCATTTTTTTTGTTTCCAAACAAAATCACTTTGTCTTAATTTTCTTAAATTAGGGTGGAGTCAGTGAGGGGGGGAAAAAAAGAGTTGGAGAACATGACGAAGAGTCCAGGAATCTAGACTGGGAGAGTTGTGTGTATGAGAGCACTATATATTTTCTTTGAGACCAAACCCAAGAGGTGTTTAGACTAAAAATTAAGGAAAGGAGAGGGTAGAAACTAGTTAAAGTGACTCCAGTCTGAACCTTCTGAAGTTGGATTATCTCTAGGAAACTGGTTCAGAACTTTTGAACTTAATGCACGTACTTGCCATATTTATTGTAATTTAATGATTTTCTAATGTTTGTAAATCAGGAGATTAGAATTTTGCATACTGTTGCTTTACAACATTCCTTCATCTCTTTCCTCCCCCTTTTCCCTTCCCCACCCCAATACTTCAGAAAGCCTCAGTTATACTTTGCCAGCACATCCTTGTAGCAGGGTCCATTATGCACAGCAGCTGGAACCTGATTTCATGGCCTTTGGAGGAAAAGCAGAAAGGAAAACTGTTGCAAATCACCTGTCATCCGTATTTTATTTAAGACTAGCTCTTATTGGGAAACAGAAAAAATAATTTTCATGAGCCCACTTGAGTACTGCACTGAAGTGGCAATTATGAAGTTCAGTATTTTTTCACACACCATTCTGCAGTCCTGACACTACGCAGAAGGAATGCAACGAAGAATTGGTCAACGGCATATTAAAAATATTTGTACATAAGAAAATATTGTTTTGGGCAAAAGTGCAGACTTTTTTTTTTTTTTTTTAAACAAACTGAGTCTAAACCTATCTTGGAAAAGTAAGTCATAGACTTTTTAAGACCATAACAAATCTTACTTACATTTTAGCAAAACAACATCTGCTTCACAGAAATGTCAAAGGCATACCTTTTCGGACTGATGAGTTTGGACATTACAGAAAACTGTTGGCTTTCTAACCTGAAGAAAGCAAATGACAGGAATAGGTTATGGTAACACTTAAAATCTGGTGCAATATATTTTAATGGTGTTTTAAGAAGACTGTATTGACTTGATTTCCTTTAATTATTTTTATTTTTTGGGGAGTAGTTTGCTAGTTCTAAGTTTTTTGTGAAATATCTGTTTGTAACAACTGGCTAAAAAATGAAAGGTGAACCAAAAAAGGGCAGTGGAGAGGGTCCTCCAAGCTGCCTAGAATGGCTGTGTCCCACACAGGCACTTAAGGCAATCAGGGCCCAGCAGCCTAGTAAGAAGAGCTGTAGGGCCAGAGGGAGTCCAGTTCCTTGCTGGAGCTGTAGGATTGTGGATGGTGTATGGCAGGCTAGCTGGAGCTACAGAACCCCAGACAGGGCAGTGCTGGCAGAAGCCAGGGAGAGCTAGAAGGAGCCCTTGGTTCCTGGGACAAGGCCCTGAAGTAAGAGAGAAGATGATTCAGAGCCGTGGGGAAGTGGCCCAGGGAATTAGAGAAGCCATGCAACATAGTTAGAGACATCGCAAATGGCTGCTCTCTACAGGGTCCCTGTAGAGATAACTGGGCAGGCCTGGGTTCCCCCACCCCTTATTAGCCACTAGGGGGAAGTGGCCTGGACAGTGAAGCACCCTAGAGGGGGAACTGAACTATAGTGGTCCAACCAGAGAGCTGTAGCCAGGAAGCCCTAAGAGGGCAAAGACCTTGTCCCTGCTCTGGGATAGTGCAGTGCTCCAGGACCCCCTCCCTGGAGACAATCTGAGAGAGAGTGCAGGCATGCGCACTCGGTCATGGGGGCGCTCATGAGAGGTGAGTCCCTGTTACAGGGACAAAGTACAGGCTGGCTCTCCTACAGTAGTGCCAGAATGCTCTCTGTAGTGGCCCAGGGAACAGTCCTAGACAGGGAGCCAGAGCTCAGGAAGGGGATGTGGGAAGGATCTAGAGCAGTGGTTCTCAACCAGGGGTATAAGTACCCCTGTGGGTACGCAGAGGTCTTCCAGAGGGGGTATATCAACTCTTCTAGATATTTGCCTAGTTTTACAACCGGCTACATAAAAAGCACTAGTGAAGTCAGTACAAAAAAAAGTCATACAGACAATTACTTGTTTATACTGCTCTATAAACTATACACTGAAATATAAGAACAATGTTTATATTCCAATTGATTTTTTTATAATTGTATGATAAAAATGAGAAAGCAAGCAATTGTTCAGTAATAGTGGGCTGTGACGCGTTTGTATTTTTGTGTCTGATTCTGTTAGCAAGTAGTTTTTAAGTGAGGTGAAACTTGGTACACAGGACCAAATCAGACTCCTGAAAGGGGTACAGTAATCTGGAAAGGTTCAGGGCTACCGATCTAGAGGCAGGTGTAGGTAGCAAGTTGTTCAGGGAGGAGAAACAAGGGGCCTGCTTCATAGTCCTGAACTAGAACCCAGAATATGGGAACCGAGGCCCTCCCTCAACAGGGCCACCAAGGAATTGGGGTGAAAACCCTTGACATGAAGAGTGGGAGGACTAATTGGGCCTGTAGTTGGGCAGAAAACCTAGCATGACGTTGCAGGATGATTTTAAATTTTTTAAATTTCTTATTGACCCCCTTGAAGGGCTGTGAACATTGATTTGGCTTTCTGGCCAAATCATTAAGAAGCACTGGAATTTTCCAATGCAAGAGTCAGAGACTAAAGTGTCTGGAGCCAGAAAAGAGGAAATTGAGCCCTGGAACACTGGGTATCAAGGTGATCTTGTCAAATGGAGTATCAGACAGTGAGAAGAGAGTATTGTTGGAGATGGGGCTGCACTGTATCTCCAAAAGAGGGAGAAGATACATTTCCTCTGTTTTTTAGTAGAGATGAGGAGTTGCCTCTTTCCCATCCTTCTCACTTTACTTTAATCTGCAGTTGTAAACAAAATCTTGTCCTAATGGCCCAGAGTAACTAGCTGTTATAATATTTTTTTTTGAAAGGGCAACAAACCCCACCTCCAAATCAGTCTGCTCCTTAGCTAGTAGAAATTAAAAAGGAAAGGTTTAAAATGGGCTGACCTGAGTGGTATAAGTACTTCTCAAGTCTTGAATACAGCATCCCACCAATAGGGACTTTGGAATGCCCTGTTTGCAAATGCTTTGCCCAAGGATCCCTCTGCCTGAACTGAGAAGGTCCCCAGGCCAATTGAGATGAAACCTGTGGAGAAAGACCCTTTAGCCCACTTCCAAATAATTTGATTTCAACTATAACCTAAAGACACTCTCCTGATTCTCTGGGTGCCCTTGGCACTATTAAAAATAGTACAATCAAAACAAAGCTAGTAACAAATGCTTAGGGGTAGACTCCACCTCCAATACTAGTCAATAGGAAGATCAATTGAATGTGGTGGTTTATTGACAGCCAGAGGCAGGCCCTGATAGTTATTGAGTTAGTGCCATTTGTGATGTGTACATAACAGAAACAAGTGAAGTGACATTAAACTCTGACTTTAAACGTATGTGAAACCAAATGCTTTTTGACAACCTGGTAGCTAGTAGGCACTAGCAATTGGTACCTAGCAATTAGAAGTGCTAACTCCTTTTAACTTTGCAAGGAAATATGTGCTGCCTATTTGCATTCAGGGTACTCCTTACAATGGGTTCAAGGTGGATCTCCTAATCCATGTGCCAAGTATATTCTTTTTTGGGAAAAAGTTTTCTCCAGAAAAGTCTGGTCTGACAAAGTGACTGGAATCTCAAAAATATATGCCAAGTTATATTGCTTCAGGATGGGGGAGGGGGAAAGTCCTAAACATTAGGTGACATAACATGCCCTTCCATCAGTATACACACATACAGTAATTGTAGACTTTCCTAGCCATGTGTATGGCTCACATCTGTCCGCTAAATAAGAGATCTGTAAGCAAAATTTTTGAACCAAGAATGTTATCTGGATATAGGACATTCCCTAATGGACTGTAGGTCTAGAATTAATTACATGGAGATCTAATTAATCTTACTAAAATATTCATGTTGTCTGAAGGAAAACTATATTTTTTTTCCTCAGGTCAGTACTCTGATACATCAAAAGATGAGCATCTCTAAATAGTATAGTTGTAAGATAAGCAATATCCATAAAAATTTTTTGTAAAACTTTTTCTGCAAGTTTCCACACCAACGTTCTTGCTATCTAGCGAAAGTGACACCTTAACAATACCTCAAAGGGGACTGATCCCACAGAAGATTGCAATCTTCATCAATCATGTTGGTATCTACGTATGTGTCATAGATGTTAATAAAATGCTGGTCATGTTGCACACTTTCTTTTGATTGATAGGAAATCTAGGCTGCCCCACTCATAGGTTATAAATATGATGGGACAACTCCTCTGGGACGTTCCCAGGGTGCAATCCAGATTGAGTAACTGTGTCAGCCCTGACCTCCAAGTAGGGGTGCTCTTTACAATGCTTTGCTGCTGTAGCTTCCAACCTGGGTTGCTCACAAACAGCCTCCAGCCCTCTCGTGGACAATACAGACGTATACAGGTCCATTATTTCATATTATGCAAATATTTTGTTATCCCAAATGCAGTTCCCCAAACACTTGAATTTAAACACATTGGATAAGATAAAGCAATAAAAAAAGTTTATTAAGTACAAAGAGAGAGATGTTAATTGAATACTAGTAATGAGGCATAAAAGTCAAAATGGTTACAAGGAAAAAAAGATAAAACGCAACTAATGCCTTAATTAACAAACTATATGTTAAATTCAAAGCAAAGTTTTTTCACCACATGCTCTCAATAATCTTACTTGCCAAACTTCTTAGGTCAGATCTAATGGGAGTTAGTCACCTAAATTCCCTTGATGATCAGAGTCCCGGTGACTAAGAGAGCTCTAAAAACAATAGATCTATTTGATGTGGATGATTTGGAGGTGACACTTTTCCTTTTGGCTTATTTCATAGAATCATAGAATATAAGGGTTGGAAGGGACCCCAGAAGGTCATCTAGTCCAACCCCCTGCTCGAAGCAGGACCAATTCCCAGTTAAATCATCCCAGCCAGGGCTTTGTCAAGCCTGACCTTAAAAACCTCTAAGGAAGGAGATTCTACCACCTCCCTAGGTAACGCATTCCAGTGTTTCACCACCCTCTTAGTGAAAAAGTTTTTCCTAATATCCAATCTAAACCTCCCCCACTGCAGCTTGAGACCATTACTCCTCGTTCTGTCATCTGCTACCATTGAGAACAGTCTAGAGCCATCCTCTTTGGAACCCCCTTTCAGGTAGTTGAAAGCAGCTATCAAATTCCCCCTCATTCTTCTCTTCTGCAGGCTAAACAATCCCAGCTCCCTCAGCCTCTCCTCATAACTCATGTGTTCCAGACCCCTAATAATTTTTGTTGCCCTTCGCTGGACTCTCTCCAATTTATCCACATCCTTCTTGAAGTGTGGGGCCCAAAACTGGACACAGTACTCCAGATGAGGCCTCACCAATGTCGAATAGAGGGGAACGATCACGTCCCTCGATCTGCTCGCTATGCCCCTACTTATACATCCCAAAATGCCATTGGCCTTCTTGGCAACAAGGGCACACTGCTGACTCATATCCAGCTTCTCGTCCACTGTCACCCCTAGGTCCTTTTCCGCAGAACTGCTGCCTAGCCATTCGGTCCCTAGTCTGTAGCTGTGCATTGAGTTCTTCCGTCCTAAGTGCAGGACCCTGCACTTATCCTTATTGAACCTCATCAGATTTCTTTTGGCCCAATCCTCCAATTTGTCTAGGTCCTTCTGTATCCTATCCCTCCCCTCCAGCGTATCTACCACTCCTCCCAGTTTAGTATCATCCGCAAATTTGCTGAGAGTGCAATCCACACCATCCTCCAGATCATTTATGAAGATATTGAACAAAACCGACCCAAGGACCGACCCTTGGGGCACTCCACTTGACACCGGCTGCCAACTAGACATGGAGCCACTGATCACTACCCGTTGAGCCCGACAATCTAGCCAGCTTTCTACCCACCTTATAGTGCATTCTTCCAGCCCATACTTCCTTAACTTGCTGACAAGAATACTGTGGGAGACCGTGTCAAAAGCTTTGCTAAAGTCAAGAAACAATACATCCACTGCTTTCCCTTCATCCACAGAACCAGTAATCTCATCATAAAAGGCGATTAGATTAGTCAGGCATGACCTTCCCTTGGTGAATCCATGCTGGCTGTTCCTGATCGCTTTCCTCTCATGCAAGTGCTTCAGGATTGATTCTTTGAGGACCTGCTCCATGATTTTTCCAGGGACTGAGGTGAGGCTGACTGGCCTGTAGTTCCCAGGATCCTCCTTCTTCCCTTTTTTAAAGATTGGCACTACATTAGCCTTTTTCCACTCATCCGGGACTTCCCCCGTTCGCCACGAGTTTTCAAAGATAATGGGCAATGGCTCTGCAATCACAGCCGCCAATTCCTTCAGCACTCTCGGATGCAACTCGTCCGGCCCCATGGACTTGTGCATGTCCAGCTTTTCTAAATAGTCCCTAACCACCTCTATCTCCACAGAGGGCTGGCCATCTCTTCCCCATTTTGCGATGCCCAGCGCAGCAGTCTGGGAGCTGACCTTGTTAGTGAAAACAGAGGCAAAAAAAGCATTGAGTACATTAGCTTTTTCCACATCCTCTGTCACTAGGTTGCCTCCCTCATTCAGTAAGGGGCCCCCACTTTCCTTGGCTTTCTTCTTGTTGCCAACATACCTGAAGAAACCCTTCTTGTTACTCTTGACATCTCTGGCTAGCTGCAGCTCTAGGTGCGATTTGGCCCTCCTGATATCATTCCTACATGCCCGAGCAATATTTTTATACTCTTCCCTGGTCATATGTCCAACCTTCCACTGCTTGTAAGCTTCTTTTTTATGTTTAAGATCCGCTAGGATTTCACCATTAAGCCAAGCTGGTCGCCTGCCATATTTACTATTCTTTCGACTCATCGGGATGGTTTGTCCCTGTAACCTCAACAGGGATTCCTTGAAATACAGCCAGCTCTCTTGGACTCCTTTCCCCTTCAAGTTAGTCCCTCAGGGGATCCTGGCCATCCGTTCCCTGAGGGAGTCGAAGTCTGCTTTCCTGAAGTCCAGGGTTCGTATCCTGCTGCTTACCTTTCTTCCCTGCGTCAGGATCCTGAACTCAACCAACTCATGGTCACTGCCTCCCAGATTCCCATCCACTTTTGCTTCCCCCACTAATTCTACCCGGTTTGTGAGCAGCAGGTCAAGAAAAGCTGTTATTTCTTAACCCATATACCAGCTTGGTGTTAAAGGCACTGTGTTACTATTGCTTGGTATATCTCCTACATCTGCATCAGATTATAAACAGGATAAGTTTGTAAATCATTACATACTGCTCCATAAAATAACTAAATCATAGAGTAGAATGTTCTTGTAATCAACATGAACCCCTTCTTCTGTTTGGCTGCTTCCTTTGTCCCTTCTTATGCAGTGAATCAATATATGAGGAGGAGGGATGTCTTGAAGTGTCTGGCCCTTCTTTTTATAGTCCTCTACTCCCAGCTGGAAATGCTTCTCAAAGTGGGGAAAGGCAACAGGTAGTCTGTGTGGAAGGGAACTCTGTGCGGTTTCTTTCCTAAGAGGTAGGTTCTTTTTTCCCCTGCCTCCTTTCCTGCCAAAGAATGGCTACTTAGTAAGTAATAGCCTATCAGTCTTGTTTACACCTGGCTGAAGCATCATCTTACCCTGTCTCCCTTCCTGCTTGATGACTGTTTACTGCTTAAATGCAAATTAAGCAGAGCACATGCTCTTTTGTTGAGGCAGACCTGTTTGCCAATTTCTGTTTGGGCAGGGCTGTTGTTCGGAACATGAGTTTAAAATGCCACTGTGTGGTGTTATAACTTCACCTATAGCGTTGACACACATTTTACCAGGACAGTAATGAAAACTTATAATTTGATGGTCAAGTGATACCTCACAAGACATACATTATACAAAGATTATTACAATAGTGGACATGGGTGTATTCTGTCATACTGTCTGTTTAGTACAGGGGCTCTCAAACAGAGGGTTGGGACCCCTCAGGGGGTTGAAAGGTTATTACGTGGGGGGTCACGAGCTGTCAGCCTCCACCCCAAACCCCGCTTTGCCTCCAGCATTTATAATGGTGTTAAATCTATAAAAAGTGTTTTTAATTTATAAGGGGGTGTCGCACTCAGAGCCTTGCATATGAAAGGGGTCACCAGTACAAAAGTTTGAGAACCACTGGTCAAGTACATTACACAATTGCATTTTGGTTGTCTTCTGGCCATGGATATGCATGCCACAAACTGCTTACTGCATAACGTTCCAGTGTATAGTATTAGACATAATGTTATTGTAAAATTTAAAGAGTTAGAGAATTTTGTTTGTTACCATAAAACCTATGCACCTCAGATACACAATACTTTTATTAGTTTCCGTCAGCAAAATATTATCTTTCAGTTGTTGGCCCATATTTATGATGCGATACTCCTGCTATATACTTTCAGAGAAACTCTATCATGGAACAATGTATTTGACTTTCTGTCCTTCTGCTCCTCTAGCACAAACACAAATGTTCCTCAAATATCTCTTGGAAAAATAATTGGCATTTGAAATAGAGCCTTCCATCTGATTCTTGAATCTTTTCACAGACACTGAAATATTGCTTTGAAAAGAAAGGCACTTATATAATTGTATTTAAAAGCACCTCTCCTTGTAGGTGGGTCAGCTTTTTCAAAGGACTTACTCTTTTTGTTTCAGTTCCCTGAGAGAAATGTTTTCAGCCTACCTTTCCATTTACTTTTCCACCCCCATAAGCTCCTCACAAGGAGCTGCATATTGGCTATTTTGTCAGCATTTTAGCCTTCACTCTGTTTTGTAAGCTGGGATGTTTACAGAGTGGTAAGAATATTAAAACCACCACTCATAAAGTGAAGGAGCTAACGGAAAATCTCACTTGTGGCCGTGCAGGAAGCCAAATCATGACTGAACTCGCATATTTTAATTCCAAAGTCATAGCACAGTATTGCATACCTCTGTGCATTGCACATAGTTTCTGTTGGGAGAGGCAAAAGTCACCCGAGATGAATTATTGGAGGTAAGAAAGAAGCTATCCAAAACTGAGGTGGGGATGTGTAATTTATTCAGAAAACATCGTCTTTACATGTATAAGTCACAATGTGCTGCTAGACAATAGGATATTTTGGTCAGGGTCTGTCATTTACCGTAAGACTGTGCACAGTGCTTAGTACAGTGAGGCCCTGACCTGGGTGAGCTTTCTAGTCACCACTGGTATGAAAAGTGTTCAAATGTATGCATGCAAATAAACACAAGCTAAGTAACACTTCTCTCTGGTCTCCGTGATTCTCACCTCATCACCCTTGAGTCCATCCAGAGTTGAATTGCTACAATACCTTCTTTCCCACTCACAATTTGGAGATCATCCCTTGTTTAATCTTCTGTTTTTTGGATTACGTCATGGGTTTCTAGTCGCTTGCTGCATCAAGTTCCAACTCCTGGTCCTGACTTTCAAGACTGGGTGCAACTCTGTTCCTCCTCAGAACTTTCTACTTCCCCTTACCATGCATTCTGCTCTCTTCCCCTCAAGTCTGACACCCAACTGCCTTTCATTCCCCTTCTGTCATGTCTATTACAGTAGTGCCTAAGGGCCAAACAAGAATAGGGCCCCATTGTGCTAGGCACTGTACAAATAGTACTCTGTAGATGGTCCTCACCCCCGAAGAGACTACAATCTCATAGTTTTGGATCAGACTAGCACGGGGGTGGGGAGGGGGAGGGTAGAGCACACAAGCAGAGAGAACAACGTGATGGTGGCAAACATGTTAGTTACCAGGTTTTTTTGGAGGTGGAGAGGGAATGTTACATGGGAGTGATCAGTTAAATGTGAACGGAAGGGGAACAGGACACAGGAGAAGAGGGTAAGTGGGGCAGGTGTAGAGTGAACCTGAGGTGAAGAGACTGGCGGTGAAGGTAAAGAAGAGGGAGCAAATAGTTAATCAGCATAGGGCAGAAAAAGAACAGTCAGAACTTTAGAAAGTTCTGTGAATGTCCAGAGTTTCCTGCTTTGGCTGCTTCTGGTCCGATCAGCTAAAGTCCCTGGAGGGCTCAACTCCTCTCTGCAGTTTTCCCCCAAGGCAACATGGGGAGGGTAGGCACCATCTGGGTCCTAGTGCCCCCAAAATATGATGTCTCCCCTGACCTAGAACTGTGCTAGAGGAGTGGTGCAGGAGGGGTGGCTCCAGCGTGGTCTCACTTTCCTCTTCCACTCCAATCAGCACTTCCTGCTTTGGTGGCTTCTGTTCCTGTGAGCTGGAGTCTCAGGCAGCTGACTTCCAGGTTGGAACAGACTCACTGGCCTGGTGTGTCAAAATTTTATTTTTTTTTCCACTCAGAATTTTTTTTTTAAGAAACACTTGTCATGAAAAAACTTGAGTAAATTTTTAATATTTTATGTTCAAAATAATTTTGATATTTTTCATAAAAGAAATCCAAATTTTGAAAAATTTCAACTGTTTTACTGCTTACTTCCATCCACAAAGTTTGCTTCTTTGCTAAAGCCTATTAATGCCACTGTTGAGGCAGACTCAGAGCCCATGTTGTATAGATTGAGATCTAAATAAAACATCAGCAACCCTCCAGAGTCCTTTGTTTCATATACTCTCCCCTCACACATAGTCCCATCAGGACAGTATCCCATTGTGGCATTCACTTTGCTTGCTTGCTTTATTTGTTTGTATGTATGTATGTACGTATTGCTTCTCCTGCCTTCCCAAATGTCAATTCCTGCAGATTTTGCATTCACTAGTATGTGCATTGTAGAAATTGTCAGGGGGAAGCTGGAGGTTTTGACAGCTAAGTATGGGAGAGCCAGTGCTCTTGGCACTCAGGAAGGTCGAGAAAGTGGTTTTGGCTTTTGATATTGAAAAGGAAGTTGAGGCCTTAGACATACCTTGATGGCTGTATTGTGCTCCCCTCTGGCTTTGATGTCATCCATACTGCCGGTCTTAAATCCATTTAAAATGCTGCTAAGGTCATCTCCCTGGTCATTGTGTAACCCACGCACCTCCTGGGTGTGGTGTTCTGTCCCATCTAGTGAGACCACTGAGAGACATTAATGAGTTTTCTCTACAGCCTTAGCTAACAGCCAGTTGGTTTTTAGCTCATGCTGTAGAGGCTCATGCACTAAGTTCCAGAGATTCCCGGTTCAATTCTGCCTGCCAATGACTGGGGTCTGTCAGTGTTACAATTGCTCTGCCCATAAATCCTCCCAGGGCAGTGGCTCTTTCACCACAACCAAATACAAGCTCCTTGCTCTTATGGCTCTTCATCATCCTTGCCTTCTTACAATCAGATACACTAGCTTATTGAATTGTGACCTCCTATCTTGGCACTAAGAAAAGGAGTACTTTTGGCACCTTAGAGACTAACCAATTTATTTATTTATTAACCTTAGTCTCTAAGGTGCCACAAGTACTCCTTTTCTTTTTGCGAATACAGACTAACACGGCTGTTACTCTGAAAGCTATCTTGGCACTGACAATTATGCCAGCTTCTTTCTTGAGCACTTCTGTGCTTTCTCCCATGTGTTCCCTAATGCATGGGAGAAACTGCATGACAACTTGTAAAGCCATCACCTTATTCTCTTATAAATCCCTCCTTAAAACATACCTCTACTATCAGACTTGCAACTCATTTGTCTGGTTAGGAAAGTGGTGAGTTGTGTTCTGCTTTTCTTCTAAACCAGTCATCTTATAAGTTACCTTATTCTCCCAAAACCTCACTTCCTGTTTGTCTATTTCATCCACCTGGTGTGTCCTGTCTAGCATGTAAGTTGTGAGCTATTTGTGTCAGGGATCTTCGTGTGTGTGTGTGTGTGTACAGTGCCTAGCACAATGGGTCCTTGACTGGTGTTCCTAGGTGCTACTGTAATATGCTAATGGTCAACCTAGGCCAGTATCTTCTCTGATATCACCAAGTGTATGTCTCAGCTTGAGTTGTGACCTCTAAAGGTTTGCAAACAGGTCACTGGAGAGGAGAGGACGGTTGCAGCCACTGACCCTCCCTTTCTTGATGGCTGCATGGAGAGGGGCACTCAAAATGTCCTTTTCTGATGTAAAACAGGGTCACCATATGGAAAAAAATGAGAACCAGTGCCTTAGAGGTTGGTGCAAGAAATGCTGTAATGGACAAGGATGGAATAATCTTCCCATAGGGCTTTTAGTTAATAGTTGGCATAATATAACTCTGAAAGATACTACGCATACAGGGTTTGTCTTATGTTCTGGCCTGTTTGCACCACGCTGGCAGTACAAAGGAATCATAGGGCAGCCAGAACTAGCCAGCTGAAAATTCCCTTCTGGATGTGCCCCACCATGGCCTGCTATAGAGATAACATGAAGATTGGGGAGGGGCATATCAGAACCACACTTGTGCTCCAGCTGTCCCCAGCTGGCTATGATCCTTTAGAGATCATTGACAGATGGTGTAGGTTACAGCAAACTTTAGGTTGTTCTAACCTATGTCAAGACACAGATTCTCCCTAATAAACAATGGTTCCATGATGGCTCATGCCCCACTGCATCAAATGGAAACCGAGTATATTTTATACTGAGTTGTAAAATCTTGTCTCCTTTAAAGTCAATGGAAAAATTTGCATTGATTTTTCAGTGCGGCCAGGATTTCACTTTGAGACATCAAAGTAGCTTACAAGCAAAATTTATCCAAATACGTCTGTTAAAATTAATATTTCAATATTGAATGTTAGCAGCTATCTCATTATAATTTTTTCCATTGGAGGACTTCCTGCCCATTTTGGCTTATAGAGGGGGGGAAGATGCCTGTGGGATCCAATCTCCATGAGAATTTAATAAATTAATATTTATTACAGTTCTGGTTGATTCATCTCTTGTTCT
The DNA here is from genome assembly GCF_965140235.1 of Caretta caretta. NCBI lineage: Eukaryota > Metazoa > Chordata > Testudines > Cheloniidae > Caretta > Caretta caretta. The sequence goes on from NC_134206.1 coordinate 169,345,646, forward strand.
GATAGAATCTGTTCCTAACTTATACAGAAGAAATAATGGAACATGATGGCTGCAATCATGTTAAAAATTTGATTACTTTGGCCCTTTGACAATCCTGTTTGCCATCTGTTTCCTTTTTTCTGACATTCTTGGTCAGTTTATCAGTGTGACCTATTTGGTATTATCATAATGCAGAGTACTAAAATCAACACCTTTACTAATATCTCTACCTTAGCAAATATTTTACATTAACCAATTTACTAATCAAATATTTAAGCCAAAAAAATTGGCTACTTAAATACTATTTAAGGACATTTTAGAGTATGTCATTGAAAGTTTAAGGGAACTACAACTTTGGAAGCAAAGATTAGATTTCTGTCAAGAGCCAAGAGGGGGAAAACAGCCTAATTTTTGTATGTCCTAGGGAAGCTCAAAGACTTCTAATAGCTTTACAGAAAATGACAGACAAGTGAGCTGACTATGAGCCTCATGTGATGGGCGGGCAGGGAGAAGGAAATCCAGCTGAAATTGTTTTGATCTGATTTTTGTCCATAATATACCAGCTGGGATAACTGGCTGTTTTGTTTGTGCTAAGTAAAATCGTGGAAAAGGGTGGACTAGGCATCTAGCAGCATAGTCATCTAGTCTCTTTTAAAAGAAACCCACAACTGTTACTAGAAAACAAATGACTTTACTGTTGTTCAGTTCTTTGCTTGGGTCTGTGTAAGTAAGTGCTTCCCAGACTATCTCACAGAGAATTATGTAATTAGTAGGGCTGTCAAGCGATCAAAAAAACTAATCGTGATTAATTGCACTGTTAATCGCACTAGTAATAGAATACCATTCATTTAAATATTTTTGGATGTTTTCTACATTTTAAAATATATTGACTTCAATTATAACACAGAATACAAAGTGTACAGTGCTCACTTTATATTTATTACAAATATCTGCACTGTAAAAAACAAAATAAATAGTATTTTTCAATTCACCTAATACAAGTACTGTAGTGCAATCTCTTTATCATGAAAGTTGAAGTTACAAATGTAGAATTATGTACAAAAAATAACTGCACTCAAAAACAAAACAATGTAAAACTTTAGAGACTACAAGTCCACTCAGTCCTATTTCTTGTTCATCCAGTCACTCAAACAAGTTTGTGTACATGCCAGATGCACTAAAGATTCATAAGTCCCTTCATGCTTCAACCACCATTCCAGGTGGTTGACATGGACATGCTTCCATGCTGATGACAGGTTCTGCTCGATAACAATCCAAAGCAGTGTTGATACATGTTCATTTCCATCATGTGAGTTAGATGCCACCAGCAGAAGGATTGATCTTCTTTTTTGGTGGTTTGGGTTCTGTAGTTTCTGCATTGAAGTGCTGCTCTTTTAAGACTTTTGAAAGCATGCTCCATACCTCAGCCCTTTCAGATTTTGGAAAGCAGTTCAGATTTTTAAACCTTGGGTCGAGTTCTGTAGCTATCTTTAGATATCTCACATTGGTACCTTCTTTGAGTTTTTTGTCAAGTCTTTTTGTCAAGTTTTTTGTCAAGTGAAAGTGTTCTTAAAATGAACAACATGTGCTGAGTCTTCATCCGAGACTACTATAATATGAAATACATGACAGAATGTGTGAAATAGAGCTGGAGACATACAATTCTCCCACAAGGGAGTCACAAATTTAATTAACACATTATTTTTTTAATGAGCATTATCAGCATGGAAGTATGTCCTCTGGAATGGTGGCCAAAGCATGAAGGGGTATAAGAATGTTTAGCACATCTGGAACGTAAATACTTTGCAATGCCAGCTACAAAAGCCCCATGCAAATGCCGGTTCTCACTTTCTGGGGACATTGTAAATAAGAAGTGGGCAGCATTATCTCCCATAAATGTAAACAAACTTATTTGTCTTAGTGATTGGCTGCACAAGAAATAGGACTGAGTGGATTTGTAGTCTCTAAAGTTTTACATTGTTTTGTTTTTGAGTGCAGTTATGTAACAAAAAAAAATCTACAGTTGTAATTTGCACTTTCACAGTAAAGAAATTGCACTAGAGTACTTGTATGTCTAGTTGGCAGCCGGTCTCAAGTGGAGTGCCCAGAGGGTCGGTCCTCGGGCCGGTTTTGTTCAATATCTTCATAAATGATCTGGAGGATGGTGTGGATTGCACCCTCAGCAAGTTTGCAAATGACATTAAACTGGGAGGAGAGGTAGATACGCTGGAGGGTTGGGATAGGATACAGAGGGCCCTAGACAAATTAGAGGATTGGGCCAAAAGAAATCTGATGAGGTTCAACAAGGACAAGTGCAGAGTCCTGCACTTAGGACAGAAGAATCTCATGCACCACTACAGACTAGGGACCAAACGGCTCGGCAGCAGTTCTGCAGAAAAGGACCTAGGGTTACAGTGGACGAGAAACTGGATATGAGTCAACAGTGTGCCGTTGTTGCCAAGAAGGCCAATGGCATTTTGGGATGTATAAGTAGGGGCATTGCCAGCAGATCGAGGGACGTGATCATTCCCCTCTATTCGACATTGGTGAGGCCTCATCTGGAGTACTGTGTCCCGTTTCGGGCTCCACACTACAAGAAGGATGTGGAAAAATTAGAAAGAGTCCAGCAGAGGGCAACAAAAATGATTAGGGGACTGGAACACATGACTTATGAGGAGAGGCTGAGGGAACTGGGATTGTTTAGTCTGCAGAAGAGCAGAATGAGGGGGGATTTGATAGCTGCTTTCAACTACCTGAAAGGTGGTTCCAAAGAGGATGGATCTAGACTGTTCTCAGTGGTAGCAGATGACAGAACAAGGAGTAATGGTCTCAAGTTGCAGTGGGGGAGGTTTAGGTTGGCGATTAGAAAAAAACGTTTTCACTAGGAGGGTGGTGAAACACTGGAATGCGTTACCTGGGAGGTGGTGGAATCTCCTTCCTTAGAAGTTTTTAAGGTCAGGCTTGACAAAGCCCTGGCTGGGATGATTTAGTTGGGGATTGGTCCTGCTTTGAGCAGGGGGTTGTACTAGATGACCTCCTGAGGTCCCTTCTAACCCTTCTATTCTATGATTCTATGAAGTGAATTGAAAAATAATATTTCTTTTGTTTATCACTTTATATTATTTTTATTACAAATATTTGCACAATAAAAGTGAGCAGTGTACACTTTTTCTGTGTTATAATTGAAGTCAATATATTTGAATATGTAGAAGAACATCCAAAAATATTTAATAAATTTCAATTGGTATTCTATTGTTTAACAATGCGACTAAAACTGTGATTAATCATGATTAATTTTTTGAGTTAATCACTTGAGTTAACTGCGATTAATCAACAGCCCTAGTAATTAGTACTTCAGGGTTTATTCAGTGGAACATAGGTGCAAGTGTATATTTATCTAACCAAAGATATACTTGGTACCAACATAATATGATTAAATTATTGTATTAATTTAAAATATAGAAGTTGAACTGGAATAAGTTTTTTTTGACTCCAATATAGTTTTCACTGTATAACAATTTAATAAAAAAAAAAGCCAAGCTAATCTATAAGTGATTAACGATGGAGATAAAGGGATTGGCATGTTCCTCTGTCTTTGTCTGGCATTCTCAATCCATATTAAACAAGTGAAAATGAAAGGCTTCTTTCAAAAAGAGGTTACTCGAATGAATTGGCATACAATTGTACTGTCTATCTTCTCCCTTTCCCTGAGAGGGAAAAGCACCCATATGTCTTTCAGACTGTATTCTTCATAATAGCTTGACTACACATTCCCTTCAGAGAGGAGCAGCTGGAAGGACGGTGAAATAAACAGGGAGCTTAGTTTCAGAAACCTATGATGTGCCCAGATCTGTGGAGAATCAAATGTCGGACCAGCTGCCTCAATATTGGGATTCCTCTGCATCTGTGCTGGCACTCTAGCCATATTCACATGAGTGGCCGCTCTGCACCCTAAGTGCCTGGTAGAAAGAAGTGGTGCTCTGTGTGACAGATGTGACACTTGGAAAGTGTAAGGATGTGGATACTGAAATGTGCCAGACAGGCATGGACTTATGGGACAATAAACATAAAGTGGGTTTCTTGAGGAATCCCTAAAAATTACCCTGTTTATGCAAAATCCAGCCTTTTGAGCCTAAGCTCTGAAGAGAGGACCATTGACTGATTGTTCCCAGAGCCTGGAGATCAAAGGCCTTCGCTGTGTATAGGTTTTCTGCACTTTTGTCATCTCCTCTTCCCAACCAAATAAGTGATCCAGGTCAGAACTACCTTTTCTGCAGCTAAGTCAGCCTGTTAGAACTGTCCAAAAAAACCTTCACATTTTGAAGAAAATATATTTTTGCAAACCAGATTTGCCTATTAGAAAAGCAGAAATCTGAGGCCTTCTGAGGTTTGTAAACTCAAAAAGGCCTTTATATATTCAACAAGGATATATCCATTACTAACTAGACTGAAGAGTCTAAGGTAGGTAGGACACAAGCTTTTCTTGCTAGGATTGTTAAATCCCTTTGGGCTTAAACATGATGAGCAACAAAAATGTGTCCAGTCTACTCTAGAACCTTTAATTATTTGACACATGTTAAACATAACTTAAGTTTCACATATAGACATGTAATGAATGATATACAGATTTATTATAAAGATGAAATAATTTTGCTTAAAATTAATCCCATTCTATTTTAATGTTTTGTTCCACACTTTGTTCTATTACTTAGAAACAACTGAATTAACTTTGCCTAATTTCAAACCCATTCAAACTTTCTGACTTTTGATAAGCTCAACTTAAATGTTGTTGAATTCACAGTCCATTTAGAAGACTCTCTCTGAGAGAATGGAGGGGATAGTCAGGGTAGAAAAAGATGTAATGAAAGGAACTGGGTGAAAACAACAGAGAGTGAGCAAAGTAGGGGGAAAATGAATTGAAAAGGGCAACGGAGAGGGACACTTGTATTGAGGCTGGCACAGATTAGTGCATGTGGAAATTCTATCCCTAATATATAGCACAGGTTTCATTTTGTTAGAGTATATTTTATTTTTGAAAAGTTTATTCAACTTCAAGGGCAGGGTTGGGGGGAGGGAATAATCATAAGTTTAATTACAGCAAAAAAGTGTTTTGAACTCTTAAAACAATTTAATGAACCTTCAAATAGTATAAGAGGGTTGCAAAACCTTGAACACCATTATTGTATCCTGTAGCAATGTATTGCATATCCTTTACTTTCTTCTTGACAAATACTGTCTTTTCCTTCATTTTTCCCAGAAAACCAAAAAATACTTCTCAGGGTTCTTGTTCTTTGTCTAAAACACTGAACAAAAATGACCTTCTATACTACTTGTTAAAGATAGCATAGGGTTAAAGGATGACTAACATCTTTCATTTTGCGCTGGGTAATGTATGGAGCTGCACTAGTCCAGGGAGAGTACAGTGAGGCATTTTTCTCCAGGGCGAAGAGTATGGTTCATCGGTTTAGGCAGGGACTTGATTTCAATTCCCCCCACTGTCCCTGAATTGCCATGTGACCCTTGGGCAAGTCACTTGGCCCCTTTATACCTCAATTCCCTATTTGCAAAAGGGGGATAATGGCACTTCCCTACCGCATGGGTTTTGAGGACAAATTCATTAAAGATTGTGAGGCACTCAGATGCTATAGTAAGAGACAGGGAGGCCAAATTCCTGCTTGGACTATCCAGCACAAATGAATAGAGCCCTGTGCAGAGTCAAATGTATACCCACGGATGCAGATATCCGTGGGACTGCAGCAATGAAAGGAGCAGACCGTGGGGCTGCCGCTCCCAGGAGCTAGCACCCCGTGCGGCAGCTCCTCTGGCACGGCTGTACCTCCCCCAGCCCTTCCACGCAGCTGTCTGCATGACTGCATGTCCTGGAGGAAGAGTTTAATATAATATTTCACAAAGGATATGTTTATTGTTTAACTCTGACTGCAAGCTATTCCGGGATAATGTATAGTGACTACCTTTTAAAAACATTTTCCTTAAATAAGTGAATCTTACTTCAGATTTTTCTCTCCATGTGAACAGCAAATACTGAGTGAACCTTATCTAAGACAAAACTGGCAAGCTTTTTAAACAGCATCCTCTGTGTAAATTTCATATCTCATGTTGTTTTTCTTTAAGTCTTATATCACAAGTAAAAATGATTGGATTCCCACTTTGTTCATATCAAAACTATACCACACAAGCTAGTATTAGTTTCACGGGAGATCCAGAATTCACACAGCAGAATAGCTGAAAGTCCAAAATGACACTTTATGGACAGAGCAGCATACTATACTCAGGCTACATGTTATCTGCCAGCACTATTGCTAGGTGAAGTTAATGCACTTAGACTCTCGCTTTTTTTTTTAAAGCAGAAAGAATATGCAAAGTGAGAGTTCATGCTTAAAGGAGTAATAGTTTCCCACAGACATTTTGTGGGTTTGCCAGGAATCAATGTACCACTTTCCCAGCCTTGCCTGGCTCAATGACTGGCCATTCCTCACAAAACCTCCAGAACCTCCGCTATATAATAATGCAGAGGTGTATCTGTCGACATTTGGAGGAAGTGAGGATGCAGTTTTTTGAGCTGCACTCCTCCCTTCATGTATTCTGGCCAGATATGGCTGGTAGTTGTGCTCTTCAGTTTGTGCATCTTGGTGGAGGAGATGACTTAGTCCTTTATATTTTGCCACTTAACATACTTTGAGAACATTGGTATCCAAAGCACAGAATTGCTTTGTGAATCAAAGGGGTGTGACAACTAATATTGCTTGGGATAGGAAAAAGTCCTCCATTCCCTAATGAGTGAGGAAGTTTACCCACACCCAGAGTTTTCCAGAGGCTATTCATTTATCACCAAAATAGAACACAAGAGGGCAGGGGGGAAGCTGAATTGAAATTGTGCAAAGATAAGATAGACTGATGAAGTCATGGACCAGGAAGGTATGTTTCTAATTTGCTAAGAAATGTTTTAAATTGTATGTTCATTGAAAAGTGCCTTGTACATTCACAGTATTACATAAATGAATAGCATTTTAAATACAATTTCCCATCATCTCTCTTAGCTATCCAGTCTCCATTGTCGTTGTCCTAGTGTGATTATTTTTGAAGGAAAAGAAGCATATGGGAGGTCTTCCTCTTGAAGTGCTGTATTCAATTTTTTGATTGTCACTAAAATTGTCATAAAAAGTTTACTTCATGTAAACTGCGGCACTCTTGGCCTGTTGCCTTACGTGTCTCTTGCCTTCCCATTAAGAATCAGTATAGCCTGTCTGGTTCTAGAGACAACATGAGCTAATGGAGTGTGGCAAATCCTATGACTTTCCTTTAGCTCATCTTATAGAGCAGCAGTCTACAGCTCAAAGGTCCTTGGTACACCTCTCAAAAAGTGATGAACATGTAGACTTACACACAGCCACATTCATTGCTCAGGTTTCAGAGGAACAGCCGTGTTAGTCTGTATTCGCAAAAAGAAAAGGAGTACTTGTGGCACCTTAGAGACTAACCAATTTATTTGAGCATGAGCTTTCGTGAGCTACAGCTCACTTCATCAGATGTATACCATGGAAACTGCAGCAGACTTTATATACACACAGAGAATATGAAACAATACCTCCTCCCACCCCACTGTCCTGCTGGTAATAGCTTATCTAAAGTGATCAACAGGTGGGCCATTTCCAGCACAAATCCAGGTTTTCTCACAAGTCTTGGGAGACAGGCCAGTCCTTGCCTACAGACAGCCCCGCAACCTGAAGCAAATACTCACCAACAACCACATACCACACAACAGAACCACTAACCCAGGAACTTATCCTTGCAACAAAGCCCGTTGCCAATTGTGCCCACATATCTATTCAGGGGACACCATCACAGGGCCTAATAACATCAGCCACACTATCAGAGGCTCGTTCACCTGCACATCCACCAATGTGATATATGCCATCATGTGCCAGCAATGCCCCTCTGCCATGTACATTGGTCAAACTGGACAGTCTCTACGTAAAAGAATAAATGGACACAAATCAGATGTCAAGAATTATAACATTCATAAACCAGTCGGAGAACACTTCAATCTCTCTGGTCACGCAATCACAGACATGAAGGTCGCTATCTTAAAACAAAAAAACTTCAAATCCAGACTCCAGCGAGAAACTGCTGAATTGGAATTCATTTGCAAATTGGATACTATTAATTTAGGCTTAAATAGAGACTGGGAGTGGCTAAGTCATTATGCAAGGTAGCCTGTTTCCTCTTGTTTTTTCCTACCCCCCCCCCCAGATGTTCTGGTTTAACTTGGATTTAAACTTGGAGAGTGGTCAGTTTAGATGAGCTATTACCAGCAGGAGAGTGAGTTTGTGTGTGTATGGGGGTGGGGGGGATGTGAGAAAACCTGGATCTAGGCAGGAAATAGCCCGATTTGATTATGTAAAGAGTTGTCACTTTGGATGGGCTAGCACCAGCAGGAGAGTGAATTTGTGTGGGGGGGTGGAGGGTGAGAAAACCTGGATTTGTGCTGGAAATGGCCCACCTGTTGTTCACTTTAGATAAGCTATTACCAGCAGGACAGTGGGGTGGGAGGAGGTATTGTTTCATATTCTCTGTGTGTATATAAAGTCTGCTGCAGTTTCCATGGTATACATCTGATGAAGTGAGCTGTAGCTCACGAAAGCTCATGCTCAAATAAATTGGTTAGTCTCTAAGGTGCCACAAGTACTCCTATTCATTTCTCAGGGACACTGGTGGAAGCCTATCTATAAGCCCCATCTTTAAAAAGGAAAATAATTACAGGGAATTACAGACCAGTCAGCTTAATTTCTGTACCTGGAAAGATAATGGAGCAAATAATTAAGCAGTCAATTTCCAAACATCTAGAAGATAATAAGGTGATAAGTAACAGTCGGCATGCATTTGTCAAGAACAAATCGTGTCAAACCAACCTGATAGCTTTCTTTGAAAGAGTAATAAGTCTTGGGGATGGGGGGAAAGCGGTAGACATGGTATATCTTGACATTAGTAAAAGTTTTTAATACTGTCTCGCATGACTGTCTCATAAACAAACTAGGGAAATATAACCTAGATGGAGCTACTATAAGGTAGGTGCATAACTGATTGGAAAGCCATTCTCAGAGAGTAGTTATCAGTGGTTCACAGTCATGCTGGAAGGGCATAATGAGTGGGTTCTTGTAGACATCAGTTCTGGGTCTGGTTCTGTTCAATATCTTCATCAGTGATTTAAATAATGGCAGAGAGAGTACACTTAAAGTTTGCAGACGATACCAAGCTGGGAGGAGTTGCAAGAGCTTTGGAGGATAGGATTATAATTCGAAATGGTCTGAAGTAAATAGGATCAAATTCAAGAAGGACAAATGCAAAGTACTCCACTTAGGAAGGAATAATCAGTTGCGCACACATAAAATGGAAAATGACTGCCTAAGAAGGCGTACTACGGAAAGAGATCTGGGGTTCATAGTGGACCACAAGCTAAACAGGGGTCAACAATATAATACTGTTGCAAAAAAAGCAATCATTCTGGAATGTATTTGCAGGAGTGCTGTAAGCAAGACATGAGAAGTAATTCTTCCGCTCTACTCCATGCTGATTTGGCCTCCACTGGAGTATTGTGTCCAGTTCTGGGTGCCACATTTCAGGAAAGATGTGGACAAACTGGAGAAAGGCCAGAGAAGAACCAAAAAAAAAAAAAAAAGATTAAAGGCCAAGAAAACATGACCTATGAGGGAAGATTGAAAAAATTGGGTTTGTTTAATCTGGAAAAGAGAAGACTGAGGGAGGACGTAACAGTTTTCAAGTATGTAAAAAGCTGTTAGGAGGAGGAGGGAGAAAAATGGCTCCTCTTAACCTCTGAAGATAGGACAAGAAACAATGGGCTTAAATTGTAGCAAGGGAGCTTTAGGTTGGACATTAAGAAAAACTTCCTAATTGTCAGGGTGGTTAAGCACTGGAATAAATTGCCTAGGGAGGTTGTAGAATCTCTATCATTGGGGATTTTTAAGAGCAGGTTGGACAAACACCTGTCAGGGATGGTCTAGATAATACTTAGTCCTGCCATGAGTGCAGGGGACTGGACTAGATGACCTCTCAAGGTACCTGCGAGTCCTATGATGCTATTGATGTTGCACTGTTTAACCTAACCATACAGGCTCAGTCTCTAACCAAGAAATATGGAACTCTGCTAAATGTGGACGTCTGTTCTGAGTGCCTGCCCCAGTCTGATGATCTCATATGGAACACATGAGAACCAAATATTTTCCATAGACATGAGCTTTGTGAATTCTGGATAGTTTCCTTGCAACTTTCCAATGGCTCAATTGTTTTTCGTATCAGATGGCACACTTAAAGAAGAAAGCATTCTAACCTCCTAGTTTCAAACACAGTTCAGAGGGAAAATATGTGGATCTGACTGAAATGTGATGTGGTAGAAAGGTACATGTTTCCTTTATTTTTTGTTTCATAGACAGAAACTGGGTCCATGTGTAGAAAAATAAAATATTCCAAATATGAAGATTTAAGTGTCTAATCCTAGCTATGGTCCACACATACTGTGCACCTAAATAAATAAAAACAAACATTGACAGCCAAATGAGAAGGAACTATGTGATACAGATGTTCCTCAATCCTGATTGTTTTCCTCCAAAAACATGGAGTTCAAATTTTGCAAGTTACAGATGGGCATTCCAGGTGGGGTTTAGGAATTATGTTGCATATTCCATATAGTTGTGTATCCTCCAGTCCATCTCTGACATCTGAACACCATCTCCCATTTGGATTATATGCCCCGTGTGTGGGTATGTACTATTGCATACAGGTGCCTGAGAAGGCAGTCTTAGGTTATCCAGATTACTCATCTAAATTGTAACATTGCTTTTTTTCACTGTTGTATCTATTTTGGGTTTAAAGTAAGAAAGATCAAGAGCCTTTTTCTTCTGAACATACTTATTTTCTCCTGGGTGAGCAAGGCTTCAGAGAAGAAATACCATCAAATATTTGATTCTCAAGCCTTAACAGGTTTAGAGTATTAAACATTCAAACCTTCTTCTGGTTTTTTTTTTTTTTTTGGTTTGTCTTTGTTTTCACAAAAACAACCTTTTGGATTTTTTTTCCAGCAATTCAAGTTCCAACCAGAAATTTCAAAGTCAATGCTTTATAGTAAAACAAAATTACCAAATGGCTTTCTGCTCACTCAACAGAGAACCCGTTTCAAGCTTGTTCTTATTTTAGCCAGACTCGCTCAGCCATCAGTAATAAATACTCAAGTGGATTTTGTTGAGTGGGACCCTTAAACAGTTCCAAAGGTGGCAATTTGTTAAATGTAAAATGTTCATTTGAAATTGACAGATTTTATTTGCAGTAAATATAGTAAAGATAGACAAATTGTGTTGTCTCATTCTAAGGAATTTCAGCTTCTTTCCATGTTGCTAGGCGGAACCTCATTCTTATAGAACAAAAGCCAGATAATCTGGCATATGAATGCTTCCCTCTGAAGATATTTCCTTCTAACATCAGTCATTAATAAACAATTTGGACTAGTGGGGCAAGTAAATGTGGAGAAGTCAAGCTTATATTTCCAAGAACTAAACAGTCAGTCAATCAATCATACTTCTCTTGTTTGTTTATATCTCTGTAGGACAGACTAACAAAGTTCACTACTGTTCCTCGTTATCACCAGTAGTATTTCTTAAAATAGACTTAATACCTTAAGAAAATAAAATATTCATTTAGGGATGACTATTGAAAAAGACGTTGGGTTCTACATTATTTAACTTTTGACATTTTTCAAAATCTGAAATGCTTAACACCATGATATCAAAGGGCCAGTCTGTTTAAACTGTTCCATGGGAAAACTGAAGAACTACAATTTTAAAAAAGTAATATTTTTTTCTGTTTAACTTACTCTTACACAGTACACAACTTATGTCATAAATGGTTACAGTGAACACAAATGTAATGCTCCTCCCGAGAGGTAACTGGCTGGCATAGAGAATGCCTTCCTCCCAATGTGATTAATGGATCAGCTGAGATGTTTAGTAAAAGTCCCTCTGTAAAAACTCCTAGGAGGCTAGAGTTGGGGTCCTTGCAGACAGGTATCTTCAGAGTTTGGTCCCTCCCCTGTTGAGCTTCAAGTTGGCCTTCAGGGTACAGTACTGGGCTTTACTATTTACTGAGAAGATAATGTTTCTTAAGTGGACTATGGAATCATGTTTTATGTTGAATAGTGTGAATTTATTTATGTGGTGAGACCCGTTAATTGAGAGGGAGAGATACAGAAGAGGACATCAAATAAGTCATTGAGTGTTTTGGCAAAAGATGATGAAATGTAGGGCCAGCCACATAGTACTATATATGCAGTCCTGTCAACACTAGAGGACTGCAGTAACTCCAACTCCTCTGCATTTTCTTTCCCTTTGGAGAACATTAGTGCACAAAAGAAGGGGAGAGGGAAACAGTGAAAGTATGTCTTCTGAGGAGACACACTATTTGTAGAGTGATGGCAGATTACTACATCAGTGTTTGGTGGACTGTAATCCTAGTAACCCCAAGTTCACCAGGGAACCATTGAACCTGAAGGATCCATGGGATTTCAAGGCAGCATTCCCAGCCCCTTAAACCAGGGCTTAAACCTTCCAGCCCCTAAGTGGAGAACATTCCTCACGCTCCACAAACTTTATCTCCTGGATCGTTCTGGGCACCTTTTTGCCTTTTCATAGGTTGTGATGTGAAAGGAGAATGTTACCTCAAGTATACTTGAGGTAAATTAACTCAAATGTTAGGGTGTTCTTCTATTTTTGCCCTAATTATCCGTCCTGAACAATTACACTCAAGCCCTGTTTGCTATGTCTCATTGCAAAGAGGAAATTGGCTGTATTCATGGACATAAAATCATACATTCCCACTTGCTAATAGGGGACTGCATGAATTGACTGCTTCATAACCTTAGTAAATGCAAACCTCCCCCCCCCCCCCGGCCTGCTTTTTTTGTTTTGTTTTGGGTTTTTTTGGAAGTACAGTAGTACATGCCAAATCCCTCTCCCTTTCCCCCTCCTCCCAATCTATTTCACAGTTGTGATCTACCTGTTTGTGACAGGCTTTTTCACATCAGTTTCCCCCCTCTATTTATGTGCCTATGTCTGTTTCCACAAGAAACAAACACATGGCCCTATGGATGAAGGGCTGTGAGTCACAGGGGAAACTAAATTGCATTCTTTGCATGCACAATCATATATATCTAATAATATTTAGTATTATTTTTCCTATTATTTTGTGCAATTAGTTTGAAGAAAGCAGTACAGAGGTTAAAGTATCTTTCTGTTTAGAATTGAACAAAGAAACATATGGAGTGACCTCAGCTTGTATCTAGAAATAGGTTTTTTATTTCTCATCATAAAAACAAGCAGCATGCATAGACAATGTTTGAGAACATTCTCCTTAATACTAAATTCCTTAGAGGAACTCTATTACAGAACTCTTGAGACACTCTGATAAAAGCCAATGCAATGACCCAAGACTGGCTTTCTAGTAGGGCCACAGAATGTGTTTTGCCACAGTAGATTTCAGCTTAACTAATACAGTTGTCTCCTGATTCCTTAGATTTCTCAGAAGCTGTTGATATAATTTGACTAGAGCTGGGTGAGCAAATAGAATACCAGGGTTGGAAGGGACCTCAGGAGCTCATCGCATCCAACCCCCTGCTCAAAGCAGGGCCAATCCCCAATTTTTGGCCCAGATCCCAAATGGCCCCCTCAAGGATTGAACTCACAACCCTGGGTTTAGCAGGCTAATGCTCAAACTACTGAGCTATCCCTCCCCATACTTTTTGGCTGAATATATGAGAATATATATATATATATTCTCAAAAAAGCAAAGTGCAGATTTGGCAATACTGAGATATTTCACATATTGATTTCAGGGGAAACTTTTTGGGAAAAAATCCAAAATGTTTTCTTTTGACACTTTTTGAAATGTTTAGTTTTCAGGTTTGAAATGACTTTGTTTCAAAGTTTTCTTTCCATTTGTTTTAAATGGAAAAATGATGAAAAAATGGTCAAACACATTTTAATTTTCTCAGTGTTTCACTCAACCTGAAATTAAATTTATTCACCCATTTGTATTTGTGATATCTGCTTGCCTGTGAGATCTTGCCTGAGATTCTTCCCCTCTAAAACGATTGCTTGTCTTCTCTGAGAGGCTGAGTCCCCATATATCGGGTCCCTACCTGTTCAATTCATTTAAAGCAACTAAGGAGATAAGACATTTTGGGTTGCAGTGTACTTATTGGGTGGATGATACTCAATAAAGAGACTGAAGAATCCAAGTGCAATTAAAGAAATGGAAATATTCTAGGGAAGGATACAGAGATCTTAAAAATAGACTGGCTACAAGGCAATGCACAAGAGGGAAGTGACATATTTTAGTAAGGCAAAGAGTTTTTTAAAAATGAGATGTACTTGCTAAATCTACTGTTGTCGGTGGACTTCTACAACAATGACTGATGATGCCTTTTGCCACCTGTGGATGGCCAGGAAATTGCTGCTGTTCTGTAATCCAGAGTCCTCAGCGGTCATCCATGCCTTTATTACTTCTGGACTGGACTCTTATAATATGGTTGATGTAGGACGGCCCTTAAAGTTCATCCAGAAGCTCCAGCATGTACAGAACACTTTTTCCTCTTGAGTGGTATGAACTGCCATGAATGCATAACATCTGTGCTCAAGTTTCTTCACAGGCTGTCTGTTTTTCTTCAGGTGCAGTTGATGGTATAAGTGATTAGCTCTAAAACAAGGGGAGACCCATTTATTCTGAGAGTGTGTCTCTGTAACTGATTTACAATGCGGCACTGGGGTAACTCTTGTTGTTGGCTAGTCATTCTAGTCCATATCCTGCACCATGTGTTTCTCAGTTGAGGCTGTTGCCTGTGAGGATTCACTCCTTTTGTTAGCACATCAGAGCCAAAGTCTAGTGACCTTCAGGAAGGGCTGTCTTCAGTGTTTAACTAATTGTTTGACTTCATAGTTTTGGTGAGTGATGTAACCATCTTATGCGGTCACTTCTGTAATTCACTCCCTAGTTGTCACATAAATGGAACCTACAGAAATTAGCTCATACTTATTATTCCAAAATTAAAAGGTATTGCCATCTTCTGTGACCTGTCAGTCTCCTCTGACACAATCAGCCATGTTCTCTCTGAAATTTTGTCCTCCCTTGGCTTTCATGACTTTGTCTTCTTCTGGTTCTCTTCCTACTTCTTTAATTGCTCCTTCAGAGAATTTTCCTCAAAACTCTCTCCTTTGCCATAATGCCTACCGGAAAAAAAACCTCTTGACAATGGTTAGGCTTCTGGTGTGATAATACAATTTCCGATCATGCTGGCCACATAGGGTGATCAGATGTCCCAATTTTATAGGGACAGTCCTGATTTTTGGGTCTTTTTCTTATATAGGCTCCTATTATCCCCCCCACGCCTCCGTCCCAATTTTTCACACTTGCTGTCTGGTCACCCTATGGCCACATGCCAGTGTACACTGTTTCCATGTACACCCCCATCTGTCTGTGTGTATCTCTTGTCTGATACTTTAGATTATAAATTCTTTGGGGCAGGGTCAGTCTTTTTGTTCTCTTATATCAAGCCTCGTATGATGGGGTCCCAGTCCATGACTAGGGCTCCTTGGTGCTTTGGTAATACTAATAACTATTATGAGTACAGTGAGCATGCTTGACAGTGTTCAAAGCATAGATGAAGTCTCTCTCTCTCTCTCTGCACCTCATGAAACTTCTAAACTTCTAAACTAATCTAGATTAGACAGACAACCTTTCAGACACTTAATCGAAAAAGTGGCCAATCAGAGATCAGACTTTTTAACTTGTTGAGAAAGCACAGTTTTGTTTTGTTTTAGTTGGAGAAGGAAAAGCATTCTGATGTAGCCTCGATAAAGTAATGTATCTGTAGGGAATAGACCTAAACCCACATAATCCAGTTCCAAAAGGACACTTAACGTGATTTTTTTTAATTTTCTTTTTTGTTTGTTTTATTCTTAACTTAATTATTTGGTCTGTGTTGTAGCTTTGTTCCTTCACTAATAGCTTAAAACAAATTGTATGTAGTGGAGTTTACTACTCCTTCTCCATTCGGTTGTTTTTTTTGTTTTGTTTTGTTTTTTTTGGAAGTCTGCTCGTGTGTGTTACAATAATGGACTCTGGAGTTGAGAGCTAGAGCAGGGCAGCATGGTAACTTTGATATCTTACTGACTCTGGGAACTTTGCTAATAGGACTCTCTGGAAGTGTTACAGTTTAATCCAGTAAATGTCACCAATTTTCCCACTCAAACATTCAGAATAACCACACACACTGATGGGAAAAACAATTATTTAATACTCCTATTTATAGCAGCTAAAAACTTTAAAACAGCAGTTGTTGACAACTGGTGCTGTCAGCTCTATCTAGTAGTTAATTTGTAACTATAACTATTAAATGTTAGAAATTTTGCCCTAAGTCTGTTATGAATCTTAACTTTTACAGTTATTTTATTTTGAATAAAACAAAATTAGAATCTGAGGGACTCATTACTTTTTTGGGTAATGCGATAGTAAAACAGTGGACAAAAGTGAAAAAATAAACAACATATAATCAACTATTGCTATTATAGTTGAAACAACAGGCTACTAAAATTGGATTTTTCTAACCCTCTTCTTTTAATCATTCATATTTTATCAAATAGAAGACAAACATAAACATTGCCTCTTGGACATATTCTCTGTGAACAATTTTCTGTTTGAAAATTCATCTCAAAGGTAATGTTTTTTCTCCTTTCATCACACATCTTTCTAAAAACTCAGTGTTTTAAGAAAAAAATATGTACTTTAAATAGCTTTCTGCAGTGCCAATAAAGTTTAAAAAAAACAGATAATGAAATGGAAAAGTCCTCCTCCTAACAAATTAAGTTAAAATGTGTTTTTTAAATGCTATTTTTCAGAGAATTAAGAAAAGCAAACTAGAAAAACGAGTTCTGCCAGCTGGCTACATGGAAACTAGCTCAGAGTAATCCTGACTTACTGCTGCAAGGCTGATACAACATGTGTTCTGATATATCAGTGCGGAGGCAGAGTGCTTCTCGGTTGCTTTTGGACCTAGGCTGTGAAAATTTTAAGCATTTCATAGAGATTCATCTTTCAGCTTAGAATAAATAAATACTCCAAATCTGTGGAGCATGACTGGCTTTGAATCCAAACCAAGAAAATAGGTTAACTGGTACTCAAAATCTCTTATCAGCTCTACCCTTTCCCCTATAGTGCTGCAGGGGAATTGACTGGGCGGGGGGGGGGGGGAGGGAATGTCTCCTTTATCACTGGCAGAGATTCCCATTGTCTGGGACTCTGCATGTCAGTTGCCAGTTGAGTGTTGTGAGCAGTACGATACTAATGGCAGCACAACACTGACCAAGTGGTGTTTCAACTCGGAAGCTGAGATGGGGTCTGAAAACTGTAAATGTAATCTGTCCAGTTATGGTTCCTTTGTTCTGCTGTGCGGAGAGGAAGACTTCAGAATTCTGCCTATCCAGTAAGAAGGGAGGACCTTTTTCAGGAACTTAATGTTGGTCAATGGAATTCATGATACAGGACAGGAAGTTCCTGGCAGCACAAGTGGTATTTTAAGGCACTATTTCTCTACTGTATTAGCGAGTGAGACTTTTTATTTTCACTACCATCTATACATTATGTTTACAATATGTATATTTGTAGTAGATTAACATTAGGATTACAATATAAATTAGTTCTTAGGAGCCTCAGCTGACTCTGGGCCACATTGTGTGGGGCTCTGTATAAACACATGGTAAACCCCTTTACAGTCTGACCCCAATATTGTAAACACTGGCATGCTTAATTTGAAGTATGTGTGAGGAATCCTATCAAAGTCGGTGCTCATGTGAAAACAGTTAGATATGTGCAGGTTTGTAGTATTGGGGGTCTAAATTGCCAAGACAAAGAGTACGACAGAGGAAATTCAAGTAGTATACCCATTTTAGAGATGGTCTCTCTTTCCAGGCTATACAGGAAGGCTGGCACAGCCGAGAATTGAACCCAGAGCTAAGTTCTAGTCCAGTGCCTTAACCACAAGGCCAACCTTCCTCTCACCTATAGTATGTGTCCAGATATATAATATTTCCTAGGTAGATAGGTACACTTGTCTCTTATTGAATATAAATCTTCAGCAACGCAAATATTCGACCTCAATCTGTTGTATAGCATATGTGACAAACGTGTATCCAATAGAATTTGCCAATAGTACAAACTAGAAGAATGTAGCTTGTTTCATTATATTCCTATTGCAGGGATTAGCATGTTAGAACTGAAGGAAGAACGCTAGACCATTAGACATTGTATATAATGTCTAAAATTTGTTGTGTTTGGGTGGGGAAGGATTGATTACAACATACGTAATTAGAAAAAATAAGTTTAGATGTGAAAGTGTTATGTGATTACTGACTTAGCTGAGATTAGTTGAGTACAAAAATACATTATGCCCTGGAGTGAACAGTGAAGCACCGGCTTGTGTTGGAAAACTTTTTAAGTCAATAACACGTCTTTATATTAAAATAATTAATTAAAAATAAGTCATTTTAATGAAGACTAGGAAACTTGAGGAATTCAAGTCCTGTCTTAATACCTCCGAGCACTGCCCCCCACACCCCAACAACCTACCCCTCTGATTGAAAGCTATTAATTAGAATAGAGGACACTTTTTGTGCTTATTACTCATCTATCTATGGCTTTCTGACCATCCTTGCCAAATCCCTTTGCTCCAGTCTAGCAGAATCAGTAGAGCTATACAGTGTGATGGAGTCAGACCAGAAGGATATAAGAGAGTGGTGGAAGGCAGGTATATCAGCCTCAGGATGAGCAGGTCCCTGTTCCCTGGATAGCCAAACAAAGGCTACTCCAGGCCACTCAAGACACCTAACACCAATTAAGTTCATTAGGCTAATGGAGACAGGTGGAACCAATCAAGGTCTCACTCAGACTGCTTAAAAGCACTCCTTTCCAGTTCCCTAGGGAGAGCCCAGGTGAAAGGAGCTGGAGGAGGAAGCATTTCTGTATCCTGAGGTAAGGGTGAAGCTAGGAAGAAGGGACCATAGGGATGTGGCCCAGGAGTCAAAGCGGCTTTTAGAGGGAAAAGCCACCAACAGCTGCTATCCTTAGGGTCCCTAGGCTGGAACCCGGAGTAGAGAGTAGGCCCGGATTCCCCCCCACCCCATACTCTACAGAGATCCCCTTGAGAGGGGAAGCAAGACTCGGTCCATTCAGGAGGGCAAACTGTGCCTACTGAGCTCTACGGAGCAACAAAGACTGTGGGGTATTCCCCCTTTCCATCTCCCATACTGGCCTGTGATGAAATTAACTCAATAGGCTGTGACTCTGACCACTACGCTGTGAAAGGAAGGTCACATTGGGGCCTTAGTGAGTTTCTGAGGCCCTTGGATCCGCCAGGAAATGCGGGACCCACAATTACAGGCTCGGACCGTTGTCACAACTGGTGTGAGAAGTGGGATAGTTGGCTTATCATTCACTGTGCTTCCTGGCAGAGGGAAAACTTGGGTTTTTTTTTTCTTTTTTTTCTTAGAGGCACTCTCAGTGCAGTATTGACACATGAGGGTATACTGAAATTCCAGGTCTGTAATAACTAATGGAAGTAACTGTCTGTTCTGGAGAACAGTGGGGAAGAATGTCTGTGTATGCGTTAGACACCGTCTCACATTTTAAAAGTAACTTGAGGAGTACGGAGTATAGAGTAGTGGAATTTTTCTTATTAAAAATGTGTTATGGTTTTTAATGCTTGGACATCTTTTATTCTATATGGACTAGTTCTCGTGCATGGAACAGTATCAAGAATGGAGAGGTGGAATCCAATAAGTGCTTAACTGACTTGACTTTGGTGAAGCAAAGCTTCAGAGGAATGCACCCCTAAATATAGTAGATAATGAAACACTAACATAGAAGCACTAGAGCATCAGAACATGATCTTTTGGCTGATTTTAAATGTGAGGACAAGATGCTATCTCTAACAACTCTCTAGCTTCTGTTTCCAAATCAACCCTTTCATAGGATTCATACACACTAAAACTGGTTGTGGTTGCCTTTTTACTGCATAAAAATCTCTCATTGTTTGGATAACTGATACCAGTGAGTATTTTAAATGACACTTGCACATATAGGACTTATATGGCTCAGATTTGAGGCCAGGTCCCTCTATAGCTGACTTATCAGTGTGCATTTAAAAAAAATATTATACTCCTGTGTATCTTTTGCTGTGATGTGCCCATAAACAACTGAAACTATTCCTGAACTTAACATATTTGTTTTGTTGTTTTTAAAAATAGCCCTATAGGTCCCAACCTGTGGAGTTCGCCATACTAGGTCATGACACAAATGCTGACATGAGTCCAAGCAAAAAGGAGTGTAGAGTCTGAGGATAGTGCGTTAGTAATTGTTAATCCACTTCCCCATCCTGAATATCTGTTCTGCAGGGCATTGCCTTCTGTCAGGACTTATTGCCTGCTTGCGTAAAGCACTTCACTGAGGCCGTCTGGTTCATCTACCCTTTTATGGGGAATATCTCCACATAATTGCCTAATTGGTCAACTTGGCTCAGGACTTTAAGAGGATGATTCTACCACTCCTTCACATGTGCCTGAAAGATGGATAGGGGATGTGCATAAGGCTATAGGTGCACTCTTGCTGGAATATCCCTTCTGTAACCTGAACTATCACAGCTTTCTGGGTCCCTATGAATGGAAGCAGGTCCTGTGGTTAAGGATGGCTTAAGCCATTTCCCTTTCTTTCTGGAGCAAATTTGATTTTGTCTTCTGTCACAGAAATGCTATAAGTGGATTGTTGAGGGTTACTCCCACTCTGCACATCAGTTTAGGAACCAGGCCTTGTAAAATGAGTAGTTCTTGGGAAGACAGTGTAAAACCTATGGTCTGTGGCTTCCTAGTCCCAGATGGGGCTTACCATGGATTGTGAAGTGTGCATAGCAAATGCTTCCTTTGTTACATGAGCTAACTTAATGTGTTTGTGTTTTGTTTTGTTTTTTAAATTGTAACTGCTACTGTTGGTTGGTTGGTTGGTTGGCTTATGACTACCATACACAAAATATGATCACTCCCTATCCCAAAAAGCTGAAAAGCTTGCCGTCTATGTAGATACCACACTGACAAGAAGAGGTAAGACACAAGTGGGTTTGGTTTGTAGCAGAATAACTGGTCACATGAATATCTGTTTTAGGAATGAAAGGCTAGTACTGTGATTCTCCTCTCCCCCCCCCCCCCCCCCCCCGAAGCTGAAGATACTTACGGTTGGCAAACCATTTTGGAATCACCTAAACATCAGCCTAAACATCAGTTCCTCTTTCGCTGCTGCAGTGAACCATATTGAGAGTAAAAAAGAAAAAGTTGGGCTAAAATGCCCCCTTAATCCAGATACCCAATTCTAAACCCTGTACCTCTTCCTTCTCCTGTCTCTGTCTCCAGCAAAGTATAATCAGATCTTCCCTGGCTAGGACCCAAGTGAGCTTTGTTTCTTCTTCCTGGACACCACAACTCTCTCTGGTCTCTTCCCCCTTGTTTAGGGAATAATTTCATTGCACTTCGTCATGTCCGACTCTCTACAGATGCAATATCTCTACGGCCTGTGTCAAGGTTCCTCCCCCACTCTGAACTCTAGGGTACAGATGTGGGGACCTGCATGAAAAACCTCCTAAGCTTATCTTTACCAGCTTAGGTCAAAACTTCCCCAAGGTACAAAATATTACACCCGTTATCCTTGGAATGGCCGCTACCACCACCAAACTAATACTGGTTACTGGGGAAGAGCTGTTTGGACGCGTCTTTCCCCCCAAAATACTTCCCAAAACCTTGCACCCCACTTCCTGGACAAGGTTTGGTAAAAAGCCTCACCAATTTGCCTAGACTACAGACCCAGACCCTTGGATCTTAAGAACAATGAACAATCCTCCCAACACTTGCACCCCCCCTCTCCTGGGAAATGTTGGATAAAAAGCCTCACCAATTTGCATAGGTGACCACAGACCCAAACCCTTGGATCTGAGAACAATGAAAAAGCATTCAGTTTTTTACAAGAAGACTTTTAATAAAAAATAGCAGTAAATAGAAATAAAGAAATCCCCCCTGTAAAATCAGGATGGTAGATATCTTACAGGGTAATTAGATTCAAAAACATAGAGAATCCCTCTAGGCAAAACCTTAAGTTACAAAAAAGATATACCGACAGAAATAGTTATTCTATTCAGCACAATGCTTTTCTCAGCCATTTAAAGAAATCATAATCTAACACATACCTAGCTAGATTACTTACTAAAAGTTCTAAGACTCCATTCCTGTTCTGTCCCTGGCAAGAGCAGCACACAGACAGACACTGACCCTTTGTTCTTCTCCCTCCTCCCAGCTTTTGAAAGTATCTTGTCTCCTCATTGGTCATTTTGGTCAGGTGCCAGCGAGGTTACCTTTAGCTTCTTAACCCTTTACAGGTGAGAGGAGCTTTCCCCTGGCCAGGAGGGATTTCAAAGGGGTTTACCCTTCCCTTTATATTTATGACAGCCTGCAAGCAGGTTGCTATTTCCAAAACTTGCGCACTTGAGTTCATAATATCTTCTTTGTGATGTAGACCTTGACATCGCGGTCAGCTTCTTTTTTTGTATTAAAGATAGATTACTGCGAAGTACTTTACCCGAGTTGAATCTTGAAGACTATTAGGAGGCTTCAGTTAGGATATTATGTGGCTTCCCACCTTATGAGAAAAGCATACTGATAGGCACCTATGCTGTTCTCTGTACTTCCTGCCCAGGGCAGGGAAAATGGGATTAAAATATGTACAAAGTGTCATATATCCTCCTCTGAACTACCTTCCTAATAAAAATTGACTGGCTTCCTGTAGGCTTGGCAGAAGAGGTGGGTCTTGAGGGTAGATTATAATCCATCAAATCTAGTATTCATATATTTTGTTTCTTGCTGCTGTATCTTTACTCAGAGCTAGATTGTGTCTTTTGAACACAGCTCTCATTCTGTGGTTCTGTGTATCTCCACTGTCCCAGGAGGAGTACGAGGAAACAGAATGGTTCCCATGTGCATAGAGCATATATGTCCATTACTAACCCCTTAACAGGGTGCAGATTACTACCCTGCATGTGGCTAGCCAGCTCAGCTGGCAGCCAAATGGAGGGAGGGTGTGCCAAGGCCAAGACTCTAAGATTATGTGTATCCCCATAGGTACCCCTAATTTTCCTTAATTATAGGGGCTGCAATTCTGCCTTCCCTGTCTGGGCCAGGAATATAGGGTCATGGATAAGAAGACTGCTTAAATATTCATAGCCTTGGAAAGGTCTATCACAACATGGCTCTTAATCCTAACTTTTTCAGTGACTTCAAAAAACCTCCTTGATACATATGAGAATTAGTATTTTCTAAAATGAAAAACAATGGCCTGTGATGGGATGTTAGATGAGGTGGGATCTGAGTTACTACAGAGAATTCTTTCCTGGGTATCTGGCTGGTGAATCTTGCCCATATGCTCAGGGTTCAGCTGATCACCATATTGGGGTCGGGAAGGAATTTTCCTCCAGGGCAGATTAGAAGAGGCCCTGGAGGTTTTTCACATTCCTCTGTAGCATGGGGCACGGGTCACTTGCTGGAGGATTCTCTGCTTCTTGAAGTCTTGAAACCATGATTTGAGGACTTGAATAGCTCAGAGATAGGTGAGAGGTTTTTCGCAGGAGTGGGTGGGTGAGATTCTGTGGCCTGCATTGTGCAGGAGGTCAGACTAGATGATCATAATGGTCCCTTCTGACCTTATTCTTTATGAATCTAAGTTACCTTAAATGGAATGGTGGCTGCCACTGCATTCAGACAATGTCTTTGCATTGCATGAATTAGATGGCAGATGGTAATTGAAATTACTTTACAGTCTGGAGCCAGGAGAGTTTTATTCTGACAGTTAGATATTATTCCTTTTTATTGTAAAGATGATCTTTTAAATCCTGGTATTTAGGGGGAGGGAAAATTAAAGAGCATCTCTTCAGAAATATTTTCCACAGTCTGCAATAATAGACCTTAAATTTGGTGGTTTACTGATGTATTCAAAATTAAAAACACTTTGTGTGATTTCATTTTCCCATCTGAGATTATATCATGCATAACAATGTAGTCATATTTAATTATTGCTATAATTGTGAAATATATTAAATACATGGCAAACACAAAATTCTACAGTTTCAGCTTTCCTATGGTTTTATTGTGGTTACAGAAATATTGTATCTTATGTATCATCATGCAAATATTTTGTTTTAGCCTTAACGACTTGAAAAGTGGAAACAAAAACAAAGGACAGATCCTGCTGTATCCACACTACTGTCCTTTTCTACCACTTCAAAGTACAAAGTAGCTTTAATCAATATCTATATTTGTCACTTATTCCTAGGCCTCCATGTCTTGATAGCTAAATCAGGTATGTGGATATTCTTTGCTCCCGCTATTTTTGTGTGAAGTCCTAGTTCGAGCTGCCAGTGTCAGGCCTTGACCCAGGCACAAGTCACTTAAATAATATCTTTTTGGTATCTACGGTCTGTTATCCCCCTTTCCTCCACACACACAACCAAAATGTTATTTTCCAACAATGTGGCTGAGATTTTGGATCTTAAATGAGTAGGTTTAAAAGAGGTGATTTCACAGTGTATTGTACAGTTAACAAAGCATTCAAGCATATCCTTAAGTAAATTGTATTCAGTGAAGCACTTAAGCATTATTTAACTTTAGGCATGTGCAAAATTCCATTGAAGATTATAGGACTTAAGCACGTGCCTTAAAATCTAAATGTAAGAATGTGCTTATGTGCATTGCTGAATTGGGATGGGATGCTGAAGTGAAGCCCCCTAGTACAACAGTAGAGTGCGTATGCACGCCGCTTGTGTAGCATTGTTGGAGATGCCTTTGGCGTGTGTGGTGGTTTATTTCAAAATTCTAGTATGATCATGATCGGAGTTTGATGTGAAAGTCACATGTTCAGTCTCAGGGAAGGAAGTTTTGGTTTTGAATATTTGCCTTTATATACAGTGTTAACTTATTGCGCGTGACAGTTGCAAGGTTGACAGCCTTGGAAACTGAGGTCCTTTAGCCTGGGACAGGTACAATGTAGTGCAAATTTATTTACACTGTGTTATTGGAATACCTTGGTCATGACCTAGAGGGACTGTTTCTGAGTTACTCCATGAAGAAGAGCTTAGTATCCATGCCTAATTTATTATTTGGCCACTCTGTTAAGGCTTTCAGTAACTGCCAGTTGTGATTGTGGCTTTTATGCAAGGACTTCTGTCCACTGGGACTTGGCAGAGCACACCAGCTGCATTTCGTGTAAACTACTGAAGAACCTCAGGTGGTAACGGCTGCTATTGACCCAAGCTAGATTGGAATTTTCTATTTGTACTCCGCTAAATCCCATGAGACATACAGTTTCCCACTCGCCTCCTTCACTACTGACTGTAATGGAATTACACAATTTAGCCCATAATTTACTGTCCCTATTCTCATTACTTCAGAAAATGAAGAGGCACTGTTATACTATCTAATGCAAATAGATTAGATTCCAGGGCCAGGAAGGGAACACTGTGATATCTAGTCTGACTGCCTGTATAATACAGGCTGTAGGACTTCCCTAGAATAATTCCTGTATGAACCAGAATGTATCTCTTAGAACAATCCTCAGTGACTAAATCCTCAAATTTGAGAAGAACTATGCAAAATGCAAATACAGTATTAAATATTAAACTAAATCTAGATTAAATATAGCTAAACAGTAAAAGAGAAATCCCTTAGTGTTGTAAATTCCAAAATCAGAGAGCTAATTTGTAATCGCACTTTAATGGACAATTATTATTTTGCTGTGTGATTGACATAAAGAAGTAGGTACATCTTGTCATGTCAGTAAGATTTAGGTTGCATGGATCCGCAAAGCAGGAGGAAATTAAATATTATGTTGGGGACATGCTCACCCAAGGGTGTACAAGAACTGGTCACAATAGTTACAGCTGTAATTAACGTACACTGTAGATCCGCATTTAACAGAATACTACGCTCCTTCTTTGCAAGACTCCTCTGGGAACTTATGGCTTTTTCACGTGTATGCCCTGAAACTTATTACAGGGTATGTTGTGAAGGGTATTTCATATTTATAACACTTGAAAAGTCTTGATACTGGAGCCAAAATGCACGTGGCTTAAAGAAGCAAACCACATACTGAGGAAGTGATGCTATAGTAGCATCTGTCACTGATTCATGCACACCCAATAATAAGAGAAGAAACCAGCTGATGTTAGCTTAGTTTCTCCCTTTTGTTTTTTTTAATTTAGGGAAAGGAAAGAGGAAATTGTTCACATGGAGGCAAAAATAGCTAATAAAATAAAACCTGTATTAACACTTGGGGTGGGGGACTAATTGTTAAACTAATTGTTTAAACCTTGTAAAATATACAGATATTTGCATGATGCATTTTTCTATGAAACATTTTTCTTTCAGGAGTCAGCTTAGCAAGCAGCCTTCAGACACAGGGCACATACAGGATATTTTTATTTAACAGTAAAATTCAGATACTATATGTGTTACAAATACAGAGTGGCTGGAGTAACATCATGCACTTCTTTACTGAATTATTTAAGGCTTTTATTTTGATCCATATTTTTTGTCTTGTACCTCCTAAACCCAGGATTATTCCCTCTTCCACTGCCAGTAGGCACTTTTTTTTAAGGAAACTTCACAAGTTGTATCAGGTAGTTAACACAGGTGGAAGCTATGTATATTTAGCTGAGCTGAGCACTCTCAAAAACTTGTTCCTTACTGAGAGTGCTGAGTATTTCTGAAAACTTGGTCCTGCAAGTACAACCAAGATCTGCCAGGATTCCTGTAAGCTTCACATTTTTATAGTGCCTTTTTAATCTCTGTCCTACTATTGCCAGGGTGAAATAACTCCTGAAAGTGGATCCATAACAGTATTTGTCATGCTGTTCTGACTGCACTCAAAAAGACATCCAGTATGCATTGGAAATCTTCCCAGTATTAGTAGATATGTAGGGAGTAAAACAGATTTTTATGCTTACTGTAATAGTTTTGTATGATCATTGAATGCTCAGATGTGAAGGCATTCCAATATTACGCTTCCTGATCTGAAACAGCGAGTTGGAGGGAAAGCATAACATCCCTCCCCCTTTTCCCCCACCAAAATATAAGTATTACTGGTTTGTTGAACAATTTAGATAATTGGTAAATTATTTGTACACACTATGCGTACATTAAAAATACTTTGTCTAATGATCACACTGATTGAAACTTGTCATGTTTGTAGAGGTGGTTCATTTTCGTACTGCAATAACTGTTACTTATTACCAAGATGCTAGTCCTGAAGTCTAAGGGCTTTACCTTGTGAGGAGGTCATCTGGGCCTCAATGAGCCTTGCAGCCATGTAAGTCAATAGTTTGTAAGTTGCTGTGTGTGGGAGCGGGAGGTGGGAGTTGGTTTTGTTTTGTGTGTGTTTCGGGGTTGCCAACCAATGTGCCAAGACTACTTCTGCTCCTGCTTTCCTGCCCTGTCAGTTTAGGACTTCAGTGCCCTGCCTGGTTTGAGCCGGACCCTCTAGCCTGCTGCAAACCCAGACCCAGGTCTGAACCATGTCCCCTAACAGCTGTAGGCTTAAATGAAAGCAGCTTACAGAAGTGTTCCTGTCCTTGACACTCAGATGCCCAACTTCCAATGGGGTCCAAACCCTAAATAAATCCATTTTACCCTGTATAAAGCTTACACAGGGTAAACTCATAAATTGTTCACCCTCTATAACACTGATAGAGAGATGCACTGCTGTTTGCCCACCCCCTGCCCCCCCAAGTATTAATACATACTCTGGGTTAATTAATAAGCAAAAAGTGATTTTATTAAATGCAGAAAGTAGGATTTAAGTGGTTCCAAGTAGTAACAGACAGAACAGAGTGAATTACCAAGCAAAATAAAAGAAAACACGCAAGTGTATGTCTAGTACTGTAACAAAACTGAATACAGATAAAAACTTCACCAGTTTCAACAAACTTCCTTTAACAGACTAATCTCCTAGTCTGGGTCCAGCAATCACTCACACCCCCTGTAGTTACTGTCCTTTGTTCCAGTTTCTTTCAGGTATCTTTGGGGGTGAAGAGGCTTTCTCTTTAGCCAGCTGAAGGATAGAGGGGGTCTCCCAGGGGTTTAAATAGACTTTCTTTTGTGGGTGGAGACCCCCTTCTCTCTCCTATGCAAAGTCCAGCTACAAAATGGAGTTTTGGAGTCACCTGGGCAAGTCACATGTTCAAGCATGACTGAGTTCCTTATCAGCTGTCATAAATATAAAGGGAAGGGTAACCCCCTTTCTGTATACAGTGCTATAAAATCCCTCCTGGCCAGAGGCAAAATCCTTTCACCTGTAAAGGGTTAAGAAGCTAAGGTAACCCTGCTGGCACCTGACCCAAAATGGCCAATGAGGGGAAAAGATTCAGATCGGGGGGGCAGGAACAAAGGGTTTGGACTGTCTGTGTGATGCTTTTGCCAGGAACAGATCAGGAATGTAAGCCTGTACAACTCCTGTAAAGTTAGTAAGTAATCTAGCTAGAAAATGTGTTCGATTTTCTTTCGTTTAATGGCTTGTAAAATAAGCTGTGCTGGAGGGAATGTATATTCCTGTTTTTGTGTCTTTTTGTAACTTGAGGTTTTGCCTAGAGGGATTCTCTGTTTTGAATCTGATTACCATGTGAAGTATTTAGCATCCTGATTTTACAGAGGTGATTCTTTTACCTTTTCTTTAAATAAAATTCTTCTTTTAAGAACCTGATTGATTTTTCAGTGTTCTTAAGCTCCAAGGGTTTGGGTCTGTGTTCACCTGGACCAGTTGGTGAGGATATTATTATGAAGCCTTCCCCAGGAAAGAAGGTGTAGGGCTTGGGGGGATATTTTGGGGGAAGACGTCTCCAAGTGGTCTCTTTCCCTGTTCTTTGTTTAAAACACTTGGTGGTGGCAACATACTGTTCAAGGACAAGGCAAAGTTTGTACCTTGGGGAAGTTTTTAACCTAAGCTGGTAAGAATAAGCTTAGGGGGTCTTTCATGCAGGTCCCCACGTCTGTACCCTAGAGTTCAGAGTGGGGAAGGAACCTTGACACCAGCCAAGCCACATTCCTGGGAAAGCTCAGATGTGGACTGGTGTCTCCAACTTCATTGTTGGCTTAATGGCTTCTTGATTGGGTACTTACTGAGAATAGTCTTTTCTCAGGAAGCTGACCAACTGCTTCATTAAAACCTACTTAGAATCAGACAAGTATACAGCCAATATTCATAACTTTGAATACAAAAATGATACATGCATACAAATAGGATTAATAGATTCAGTACATCATAACCTCTATGGAGATGTGTTACATGGCATATGTAGCATAAAACATATTCCAGTTATGTTATATACATTCATAAGCATATGTCCATAAAGCCTTAAGGGGGGCACCATCACAGTAGTAATAAAAATTACTTACAAATTCTCAGACATAAGTCTGCCAACTTTACAGATGTACAATGGATATTATTTTGAATGTGCCAATTACATTTAAAGATTTTCTGCTTGTTCATGCAACATGCTCAATAAAAAGAGGCTCCATAACATCCCATCCTGTATTCTGAACCCATCACTCAGTGATGACCTGTAGTGCTGATATGTGCCCCTTGAGGGCTAGGGGGAAGTGTAGCTACTGATGTGGATCAAACCTCATGTGTTGAAATGTACAATGCTGCAACATGTATTTGATGATCTATGAACACCTATGTCTCTAATACATGTTGCATACTGGGTGGTACCATTCTGAGAGGCTCAGTCGTGGGCAAAGGCAAGGTTATAATTGCATAAAGAAGCATCATCTTTGTTAGAAGAATAAAGAATGATAGACCAGTCTATAGTTTTAGGTTATAGTTATAGGTTCCTAGCAGATTTCTTATAAGAAGCAGCAGTATGATTTATGCTCAAAGACTTGCCTGTGATGATGCACTCCATGACCCAATGACTGTGGTTCCATGTGTCTGTTCTTAATAAAGACAGTCCAGGAAAAATAAAGAAATCCAGATGGCATTTTACTGATGAATTAGTAACAAACAAAGTATTTAACTAGCATGACTTGTGTAGTTGCTCAGTGAAGTGAAGCTTTGGATTGGAAATTCTGCACTTTGGATTGTACTGTTCACATGGAGGTTCACATGGAAACAGATGAACACCATAAATCCCAACCTCAGTCTCTACATAATCATTTTTTTACCCTAGTCTTTCTGTATCTCAGTATAACTTCATGAGCAGAATACTTTTGCAGCCGTATTGGTAATATAATTATATAATAAAAATAGCATGGCAGGGATGGGATTAGAGGGGCAAGCCATGGTTCATCAAAGTAAATCCTGTGCTGTTACATTGTGGTAAATCAGTATAAATCCACTGGTTCTGAATTTGTGATCCTTTTAAACAAGCTTTTATTCCTTTTGATTGTTTAGCAATCCTGAACAGACCACAGGTAGGGCTATAATTTACACTGAGGCCCCAATGACCTTCCAGGAGCCACCCACCAGCTAAGAGTAGCAGAGCACAACAGGCTCATACCACGCACCCTCCTTCCCCTGTGCTAGGGATGGCATACAGCCATTCTGGCAGCTATATCAGCAAGGGGGAAACCCTTTCACTGGGATTATCCCAGCTTCTATCCTCTTTATGGCCCCTTTACACAATTGTAGAAGCATAAAGGGTCCAGGGCAGAAGAAGAAGAAAACAGGCCTACTTACTGACTTGCTGAAACAACTTCAGGATTATACTGGTGTATATATACTTTAGCCCATAGTCTAAAGGGAACAGGTGCCTATGCTTGGCAAAATGGTAACAAGGAAACAATAGGTCATCCTCTTTTATGCAACTCATCAATTCTTTGGGCATTTAGGGGGCCCTACTGGGAACAAGAGAAGAAAGAATTTGAAAATGTAAAATAGAAATCTTCCCTGACAAAAGCATTGACATAAAGCAGCTTGTTACTGTAAGGAGGAAGTTGAGGGCTTTTCAAGGAGAGGAACAAAGTGAAAGGCAATAAGAAATGCCTGCTGTCCTGTTGAAATTACAATACAATTGCAAGCCAAAATATCTTTTAACTCTGGAAATAGTGATACAGAGAAAGCCAAGTATCATGTCAGGTGCCTGGCTTGAAGAGAGTGCCCAAGAAAAATAGATTTAAGTCCAGCAAGCTTATGAAATAACTCTTCTGAAATCACTTCTGTAGCATCATAATTGCAAAAAGCCAATTTTAATTGAATTTAAATGTCCATGCAAGGGATCAGCTATTGTTTTATATATATTAACTTGGGCTGGGAAATGCATAGCAAAAATTATTTTAAAATTCAGAAACAAAAAATGAGGTTCCTATTCTGAGCAGTGAAGAAGTATGGATAGGGTTATTGTTTCTCCCCCATGAGTTTATTTTGCAGAAGTGTGTGGTTTTGTTGAGGTTTTTCAGGGTGTGATGGGGGACAGGATAATATGGGGAGGTTATAATATCTGTCGTTCAAGCCATTCAGTCCTCTTGTACCCAAATAGAATCTTCATGTTTTTTCCTTTGAAAGACCTTAGCTCTATTTGTAGGCACAAGTAAACAGGCTGTTAAGTACTTCTGTGTGTTCTCTGCCACCTTCAAGAGAATAGATATTGTGTTAGCAAATGTGTCAGCCAGTACTTATGTTGGCAGAATAAGACACATTTCTGAACCACTACCTCACATACATTATTTTGCTACCATGAAGGGGAATCTAAACTCTCACAGACAACCTAACCTGTCTTTCCCAAAATGGAGCCTGACCCTCTCTGACTCTTCTCTTGAGAAATGTCTTCCTGTCTATAAGAATTTTCTTCTTAACATGCTTTTTAGCCAGCCATGCCTAAGCCAATAACACAGTTACTTTTTCCTAACGAGGTATTATTTGTGTTATCTTAACGCGCCAACCAAGATTAGAATCCCATTGTGTTAGGCATGGTACACACACATCCTAAGAAACAAACCCTGAGCCAAAGGATTTGGAATCTAAATAGACAAGAGGCTGGGAGAGGATACAGGTGATGCACAGAGAGAGAGGTGATTGGCAGAACTGGGATTGGATCTCAAATTTCCTTATGCCTAGTCCAGTGCCCTATCTTTAGACTGTTCTACCTCCCTAAATCAAGATTTATTTGAAGCTTTCTCCAGCATAGTATCTTGGAGCAACTGAGAACACTGTTCATCTTGGTGAGTCAGTCCAATAGATATTGATTATTCCACTTCAGTCTGACAGCATTTTTTTCTTTTGGCTTTAAAGAAGAATCAAGTTTTAAGTTCTTAACTGAAGCAGGATATATGCCCCTGTATCTAATATTACAAAATACAAAGCTTAAAAAAATCATAGTACAGGCACTACTCAAGTATAAATTATGTCTGTTATACATTTTTTCACAAGTATTAGTTGTATCAGAGATTTTAAAAGGAGGTGGATCTTATTGTATTTTCACCCCATATTGGTGAAGGAGAGCAATAAGTTATCAGTTGCAGAGACGATCTTTAAGATATTTCCTTCCATCACCTCTCATTGGGTTTTTATTCATTAAGAAATTTTATTGTGGTTAAAAAGGATTGTGAGAAGTCAAGTTGTGTGAATGCTGAGTAAGACTGGTTAGTGTAGACAAGAGCAAGTCATGCTTAGCATTGTCAGTTAATTGTGATTAAATTTAGTTTCCTAGTGAAGACAAATCCACTGAGACTCGGCCCTTCCTTTGTGAAAAGGGTTTGCTTTTTAACCAAACCTATTAATGAAAAAGAAAAGGATGAGCTATTTCAGAAACAATCAAGTAGAAAATGTAACAGTAATACACAGTCATGGGTTAATTCTGACAGGCTAATGCTATTCTTAAAGGGTCCCCTATTCAGAGATGGGACTTCAGGTAATGACCATGAAAACTAAAGCCCAAATGTGACTCCGTTATGGGAGTTCTACTGCATAATGGAGTGCAGAATTGAGCCCAATAATTCTTCTTCTTTCAGAATTTGTAATATAAATAGGATTTTGGTGGGATACTACTTGCACTGTGAGTGTTCAGTAGTCTGACTTTGACCCAGGTGTATGTCTTGGATTTGGGCCTCGCCTATAAAATTCAAATATAGATCTTGAAAAACAACATTTGGAGGCTTTCAGATCTGGGGATTTGGCATGACCTATAGCAGTGGTAGAGGCTGTCTGGGAAATTTGGACATGGAATGGGGTTTGGACAATCTTTTGTATTTGTGTCCAAGCACCTCTTTCCCCAGACGTCATATTTAGGGTATACATCATTTTAACACTTTTTTTAAAAAAGAAGTTTGCATTTTGTAATATTGGACATAGGAATATATCTTGATTCAATTAAGAACTTTCAAACCTGATTATTCTTGAAAGCCAAAAGGAGGTGAGGTAGAGGAATGAAGACCATGTATAATTTTAGAAAATAGCCTGCATTCCAAAATTCTAGATTCAAATCTAAAAACTGCCATAATAGAAAGGCTGAGTTGACTAGTTGGAACTAGTCTTCTAGCTGAGGCTTCTTTTGCATATAGGTATGTAATGGAAGACAGATGTGAGCACAAGAATGCTGAAACTCTTCAGTTAATTCAAGGCATGAACCATAATCACTCCATTTGGTGGATCAACAACAACTAATAGTTATAAAAGCATCCATTTTCACCTGGCTGGCTTACGTTAGATTTCTCTGGGGCACTCTTACAAAAAATTTATCCAATAAATGGACCTACATTATAACATAAATTTTGGCATAAAACACCACATATGTTTTAGTGTTGTGGATATGAAACTTCATTAACATTGAACAAATGTTTTGGAAAGAATAATGCTCTCTTTTTTTTCTTTTGTACTGTTATTCCCATTGGTTTACACTCATCTCAGGACCTACTGTTGTTCTGATCCAGCTACCAAAGTTACCGCCCTACAAGTAGTACTACTGGAATTAGTAGATTATAGGAGAACCTCAATTTTTATGAATACCAGTCTTGCAAATGACCAGTTATAGGGAACTATTTTTTACAATGGGAAAAAAATATCCCATAACAAAAGTAATGTTGATTAAGTTCAAGTCGATATCCAGTCACATTCCAATGCCTTTGGTGCACTGGAAATCACTTTGCTGTGGTGTGAAAGACAAGAAAGTGATGCCACGCACATACTGTAATTGTGAGATGTTCAATTTCATTTAATTTTATGAGCTCAATCCCTAAAACAGTGGTATATAATCTGTCCTCTAGGTATGGTTGAAACCTCCTCCCTCAGGCTTACTATGTGTAGTGCCTTCCCTCCCCCTCAATCCTTGCATGGATCGGGTCCTGGGTTCTTTATTGTGATGCCAAGCTGACTCCTCTCTGTGCCTGGGACACAAGGGGTGTTGTGCTTTTGGAAATTAATATTATTACTCTTAACAAAGAGTATGAGCCAGTACACAAGACCCAATACAATAATGCAAATCCCAGCAAATGAAATTCCCCACCTCAAAATAAGAATATAAGGAAGGGGACTTTATTGGGTACAGAAAGCAGGCTATATGGAAGGAAAGGGTTAAGTTCAACAAATACATTGTAAAACAATAACACAACAAATTACCCACCGTACATCATTCACAATTGCACCATAACGTCCAGCTCCATTCCTCACACCTTTCCATGCAGATGGAATGCGGGGATGAATGTAGCAGCACTGCAAATGTTGGCTAGCTTAAAGAGAATTAAAAGGGCTTTTTACAGTTTTCATCCCTGGGTGGGTGGAGCTGTCTTCTGGCTCCTTGACCTGGAGTCCTGAGCTGGCTCTAGGTAGCTGGTGCCAGGTCAATTCTCTCCCTGTCAGGCCACTGGTCTCCTCAAGGCTGGAACTGTCTGACTATTGTGAGT
The DNA here is from genome assembly GCF_965140235.1 of Caretta caretta. Classification (NCBI taxonomy): domain Eukaryota; kingdom Metazoa; phylum Chordata; order Testudines; family Cheloniidae; genus Caretta; species Caretta caretta. The sequence goes on from NC_134206.1 coordinate 169,380,670, forward strand.
GAGGGTTAATCAGAAATTCCGTGAGCTGTTCTGCTTCTCTCTCAGCTCCAGGTGCAAACAGCCAAAACTGAAACTAAAGCTTTTCTCTTTGCCTCTGTCAGGCTGTCCCCACCAATGAGGGACTAAGCTGTCCTGGCTCCTCATTAGCCCAGAAAACCATCTCTATAAATCACCCCATCGGAAGACTCCCTGTTTCCTTTTTGCAGGAGTTTGCAATCTATTTTGTCCCAACCCCAGACTCTAAACAGGCAGAGAAATGATGTATGGATGCTCTGGAGCTATTGTTGGGTATCCATAGTATAGGTCCCCTACAGGTTCAGTCCAGCTTTCCGGGACCTGGCAAACTCCAAAAGGAGTATATGTACTTGTGTAGTAAGATTATAATCAACATACAAGGATGGCAAAATTGGGTCTCCCCCCCCCCTTTTTCTTTAAGTAGCCCATATTCAACCCAGAAGTTAGAGAGGACTTTCAAAGCACTGCAGATAAATAGTACACCTTCCCATTGAGAAGTCTTTGTCCAATCCTGAACTCCTTACTTAGACAGAATTCTTAATAAAATCCATAGGAGACTGGTGAGAGTGAGAGATGCAGGATTTGTCCTTTAATCCCAACTGAAGTGAAAGTCAGGTACAGAGAAGAATGGGTATGAGAAGAATTAAGTGGAATTCAGATAATCTCTTACACACCTTTAAACTATCAAATTGTAAGATTTTATTTCTGTTACAAGAGAACATTAGAATAAATCTAGGAACCTGCAATATTGAGAGAGAAATTGTAAATGGGGATGGGGAGGAAATACAATGTGAACGCCTACAGAAATGCATTTTGCTGGTTTTAGGACTGTGAGATCAGAGACCTTCTTGTTTGCTGTAGTATGCATCCAGCATTACAAATGGCAGGTATTTGTAACATACAAGTTTTGCCTTTTCAGTTGACAATATACTGCAGAATGATGTTCGTTCCTCATGTACAAGAAATTCAAATCTGTTTCAATTCCGATTAACTGTGCTTTGATGACAATCGCATTATGTCAGAAATAGATGTATTAGTGTAATCTGCTTTGACTGTAGCTTTGACTTCAGCTGCTTGACAGCTTTCCTTTGATGGAATTTTACTTCAGGTATAAGATGATAAATATACTTGCGTATTAGTGTTGAGTAGTGTGACTAGAGCATTTATTATAGAATCTTAGCTTTGTGTTTATAACTTAGTCATAAATGATCCTGAAAAGGGACCCACAAAGTCTGAAGCTTCAGAAAGAAGTTTTCACTTACAGAATCTCAACCTCCCCCCCCCTCCCAAAAAAAAATCAATCAATCCTATTTTAAGTTATTGAAGGACCAAAGGTTATTGTTCTAATTGCAACTGACTCTCATGTTTTTGTAACTAAAAATGATTGCTCTTTAAAAAGTATTTGAAAACCATTAAGATCATAATGTGAGCTAGTGCAGCACACCACTGTGATTACAAAACATGCATTAATGATTCTAATTCATAGGTAAATTGTAAAATGAGAAATATTGTGCCTAATTCTCCTGACTCTTTTCAAATTTTGTAGTCATTAACACCAATGGATGTACAATGTTATAAAATAGAATGGTGGTATGGCCAATTTACATTGTCATAAATTACTACATAAAAGTGGGTGCCATTCTAATTTAGTGGGATTATATACCTGCTGGTGCTGATGACTACACAAATTGCAAGGCTGGGAAGAATCAGGCCTTTTATCTGACATTTTTTATTTTCTTTCTTTTGCTACATTCATAGACAGGAAAATAGCTGTAAAAATTCTACAGTATTGGAACAATTTGCATTCTTCTTGCATTGTCTACACTGCCTCCCACACAGTCTCTAACTCCCTCCCTCTGTACTTCACAGATGTATTTTCTACAATCTCTGATTCTGGCTACTCCAGTAAAATCTGCCCCCACTATCTTCCCACATGCAGGTCCAATTTGGCAATATCCCCGTCCAACATAGTAGCACTTGTCCCCTTCCTCTTCCCTGCACTTGACATTTCTGTGCTGCCACTGCTGCGACAATTAGCAAAGGCAGTACTTAGGCTGATAACGAAGGACAAGCATATCAATCCTATCTGTCCAGTTCTGTATACTCTCCTACTTGTTGCTTTAGCATTGTGTTTTGTTCTTGCTGGGAGAAAAGTTTGCTGCTGCATAGAAAGAAACAGGCCTAAATATTTGGCCAAACTCTTCAGGATATAAATCTTGCATGAAATAGCTAGATAGTACCTTGGTTTGGTAAGATGCTCTGGAAGTGGAAGCATTGTTAAATTAAACTGGCCATGCCAATTTTCAACTTCATTTGAAAAAATGAGGGGAAAAACAGTGCTTGCCAAACATAAAATGGCTGGAAGATGTACAGAACTTGCTGGTTTTGCTCCACAGTGGTTCATGCAAATGTGTGTTTGGACTTTCAGTCCACCTGATTCTGGGGTCCTGAGTTCCATTGTGCATCAAAGTCATGTCAAACCGACTTTGGTATTTTGGTGCAAAACCATGAGTCAATCCAAGTGTATTCAAATTAGCCCTGGATTCAGACCAAAGACTTAGCCTATTTGGTTTGATTTTTTTAGCTTTAAAACAAAAGAAATATAAAATTTGGTGGGCTTGGTCCAAAATTTCAGTATGAAAAACAATCTGGGAAAAGGATATAATGGGTGGGAGAAAAAAATCTTTTAAACCTCTAGGAGATGACTACAAACAGTTGAGAACCAAACCTTTTAAAACAATACAAAGAGGTTTGATATCAATTTAAAAGCAGTAGTTAAAGCCAAAGGCTTAGTAGTGGTGTGTAGATTAACCAGGTTTCTGGGGAATAAAATACACCCAATTCCTAGCAATGGTCAGCATAGGAAAGACTTCTTTCTCCAGTAATTCTCCAGTAATGTGTGTTCTCTTTATTTGTTGTTTATACGTGCTGTCAGTGGTGCTCACTCAGGCAAATCCTGAATCCCTGATTCCAGCTGGCACAAGAAGAAAGCACAGTGCCCCTGTTCTATTTACACAGTCAATTTTGGGGGCTGGGGCACAACCACAGGCAGGAGTAGTATGCGGGAAACGGACTGTCTGGGCGAGGCCACCCCCCCCCCTCCGGCATGGTCCAACATGGTGCAAGATGGCAGGGATTATAGCAGCTCTGAGGCTGCAGTTGTGGCTGTGGAACAGCTCTACCGCTGCTTTGCAGTCATGGCGGGGGCCGGGAATGGGACGGGATAAAGTCGCCCTGCCCCTCCTCCAATATCAGCTAACCCTAGCTGTTCAAATGTAGTGAGAAGCACAGGATTTAACCTATACTGGACTCTTTTGAGTAGCAGCACGCAATCCTTGATCTGTTTAATGTATTTCCTGATCTGTTTGTTGTATTTGTTAAGTATTTAGTCTCTCTTCACTAGTGAGTAGGCCAATTTTGGTGGGTATTTTCATCTGCTTTATTTGTAACTGTGTAGTACCCAAACTGGGTATAGATTTATAGCCCATGGAAGAGTATTTGGTGGTGGTTCTGTTTGCTACCAATCTCACGATTGTACTTTTTCTTTAAAAATATTTCTTTCACAGTGAGTTGAGTAGGATCTGTAGCACTGTAGGTGGAAAAGACTGTGCAGTCTTTATTTTGGCAAACAATAGGCAGGCTTTCAAAAAGTCTACTTGAGAATTGGTACTTTCTTGCTTGTGTAGGCAAGACTCAAGAATGTTTTCTTGCATTTTCTCTAAGAAGTTTATGTGGCAAGTGTTTTGAAACATGCCCCAATCACACAGAATATATCAGAACACAAAAGGCTCAGAGAAGATAAACTCTAGTTCGTATTTTTATGTTACAACTGAATCTACTTTCTCCTATTTTCCAGGGTCTGCTGTTTCATAGCAGGTGTGACATTTTCGAAGGGATTTTTATAGATGTTAATTTAGTCTTTCTATTCAGCTGGGCAGAGAATTAATGAATTAAAAAGAGCAAAGCATCATTTTATAAAGAATGAGATTAGGCCAGTAGATATTGGTAGAAATTGTTTCCTTAATGTACCTATCAGATAAATGAAATGATACAGAACATGAAAGCACATAAAATGACTCTTGAGATAGTGTTTTAAGTCTAGCCTGATGTTTGTCACGTAGTACAGATGAGACTGAGGCTATGATCCTGTAACTAGCTCCCTCATTGTTTTAAGGAGCCTGCCCACAGGATACACCTTGCACAATAAATAATTTTACTATTTGTAATCAGATTTAAAATATATATTTACCTGAAGCAGGTCCCGTTTTACTGTGGCATGTGAGAGGTATTTTAAAAATACAGTAGAACCCCATTTAGCTGATCTAATTGGGACCAGAGTCGGATTGAAAAATGAAAAATCCAGATAATCTGAACAACAGGGAAAGAGTTTCAGCCCTGGGAGGTGGGGCTTGGCTGTCAGCCCTTGTTCTGTTAATATGGAGAGCTGGATAATGGAGGCTTGATAAACGGGCTCTTAGTGTATCACAAAAACCTTTCAGGTAAAGTTCATGTGACCCATAAAGAAGATATAGGCTGGGTGTCTTTATTGCACCATCCAATGATCAGAGTTAGTGTTGCCTAAGAATATTATGTTAGGTTAGAGTTGTCTAAGAATATTATGGATTATTTTTATTGAGGGAAACTGAAGCAATATATAAGAAAGAGATAAGGTACAGAAGTTAAAAACCAGAACTGTAGAAAGACACCTTGTAGACTTACTTTAAATAATTAAAAAAAAATACTTTGACTCCAGTATATGGCATCTATCATCTGAGGATCTCAAGATAAATTTACAAACATTAAATAAATTCTACAGCACCTATGAGGTTGGTAAGTGTATTTTAGGAAAGTAGTAGTGTTATAGAGCTGGATTTTACCATTAAGAGCCAGGCCTGCTTTGGGAGCACTATGGAGCTGCACTGCCCCTGAGGAGTATTAGGGTATGTCTACACTGCAGTTAGACATTGCAATTGACTTGGGCTCAGGCTAAAGGGCTGTTTAAATGAAGTGGGAGGGTCCCAGAGCCTGGGCTGCAGCCCAAGCCCAAACGTCTACACCACAATTAAACAGCCCCTTAGCCTGAGCCCCACAAACCCAAGTCAGCTGTCACGGGCCAACCGTGGGTTTTTAATTGCAGAGTAGACAGCCTTACAGGGTATTTCTGCCTCAGGAAAGCAGAATGCCTCCTGGAGTTCCTCATTGTGTAAGGGAATACTGGTGTAAAATTACTCCCCTTCCAGCATGGGTAATCCCAGCCAGTTCAGCTTCTGTGTGTGGAGCAGATGGAGCCATGGCCCTGCATACTCCTTACCTTTGCCCACGTCCTCTGGGATACTGTGTGTTCTCAGTTGGGAAGTAGTTCCTGTTCTTGCCTGAGCATAGGGACAGAATTTTTCCTTGGTCCTCCTGGGCTGGGAGGGAGTTCAGGTATGTCCTACCTTCCCCTGCATGTCTGGGTAAGGGATAACCAGAATCTATGGTGATCAAGGAAACATGCACACTTCTCCCCTTATTGTTAACAATTGCTATTCCTGTAATTCTCTCAGCATAATTTTTAATTGTGGCCATTTAATTCCATAATATGTTTATTTCCTGACCTTCAGAAGCAGTACCATGAGCTCAGTTCCAAACAGAAATCCAAGGTATATTATCCAAGACCTCTTAAACTGGCAATTGGTGGCACGAATGTTTGCTTAGCTTATGTCCGTTCCAGTGGCATTGGGAGAACATACTGTTCTTGGGATGTAGTTAATTTCCCAGTGTGGTGCCACATTCTACACTGTATAGTGTGTTCTGCAGAAAAAGGGGGGAAGTGAGTTATATGCAGCCAATTTCAAAGCTATATTCATTTAAAGTGAGATCCAGAACTTTATTTATGCCTGTTGTGATCTCAGTCATAAACTGGAGTTTGCTTATATAGAAACTCAGGTTATTACTGTTGTGACATTGGGTTTCAGGGAAGTTATGTGCTGGAAGTTCAAGCTCTGTCAAACAAGCCCCTCCTAAACCTTCTGGATTTTCACTACCAAAATAAATAGAGAGTCTGAAATGTGGCCATTAATTCCACTGCCAACCGCTGTTGAACTTCCAAGTGCTGCAAGTGAAGGAGCCAAGGTATTCCATAATGTCATCACTGCATCATCATAATCCTCTCATTCTGTTCTGTATTCTCTGAACTCTACCTGGTGGCTGAGACAGAGGTTTGAGGATCTCAAGGCAGGAGTCTGTGTGGGTGAAATGAGATTGTGTTCCTGGATGAATTCATACTGGGCTTAGAAAACAAACGCCATGACAGAAATCTAAAACACCTTTTTTTTTTCAGCTATTTAAATTTTGGATATACCAGATGCAGGCATGTGAATGCACCCACATTTCAGGTTTTTGGTGTGCTGACTTAGTGTCTGCATTTTCCCAGTTCCCAATCTCAACCTCTCAGTCTAGTTCCCCTTCCTTTCCTGACCCTTGCATGACCAGCTTTGGCCCACTTCCGACACAATGACCTTGAATAATTATCCTTTCTTCCTCTTCTTTCAATATTTTTCACATCCTCCTGCTGCCGCAGGGAGGAACCAGGTATTTAATTTGGCCCATCATATGCAGAGACTGCATACATTTCTGAGAGATAGGGAGAAAGGGAAACACAGTATTTGAAGAAAGGTAGTGAAGGGGGAGATGCAAAAGCAGTGGCATCCATTGGAGGCTACTCAGAGGTGTACAGCCAGATCATCTCTTCTATCATCCGAGGTAAGAAAAAATTATGTCAGATTTTAAAGGAGACTATGGTCTGCTTGAAGTAAACCCAGAATGATTACTGATGAAACAGTTACATGTTTTTGTTTTTCAAAAGCGCACTGAAGCCTAAAAGCAGATCTTCTTCAGAGGCCACAACTAATTCATCTGTGCTGTTTGATACTTCATGTACTGGATTTTAAAACTATCCTTCACAAAGTGCTAGAAAATGTACTGTAGGTGTGACAATCCTGTATTACAAGGGGATATTCAGTACTGTGTAACCTAATTAGGGTGACCAGATAGAAAGTGTGAAAAATCAGGGCAGGAGGTGGGGGGTAATAGGTACCTGTATAAGAAAAATTCCCAAATATCGGGACATCTGGTCACGCTAAACCTAATGGATGTTTCTTATCTCTTATTACTATATCAGGATTGGCAATGGTAATTTAATCCATTTGGTTTGAGCTAGCTGACGTGAACCAGTCTTTTAGAAGACTGATTGAAATCCCCTTTCCCAGTGGTGCATATATGGAAGAATATGTAAATACCGATATCAGACATTCAACTAGCAACTACATTTTTGTGGCGTGTGAAGAGGTGTATGCCAGCCAGTTACCTTCCTTCTGTGTCATCTTAATTTTCTGCTACCACTTTCCTGAATCGTGCTTCAAGCAGCTAACAAGCACATAATTGCTCTTGTAACAAGTGCCAGACAAGTCCACTGTGCAGTCATTGCCCATTTCTTCTGTACTGGAAACTTTCTTTAGTGGTAGTAGTGTACGATAACCTTTGTAAATTGGCTTATGAAATGAAAAGTAGAACTGGCAACTTCTTCAGCTGTCTCTATTCATGTGGTTTTTCTCCCAGCAATTTTCATGTATCTAATAGAGCTGAGTAAATAATTCACAACACGTAACTTATCCACCAACTTTTGTCTCTCTTACTGAAGTAGGATATCCTTCTCCACATGCTACGTACAAATCAGAGTCACCTGAGGTGGCTGTACAAAAGTTTCTGCTATGGGCTCAAAGTGAATAATTGCCATTCTGTGAAAACAAAAGGAATGCTTACCTGTTTGTTCTGGTCATCCAAAATTCAGTTAACTACACTTTGTCAAAGGGAATAAGTATGGCTGAGTTAGAGCCAGAAGGGCACTGAGTAGTGTAATTCTGAAGATACTTTTGAGCTCTTTTGCCTAATTGTACTTCCTTGAAAATATCCACTATCTGGAGTCCAGACTAGTGATGTCTGGCATTAACTCCTTATGAATGAAATGGTTAATCGTTATTTTTAATGTGAATTAGGTCTTGGAGGAGGAAATATTTATAAAACACCAGAGAATGGAATTCTATTTTATCTAGAAAAGAAGTATTGAACCACATGTTCAGCAAAAGTGGAGACTTTGGCATGTTGCCCTGCTAATGTGCCTCAATCTTGTCTTGGAAGGCTTACCTCTAAAGGTGAAAAAGTGATAGCTCCGTATCTCTGCATTCTTTGGCCTTCTCTTGAGGCTGTCCTTGCATTGTTGGTATCGTACTGTGATAGCACCTACGAGTCACAATCATGGATCAGTGTCATCCTGTGCTAGGCGCTGTACATATACATAATAAAATGACAGACTGCCCAAAGAGCTTAAAACAAGACTGCATACACACCAAATAGGCAAGGCTGGAGCACAAGGAAACAATGAGACAATACTAATCATCCTGATAGGCACAGCGTACCAGTTGTTTGACTGTTGTCAAGTTGTAGGTATCATGTCAGAGAGATTTATAGAGGGATTTGAAAGAAGACAATGAGTTGGTTTTGTATATGCTTATGGGTGTTTTCTTCCCTACAGTGAGGGCTGGGAGTGACATTGGAAAAAGCATGATGGTGCTTCTTAAGGTAGTCAGTTGTGACTGATATTTGTGGTATAGAAACCTGCCCACTGAGATTATAAGATATGGCAATTTTTATAGTGTTCAACCCCTCCTCTACTCCCATTGAATTTAAATAGGTGGAAGAACATCTTGAAACCAATACAGAGATCCCAGGTTTTTCAAACTCCTCTCATTTCAAAGTCACATGAAGCAAGCTGCAATAACATCTCTACTTTAGAAAAGGTACTTATTAATTCACATCATTCTTAGATCTATTTCTTCCAGTCCATTTTGAAATGCAGAGTTGAAAACTTTATGTTGCTGTTGTTTTCATTAGTGGTTGGTTTTCCAAGGAAACAAATGTAAGTAGGAAACATGTTGCTCACCCCATGCAATTTGTTAGGTTTTCTTGTTAGTCTTGCAACTTCTTTTGGGCAACATGGAATTACTTTTTTCTGGCAATACAAACAGTATCTGTGGATATCTTCTTTAAATGCAAAATTACATCAGTAGGACAAAAACATTGCATGCGCATTAAAACCAAAATATTGAATATAAGCTCCATTACACTGAGAGACGTGAAAACTTTCTTAAAATCTTCCTACCTACATATATACATGCATTCATGCACACGCATACAGTTAGAAAAACAAATTGGGTCAAGACAAAGTAAACGTCAACCCGAGCTATTCTTTTTCTCTTGAGCAAACTGATCCTGAACTTTGTTTGAAAATTTTTTAAAGAGCTAGGAAGGCAGAACAGATATAGAGGTTCACAGCATGTCTAATATGCTCTCTCCATCCTTTCTGATTCTCCAATAACCCTAATGTCTCTCCTGTTAGTATGATCTACTGACGAATCTCACAGTCTCTCTCTTTTTCTCAATATGGAACTTTCCACCTCCAAAACAATCTCTTTATCCAAAACATATTGATAAAATCGTCTGATAGACTTGCTTTTCAGAATGGATGTAAGAAGATAAATGCTGTCATGTAAAGGGTCTGTTGTGGTGTACCATATGAATTAAATTGCTTTAGACATTTCTTACGGGAGCCTTTTGTTCATCAGGACTTTAATTTACCGCTTAGGTCCATTTGTCTGACTGTACTTGCTGTGTTTGTGACCATGCTATGTGCACTAGCATATCAGCCTGGGGAGGGGGAAGGCGTGGAAGCTTGAGGGAAACTGTGTGTAGTAAACTAAGGGATTGTTATAAAGTTGGGGGGAGAGAAAAAGAAAGAGATTGGCCAGATCGATCTTGGAAGGAAGCTTTAGATAATTACTTTCCATGTGTCTGTGTACTCTTTCGATCCAAATCTTTCCTTAACCTCCAAGTCTCTCGAAGCTCTTCCATTACCATCGTTGGCATTTAAGTAACTGCTGGCATTGGAGGCTAATGTTCTAAAATGTATCACCAGGGTAGAGGAAAATAGACAAAATATGAATTGGGTAGAGATTGTTGAGTGAATGGTGTGAGCTGAACTCACCTTTTGCTTTTGGAGTCTGTCAGCAATAAGTAATCTGTTTTATTAGCAGTGGGTAGGATGACCAATTGGGGATTTTAGATTGAGAATAGTGGCTTTGTTCAAATGTAATTGTGATTTACTGTTAAACTTCCTTTAAGTTAGAAAGTTGCAGCCTTTGCCAAAACTAGAGCTGGGTAGGAACAAGATTTTTAACTTTATGGGAGAATCTGCAAATTTGAAACTTCTCCAAAATGGATAAAAACACAAAAAATACTTCTCCAGAAACAAAATTCGGAATTATTTCATTTTAGGACAATTGAAACACTTAATTTTCTATAAATTCTAAATGTTTCATTCCAATTTTCAGCTTTTTTTCGCATTGCTATGTTGTGTGCTGTGGTGTGGATAATGTAAAATTAAAAATGGAAATGAAACATAATTTTGAAATGGAAGATGAAACATTTAGTTCTGTAAAGGTCTAAATGGAATGTTTTGACCTGATTGAAGCATTTTTTCCATTTCCTTTGAAATGAGCTTTTGTTAAATCTACACGTTTTCATAAAATGTTTTGCTTTTGACAAATAAGCATCTTCCGATGGGAAAACACTCTATTGGAAAATTTTTGACCACTCAAGACAAACGTATGAGTGTGCCATTTTCCTGCTGTGTTTTAAGGCAAGGGGATTTTTTTTTAAGTGCCTAGACTCCAATGTTTTGTTGTTTTGGCATTTCAGGACTTATATGAAGGATTTATTCACTAGGAACTTAGCAGAAGAGTTCATATCTTTGTTCCTGTTTTGTTGGAGAGACCATTTGGATAAGGCTGAGTTAAAAGGGACAAGATATAATGATTTTCATTGGGAAGATTATCTTTGTATGTGTGAATGGTGTGAGTGGAAATTGCCTGTGATTCTAAACTAAAAATGTGAACAACAAAATTCAATAAAGAAGCAAAAATTACCAACATGCTGCAAGATCCATTATCTTTTGTTTTTTTATTTTTTTCCACTGTCCTATATTAGCATTGTTTTTATGGTAGTTATCCTGTATTTAATACATTTTTTTAAACGTAGCACATTAACATGAATTATGCCGTAACTATGCAATTGATTTCAGAGTAACAGCCATGTTAGTCTGTATTCGCAAAAAGAAAAGGAGTACTTGTGGCACCTTAGAGACTAACCAATTTATTTGAGCATAAGCTTTTGTAAGCTACAGCTCACTTCATCGGATACATACTGTGGAAAGTGTAGAAGATCTTTTTATACACACAAAGCATGAAAAAATAATCAAGTTAGGCCATTTCCAGCAGAAATCCAGGTTTTCTCCCCCCCACACACACACAAACCCACTCTCCTGTTGGTAATAGCTTATCTAAAGTGATCACTCTCCTTACAATATGTATGATAATCAAGGTGGGCCATTTCCCATACACATTGTATCATACACATTGTAAGGAGAGTGATCACTTTAGATAAGCTATTACCAGCAGGAGAGTGGGGTGGGAGGAGGTATTTTTTCATGCTTTGTGTGTATAAAAAGATCTTCTACACTTTCCACAGTATGCATCCGATGAAGTGAGCTGTAGCACACGAAAGCTTATGCTCAAATAAATTGGTTAGTCTCTAAGGTGCCACAAGTGCTCCTTTTCTTTATGCAATTGATGTTTGTCACACTTTAACACCTGACTGTTAACTTCAGTTCAATACCTGATAGTTCCGTAAACAGAGTAATCACTTTCTTAGTTTCCTAGTCACCATATCACAATCCTGTCATCATTCAGATTTGACATTTGGATTCCATTTCCTCCAATCCTTTGTTCTTAATGTAAATTTTGTCAAACTTGTAGTATAAATGAAAGTAACCAAAAATCTAGTTTATAATAGTATTTGCAGTCAAGGTTGTTGTTTTTTTATTACTGTGGGGAATGTAACTGGTTAAGAGACTAGGATCATGTAAGGATAAACCTAATGGAATGTTGTGGATTTATAAATTACAAACTTCAGCAGTCTGGCAATTTCAGTGTAGGAACTGGAAAATATAAATTTAGAAACTAAGGGCCAAATCCTCAGATGGCATAAACCAGTGTAGCTTTCTTGATTTAAACAAAGCTATACCAACTTGCATGGCACCAGCCAAGAAGCTGACCCTCCCACCCCCAAAAAACTAACATAAATGTTAATAGGTATTGAAGAATAAGGCACAGCTTTTGATGACTGTTACATAAATCATATTTTGGAAAGTATGGTAAGCTTTGTTGTTGAAGGAACGTTTGGTTGTCAATTTGTCCTGACATACCACTCGACTGAAAATTGGATAACTAGGTCAAATTCCACAGAAAGATTTATCAAAGGATTTTAAACTTCCAGAGCAAATGGGATTAAAAGAAGATTAACATTTAGATCACTAGCAGTTTACAGACGGACAACCAAATAAATGCTTTTCAGAGATGAACAAACAGGTTTGACTAAAGTAAGAGCTGGCTTGAACCTTCACTGAAAACTCACACCTAGTTTTCCCTGAGGTTTGGATAACTCTTATTCCAACTATTTGCTGTGGTCATGCACTTCTGTGCTTTCTGGTTTCAGCTAGAAGCTTAAGTGCTAAAATATCTCAAGAAAGGCTATTTCTGAGGCCACAGGGGCTGACTTTTTTGATTTTGCCAGTGGATACTTTTGAAGAGGTGTGTATTTGGAGGGGGAGCTTTGGGGAGAGGCTATTTTTAGCATATTTATACACTTCTTTCATACTCTGGTTATGGAATATGTGTCTATCATGGGTATCTTAATTTAATCATTGTTAAAATAGTAATGAACTACATAGTTACATTAACATAAATTACAGTATATTAAAATCATTGCACTCACCTACAAGCTGTCTTCACTAATGTCTCAGTTTAAAGACATTACGTGTCACTGTATCTTTCTGGATGAAACTGTCAGCAATACTATGTCTCCTGGGGGGTGCTGAGCACCCCCTATTTTTTTTTTTTTGGTGAGTGCTTAAGTCCTGAAGCACCCACACAGTTGGCACCTATGCCTGAGACATTTCTGATCTAACTGGAAGTAAGGGCCTGTTCTAATTCTGTTTCTAGTCCAGTCTTGTAGAATCATGAAATTTGGATGTGCTTTGGATAAGCATCCTAACTCTTTCATTCTTATCCAAATAGTCGCAGAACATTTAGAGATTGGCTAGCCATTCAGCTGAAGAGGGAAAAGTTGAGACACAAAACAAAAACAAGGAGATTTTCAGTGGAAAAATGAAATACATGCCTCGGAGCCTCAAACACCCTACGCAATACAACACAGAAATAAGGGAGAAGCCCATTGGATCTAGAGTTGGAGAATGCAGTGCTAATTTTACAATACAAATAGAACAGGCAAATACAAAGGGCTGCAAAACTTACTAGTAACTGTTGATTGTAAAAGTGGAAGCAGACAGAGGAGGTAGATAGGTGCTAGTTTGTCGAGCCAGCCCTAAAGAGGACCTATTATGTGTGTAACCTTTTTATTATGATTTTCACCAATTAATAATCTATGGGGAAGCGGGAGGGTTGCACCTTATTCTGCAGTGTGAGCATGCAGATCATATGCCAGGATTGTCTGCATGTACCTCACTTTATCATTTCTCTGCCTGAGGGGTGCACCTCAGTCCTTCTTGTTCTCTGCCTGCGGCACAAAATAGTCTAGTCTCCTGTGGGCTGTAATAATTTGGTCTCATTTCGGTTGTTGGGTTTAGTGTGTGAGTGTTGGGTGATGTTGGTGGCCTGTGATATACAGGAAGTCAGACAAGATGATCTGGTGGTCATCTCTGGCCTTAAACTCTGACTTTACAGGACAAGTTTCGTCTGAGTGCATGTTTAATGTCACTATTGGCTGTTTCTTCTTTGACTTTTTATAGCATTGCACATATGATGTCAAACATTTAGGACACAGTTTAGAACACAAATTTCATCAACAGTAATCTGAACTGTTGCATTATTTGTACGTCATGGAATAGGGATCAAGTAAAATTCTGTAAATAATTGGCAACATTAAGCTATACAGTATAATGTCAGACTTTGAAATCTGGCTGCAACTATTAGAAGCATCATATTATGAAACATGTCCGTTGGCTTAATAAACACTTTTTTTGTGGTTTGTTATAGGAGACAGTAGCTGTGGTCTTCTATGTCTCACAAGCTACAGAAGTCACAAATACCTATTGAAGGCAGGCTGAAGCATCCAAGAGAGGACCGTCGGTTGTGGAAGGGCAAAGTTCTTAGGTCTGATCTACATTAGAATATTAGCTCAGTTTAACTATGTTGGTCAGCAGTGTGCAAAATCCACACTCCCTGAGCAGCGTTGTTAAGCCAACTTAAGTCCCTGAGTAGACTGTGCTAGGTTGATGGAAGAATTCTTTCATCGACCTAGCTACTGCCTCCCAGGGAGAGCCCCCTCCCATCAGTGTAGGCAGTGTCTACATTGAAGAACTACAGCGCTGCTGCTGTAGCATTTTATGTAGACAAGCCCTTAGATCAGCTCCTTCCCTTTCATGATTCATTAAGGAGCACAAAGAGACTCACAGGCTAAGATAACAATCTTTGTAGACCTCCTGAAATTGAGGAGGAAGGGATGATCCCACAAATGAATACCACAATAGAAGCCTATGTGTGACCTCTAACTTTCATCTTCATTTTTTATTTTCTAATGTTGTAGATTAGATACTGGAAAAATATACCTGTCTCTGAAGCTGTGGCTGCCATCTTAACCAAGAACCATTTCTTATCTGAAAACACTGTGTTCAGGAGTCTAGCAATGGGCCCCATTCTTCTGCAGGAGGGTCAAAGTATCTAGCACTGATTTTTTTTTTAGAGAGAAGCCAGTTCAAAGAGGGAGAGGAGTTATCTTGTTTTCAAGGCTCCCATAAAATACTGCTTCTAAAGGCCTGTATATTATAACATCAGACTGCTCTGACTGAATCTCTACAATTCCTGAAAATATGACCAGAGACAATAGTTTTGAGAGAAACATGAGAGACCGAGCTCCATAAGGCAGCCTTGTTAAGCAATCACGTGTTTACCAACCCAATCGATCTTCTTTCGCCTACCCTTACCATTAAGATAACGAAAAGCTAATGATACTTCACTTGCCCATCAGTGGTGGGGGGAGTGTGAGTGAGCAAATTTTAGGCAAGAATTGTCTGCAGAAGAGAAGAGTGAGGGGGGGGATTTAATAGCAGCCTTCAACTACCTAAAGGGGCTTCCATAGAGGATGGAGCTAGGCTGTTCTCAGTGGTGGCAGACGACAGAACAAGAAGTAATGGTCTCAAGTTGCAGTGGGGGAGGTCTAGGTTGGATATTAGGAAGAACTAGTTCACAAGGAGGGTGGTGAAGCACTGGAATGGGTTACCAAGGGAGGCGGTGGAATCTCCATCCTTAGAGGTTTTTAAGGCTTGGCTTGACAAAGCTTTGGTTGGGATTATTTAGTTGGTGTTGGCCCTCCTTTGAGCAGGGGATTGGACTAGATGACCTCCTGAGGTCTCTTCCAACCCTAATATTCTATGTTTCTATGAATTAGGAAGGATACGATTTTTTTTACCCAACCTTACTTGCAAAAGTCATTTGCAAAACTGGCCCACAGATAGATGTTAATCATGAGAATAAATTCTACAATAAAATTTAAACAAGAAAAAGTTTAATTTCTGACCTGTTTTGTGGTTTAATTATCCTTTTTCTTCAAATTTTATTAATCTGTCTTTTTAATTCTCTCCCATGAGATATTGTCTTATACTTTTTTCAAGCACTTTTAGGTTACCATTTACTAAAAACAACAAAAAAAGAAAATACATATTCATTCCCATACTATTAAAAATGGAATCACTTGCTCTGCCTTGGATAAGGATATCCTTTCTTGTCATTTAACCTGCAATCAAATAGTAAGTAGAATGTTTGTTTTTATTTTTTGCATGAAACCAGTAGTTATTTATCACAATATAATGTAAACCTATGTTGGATTATTCTCCTCATCAAATCTGAAACAGAAGAAAATCCCTTAACACTTAAACGCCTGCAATGGAACCAGGTCAAAGTTTGTCCTTGTTACAATTTTGAGACCCAATCCTGCAAAGTTTTGAGTGTTACCTGCAAAGTTTGAGGGTCATTTTCTCCCCATGGGAGCTAAGTGCTTTCAGCTTTCATAAGAGCTCATTGCAGGAAGCAGTCCCTTGATGAAGATGACCACCAAGAGCCATGTACAGAGGTCATTTATTGCAAGCTTTCTCATATCTTAATTCTTCCAGAAGACCACCTAGAAATGTCGATACTATAAGTGTATCTGTCTCTTTAGATTATGGAAACTATAGGGACCATTTCCTACACACACACATTCTCAAAACAGATGCCAGCATGTTCGACTTCTAGAAACTACACCATTTCATGCCAAGAACTCGTGCAGTCTAGATTCTATTGATTCTTCCTTAATTTTCTCTTTAAGTAGAAAGATTTATAATTTATTAACACTTTTTATCAATTTTTCCCTGGGACAAACATGTTGGCTATCTAACTGTCTCCTGGTTTGGTTGCATATTTGAAATGATGCAAATATTTTATACATTTATTTATAGATAATACAGAGGTGTTTACCTCTGTAAATGCTATTTTATCACCTATCTTCACTCTTTCTATGTTTTTTTTTTACTTGAAGTTAATTTTATGTATTGAATGGCCAATTACCCAGTTTGTCACAACTGGAATATTTTAGTGAAGAGTATTTAATTCTATTCCAATCCAAAATTAATTAAATTAGGAGTTAATGCAATTGCACCAATGTAATATAAGATCCATCATCCTTAATCTTTTCCCAGTTTCTTCAAAATGGGGTGCAAACTGAAAATACTGACTAAAAATTGCTCATGCTCTTTGTTGAGCTACCTTGTTTTTTGCTGTGATTAGGTTACGTGTGTTGATTTTAGTTAGTCCACGTAAAATGTAAAATGGTGGAAATGGAAGGTGGGTAAATGAGGAAAATAGAGCTAGTCAGAGGTGGGGTTTTTTAATGTAAATTTTGACTTTTTGTCAAAATACCAACAAGTTTTTGGCTAAACGTTCACACTTCTCAAGAAAATTTTCATGTAATTGTAAACCCAATTAAAAATTTTGACCAGCCCAAGTGACAAGATTCCAAATGATCCCTTACCGTTTTCACTAGATCTAACAATTTCATGCAGAATACTGTCCACATACTAAAAAAAGTAGTCACACTGTAATGGGATTCCTGATGCAAATAATCATTAAAGGTCAACAGGGTTTTTGTAAAGGGAAATCATGTCTCAATCTATTAGAATTCTCTGAGAGTATCAACAAGCATGTGGACCAGGGTGATCCCTTTGATATAGTGTACTTTGACTTTCAGAAAGCCTTGGACAAGATTCCATTCCAAAGGCTCTTAATCAAAATAAGCAGTCACAGGATAAAAGGGAAGGTCCTCTCATGGATAAGTAACCAGTTAAGACAGGAAACAAAGGGTCGGAATAAATGGTCAGTTTTCACAGTGGAGAGAGGTAAGTAGTAGGGTCCCCCAAGGATTTGTACTGGGTCCAATGCTGTTCAACATATTCATAAGTGATCTGGAAAAGGGGTACACAGTGAAGTGGTAAAGTTCGCAGACTATGGAAAATTATTCAAGATAAGTCCAACCAAAGCAGACTGTGACGACTTGCAAAGGGATGTCTCAAAACTGGATGACTGGGCAGCAAAATGGCAGATATTTAATATTGATAAATGCAAAGTAATGCACATTGGAAAACATAAGACCCAACTATACATACAAAATATTGGAGTCTTAATTAGCTTTGACCACTCAAGAAAGAGATCTGAGTCATTTTGGATAGTTCTCTAAAAACATCTGCTAAATGTGCAAAAACGCTAACAATGTTAGGAACAATTAGGAGAGGGATAGATAATACAGTAAATATCATAATGCCACTGTATAAAGCCATGGTATGGCCTTATCTTGAATATTGTGTGTAGTTCTGATTGCCCCATATGAAAAAAAGATATGTTAGCATTGGACTAAGGGGGGATGTGATAGAAGTCTATAAAATCACAAATGGGGTGTAGAAAGTGAATAGGGAAGTGTTATTGACCCCTTCACATAACACAAGAACCAGAGGTTACCCAATGAAATTAATAGGCAGCAGGTTTAAACAAAAGGAAGTATTTCTTCACACAACACAAACTCAACCTATGGAATTCTTTACCAGTGTATGTTGTAAAGGCCGAAATAACTGGGTTCAAAAAAGAATTGTATACGTTCATAGCGGATAGGTCCATCAATGGCTATTAGCAAGATGGTCAGGAGCACAACCCCATGCTCTGGGTGTCCCTGAGCCTCTAACTGCTAGAAGCTGGGGCTGAACGATGGGATGGATCACTTGATAATTGCCCTGTTCTGTTCTTTCCCTCTGAAGCATGTGCCATTGACCACTGTTGGAAGACAGGATACTGGACTAGATAGACCGTTGGTCTGACTCATATAGCCCTTCTTGTGAATCAGACACTTGGACTGGCCAGAACTATATGCTTTCTTAGTACTACTTTGAGTTTTCATGAATCCCGGATAAAAATCTTTAAAGAAAAAAATTCTAATTGAGACTATATCTTTGGAATCCCTGGACAGATACCCACTTACTACTTAGATGAGAATAAAAAAATACCTGTTTAGAAACATTCTAAACTATTGTTTTCATACCAAAATAACCCACCTTACCTCCCACCCCAACATCAGATCTGGATGCATTTAATGGAGAACCACTTTCTTTCAGAGGAAGGAAGAATGGTTAAAGCATAAGAAGAGTGAGCATCCTGAGGATCTGTTCTGTTGCTGAGCTCTCCGTCTTTCTGTGTGACCTTTCACAAGACACCTAGAGCAAAATTCACCATACTGTGGAATGCCTATGCACCATTTCCTGTACTGCTTAAGCTTTCCAGTAAGAATCTCTCTTGTTGGAAGCAGAATGGGAACCTGGAGAAGTATGTGTGTTTTGGAGGGCAGGGGGTTGCACATGCCACATTCTTAACTGTGGAGGACTAACACAGATGACTGCTGGAGGAGGCACTGGATCAACAATGGATTTGCTAGTGTAAAATATCTAGACATAGGACATTCTCTGGAGATTCCCTGACTCTGGAATTGAGATCTTCAGCCTAACAGAGCCTGAGTTTGTTGACCTGGCTGAGCTGCAAGGGCTGTAACTATGAAAAACGGGTTGAGCAGTGAAGGCTTTGCAGGAATGGGGAGTTCAGGTTATGCCTGGGTTATTGCATGTTTTCTCTTATGGAATAATGAGGGAGTCCACTTATGAAGTAAACTGCATATACACCTCTATATAGAAGAGAAATAAAAGAGCAATTCCTTTTGAATCATACAAGAGAACAATTGATTTGTTTTATGTTACTAGGTAACAGTCACCTGAACGTTTCTGAACTGTATCCTTTCTACAGTCATAAAAACTGGTTCAGCTGTTCTACTGAGACATAATGTGTCAAACTATAACATTTTAAATCTTAGGAGGACCTGTGTGGTGAGTCCATTTGGCTTACAGCAGGGAAGTCTATGCTAAAACTATTTAAACAATATTTTACTTACTCATACTACAATAACATCATCACTGATGTTCCCAAAGTCCCGTTACAAAGCACTTGGATGTGGGAGACAATATTACTGTGGTTCGGCTTAGTATTTACACCTCATCTGCTGAATCACTCCAGAATGGGAAATTTATCTTTTTATATATGTCTTTCATTTCAAGTACAGCTCATTTGCCTCCAATGTGTCATTTCGTAGGATTGTTCACTATAATATTCTGGTAATCATTTTTATTAAAGTACCTCAGGCTGCAATTATGTATTTCTGTAGAACTTCACCATAGTGGTGTTTCATCACCTAGTGGTACTAATGTTAAGGAGACCAGCACTATTGAGCATGAATGTAGGAGAGTATTCTAATGCTTTGGAGTTCTAAGCTAAGGCAACTCAAAAGTTGTTCGATTATTTTGGGAGGGAGGTGGGGAAAGGAATTGTATCACTCACGGTAATGTTTATAATCAGATATGGCTTAGATGAGTAATGAAAGATTTTTACCAATTCTTTAGTTGAGGGTAAACAAACACAAATTGAGTTTATCCACCTTTCATTTGGGGAATATGGAGTTTAGGATAGTAAAGCCAATTCTTCGTTTGTTTGTTTTTTTGTTGTTGTTTTTGTTTTGTTTTAAACCACCTGATGACTCTGGGATATATGAAATGAGTTGGTCCACTTCATACCAGATGTATTCATTTCAGAAAACCATACTCAGAATGGGTACTAACTGTTGTCTGTGAGTATGATCTCAGCAGAGAGGCCATAGGCAGAGACTGAATTGCATTCCCACCTCTAATGATGTTCGCAAGACAACAGGGTTGAGATGCTTGTGAGGTGTGGAGGATTGCATAACCATTGTTCAAACTGCAAGAGTTTTTTGTTTTGAAAGATTTTACTTGTTAGAGAGATTTTCCCTACTTAATATGTGGAATATAGCTGGAACAAGTAATATCTCCGCAGAAGTAACTCTAAATGTAACCATTCAATATGCTCTTTGAATAAGATTTCAGGCTTCTGAGATGATGTATTTCTAACATATGCTATCTAGACCCATATTATTTTTGTATCACATTTCACAAGGAAGTGACTATGACCACTTTAGCTGCTGCTGCTTTTTTCTGTGCTCTTAGATTCTGTTAAAGTTAGCAAGTACTCTAAATTTCAGCTCAGTGAAACTGCTACTTCCCTCCTCTCCTCCATCATGACACAAACACATATACTCGATAAGAGTCTGAGCCCTCTTTAAAATTGAGGAACCAAAAGCTCGTGGCTTCCATGGACCCCTGGGTTTTGGGGACTGTCGGTGACCTAGAGATTAGGTTACATCTTTCTTTTTTACTTCAAAGCTATCTTTGTAAGGAAAAGGGCTGATATAGTTACAACTTTTTCCTGAAGTGTAGCCAACTGGGACAGGTGAATGACATTATTCACCTATCTTTTATATCCTCTTTGTTTCTGGGGTGAGGGGAAATAACTAGTTAACTTTAATGTTGAGGATTTTACATTCTACTGAAAATATATGATGCACCACAGCTGCTGCTGTTTCAAATGAAGACTGACAGTAAAAGTAGACTCAAAGGTCAGATAATCTTTAACAGCAACTAAAGAAATCAATCGCCAGATCTGGGAGTCAACCTCTGCATTAAAGCAAAAAATATTTTTCTTCTGTGGTCAACATTTCTAATGCTAAAAAGTCCCAGGCTCTTGGCCAGTTACATTAATCATTTTCCACTGTCATAATGATGCTAGAAACACAGAATTACAGTAAAGCAAACATTCTCTGCTGAATTAGATAACATTGGATACTTTCCAAACACATGATCGTGGCCACTAGGAAAAGGCTAGCAAAGCCATAAAAAATTCCAGCCACCTTTGTAAACTGGTTACAACAGTGTGTTAAAAGCAACTGTTCCTGGCAGTATGACTAAACTATGAATTTGAAGTAGGGAAAAGAGTCAAAGATGTCGATTCTCTTGTTAATTATATAGTTGTCAGTCAGAACTGATTCTCAGAGGTTGTGTGGCCCACTGGATAGGGAACTGGACTGGGATTCAGGAGTAGAAATGGACAAAAAAAAAGACAAACTGATTAGAAAAAACACACAAAGGAAAAATGAACACTAAATGACATCCATTCAAAAACCAGATTGAACAAAATATGAGCAATACACTGGATGATGTTATATATCCAGGAATGCTGATTAGGATGAGCTAAATTTGTGTGGTACTGGGAAGTTGCTAAGGGCAGAGCGGTGCTCAGAACAGAGAAGCATAAACATGTTACCTGTACATTTAGTTAGAATGAGACCAATGAAGCTTATAGTGACATAACATGGCTTCCATTCATTGATTTACCTTTTTTTCTGAAGAAGGAGAAAAATCTATGGACCTGTTATTGAGCTGTTCATCAGATACTTGAACAAAATAATTAAAGCAGATGAACTGAAAAGCTCATTATTTAGGCTGATAGGCAATCTTGGCCCCAGTGTTCATCGTAAGCAGCTGTGCTGCTCATTAGAGAAACTGGAGGGAAACAGTCATTTTAAAGATGTACACATATATGCAGGCAGCACAGCTGCTAATCGTAAAGGCTGAAATAGCCTCCAGGGTGTCACTCTGGAAGAGGAGTAGCTAAAACTGAACAGTGGATCTAGTGACTCATCCTTGAGTCAGCCTGTGCCTAATCCCACCAAATCATTGCAATACATCAGGGTGCTGGGAACCCTGTGGAATAGCATGGCTGAGCATATTATGAACAGGTCCCTCACTCTGGCCTTTCTTGGAATGGAACCACATCAGTTCTGCAGGAAAATTTGGCCAATAATGAAGAATGATGCAAATAAAAATTCTCTTGTTCTTGTTCAACCTATTTTTTCCTTTTCATATTTTACTCTTCACCATCTTTGGGGGGTTTTTTGTTTGTTTTTTGCCTAACTGTTCTTTAGTCGCTGCTTCTCTTATCCCCCCTTTTTCCTCCCCTTTCTTCTGGTTGCCCTGTCATGGTTCCAGTGTGAATTTTATTTCTGTAACAATTTGTCTTAATCAGTTTCTCTCCCCTTCTAAATTCTACAAATGGCTAGGGCTAAAAGTACTCTGAAAGTACATTAATTAACTAGAGAGAAAATAGAGTGGCTAATAATTGCCAAATTACCAGAGTATGTGCCCTGGCTCTAAGCTAGGTGCAGAGAAAATCTTGTATAATGAAGTCATTTTTCCAGAGAACTAATTTTGCCGTAAGCAGAGGTTAAGTATATCCAGAATTGCAGCTTGAGCAAACATTCATTTAAACCATTAAGAATGTTGTGTTCTGCTTCACTATAATGTAATAAATTGTCACTATATACAATTTCTAAAGAGGTTCATATAACTTAGTTTACTTTAAAATGAGCATCTTGCATGCCTAGTACCAGGTGAGAAAGGGGAATGATAGAAATGACTGTCGGGCATGAAATAAGTCCAGCTGTTGTGGAAGACTTGTGTAACTAAATTTTTCCCTTTTAATTTTCATCCTGTTGCTAAATCTGTAGAAAGTAAAGCTTTATGCATCATTTGATAGCTTCCAGTTGCTGGAGTTTGGTTTCTGGTTAAAAACCAATTTCTCTTTGATTTCATTTCCAATGGACTTGTACAGACCCCTTCTCCCACCCCTTCCAATTTGCTTTGATTTTCAAGTTCTAATGCAGCAAAAAGAACTCAAAACAAACCTCTATCAAATCCATCTAGTGTCACCTAGGTTCATATCTAAATAGTGTGAACCACAACATCTGCATGTTTCCTTGATTTGAAACCTAAATCAGAACAATGTTTACTAGAGGCCAAAAACACCTAATCATAAAAGATGACCAAAAGCCAAAAATCCCTGCTCTGACAAGATGTCTGAGAGACGTTCAGTTTCCATACACAGCATGAAAAACTCAATCAACCCCAACAACTTAGTCATCTTGTAAGTCCATAGGCCTCATTCTGTGTGTTCTTAGTTTTACTAGTGTAAATTCAAAATTGTTCTTGGGACATAGGTGGAGTTAATCCAGACTTATGGTAAAATAAGTGAGATCAGAATGTGAGCCAAGAGGTTGTAAACCTGTTGCTTACATCACTGTCATATACTCCAGTATGGAACACTTGGCTGATGCTCACTATATAGCTCCCCCCTCCCAACCGCAAAAAAGCTTATACAGGCATGAAATGCTACTAGGAACGTAATTCCAGTGAAGCTGATATTATTAAAATATATCCTTTTTAGTAATAAAAAGTGGATCTACCTTTTGTCAGGCTAGTCTCTAATATAAACAGTCAGGAAACAAACTGTTGAAAGAGGTACAAAGAAAAATATATATATATATATTACATTTGTGCTAATTTTTCAATTACAGAATGATCTGTACAAAAGTTAATGCTGTATCAGAAAGGTTCTCTTCTAGTTGTATCATATGCTTTGAAGTCTTATCTGCTCATTCCAAAAGCAAACTAGTAAACAAAGTTTATCACTTTGGCTTCAGTGTTAGGTTTGTCTTAAATATCTAACCAGATTGCCCATGCAAATAAAATATAATATTTTAAAATGCTGCTGTTCAGAAATGTTGAGATCATCTTCAGAACTGCTTGTGAACCTATGTTATTCAGCTGTTCATTGACCTCTTAGCCACAGAGTAGTGAGGTATCTGAGTCTGTGGTCAACATTTTCTAGTCCTTAAATGAGTTCCAGAATAAAAGCTAATAAATATACTTGAGCTGATTATAGCTCTATACTCAGATTGCACTTCAAGCACTCTCATTACCTCATTTTGTGGTTTAAAGATTGAAACAGAATACTCATATTGTGGTTTGTCTTTATTTTTGCAATGTTCTGTGAAGTATGAAGACTCTTTGTACTTTAAAATTAACTTGGTTATCATGGTAACCATCAGCAAATAAAAACATTATTATCAGCAATAAAGCTATCATCCTTAGTTATGTTAATGACATGGCATAAATTGGATTGCTTTTTTTCAGCTATACATGTTGATTACCGACTAACTTTGAATACTATGAGTGAGAGTCTCATTTATACTGAGGGAACTTTACTTAGCTCTAGTAGGATAAAGATGCCTTCAAGTACGTGAGAATCGGGCCCTGTATTTATCCTGATACCGTTACATTTATTTTATTAATTATTTAATTATTTAATTATTTGAAAAGACGGTTGTTAGATTGCCGCAACTGGCGATTATCTGGTGGTGAGATTGTAAAGCAGACTCACGTGAACCATAAGCAGAGCCCACAGTTGAGTGGCTGGACCCACTGCATGTTCTGCATATTACTACAGCCAAGAGTCTAATCTAGGAGTTCTGGGTCGAAGGAAGAAGAGCTACCAGATGGGAGAACAATGAACCTTCCCTGACCAAGCCAGTAGTTGTACTAAGCTAGTTTCAGCTGAAAATCATTTGTGTATAGGTTTAAAATTTAATAACCTAACTATTCCTTGTAACCATCTCAAAACATAAACTAGACTCATTATTTTAACTACTACTGTTCTATCTTATTTTGAATCACTATTAGATATGGCTGTCTTGTCAGAATATTCATGGCAGTTTTCTTGAATTTGAGGTAGTAATACAATTACTGCTGTACAGCAGCTCTTAGCTTTTGATGTTTCAATAATCCATTTAATTAATAAGAAACACAGCATCTCGCTTTCCTTGATGCTGTCCGACAGATTGGAAACTAATGCCGCATGCGTGGAGAAAATCTTGTTGATGATTCCTTAGTTTCTATAACTTTGGTTTCAAGCTTGCCAGAGTATTTCCTGTGGAAACTTTTCTAGTTTATCACTTCAAATGGCTCCACTATTGGGTGCCAATGTTCATACAGATGTACCAGCAGGGCACTTCATTTGATTTTATTATTAACTTTTTTCCTCCGTTTGGAAAGCCTGGAAATACTGGAAGTACTGGAAATTCCTTTCCAGTACTTTCCTTTTAAAAAGGTGTTAAAAGAATGCTACATCGAAATCAGTAAAGGTTATGAATGTCGTATTGTAGTGAACGGAAAATGAAATCGATTCCCAATATGCCTAGTTAAATCAGATGATAACGAATTCTTGGTAACAGGTTACTTCTTAGCTATGAGAGCCACAGCTGCATGCTCAAGATGACATTTGCCACTGTGCAGAGCACTTGTGCAATACCTATGAATCACTTACATTCTCAAAATAGGGCTCAAGTCAGTCTTCAATAGTGTATAGGCATTTTTTTTTTGTTTTGGTTGATGTTAGTTGAATATAACTGAACTGGAGTTAAAAACCTGTAATTACTGCTGCATCTGTCTGGTTGCAGATAAAAAGTAGGATGTCAGAAGGATAGATTCTCTTGCTTTATAGGTGTAAACTGCAGGTGTACATTTTTTCAGGTCCAAACTGCATCTGTGAAAAGGGATCTCTGGATGCTAATTTTAAAATGTAAATCCTTTACCTTTTTTACTGCTTTGTGGGTGTTCTGTGAGCAGACTGTCTTCCCCAAGTACCTTCATCATTCATTCAAAACTATTCAGCGATTTCCACCCTCAAAAACAGTTTTAGCCTTGTGGACTGCAAACAGTTCAGTGTAACCACGTCACTATTTGTTGTTTAGTTGTCATTGATCAGATAAATCATAAATATCAGGTTTCAGAGTAACAGCCGTGTTAGTCTGTATTCGCAAAAAGAAAAGGAGTACTTGTGGCACCTTAGAGACTAACCAATTTATTTGAGCATAAGCTTTCGTGAGCTACAGCTCACTTCATCGGATGCATATTGTGGAAACTGCAGAAGACATTATATACACAGAGATCATGAAACAATACCTCCTCCCACCCCACTCTCCTGCTGGTAAAAGCTTATCTAAAGTGATCACTCTCCTTACAATGTGTATGATAATTAAGGTGGGCCATTTCCAGCACAAATCCAGGTTTTCTCACCCCCCCCCCAAAAAAAAAAAACCACACACACAAACTCACTCTCCTGCTGGTAATAGCTTATCCAAAGTGACCACTCTCCCTACAATGTGCATGATAATCAAGGTGGGCCATTTCCAGCACAAATCCAGGTTTTCTCACCCCCCCACCCCCATACACACACAAACTCACTCTCCTGCTGGCAATAGCTCATCCAAACTGACCACTCTCCTTACAATGTGTATGATAGTCAAGGTGGGCCATTTCCAGCATAAATCCAAGTTTAACCAGAATGTCTGGGGGGGGGGGGTAGGAAAAAACAAGGGGAAATAGGCTACCTTGCATAATGACTTAGCCACTCCCAGTCTCTATTTAAGCCTAAATTAATAGTATCCAATTTGCAAATGAATTCCAATTCAGCAGTTTCTCGCTGGAGTCTGGATTTGAAGTTTTTTTTATTGTAAGATAGCGACCTTCATGTCTGTAATTGCGTGACCAGAGAGATTGAAGTGTTCTCCGACTGGTTTATGAATGTTATAATTCTTGACATCTGATTTGTGTCCATTTATTCTTTTGCGTAGAAACTGTCCAGTTTGACAAATGTACATGGCAGAGGGGCATTGCTGGCACATGATGGCATATATCACATTGGTGGATGTGCAGGTGAACGAGCCTCTGATAGTGTGGCTGATGTTATTAGGCCCTGTGATGGTGTCCCCTGAATAGATATGTGGGCACAGTTGGCAACGGGCTTTGTTGCAAGGATAGGTTCCTGGGTTCGTGGTTCTGTTGTGTGGTATGTGGTTGTTGGTGAGTATTTGCTTCAGGTTGGGGGGCTGTCTGTAGGCAAGGACTGGCCTGTCTCCCAAGATTTGTGAGAGTGTTGGGTCATCTTTCAGGATAGGTTGTAGATCCTTAATAATGCGTTGGAGGGGTTTTAGTCGGGGGCTGAAGGTGACGGCTAGTGGCGTTCTGTTATTTTCTTTGTTAGGCCTGTCCTTTAGTAGGTGACTTCTGGGAACTCTTCTGGTTCTATCAATCTGTTTCTTCACTTCCGCAGGTGGGTATTGTAGTTGTAAGAATGCTTGATAGGTGTTTGTCTCTGTCTGAGGGGTTGGAGCAAATGCGGTTGTATCGCAGAGCTTGGCTGTAGACGATGGATCGTGTGGTGTGGTCAGGGTGAAAGCTGGAGGCATGTAGGTAGGAATAGCGGTCAGTAGGTTTCCGGTATAGGGTGGTGTTTATGTGACCATTGTTTATTAGCACTGTAGTGTCCAGGAAGTGGATCTCTTGTGTGGACTGGACCAGGCTGAGGTTGATGATGGGATGGAAATTGTTGAAATCATGGTGGAATTCCTCAAGGGCTTCTTTTCCATGGGTCCAGATGATGAAGATGTCCTCAATATAGCGCAAGTAGAGTAGGGGCGTTAGGGGACGAGAGTTGAGGAAGCATTGTTCTAAATCAGCCATAAAAATGTTGGCATACTGTGGGGCCATGCGGGTACAGATCAGCGGCACTGCTATGGGTACCCGCATGGCCGCACAGTAGCCTATTTCCCCTTGTTTTTTCCTACCCCCCCCCCCAGACGTTCTGGTTAAACTTGGATTTATGCTGGAAATGGCCCACCTTGATTATCATGCACATTGTAGGGAGAGTGATCACTTTAGATAAGCTATTACCAGCAGGAGAGTGGGGTGGGAGGAGATATTGTTTCATGGTCTCTGTGTATATAATGTCTTCTGCAGTTTCCACAGTATGCATCCGATGAAGTGAGCTGTAGCTCACGAAAGCTTATGCTCAAATAAATTGGTTAATCTCTAAGGTGCCACAAGTACTCCTTTTCTTTTTTCATAAATATCAGGTGCACTGCTGAATTGTGTCTGCCAAAAGATGGGTCTTCCTAGACAGTCCTGTAACCAGGATTATTACATCAACCTGTGCGAGCCCTGTTTTTTGTTGGTGGTGGTGGGTTTTTTTTTGTTGGGTTTTTTCAATTTTAATCACTAAAGATGCTTGGGTATTTAGAAAAGCCTGTACTGTAATGGATCCCTAAGTGACAATTGCACACCCAAAATAACTGCTAAGTAGCTCTATCCCATACTACCTATAATTTGTTAATCTAGGAAGCATTTCTTTTTAAAATGTGGTAATCTAAAACTGCCATCACATGTCACCAGACTTCATTTTTGTTAGAAGGGTATGAGAACAGATGTATTGATGTACGGCTCAGCTCACTCACTCAGAGTGGTTATGGGGCTACAAATGCTCTTTCAATCTTTTTTTCTTTTTAAATCCTATAGGTATAATGGCAACTGTAGGGAATACAAAATCACAAACACTGAATATGTTCAATTCTTTAGGTTTAGGAGATTAACTCTGCAGCTATTTAATATTACTTCTAGCAAAAACAGTAATTCTAATAGAATTTAAGTTGGGCATAGTTTTCCCTTTCTTCTGAAAAGATCTCTTTAGTAGTGGCTTACTTATTTCATATTTCAGCATCCAAAATACAAATCAGATTATATAATACATATACAAATCTTTTAATTCCACTTTAAATACATCAGTGTGTAAAGCTCTTCTACCCAGTCTGTCTACTGTAGCTCTTTTATTCTGCCTCCTAATGCATTTCTAACTTTTTGTACCTGTTGTAATGTCATTGTGAACTACTGAGTTTCTAGCTCTGCGTTATACTAGGAAATTTTAACATTTTAGAGTTTTAACACTCATGACATAGAAAGAGATGAGGGTAATTTAGAATTCTTGTTCCTTGGCTTGTATGTATACCTTGCTTGAAAAGTAATAAGAAAAGGAGTACTTGTGGCACCTTAGAGACTAACCAATTTATTTGAGCGTGAGCTACAGCTGTAGCTCACGAAAGCTCATGCTCAAATAAATTGGTTAGTCTCTAAGGTGCCACAAGTACTCCTTTTCTTTTTGCGAATACAGACTAACACGGCTGTTACTCTGAAACTTGAAAAGTAATGTTATTCTGGGTGCCATGTGGAAGTGTTTGGTTTTTTTAAAATTATGTGAGCTCACAAGCAGATAAGTAGGAACAGGTCTAGTCCTAAATTTTACAACACTCCTTTCCCTACCTGTGATTGGGTCTACTAGTACATCTGTGATCCTCCATGGTCTTCCCTGGGACTGTGGCAAATCTGCCATCGCTTTTGCGAGTTTGTGAGGCTTCACATCCCTTGGTGACCTGTAAAGATGGACTGGGAAAGCCAGAAGGCGAGGACAACAAGCAACTTTAGAGCAGGGGAAGGTAGTTAGAAAATTGATATCTTGCTTGTCCTACTGGTGCTAGAGTTAGACAGGTTCATGGACAGATTGTTGGACGCACAACATTTTGGCTGAGGGGGGATGTTTGTAGTGTAGGACTCTGCTTTTCCGGGGCACTATGCAGCTGTAGAAGTTATGTAGGTTGAAGGCCACCAGTTAGTAGATAAAACAGTATTCACAAGTACATACTCATACTAGATGATGGATAGAGTGTACTGTCCACCTACTTATATAGAGCTCTGTGCTAAAATATTGATGGCTCTGGTTTCAAATCCTGCTCATGACCCATTTACACAACTCATTTATGGAATACTGGATGAGATAGGAGCCTGGAAATGTGACCTAAGAATTAATATATCTTTCTCCAGCTCAAAGACAATCCAAGCCATTAACGATGAAAATAACATCCAATTAACTTGGGGTGGCTTATGAGAAGTGAGATGAGGTTTCAGCCTAGTTCCTAGAATGATAAATGTCTTCACCAGAAAAAACACCAAACTTGACACCTTTGTTAGTGTTTGAGTGTTTAGATTAATAATTTTAAAACTCTAAGGGTAGTGGTATGCAGAGGCCAGTCTCTTTCATAGTGGCCCTTCTGAATTTAAGTTCTATGAATTAGTTCCTACTACAAAGTGTATAATTTTTTTGTCTCCTAACATGTGAGTTAGGGATATTCCCTGAGAATAGTTAATAAATGATTTTTTCCAAATATTTTAATTAGATGTACTAACTCTTAAATTATTTCAGTCGGTGCTAGTATTACCGTCTTGACTACACCTGTACAAAGAATTGTGTATGAATCATACCATGGTTTGAGGGCATCTAATTTTTGCTTTTCAAAGTAGTGTGTGTTTAGGTTGCCAAAGCCTGAAGACTGGAAAACTGATGTTTACCCTAAGCTTCTGAGCCAACCCTACTTCACAATGGCCATGCCACTGCATTATCATAGGCATTTTAGTAACATATCAGACCTGTTTCATACCAGGAAATAGGTTAAAGTGCATCTGGCACCACATTTTTGTTTGCTTAGCCTCACTTTTATCATGAAGCAGGAATTAATTTTTTAAATGACAAATCTTAATTGAGAGAGATTTATTTTTGATGTTAATTTTAATATCGGATTATCCAGTGACGAGCTGCCAAAATCTTAACGGGTTCCCTCCTCACCCCACGAGGGAGTCGTTGCCCACTCCTGCCCCATCCAACCCCCCCCGTGTTCCTTGACACCTCCCCCCAGGACTCCTGCCCCATCCACCCCCTGTCCCCTGACTGCCCCCAGAACCGGGCAGGAGGGTCTTGTGGGCTACCATAGTGGGTGCCCACCCTGCCCCTAAGAGCCAGAGGCACCTGCCAGGGGGCGAGGTGGGGAGTCCCAGAGGTGCTTACCTGGAGCAGCTCCCAGGAAGTATCCGGCAGGTCCCTCTGGCTCCTAGGGGTGAGGGAGCGTAGCTGGGGGGCAGCAGAGGGAGCTGGAGCACCCACGGGGAAAATTTGGTGGGTGCAACCCACCGGCAGCTCCCCACCCCGCGCCCAGCCCAGCTCACCTCACCTCCGCTCCTCCTCCTCCCCTGAACGCACCACCCTGCTCTGTTTCTCTGGCCCCCGGCTTCCTGCGAATCAGCTGTTTGGCGGGAAGCCGGGGAAGGCTGAGAAGCAGGTTGTGGCTTCACACTCAGGCCAAGGGTGGCGGAGGTGAGCTGGGGCGGGGAGCGGTTCCCCTTCCCCTGCCCTGGGTTACCTGCTGTGGCACGGGCAGCCCTCCTCGCGTCCCCCCTCCCTGCCCCAGCTCACCTCCACCTCCCTGGGCCTGAGTGGGAAGCCACAGCTTGCTTCTCAGCCTGCCCTAGCTTCCAGCAGGAATAGCTGATTTGCGGGAAGCCTGGGGTCAGGGGCGGAGAAGCAGAGCGGGGTGGTGCATTCAGGGGAGGAGACGGAGCGGAGGTGAGCTGGGGCTGGGAGGGCAGGGTGGGGAGCTGCCGGTGGGTGCTCTGTACCCACCAAATTTTCCCCTTGGGTGCTCCAGGGCTGGAGCACTCATGGAGTCTGCGCCCAAGGCGCCATTTTTGGCCGGTTAAATTTAGAAGCCCTTTTAGAACCGGTTGTCCCCTGCGGAACAACCAGTTCTAAAAGGGCTTCTAATTTTAACAACCAGTTCTAGCAAACCAATGGCAACCGGCTGCAGCTCACCACTGGGACTATCTACTACATGTTG
This sequence comes from Caretta caretta, assembly GCF_965140235.1. NCBI lineage: Eukaryota > Metazoa > Chordata > Testudines > Cheloniidae > Caretta > Caretta caretta. Next base: position 169,412,773 of record NC_134206.1, read on the forward strand.
TAACAACAAAATCCCTCGTCACTGTCAGGCAGAGACAGGAATCCTAAACTGTTTAGAAACCTATGTCTTTTATATGGCTGTGCTGTGCACTAACTACTTCTCCGGCCATGTTTTGTTTTTAATTAATGAGATTTTCTCTGAATTACTTAGGCTGGTTTCCCTGGCCAAAAGATTTTTTTTAAAGTAACGTTTTTAAAGATCACTTCAATAGAATTGTTACCTTTTGAGTGATACAAGAATCTTTAGTTTGTGTGGGGAACAATTTCTCCCAAAAGCTTTGAGTAAAGTTCTAAAGTAGATGGTGTATTGCAAGTCCAGATTTCAAAAGTCAAGTCTTTTTTCCGCCAGGGTTGTGAGAAAGGGTAGCTCTGTAAGCAAAGGTTCATTTCACAGGACGTGGAGCAGGGGGGCGGTTGTGTGTATTAGAGTTCTTGATCTGGTTGAAAGAACTTGGATAGTTAAAGGTCAGGTGCTGGTGGGTTTTTTTTTTTTAAAAAAAAAAGAAGGACAGGGGAGTAGGGGAAGGAGGGCATGGTGTCAAGAGGCTGCAGGGTTTTGTAAAATGTTCCATCTGTAATTGCAAAACAAAATGCAAGATCAGCTCAATAAAATCAGCCCTTGTCATCCTTTACTTATCAGTATCGTGGTTTTTAGAAATTTCAGAGATATTCATGTAGAATTTGAAAGGACGCTTTTTCATATCAGAAATGTAGCTGTAGTGTCTTGGATGGCTGTATTTAAACAATTTGCAATATGCACAATTTACAATGGTCATCTTTGCCTCCTAGTAAATAGCTCACAAGGGATTGCTAGAGCACTAGTTTTGCCTTTATCAGGATGTTAATGGCAATAGACACCTTTATTTTTATTTTGAGGCTAAAAATGCTGTGTGAAATTTTAATATTTTTAACCCCAAAATTCATAATGAGTTTCTGTAAAGGAGATTTTAATCTTTAGGTGGTGATAGATATTGTAAAATATCCTAAATGAAGTTACTTGAATCTTCTATATTTGGGCTAAACTCATCCCTGATGTAGCTTCATTGAAGTTATATTACGTTGTACTTTTCATGCCTAGCCAATATGTTGCCACTAAAATAATTTTCTTGGCTCCCATCAACTGTTTCACTACCACAACAACTGATTCCCTGCACTAGATTCCAGTCTCTGTCCACATGAAGTCCCTAACCCTGCAAGAACCATTGTGGACTAAATGGAATAGACAATCTGTTGCATCAGAGCTCTGCAGGGAAGGGTGTTGGTTTCTGGTTTCCTGATCATTCATGCCAGACCCAACATCACATTAAGCTGTGTGGCAGTAGCCTAATTTATACCACTGTCATGGGGTCCTTCATGAAACCTACACCAGTGGAAAAACCGGCAGGTGGGGGGAGGGATACCTTCTGCCATACTAGCGCCCACCCTCGGCATGCCCACCTACACCGGAAACAAAGGCTGGGGGCACAGCCCAACTGCAGCACAGATGCACTGGAAGAAAGTTGCCCTATGCCAGGGGAATTCCCTGCTGGTGTTATACCAATAAAATAAAAACCAGCAGGATCTTATTAAAGGGGAAAAGGCAAAATGCCACATTTATTGTGAATACAGAAAGAATCATAGTAAGCAGTTAGTTGTAGCTATAACATTCCATTCAATTTCATATTTATTCACGCTTTCATACACACACACAGGTTCTGCAAGGTTGTTATCCTAGTTACCAGCCTTAGAGTTGCTCATGCCAAGTCACTGGCCAGGTGGCCTGGACATGAGGAGGGAGCAGGGCCTTGTCAGATGCTCATCTGATGCTCCTGGAAGTGGGTTTGCAGAATCAGACCCCAAAGTTCTCACTTTCTACAGTCCATTTTTATAGGAATTTCTTCCTATGCCAGTCTGTGGGAATTGCTTCATCATGCTGTTGTTGAATCAATCAGCAGATGGCACATTCCTGACGGCTCCGTGCTGCCAGATGTTATCTTGTTCTTTGGTTCTCCCATTCTTGAGGCTGTTGGGTGGATTCCAGCCTGCCCTCTGGGGGTCCTCTGGTTATTTCCACTTGACGCCTTCTTCGGCCGATGGACACTGGATTCTTAGGCTGGCACCTCCCTGATCATTCAGTCATTATCCACACCAAGCATCCATCCACATACATCCTCTATCTCTATTTTAATCACAATTGTTAACAAGGCGAGATTAATACAACAAAAGGGCGGGGAGACTCTGGGTGCTGTTTCTGTTGTTACAGAGTATCATTTTGAGTCTCTCTCTGTGTGAGTAGTTGTTACAAAGAATTGCTTTGAGAACAGACTCTGTCTTAGAATGTACTAACACAATTAGCAGCTTGCAAGTTTCACACAGAGAGGGAGAGAAACAGTACCAAAACCCAAGAGACCTCTTAATTAGTAATACCCTGAAATTTAAACTATGGGGAATCGAACTCATTTGTGATTTTAATACAGAACTTCTTTAATATGATCCAACACTGGCAATATGTGACTGCATTGTGGTCCCTGAATGGTGAAAATGGGCTGTAATTGATCAAAGTGAGTCTTCTCAGAGGTAGAAGATTACTAGCTGTGAATATGGCTGCTGTCTCTGCCAGGAATACCCTCCCAACATATCAATTAATCAGTGACTTATTTTACTTTAAACTAATTAATCACTGGACTCCAGTCCAGATTCTAAGTGAGAAGTTATTTCTGAAGCACAAATCCCAGCAGAACAATCTGTTGTAACAAAGGACTTATAGCCAGTGGATGATTCATAGTAACTCTTTTCAGCTATCTTTTCATAAAATCTTACTACCATTTTGCAAAAATTCTAGAAGAAAGGGGTTCAATGAATTTTTCTGATGATTTGTAAAATTATTTTTTAACTGCACTACATAACTTAAAAGGGAAAGTACTCAGTCACTATTCCTCAGACAGGGAGGAAAGTGGTCCTATCTCGTGAACTTTCCTTTGGAAGGGAGAGTCAAATGGTTGTGAAGCAGGGGAAAAGGAGATTTCTACTGGCATTGACGCTATTGCTACACCTTTTTAATAGCAGCAGGCAGATCTAAACTTGAACTATAAAAATAAATTGTAGTTCAGGGTCCAGGTTGGTAAGTCTTTCTTGTTCACTTGGATTATCACAACAATGATTTCATACACTTCTGCATGTCCCTTTTATTTTTTTACAATTCTCTTTCGAAGTACCTAATTGTTCTCACTCATATTCCTTCACTTTTAGCTAAATAAACGAAAACATCTACACAGACTTGAAGAAGATCTCTGTGTAGCTCGAAAGCTTGTCTCTTTCATTACCAGAAGTTGACTTAAGAGAAGATATTACGTCACCCACCTTGTCTCTTAAATATTTTTTTCTAAAATAGCATTCTACAGAAATGGTCCAAATCCTCTCTGTACTGTGAGAACACTAATGTGAGTCAGTATTTTGGAGCCTTATTATAGTATGATTCTGTTGGGTGAGACGAGGTATGTGTTCAAAAAGGAAATATTTCTACTGCTGAAACGATGTTTTGTTTATGCCAAAACCTCACAATACCACTTTAACATAAAATCTTGCTTTCCCAAGTAAGAGAGAAGCCCAAAGATTTCTGGTTCTTCTTTTGTGTGAATCTTTCTGTGCAACTCCATCCTCTGTCTCATCTATTTATTTAATCTGTAATTAATTGACGAATATATGACATCTGAAACATGCCCATCCCTAAGTATCTAGGTGAAAGATGCACTCATTAAGGACTTGCATTAAGTTTGAGATGCACCAGCTCTAGGTTTCACTTCTTTTATTCAGATTTATTTTCTTTTTCTAATTTATTTTCTTTTTCTACGACCTCATCTGAGAGGAATATGTGCAATATCAACAAGATAAAAGTGGATGGAAGTCACTTAACTGTTCTCTGCGGGCTTGAGATTTTCAAAAGCACCTACATGATTTAAGACTTATGCTGTTAAGTCACTTAAGCATTCTTGAAAACTCCGTCCTAGGTGTCTAGGGTCCACTGATTTAGTTCATTGGGACCCTGAGGATCCAGGCTAATTTGAAAATGAGTATATGCCCTTGATGGGAGGGTGAGGCAAGTTCCATCTGTCTGCCAAACATTTCCAGCTGTTTACATCTGTGTACTTGGTGATGGATGCTCTGATGTTTCTGTGATGTTACTATGTATCCTGTGAAGAAGATGCAGTGCTGGGTGCAATCAGCATAGTAATGATGTTGGACTCTAGGGTGTCTTGTATGTGTGCTCACACTCTCTTTCTCTCTTCTCTCTCCCCCACGCCTCCAAGAGGTTTCAGGTATGTGTTGAAAAGGAAGAGATTGACCCTTGCAGGACTCTACCTCAGAGGATTGTTGGGGAAAAGGAACCAATACACAAAGAATTTATTGATATCCTGGGATATTGATATATACTATATGGTGCACCAAAATTGGCCAGCCCAGTGGCCAAGAAATAGTGCTTTAAACAGTCCTGTTGGAAATCTGGATTCAGCTACTCTTCCCAGCCTCTTGTTTCTTAAATTGGCAAGAACTGCAAGTGCTGTTTGCTCTTCATACATAAAGGACAAATAGAATTGCTCTAGTATCTTTCCAAGCAACTGCATTAACCGACCCAAAATAATCCCGATACAGTCATATTGGGTGGAAGTAGACTGACCTCTGGCAGGAGTGTGTAATGGTTAAATCATGTGGGCTGGGGACATTCTGCTGAGCAGTAACGCACCTAGATATACCACATTGAAAAAAGTATGCAATTAAACATGCATGAAGCTGGACCTCTTAAAAATAAAGCTTTTGCACGTGACTCAAAATTTACCTTGTGACTAGTTTAGACTACATAAGAAAAACTGAAGAGGTGAAATCAATATTCTCCACTTCTAATGTGTGTCTTGAGAAGGTATAAATAAACAACTTACAAAAGACATTAACAATATTTCGTCTTGTCCAGTGATCATGTGCTAGATGTCTTCTGTAACACTGGTAAATGTGAAGTCATCATTGTACTAAAATAGTTGCATCTGCCAATCGAAATTGATGTGCTGCAATGCTAACAGTAACTGTAATATAATGTTAGACCCTTTTATATATGATATTACACATAAAAAAATTACATCAAAAGAGCATTATTAAGGTTGCAAAGTGAAGCACTCAAAAGTTAGGAAATGCCAAAATTGAGGTTGCCTGTGCAACATTAATTTGCCTGCTCATGCCCCCATTGTGCATATGCATTATGATAGTCTTTAATTACATGGTTATTTCCCACCGGACACCTGTTTTATTCAGCACACAGGATGGAGGGTGCTTCAATTCAATATTTTGTTTTCACCTCATTCTTCCATGTGGCTCCATCCCATATTTAGTGCACACTATTTTTAAACCCTGCTCTGAAGACAGAATTATTCATTTCCTGATAGTCTATTTCTATGCCATTCATCACTATAGTACCTGACTGCTTCACAAACATTAATGAAGTTATCTTCATGACACCTGAGAGATGAGGGGATGTGTCACATTCGGGGTGCAATCCAGACTGGTGAATAGTTGTTACCTCTTACTCGGTAGCCCTAAGTGCCTTATGCCGTTTTGCCACTGTAGCTCTCTGCCTGACACATCCACCGCCAATAGCAAGCATGCACTCTGCGTATCTGTTGGGCTGTCCTGGTCCAATGCCTTGGATGCAGGAACCTGCCTGCAATATCACAAGCTTCCACTGGACTTCACCAGCTTTTGTTAACAATTGGTATAGTGACTCCACACCCTCCCCGTACCTGAATGTCCCCCAAAACTTGTGTTCTGAAATGTCCAAGCCTGTCCTGGAACAATGAGAGGAACGTTAAGGTTTGTTGCTCATTTAAAGAATCCATATTCAACAGTTTCTTACTTTAACTGGAGTTACCAACCAGCTCAAACACAGCACTGGATTGGTTTAAATTAAAAATGAAGCAAGTTTATTTGCCTAGAAAGAGATTTTAAGTGAGTACAGGTATATTTATTAAAGTCTGTAGGGTTATAAGAGAAATAAAGATAAAGTGCTTTCTAGTAATTAAAACTTGGTTCAAAATAGAATTCTCACCACATGTTTCCATCAAGATGAGTGACCAAACTCCTGGACCAGGATCTATCCCTGAAAGTCACAGGGCTGGTACCTTTTGTTGTCTTAGGTGAAATATAGATACCGTAAATACATTCTCATTGTCTTTCGAAGCACATTGAAACTAATGCCCCAGGTGGGGAAACCACATTACTTTCCTAGGGTGCCGTAATCCCTGCTTGGCCTGCAGAAACATTGTAAGAATTATCATATCACTTTATGTCCATAACTTTGCATCAGTTGTTTGCACCTACATTTCACTAACAACCAGTGATTCATGAGCTTCTCATTGACCCTTATCAGATACATTTCATGACATTAAGGAATTGGGGTATATTTGAAGTGGCTAAGCCAGCTGTTGTTCATTACCAGATATCTGGGTGCTTCTTAACCTCTGTTCGGCTGTTTTTAATGTCAGAGGGTGGTATGTTACCCATCCGTAAAATGGGGAATTGAGGCATTGGGGAATTAGTGTCCACGATGCCCACAAATTTTAGGTGCCCAAGTTGAGACACCTCGGACCTAATTATTCAGAGTGCTTACCATTATATAACATGTGCAAACTGCAATTTCTCAGAGGCTTTTAACTTGTCAAAATGTGTCAGGATTTTCATGGGGATTGCAAAAGGCATATTCTTGACACAAAGGCCAAAACTTTCTAAATTTCAAGATTCTGCTCCAAAGCTTGGGGGAGCTAGAGCTTTTCAAAGAAAGAGTCACCAAAAAAATTTTAACATGAGCAAACCAACTGATTTTTTCACTAACCTTCTTCTCAGAAATGGATGAACCATTTTGTCTGAAATTTTCCAAATTTCAACTAAGATAGTTTAAATAAACAACTGAAAACAGGTTATTGTGATTGGAAGTCTCAGGCAACCTATAATACTTTGAAAGACGTACAAGATAGTAATAACAATAAAATGAAAATAGAAGTTATCATATCAAAAAGTTACAGTGAGATCCCAAAACTAAAATATGCCGCAATCACAAATAAAAATCAGCTATAGCTGAATGTCATAAATCTTTCTTTTTTATGATGTAGTACCATATGGTATGTACAGCACATAACTGTGTAAACTATTAGAAGTGGTGCACAGTAGCATGCTGGAAAGTGTCAAACAGTTGGAAAAGTGTTTTCTTCTTTCTCACTTTATTTTATATTTGGGTTGGATTTGTTTCAAGGAATTTTGAATCAGTTTAAACTTTTAATGGCTTAACCTGTGTATGAACTCTGGAAACATGTTTCCACAAACTCCATTTGTCCTATGTTTAATGAATGTTACAGGTTTGTTAGATACTGTCAAACATTATTTTATGGCAGTAAGAAGGTGCAGCTATGCTAGCTTGAGAACCAAGTGAACAAAAATATGATATTTATAGTACTTGAAAAGGTTTTATGAACAGTCTCTACACTGCATATCCTTCACTCAACTCATTTCTTCCATTTCTGTAGTAATATATTTGTACTCAATAACTTTTTGTACTCTGATAGAAAGGTCTTTCTAAACTAAAATTCATAACGTAGTATTAACTTGTCCTTTCAATACTGCAAAATCTATTTATGTATTTTTTAAAATGTAGTTTTCAGTTTAATAGAGCCGATTCTAGTAAAATTGAGGGTTTTTTCCTTTCCCTTCCACCACCTGTTGGTGAATTGGAGGGGAGTTGATTAGAATCTATGGGGTTTTTGTTTTGTGTAGTTTTCACAATTTATCTAACATCATAATTCTTTGATTTTTATCTCAGCTGCTCTAGATAGGCCTGCCCAGTTCCCATGGAAGTCAATGAAGAGTTTCATTGACTTTGGGAGTCGGATTGAGCCTTCCAATACCCTACTCAGTGGTTGTACTTTATGTGGGTAATTGACTGCAAACATGAGGGGTTCCACAGTTGGGCACTTCAGTCAGTTTTGCTGATTTCTACAGTTGTTGGTTTCTGATGAGAAACCACATTAAGATGCTCAGGTACTCAACTCTAGAGCTGATCAGAATATATTTTGGGTTTAGTTTTTTTGTTTCTACACACCACCCTGCAAAAATGTTGACTTCTCATCAAAAAGCATAAAACAAAACATGTTTCACTTTTTGGCAATCAAAAACAAATATTAAGGAAGATTGTCAGGCTGCTGAAAACTGAAGTTTTGTGGGTTTTGGCAGAAAATTTTTGGTTTTCAGCTGAACCATTTTTGGAGGACAGCAGACAATCTTTCCATGCATTTATGACTCAATGAAAAACTACAGTTTTTAGAAAACCTTTGACAAGCCCTGCTCAACCCTCTGAAAATCAGGTAGCTTTTTTAAAGTTGCTAAATAAGAATTCAATTTCCTAAATTTAAGTACCACATTTAGCCTTACATTTCCTGGTGAGAAGTGTCCTTAGAAATTCCCAATGGAGATGGACATATCCATAGATATTTCAGATAGAGTAGTATATTGTTTGGATTTGCAATGCTACCTGTAATTTAATAAATTATAATTCTCAAATAGTCACTTCTAAGACCTGCATTTTACAACAACAATTAAGTAAAAACATATGTAGTGAGAACTATAAGCTTCTGTAGTTAATCCACTTACTTACACCTATTGCTAAGCAGTTTATCCTACATGCACGGTTTGACTAATCAAATTGTGTGTTCTTAAGATTGTCCTATTAAGCTTAATTGCATTACAAGGTACTATAATGGACAGTATTTGTTTAAACAAGTTGTGGCTTTCTGTACTTGTGTTGCAGATGTTTTACCCCAAAGACTTAATTTCTGTGACTTAATTTTTTAAAACTAAAAACTTCATGCTCTTTTCACACAGGTGGCTGTATTTAAGATCCCATCAATGATGTGCAGAAATCTGAAACTGCATAAATTCAACTGCTGTAGCATTGACAAGTGGCATTGCTGTAGTTAGAAAGAACAAGGAACAGACGTGTGTGTGTGTGTGTATGTAGTTTGACAGAGGTAAGTTTTATATTTATAATGAATGACTGATGACACCAGAGAGTAAGACTAAATAGTAAGTCCGGCTTTCAGTTGGAAGGGAAGATACATTTTAAGTACCTCCCAGCACTTTTCTGATCTTCTGGATGCAGACTTCACATTACCTCAATTGCAGCTACATATGTTTTTAAAATTCACCTCTAAGTTTCATCATTGTAAAAAAGATCATTCTTTAATCTCTGTGATCACAAGACTGAGAATCTGTTTTTTCATGCCCTCAACATGATGAATTACCTCTTGATAACGGCATCTCTTCAGATATGCTGAGACACGAAGCCGCCTGCTCTTAGGTACTGTGCACACCTGTGACTTTGTTTTATACTTGGTCATTGTCCCAGACACACAGGAAGAAAGAGATGATACAAGGGATGTGGTTTAATTAGACTGCAGCTTTATTAACTTATCTGGGAAATGCCTGGCAATAAGCTAAACACCTCAGGACTATTCTTTCCTTAATAATTTTCACCTATTTGGGAGAGCTGCTGCCAGCCCTCCTGACTTTAACCTGGTCCCAAGCCATTGCTGAGACCCCACTGCCCTTCCCTTGTATGAGGCTTATGTGGCTGTGGAAAGGGGATTGTCTCCACACTGTACCATGGAACCAGATCTCCGAGGAAATGAAAAGAGGGTTCTGACCGGTGAGAATGGAGTTCTGGAAGATTCTGTCTGGTATGCATGGATTAGTGGCCCATCTGAGGTCCTCCCAGGCAGCCTGTTGCTCTGGTGATGCTCTCCCCCTCTTACCCCCTCCCCTTCTTTTCCCCCACTCCTTTGGGTGAACGCTTAAAGGAGTCAGACTCCTCTTCTTCACATTGGCTAGACTAGCTATAGACCCACCCTTATAATCAAGTTTATGGGAAATGAATTTAAAGATGTATGTTACATTAGTTACTGTTTCAACAAGATTCTGACCACAAGGCAAAATTTCGTTAAAAAATGCAAAAAAAAAAAAAAAAAAAAAAAGTTAAATCTTGGTGATAAAGACCCTCCCAATTCATTTTTTTAAAGAGGCTCAATAATCAAAAATTGAGAAAGCTGAGATACTATACCTTCAGAAAACTCGCCCCTGGTATGTTTCTTGTAAAATTATTCATAATCTGTATAGATTAAAAAATGTAATTTGACTGGAATCATATATAAGATATAACTTTGATTTTTACTGAGGAATAGTTTTGAGTAGCTTTATGCTTTACAAGGCCAAGCCCCGTGTGTGTATGTTTTGTGAAGGTACTCTACAAGAGTGAGGTGTTACTAGGAGCCAATAGATTAATCAGCTCCATATTTATTACATTATAAACGGAACCCTCAGATTGAGTCAACAGCAAAGAAAAGTGGTAGCTCATTTAGATGACAGTTCCACTGAGCAAAAAAGCTCACAGTCGAGGTCCCTAATAACTTCAGTACAGAGCAAGATGAGAGACTCGTGGTGTGCAGATTGCAAACTACTTTTAATATTCAAAGCTTTCATAAATTCTAAGGCCAGAAGGGAAAATTGTTGTTATCTAGTCTGACCTCCTGTATAACACGGACTTAAAACTTTTCCAAGATAATTCCTAGAGCAGATCTTTAGAAAAACATCCAGTCTCAATTTAAAAATTGTTGGTGGAGAATCCACTACAACCCTTGGTAATATAAAGTTTATATACAAAGTTACTTATGTCCGTAAGGGTCTTAATGTCATAACTTTTGGACAAAGAGCATTTTTAATGTTCATATGAAAAACAAACAAAAATGCCCCATAATCAAATAGCATTTCCCCCCATTTTATGTACCCCACTTTTCCATTTAATGATTTTTGGGAAAAAAATGTTTGCTATACCAGACTTTTGCTGTTGGGACAATATAATCACAGTTGGCTGGTGGACAAAGTTTTGTCTATATTTAAGTAGACCAAGAAGAAATCTTTGAGCAAATAGTTATTTTCCCCCCAAAATACAGATTCAAGTCAACCAAAACTATTTGTGTGTTCAATTTTGAATTTGGTGAATAGTTTCAACGAAAATAAAATAAAGAAAAATTCTGGAAATGTCAAAATGTTTTGTTTCAGCATTCCCAAAATGAACATTTAGACAGTTAGAAGTTTCATTTAAGAATTTACCTTAAATGTTTTTCTAAAAATTAAATTAACCCCTCTTAGTTTAAAAAAAAAAAAAAAACCTGAAAATAATGTATTTGTTTGATCTTTGCTCTTTTTGGTTTGACCACCAGGCAAAAATAAATTGGTTATTTGCTCATCCCTAATTTATAGATCGATTCTTGAACATCTTTTCTTCCAGTAAAACTGATTATTTCCCCAAACACAGCTTCCCATCTCCAACTTCTGAACATACAAATCCATGTTCATTACAGCTAAGAGAAAGCTGCAAATATTAGTGTGTCAATATTCATTCTGATTTTAAAACAAACTTACTTTGACTGTGTTCATGGCCCTTCTTGTGTTCCCCAACCAGTGAAAATTTTGCAAATGTGTTTTACTAGTGTCAGCTCTTAGGAATGCAAATGCTAAATGTAAGTGTCCAAATAATCACTGATATTTGGAATTTCAGAACTAACCAACAATGTAGTTCAGAATTCTAATTGTGAATTGCTGATTTTACATTCTAGTACATTATTTGCAATTCATTTAACTGACAAACAGAAAGAGATTATTTTAAATTATTCATCAATTATTCAGTGTAATACAGATAAATATTTATTGTTCTAACAAGTAACTATTTTTTCTGTAACCATGTCTAGCATATGCTCCTAAAAGTAGACATGAGAAATATGCAAAATCCTAATATACTTTAAAGTTTATTTTTAATTTTAAGCACCCAGAATCCACCAAGCAGAATGTGTTGTCTAATAGAAGTGGAACCCTGGATCCCTTCATTTATTTATACTGCTTTATTTTTTTTAGTCACATTTTAGATTCATCCACAGGTGCAGTGATCTCTTATTGCTGTTAAAAGATATTGTTTAAAAAATCTAAGGCCAGGGCTATACTATAAACTTACATCAATATAACTACGTCACTCAGGGAAAAAAAATCCACACCCCCCTGAGCTACGTAGTTATACCAACGTAGTAGCCCCCTATGTAGACAGCACTATGTCAATGGGAGGGCTTCTCCAGTCAACAGAGCTATGACCTCTCTCAGAGGTGGAGTACCTGTGCTGATGGAAGAAGCTCTCCTGATGTCATAGGTAGCATCTTTATTGCAGTACTGTAGTGACACAGCATTTAAGTGTAAACCTACCCTCAGGCTCAGTTCTGCAAAACTTGAAAGCTTGGAACTTCCACTGAGCACTATTACTGGCTCTGACCCAGGTCTTTGACCACTAGGCCTGACTGCCAGGGCTCGGGTCCATGACACAAGGTGATGAGGGTGGTATATTTGACTGGATGGAGAGGCCAGACAATGAAAGACATGTTCAGATAAGATAGGGAGAGGAAGAGTTACACAGGACCTTGAAGGTAATTACAGGTAGCTAGAATTTGATGTGATGGAGAAGGGAAGGACAATGGAGACATTCAGAAAGGATGAGGACTTTAGATTGATATCTCAGTAAAGCAGTTGCTGCTTAAAAATCAGTGTTGTTTTTTTTCTTTATTTCTAAAACTATACAGTAGTAATTTTAGTGCCTTTGGCTAACATGGGATAGTGCTTCTGGCAAGTGCTGAGAAAGCTTCTAAAAAAGTATATCAATCCTGACCTTAATGGTTCTCCCACGCTGTGTGGAAAAGCTGTTGGGTAATGCGGAAGTTGCAAATGTCAAAAAGGTTACAGGCAATACTGGTAAACAAGACTCTGGGCTGCAAGGGAGATGAAGAAGAGCAGGTTGCAGAATTAGCTGTCTATAGCTTCTGTGGTGCTAGCTATATAAAATGTAGTAGTTGAAATGCAAGCTTTCCTTGCTTTATTATAAGGAACAACTCACACCTACTTGTTCTTCCCCACCCCCAGTTTCTGCCTTCTCTACAACTGGGAGCTGACTTTGTTGGTTTGTATATTTACTGTGAATTTTGCAAGGCTCGGTGGCTTATTTGTGGTCTGAGTCAAACGTGTGCTAAGGATGAGTCTGCCACACTCATTTTATATAGTTAAAAAGAGTTACAATGTTGTTAGTGTTAGCGGTTGTGCTCTTGGAAAAGAGTCGAGATGCCACACTTGAAACAGATGTTTTGATGTGACGACTGTAAAACACACGTCTCGGCAAAACCCAGCCGCAAGTGCTGACCTATTTCTTTGATAATATTGCTACATCCAGAAACAAAATGGACATGAATCATGCTAGTGGTCTGAGGAATAGCAAGCTTGTTTCTACTCATGAACCTGTGAAATAGTGTGTGTTCTTCTAAAAGAAAAAATAATGGATTGAACAGTGCAGAGGCATAACCAAGACAAAAAAATCAACATGAATATTCCTAGTATTACGAAGTGAAATATTTTGTTACCTTCTAGTTAAAATCTTGTTTCTCTGAACTCGTATTCAGGCAAGAAGGACAGAACAACTTGAGATAAAATGAGATAAGACAGTTAGTTAGTTAGTATTTCTACCTTCAAAGAGGGAAGAGTAAAAAATAAAAACAATACAAATAGTTGAGTTTTATTTTTTAATTTATTTTACAGACTGCATGAGAATTATCTAGTAGAGTACTTGGGCCCACTTAGGAACAGCCACAAGAATTGACCAAAAAAGGTTACTTAGCCTTACATTTTAGCAACTTTAAATAGTGAACTCATCTTTTTTGATGCCAACATAATTTCAGAAGTGCCAGGAAGATGGAAAAACAGTTTAATGAGAACCATGTTTAAAAATACTTAAAATGGCTCTGTTTATAAAACATATAGATAATATACAGATAGTCTTTTCAGAGTTATTAATTTTAATGTACCTGGAAACATTTAGTATGTACTTTTCCTACTTTATTAATGTGCTTATTAAAATTTATTAGTAGCTATAAGCACCTCAATACTTGAATTCTAGAAGCTGGGAATGGGAGACAGGGAATGGAGCACTTGATGATGACCTGTTCTGTTCATTCTCTCTGAGGCACTTGGCATTGGCCACTGTGAGAAGACAGGATATTAGGTTAGTTGGACCTTTGGTCTGACCCAGTATGGCCATTCTTATGTCTGTGCTGCACAGACATTATTTAACTGTGTGATAGATATTCTCCCCTTTTCACAGATGAACAAACCTCACAAAGAAGGTTGAATGCTACACATCTAGAACCTAGAAAATATGAAGGGGGAAATATTTCTGGTGATAGCAGCTGTGTAAGTTCAAGACAGATATCTGTTTAATAACTCTGATGATTAAACTGGGGAGCATGCTGCAGAGAGGGGATCCTCCTTGGCTCAGCCCCCTTCTGCACACTGTCGAGCTGTAGCAGTAGGACTTCCATGGCTTCCATTACAGAATGGAGCCACTGTTCCTCCCCTCTGCAGATCTTGCAGCTTTTTCTGCCCTTTTCTCCATGTTGCAAAATTAATTTGCCCAAGGTCACACAACAAATTAGAAGCAGAGCTAATGGTTATAGGCAATGCTTCCTCTCTAGCCCCTTACCCCAAACACCTTCATTCCGTTTGTAATGTTTTTTTTCCCTCTTGGTGTACCTTTCTTTTAGACTTCTGTTGTACTAGCATCAAGAAATTATGTGAGTACCCGATGGCATTCAGTTAATTGAAAGCAAGGGTAAAAGGGATTAGGAAGTGCAGAGGGTAAGTGCACTAGTTTTTTGGGATTTTTTCCACTTCACCTGTTGAAGTTACAAATGAACAGGCATTTGATAGTCCCCATTACACATCAAAAACTGCCAAATATGGGGTATAATTGCAAGTCTTTGATAATGAGGGACCTATATCTGCAACAGAATGGGCATAAAACCTGTCGTTTTACTAAGGGCTCAGTTGCAACTTTCTGGCGTAGCCCTGCATTTGGCTTTAGAGGAGAGAAGTAAGAATAGTTGCACCACCCCAAGGTGAGCACTTAGAGAAATTATGCCCTAGACTTTTAGGTTGTGCTGGGAGGAGAAACATCTGAAACAGTCCTTCAAGGCATGCAGCATATTCTTACTCCTTCAGCCATATGTTCTGCTGGCAGATGTATACTGGGAGAGCAGTTTGGTTCTGCCTCCTCATTGCACTGTCCCATTCCTTGTACAGCAAGTTGCTCCCTTGGTACTTAAGTGGACTGCTAAAGGGGAAGGAAGTCCTTAATTATCAAGGAATAATTGTCAGTCTAGAATAAACACATACCTAATCAGTCTACGCCATTACTCACAGGAACATCATGATCAGGTTTGAATTTGCTTGCCAGAGCTGTGCCACGTGCTGTGTACGTTCTCCTCAGTAGTTGTTGAAACCCAGCATCCAATTGCTCTGCTGGAGTTTGGGTTAGGAAGATCATCTTCCAGCTTTTTTGTTTATTTACTGAGCAATTTACATGTGTCAGCTTCCAGAATGGATAGGATACCTGGTCCATGCATATACCGAATGGGTTTAATACACTAAGAAACCACATACACCCCAATACGTCAGCACAAAAATGAGAAATCTAAACTGTTAAAATATCAGAGTAATAAAAATGATTTATAAATTGACTTTACTACGGAAATACACACTGAAACATCACCTTCACAGGGGAATACAGAAATTAACATTGAGAAAGAGACTGAAAGTCAGAATGGGAAAAGGTCCTGTCAATACTATTTTTCTCTCCTCCTCACTGTTCCCTAGGCCTACAGTATGTGGCAAATACATCCACATCTGAGTGGAGTGGAACTGGAGCTGTGTAAGGCTGAACGTATCCAGGGTTGCTTCTGGTTTTATGAGCACCAAAACTTGTCTCTGCCAGATCACTAGGCCAATCACATCTATCAGTACCGTCTAATAGGGAAAATACAATCTTTGCTAACCTAATAAGGCTATGTAAGCTTTGAACTGCTGCATAATGAGAGCAAGCTCTGAAGCTAAAGACATATTTAGAAAAGTTCGCTAAAGCTTCTGTGGCTTCAGTAAATGGATGAACCATTGTGTGTTGTTAAGGCTATTCTAATTAGAAATGACACTGGAAACATTTTAGCAGGACACTTTTTTTTGTTTTTCACTGAATACCTATTTGAATCCTGCAGCCACTTGGCTTCTAACACGTACACGCCTCTAGCAGAAGTTGCCCTTCACCTCATCTTACTTCATTATCCAGCCTTGCAAAGAAACGCTTTCCCAATAACTATGAAAAAGCACACACATCATCTACTGTATGTTATTGTTGGCATCTTGAATTGGCTTGTCTTCTACAATTAAACAGAAGTTCTAAAAGGTCCCTGGTTCAGTGTTCTTTGTAAAGGCCTGCAGTCTTTAGTACTGGGAAAGAGTAAAACATGTTCAAAAGAAAGAGGGCAGAAATGTTCATCTAGACTGCAACATGAAATGCACTGATTGGAAAGGAAGTGCAGAAGTGAACAGATTAAAAAACAAGAAGAAAAAACAATAAAACAAAACTAAAAGACAATGCTATAGGAGTACAAAGATTACAAAATACAAACAACTTCATTTATATTTAAAATGGAAAATTAGATTTATAGTTGGGGATATGCATTTGATAATTTTATTTCATACAGTTTTTCATCCTGTCACATTCTTGTTTTATGTGTAATTTCAACAACAAAAAAGAAAGAGAACATTATTTTTTCCATGTTTCCTTCTCTTTTATGCTGTACAAAACTGCCTCTTTACTGAAAAATGTGCTTAGCTTAGCAAAGTGTCCACAAAAAGGCCCATTTTTCACTTCACAGTAAAATCTAAAGACCCTTTTAATTCTGCCCACTTTTTTTTTTTAGGTAATTAAGTGTAGCCTTAATTTCAGGCCTAGATAAAAACCTGTTTCTAAGGCTAAAAAGGGACAGGCTGATTAAATAGCATACGGTGTGTTGTATTAATTCAGCTCAACAAGTCAGAGGTGCTAAGGTGACCCTGTCGTCCAACATTAAAAAATGTTAGTGTTCGGGATTTCATTCGGTACTGTCAGCGTAACTGAATTTTACTGTTGGTTTGTGCTTTGAAATTTTCTGTGATAATTGTGCCTAGAAACACGTTATGGCTGCGTGGTATCAATCACATAATAAATGTTTAAACGGGTTAAATCACTTGAGTTACAATAGAATCACTTCTCATCAGTCATGGTATCTTTTTCACCATCTAAAATATTTTAGCACTAGTGGATTAGGTTCTTCTCCCCAGGGCCAGTTTGCATTATATTGCCAAAACTGTAGCTGCCAGGACTCCACAAAAGGCAGGCTTAAGTGCTGGTGTGGTGATAAGTGCTGTGTGGTATGCAGTATGAGTTGCTTTGTACTGGCTGAGATCTCTAGTGGGGATAGCTTGATACTGATTTTCACCTCTATTGCCATCATGATTGAGCCAGCTGAGTCAGGCTCACAGAGCTCAAGCTAAGGGGCTGTTTGATTGCAGTGTAGATGTTCAGGTTCTGGCTGCTGCCCGGGCGGTGGGACCGTCCTACCTCATAGGGTCCGAGAGCCCAGGCTCCAGCCCAAGCCTGAATGTCTACATTGCAATCAAACATCCCCTTAGCCTGAGCCCCGCAAGCCTGACTCAGCCAATATGGGCCAGCTGTGGGGTTTTAATTGCAGTGTAGACATACCCATAGATGTTTGTTCTCTTCCTAGTTAATAGGAAATCTCCATCTGCTCTATTCCCAACTTATTGGAAAAACCTCACGTTTCAGTTCTGGCTGCAACATATGTCCTCCCCACCCAGCCTTCCCATCTGACTTAATACCATTCTTCAGCTGTCATGACATAGTTTAGTACAAGTGTTGTTTACAGACTGCAAAGATTTCACACTGAATCTTGACCATTGCATTGTGTACTCCTAATTGGAAAGTTTAACTTTTACCCTTTAAAACAGTATACTTATTTACATCAGCCTCAGCACTGCAATTTAATCTATGGCGAAAAGGCTTGATCTACTCAAAGACAATTACCACCTCATATTTTCTCAGCAAGAATCACGCAAGAATGTGTGAAGGTGCCACTGAAAACTGAACAAAATCAGGGAAATTTGATTGATAAAGGTTAGCTCACACTTCAGGGAAAAGACTTTTCTTGTTTAAAAATAAGACCGCTAAATAATTGATCAGTCTTGCAAAGTAGGCTGAAAAAATGAACTTGAATGAGTTATCAACATGCACCATATCAGCCAGTCTACTTTCATTGCTGGGTAAAAGCCTATCCTGTATTACGCCTATTCATAGGCTTTAAAGGAGTTGGATAGAGCATCCACCTGTGTCTGAGTGTCAAAATTGTTAGGAAGGTTCACCTTTGTCAGCCAACGCACAACACCGGAATCTGACAAGAACTATCCCAATGGCAATGCTCAGATGGGACTCAGTCCTGCAAGTTTATGAGCACATTGCCCCAATCCAGGAAAGCATTTTAAACTTATGCTTATTGTTGACTAATATACACTGGCTAGTGTATGTGTGTATATACATACACACTACCACCCGCAATATATATTCCAAGTATTTAAGTATACATATTATTAAGCATTAATATAGCAATTTTATAGCTGACATTAGCCTGGACCTTTATTATAATCCTGTTTACTTATGCTAAATATCCCATAACAGCTTGCATTAGTTGAAGTAAGCCTTGGCTTAAGTAGATGGGGAAACTGTAAGTATCAGGACATATAATTGTTTCCTCATGGCAACAGAAAGGGAGTTACCCTCACAAACCTAGTTACCCTAGTAGAGGCCTAGGAAGTGTCTTCACACCCCTTAGTTCCTTGAATGTGTGTACCCAGAACAAAGATAAGGGTGCATCATGACCTGGAATGCATGGGTTCAGAACAGAAGATAAAGAAACAAACAAGGTAAAAAGCTGATTACTTGAATCCATTTTCAGGTGACTTATATAGTACCTTTTCCCGGTAAACAAATCAGGTATCAGAAGATGGCTTTAGGGATTTAACTTTTTGGTGAGCGTAAAGTGAATTTAATATCATTGCACAGGACTGTTCTTAGGAGACTGGTATTGTATAGAATTTTTTTCCTGTGCCATATTAATAAACCTGACTGATATTGGTTATTTGGTTTCTTGAGTATATATCCTAACAAACCAAAGTATGATCAAGATCAAGCAATTGACTATACAATTTATCAACATTATTTTTAAATATGTGAGAAAGGCACTATGCAATGTGAAACATAAGCTTGACTTTAAAAAGTGCTTTGCTGGATTGAGACCGAGTCCCCAGCACCTTGCAGCAATGAGTTCATGGGGGTTTTATCACATTTGCTCCCACTGAGTCTTTGACTCCTGGATATTGGTAGTCTCCATCTTTCTCACATAAAACAGGAAACTACCTTGTACGTATAACAAATGTCTATGGTAGGTAAAGGAAAAAGATACTGTTAACTGACATAGCATTTGCTTCAGAATGGGCACAACTGCCATCTGGTCTTCTAGAAATAGTATTATGGCACTATTGTCCTTAAAGCATTCTAAACTAAAAGAATGATAAACAGTTCTTTAAAATTGCATTTGTCATTGGTCCTATTAATTTAATATTCTCATTTCCTCTGCAGAATTTATAATGCTTTATAACCATATAATCCTATTGAAGCCTCTGTTAATTAAACTGCTTAATCTCACATCCTCATAATGACAAGAAACATAGCCTCACCATAAACTTCCTATGACCTGTGCTTACGTTCTGCTTTATTATATAAAGTAATTGTATAGAAGTAGGTATTTGAAGGATATCAAATTCTAAATCCCCAATGAAGTCTGCGATTCAAAAATTATTTTTCAGATCTATGTGGCCTATACGATAATTAGTATTAAAACCTGGTTAATTGAAAATAATTTCTATATTTGTGATTTGATACCTGTTAACATAGTGCTGGATTTGGATGCAGAAACGGGAAGTCTTTAAACAGACAACTGCAATCTTTAATCATTTAATGGCACAATGTTTTTCAGAGGAGTCTGCCACAGTGTATTTATTGGTGAAGGTCTTTGGATAGGAAGCTATTCACTTTAGGGTCCATAGTTCCAACCCAGCTAGTAGTTTTTATGGCTTGAAGTTTTACTTTGCAACTTGCTAGCTAAAAAGTTTGTGATTGTCTAATAAACATAAGGAAAACTAAAAGGATGCAAGAACAAAGTTTAATTGAAAGTTGATTTTAATATTGAACAGCATATTATCTAACAGATCACAGGATTCAGCTATTTCAAATTTTTAGTCTTATGACCGATGTAATTAATTTCCTAACCCCTTTTCTGTTTTACATTCTTGTCTCATTGAGAACAGAAAATACTTTGCAAAAATGTATGTTTAGTTTATGGTAAATCAAATTGTATGTATTTGATGATTGGGGGTAGAGAAACAGCCATTTGGTATGCTGTTCACATAACCCCTTTATAGGACTGATGGTATGTGAAATACTATCTGTAGCACTTTTCAAATTGTACTTGAAAAAGAAAGAAGCTACCAGGTCTCTTCTTGACAGTCTGTGGGTTTTAGTCTCTAAAATGTTGATGTTCCTAGATAAAGAACATCCCCCCCTCCCCCCATTTCAGCCTTAAGATATCTGACGCCATCCAAAGGGGCTCTGGTAGTTCATGAATAGCTGCTTCCTAGGCTTCCTCAGCTTGATACCATGAGTGAGGATTGCTGACTCAGGGTCTCCTCTCCGTGCTATCAGCTGCTGGCTCCTCCTTAGAGCAGGGCCTCGCAGCTCTGCATATGGGGAACCTGGAAATGAGTGGCGAGAGAGGAGACATTAACCAGGCCTGGAACAGCATCATTGCACAAACCCCCCCTTGGCTTAATGTATCAATGAGAAAAGAAGCCATCATTAGTTTAGAGCACTGGGTGGGGATAGAGGGGAATCTAATCTCTCTGTGTTTATTTTCTTGAGGGGGAGTTGTCTTGGGAGAAACGGATAGATTTATTTTATTGTGGTGGGAGTGAACTGTATTGAAATGAGAGGTAATGAATTTGTTGTAGGTCTTGATGTCCCACTTCAAAGGTTTGCAAGGAGGCTCATGCAAAAATTGTCATCCCCCTGCCTCCAGGACAAGTGTGAGAGGAAGCTATGCATGCAAGGCCTAGTCATCTACACAGGTAGAAATCTCAAGCTCCTTTTACTCTAACTCCCTTATTGTTAAGAATGAAGGGACAGGATGTGAGTGGGGATTGGTGTGTCTGGGACACATAGGTTTAAGCCTGATTCACAGCATGTAAATAAGATGCTTACCTTTACATACCCCTTTTCTATCTTATAACTGCTTTTGACCTGGAGTAACTTCACAGCAGTGCTCTCATTAAGGATTCAGATTTCCCTGTGCTGCTTGTCCTGTTTGTCACTGTTTGCACTTCTATGCATGAGTTCCTCAACTGCGGTGTGCACGTCGCCACCGTGTATCCTGCGTATTGAATAGTGAACAGATAATCTTATGTCCATCAGAGCGCTCCACATGAGACATGAAAACTGGCTGAGCTGAAAATAGTTTATTGTGGCATTCCCTTAATATATTCACCAGAAGTAACTGCTATTGTTGTTAATCAGTAATTGAGTGATTCTAAGAATTATTTCGTAATTCATTAGGTCAGCTAATGCAATGTGATAGAACCCTGATTTGGGATAACTGCATAATTGCATTAGTCAGTACCCTAAGGAAAGGTACGTTTCACTGAAACAATATTTTTTTACCTTTTATCCTATATGAATTCCATATTTATAGTAAATATAAAAAAAATCCTACCCTGTTCTCATATTTGATTCCTTTATCCTCCAGCTACAGTACAGTAGGGCAGAGAATGCATTATGGAATCTTGTTCCAAAACATTTTGTACTTTCTTCCCACTGCCAAACTAAATATCCAAGATGAAGTCGCTAATGTTTAGTGACTTTTTGCCTCATCATTTCCTTCCTTTGGGGATAGAAACTGACTTTCCTTATTTTGACAAGAAAATATGGTGTATGCCCTTTGCCTGAAAGGGTCCAAAGACATCAGCATTAGGAAACATAGAGAGAGCCTCCATCGGGGATAGTCTGAAAGGGAAGCAAAGGAAAGAGCCAGGTCAGTGGATGAGGTCCACCTATGCTAAGCCATGAACCCAAACAGTTCCTGGTTATAACTACGTATAAGTGTTTGCTGAAGTGCTTTGTTCACATTTGTATATATCCAGGATGGGCTTGAAAATAAAAGCTATCGTTAAATGATTTTATTTTTTGGGGAAGCAGCCCATTAATTAGATTTTTTTTTTTAATAGCATAGTGGCCTTCACCAGCCTTTGCTTGCTGCTTCCCAAAGCCTTGTGGGATTGGGACCACGGGAAGAAACCATTCTTAGCTTTGGGCAAAGACACTAGAGGGATTGGTTAATACTGGGTGGAAGTGATGCCGGGGGGCTGCGGGATGTTAGGTTGCGGGGTGGAGAGCCCTAGATTGGCAGATCTTTATCAGCTCCTCTCTCTCTCAAACTTTCTTTCCCTTGTCTGCTCTTCCTGGCCAAATGTTCTGCACTTGCTTCAGAGAAGCTGTGGAGAGCTATGAGCACACTGAAGCAGCAGCTTTCCCCCGGTACTGAGTGCAGTGTTGGCAGAGAGGAGCTGAACCACGAGGAAGCAGAATTTAAATATCCCTTCCCTTGCATCCTACTGGTTGCTGGATTTTGACTGGTTGCACTACTTTTGGGAGGGAAGGGAGAAGGCAGTTTGCCACAACCCAGCAGTCATCCTTTATGACCCACTTCCGGGCTGCACCAGGCTTGATTTAAGAAATGCCTTCATACAGTATCTTCCAACTGAGGGATGCAAAGCAGCTCACAAAATGTAGTTAAAGAGGTTTTCCCTCCTCACATACTTAGAACACTCTGCCCAGCAGTGCTTAGTCAGGCAAATTCCAACAATGTGTCACTTAGTACATGAGAAGTTTCGTATTGATGATGATCAGGGTCATTATTTGGACTGCTTTGTTGCATAAATCCACCCTATAAAAGGAAGTCTGTATGGTAGGGGCCAGATGATTCTAACTGCTCTTGTGAAGATGTGCAAGATGAGGGAGAGTGGGCCCAGAATGTTTTGAGGGTGAAATTCCCCTCTGTGTAGCAGACTCTGTGCACCACTTAAGTCCTCCAAATGGGTTCTCTGCACAGGGGTGAAATTCAACGCCGGACTTGAAGGCATGATGGAGTCCTATTGCCATCAGCAGTACCAAGCACCCCAAATGAGGAGAGAGGAGACAAAGTCCATGTTCCCTTTCCACACAGGTTGGTGGTCTATGACAGGAGCAGAGGGGACATGGTGTCTCCAGAAGCATCCTGTTTGGCTACCTCTGTTCTCTTGCTCAGAAAGTGATGTGGTGTCTTTGCACACCTCCATCCAGTGCAGCAGTGGCTGGTAAAGTCACATCTGCCCTGAAATCATTGTGATCATGCTGTAGACCTTTAAATGAATACACCAAGATTAACTGATGTTGGAAAGGTGGACAAGTCTGTTACAGTGGTTAAAATCAACGTACCCTGGATGAAAATAACTCCATATAATGAGACAAAGGGTAACATTTTTGAATATGCCTGAGTGACTTGGGAGCCTAAAGCTGATTGACTTTTAATGGGATTTAGGCTCAGCCTATAAGTCACTTATGCATTCTAAATATTTCTTACTCACTATCTAGCTTCTGTTCAGCTTCCATCCACTTTCACCTTTATTTAATAATATAACCCCCACTTAATGTGTTTTCATTCGGTTTGGTCGGTTTTGATTGTTTTCTTCCTAAGGCCTCAAGAGGTGTAGATATCAGTGGCTGTCAAATTTGAAAGGAAGTAGATTATCAATAAGCAAACATGACTCAGCAGGATGTTCCCAACCGTGCAGGTTTCTGTGCAAAGGAAAAGGACTGAATCCACAAAAATGACCTTTGCCACCAGAGTAATAGGCTACTTGAAATCCTTTCATGATAACAAAAAAGAACTGGAACAGGTCCATGACTGAGGAATTTGCAGATATAAAGAGCTAGTTATCTTCTCCTGTGCTTCTGCTATATGGAGGCCCTAAATACTTGCCATCAGTGATGTGATTGAATGTATAGATTACATTGAAATGCACAGCACAAGATCTCCTCTGTGCCTGAAAAAATTGCCTGGCCTTTTTTCCACATTGTAAGTCTGAATAAACCATTGATTTCCACCCCTGAAACACTTGCACTTGCAGTTTTTGTTGTTTTTTTTCCTGAGGGAAGCAGGGGGTTGCATCAATTGCATTATTAGATGATTATGTGAGCTGTTCTTCTGCCTAGCTTCATGAACTTTTGCAGATTTCTATGTCCATAACCAATAGGATATTTCTTTCTTTCTAAATGTTCATCCAGTATTCAGCTGACTAGTGCATGAGGTGATTAACTGAATATGCCATTAGGGTATTAATTTTTCAAAAATGTATTCCAAACAATTGACCGTGACTTCCAGGAAATCTTTTCACAGTGAACTCCCAGCTGGGTGTAACAACAAAAAGTCAGAATCTGTAAAAAGTGGTTTATAAAACATGACCTGTTCTTTGTTTGGTTGGTTTTTTTTTTAAGAGGTTAAAAAAAAGTTTTATAAACAAGTCACTATAAATCAAATTATTTGGAGGAAAAAACCTCCCTCTTAAAAAATGACATGCAATTTTTCAAAATAATTTAGGAACGCTTACATCCGGGAAGGTAAATATGCATTGTAATTCAGAATTTTGGAGGAAATATTTAAGTTGTGCATGACAACTTTTACAGAGTTAAATCACAATTACAAAAGCTACTAACAACAGAAGGAGAATTTTTGAGGACTAATCCAAGGGAGGAAGATTTGTATTTTTGCTTGGGGTTAAGTTAGAATTTGTGTATCAGTTGTACAAATAATCTTTGAATAATGAACACTCCTCTTTGATGAAGATATCCTGTCCTTTTCTCGCTTAAAAATAAGATTCAGTGAGTGCTATTTGCTCAGCTGCAGAACAGGGAGGATAATTCATAAATAAATTAATCCACATATACAACATAAAAATATGCGTGATATTTTGTCTGTGAAGGTCCTCAGTATTTTCTAAACACCAGTATGTACTTACACTGAGATTCGTAAACAATATTCCATTCTGGGGTCAGTGGAAGAACGAGGGAGAAGGAAGAACAATAGCCATTATGGGAAGCCATATGATCTATGTTATAGTTGCCACATTAAATTAAATTTGCCTAGGATTCAGACTGGTGAATGTCCATCCCTGGATTTGGTGTTATTCATTTATTTATTTGTACTACAGTCAGGGGTGAAAGTAACTCTGAAGACTTACCGCTCTGGGGGCTGGGCCCCCGGGCAGGGCCTTGGGCAGAAGGGGCGGGGCTGGGGGGCCAGCCCTTTCAGGCCACCTGGCCCCGCTGCCTGGGACTCGCAGCGGCGGCCGGAGCCCCAGGCCCTTTTAAATCACGGGTCCCGGGGCAGCTGCTCCCTTTGCCCCTCCCCCATCGGTGGCCAGGGGGGATCAAAAGGGGCAATGACATTAAAGCGCTGCCACAGCAAAGGACCACCTTTAACATTGCTGCACCTTCCCTCCGCGCCGCCCCCCCACCATCGACGGCCTTGGCAGTACAGACCCTCCCAGCAGGGCTGCTGACAGGGGAGGCAAAAGGGGCAGGACGTTAAAGTGCTGCCGCGGCAGCGCTTTAATGTGGGCTGCGTACGGGCTGGTACCGGCTTCTTCCTGGTACGCCGTACCTGCTCGCTTTCACCCCTGACTACATTATTGTCTGTAGGCCAGAATCAAGATGGGGGCTTGAATAAACTTAGAAAGGTAGTCTGCCCCAAAGAGTTTACAGTCTAAATAGACAAGATGGACAATGTGCGTGAGGGAAGAAAGATCATTATTTTTATGTTAAAGAAACAGAGACCCAACAAGTTTTCCCCAGGTCACATCTACATGGCAAGCAACAACTCATGGCAGCAAGTCTCAGAGCCCAGGTCTACAGACTCAGGCTTTCAAGGCACGAACTTAGGGTGCTGAAAATAGCTGCATAGATGCTCTGGCTCTGAAGCCCGTCTCCCGCTTGACCCCGTGCTGTAAAGCCCAAGATCCAGCCTTAGCCCAAATGTCTACACAGCTATTTTCAGCACCACAGCTTGAGCCCTGCAAGCCTGAGTCTGTAAACATGGGGTCTGGGACTTGGTGCTGCGGATTTCTGCTTGCTGTATAGCTGTATCCCCAGAAAGTTTGTGGCAGAGCCAGACACTGAGCCTGGCTCCTAGAATCCCCTGCCAATGCCTCAACTGTAAAACTGCTGTTCCTCTCATGGGCACTTGACTTTATAGAAACAGTTTCTAATTTTAAAGGAATTAGCGTAAATTACCAGAGCTCCTGGGAGAAGGAGAGAGAGAGGGAGAGGCCTTCATCTCCCAGCAGCAAGTGGATGTTTTATTTTTATAAATTATTAACAATCCAGTACCCTTGAGGATGCATAAGGGTGCTCACCTTGCTGTTTAAGTGCCCCTTCTGGAGAGGGGAAGTAACAATCCGTATTCTGTGAAAATCTGTTTCTTTTGTTTTGTTTTTGTTTTGGCCTGAGAGTGGGACCATTAGTCATTGTATACCGGGCAATTATGTCCCTGAACAGGCATGTTTCACATGCAAGTAGAATGCACAGTGTATTGCAGGAATCAGAGTAACAGCCGTGTTAGTCTGTATTCGCAAAAAGAAAAGGAGTACTTGTGGCACCTTAGAGACTAACCAATTTATTTGAGCATGAGCTTTCGTGAGCTACAGCTCACTTCATCGGATGCATACCGTGGAAACTGCAGCAGACTTTATATACACACAGAGAATATGAAACAATACCTCCTCCCAGCCCACTGTCCTGCTGGTAATAGCTTATCTAAAGTGATCATCAGGTTGGGCCATTTCCAGCACAAATCCAGGTTTTCTCACCCAGACATGAAGGAAGCTATCTTAAAACAAAAAAACTTCAAATCCAGACTCCAGCGAGAAACTGCTGAATTGGAATTCATTTGCAAATTGGATACTATTAATTTAGGCTTAAATAGAGACTGGGAGTGGCTAAGTCATTATGCAAGGTAGCCTATTTCCCCTTGTTTTTTCCTACCCCCCCCCCCCCAGATGTTCTGGTTTAACTTGGATTTAAACTTGGAGAGTGGTCAGTTTGGATGAGCTATTACCAGCAGGAGAGTGAGTTTGTGTGTGTGGTTTTTGGGAGGGGGGTGAGGGGGTGAGAGAACCTGGATTTGTGCAGGAAATGGCCCAACTTGATTATCATGCACATTGTGTAAAGAGTTGTCACTTTGGATGGGCTATCACCAGCAGGAGAGTAAATTTGTGTGGGGGGGTGGAGGGTGAGAAAACCTGGATTTGTGCTGGAAATGGCCCAACCTGATGATCACTTTAGATAAGCTATTACCAGCAGGACAGTGGGGTGGGAGGAGGTATTGTTTCATATTCTCTGTGTGTATATAAAGTCTGCTGCAGTTTCCACGGTATGCATCCGATGAAGTGAGCTGTAGCTCACGAAAGCTCATGCTCAAATAAATTGGTTAGTCTCTAAGGTGCCACAAGTACTCCTTTTCTTATTGCAGGAATGAATCCCCATTAGCTAAGTATATGTTAATCTGAATTAAGGCCCTAAGGAATCCATTCTAGTCTTGCAACATGTGAGTAATTCGGTTTCCCAACTCTTGCTCTCATTGCATTCTATAGCAATTGTCCCATTTATTTCAACAGTGAGGATCAGGCCCAGTGTGCATGTATGATTCCCATTGCCATTAACTGAGCATCAGATAAGTCCTCTAAATTTTCCTGGTTGAATACTTCTGATTTGTTTAACACACACTGGTGCCAGTGGGAGCTGCTGTACATCAGGGAGAGTCACACCTGGGGAAGGGCAGGCAGTGTCAGCTGTGGTGCTCAGCCTTGGTGTTCACAAAGTAGAAGTTTAGATCCATGCAGGATCTGCTGGTGGAGGCTGTCAGCAGGATGGGTTGTGTTGGCATGTGGTGTGCACCCTGGCAAAGCAGTGTTTATGGCCATTTTGCACAGATGAGTCCTCTTCAACAGGGATGTGTAACTATATAATGTATTCCAAAATATTCAGATAGCTCTTCAAAATCACTGCCTCATCAGGAGTGATATGATTGGGGAAAGGCCAGTGTCAAGAGCATTATGTTTGAGCACAGGGAGGCAAAATGACACTGGGTCTGTTGCGGGAATTCTATGCAGTGTGCACTCTCCCCAGTCTCGTCTCATCAACCAGCTGGTGGAAGTGGTATTGCATGTTTTCATTCCTTTAATGCCTATTGATCTGAGGCCTGCTAGTAAAGTACATCCCACATAACCTATTACATTCTGTAGAAGCTCTGAATGATTATTTAGTAGTTTTGATAATAGCCTAATATATTCCCTATTGTCTAAAGCCTCTGGAGTTTGATTACAATGTTAAAGCTTTCAACGTCTTTGGGGGAGAATCATCATCAGAAAAATTGCCATGGTTAATGAATCTCATTAATTAATTAAGGCTCACAAATTAGTATAACCTACTGAAGAATATGCCTACTTTAATTATAGGTTCCTAAGAAATTTAAATCAATTGTTTTGATAGTTTAAATTTTTTTGTCACCAAAATACCTGCATGTTACTTTTCCAGGACATCCTGGAAGTTGGGCATTTAATTTTCAACATATCCTCTTCATTTGTTTCTGTAAATTAGTAAATACTGTAGGTCTGGGTAGATCAGGGAAATAAAAACAAAAATACAATGGCCCCCACAACAGTTTAATCAATCAGAACCCCTTATTTTCAATTCTCTGTGATCTAATTTTCCTTTGAAATATGACACTGATGCATTTATCTTCCTGAACACTTAGTGCTTTCACCACTTGTAATTCTTCCAGGTTCTTTACAAGATGGGGTAAGTCTCCACCCTTACATAGCAGGGAGGTAATTTTGCTTTGTTCCCATCCATTTTTAAAATAGAACAGATGGCCAAATTATGGCTTGTATCTTGATTATGGTAATTATTAACTATATCTAAAGGGGCACTCTTCTTGCTTGCTTTGTTCACCAACAAAAATACTTTTTGGTGTAAGTGCTGATCTGGAGCCACAAAATTAGCAGCATAAGACTTGGAATATGTAAAATGTAGTGATTAGCAGGAGGGTTTGTTTTGTTTTTTGTTTGTTTTTTTCTTCTTTTACTAGCCAAACCTTTTTGGTTAGCATGACAGAAGTCAAAGCCTCTTTATGGATTAAGTTAGACACGTTTTTATTTTGGGGAGGAAAAGGGGGTGGGGATTTGTAATTTTGTTGAAACTGCAGGAAAGCAAATCAATATGCAGTTTCAGGTATAGTTTAGACATAAAGAGCCAGAGTCAAAGGCAGTGAGTTGGGTGGTGGTGGAAAGGAGGGAAAGGTCTGCTTAGACTACCCAGATTTTGTGGCCAGCCAGCAACCAGAACAAAAGGCAGTCTGGCCATGGCCCCTTGCCCTGACACCTGTGATTGGATCTGTGGAACAGATGGAGCTGAGCTGGCTATGCTGGTTTTATGCCACCCGAAGATTCCCCATTGGGGCAGCTTAATAGCTAGTTTGCACTGCCTGAGCGGCACAAAAGATCTGGCCCAAACTATTTTCCGTTTAGACAGTGATGCTTTTGGTAGCACTCACTCGACAGAGGAATTTAGAGTTTTCCAGAAAGATGGACCTACTCCCCTGCTAAGGATCCCCTTGGTGACAGTTTTAGTGATTTTGAATATATAAGAGGAAGAGGCTGTGGGTGGGGAACCCTGTATGACTTCCTTCTTCACTTTTTATGCTTTGTAGGAGGGCTGGTATAATATTCTGGTGGCCTCAAGAGCTGAATAAAGTTGAGATTCCCAAAGTTTCCTGCTTTAGACTCTCTGATTTGGCTTTTGTGGTTGAAGCTATTTGCCAAGGGACTTTACACCACCCAGCCATCATTCTGAATGTATCTTTGAAGCAGTCCAATAACCAAAGCACATAAATTTGTAACCTCAGAGGGATGCCGTCAGGACAATCTGACCTACCTTTAAATCTTTCTAGTTGAGTGAGGAATGTCTTCAACACATTCTCTCTCTTTAAAATCAACTTTTTGTCAATGAGAACTTCAAAAAAAAACCCTCTTTTTTTGTGATGATTTAAAAATGTGATTAGAGAAATATGTCTCACTCCAAAGTACACAATAGGTT
The DNA here is from genome assembly GCF_965140235.1 of Caretta caretta. Taxonomy (NCBI): domain Eukaryota; kingdom Metazoa; phylum Chordata; order Testudines; family Cheloniidae; genus Caretta; species Caretta caretta. The sequence continues at coordinate 169,443,106 of NC_134206.1, forward strand.
CTTTCCAAATACTGTGAGGGCAGTGGAACTTAGCGTGTTTTCTTTTTTTGTTTTGACAGATCTTGATGTGTTAAATTTTCATAGTAATTTTACCTACAAATATAGTCCTTTATGCACTGGTGTAGCTGTGTCATTCCCAGGATATTAGAGACAACAAGGTGGGTTAGGTAGTATCTTGTAGCCAACCAGAACAGGAGGCAGTCTGGCCATAGCCCCTTGCCCTTACAACTGGGGCTGGATCTGTGGAACAGATGGAGCTGAGCTGGCTATGCTGGTTTTATGCCACCTGATGATTCCCCATTAGGGCAGCTCAATAGCTAGTTTGCACTGCCTGAGTAGCACAAAAGATCTGCCCCTAAGTATTTTCAGTTTATACATGTGATGCCCTGAAGAAGAACTCTGGGGAAACTCGAAAGCTTGTCTCTCTCACCAACAAAAGAGAAGAGATTACATCACCCATTTTGTCTCTCAAACATGGCTATTGTTTAACAAGGATCTAAAGTCACAGTTTCATAGAGTTTAAAGCCAGAAGGGACCACCAGATGATCCAGTCTGACCTCCTGTATATCATGGGACACCAACATCACCCAACACCCAAATGCTAAACCCATGCATAGATCAGGATATCTGTACATTTTTGTATTTACTGTGTGCATCATTCTGGTTTTCCCATCCAGAATAGGCTCCCTCACTATTTCTACACCAGATTTCACTGACCAGCACAAAATATTCTGCAAAGCTCTACCACCCCAGGCAAACCACAGAATTCATCCTGGAGCTCTTCGGTGCAAAGGGGAACAAACACCCTGCTAAACCCCTTGAAAGTGTGCGGTATACTCTCCTCTCATATGGATAACCCACTCTGCTGGCCTGTGAGTAACTGGAGATAGCAGGCTACCAGGGTGACAGTTATGGAGCAGTCCTCACAGCTCCTTGAGTGGAGGGATTGCAGTTCTGCCTGACTTGTGTCCTGGCAGCACAATTTCAATAGGACCCTTCCTCCGCAATACATACCTGAGTAAGGGCCAGCAGAATCTACCTGAGGATGCATGGAAAATGCTGTACAGTGGCTGACATTTAAACAAGGGACACCAAACACCCATGGCCATTAAATTTACCAGGGTATTTCTGATATTTCCAATCTGAAATACAGGGAATACTGTAAATATTTCAGGAAAAGTAAATACAACAGAAGGTTCAATTTCCATGAATGGTGTCCTCTGGACTCCCATGTCATTTTAATTCTTTCTTGGCATCCTTTGTTCTGAGACTGAAAATGATGATTCTCTAAGAACTACGAAGGTGTAAACTGGTCACTTGCTTAATTCACTGTGGAGCACAATCTAGACAACAACAGATTGGCCCTGGAGAACAGCCAAGTCTCTTAACTGCAGCGTCACTCAGCTTCATCTGTGCAATAAATTGTCTTATTTGATGCTCCATTGCATTTTTCCCAGCTTGGCTGAAAAAGATGTTATATTACAAATTAAGAAATATCAGAATAAAGTATGCTTATCAGTTCATCTCAGAACACATTTTTAATTTAAAAAAAAAAAAGAATCATGAAAAGATAATGACAACCTGACTAGCATTTCTAAGGTTGGGTCACTTTTAAATGAAATTAACTGCATTTATTATGAAATATTAATAGCAAAATATTGTTCTTCCTGACATTTTTCAATGGATATGATCATAAACATAAGCTCTTTTCCCTAGTTAGATGGAATAGCCAAACTAGCGTATCAAACAAAAATATTGTTGGAAATCTGTGTGCTACTTTAGAGATGTGCCAGCTCCAAAATATCCAATTCGATGTCATCACTGTTGAGCCCTTCCTTTGTCTCTTACACAAAGTGAGTGACAGGGTTGGTGCTCAGTGACCCGGCTTTGAGTGTGGCCCTGTCGGCGTATGCCGATGATGTCCTCCTTTTGTCCCAGGACCCGGAAGACCTGGTGTGGATGGAGGCCTGCCAAGCCATCTGTTCGGTGTCCTTTTCTGCCTGGATCAGCTGGGTCAAGAGCTCTGGCCTGATAGTTGGGGATGGGTGGCAGGTGGGCTCCCTCCCACCTGCGCTGCACACCATTCAGTGGGGTGCGGGTTTGCTGCTATATCTGGGTTTGTACCTCTCTGCCACTGATCCCTCCCCTAGAAAAATGGACCGACTTGGAGGCCAAGATGTCTGACCAGTTGCACAAGTGGACAGGGCTTGTCCGGTGCCTTTCCCTTCAGGGGAGGGTGCTGGTTATTAACTAGCTGGTCCTGTCCATGCTCTGGCAATGGTTCAACACTCTGAGCCCAGGCCCGGGTATCCTGTCCAGCCTCCAGAGGAAGGCCCTGTAGTTCTTCTGGCCAGGGAAGCACTTGGTCTCTGCAGGTATCCTGAGCATCCCCCTGGAAGAGTGAGGGCAGGGGCTAGTATGCATTCACAGCCAGGTCCATTCTTTCCATCTTCAGGCCCTGCAGAGCCTCCTTTATAATGCTGGTAGTCTGGCTTGGGGCCATTTAGGGAACATCATCTGCTGCCACTGTCTCTGAGAACTCTGATATGATTGGCAGCTCTTTTGTCTGCATCTGAGAGGTCTGCTTCAAGATCTTTCTGAGCTGCCCTTCTTTTCCCAGGACCTCCTCCTGACCTGGAAGCTGATCTTCATGGCCAGGCCTGTTGTGGCTGCTGAGGGTGTGAACCTCCTTGATGAACCCTTGTTTCACAAGCCACATCTTGTGGCACAGGTAGTGGAGGGCCCTCTCGGTGCACCAAAGGTTGGTCCTGGCTGATGCAGGGCCGTCCCTACCTATACGCAAAGTACATAGCTGAGTAGGGCACCAGGAAATTTGGGGCACCAAATTTCCTGGTGCCCTGCACAGCTGCATGCTGCTCCAGCACCTGCCCCACCTCTTCTCAATGGCCCTCGCCCTTGCTCTGCCCCAGCACTGCCTCTTCCCATCCATGCTCTGCCCCAGCCCCGGCCCCACTCCACCCCTTCCCCAAAGCTCCTGCCCCGCCTCTTCCCACTCCTGCTATGCCCCAGCCCCACGCCAACTCCCCTGAGGACTGCAGCAGGGCTGGGCCTGCACTCACTGGCGGCGGGAAGTGCAGCAAGCCGGCCCCAGCCATGCCGCTGGTGAGTGCTGGGTGGTGGTTCCCCCCTGTTCCCCAAGACAGCCCCCCCCACAGAGGCCTGGGGCCATTCCCCCCCCCCCCATGGAGGCTTGCCCCCTCCCACGGGGATGGGGTGGGGTGCTGCATAGGGCCCCAGAATAGCTAGGGCCAGCCCTGAGCCTGGGGTCACCAAAGTTGGAGACCTCGTGGATTATGGTTTGTGGGACTGGGTGGACCCTGGTATGCTTGGCCAGTGAGTGAGATTACCCACCCTGTGCATCCCCAGACATGTACTTGGGGAAGTAAAGTCTGCCCTGCCACCAACCTCTATAGTTTTATCTCAAGTCCTGCAGCAGGGAGTCCCTGGCCTTCCTGAGCTTGATGTCAGTCCCTTGCCCCACGAGACTTCCTGGCCACTTTGCATCTCCCATATGAGCTGGCTCAGTAAGATCCAGCTGCTCCACTTCTGAGCTGCATCCTGAGAACATGCGTGTCCTCTATACTATCCATTTCCTCACCCTTGCATCCCACTCTGACATATGGTAGGAATTGTTGCCATCTATGGACAAGGAACCCCAGTGGGCTAACCTGTATTCCACATTGGTGCTCTGGCTTGCGGGGGATATAAGTTGGCATCTCCTTCATGGAGCTGTGAGCATGGGTATTTTTTTATGTGGTTTTTAGACTCCCCGATACGTGTTCTGTTTGTGGTGAGAGGGAGACACTAGCACACGCATATTTACAGTACAATGGGTTACAGCCCCATTTTCTGTACAGCCCCTCTTCCAGACCCTGTTGTTGAAGGTCAGGCTACATTTCTCCCTGCACCTGTTTATGCATTCCCTAGCCACAGCCCCACAAAGTCATAGGACCTCCTTGTTAACCTCCTTCTGGCTTTGGCCAAGTTGGGCATCTGTAAATCAAGTGGGAGTGGGTTGGATGGGGACTCCCAGTGACCAATACTGTGGGGCTGAATTTTGCGCACTTGTCCGATCATGTCTGCAGGTGGAGTTCCTGTGGGTAGCATCCACTAGCTTTTTGAACTCTCTTGAGGAGCAGTGGATGTTGTCCAGGGTTCTCTGCTCAGTATCCCCTTCTGGGCACCTGGTTCTAAACAGATAACCTTCACTGACATGCCTCTTTTTCATTTGTTTTTCCCGCAGAATCAGCTGATCCCTGTGGGTTTTTTTTCTGGTTCTTCCCCTCTGAAGAGTGGCAGGCCCTTTCAGTATGCTAGATGGGTCCCCATAGGGGATGTCTGGGTTCCTAGGAACCATATAGGCAAAATACCTCTCCATAAAGCAGTTACCGGGAGGATGGGTGAATCCAAAGAAGCCTGGACTTTAATTTGGGGTCTGGCCACCGTCTGACTCTGAATCTCGCCCAGATGTAAACTGCATTGCAATGCAATGACTTCATCATTATACACAGATGAGCCTATCCTGCAGAAACCCATCCCTACAACACGTGTGGCAGGGGAGACCTCCATTGTCAGTCAAGGAAGAGCACTAGACTCCAGAGAGACAATCCTTACACCATGTAAGTGAATGGCAAAACTCCTTTGATTTCAATGGGGCCAGGATTTTAAGCCAGAGACCATCCCCAAAGAACCAAGAACCACATTCCATTGCATTTGCCTTTGCTTTTCTGAGCTGGTTGCATGGCATAATGCTGTTGGATTTCAAGTTTCATTTTGTCAGGATTCCAAGTGTAACAACACCAATCTGCAAAGATTTGAACTAAAACAGGGCCAGTTTAGAATATGGCAAGCTACTTGGGGTGCGGGGGGGATAGTTCATCTAGCTGACGTTCTAACACGTTAGAGTAGAATTTTTCCTTCTACAACCTTCCAGCAAATGTAACAAAATCTGAACTGAAACAAAATTTAAAGCAGCCTTATGGCTTCTGTAAGTTATGGCAGCACCAATGTATCCTTCTATCCTTGATGCCTTACTGTGCTCAGTGTTGGGATGGTCGGTGTTGGGATGGAGCCAAGAGCAGTGGCATAGAACCTGTTGGGCGAGCTTTACTCTTCTGTTACCTATGTTAGGATAGTCTGATGGCTGTTTTGCAGTGCTTTAGCAGCACAAAGCAGCCAGACAAGGGCCAAGATTCTGGCTCATTAATTTTACTAAATTTTTGCAATGTTTCCTTTACCAGCTGTGAAAGAACATAATATTTTGTACATCACAGCTTGCTTCATTTTCCCCAGCAATGTTTTAACCACTGCAAACAGCTTTTCCCACTGGGGATTTTGCTAATTTAAAGATATTTCAGCTTTTCCCAAGAAAAAAATATTTGAAGGAGTCATCACATATTTTGCTTTTAACAAATCTGGCAAAGTTGTTTCCCCATCTGTATTGACAGTATGTATTTATTTATTTATTTATTACAAATCTCTACAATGTAGTATAGCAACTCTAGGAAAGCTTTTGTTTTGAAAATATTTTAAAGTTTGTCTCTTTTTTTCAATTGTATACAACTGCTACTTCTGGTAAGTGATTAGTATCAAGAAAAGGGTAGCTGAGTAAGGCTTGTTGTCTGAGAGCTGTGTCTGCTGGATGTCATTCACTTTAAGAAAACATCTTTACAACAGTCTTGTTTGTAAGTACAGTCAGCTCTGTCCTTGAGAGACGAATCAAGTTGTGTCGATTTAAAACATTCAGTGGTGTCTAGAATCTATTAGAGAAGTTAGGTTGTCTACAAATCATTGTGTACCTGGGATTCAAATTCACCTTACTCTTTGTCTAGTAAGAAATGCAGAAAGTAGGTGGCACAAGGTTAATTATTGCTGACATTACTGCTCACATAATTGCTGTAGACTTCCTGAGTAGATTTTTCAGCAGTAGGCCTGGTACCATACATATGAATAATAAAACATGGACATGTTTCCGCATACATTTGAGATTATTTTGCAGTAATGTTGGCAGAAAGTTATTCTCATGAATATTCACGTGAATGTGTTCATGCAAAGAATTGTACCAAAAATTTTAATTTCTTTCCCCCTGTTTACAAAACTTACTATGGAATTAGGGAGCAGAAAATAATACCAACATTTTCAAAAATGCCTATGTGATTTTGTAGGCATCCTGAATAAATATTATGAATAGCTAATAGAGTGAATAGCTTTGACAACCAATAGTATAAAACGGCATGTAGCATTCATCACGCAGCTCTGTATAGCAAACTGATGTGTGAAACTCAAGGTCTGTTCATGAGTAATAGTTTTCTCCAGCCTCTAAAACCATGTGACAAGTTACTGTGTATATGGGGACAGTAAACTTCTGTAGTTTTCCCCTCTCTACTGAGAAGCTCACTTAGACTGTTGGGGCAATTGATTTAGGGACTGCATCCAAATAGCATGTCTAATCTACATACTGTCAAAGGGAGAAGTGGGTGATGGGAGATAGGTGGCTATGTCCCAACAAAGGGGTTTTGAATATACACCTTGTACATGGATATCTGCAGGCAATCAAGTGTTTTGTGGTCTTTAAGAGACTGAATCTCCTATAGCAGCTGTTGGGGGAGCACGCTGCTGAATGAAAGAATTCTAAGGAAATTCCATGAGTTGCAAATCACTCAGTTTCCATTCTTCTGCATAGAAAGACCCCATGCAAAAGAGCATGTTCCAGCAACAGTATTGACCATCGTGCTATGTCCCCCTCAAAAAATTACTGGCTTGCTGGAAGAAACAAGTGATGTGGGATCCTTTTATTTGGGGAGTTCAATGCTCAAAGCAAAGCACCCCCACATAATGACATTTCATCAAACAAATGCCATCTATTCTCCAACTTCTTAAATCCCCTTCTTTTCTATTTGATGTTCTGATGGAATGTATTCCATTTAAGAATGTTCTCTATACTTTCAAGGAAATTCGGATTCATCCATATGAGCTGACTAAAATAGGAACTAAAACCCTGAATTTGTCCCAGTCTGCTTCTTTCTTAAGGTTTTTTATTGGAACAGGGAGAAAAAGAGAACAAATTGAAATCTTCCCATCTCCCAAACCCAAGTTTGGTCTGAGCTTAGCATTAGGCTTGTGTACATGATAGATGTTGTAAACCCCAGGGAAAGACTGAGCAGAAGATGATGATCTGTTTTAGGATGACAGATGGAACACCATAACTAAAACTGAAAACAGTAAGAGAGGAAACAAAAACTAGATCATGTAAAATACTGCCATTATTTGTATCATTAAGGAAAATATAGAGTATTGTACTTTTTTTTTCTTGGTTTGAAATGATCATATTGGCATATTGTATGCCACATGAGGGATTGTCTGTATGTATTTCTTCTATTTAGCAAATTCTTAACCTGACATCACTACTGTTGAAAAACAATCCCAAAATAGAGCATGCTAAGCATGATTGTCATCCAAGTGTTACAGGTAGATCTTTTATTTGCCTATAGTGGAAAAACCAGTACAGCACTGCCTTTCTAAAGGAAATAGAAAATTAGAGAATATATTCATGAAAATTCTGCTGGGAATAAATCACAGGAAAAATGTTTTCCTTGGGTAAGGTTTTATTTCCCGTATCATAAGCTTCTGAAGGACATGTGTATTTATGATGAAGCTTCTAATATGATAGGTAAAATGTTATATGAAAGACTGTAAACTCCAAGGGGAAAATAATAAATCATGTAACCACAGGAAAGTTCTTCATTGAAATATCTGCTGAAGCTTTATCAGATTGCAGTTTAAATGCAAATGAATTTTAAAGGTGACCCACGAAGTAATTGCTACAAAATATTCTTTGGTAACTAAATAACATGACGTATTTGATACCTGAAAAGATGAAATCAAGTGTTAAGTATCTGAATGTAGCCTAGTACCTAGAAAAAGGAATAGGAGAGGTGGGGACTAAAGGAAGCTGAGAGAAAAGAGAAAAAAAGCCACACTAGTGAATCTCCGAGTCCATTCGTATTTTGTAAAATTTTCAGTAGTTACTAATTTCTTATGTAATGAGCAATGGTAACCACCTTTTCCATGCTGCAATAGATGTGATGACTCCATGTTGAGTTAAGCTCAGCAGTTTTTCTGACTCAACCAGTGGGATGCTAACTGTTGGAGCACTCTGTACAGCTGCAACCTACACATCCTGAGGGTACTAATTTGCATGCAACTACTATAATGTGTGAGATGGACACACTGAGTCCAGTCACTAGATAAAGGGTTCTGTATAATGGGGAAATGTAGTATGCCTGATCACCAGTAGGCAGAAAATATCCATTCCATAGTTTTGAGCAGTGAACCTCAAGCAGAGCTTAAGCCAAACTAATCACCAATAGACACAGACAGTTCCTTTCTTCTGATTTCATGTAGATCTAATCCTCCAGCAGTCAGTAGAGCCAAAACAAAACTTTCTAGGTGTGCATGTCTAGCCAGAGGAGAGTGGCATATAGTATACATGATGCTGGAAACAGATGACTTGCTAGTATACAAACTCAAGTTTCAGAACACAGAACTACAGAGTATTAAAGAAGAGAGAATGGCAGGAAATTGGGACTATGCAATAAAGTAGGTTAATATATTGTTCCAGGAAGCCTGGATCTAGACACAAGTGTTGGGCCAGGTTGGCCAAATCTCACTAGAGATCAGTTGAATGTGAGTTTCGCTCATTTCTCATTCTGAGGTGCGCTTGCTCAAGTATCAATACAACTACAAGTCAATTGCTGAGATTTTCAAAGGAGACTAAGGGAATATCAGTGGGATTTGAGTGCTTAACTTTCACAGACTCCTTTCAGAATCCCAGCCCAGTACCTTCTTGTGCAGACACATCGTATGTTATTTTATTTTCGCTAGTTCTTTCTGTTTATATCTGCGATGTATTAACAGTGCCATTCATCCCCACAGTATTGCTAGGTTTAAAACAAGTATTTTAACATTTTTTCTCCTCTGTAGCTAAGTTTATAAAACTTCATCATGCAAAGGTCTGTAGTCTTCCTGAACATTTTAAAATGACCTTTCACTTCTCAAGTGCTGGACTCACTGCTGTAACATGAATATAAAGGGATGCACTCTGCTCAACACTAACTTCATTATGTCTTCAATTGCAAAAATGTAAATCAGTACAATTAAATTAGAGTGAAATGAGCACAAGTGATAGCAGAATGAGAGGCATTGACTTCAAAGGGGTGAGTTTGGCTGTATCCAATAATACTCAGAAACCTATGCTCAAGGATGCTGGTTCATGATTCATAAATTCAAAGATTTTTAAGGCCAGAAGGGACCATTATGATGATCTAGTCTGACTTCCTGCATAACATAGGCCAGGGAACCCCACCCAGTAACTTCGACATCAAGCCCATCAGTTTTGCTTAAGCTACATCATATCTTTTAAGAAAGGCATCCAGTCTTGATTTCAAGACTGCAAGTGACTGAAAATCTACCACAACACTTAGTCAGTCTGATGGTTAATTAATTACTCTCATTGTTAAAAATATGCACCTTATTTCTAGTCTGAATTTGTCTAGCTGCAGCTTCCAACCACTGGGAAGCCCTGATGAAGTCAGCGGTTGAAGGATATGATTGTTTTTGTTTAAAAAAAAAATGTATGAGCTTTGAATTTCAAGAGAGGCAGAGTCCCTGTAAGAAAAGGGAGGAGATAACAACGGAGTTCCTGGCTGATACAAAGGTTGCCTGCTGTACCAAACACTGGTTGCAAGCAACTTATTTTTTTACTCTACAGTGATACAAGCCTTAATGACCAAAACATATAGAGAGATTTATATCTGCAATTTTTAAGGGATGAATCCCATCACTGAATGGAGTAACATGAAAAACTTTAATTGTGCCACGGTTTCTGTAATATCTCTAGCACCATTTCCTTTTTTAGTTAATTCAGTGCACTTGAATCTCTATATGTTATCTTTAACAGAACTGTGTTCATAGTAGTGTGTTTGTCAGACCATATGATTGGAAATCTCAGGACTCTCAGGATGCCTCATTTTGGGGCATGGTGAAAATATTACTGTGGAAAGTCTTTTGTTTCCTTTGCAGCTCATTCTAAGGAGACCATTTAATGTCAGAATAGAATTTAAAAATATAAAGATTGCTTGCTTGTCAAACTAGTCTCCTTGCCATTTTTGGTTTGGTAATTCCAGCCCTATATATGGCACTGGATTTTGTAAGAAGCCAATTCATGACAAGGTACATTATTAGAAAGACAGTTGGGGAGAAAAAGATACTCAAGTTTTATCTTAAAATGCTGACTAAATTCTGATTACATTTTCTGCTTAAAACATTCTGATTTCAGGGCACTAAAAATAAACTAATCTAGAACACACCCCCCGCTGGATACTGAAGAAATGCAAAATAACCTTAGAAGGAAATCTTTTTTGGTACTTTCCCATTGGAACCTTGGCTTCAGAGGGTTTTGATTAACCCTAAACAAGACATTTTGGTATTCTGACTGTCCCAATTTTCCTAGTTTCATATTGGAGCTAAATATGAGGCAGCAAAACAGTTTTGTTTTCTTTTGAGAAGCTCAAATTGTTTCAGAATAATTTAACATAAAACTTTCTGGGCAATTAATATAAGCTGTGCCTCTTTTTCCAGGGGTGGTAGTAGGTATGATCCAACTATAAGACCGGATGATAAGAATTTGAGTAGTTTTCCCAGTGCAAATGCCTTTTAAATGTCATGAATGGCCTAGGATTGCTTCTTCAAGGCCTCAGACTCTGATTAAATTGAATGAAGGCCTAAATCACCAGCCAGTTGCATTGTATTTGGTGGAATCCCGATGAAGGAGAAGTGGTAATGATATCTATATTAATATGCTGTCTTTCATCCAGTTGGGTCCTTCAGTACTGTACAATTTGACTATTAATATGGGAATCACTGCTACGGAATTAAAAACATGACAACTGTTTAAAAGCAACACAGTAAAACTGCTTCATATCCCAAGTCAAGAAGGTGAAAGTGCAAAGGAAAATACCTTATCTGTAGGTACTAAATACCCTAACTAAAATTTAACCAAAATAGCAGGGTTAATTTAAGACTGCAAAATTCTGTATCTTCCATTTTTATGTGAAGTTTTGTTGCTGCCAGGTTGGTCCCAGGATATTGGAGAGACAAGGTGGGTGAGCTAATATCTTTATAAAGTGATGTGTGTGGTTTCACTTTATTTTAGATTTAACAGAGCACTTTTCCAAGGATACAAATGTTGTATGTAATAGACAACATTGTACAATGAAATTACTTTAAATAGTAACTAGAAAAATGAGTTTGAACCTTTCTTTGGATACACATACTCAGGACTTCAGATATTTTTATCATGTGACTTTTACAGTTATACTGGTCTATTTAGTGTCTATCATTTTATTCTGATTTTTTTCCAAAGTACTGCACATGTGTCATTTTGTGTCTCTGAAAGAACAGTTTATGATACACTACTATATGGTAGGTCCACAGAATCCTTGAGGAAAAGTCCCAGCTTTTACAACGGACTGAAAGTATCACCTGGATTTGGGGAAAAAATTATACAAATATAATGTATAATGATGGTCAAACCTCAAAATATCTGAAGATCTGGATGTTTAATGGAAGCTTATCCCCAGTTAGCTAGGGTCTGCAAAACATATTTTAAACGGTTCATTTGTCATCCGTTTTTTATTAAGTAATAAATCTTTTGAACTTTTCTCTCTTGCATTAGTTTTCTGAACGTTTTCTTGTCTTTTTTTTTTTTTTTTTTTTTTTGGTTTCCTCTGTTCTGTTGTATATCTGGTAGAGCTGGTCTGAAAACAGGTTCAGTTCTACGGAAAATTTTGACAAAAGCGATTTTTCCCATTTTTGTCAATTTTCCATGGAAAATTGACTTTTTGGGAAAATATCAAACCAAAATATTTTGACCAAAAGCAAATTACGTTTTGATTTCAAAATGGTGTTGCAATGCCTCATGGAAGCTGTAATTTAAGTGCCTTATGCTCCCATTCCCTTTTATGAGCTGGACTCTCTGGCCAGACTACATTTTTCATCTTCTGTTCTCCACTCTTGATGGCAGAGAGGTGTATGTTCTTTGAGTCCAATACATCATTGGAGATATAGTTGGATTAGAAAGCCTTTTGGTCTTCAGGCATTTGGTCTTTATATGAAAAATCAAAATTTTCCACAGAAAGCAAATGCTTCTCATGAAAAACTTTGTTCAGTTAAAAGCCTAATTTTCTATCCAAACAGTTTCAACAGAAATTTTTCAACTAGCCCTAAGATAAGCTTAGGAGGTTTTTCATGCAGGTCCCCACATCTGTACCCTAGAGTTCAGAGTGGGGGAGGAACCTTGACATGAAAAACCTCCTAAGCTTATCTTTACCAGCTTAGGTCAAAACTTCCCCAAGGTACAAAATATTCCACCCGTTGTCCTTGGACTGGCCGCTACCACCACCAAACTAATACTGGTTACTGGGGAAGAGCTGTTTGGACGCGTCCTTCCCCCCAAAATACTTCCCAAAACCTTGCACCCCACTTCCTGGACAAGGTTTGGTAAAAAGCCTCACCAATTTGCCTAGGTGACTACAGACCCAGACCCTTGGATCTTAAGAACAATGAACAATCCTCCCAACACTTGCACCCCCCCTTTCCTGGGAAATGTTGGATAAAAAGCCTCACCAATTTGCATAGGTGACCACAGACCCAAACCCTTGAATCTGAGAACAATGAAAAAGCATTCAGTTTCTTACAAGAAGACTTTTAATAAAAATAGAAGTAAATAGAAATGAAGAAATCCCCCCTGCAAAATCAGGATGGTAGATGTCTTACAGGGTAACTAGATTCAAAAACATAGAGAACCCCTCTAGGCAAAACCTTAAGTTAGAAAAAAGATACACAGACAGAAATAGTTATTCTATTCAGCACAATTCTTTTCTCAGCCATTTAAAGAAATCATAATCTAACACATACCTAGCTAATTTATTTGAGCATGAGCTTTCGTGAGCTACAGCTCACTTCATCGGATGCATACCGTGGAAACTGCAGCAGACTTTATATAGACACAGAGAATATGAAACAATACCTCCTCCCACCCCACTGTCCTGCTGGTATAAGCTATTACCAGCAGGACAGTGGGGTGGGAGGAGGTATTGTTTCATATTCTCTGTGTATATATAAAGTCTGCTGCAGTTTCTATGGTATGCATCCGATGAAGTGAGCTGTAGCTCACGAAAGCTCATGCTCAAATAAATTGGTTAGTCTCTAAGGTGCCACAAGTACTCCTTTTCTTTTTGCGAATACAGACTAACACGGCTGTTACTCTGATACCTAGCTAGATTACTTACTAAAAGTTCTAAGACTCCATTCCTGGTCTATCCCCGACAAAGACCAGTATATAGACAGACACAAGACCCTTTGTTTCTCTCCCTCCTCCCAGCTTTTGAAAGTATCTTGTCTCCTCATTGGTCATTTTGGTCAGGTGCCAGCGAGGTTACCTTTAGCTTCTTAACCCTTTACAGGTGAGAGGAGCTTTCCCCTGGCCAGGAGGGAGTTCAAAGGGGTTTACCCTTCCCTTTATATTTATGACACATGTAAATACCTACCAGCCCACATATACAGCTTTTCTTCCACCCATATCCTTAAACACATGGCCTCAGGTTCCCTTTCCTGTTCAAGAAGAGATGCAGACTCCTTTCCCTAATTATCAACTCATATGCACAGCTTCCCCCTATATTTTCTAATACTCAGACAGCTTTCTGACTCTGTCATATATGAGATTTATTCCTGCCCCCAATTCTTGTGCACTGTTTGTGTGTGTCTCATGCAACCTTAGTCCAGAGGTTCTGATCCCTGTCTTGCTTCTCCTCCCATCCAAAAAGATGGGTGGCAGACTGTTTCAGCACTTGGTGGGGAGGGTCACTAGGGAAGCACGTAAGGGAGTTTCAGAAGGAGGTAGGAGCATTTTTATTTTTGCTTCCTGTTCAATTTGAGCAACAGATTCGTGTGGAAGAAAAGTTGGGTGTGGCAGATTCCCTTCCAACAGTTGTGCATTTGACATAGTGTCTTAAGGACTCCTCCTTTCATCTATATGCAGAATATTGACCACTACTTATGTGCATTCTGTGCGTGGAGATTTTGTGCTTGCTAATCGGCATAAACCTGTATCCATAAACTAATCCCCTCTGCCCCAGTCCTAAGAAACTCCCTCTACACAAATCTATTTAGAGCCAACATAAATATTCCCATTGTTTTGCCTTCACTATTTCACACAGACCAACCAAGGGGCTAAAAGTGTGAAGATTTTTCCCACCTGGAATATGACTTCAAGGAAATAATAAAAGGAAAGAGATTAGCATTTTGTTAATCTCAGTTCTTGTAGGTTCTGATCCTGCATGTTGAAGTCAATGGGAGTTTTGTGGGGGAAAGGCCTGTGGGACAAGGCTACTTCGTGCATATCTTTTCAAATTACTTTTCATGTAAAAAATAAAAAGGATGGTACTTATTCAGCAACATCTGATTCCAGTTGGTGCTGTTCAATATGAATTCCTTCATATAATGGCTGCAGTTAAGTACTGAATGAACAGACCATAAATCATGCTAAAAACACATCTAAGCATTGGTAGTATGTCCTCATGTTTTATGCAAATGATGCAGATAAAGGTTCATGGGCTTTTAGGTGACCAAAACTAATGTTGACAGAGATTATAATATAGAGAAAAGGGATTAAAGCAAGACAGGCTCAATTTATGAATGTTAACATTATCCATAAGTTGTTTTGCCCACTTTGACTGTATCAAGCAAATGGTCAGAACTGGTGAAGGAGACAAATGCAATTTGTCTTTTCCAAGGCTGCTGATGTATTAGCTGACAACGTGTTCACCTGAGATTGTCAGATTTCTGGGTTATTTTGAATAGATGAAGATAATACTACATTAGCCAATAAATTCTCAGAATGTGGAGGACGGTGAGCAGAAGAGACCTGATATGGAGTTCTGTAAAGAAGACCGACTTTAAGGCCAGAAAGAACCATCATGATCATGACCTTCTGCACACTGAAGGCCACAGAACCTCCTTCACCCACTCCTGTAGTTAGGCCCCTAACCTCTGGCTGAGTTACTAAAGTCCTCAAATGTTGATTGAAAGACTTCAAGTTACAGAGAGAGACTCTACCCTTTAATCAGGTTTAAACCAGGAAGTAACCTGTCCCCCATGCTGTGGAGGAAGGCAAAAAACCCCTAGGGTTTCTGCCTGTCTAGCTTGGGGGGAAATTCCTTCCTGATCCCAGATACTACTGGTGGCAAACAGGGAAGAAAAGAGATTTCAGTACTATGCTGCTAACATCTTACTATTCCAGTGTCCAAAATGCAAGTGCATGTGTCATCCAGAGAGGGGGGGACAGGGAAGATGAAAACAAGAGACCATACTTACAGTTGTCATGGGGGTGGGTAACTGAGATTTCAACTCATTTGTCGCTGCTGCTGCTGCTCATCAGCAACAAGAGAGACAGAAACTTTGGATGTGGAAGTATGTTTCCCTTGACTCTTGTGATATCATGTAACTCACATGGTACATTTTCAACCGAAATATTTCAATTTTCAAATTGTAACTCAATTTTTTTTTATTTTAAATGTACTGTGGGAACCTCCTCCGCTTCCACTCTATTCTATCCTCCCCCCAACCCCGCCCAATTTTCCAACCAACTCGAATTGATGCAACTGATAGGGAAAGTACACCAAGCATAACTGTAGACATAAGTACAGTATACAAGTTGAGCAGCAGACTGGCTCAGAAAAAGAGGACCCTCCTTGATAGCATTCAGACCAGTGGATAAACCATTAGTGTGCACTAGATCAGCCTTATCTCCCGGAATAAGAGCCTGTAGCCTCTTGCAAAGCTGTGTGTGTATGGCCTGGGGGTGGGGAGGGAGAACCTCTGCCAACAACATATTGAAGAAACTGGGCTGCCGTAGAGTGGCAGGTTCATAGCCTTTGACAATGGACTAACGTGTGGAAGACAGTGTGGGGCTGTTGTTTCCTGCATTTACCTTGCTCTGTGCATTGCCCCAGTAGACAGTGAGAGTGACACTCCTCAGTCAGTGGACTTGTGAACTTAACAGGGTTGGGAAAATCTGGTGCTACTTCATGTGGTGCTAGACTGCATGTCCTAACTTTCACTGGGCGCACTGGTGGAGAATTGACTTTCCTACTACATGAAGTAAAAGGGTGATATGGTAGGGTTCCCTACTTCAATCCTGCGTCAGGTTATTAAGCAATGAACAGCTACCCAGCATATGAATGTGTTCCACTTAGGCCTAGAATGACAGCATCTTCAATTTTACACCAGAAGAATGACTCTGTGTGACATTTCTGGGTCTTTCAATGGCATTTCAAAGCTGGCCAATAGTGATGCTGGTATTAGCCAAGTGATACTGGTGATCCAGCAGTATAAGCAATAAACTGCAAGATTGAGCTATGTTGAAGGGTAAACCATAAACTATAGAATTGTATGAACCAGAGTCTTGCAATCTGGCTAAATATGTGTCCCCCACATTCAGAAATACCATGGTTGTTTTCCTGCCTGAGGGAAGGAGACAGCCGTAGGGCCAAATTTAGAGATGAATTGGAGTAAATCTAGAAGGAGTCTTAAATTGTTTCAACTTTAGGCTTTCTTTAGCCCCCTTATCACACATACATCCCCTTAAACTCCTTCTAGACTCCCTTAGACTCATGCACTTACCAACATATAACTGACAACCACCACCACCATTTACATACCTTCTCTGAACGTGGCCCACTTTATCTAAAGAAGTTAATGTTGATTTGACTCGCATGTCGAAGCTCTAGAAGAGAAGACAGTAGCAAGAAAGGTTTCAGAGTAACAGTCGTGTTAGTCTGTATTCGCAAAAAGAAAAGGCGTACTTGTGGCACCTTAGAGACTAACCAATTTATTTGAGCATAAGCTTTCGTGAGCTACAGCATCCGATGAAGTGAGCTGTAGCTCACGAAAGCTTATGCTCAAATATATTGGTTAGTCTCTAAGGTGCCACAAGTACTCCTTTTCTAGTAGCAAGAAAAGCAACTTCCTTTGGCTTGCATCGTCCAGCTCATTGGTGTGTTAATTACACTGATTTGGATTTCCTTATACAGGGGTAGAATGGGTATAAGTAGATCTAAGGGAGTCTCAGTCTAACCAAATCTATAACAAGGTTCTATTAGCATAAGGAAGTCTATCTTTCACACATCCTCTGAATTTGGCTCATAAACTGAGTATTCAAGCATGAGAACTTAAAATTTGCTTTACATAAATATTTGACTAAGTAAAACATGGTAATCAAATATTGGTTGGAAGAAGACACAAAAGAGACCGGACTGCAGGACTGGAAAAGGACAAATGTAGTACCTATCCATAAAAAGGTAAATAAGGACCACCCAGGGAATTATAAACCAGTCACTTTAACTTTGGTACACTGAACGATAATGGAGCAAATAATCAAACAATCAGTTTTTAAGTACCTATAAGATAAGGTGATAAGGAACAGTCAACATGAATTTGTCAAGAACAAATCATGTGAAACCAACTCAGTATCCTTCTTTGAAGGGTAACAAGCCTTGAGAATAGGTTGGAAGCATAGATGTGATAGAGCTTGACTTTAGTAAGGCTTCTGATACTCTGACACATGACCACATAAAAAAACTTGGAAAATATAGCCTAGACAAACTTACTGTAAGGTGGGGGCACAACTGGTGGAATACCATACTCGGAGTAGTGATCAGTGGTTCACAGTCAAGCTGCAAGGGCATATGGAGTGGGGTCCCACAGGACTCTGTTCTGGATATTCAATATCTTCATAAATGATTTAGATAATGGTGTAGAGAGCACACTTAAAGACTGTGTATGATACGAAGCTGGGAGGACAAGCACTTTAGAGGATTAGGTTAGAATTCAAAATGACCTTAACAAACTGGAGAAATGGCCTGAAATAAATAGGATGAAATTCAATAAGGACAAATGCAAAGTACTCCACTTATAAAAGAATAGTCAGTTGCATAAAGGCAAAATGGGAAATGACTGCCTAGGAAAGAGTACTGCTGAAAAGGATCCAAGAGTTATAGTGGATCACAAACTAAATATGATTGAACAATGTAATACTGGTTTAGATAATAATTGGTCCTGCCTCAGTGCAGGGGACTGGATTAGATGATCCAACAAGGTTCCTTCCACATCTACATTTCTATGATTTCTATGAACATGGTTGGAGAGAATTAATTTTTATTTCTGGATAGATACATATTTTTTTCAATAGTCACCGAGCTTTAATTATAAGTAAAAGTTGGAAAATGCTGAAGATTGCTAAAGAAGGAATACAATAAGTTAATTAAGATATTAGACCCCAGGGATTTTGGACAAGAAAAGAGACAAGGTAAAATAAGAATGAAGCAAAACATTGAGTTCTCAAGATGGTGAGCTAACTATAAAAAGCATCAGCAATCAGAAGAACAGGAAAATCTGAATTTATTCAGTGAAAAGACACATTTCTGCAAGCTATAATGAAAGAGAGGGAAAAATTTTTTTACCCATAATCCTAAAAAAAACCTCACCCAAATAAATAAAATAAAAATGGAGAGGCCTAGGCCCGTAGACCTGAACTTGCGGGAAATGTCTTGGAAACCTCCTCTCCCTGTTCATATTCAACAGGTTCTGCCACTCTGTGTCTGATTTGTAGGTCACTTGCTCTATGGTTGTTTACAGGAGCCTTGCACTGAACTTTTACAGTCCTAGGCACAAATATGTTGTCAAAAGAAAGTACATTTAATTTTGGTAAAAAAGATGACTGATACACTGCCTGACTTTGCGGCTTTCTGATTGATATTTGTATAATAGTTTTGTAATGTAAATAAACACAACCGCATTTATAAGCAGCAATATTGGGCAGGAGGCTGACCTTTGTAAAGGATCTGAAATGTGGATGCAGCATTGTCTGAGGACAGTATTTAATCACATGTTGTCATCTGTTTATCTGCCAAGACTGCAAACTAGCTGCTGCTTAGTCTATTGTTTTAGAAACATTTTAAAACCACAGTTTGTAGAATATGGCCTTCATATAATTATCTGTCAATTTAATGTCTTGTGACAGAATACCTCTACATCCATGAGAGATTCTCCCAGCCAGCTAAATCAACTGCACAGAAAATCTGTAAATTTCTTTCTCCAGCATACTTCATAAAAATGAAAGCTGTGACTTGCTCACTATGGCAGTGGATCCATGGAAAAGTTTAATCTGTTAATTGCAGAGTTGGTGGAGAACCTCTGCAGTGATGATTTTTGATGGCAAACCCAAAAGTTCAAGTGTACTTGTGAAAAATTAGCCAATGGTTGCCTTAGAGTTAGAATGTATTGTTAGGACATAACCCAAATCAAGGGGTGGCAAGTTTCTGTGCACCCAAAGAGCATTCTGGGGAAAGAGTAGTCTCTGGGAGCTGCTCTTTTCTCCCATGAGGGAAGTTGTATATCACTGATCTATCCCCTGTGCTCCATCAGCTATGTTCACTGATGCAGTGAGAACACAGAGCCAAGGCTCCACTCATTGCCAGAAGCTGGGAATAGGCGACAGGGGATGGATCACTTGATGTTTACCTGTTCTTGTCATTCCCTCTGGGGCACCTTGCATTGGCCACTTTCACAATGGTCTTTTGGTTTGACCCAGTATGATGATTCTTATGTTCATTCTCTGTTTCTGCCTGCTCGCCTGTCCCAGAAAAGAATATCCACAATGCCCTTTTCTCTGGTGTGGTCAGAACCAAAGTCTGGGTAGCTCACACATAGTGTGAGATATCACATTTTGGTCTAGATGGCCCTGGAGCCCAAGATAAAATCAATCCCTTAGTGGAGTGCAGCACAAAAGCAAATGTGGTGTAGGCTAAACTGCGGCTAAGATCACTGCAACCCTGTGACTGCCGTCTTCTGAGCACGAGCCTTGTTTTGGATCTGGTGAAAACTCTTCATGCCAAAAAGGAGGTTAGTGGAATACATGCAATAAAATGAGTAAGCAATATGATGTGAGACCCTGAATTAGTATCATTTATTTAAAATATTCTTTTAAAGGGATATTGTAATGATTATAAGTTTGTCAAAATATCTGTGGATGTAATTTGTTTGGAAATGGAGAAATTGCTCTAATAGGATAATATATTATATGAACCCAAGCAAGAGCAAGCTTCTTGAATCTTAATGAACTGGTTTTTACTGGGAGACATTACGCTTAAAGTAATGTGTATATATCTGTCAAGGTGCTGCCAAATTAAATTCAAGGATTGCTTCTCAACTTCAGTGAAAGCAAGCGGTTTCTATTCATTGGCATCATCTGCAGGATTGTCTTTTTGATCATCTTCCAGCCTAGTCCCCACACTTGCAATCTGATCTGTGCGGGCAGACTCCTGCACTTGTGTGGTGCCCCATTGATTTCAGCAGGACTCTCTCGGGGTGCAGGTATTTGGCTCTGCAGAACAGCTAGCAGAATCAGGGCCTAAGATCAGAAGTAATAGGAATACCTGGAAAATGCTAAGTATGGTGTTTGGGTTCTTAGTGTGATCCTTCCCCCCGGGTATTTTGCATGCGGTCATATTTCTATACTTACTTTTTTATGAAACATAATATTATATGTCTTCATTTCTCAACCAAAGTAAATATTAGTAACTTATATAAAAGATTCTACATTTTTGTTCATTCAGATTTTCTTTATATGGGCAGTTTGCATGCAAAGGCTACCATTAGACTCTGGTAAACCAGAAACTTTGGATGCAGAGCCAAACTAAACTTGGCACTGTAAGTCCAAATAAAAACTGAGCCACTAGAGCTGACTGTACATATATGAAAATGAAAATAAGTGATATTTATGTATAAGGTCCCTTCGGCCTTCAGGAAGTAATGCCAGAATATACTTTCTGGTCAGACTGTTCTTAATTTCTACATATATTCCTGATAGTTCAGAGTGAGGGCAATCAAACATTACTTTGGAAAAACTGAATGAGCAAGCTGCCTTATTGATGTGTTATGGTATCAAGTTACTATTGGTATTCATTGGGACGTCCAAATGATGCATGAGTGTATTATGCAGAGCATCGTAAATAAGGGCCAATGGAACTCCAGACAAAAACATCCAGATGGGCCATCACCATACATATCATACATATTCTGTGCCACTTCTTCAAGCTTGTTAAAGCATTTATTGATATGATCTATGGTATTCTTCAGCCTTTAATACCGTATGCCTTTGTGTTATGAGACAAGTCATAAACACCTCAGAAGGAGAAAGAAGCAATAATATATAGTATTAGAAGTATCTAAATATTACGTAAGCAAACTGTGTTCTGTAAATAATGTCATATTTTAATATCTGGTGATTTGTGGTCTGCCACGTCTGGAAAAAAACTCGGGTATTGATATGCATTGACATCCACAGCAAAACTGCAATGAACTTTAGTGGCAGCTGGACTGGTCCCAAATGTCTTACACCTTATAGATTGAGGGGTGGACTTCTGGCTTTTTAATGGTGTATGGCTTCTGATTCTATCCCTGATGGGGGGGTTGCCTTTTGAGATACTGGACCTTAAATCAGAATATTGCCTTTCCTCAGCCTTGTGCCAATATAATTCTATCAGCATTTTTTGGAGTGGAGGAGAGATTTTTTTTTTCAAGCCATTTTAAAAAAAAATTGCATCTGTATGAAGACAGAGGATGTAATTTAAAGAGCTGAGTGCATGAGAGGAGATCAGAATGGATGATAAATGCAATTTATCACATGGGCAGCAACACTCTATTTGTAATCTGTGTGACATTTTATATATGCATATTATAAATTAAATTATTTAAAAAGTGAGTTATATCCTCAGCTGGTATAAATCTACCTAGCTGTATTGGCTTCAATGGAGCTGTGCTGATTTACACCACCTGAGTCTCTGGCCTAATATGTGGCAAGCCCGAAGAATGAGATATTCAAATAACAAAAACAAGGTTTAGTGACAGTTAAGGTTAAAGTCAGGACAACTCAAAGTCTTGTAAGGATGAATATAACCAGTGAAGGGGAAAGTCGTCTTCAGCATTCCTTGCCACCTTGACATTGTCTAAAACCCTTTTGTGTCACATTCAAATCCTCCATAAGGCACTCACTTCTATCCCCAGTATGTATTGAAAAGCAGCATATTTCCAAATTTCATCCAACTAGCTCTGTCACATGCTCCCACTATGCTGTCAAGAGATCCCTGTCTTCCTTGAGGGCAGCTTGGCTTTACTCCCATTGGGAAAAATGAGAATCACTGGCCATTTTGAAAGAAAACACTTTAAATGCAGGCACCTGTGGCCTCAGTTTCACTAAGTACAATAGGACAATGGCTCCGATTTTGAAAGAGGGCAGTTCTTCATGGAACTGTCTGTAAAATACCATTATTCATCATTCTCTTGTGAAGAGACTTTCAGTTACGAAGATAATGGCAAAATATGACTATTAATCCTGTGGGAGGTGGGGAAATCTTCAAATATAGCCAAAATTTCATCGAGTTTTACTATATGGAAAATTTGAAGAATGTGTATTACTCTGCTGATAAT
The DNA here is from genome assembly GCF_965140235.1 of Caretta caretta. Lineage (NCBI taxonomy): Eukaryota > Metazoa > Chordata > Testudines > Cheloniidae > Caretta > Caretta caretta. Next base: position 169,465,732 of record NC_134206.1, read on the forward strand.
TCAAGATTTTTTTAAAAAGATTGGATGCAGGTTGCTAAACTTCTGAAGGGACCTATTTAAAATTAACATTAACTCAAAAACTAATCAGTTAACTTGTGACTACTCAGAAAATACATTCAGCACTCAAAACATAGGTGCTTTAATTTTGAAAGGGATACACTGTAATATTCATATGTAACACAATTGTTGAATCCTTGATGTCTGTGCAAAACACAGCTAACTCTTAATAATGGAAACATGACCATCACTTCTATTATATTTGTGAACTGTATTAATAGGATGCTTTGAAAAATCTTACAAAGCAAAGTTCATATAATCCATTTTAGACAACCATCATTCCTTATATGTACGTTTCATGAGAACCAAGAGGAGAACTGTCGTGTGATTCATTTCTTAAATTTAGAGTGATTCATTTCTTATCTGGCTCATGTAGGAACACATAAGACTTACAATATTGACTTTAATGGGAGAAGTTCAAGACCATAAATTTTGAATTTAATAAAAAATGCATGGTTTTACTAAAGTTACAGGAAATAAATCAACACATGCTTAGGAAGCTCACACTTATACATACGTTAGCAATCATGAAGTCTTTTCTCTAGATCTTAAATAAATTGGACTTGCTAACCTCATACTTGTGTATATATAAATAGGGAATAATATTGTTTCAATTGTTGCAGCTTGTGATTTGTACAGTAATAACATGAGTACTATTCCGTATTAATGTAACAAAATTTCCTAACAAGGAGAGCTTAGCAAATATGGTTTTAGTTTGTTTCAGACTGCATTTGTGCAAAAAGCCAGCCAGCCAGCACTAATTCATACATATTATATGGCTATAGATGTCTTATGCTGTGCAGCATGACAATGCAAGGCTAAATGGAAAAGATTTTTTTTAAATGGATGCCTAAAGTTATGTTCCTAAGTCCATATGGAGGTGTATAAATAAATGACCTGATTTTCAAAAGTTCTGAGCACCCAGAGACTCTCGTTTAAGTCAATCTGAGTTGTGCATCATTAGGGACGGAAGGATTGGAGCCTTCCTTTGTTCAGGAGGAGGTTATAAAGCATAATCCAAAGAAGCAATGTATCTATACCATAATTTGGGTATCTGTTCTCATTTTTCCATTTGATGCAACGTAAATATTTTTGAAAGCATGAATTTTAGACAGACAGCATTGGGAGAAAATGAGTTAAAGTCTTAGGAATTTGTTTATGCAAACATATTTATATTCAGCTTCCAAAATGATCTTTTTCATACCTTATGAAATCAAACAACATACCTCAAGGGGGTAATATACTGGAGAATGGAAAACATCAGGTGCAAAAGAATATTTAACAAAAATTGTTCACAGTCATTCATTCTCATCTCAGACTTCTCAAATTGGTGAATTCCAAATGAAAATTCTTCTCTCTCTCTCTCTCTTTTCCTGTCCCCCATCCTTATTAAAATGTCACTTTATAGAAAATACTCTCACTCACATAATGTGCTCCACCAGGAAACTGCAGGAACACTTTTAGCACAGGAATTTACAAATACGAGAAATTATGCAAGCCTTGCATATGCAGAACTCCCAACATAGTTCATGGGAGTTCAGCATGGAAAGGATTTGTAACATTGAGCCATAAGGGATTTTTTTAAGTGTACTGTAAAATTCTGTTTCCCCAAACTGCTACAATAATGCTGCAGTTGTGATCACTGGAGGAAGGGACTTGAGCTGCCCATACTTTCAGGACCTGTCTTGACTGGCAATAAGAGCATGATTTTCAGTTGTGTTAACTAAGTTGAGTTAGCCTACATCTTGATGGGACTTTTCTATCATTTAAGCTAACGTGATCTCTTGTTATCTGGCCATGTTTTAGCCTATGATTTATTCCTCCACATACACCCAGAACAGACCAACTACGTTAAACTTTGTGGCACACTCGTAAGATCATCTATTTGAATGGACATTTGGGAAGAGCTGGGGTTTGAAGGGCCTTGTGATCTTTGTGATTTGGAGGGTGGCAATGAAGTGGGGTTATTCTTAGTGTGGGTAGAACTGGCTATTGCACGTAGTGCTGCTGTAGTTGCTATGGGTTGTGTTGTTAATGGTTTGTCAGGATGCCAATAGCCCAGAAGAGACTACAGGTCTAACACACCTCTTGTCTATTAAAATTAAAGTAAATAAAATTATTATGGAGGCACCAGTCACAGCTCCATTGTTAAGGTTGAGAAATACAGTATATTTTCCCAAAAATTACTGTACTCACCCTTTGAATACAAAATGAATATTCTGAGAATTTATAAACAGATTGGTTAGTTAATTTGATTTCATTTTAAAACGGGTCCTTGAGGAAATTTAGAGGTCTGAACCAGAGCTTTGTTTTACCCTGAATGATGGAATAACACAGACTCTTTTAACTGTGTGGGAAGTCTGAGAACTCACTGAAATTTTGTGACTAGGCTATGTTTTGAAGAAGTTAGGTTGTAATTAAGCTGAATTGTTAGTTATACCTAGGGCTAAGTGAACAGGTCAAGTCACCCATAACTGGGTCCACTGCAACATTAGGAATAATTCACCCACTGACCGCCCTTTCTTGAAAGTCAGTTTCCATGTTCCATTTCTATTGGTTATTATGAGTCAATGACATGAGATTGGACTCTTTTTTGTCAAGAGTTCTGACTGATAGCTGACTTGCCCCATAGAGTCATTATTCCTGTAAAGTCCCTCATGACAGCTTGAGCATCACTTTTCTGAAACCTCTCCAAAGCACTGCTACTTCAGCTCCATTGTGCATCCAGACAGAATTACCAGGGAAACTGAAGCAGGAGCATAGAGGGAGCTTTCAAAGTACAGAGGCATTGGGACTCAGGGACTGCACCTCTCAGCTCTTTTTTTCACAGTGCCAGTCCCCCTAACAGTCTGTTTCCCAAAGACAGCTCATCTCTCCTTTGGGCCCACACACACATCACTGATACTTTCTGTCAATCCCCTCTACCCAGCCTCAATCTCTCCTATGAGGCCGTGTTCCAGAGCAGTGGAAAGCAGTCAGAACATACTGGTGAATCTGGCTTTAAAACTAAATGGGTGAGTGGATGTGTGGGTACTTCTATATAATGTATATTATAATGATCTAACTGATCTTCAAATCATGAGAGACATCACCTATAACATTATTTGGGGGGTTTGTGTAGTATTCATGTATGAAATTTTTAAAAAAAACCTAGACAAAACTTAATTGAGATGGAATTAAGGTGTTTACAGAAGGGTAAAATCTATTTTAGGGATGTTGTAATTATCCCCAAGACAAGCATTACAAACCCAGGAAATTTGGTGTTAAGGTCACTCTCTAACAAAAAAAATGGAAACACACTGAGATGCAGAAATGTCGTTAAGGCACCTAAATGACCATAACGCTGCTCTGAACAGTGCATTCTAAACAACCCAGGTGGACAGATAGGTGGGAGAAAAGTAGTAGCAGTCGCACCCCCTTTTACAGGTGGGGAACTTAGGCACAGAGATATGTCCTAGGTTACCCAGGAAGTCTGTGGCAAAACCAGAAAATGAACCCAGATCTCCTCCTATGTCCCAGTCCAGCCCCTTATCCACAAGACAATCCATTCTCCTATTCTGCCTATAGAGCGCAGGAGCATTGGAGAGTCTTTCTAGAGTATAATGTTCAGTATATGCTGTGAGTGAGGAGGAAGGAACTCAACAAGACCTGGCAATAAATCCTTCCCAGCTATATAATAAAAACCCAATGTCTTGTCTGTAACTTAACATAAATCAACAGATTTTCTTAGTTAGTTACATACCCCTACAGATGTGTGTGGTATGTTGTAAATACTCATGTTCCACTAATGATGTTGGAGTCTTCTTATGAAGAACAGTTCTTGAGAACACAAGGGATCAGGTCATGAGAGAGATTTATAGCTCAAAACCCTGTTGAAGATTGCTCTATATATGTATACTGTATGTACATACCATATTTATGTAAATATAACATTCTTTCCATGGGAAAAATGTTTGGAATGTGCTTTTCTTCATAAAGAAAACATCACCCAATTCATCAATCTTCTCCCCTCCTCTCCTGGGTAATTGGTCCTTTCTGTGTTACATTTTGCAGAAGGTCATAATCCAAACAAAAAGTGGAGTTGCCATGAAAGGAGAAATTCCAAGCTTTAGCACATAAAGCATGCTCAGAAAAAGGTTTAAGTGTTTTCCAAAAGAAAGGGGCAAAAGTTACTTGAGCATAAGAGAGCAATAAATCAAACGTGGAAATACACACAGGCTCACGCACACATATGTACATCAGGATTGTTGGCTCGTCAGTTACAAGTGAAAAAATTATGATTAACTAAAAGAGAAAAAGATACGACATATCCTTTCAAATGGTATTTTAATTGGAAAGCCTACTTGTAAAGTCTCTGAGTCAGAAAAGTGTCTTTATTCAGGATAGCACTCGAGCACATGCATCAAAATAAGTGTGTGCTTAAATGCTGCCTGGAATAAGGAGGGAAGTAAGTATCTGCTTAAATGTATTACTGAACCAAGACCAAAAAGTGAAAGGCATTATTCCACTGGGCAAGAACAAAGGAAAGTTCAATACATTTCTGAAAAGAGATCACTTTCCTCCAATTTATCATTTCCCTTTTCCTGCAGTGACTGGACTGCTTGCTCCGTGTTAAATTTAATAAAGTGTTTGGAAATCCAGTTCTGAGTGGGGTCACACAGAGAGACAAATCCAAGCTCCAAATATGTCATTATGACAGAAAGTTTTAAACATTTTTTAGAATGAAGGAGAATTTACTATTGCCCTAGGAAAGGGGTAATTTATATATAAATTGATAAATTATATATGTTTGCAGAAGGAATTTTTCTGTTTTGTATTGTTGGTCGAGAAAACTTACCACCTATTCTGCCATACCAAGCACGCTGATTGGCTGTGCAACTATTTGTTGTATATATGGTATTATAGGGGCACATGGAGCCTTACAAGTACAGCTGGTCGGAAAACAGAATTTCCATCTAGGGGGAAATTCTGACATGTCAAAATTGTCTGCAGAATGGAAATTCTGAAAAACAATTATAATGTGGAGATATTGCATTGTCTTAATTTGATAACATCAAACATAATATTTCATACTAAATATATAATTTTATACACAATTTAATATAATGTTAAAAAAAAGTTTTTACCTTAACAAAAAAGTTTATCAAAATGGAACATTGACATTACACTAAACAAGACAGTTGAAACAATTTGTTTTTATGTTTCCTGCTAAAAATTTAGTCCGCTTTGATACATTCCTGTGAAATGTTTCTATTTTGACTAAATTGCATTTCTCAACAGAAAACTGTTCCTTTGAAAAATTTCATGACCAGCTCTGCTTCTAAGTATTTAAGAAGATAATGTCCCAACCCAAAAAAGATTGCAGGATCAGGCCACTTATTGCGGGGAAGGGATAGCTCAGTGGTTTGAGCATTGGCCTGCTAAACCCAGGGTTGTGAGTTCAATCCTTGAAGGGGCCATTTAGGGATCTGGGGCAAAAATTGGGGTTTGGTCCTGCTTTGAGCAGGGGGTTGGACTAGGTGACAGTCCCTTCCAACCATCATATTATATGATTGTAAAGACTCATGCTCATGCATAACTTTCAGTACTGTGAGTTGTTCCATTGACTTTAGTGGGTCTATTTCTATTACCCCCTATATTTGATTATTTTACATATTTATAGGGAATGTGTTGCATTAGAGTCTGGGCATCATTATGTAATTTAAACTATACAAAATTATCCCTCAGCTGTATACTGTACATCACCATCCTTCATCAACCTTCCTTAGAGGGGAAAAAACAAACTCAGAAGATTTGTGCTTCTCTATATAAACTGCTTGTCATTTTCCCTTTCATTCAGTGACCTGTGTAACCCAAAAGACAATGTCTCAAGTGAAAATAGACATTATGCTGATTCGGAGACCACAGTTTTAATTAACTTATATAGGTGCTTCTCTATGACTTTGATTGTTTTCATATTAACCAAGTTCTGATGTAATAGTGTAACTGTATTTCATATTTGTAAATCCTGTTTAGCCAACAGTAGCTGTATTATGTCAAGGCTTCAGTAAAACATGGGATAGAGCATATCTTGAAATTTTGCATTATTTTCTCCTAATATCCTTTCATTTCCTCAGGTATTAATTGGCTTCCAAACTAAACTTCTAAAGGCTTACTTAGGGGGAATATCAGCCAAAAATTCTTTACCTTCTAGCAGCTGTTTGGTGGTCTATGTGAAATGAGGTGGCATTGTTACTGTTTCTAGTGGACAGGAGACATCTGTATTACAAAGAGTATTGGAATGATCACCCCTGTTAGCCTCAGCAGCGTGCTAAGGAATGACTAAGCTTTGTTTCCCAGGTTGAATATCATTTTATGTTCTATCTCTATTATCAAACATGGTATATTGTAGGACTCACCCAGTCATTTTCATCTCCACCTCTACACTTGAGTTTCATAGAAATTCATTAAAACTATTATGCATACACCATTAAAACATCCCTCTATATTGCCTAGTGCTTTACCGGTAAACACTTTGGGAAGCAGACAGTTATTGTCACTCCACCTAGCTCAGAACTCACACTTCCATTCCTGAGGTGATTCCACCAAAATAGGGTTGAAGCACTTTGCAAGACAGCGTAAGGGAACTCTGTGGCTAAACAGAGGAATTCAACTGGCATCTGTCCTGAGCAGTAAGGAGAAAAGTGAAATACAGTAACCCCTCGGGAGCTAAGCCATTTTCTAGGTATAGCCTAGCAAAAGAGAACTGGGGCGGTGGGGTGGGACCACAGCGTCTCTTGCCCCCAGGGCCTTGGCAGGGGCCACTGATATCCTCCAGCTCCCCAGAGCTGGAAGAGCTCTCTGCCCCTGCCACATCGGCGGGGCTTGAGGTGGGATCCAGGGACCGGGTTCACTACAGCCCAAGGTTTGGTATTGTGAAGGGCATTATAGTGATGGTATATTGTATGAAATCTTTGTCTGTATTGCTTATGAGATCATTTTAAATTATCCACATTTATTTCCCCCCATATGTTGTTCTTAATTTACTATTTTATTATCATAGTAACGAGGTGGTGGATCAGGACCCCATTGCAGTAGACACTGTACAAATACAGCAAGAAATGCTTCCTGACCAACAAAGCCGGCAATCTAAGTATCGGACAAGAGACAACTGATGGATACAGACAGACAAATGGGGGAGGACATGAAAACAATATTGACCAGCATGATGATAGGCATTGGTTTCACTTAGTTGGCCAGCAGCCTAACTAATTCTGGACAGCATTGTGGCAAAGGAGAGGTGGTTTTTTTTAAGGAGGGATTTGAAGGTGGATAATGAGGTAGGTTTATGGGATGCTTCTCCTAATCATGAGGGGCAGCATGGAAAAAAAAGCACAAAAGTGCTTCTTTGAAAATGTACAAGTGGGCAGAGGAAGCTGGCATCATGGGCCAACTGGAGATGGGAATCAAAATCTCAATAGTGATTGGGAGATGATAGGGGCTAGGGGTTGGCTGTGAAGGGCCTTGAAAATGAATACAAATAGCTTCTGTTTGATACAATAGGGAAAGGGGAGCCAGTTGTTAAATGTGATCGTCATTGGTATTTAACTGGAAAAAATTGACAGCTATTTCGTATTTAGAGGACTATGAAAGAAAGGCCCTGATCCTGCAAACAAGCACACAAGTAACTTTCCTCATATGAGTACTCCCACTAAAGTCATTCGGGAAGATTTTTAAAGGCACAAAGGGAAGTTAGGTATGTTCAACCACTGGGAGGCGTTCACAGACAAAGGGCTGTTCTCATGGGATGGTCTCTATCTGAGTAGGGAGGGAAATAGACTTTTGGGATGGAGTTTGGCACAACTGTTTAAAAGAGGTTGGCACTCGGAATTCGGGGGGAGATGGTTGGGAAATGCTCATATAATCTTCACGCCTAATTCTAATATAGAGCTGGAGGAAAATCAAGTAGATACAGAAATGGAGAAAGGGACAACAGGGTAGAAGAATGGACATTAAGAGGAAAGATGGTCAATACCAGTGACGCTAACAAGTAAGCAATAGTGGCAGTGACTGTACTTTAATTGGGCAAGGAATCTGGGTGAAGCAAAGCAGAGAACAGCTACGATCTCTGTACACCAATGAAAGGAGCCCAGGTAACAAAATGGGGGAACTGAAACTACTGGTGCAGGAAGTGAAACCAGATATTCTAGAGATAACAGAAACATGGGGGAATAGTAGTTCATGACTGGAGTACAGGTATTGATGAGTATGTGTTGTTCAGGAAAGACAGAAATAAAGGTGGTGGAGTAGCATTGTATATTAATGATGAGGAGGACTATAAAGAAATTAGAAGTGATGGAATGGATAAAACAGAATCTGTTTGGGACAAAATCACTTTGGTAAAGAGAGCTACCAGAGACTCCACTGTGAGAGTGCTTGGGGTATGCTAGAGACCCCCAGGATACAATTTTGTTATTAATAGATACCTCTTTAACATTTTTAATTAAATAAATGCTACTCGGTATTGTGTGATTATGGGAGATTTAATTTCCCAGATATAGATTGCCATGTGCTGCTACTAATAAGGGTAGGGCCCAGATATACTTGGATATGATAGCTGACAGATTTCTTCATCAAACCAACAAGAGGTGATGCCATTTGAGATTTAGTATTGGGGAGGATCTCCTAGAAGAACTGGTTGTAGAGGATAATCTTGGTTCGAGTGATCCTGCTCTAATTCAATTTAAACTAAATAGAAAGATAACTCCATTCCAAGAAAAAAAAATTTGTTTAAGGAAAGTAATTAACTGGGATCTGAAGGGAGAGAGAGAGAGAGAGAGAGAGAGAGACTTTACCATATCTAGCTGCTTGCATCTTTTGTTGAGTTCACTGTGGGCCAATGGAGGATTAGCCATTGGACAAACAGGGCCCGTGCCCAGGGGCCCAGCCAATTGGGGGGCCCCCAGAAAAAATGAGCATCCCCGCATCTTGCTCTGCTCTGCCTGCCCAGCGCTCCTGCTGGGAAGTGGGGCTGAGGTGCGGGGGCTTGCCCTGCTCCCCCTACCCACCCAGCGCACCTGCTGGCGAGTGGGGTCAGGGGCTTGCTGGGGGGCACTGGGTGGGGGAGGACTGCAGGTGGAAGGGGTGGCAAGGGGCCCCCACTTGCTCTGGCCCAGGGCCCTACAAACCCCTAATCTACCTCTGGTGTGAGCTGCTGATGCTTAGCAATTTCAAAAATCATGCCACTCTTTTAGGAGCCTAATTATGGATTTAGGAGACTAACTTTAGGCACTGTTACAAAGTCCCAAGCCTGTATTGGTGGGTCCTGTGCTTCTGGGTTGTTTCAGTGGCCTCAGAAACTCGATAAGGCCCTGATGTGACCTCCCTTTCTCAGTGTAGCGGCAAGAGTCACAGCCTATTGAGTTACTTTCATCACCGGCCAGTATGGGTGATGGGAAGGGGGTATACCCCACAGTCTCTGTTGCTCTGTAGAGCTCAGCAAGCAGAGTTCAGCTTCCTGCCTGGACCGAGTCCTGCTTCCCTTCTCCAGAGGAACTCTGTAGAGTATGGGGTGGGGGGAGAACCCGGGCCGACCCTCTCCTCCAGGTTCCAGCCCAGGGACCCTACTGGTAGCAGCTGTTGGTGGTTTTCCCTTCACCACTGACATGGCTTTGATTCTGTGGGCCACTTCCCCCATGGTCCCCTTTTCCTAGCTTCACCCTTAGCTCAGGATTCAGCAGTGCTTCCTCTCCTCCAGCTCTTTTCACCTCAGCCTCCTGGAGGGCACTGGAAGGAGAGCTTTTAAACAGTATAAGTGGGACCTTGATTGGTTCCAGCTGTCTCCATTAGCCTAAGGGCCTTAACTGGTTAATTGGTGTCAGGTGTCTTAATTGGCCTGGAGTAGTCTTTGTTTGGCTATCCAGGGAACAAGGGCCTGCTCATTCTGAAGGTTGATATACCTGCCTTCCAGCACTTTCTTATGTTCTTCTGGTCTGAATCTGTCACAGCACCTATACCTGAAAATCTTTGCCAGGTCTTGTGGTAAAGGCTGTTCCTCCAGCACTCAACAACAGGAAGTGGATTACTGTTTAAAATTAATGTTGGATATGGCCTCAAACTAAACTATATTGAATATTCAGATTATAATTTATTTGTAGACTGGTTCAAATAAATACTTCCCTCCCTACCTCTAAGTGTTTTCTTCCCCTGGCAGGTCCGCTCACTCTTCTGATGTCACATAGAAATCAGCAATAGGATTCAGCATATCTGTTAATCTTAAGCTAAATTTGTGAGTGGTAATGCACATGGTTACTTGAAAAATGCCACATGAAATATCATCTTGACAGAGATTTGCCCAAGGCTACATTTACCAAAAAAAAAAAAGAGAATGAGCCATGATAAATCTGAACCTGTTTTGGCAAATCTATACTTAGGTGCCATGTTAACTGGAGAATAGTTGAGATCATGGAGATGACTGCTTCATGAAGTCAAAGTAAAGTAAAGGCTCTTGTTTTATCATGGCCTCATCCTGCTATTCATGGCTATTTGGAGACCTGCTATCTAGTTCACAAGGTAATCCTGAGTCTGCTGAAAGAAATAAACTGCCTTTTCAACAAGCATGAATTTAATACCCATGCTTACCAAATAAAACCATCAGTTGACATGAGAGAGTCTACAACAATCCTCTACAATTCCTCCACAATCATTCAGCCACTAAAGATGATGACTCTGTTCACTAAAGCAATGACTTACTGTTATCTAGCATGCTCTGACACATGCTTATAGAGTTCAGATGGCCCTGGTGGTGCATAATAATGAGCATATTTGGCAAACCACCCACTTCCATATCTAATTTAATAAAGCTAGTCTTTGAGCCAAAGTAGTGCATAAATATATTAGCATAAAAATGATATGAAGATAAGTGAACAAATACCACATGAATGCCATAGTTAACTAGATGCCATTCCAAAAAGCATCTGTCTCAGACACTGGAAATGGCTTCTGAAAAGAAACTGCTCTTTGTATCTCTGAGTTGAACAAAGATCGGATAGCACCCAACATGCTATCAAATATGAAAGACTGAACAAGGGTGGAAATTCAGAGCCATGCCGTAATTTATAGGCTGCCTGAGCTTACTTATCCACAATTTTCTAACAATCAACAATATTACACATTCTATTAGATAGGCTTACATAATCAGCGCTCATTTAAGTCACAAAGGGCGAAGTGATGCGCAGGTTCCCCTTTACTCAGGCAAGTTCCCAATGGTACTGAGGCTATGGAATGATTACTATCCTTAAAAACAGCCATGGGGGGGCCTTTCGTAAAGCAGGTGACACACACTGGTGAGCACTGGGAATAGCTGTATGATCAATGAACTGGCAGTCATACACTATGGGGGAGATTTGCAAAAGTGCCTTTAGGAGAGTTTACCATCTGCTACATATCACTGCTGACATACCATTCAAAGCTATGAGACTGTAATGAAAAAGGATCCTGTAATCATACTTTCATTTGTATTATAGCAACACCTCTTGTAACCATTCTAATTTTCCAGAGTGAAAGGTCACTCCTCAAAATGTCAGGCCCCATTTCACTTAAATCACTTCCAAACTGCTATGAAAACCCAAATAGAGAATTGTTTGTTTAATTACTGTAAATCTAGGTAATATAATATGTCAAAGAGATTTATTTCCCCTGTCTTAGGTCAAAAATATTGAAGGAAACAAAAATTGGATGAGAATACCCATATTTTATTTTACTCTGCGATCGACTATGGTTTTATTTATTTGGAATGAAGCAAGTAACTCATTCATTTAATCCGCCAGTAGCTGGACTATGGAGGAATACTAATAAGGCCTCACAAAATTGCAGACGGACTATTTGAGACATTCTGGAGTCAATCAGCAAGGAGCTCTGAGACATTCTCTAGTTAATCAACGAGGAGTCAAATATGCTCTACATCTATCTCTATTGGTTTTTTTATAGAGAGGTTAGTTTCTGTTCATGCTTATATTGCGCTTTTGTAACTCACACAATGCATGACTTTCTCTACCCTTTCCTTATCTGTTCTCTTGGTAGTGTCAGACCTCAGGGGGTTTCTGCAGAATTGGCCTTCAGGATAATGCTTAAGCCTTTTATCACTTCTTTTTACTGCCCTCGTCTTTTCTGGTGTTTAAACTCTCCATTTGCTTTAGTGAAGTTTTCCAGAGACAAGACATTTGGGGCTCTTTTCTGTTTTTTTTTCTTTTACAAGGAGCTTGCTTCCTTAGTACTGTAGGTTTTGCCCATCTCTGAAAGTTCCATAAAATACTTTCAAAATCATCCCAGGAATTGACACTACATTCCTAGCTAATCAAAATCCTTTCATTCCAGTAGATAACATTTACTTTAAAACTATATGAGTGCCATATTCTTGCTGACAAAGCCCTAAACTTTTTAACAGTGGGTTAATCTGATCTAGTAAACAGTTTATTAAATTTACATTTGATTTGGGTAAATTATGACAGAGTGTTTTTGAACATTTATTTCAACGGCCAGAGGCAGATCAAGATACCCAACAGCATTTCAAACTGGATGATTTTAAAAACAGAACAAATACTTTGTGTTTCCTATCTTTAAACAGTGAGTAGAGAAATGTGTAAATGTAGTATGTAGCTTTCATCCTCTCTCCAGACATTTGGACAATGGAAGGGAATAACTGTATGCAGAGGACGGCACTCATACTTCTCTCTGCCTTTCTATAATAAATGTCAAGATGAACAGAAACTTCACAATGGAAAAAATATCTAAATAGACTTTGCTTTTTCCTTGGATATCACAGTTACTAATTCTGGAAATATAAACAAGGATGCCATTAACTGAATTATTTCACAATCAGTAAATTAGAAGGTGCTTTTCAGAAAAACAAAGAGCTGAACTCCAGCTGGATAACTTTGGAGTCTGAGTTGATACGATCAGTCCTGTCATCTCTATACAACTAATAGTAAACAAAAAAAAAATTAGTTGTAACATCTGATGTTTATACCCACAATTGACCCTATCATTGGCTGGCGGTGTGGGGGGTGGTGATGTATCTTTAACTCTACAGTTGCATGCTGCTAAGTTAGTTTTCAGTTTCATCTAAATTCAAGTATAACATAGTTAAACCTTCATGAAACCTTCACTCCAGCCTGCCTAACTCAGCCCTACTAAATCCCTCCCACTTCCAAGTAATCCAATCCAAATCTCAAAATGCTTATTAACCCATTACAACCTACAGCTCCATGTCTTTTTCTGCCCTTAGCAATGGTAAAACGTTTATTGACTTTAGTGGGAGCAGAATTAAACTAATGTTGACCAATCCCACAGTATTGTCATTTGCTTTTTATACAACAATAACTTTGTGAAGAAACCGTATGTGCAAAACAGGCTCCCAAATAAGTGTTTACAAACTACCCACATGCATGCAAGATATAGCTACTTACATACATTCGCTCTGATTAGTTTCTGCTGATCTTTGAAATGTATGTAGAACACAGCACCCCTACAAGGCTCAAAACTAAATGTATACTACGCTATTCCTATACATTACATATCCTTTATATCCTTGCACAAGTCACTGAGATTGTTAGAGGTACAGCCCAAAACACTCCACTCATGGGTTGGAGGGCTTTAAGCTACCTTTCTGGACCCTCAGACTCCTGGGCTTCAAGGATTGAAGCAGTCTTAACTCATGGCAATCTCCTCAGGTTATCCCACATGCTCCTCCCACAGCTAGTCCAAACTATGGCATCCCCCCTCCACTCCAGACATCAGGGCTTGTAAGGAAACCTTACTGCTCTCTTCCATGGTGTCTGCATTGGAGAAATCATCATCTGGCTGGATACAGGGCTTTCAGGCCCTTTTTATGCCATTCGAGCCCTTTAACCAGGCATAATGGGATGAAGATCTCACCGTATGATTTTAAAGCAAAGCATATGATACATAATTTCCCTCAACTGTCCGTATAGTCCTCTCTCATAGCTTTGTCCTGATTTTATCCTCTTAGTCCAGTGATAACTGAGACAACAAGCAGAGCCTAATCTCAATAGCAGGTATAAAATAGTACATCATATAAGAAGATAGTCTGTTCACCCTGAAGAAAATTAAATTGGTAGTGAATTGCATGGTTTCATAAGCACTATATCAGGAGAAATTAACCTGATATTTCTGGATATGATAAGCAGTTTGAGCGGGGGGAAGGGTTTGCTATGGACATATTATATGGTATATAAAGATTTCAGCAGAGAATTGGTGGAACTATTCATAGTGAATAATTTGTTTGTCAAAAGTAACCTTTTTTCTGTTTGGAAGTATCTGTGACCAAATATTCTAAAATGTTTTGTGAATGTGTGTCAGCCAATGAGTTGCTTGTACAGTGTTTCTTGTATGTACTACTGCAAAGATTCAATATTTGAAATTTGAGAATGCCAGCTGAATTGATGACACAGAAGCTAGGTATGAGTCTGTTCCTTGACTTCATGAGCATAACTGCTAGAACTGTTTCTAGAATAAATTATTGTAATTATGAATTCAAAGTTTGCTTTCAGTGACTATTCTTCAGTACTGACTGAGTTACCTGTGTCTGAAACATTCCGCTCAGTAAACTTGATTGCTTGAAAATAAATGGAAAGTAAACCCAGAAGGGGCATCAGTACATCTAGATGAATATTCACAAATGTTTTGCAGTACTCACCCAATTGTATTTCAGCAACACATTCAGCAGAGTTCAAGATGAGATTCCCCCCAAAAAATGCTAGCAATGTGGTTTGGATACAAATGGAAATAGAACAGCCTAGAGGGCTATTAACAAAGAATTGTTTTTAATGGTACTGTGTCAAGTCCAGGGAGAGTATTGACTAGCATTGCAAAAGATTGGGCATGGGTCATGTGTTTGCTGCGTTCTTCATAAATAATCTAGACGATTTCTTCCCTCAAGTCTGAGGTCACATAACCTTTCCGTTTGAATCCTGCTTGAGCATAAATCCTTTTTCTATCACTCATGAAACAGTTATAAATGTGAATAAAACTAAAGAAGCAATTCCTCCTGTGGTGATCATTGTATAATATGTCATCTTAATTGCTGTTGACACTTCTGAGGTGTTTAAATAAACAGCTGAGAATGGGAGACCTAGGACAATATAAACTTCAATATGAAGGATATTCAGACTGAAAAAGATATTTCACTAGTTGTAAAGAATTGAACTTGCTTGACCTTGTCTCAGTTTCTTGTAGTTAATTCTGAATCATGGTGAGAGTTTGGTTGGAAAGTCATTTTGATTGACAAGTGGCCTCCCACAAGGGGGAATGTTGAAAAGTGTTGAGGAAGCAACCTCCATCTGAGCGGGTTATTTTGTGTGTTTGTTTGAAACAACTAGGATAATCAGGAGAGGGAGAAGATTAAAGGGTTGAGTAAGTAAGTAGTCAAAACAGCCAAGGTAGAGTCCAAAAAGGCGGGAGATTTGATCCTAGAGTCAATAGCAGAACTCCTATTGACTTTGGTGGAGGTAGGATCAGCCTCTTGGAGCACTGTTAGACTTTTGGGGAGACTAGTCAGGAGGCTGAGAAGGATAAGAATCTGAACCCAGATGTGAAGGTTTCAAAAGGCAAAAGTCTTCATCTGCTCAGGGCTAGAACAGCTTGGCAATTCAGTGTAGTCTTTCCCTTAGTGTTTAATGTGTTATTTTCTCACATGCATATACTGTAAATGGCAGAGGGTGCAGGGAGATGTGTAATACGGTACTAATGAGCAGCTGTATATCAGGTTAAATGGATGTGGTATGGTTGAAGCAGGGACTTATCTGCAAAAATAAAAGAAGGTGAACTTGTGGCTGCAGAAAGAGATGTTTAGCCCATGTAAATCACGTGGTATTTTTATGAGTTTTGCAGAACTGTTTAATGAAGTCACCACCTCTGTTTGTTCTGCCACAGGATGTCCCTATAGAATGTGCCAAAACAAGCTGTTCTGTCCCAGGGAAGTTTCATTTCTTCCAACAAATTTCTCTGAGTGGAAGAAAGGTGAAACTTCCATGGTGTGGATAATGGTTTTGATTACAAATGGACTCAAAGTAGAAGAAAAGCAAATCCTGAGATATGAGTACAATGAGGGATAATCTTGGAGCCCTATAAGATATTGTCATCATAGAGTAAATGAACCGAAGACATTTGGGGGGGGAGGTGTGTGCGCACGCAGCCGAGCTACATTATTTTTCATTGTATTTGAACAGAATTAAGCCAGCACATTAAGGAGTTATAGAATTATCTCTGCTTTGCTTGGCAGGATTTCATAGAGCAACTTGAACCCACCTAACTTCAGTCTATGTTTCATCTTTAACATAAATCATCTAAAGGGGTTCAGAAAGATATAAGCTATTGAAAATACACAGAGTGCTCTTTTCCCACAAAAACTTCAAACACCCCAGCTGCGCTCTGTTTTTGTAATTCTTCTGAGAATATAGAGATTTGACAACTTGCAATATGGATTATATTTATTTAGTACACATTCTGTTTTTCAACAATTATTGAAAGTATTTGAACGTAAATTTTTGGTTGCAAAATGTACTTTACATTTTTCTTTCCCACTCCACTAAGTATGTATAAACAATGACCAACAATAAAGTTGTTTAAATCATTTAAAGTTAGCTCAAAAATACTTTCTGCCCACAACATCTCTGTGTTTACTTAGCGGATATTCAGATTTTGCAATAGTTAATTTCTAGATTGTTCTAAAAAAATAACTGTTATGGGAAACCCTTTCTTATATTTGGTGTTTACATCAAAGAAAGAATTTGTAATTGACCCAGATCACTGTGAGATGTAAGGTAGCAGAAGTGATCTTAAAGTTGGTTTCTGTGGGGAGAGTAATGATGCTCTTCTTCAGGTACTTTTTGCTGGATGACTTCAGAAAAACATTGATGGTAATCCCAGAAAGTGCCACTCATCTACCCCTCCCCTGAAAAAACATCGTACAATGGTTGCCATTAAATACTTGACACTTATAGTACCAGCCACATAAGCTAAAGATGCTGAATCTTTATTTCCGGTTCTAAGTACAGGAAATAGCTCAAATACCACAGCAAGTGTCGGCACTGTAGTATGATAGATTAACCATTTTTAACAGCACCCATTGTAGCAAAATCTGCCATTTGCTACACGAAAGGGAATGGCTTTTTGTTTTGTACATCTTAATTCCCTGGTTGGTTAATTGGGAGTCCCACAGAATTATTTCAGTCCTAGATTCTTCAGGGATACTTGTATAATGGAATGCACTTCAAATGCCACGTGCATCCTCACTTCAGAGGCTAGTGATGTCCGGAAGTGAAAAGGCAAAAGTGTCAGGTAAAGGTATGTTCAGAATCAATTTACTGCAGCAGTTAAAGATTGTTGTGTTTCTGACTCAAAATAGAGTACGCTAATTCTACCCTGTCTTGCCTAAGGAGACTCCATTGTACATCAATAAACTTTTGTTTAAACAAAGCACTTTTTTAAACTGTGCAAACAACATTAAATTGGACCAAAACATCGGACACTGCAGTGCATATGTATTTATGAATTGCACACCTATGGGATTATATACAAAAATAGTATAAATAGTGAAGAAAATAATTAGATCTAGTATTTTAGGGGTACGTGCATATACATATGTATATCCATATGTGTAAATGTATATACAAAATAGGTATCCAGCAACTTTGCAGTGGCAGCATGAGCACAAGTAGCTAATAATTGTTTCTGGATAAAGCTAAGTGCTTAACAGCCAATTGAAGGGCTGTTATTACAAGCTCTCGAACAGTCAACATTGATAATTTGAACCACTGGATAAGTTGTCAGCCATCTGAAGAAATGCTCAAAGCCAAGGTTTTGGGGTTAGCCCTAATATTGAATTTCATATTGGGAGGGTACAAATAAGAGGATTGGGGTAGGAATTAATTCCTGCCCACCCACCCCCAAAATAGGCTAATTTTCAGAGGTTCTGAGCATCCACAGCTCCCATTAACTGAAACGGAAATTAAAGATGTTCAGCATTTCTCAGGATCATGCCAAGAGTCTGTATATGTCAGACAACAAATGCTATGACATTCCTAGTGCCTTGTCCTATATAGTATCCCAAGAGGCTGCGGCTGTCAAATCACCCTTCCTGAACACTATGCTATAAAACATTCTGGTTTTCAACAAGTTTACAAACTCCTGAAAAGTTCAAGGAAGGCTTTATTTCACTGTTTACTTTCATTGAGCCTTCAGAGAGAGACCACTCCCATATTTCCTCTATGCAAAGAAATCCATGAGAATGAGAAATATTCCCATTACACATACATATTTATTTTCATTTCTTTAAATGTGTTGATAGCTGCTAAGAAATTTATGACTATTATTTTATTATATTACAGTAGCATAAGATAATACAATATACTAGGCACTTTACAGACATAGGAAGACACAGTCCTTACCCTGAAGTGCATACAATCTATAAAGACGAAGACTTAAAAATGATTGGGGGAATAGAATACAACAGAAGCAAAGTGGTCAAGGTGATGCATAGCACATGCGTTGTTCATGCTTTTTCCAATTTTTTATATATGACTATCTGCATACGCCTATATAAAATACCCCACATTTCCCATTTTCAGAGTCAACACATTTCTTCAGTTTTAAAGACTAGCTGCCACTGTTTATGAAAATATCTAGGATCAACTTATTTCAGATCCTAGCATTAAGACATACTAAATGCTAGGCTTCTCAACTCTGAATGGATGCTTAAGTCTGAACTAAATTGGTGATTATTTTCATTTTACTATATTCTTGGTTGACCACAAAAAAGTTACTTTGTTTTTCAATTTGTTAAGGTTAGTATGAGTGAATGATGATTGTTCTTCCCTGATCCACTGCAGAATTTCGTCACACATTTTCTAACCCTCAAAATTCAGCACAGAAGATGGATAAGGAGGTTCATAAAAACCTCAGTCAGTGATTTAAAGGACCTTTGAGATCTTCAGAATGAGATTAAGGTGTTTACATAGCTCTGGAAACACACTAATGCCTACCCACCTCATGGAAATTCTGCCAGATGTTTTCAGTTTCATGCATGATGTAAAACACTGCAGATATTAAAGAAATGTTCCTACTGAGCAAGGTTGTCTTTTCCAGAGAAACATGAATAAGGCCCTGATCCTGCAAAGACTTACACACAGTTTATCCTTAACTTTACACAGAGTAAGTAGTCCCATTGATTTCAATGGAACAAGTCACAGTGCGTAAAGTTAAGTATGTGTTTAAGTCTTTCCAGGATCAGGACCAAAGTAAAGTAGTACTTGAAAATGAATCCTTGAGGAGAAGGAAGATGATGATGATAGTTAGGGTGAAATCATAAATGTGAGTTTTGCCATAGACTTCAGTCAGGCCAGTATTTCACTGTATTGCCTTTTCTTAAAAGCAGTAAATACATATTCTTTCTGGGGCAATGACTGCCTCTGTATTGGGATGTGTACAATATGGGGACTTCTTCCATTTCTATCATATTTGTATTCTTATTAAACATTTTCTCTCTTAGATCACAACTAAATAAAAAGTGAGGCCAGTGTGGTTGGGTGGGAGAAGCTGTGCTGGACACCATGAAACCATATGTGGAGAACCTGAGATCTAAGTTCAGGACTTGAAATGGTAAATTTAAAACTATGCTATCCGGTTCCACAAGATCCTTGTAAGCATTAATCGCCCAACACATAAAGAGCTGAAGAAGAGCTCTGTGTAAGCTTGAAAGCTCGTCTCTCTCACCAACAGAAGTTGGTCCAATAAAAAATATTACTTCACCCACCATGTCTCTCTATTATCCTGGGACTGGCACACCTACAACAACTGCATGTAACTTTAAACATGTGAGTACTGATGTCAATGCTAAGCAAGTATGTAAATCTTTGTAGGAAAAGGGCTTTAATCTGTGGCTTCAAGTGTCTAACTTTTCTTTACCATGAAAAGCAAAATAATCTATCTTAATGGCTTCCCTTAAAATAAATTTCTTGTCCTGGAAATACCATATTTTAACATCTCAGACTCTTGACAATTCATTCTTCTTATCTTTTGTTCAGTAGTCTTGGGGGTTTTTTTAAGTGTCAATGTTTATATTCATATTTACCATGGTAATACGTATTACCTAACCAGTCTCTCATGGAACTTTTGTGTGGGATACATTAGATTGGGGAGTTCACAACAACCCAAAGGAATTAGGTGCTCGAGTCCCATTGAATTTCAATAGCTGTGTGTCTGTTCTCCTATGGCTTTTTGGAATGTCCCACCTTAACCTTGAAAATATACTCTAATAGGGAGGGTCAGTTTTCTGGTGTTTATTTATTGTCTATGTTATGTAAGGCAACCCGCATGTTCTATTTTGGGGCTTCTGCTTCCAAAATATCTGCTATGGTTACAAAACTTTTGTGCTGGATTGTGTCCCAAGACACCATTTAAGTACTTAGGCAAGTACTAGATGTTAAGTATGGGTTGACTTCAGAGGAACAACTCGTGCTTAAAGTTAAGTATGTGCTGATGTTGGAGCTGGATTGAGAAAAACTCCTTAGATTAGGCATTTGTCAGTGTAGCATTTTGGGTAACTTTACCCACAAAAGTGATCTTTAAGCTAGGACTTGTCAGCATGTGGATAAAAAGACAAAACAAAGCATGCCTATTTCTCATTCATACAATGTGGCAACCCTCACCCCTAAGTGAAGCATTTTGAATGGACTGAGGTGAGCAAGATCAGACATGGAGGCCAAAGGGGACTGGGTTGTAGGACTGAGGCAACAGTTGACTTAGGCTGGGATGGAGAGGAAAAGTCTGGTTTCCTAATATTGGGAAATACATAAACCAGACCAAATACAGAAATTAAATTAAATCTAGGCAGTTTCCAAAGAGATTACAGATAATTAATGTACCAGGTCAATGCCTGCCAAAGTTACCCAGACTGTAGGCTTAAAAATTCAAAGCTCAGTAATAATCCTATTTTAATCTTTTCTCTGGGGGTTTTGTACATCATCATCACATTGTACTGCATGATATGCTGTACCATGTCCGAAAGTAATTGTTAGTATAACTAGAGATCAGCAAATTTCTTTGGCTTCATTTCAAACCCAACCCACTCAAAACCAGCTTAACTCCAGGGTTTGAAGATTTATGGAGATCATGTCCTTATTAGAGACAATGAAAGAAACAGGAGAGAGAAAAAATAGTTGCAAAATAGGATTTAAAAATGGAGCAGAGACCAGGTACAGTGGAAAAGAAATCCAGAGGCATTATCAAAAGAGGAGAGCAATACAATGCATAATGTACAAAGTATGAGGACGCACATTTGTGCATGTTTTTGAGCAAGTGTTAGTGTTGAAAGGGAAGCAGAAAACACTTCTGATTGGCTATTGTCCCCTGTACATTGATGGCTCTAGCGTCTGAGGGCACTCTCAACACCCTCTGCACGAGGGTGACTTTCACCCCATACACACACAAAGGAAAATGAGTTTGTGCGTTACTGGGACAATACTACATATGGCTTTTGGAAAAACAAACGACTTTTTACTGGTGACAAAATATTAATTATGGAAGTAACTAATATTTAGCAACATTAGCAAAGAGAAAATAGTAATTATGAGTAAAGTACATTTGTAGCTTTTTGGTGAGACTATTGCCAAGCATAGGACATGAAATCATCAGTATGCCACTCTTATGCAACTATAACTCCTGCCCTGTGGACCTTACTGTCTTTTCCATGACCTGATAATGCCAGCTTGAATGCTACTGCCTCCTGGATACATTGGCCCTCCTTTGTCTTCTGGAAAGACAGAAGATTTTCTGAGGAGGCTATTTTGAGTACACTCACTCTCACCAGTTATTGGGAGGATTCATTCAGAGGCCTTAAGTGAGACTTAAATAACGTGTAGGGCCTTGTACTGGTCCTTTCCACCAGAATGAATTTCATTCAATGTGTCTTAGCCCTTATTTATCCATATATGAGCCTGCAACAGTATTTTTCCTATCCTAAATGCAAGGCTTAACTATTGCAATTCCCTCTTCACAGGGTTTTCAGAAAGGCAAAAGTGGGCATTTGGTCATCAGATTCATGAATGTCTCCACAAATAAAACCATGGTGAGTGAATGCTAACAAATTTGTAGTGTACAAACCTTGTTATGTACAAAAGCAAAGATATAGCATAGGAAAAGTTAAGTGTCCTGTTGTCGGTAGCTACCGGTGAGGTGCTTTGCTTTTGTTCAATAATGATAACAGTCGGCTGCGTGCATGTTCCCTCTGTGTGCTGTCCCGGCTCTGCACAAATAGCTGACACAGCAGACCCCGAGAGAACCCCCAAAGACCACAGACTCTAGTAAGGTACGAAGGCTCCCAGCCATGTTTATTGTCAAACGAAGCACAGTAATATAGACTGTAGACTGTAAGAACATACTACGAATATGTGCCCCCGGCAATGGACACAGCTCAGTCAGTGGTGGGACACTCCACTGCCCCCTAGGCTGTACAAAGATATGTGCTCCAGGACCTATTTTTATACAGTTGCAGGACAGATTACTCATCCCTTGACTCATTGGGGGCTGTCTCCCCCTTTGATTATGTTGGTTCAAACAAACAGATCTGTCCATCATGCTGTCCTTTTGACCCTGTCTTTGGGATGCACCTGGCTGTTCCTTGTTATCTTTGTGAAGTGTCCTCATATCGGGAAGTCCAGGTGCCATCTTGGCACATGTTCCTCTTATTACTACTTATATCATTAGCGCGTGCTTTCTAGGAGCCCTTTTCTTGCCAAGTTCTGCAATTAGGGCCTGCCTCTGGCTCACAGCCCAGCTTTGCTTAGCAATGCCTGGAAGTACTTTGGTTCAGGCTTTAGGCCTCAGACCAGGTCTAATACAAGGGTTTATGTTTCAGGGCCTCTTACTACACGTCCGTATACACGGAGGTTAAATTTAGACATACTTGATATTATCTGATGGAAGTTATTATATGTATATACTATATATATTTATTTTGACACAAATGCACCCAAACAAAATACATTCATTTAAAAACTCAAGTTCTCCAGTTGTGTTAGTGGGTGCAATTCCAGTGAAGTCAGAGGAGTTGTAGCTACTGATACAGAGTTGAATTTGGAGTAGAGTTGAATTTGGCCCAGTAGCTGTAAGTCTTGTAAGCTATCTAGAAGATGGCGTGTACCCTGGATGTTATCAATTTCTAAATCTTATTTTGCATTTTTACATATACAGGTGTTAATAACAAGCTTTAGACTAAGATATTGGCTGAGTGACTGAGGAGTCTTAGTCCCATTTACAAAAGTGACTTAGGTACTCAGGACTCTATAGCTAACTGAAGTCAATGGGACTTAGGATCCTAAGTTATTTAGGTGCTTTTGAAACTTTTGCCCATTTCATTATTCCCTTACAGGCTCCCCTGGGGAAACTTTCTTAACAAATGGGTAATTCAGAACAGTTCCTGTTGAGAGACCTCTTGCACAAGGAAGTTGTCCAGAATAAAATAAACAGTTTATTTAAATGAGCTTACACTAACTAGAGAGGAAAACTATTCAAGCATTTAGCTGTCTGGATGATTAAAAAGAGAGAGAGAGACACACAGAGACATTGGCTGAAATCCCACCCTTTCATAAAAAATGTCTGAGATTATTTGACTGTACTAACATTTTATATTAAGCATGTTTGAAGGCTGTTTTGCCTTTTCCATTTGTTAATCAAGCTGAATAATTTGTTGAAGTGCATTAACTTGTACTACTTTTTTTTCATTGTCTTCAGGTTTTTTATGACTTTACCTCTGTTTCCATATATTGAGTTGCCATGGAGTTTTCTGGTGATAGAGGTCAAAACAGAAAGTATCAGTATGGGTCAGTGTTTCTAGGTGCTTTCTAATTTCCAAGGAATGTCTCAAAATTAAGGCTCCAGTTCAATAAAGCAATCAAACATGTGCTTATGTCCCATTGAAGTAAATGGAGATCAAGCACGTCATCAAGTGCTTCGCTGACATGGGGCCTAGAACTAAATCAGCGCTTAATATCAGATTCTTCCACTCTTATGTTGAGTAGTATCTTACTCATCAAGTAGTCTCGCTGATTTCAATGGACCTATTTACAGCATCAGGTACTACTCATCATGAGAAATGGGACCTACTTGTGGAGTAATTTATGGCAAATAAGTGTGGCAGGTTGGTATACCTTATCTACCGATTTAGCATCATGCCTCTAACTGCCTATGTGATGGCAGTAACCATGGAAATGCAAGGACCACCTATACTGAAATGGTAGGAGAAAATGAGGATTTTGATATTGTGAAAATTGTGACCTGAAACTCAAAAAATGCTACTAGAGTCATAAGATTGGTGAATTGTATTACTTTAAAAAAGTCAAAGACCGACGGAGATGGGAAACAAGTAAGGAAATTAAATAAAACTCCATAACTTCTGTTTTTTAAATGAACTAAAGTTGCTTTGAATTCCCTTGTGCTCAAAGAGAAAATTGACAGAAAAATAACCTGAAATG
Source organism: Caretta caretta (assembly GCF_965140235.1). Classification (NCBI taxonomy): domain Eukaryota; kingdom Metazoa; phylum Chordata; order Testudines; family Cheloniidae; genus Caretta; species Caretta caretta. The sequence continues at coordinate 169,490,316 of NC_134206.1, forward strand.
GTAACAAAAATATCTTCCAAAAAAGAATCTTACTTTTCTTCCAAATAAGTTAGTCCATTATGATGAAAAATACTGATTTGTGTGGGAGATTCCATTGCCATATGCTGGATGGAATCAGGCCAGCATGACTGTCTATCATTAATTTATTATTATTGTGTCCTGTAGTGGTTGATATAGAAAATGGTAATAAGTCCTAACATTACAGACTGGAACACAGCAAAACTTTCACAACAAAGGCAACAAACTTGCCTGGGTTCTAGTTTAATTGTGATCCAAAAATCTGGCCCACCTTCACTAAGGTACACAAAACTTTCAAAGCTCCTACGCTGAATTTTGGATGAACCACCTTTCAGAATAGGAAGGAAAGTGATATAATTTGTTTGTGCAGGGGAAGGAAGACATTTGTTTTTGGATCCAAATCAAGCAAAACTTGGCTGATACAGTTGCATTTCACAGAGAATTTCTCTATGAACCCTACGCTTTAAGCAAAACTCCAGGTGAAACAAAACCAGAGGAAAAGTTATTTCCATATCCTCTCATGAACCAATACTATTGTGGCATGCAGCTCTACTACTAGTAGCTAGTTGACATTCATTTGGCTCAGGTAAGTACATGTGTGCAGTTTACGAGATGACCGAGCCAGCACTTGTGGTATTCCAGAACTGTATGTCTCCTCAATCCAATTGTAATACATATTCATTACTCGAGTCCAGCAGCAATATCCATCTGTTTCTTTCCATCTGCACATCCTTTAGGGCTTGTAATATTCAGGCACTGTTTTCCTGTGAACTCACCTTCTTAGCAGTAATTGACCATTCTGGGAGATGCTAAACGAGTCTTGCTGACTTACTGCTTCAAGTGCCTTATCTCTACCTTGGATAAGAGGGGAAAGTTTCTCTCTAATGAGAGGTGCCTAAGCTGCACACCAGTTGGGCAGGGGGGAACCCTAGTAGCAGCAAAAGCCTGGGCACAAGGTTTGGGCTAGAATTGTGCATCACATTGATTGTAGGTTTCTTTGCAAATAAATCAAAATACCAGGAAGATGGTAAGTTTTGATCCTATACAGGACATGTGGACTTTCTGAGTGGGCTAGGAAAGTGATTTGCTCACTGGGCCACACTGTAATTTTAAGTAGCACCCCCACGGTGAGAGCAGTGTGAAGATGCATCACCTTGAGGGAGACCCTGGAGGAATTGTGGAATGGCATGGAGAAAGTAAATGCTGGAACATTCTTACATACTTTTTATGGAATAGTCTCCTCTGCATGCAACGAGAATATCTGAACCAGCTCCACTGGCTGTTGAGGGGAAGGGATTATGTTCCTTCCCCTTTGGAAAGGCAAGTGGTATTAGTCCTATGCAGCCTTCTTGTTTTCTGAGTATAAACCCTGCCTTTGGGCTCCTTACTGTGTTTTCCTCTCTCACAAAATGACTAGTCACAATCTTGCCCTCCCTGTTTAAAATGAACATATGTAGGAAGTAGATACATAAGTGCATCCTGGACTGAGGAAGGTAACCAAGTGAGCAACAGTCATTGGAAGCTTTGCTCTCATTGAGTGTTGCTTCATTTACAAATAATCAAGCCCGTTGAAATGTGAATGGAGGAACATTAGGATCCTAATGAGGCAGTTCTCCATGTATTGGGCCAACTTGGAACTTTTTAATAGCTGTCAGGAGTAGCATCCTATTTGGTGCCCTCTTTTTTAAAGGTTCCTGATATTATAAAGAAGATCATTATACTTTCCCCTCCACCCTGAATTGAAAGAGAACCTGATCTTGTAATTTATTGAACCTAGGCCAGAATGTACGTGACTCGCTTAAGGGAGAGATGTTCTTTGCTATATTTAGAATACAAGGTCTGCAAGGCTCTCCCAGAACATGCGTAAACAACAAAAACATGTTCCCTGTCAGCTGTGTAAATGTCCAGTGATGGTACAGATCTCCTGCAACATCATCTGGAGTGATTCAGAGCAGGATGTAGAATGGTAATGAAACCTGTTTCTTCATTATTGACAAACACTGAAGGTTAATCTATGAGGACAAGTTTTCCAGCCACTTTGAAATTCATTGTTTTCCCAAGTATACTAGGACACTATAAAAACTAGACCGTGCGTGCTTAGTAGGCCCCGTTTTGCTAACTGATAGCTCCATCAGTTTCAAGGGTTCTTTCTAACTGGGCAAAACGATTTATCTTCAGTGAGAGCTAAATACATGCATGGTCAGAAGGATGGGCCTGTGGTTCAGGTTCTGATCTGGCACTCAGAAAATTTGGGTTCAGTTGCCTGCTCTGTCACAGACTTCCTGTGGGACCTCGGGCAAGTGACCGAATCTCTCTTTCAGCTTGCCATCTCTAGAATGGGAGGAATAATATCTACCCTTTCTCTTAATCTTATTAGCTCATGAAATATACCAGGCATGTTCTCCAAAAAGATATTGACTATTCAATTATTATTAGGAATAATATTAAAATTATTTAAAATATGAAAATAAATTTATATAGCACTACAGTTCTTTATACTGATCCCCATCACCATGCCATCCATACCACAAACAATACTGCTCCACCAACAGTGTAGAAACAGACCAGTTCATATTATAGGCTCACGACAGGTAGACCCAAGTACATTCCAATATTTCTGCAATCATGAAATATGCTGCAAATTTTTAATTTCTAGATGCAGCGGTGTGCTCCTAAATCTAAGCTTTTATTTAAGAAAATGTTACTAGCCTCTTCAGTTGCAAAGGTAAATTTCCATACCAGCACTATGTAAGCCAGTGGGGCAGGACCCCAAAATCCAAGTTGTGCAGAGGAATTTTGGTCACTGTTCCAATCCACGGGTGTCTGTAGGATAAAGAAACATGGCTCAGCCTTTGACTCCTTTCTGATACAAATGAGTGATAATGAGAGAGGAGAACACCCATAAGGGCCAGGAGGTGCAGAAAGTCCATGTTCAGTGTGTTAAAAGCATTTAAATGAAGGGTGGCTAATGTAGATCAAAGGCGCTTATGGAAGAGTAGATAGCAACAGACCCAACACCCCTGTTATTTCATCACTTTGGAACATAATTTTTTTTTCCATAGCCCTGTCAGTATTTGCACAAGCAGGATATTTAAGAGATGAAGAAACAGGCAGAGCAGATTCTGAAAACATTTCTAAGTATGTAGGAGAACTGTAAATAAACAAACAAATTTTCCAGTCAATGGAGCATTATAATAATAATTTTCTTCTAGCTTTTCTTATTTGGTAATAAATATTTCACCTCTGATGCATTTGCAGTATGGATGCTTAAGAATATCCTTCTGAATAAACTGTCACCAATATACCAGAAGCAGCTTGAGAGGTTATTTTGAAATTACATATAAATGTGAACCCCGGGACTCATTTTACTGTGTGTCTTCAAGTGCTTTAAAATAAATAAAACATATCTGTCCTTCCCTTGTGTCTGCCTCCACATTCACCAAGGTTTCTTTGGCATCTATGCTGCCCCATAATGATACATTCTTGGCACCACTTCATAATGAGGATCTGAAAAGAAAAAAAAAGTTACTCTAACACTTTCTGTTTAATGTTCATCCTTTTTGTCTGGTTAGGGGGACACTGAACACAGATATCTGAAATAAAGGGCATCTGCTTATATTTTTAGCATCTCACCTTTAAAGCAGTTTCAAATACACAAAAAGCATGTGTGGGGATGGTGGGGAACCAGTTTTCCTCTCCAAAAATGTCCAGCTTCTATGTTAAATGATGGAAATTAGCTGCTGATGGCTTAGAGTGCAGACATTTTAAAAAATGATGTAAACTCATAATGGTTGCAGTAACAAACTTAGCTATGTACATTTTTCATAAACAAGAAAAAAATGTGTGATTTTGCAACACTGAGATCAGAGTTTGCTTTGCCAGCTTGTCCTAAACTGTTCGGGATGTGAGGAGTGATGAACACTGTCAAAAAGCGCCAGAACCCAGGAAGCAGATGGAGAAACTTGTTTCACTCTCGAATATGGTTATCTTGACTGATTGCACAGGGCAGCATAATCAGGATCCAGATGCAACCATGTGCAGCTATCCTTGTTTTTAAGGTTGCCATGGCATGGGATCTTCAAGGTTAAGATATGCAGAAAGAGAAGTAAGTAGGTTCCCAGATTTCAGAGTAACAGCCGTGTTAGTCTGTATTCGCAAAAAGAAAAGGATTACTTGTGGCACCTTAGAGACTAACCAATTTATTTGAGCATGAGCTTTCGTGAGCTACAGCTCACTTCATCGGATGCATACTGTGGAAACTGCAGCAGACTTTATATACACACAGAGAATATGAAACAATACCTCCTCCCACCCCACTGTCCTGCTGGTAATAGCTTATCTAAAGTGATCATCAAGTTGGGCCATTTCCAGCACAAATCCAGGTTTTCTCACCCTCCACCCCCCCCCCCACACACAAATTCACTCTCCTGCTGGTGATAGCCCATCCAAAGTGACAACTCTCTACACAATGTGCATGATAATCAAGTTGGGCCATTTCCTGCACAAATCCAGGTTCTCTCACCCCCTCACCCCCCTCCCAAAAACCACACACACAAACTCACTATCCTGCTGGTAATAGCTCATCCAAAGTGACCACTCTCCCTACAATGTGCATGATAATCAAGGTGGGCCATTTCCAGCACAAATCCAGGTTTTCTCACCCCCCCACCCCCATACACACACAAACTCACTCTCCTGCTGGTAATAGCTCATCCAAACTGACCACTCTCCAAGTTTAAATCCAAGTTAAACCAGAACATCTGGGGGGGGGGGGGGGGAACAGTCCAGTCCTTGCCTACAGACAGCCCCGCAACCTGAAGCAAATACTCACCAACAACCACATACCACACAACAAAACCACTAACCCAGGAACTTATCCTTGCAACAAAGCCCATTGCCAACTGTGCCCACATATCTATTCAGGGGACACCATCACAGGGCCTAATAACATCAGCCACACTATCAGAGGCTCATTCACCTGCACATCCACCAATGTGATATATGCCATCATGTGCCAGCAATGCCCCTCTGCCATTTACATTGGTCAAACTGGACAGTCTCTACATAAAAGAATAAATGGACACAAATCAGATGTCAAGAATTATAACATTCATAAACCAGTCGGAGAACACTTCAATCTCTCTGGTCACGCAATCACAGACATGAAGGTCGCTATCTTAAAACAAAAAAACTTCAAATCCAGACTCCAGCGAGAAACTGCTGAATTGGAATTCATTTGCAAATTGGATACTATTAATTTAGGCTTAAATAGAGACTGGCAGTGGCTAAGTCATTATGCAAGGTAGCCTATTTCCCCTTGTTTTTTCCTACCCCCCCCTCCAGATGTTCTGGTTTAACTTGGATTTAAACTTGGAGAGTGGTCAGTTTGGATGAGCTATTACCAGCAGGAGAGTGAGTTTGTGTGTGTATGGGGGTGGGGGGGTGAGAAAACCTGGATTTGTGCTGGAAATGGCCCACCTTGATTATCATGCACATTGTAGGGAGAGTGGTCACTTTGGATGAGCTATTACCAGCAGGATAGTGAGTTTGTGTGTGTGGTTTTTGGGAGGGGGGTGAGGGGGTGAGAGAACCTGGATTTGTGCAGGAAATGGCCCAACTTGATTATCATGCACATTGTGTAGAGAGTTGTCACTTTGGATGGGCTATCACCAGCAGGAGAGTGAATTTGTGGGGGGGGGGGGGGTGAGAAAACCTGGATTTGTGCTGGAAATGGCCCAACTTGATGATCACTTTAGATAAGCTATTACCAGCAGGACAGTGGGGTGGGAGGAGGTATTGTTTCATATTCTCTGTGTGTATATAAAGTCTGCTGCAGTTTCCACGGTATGCATCCGATGAAGTGAGCTGTAGCTCACGAAAGCTCATGCTCAAATAAATTGGTTAGCCTCTAAGGTGCCACAAATACTCCTTTTCTTTTTAGGCTCCCAGAGGAGCTCCATGCAGAAGATAAATATATAACGCTATCCCAAAAGCACAGAGGAAAATTTCAGAGGAACAGCCGTGTTAGTCTGTATTCGCAAAAAGAAAAGGAGTACTTGTGGCACCTTAGAGGCTAACCAATTTATTTGAGCATGAGCTTTCGTGAGCTACAGCTCACTTCATCGGATGCATACCGTAGAAACTGCAGCAGACTTTATATACACACAGAGAATATGAAACAATACCTCCTCCCACCCCACTGTCCTGCTGGTAATAGCTTATCTAAAGTGATCGTCTGCTGCAGTTTCCACGGTATACATCTGATGAAGTGAGCTGTAGCTCACGAAAGCTCATGCTCAAATAAATTGGTTAGTCTCTAAGGTGCCACAAGTACTCCTTTTCTTAGAGGAAAATTTATAAAGCAAAGCCATAATTATGGCATAAACAACCTGCAGTAGCCAAACACTTTAAAAATCTCTCTTAATTAGTGCTATTGGCTCATTTGTAAGATTCCTATTCAAATATAGATATACCCAATGACTGGAGGTGTCTGGATCCCTAATCAGCTCAGATTTGAATAGGGAAGAAGAGTTTCTACAAAATTTTCATGGGGTATTGGATCAGTATTTAGATTTTGGTTTGGATCCATTGTAGCTGGAACTAACAAAACCTAATACCAAACCCTTCCTCCCCCCCGTCCATACAAGTTTAATTTCTTCATACCTTGAATAACATTCTTATTTACTTTTAGTAGGTACTTTAGAAGCTGTTATTGGTGGGGCTGGTAGCACTGCCTATTATTATTGTTAAACCAATACTTCCCTTTTGCAAGACTCTTATTTTTAGTTGCTTATAACTTTGCCACAGTTTAACCATTCGGAGTTAAGTTCATCATGCCTGGTTTTGCCTCAGGTTGAATTTTTTTGGAAAAATTCTGCCAAAACCATTCAGTCATTTCCAAGAACAAAGCTAGGGAAAATGTACTATTTTGCCCAAGTTTAAAAAAAAAATCTAGTGAATTTTCTTTGAGAAACTAACACGGGAGATGGCAATGGGTTGTGCTGAAAGGTAAATTTTCAGACTTGATAAAGGTTACTAATGAAGGAAAATGTTGGCAGACGAACAAATGGATATAAACTAGCCATGAACAAATTCAGGCTGAAAATTAGAAGGTTTCTAACCATCAAAGGCATGAGGTTCTGGAACAGCCCCTCAGTAGGCATTGTGGGTTAAACTACTGAATTAGTTTTAAGAGAGAGCTGGACAAATTTGGGAGTGCAATTGTATGATGGGTTGTTTGTTGATGGTGGGGGTGAGGGTTCAGCAGCCTTGGGTCTCGCCTCAGGTTTGTTTTGTTTCTAAAACACATATTTCTGTATTGCAACCAGCCACTGGCAGGGGTCAGGAACAGGTTCCCTCCAACTCTCAAAGTATTCTGGGAGGGTTTATTTCTCTCCTTCCTCTGTAGCGTCAGGGGTGGCTATGGCTGGAGATGGAATATTGGGTGGGGTGGGCCAGGTTTCCAAAGTGTCATTGAGCAATCTCTCTCTCAGATGGCTGGCAGGTACTTTCTCATATTTTCAGGGTCTAGCTGATCAGGGAAGTGGGGTTGGGAAGTAGTTTTGCCAAGGTCAGATTGGCAGTCACCTGGGGGGGATGGTTCACCTTCCTCTGCAGCATGTGGGTGCAGGTCTCTTGCCAGGATTTTCTGGGTGTATCTCATTTAATAATTTCCCTGCCACTGCGGTGGCTTTGAGCGCCTGTGCACCTTGGTACATTCTATTCTCTACCTGTGGCACATAATAGTAGGTTGTAATACTTGCTCTCATTTCAGTTGTTCGGTTTAGAGTGTGGGTGATGGGCGATGTTGGTGGACTGTGATACACAAGTTGTCAGACTAGATGAGCTGGTGATCCTTTCTGGCCTCAAACTCTTTGACTCTTGTGACTAAAAAGGGAAAAAACTAAACCCTGAATAGATGCTCCAGAAGTGAGCACTGTCCATCCTGTGTACTGAACGAAGCAGGGGTCTTATGGAAAAAATAGTATGTGATCATGTAATAAAGACCACAGCATAATGCATACACACAAGGGAGCTGAATCAAGGTTGTACAGGCAGTCTTAATTCCTAGCTTTTGAGTGTTTGACTTTGAAACTTTAATGTTCCTTTAATATATCTTTTTTGTATGTAATTTGTCAAATAGACCCCAGTACTGCGTGGAACGGAGAGACATCCCTATTTTGGAGAACACTACTACCCTCCGAGTCAAGTTTCTTCAACCAAAATTATTCACTATAAACAGAGTTTTACCATAAGAAGAGAAGCAGAAGATCTCTCTTCATTTTAGGGAATTTTGCTAGTGCCTCTTGTCCCCTCCTACAAGTTCTGGGAGCTCTCTGAGCTGCACAGGGCTCTGGGAAAACATGATTTTACTCTATTGGTGGGGCAGGTACAGCAACAATAGGAGCCAGGGAATTTTCTTTTATTCCATATGCCAGCATAATAGTGGCAATTTTTCTTCCCGTTCCTCTCCTAGCTGAGCAGAAGGAAAGGGGGAAGTGAATTGTGCCGCGGAATGCAGGACTGCTGTTCTCTAAGTGGATTAGTGAGGGGGCTAGGTAGGGGAGAGATGGTACTTAACAATGAACTGCAATTTTACTGTAGAGTGAACCTTCTGTATAAGAAAAGTAATAGTTCATATAGGTATTGAAGTAAGCCAACACTTAATTTCACTTCATTACTAGCAGAGTTCTGATTTATCAGAGCTCATTGTAAGTATGAGGTGAGTTGGGAGATGTTTATTTCTTGAATTGTAATGGGGGTGTTTTCAGTTTATCACTGTGTCACTCTACATTAGAATTGTAAAAATATCACATACATGTGCCTGTGAATGCTGAAATGGGTACTTAGGGTGGGATTGACTTCAGTGGGATCACAACTGGATGAATCCTGATTGCTCATGAAAATTCCTCCCTTAACTGTACAGATAAGTGCATGGTGCTAAAGCATTCTCTGACTGATCATAGGAGTTTGTGATAAGTGACAGGCAGTGTGGTCCAGTAGATTAAGTTTGGGCCAGAGGTTCATTAATTCCTGAATTCTAATTCTGGCCCCTGCTATTGGCTCGTTCTGAGGATTTGGGCAAATTTTGTAATTTTGTACTTCCCTATCTGTAAATGGGGATGAAGTAATAGGTACTTGACTACCTCACAAGGGTGCTGGACAGAGTTGGTTGGAAAGAGAGTTTATATAGTAGTTATATCCAAAAAACTAAGTAGTATGTTAGTGCATTGGTGCATGGAAGGGTACAAACATAGGTGCTGGAACTAGGGATGCTGTGGTTTGAAGTAGTTTCCAAAATGTGTAGGGTTTACAGTACGGTTTAATGGCTCTCAGCAGCCCCACTATACAAATTGTTCCAACAAGTGTGTTTGTGTAAATGCACATCAGTGTAATTTATTAACTAAATGGAAACTGCACGGAAAGAAAACAGCATTACTTGAATAAAATACGATTGCCTTTTCTCATTGCCTTTTCTTAACACATGGATGATAGAACCAGAGAGAAGAACTGGGAGTAGTTTCATACCAATATTCTTCCCACCCACAGGTATTACCAAATCCTGTGAATTTACAACACCAGCCCAAGGAATCAAATGATGATGTAAGGATCTCAGCTTTTATTTAATAAAAACATAAGTTTCTAGCCATCATGGTAGCAAAGAAAAGCTTGAATTGCTGACCTGACTTCAGCCTAAGCGCTTCAAAATCAGAAGGCAAAAGAGAATCCCAAATTCATTATTGTTTGAAATCATGAGACTTAAACCAATTTCCTGATTTTTATGTAGTCTGACTCTTGATTTTTGAACATTTGGGGCTGGCAATACTGATTACAGTACAAAATATTTCTTAAGAAAGGGTACTTTGCCTTTTTCTTTTTTGGTACAAATAAATTGGGAATTTACTTATATACTGAAAATATTTAAGATGAAACACATAATAACCCTGTTAACATATATAGGGTGTTATTCACCACTTCTTTAATCCCATTTCAGTGGGGTTACACTGGCATAACATTGAAATGATGAGTCAGGGTCCACATTAAATACAAGCAATATTTTCTCTGGAGGACCTCAGGGCAACATGCCAGAACATCTATTCCCTCCCTGTGGGGTTGCTTTTATTTTGGAATTCTTTTCTCCATGCACGTTTTTTCACAGCTGCTGCTTGTAAAATGTTGTTAATGCTCCATGATACATAAATATGATTTTAATAACAATTCATAGGTTTGGCATCGTAGAACATATTGGATTTGTATTTTTTTAGATTAGATTATTGTGTTCTAAACCAATGAGTCTCTTTTGAAAAATAATTTTATAAATTGTGTAATGTTAATTTGAAGAAATTGTATCTCATAGTCCATAGAATTATGATTTATTTTAAATGAGTGAATGTGATTTTCTTCTTGGAGCAGTTTGAGATTCTCAGAAAAGATGATTTTGCTATATTTTCAATGTGGTTATATTGAAAAGGTCTGTTATTCAAATGCTACAATATAGCCGTTATGTAGTATCTTACTTTTTGTTACTTAGCAGTTACTGAATATCTCTCATTGAGACAGAGAACATAGAAACAATTACATAAACTGTACAGCAAACTTACACTATGTAAGAGGATAGAGCTAGGCTGTTCTCAGTGCTGGCAAAACAAGGAGCAATGGATATTAGGAAAAAACTATTTCACTAGGAAGGTGATGAAGCACTGGAATGGGTTACCTAGGGAGCTCGTGGAATCTCCATTCTTAGAGGTTTTTAAGGCCTGGCTTGACAAAGCCTTGGCTGGAATGATTTAGTTGGGGTTCATCCTGCTTTGAGCGGGGGGATTGAACTAGATGACCTTCTGAGGTCTCTTCCAACTATAATCTTGTATGACCTCGGTGGGCTTTAGATATGATTTTATTAAGCCAGCATTGCAAGATTGGACTTCTCAGCTACAACAGAGGAAAATACTTATGCATATATTTTCATCTATGCCTACTCAGGAAAGAACTTTAAGCAATTATTTAAGTATGTGCCTAAAGTTAAGCACTTTCCTGATTCGCGATGCTTTCTGAATACAAATGTTTAATAGTAATGGAATGTTTTGTACTAATGAGGTAATAATAGTTAAGAAAACAATAACATTGCCAAACTGGAAATACATACAGAACAACTAGTTTTTAAATAAGTGAAAAGAACTATTAGAAAAAAATGGTTTCATAATGTACTGTATCCCTATTATAGATTTCCCCGACCTCCACCCCCCACCCCTAGCCTTTGATACTGTGTAAATGTCATGTAATGCAAATGTCCTGAAGATTTGAAGGTGAAATTCACCAAAAGCCTATGTGAAGGTGAAATTCACCAAAAACCTAGGTCTAATTCTGCCCAAGTGCACAAGAGTAAATGTAATCCTTAAGGATTAATGTTCAGATATTTGTGTAACAGAGTTCAAGAAGACTCAACTCCCTTTTATTTTACTAGAACTCATGTTAGTCTGTAAAATACAAACTGGTCCAGAGTAATTTTACAATCTCTGGCAGTGCTAGTGGGAAATTGATTTTTTGCAATATAATTTCCTTTACATTTATTCAATAATTATTGAATAAACAGCTGAACTTTTGGTTTTCATTCTCTTCTGTGGCTTCATCTTGACACGCTGATTTAGCACGCTTGAGGGCTGTATTCTTATGGTGCTCTTTGGATTTTCCACAGTACAAAAAGGTTTTCTGGCAAATCAAATTGAACAAATTTGCTTCCCTACTAGCTGTATTCTGAGATCCTGTTACCCATTTTATGTCACTTGGTAGATCCTAAATTAGACATGACTTTTGTTGCACTGGTAGGATTTTAAGCCTATTAGAATTTGGGGGTTTTAAAGTATAATCCAGCAATTTTGAGTGGTTTTTCCCTTATGAATATGAAAAACAGCAAAGCCATGTATTTCAGCTGGAGGAGGAAAGTGCCAATAATGCCAAAAATTGGATGCAAATGTGGGCGGCAGGTGGGACGTTATTGGATACGTGGCAGCTGCTTTTCATAATATACTTTCAATGTGGTCTCTATAAAAGGAGATTATTTTTATCGCACCACAGTGATGTGGATTAGTATTTAAGGAGGCATGTTAATATAAACAATCCCTGTTTGCTTTTGGGTTCGCTTGTCTGGGGTATAGTTTTTTAGCACAATGCTGCGAGGAGCATGAGCTGCCTATCATCTCGTTGCTATTCAGGGGAATGATATTGAAAATGAAAAATGTGCTGTGCCCACATTCTTCTTGCAGTACTTAGTTCCTGGGTAATCAAATTGTAACTAGAAAGCAAACCCTGGATTAGTAATTTGGCATAATGAAGTTAATTGTTTCCTGCTGATACTATCTCGAATAGCAAGGAAAGGGTATTTGATTGTGATACTAACGAGGGCATGGCAATAACATGTTTTGGGAAATCATCTGAACCTATGAAATCAAGTATTCTAGAACTGTGACATTCTTGACATCTAATTTCTATTTATCCCTTTTCTTCAAGTCTGTGTGTGAGATAAAGCAAGGTTTCACGTATAGTTCACTTCCCTAATTCTCTCTACTCCCACCAGACCATCAGCAAATATGAAACCAAAAACCAAGCCAAGCAACAGTCAGATGAAGGCGGAGGGAGTGAGGCAACAGGAAGCTTTCAGAATACTTCATTGAATCAAACGATGTCTCAATGTGAAATGGAATGAATAGAATTCGATATCAATTCTTTTCACTGAGAATCCCAACTGAGAGAATTCTACATGTAGCCCTTCTGCCAGGTGAAGGTGGTAGCAACCAGGATCAGGTTCAATATCTAGGGGTTCCTTTTCAACAATACAACAGAGAACCGGCTCAAGCCCCCACTCAATAACCTGGGAAAATTACGCACCACCCCTGAGTGCCTCTAAGAGGCGATACTTCCCCTCTCTCAAGCACAGAGTCTGAGTGTAGGAAAGAAACTTTTAATGAAAGGAGGGAAGTCACCTGACATTAATTAGGGAAAACGCTGCAAGCATGATTCATAAACATAATATCGTGAGCAGGACACCCACTCTAGAGTGTGTGGAACAGAGTCTTCTGCCTCCTGTTCTTGAGTTCTACAAACAAAAGTCCATGGGGCCGGACGAGTTGCATCCGAGAGTGCTAAAGGAACTGGCGGCTGTGATTGCAGAGCCATTGCCCATTATCTTTGAAAACTCGTGGCGAACGGGGGAAGTCCCGGATGACTGGAAAAAGGCTAATGTAGTGCCAATCTTTTAAAAAGGGAAGAAGGAGGATCCTGGGAACTACAGGCCAGTGAGCCTCACTTCAGTCCCCGGAAAAATCATGGAGCAGGTCCTCAAAGAATCAATCCTGAAGCACTTACATGAGAGGAAAGTGATCAGGAAGAGTCAGCATGGATTCACCAAGGGAAGGTCATGCCTGACTAATCTAATCGCCTTTTATGATGAGCTTACTGGTTCTGTGGATGAAGGGAAAGCAGTGGATGTATTGTATCTTGACTTTAGCAAAGCTTTTGACACGGTCTCCCACAGTATTCTTGTCAGCAAGTTAAAGAAGTATGGGCTGGACGAATGCACTATAAGGTGGGTAGAAAGTTGGCTAGATTGTTGGGCTCAACGGGTAGTGATGGCTCCATGTCTAGTTGGCAGCCGGTGTCAAGTGGAGTGCCCCAGGGGTCGGTTCTGGGGCTAGTTTTGTTCAATATCTTCATAAATGATCTGGAGGATGGTGTGGATTGCACTCTCAGCAAATTTGCGGATGATACTAAACTGGGAGGAGTGGTAGATATGCTGGAGGGCAGGGATAGGATACAGAGGGACCTAGACAAACTGGAGGATTGGGCCAAAAGAAATCTGATGAGGTTCAATAAGGATAAGTGCAGGGTCCTGCACTTAGGACGGAAGAACCCAATGCACAGCTACAGACTAGGGACCGAATGGCTAGGCAGCAGTTCTGCGGAAAAGGACCTAGGGGTGACAGTGGACGAGAAGCTGGATATGAGTCAGCAGTGTGCCCTTGTTGCCAAGAAGGCCAATGGCATTTGGGGATGTATAAGTAGGGGCATAGCGAGCAGATCGAGGGACGTGATCGTCCCCCTCTATTCGACATTGGTGAGGCCTCATCTGGAGTACTGTGTCCAGTTTTGGGCCCCACACCACAAGAAGGATATGGATAAATTGGAGAGAGTCCAGCGAAGGGCAACAAAAATGATTAGGGGTCTGGAACACATGACTTATGAGGACAGGCTGAGGGAACTGGGATTGTTTAGTCTGCAGAAGAGAAGAATGAGGGGGGATTTGATAGCTGCTTTCAACTACCTGAGAGGTAGTTTCAGAGAGGATGGTTCTAGACTATTCTCAGTGGTGGAAGAGGACAGGACAAGGAGTAATGGTCTCAAGTTGCAGTGGGGGAGGTTTAGGTTGGATATTAGGAAAAACTTTTTCACTACGAGGGTGGTGAAACACTGGAATGCGTTGCCTAGGGAGGTGGTGGAATCTCCTTCCTTAGAAGTTTTTAAGGTCAGGCTTGACAAAGCCTTGGCTGGGATGATTTAATTGGGGATGGGTCCTGCTTTTGAGCAGGGAGTTGGACTAGATGACCTCCTGAGGTCCCTTCCAACCCTGATATTCTATGATTCTATGAAGTTCCTTTAACGTGCCCCTCTCTGCTTCCTCACCATACTCCATTCACAGTGGTTGTCCATGGTCAGTGAGGACCCAGGGTTCAAAAGTGTATCTGTGTGAGTTCACCACGCACTTGTAGGGTAGAGGGGAATAAGGCACCTTAATTGCTCTACCATCTGAGTGCTTGCTCTGGCTGGCCGCTCTGCCAGCCACCCTGCCAGCCTCCGTTCTGCTCCGCCGTTCCACTCTGCCAGCCGCCCTGCCAGCCACTGTGCTACACACAGTCACCTTCAATGATTCTCAGCTCTTAGTGGGGGAAGTTCATTGCTGAAGCAGGCGGGGCAAAAACAGTGTCTCACGAGAAGTGATTTCGGCTCTAGTTAGCACATAACAAAACAAAAGTCTCCTAATGGAACCTTACTTAGCTTACTTACTTTGAACCGTGGGGAGAGGCAGGTTAAACTTCCTGGGATTCTGAGATAGAGCCCATGCCTCCTGGTAGGGACACCTGTCCTCACCCCCTCTTACTTTCACAGTGGTCTGCATCCAAGCCCCCAGCTTAGCAGGTTCATTTCAGTTGAGGGTAACCCCCTCAATAAGGCCAGGCTAAGCACAGTTCTGCTCACCTTTAATCATACAATAAAGATAACACTGATAACATTTCATTACCCCTGCATTCAGCAGAAAAGTGATTTGTAACCTAACACCAGTCGAAGCTGATCACTTTGGGCAACATAGCGCTGTCTGCCGGATACCTAGGCAGAGTAGTTGTGTTCATGTAAATACAGTTTGCTCCTGAAGTCTTTCCCCCTTCCATGTTTGCCAGAAGCTGGGAATGGGTGACAGGGGATGGATCACTTGATGATCCCCTGCTCTGTTCCTTCCCTCTGGAGCACCTGGCATTGGCCACTGCAGAAAACAGGATACTGGGCTAGATGGACCATTGGTCTGACCTAGTATGGCCATTCTTATGTTCTTACATTCCCCAGCTAGCTATCAGCAGAGAACTTGTTCAGACGCTGCTGATATCCTCTCTGAAAATACATTTGAATTTAAATAATTCAGGTATTCAACTGCTCTTTTCTTTGGTTAATATTTTTAATAAAAATTATTCCTCCTTCACTTAATTAATTTAATGGCATTGTTTCAACAAATCAATGACCAAAGCAAGATGGATCTATGAAGAATACACCTAAGATATTGAATGTGTGCAGGCAATAAAATACATGAACTGTCAGACATTCCACCAGGAGTTGTACAGCACTTCGAAAATATAAAGTAGAGCTGGTCAGGAGTATTTTTTGATGAAATACTTTTTTCCATGGGAAAAATGGTTACTTGTCAAAACTGAAATTGTTTGCAGGAAAGGGTTGGTTTTGATGAATTTTCTGTTTGAAAATACTTTTAATTTTTTTTAATTGTTGAAACATCTAGTTTTGGGCTTAAAATTACTTTTTGTTATTACATTTAAGCTAATTTGTAGTAAAAAAAGAAAAAAAGAAAAAAGGTCAAAATCAGAATGAAATGTTTCAAATGACTGGATCAAAACAAGATTTTTTAAAAAAATTTTTGCTTTGCAAATTCTAAGGGACTTGGATTCTTCTCCCTTACTGACACAGTACTGCCAGCTCTTGTGATGTTATCTTGAGTCACATGTTGTTTTGTGTTTTACTTAAAACCTCAACTCCTGGAATCATAGAAACGTAGGGCTGGAAGGGACCTTGAGAGATCCTCTGGTCCAGTGGTTCTCAAAGCCGGTCCGCCGCTTGTTCAGGGAAAGCCCCTGGCGAGCCGGGCCAGTTTGTTTACCTGCCGCGTCCACAGGTTCAGCTGATCGTGCCTTCCACTGGCTGCGGTTCACTGTTCCAGGCCAATGGGGGCTGCAGAAAGCGGTGCAGTCCGAGGGACTTGCTGGCCACCCTTCCCACAGCCCCCATTGGCCTGGAGCGGTGAACCGTGGCCAGTGGGAACCATGATCGGCCAAACCTGCAGACGCGGCAGGTAAACAGACCGGCCCGTCCTGGCCCACCAGGGGCTTTCCCTGAACAAGCGGCAGACCGGCTTTGAGAACCACTTCTCTAGTCCAGCCCCCTACTCTGAGGCAGGACCAAGTATACTTAGCCCATCTCTGACTGGTGTTTGTTCAACCTGTTCTTAAAAACCTCCAGTGATAGAGATTCCACAACCTCCATTGGCAGCCTACTCCAGAGCTTTACTACCCTTACAGTTAGAAAGTTTTTTCCTAATATCTAACCTACATCTCCCTTGCTGCAGATTAAGCCCATTACATATTGTTCTACCTTCAGTAAACATGAAGAACAATTGATCAGTGTCCTCTTTATAATGACCCTTCACCTATTTGAAAATTTCTCATCAGGTCCCTACACAGCGTTCTTTTCTCAAGACTAAACATGCCCAGTTTTTATAACCTTTTCTCATCGGTCAAGTTTTCTAAACTTTTCATCATTTCTGTGGCTCTCCTTTGGACACTCTCCAATTTGTCCACATCTTTCCTAAAGTGTGGTGGCCAGACCTGGACACACTGCTCCAGCTGAGGTCTCATCAGTGCTAAACAGAGTGGGACAATTGCCTCCTGCATCTTACGTGTAGCACACCTGTTAATACACCACACAGTGATATTATCCTTTTCCACAACTGTCACATAGTTGGCTCACATTCAATCTGTGGTCCACTATAACCCCCAGATTCTTTTCAGGAGTACTCCCACCTAGCCAGTTATTCCCCATGTTGTAGTTGTGCATTTGATTTTTTTCCTTCCTGTGTGTAGTACTATATGCTTGTTTGTACTTGAATCTAATCTTGTTGATTTCAAACAAATTATCCAATTTATCAAGGCAACTTTTAAATTCTAATCCTGTCCTCCAAAGTGTTGCTACCCCTCCCAGTTTGGTGTCATCTGTCAATTTTATAAACATTCTCTCCACTCCATTATCCACATCATTAATGAAAATATTAGATCCAAGACAGAGCCCTGTGGGACCCCACTAGATACGGCTTCCCAGTTTGGCAGTGAGAGCCATACATAAGTATTCTCTGAGTACAGGTTTCAGAGGGGTAGCTGTGATAGTCTGTATCAGCAAAAACAACGAGGAGTCCTTGTGGCACCTTAGAGACTAACAAATTTATTTGGGCATAAGCCCACGAAAGCTTGTGCCCAAATACATTTGTTTGTACTCAGAGAGGCACATTTTTGCACCCACCTTATAGTAATTTACCACTTATAGTAAACCACAGTTCCCCTAGTTTGCTTATGAGAATGTCATGTTGAGACTGTGTCAAAAGCCTTACTAAAATCAAGATATATCAAGTCTGCAGCTTCTCTTCCCCCTCCCCTCCCGCCCCGCCCACACACACACATACTCTAGGCCAGTAAACCTGTAAAAGAAGGAAATTCGTTTGGTTTGTCATGATTAGTTCCTGAAAAATCCACGTTGACTTACTACCTGTCTAGGTGCAGTTGTATTTATTTAGATTGAAAATAGAGCCAAAGGTATTACTATAACACAGTCACTGTCCAGCATTCAACAGTGTTAAACAAGGTCCGAGATTTGGTATACAGAGACCTCATTCTGCTTAATTCCCATGGCAAACACATCATTAAAAATCCTTTTAACTTTTTAATAAAGACACTGAAAAGAAAGAAAAATAATTAAAGCATTTTAAATGTAAAGTATTAAATAAGGCTTTCATTTCAGCAATGTCTCTTGTTCCCTTTTCCTATAGCTGGAGAGGGTTTTAAAAGGGAAAAAAAAACCACTTTTTACAGGCTCTTGGATGGTAGGTATTAAAGATGGTAATAACTGTCCCTTTGTAGGAAAGAGAAGCAGTTAGTTCAGATGAACTGGAGTTGTTGTTGTTGTTTGTCCTTTCATGCCCACTGTAGTTTGGGATTCAGATGGAGTGGGTATGGGTGACAATGTCATCTGGCTCCCTCTCTCTGTCCTGATCTGATCAAGACATTTCTTCAGCTCAGGATGATAAAGGACCAGGAAGTGGAGGAGGTGTCAGCTATGATTATGAAGTTTGCTTATCAGTAGAGTCTGTTCTTCCCCAGCATAATTTCAACAATCCTTGAATTATATCAGTGTGGCCTTTTTGGTTGAGCCTAATCCAGTTTCTCTGTCTGGTTTACTTGCACCTGTTCCCATCCACGTTTGTTGTGATACATTGTGACATTTTATGAATTTACACTCAATTTTTACAGTCAAACTCACAATTAGGGTCAATTGTAGGCCCAATTGTCATAACAGTACTTACAAATTGATTGTTTAATAGTTTGTTCCAGTATCTTTCCAGGTATCAAAGTTAGGCTGGTTGATCTATAATTCTCTGGGTCCTCTTTGTTCCCCCTTTTAAAGATAGATACTATGTTTGCCCTTCTCCAGTTCTCTGGAACCTCACCTGCCCTCCAGGACTTGTCAAAGATAATTCGTAATGGTTTTGAGATTGCTTCAGCTAATTCCTTCAATACACTAGGATGAATTTCATCAGGCCCTGCATACTTGAATAAATCTAAATTATCTAAATATTCTTTAACCTGTTCTTTTCCCTATTCAGCTTGTGTTCCTTCCCCCATGTTAATATTAATCGTGTTAAGTATCAGGTCCCAAGTAATCTTTTTGAGTGATGATCAAAGAAAAATAAGCATTAAACAATTCAGCCTTCTTGGGGTCATCTGTTATTTGCTCTCCTTCCACCCTAAGTAGTGGACATACTGTTTCCTTCATTTTACAATTGCTTCTAATATATTTATAGAACCTCTTCTTACTGCATTTTATGTCCCTTGCTAGGCGTAACTTATTTTGTGCCATAGACTTTCCGATTTTCCCTATATGCTTGTACTATTCTTTTGTCTTCATCCTTAGCAATTTGTCCATTTTTCCACTTTGTCGTTAGGATTCCTTTTTGATTTTCAGGTCATTAAAGAGATCCTGCTGGGCTTCTTTGAAACTAAGTTTCTAGCCCTCCTAGTTGCAGAGAAAATCTTGAAAACATAAATGCTAAAGACTCAAATACCAGAAGGCAAATAATCCAAGCTGTATTATTTTATTTAAAGTCTCATGATTTTTTGAGCCAATCTCGTGATTTTGAGTGCTTGGGGTTGGCAGACTGACAGCTCCAGTGTGGTTGTGGGTGTTATGTTGGCTGCAGAAATCTTTAAGATTTTCTTGGGTTTTCTGTCACTCCTCCAGCAGAATTCCCTTGTCATAGACTCAGAGAGGCAGTGAGTATGTTTATCAGCTGCTGAGTAGGGCCGCAATGTGACACCCTCTATTCTGGAGTACAGGAGTGGTTAGCAACACGTAGACAGCTGCTCCATGACTGTGGAACCTATGCAAGCCCTGCTGCTCTGCTTGGCAACACCACAAAAATCCCAGAGACAAAGATTTGGCCTTAGTTTCAAATGGACATTCTTTATTATGACCATAATACTACAATTACCCGTAACTTCTTTTCGTATATTGCATATGGTTTTATAGCCCTTTTTAATGCACAGACTATAGTATGTTCCAAGGAACATATTGTCAGCCAAATAAAGTCTTTCTTTCTCAGCCTAAAAAATCTAACATCCACTACTGCCTGTATATATAGAAAATCCTTGAATTTGTTAGGTTGTTAGGACTTACCAGACCAGAAAATAGGCACAGTTATTTTAAAAGAAACTAATAATTATTTCAGTCCTACTAACAAATGGTTCAAAAACATCCAAGGTCATGGCCACGTGCAATAGGGAAATGGAGTCCTGTAGAATGGTTTTAAATACTGTTCCAAGTGGAAAAACTGCAGCTTCGGCTTGAAGTAATTGACAAAGATAGGCACCTCACTGATCTACTGTGCTGTGGTACCAGAGTTTACTGCCACACCTATGAAAAATGCTTTTGCTTCATGAATTGGCATCTTTATGTAGCATATTCATCTACTTTGAATGGGTCTGGTGGGGATCAGATTTATAGGTGTTTGAATGTAGACAGAATATTGACATACTGCTATAATATCACATAGTTGGTTTTGGATTGGAAATTGTGAAAGAAAGGATGGAACCCAGGACTAGCATTACTGTTCAAACGTACATTGTGATACTTCATTATCAAAATGGCAGAGGTCCTGTGGGGAAAATAGTGTGTGGTGATGATGTAATTCAAAACTGTATCATTGTGCACACACATGATGGGTTCAACTAAGTTTGTAACCTTAATTCTGGTATTTCTTAACCTTTGAATACTTGACTTTGCAATTTATATATGTTCTTCTAACGTGGTTTTTTTTCAGAAGGGAATTCTATATTTAATAATATAATAAAGCTGTATAATGGTCCAGATACTGGCTGCTTCTCCAGCAGTACAAAGCATTGAGAAAGCCAGCGAACATGGCCCCCTGACAATTCTTCCTGTGTGGAGTAATTCTCAAATGATATAAGGCAGACACAGAGGCTTCTAGCACTCACAGTCCCAGCCCCTGATGTAGAGGGTGTGTTTGGGGGGGAAAGGGTGTAGCCTCATAGCTGTGTAGTCTACACTTGGCAAACCTCAACTCCCAGAACAGTCATTAGACCAGGGGTCGGCAACCTATGGCAGGCGTGCCAAAGACGGCACGTGAGCCGATTTTTAATGGCACGTTGCTGCCTGCCGGGTCCCAGCCACCGGCCCTGCTCAGCCCGCTGCCGAACCCAGGCTGGGACCCCGGCAGACAGCAGAGTGCAATTAAAAATCCTGCCTGCCCTGGCCCCCTCTTCTCCGCCCCCCCCCCCAACCCTGCCGGCAGGGTGAAGAAGCTTGGTCCTGTCCGCAGCTGCTGCAGAGCAGGCAAGCTCCCCCCTCCCCCGCCTCTTCCCCCAGTGAGCTGGGTTCCTGCCCCTCCTCCTCTCCCTCCCTGCCACCCATCAGCTGATGGCCCTTGCGAGGGAGGGAGAGAAGCGGTCGCTGCTCCAGGGAGGAGGCGGAGAAGAGGTGGGGACGGAGCCTTGGGGAAGAGGGGTGGAATCAGGGCATATCCCCTCCAGCCCCCTGCCTTGAGACGCTCTGGGCAGGGGGCTGGGACCACCTCTGCGACCCTAGCCCACACCCCCAGCCCTCTGCCCTGATCCCTGCACTTCCCCACACACCCCCAGCCCTCTGCCCTGACCCCTACACTCCCCCACACACCCAGCCCCCTGCCCTGACTCCTGCACCCCCAACACATACCCAGCCATCCCACACCTCATGTCTGACTCCTGCACCCCCGACACATACCCAGCCACCCCACACCCCATGTCCTGACTCTTGCACCCCCCACATCCCACCCCTACCCTGAGCACCAAACGGGAGCTCCTGCACCCCTCCCCTCCACATTTCCACCTGCACCCCTTGCACGAAATGGGAGCTGCCCAGGTAGGCACTCCACCCCCAAACCTCCTGCCCCAACCCTGAGCCCCCTCCCTCAATCTAGCTCCTGGCCAGACCCTACACCCCTGCCTGATCCTTCACCCCCAGCCCTGTGCTCAGTGCGCTCCCACTCTCAGCTCAGTGCAGAGAGAGAGGAAGAGAATGGGCTAGAACCAGGGAGAAGTTAGGTATCTGCTCCATGTGGGCAGGGCCAGGATCCCAGACTGGCAGCGGGCTGAGCGGGGCCAGCAGCCAGGACCCTGGCTGGCAGGAGCCGGCAGACGGAACCCCAGACTGGCAGCGGGCTGAGCCGCTCAGCCCGCTGCCTGTCTGGGTTCCCGGCCGCCAGCCCCGCTCAGCCTGCTACCAATCTGGGGTTCTGGCTGCCGGCCAGTTGCCAGCCAGCGTCCTGGCTGCAGGCCCCACTCAGCCAGCTGCTGGCCTACGTGAACGGACCCCAGGCTGGCAGTGGGCTGAGCAGGCTGGCGGCGTAAGATCAGCATTTTAATTTAATTTTAAATGAAGCTTCTTAAACATTTTGAAAACCTTGTTTACTTTACATATGACAATAGTTTAGTTATATAATATATAGACTTATAGAGAGAGACCTTCTAAAAAATGTTAAAATGCATTACTGGCATGCAAAACCTTAAATTAAAGTGAATAAATGAAGACTCAGCACACCACTTCTGAAAGGTTGCCGACCTCTACATCAGACTGTTGGCAGTTAGCACTAAATAGAGCAGCCTAGAAACTGCAGTACTTTGTGCTATGTACAAGCTACTTCTTTGCCTCAGGATCAGGAGATATAAAAGTGGCTACAGGCCTTGTGTATACAGAAAGTTAGACTGCTGTTTGAAAGAGCAACAAGGTAGGTGAGGTAATGTGTTTTATTGGACCAGCTTCTGTTGATGAGAGAGACAAGCTTTCAAGCTTGCACAGAGCTCTTCTTGAGGTCTGGGAAACTTTATCTGCATCACAGCTAAATACAAGGTGGAAAAGCAGTAAGTCAAGCAGAGAGAATGGCCCATGGACCACATCTAGCCAAAAGTATCCTTCAAATTTGGTCCACAGGCCTTAATGATTTGTGTTAATTTTTAAGAAGGCTAACTTCTCTTTTTGAAGTAAACTCATTGGACCTTTCATTGTCCCTGCTGTTGGTTCTTCAAAGATCACAGGTTATAATTTTAGACATATCAGATGAAAAGTACGAATTCCACTCTGTTATACCAATGAAAATTCAGAGTTGTGAGGCCAATGAATTTTGTTCTTTTCTCGCTGTGTTCAATTAAGGTGTCATCTGCGAATTTCATTAACATGCAATTTTAGTCCCACGCCCCTCTTTTCACGAAGATGTCCAACTGATCTGTATCACCACAAACCTCGATAAATATACATTTTTCATTTCAATAAGATGCCTTCTACCATCCTTTTTGTTTACACTCCTCAGTATGTATGCTAGTTTTCAGTTCATGTGCAAATGTTTGTGTCCAAGCTGATTTGAATTCATTTTGAGGTTAAGATTTTGTGACACTGTATCAAATGCTTCATTAAAACACATAGAGATTGTTTCTGTTGCACTCCTTCCATCCACCATTTCATAATTTGTTATAGACCAGGAAACTACAGAAAGTTGTGACACTGACCCATTTACTCTCCTGACCATTTCTTGTTTAAGGGATTTTGTACAGTTAAAATTGGAGAGACCACTGTGGGGAATAACTATACTCTAAGATCTAAATTCTGCTTTTAGTTAGATCTGTGCAAATCCACTGAAATTAATGACCTGCCTGAGATGTGACCCTGAGTAGTTAGTTGAATTTTCACCCCAATTCCCGAAATTTAACATTGCAGAATTCCTTCACAGCAAAGTAGGATACCAAGGGGGTATGTTGATGTCATGCTGCCATTTGATGCACTGTCAAGTGATGTCTGTGCCAGTGGAGAAGCTGAAACCTGTGATAGTTAAAGCTGTAGCAGGAAAGGCAAAGAGGTGAAGAGATTTAGCTTAAAACACTTGGGAGTATTTAAAATATTTTCTTTCCTGCCCCAAAAGGGAGACAAAATAGGGAAGGAGAGTGCATGTCTGGCACTGATATTTTCCTGCCATGTGATTGTGCTGAGAAGTCAGTTCCTGGGACGCTGACATCAGGAGCAGGTCAGGTAGTTCACAAGGGAAGAACACTGAATTTTGGCTGTCTACCCAGCAGTAGGAACAACAAAATTGTTTCTAGTTTAATTAGTGAAATAAAGTAGCAAGTCCCCAGTTTTCCTCAAAGGACCTTAGACTAAATGGCTCATCAAATTTGCCCTAGAGCTAGTGTTGTCACTCAAAATAAAAAAGGCTAGTGCCTGCTGTGCTTTTGTGCTCCCCTGTGATGTGTGGCTGGAAATGGAAAATAAATTGCACTAAAAGGAGCATTGTTAAGAGATTGTTACCGTTGCACTCCACAGACAGGGAAAAACAATTTGAAGTTTGCAAAAAAGTTGCAGGAAAGTCTCCCTTGCATACAGTCAAAAACCTACACTCCTCTTCCTCCTCCTAGTGCATTAATCCATTGAAATAAATATAAGAAGGGCTTGCAACAGCTGGCACCAGTTGTGTCAGTCTAATTTTAGGAATTGCCTCCTCGTAGCGTTCCAGTCATGGAAAAGAGGAGTTGCAAAGTGAGTCAGATCAAAGGAGACATTCGATGGGAGTTAGGGATTTGTGCACTCGACTAAATCTCATCTGGCCTGGAAAGTCAAATTTGCAGTTACTGAGTGTCGGTGTGCTGTCACCGGTGTGCTGTTGTTCCTTTTGCTGGCAAATGAACTTATTGTACCACATGGTGTATTTCCTGCTTATACCATAACTGAGATGAGGCGGACCTTTGTCCTAGTTGATGGTTTCTAGGTGCATGCTTACAGAATTGAGAGTTGAGAGAGCAGGACTATATTAAAAGAACATTATTAAGGTTGCCAAGTCAAGCACTCCAAAGTTACGAAATGAGAGAATTAAGGTTGCCTGTTTTTCCTCCTTCACACTGCCTGGGCCTAGAAGTGGGGTCATTGAGATCACAGGAAAGCCAGACTCCCTGCTTTCACTTCTAGTGCCCACCCCCACGCCATCATGAAACAGCCCAAAGCTGCAAATCCAGGGAAAGCCCTGCTCAGCCCCAGTTGGAGCATGTGCAGTATGTATGAAATTTTAGGCAATTTTAGCTGCTAAAATAAGTCTCTATTGAGCATGTGCAAACTGTTATTTAAAAACATCTTATTTGCCCAAATTTGGGCAGATTTTCACAGAGATGGCAGAAGGCACATGGCTGAAACAATGGCCAACCATCTGCTAATTGTAAGTCCCTAATCCAAAGCATGGGGGAACAAGAGCTTTTCAGAAACTTTCACAAGAATTTTTAGCTTGGGCAAAACAACTTATTTTTCCCTCACCTCATTCTTGGAAAGAGCTGAACTGTTTTGGCTGACATCTTTCAAAAAACTGATCCTGAGGAAGACACCTGGTGTGGACATTTTCAGCCCAAATAGGAAAAGTTTGGCAAAGTTATAAGCAACGGAGAACAGGGGCTTCTAGTGGGAAGTGCTACCAACTCTGCCTATATTAAAACAGGAAGATTTTGAATTATGGCGTCGCTATCGTGATTTGGTCCCCAACAGAATGCCTCAATAGAATTATAACCTCATAATTTATCGTTGACTGGTTATATATAATTAGTGCTAATGGCAGTCCTCTTTGTGAAACTATTTGTGTAACATCTTAAAAAAAAACTAACTGGGAAGTCCAAAAGCAAACATCTCTGTGCCAGATTTTCACAGCTATACTCTGTGTGCTGCTTCATTCCACCACTAATGATAGCATGGGAGCATGCTAGGTAAATCTCATGATGATGATGCAAAAATTAATACATCACCCATGTACATGCAGTATTAAGCATCAGTTAAATCTCTGTTTAATTGATGTTCAAATTATTATGCTAGCTGTTAGGAATCTGACCCATGCCACATCATTTACGTAATGACAATAAATTAGGCTGACTGTGAAGTGACACACTGAAAGATCTGGTAGATCATTCTGCATTTATTTCAGCCTGGTCTTAAATATCTGAAATTGATGCTCACCATGGTAGTGGAACAAATACATTTTCTTCTTCGCTGCCAGTTTCCAGTTTTTGTTCTTGTTCTTTTAAATATCTTCTCAGATGTTAGCCGTGATTTTATGGAAGGCATACCATTAACTCATTTGCACGGAGACAACAGAGGTTTTTCATGTGGTTAGAGAGTTTTTTCTTGATAACTCCATGCAAAATGAATGTCAAGGAGCATAGATGAGAGGATAAAGAATTGATTTCACAAGAATGGGAGGAAATAATTTTAGTTGAATTGAAATAATTCAAGTTTCCCTTTAATCTTCAGCTGAGGATTTTATATACAAACATGGACCACACTGTTGTTCTAAAAACAACTTGCAATAAACCAATGTAGATGTAATAAGGGTATTTAAAATCCCAATGTCATTACCAAAAAGCACAGAGACATCTGTAAGTTTGATTTGTGTAACATGTGGCATTACAAAGAAGGACTGACAGCTGAACTAAGTATCACTGACAAAATTATTTAGGGGGAATGGATTAGCTGGAAAGCTTTTTAAAGTACTTAGCAATCTTCAAAACCCAAAGTTGTATCTCCACGCTGTTGCCTTAATGAGCTCTTCCATTTGTTCATGACAATGCCCACGGGTAATGCTCTATATAAAAGATTGTGTCTTTTTAATGTTATCATATACTGAAAAACTATCTGAAAAATTGCAACTAACCAGGAGCAACTGTCAGGATTAGTATCATAGATTGTGATGTTTTCACTTGGAAAAGGATCTTAATGATTCTGAGTCATTAGCAACTGACCAAATGTATCACCTTTCGTGATATTAAGGGAATAAAGAAAACCGCTTCTGAAAATATTACATCTGATTTATTTATTGCCATCTCTGTGGTCTACAAGCCGTTGAATGAGTTGCCTTGCAAGATAAGTCAATTCATATCCTTATCAAGGCCAGGAGGGAATGGAAGTGCTGCAGAAACAACATCTTCAAGTCCAGTGGCAGAAAAAGACCACTGGCTGTGTGGACATCCCCTTAGTGCCTTAGGAACTTCAGTCACTTCAATGCTTTGCATTTTTTTCCCCCTGGCCTTATTTGTGAAGGAAGATTATTCAGTGCTAGAAACCAGTGGTAGCGTTATAGGTTGAAAGGGATGTGTTCCAGAGTGATGGGATTGCCTGCGATAGCAGGGATTTGATTCAATGACAGAACAGGTCCCCTCCAATCCTATATAGAGCTGTTATGTTATGAGTGTATTATATCTCATTGAATGGTGACACAGGGCCAGAAAGCGTTAATTAACTCACAGACTGACCTGACCCATGGCCGAACTTTAAAGACTTGTTAGGAAGATATGTAAATAAATAGAGCTTTGAAATGCAAGCCTGCATTGTTAGAGATAGAAGGATAGATGTTTGCTCAGGTCTTGTGATGTAAGCAAACAAGTCTTGTCTATTACTAGGGCTTTGATTCAAAGATCAAAAAGGGAGTATTAATATTTAGGAAGACACTTGAGTGAAATAGTATTATTGTCTATATGTCTCTTTGAAGGTTGTGGTAACCTATATCAGAACTGTTTAATGGATAAATTACCCTGTGCTAATTGCCATGATATGTGGGAGAAGGAAAGTTAAACCTATGGTTTTCTCAGGCCAAAAGGCTGCTGGAAATGTATAAAAACCCTGGGACACGATCCTTCTTCATCTTAGATTTGCTTTGGGTTTCAAGAAGAGGAAACTCTGAGCCATAAGAATTGAGATCCCCAGTCACTGACTGGAGTCACCCTGAATATGGACATTGGACTATAACCTATGGACTATTTCTAAAAAAGCTTTTGGCAACTACAAACTCATCATCTCTGCTATGTAACTGGACCTCAAGGAATTAAACTCAAGTCTGTATGTAGATTGATCTTTTAACCAACACTCTACCTCTTTTCCTTTTTAATAAATTTTAGGTTAGTTAACAAGAATTGACTATAAGCATATATTTTGGGTAAGATCTAAGTTATAATTGGACATGGGTGTGTGGCTGATCCTTTGGGGTTGGAAGACCCTTTTCTTTTATATGATGAGATAAGATGTTCAGTAATCATCATCATATCTGACGTATGTGTCTGGATGGAAGCCTGAGGCTGGGCACTTTAAGGGAACTGCATTGTTTGGACTACTGAGTAACCAGGGAGGTAATAGAGAAGCTGTTTTGGGCTGGCTTAGTAAATCTAACTATTGGAATATCCACCAGCTTTGGGGGTTTGTCTGCCCGGTTCTGTTTGCAGTTCACCCTAATTGAGTGACCTCAGCTGGCTCCCACGGGCAGCATCATCACAAGAGCATAAACTAATTTCAGTTGAACACTGTCAACAACACTTGGACTAAATGCACTGTGCAACTAAAATAGTTCAGTACTTCAAATATTGTAAGTACCAGGAGACAAGGTGTAACATGTATATCGGGAGTGATTTTTCTGGCGCTAGTTAAAGCACTGGTGGAATATTATCTACAGTTTGAGAGGAAGGATACTGGTGAGACTGAAAGTGTAGAGGACAGCAAACAAGTTTTGGGTGGAAGTACAATGAGTTGTGAATAATTAACTAAACTTGCCTTATAGAGGGAAATCTCATATTGTCAATGAGGTTAAATAGTAAATCATCTGAAATTTTAAAAGACCAGTATTGTCAACTCTTGTGATGATCAGTGTTTCTCTCAAAGCCCAATGTCTGGAGCCAACTAATGCATCAAAATCTCAGCTTTTACTTAAAATAAATAAATAACTCCTCAAAGTTTCTGGCCCTCATGGTAGCAGAAAAAATCTTCAAAAGATGACTTGAGCGTACCCTAGAGGTTCAGAAACCAGAAGGCAAAGAAAAATAACACTGAATAATTATTTTTTTTAAACTCTCATGAGCCAATCTCGTGATTTTTTTTTTTTTTTGCCTGACTCATGACTTTTGAAGCCTTGGGATTGTCAATATTGCAGAAGATTGTGAATTGATTTAGGTCAGAAATAGTAAATTCAGGGAGGGGAATTATCCAGAAGGGGATTTGATTATAGGTTAAACTACCAACATTATTGGAAGAATTTAGGGATGAGTGAACAAATTCAGACAAACCTCAACTCTGTTTCTTTTTTCATACCAAACTCCTAATTAATCTTTTTTTGGAGTTACTGTATCAAAAAGTTTGGTTATTTTTTTATCTTAAGTTCATACTCATTTGTTCATGTCCAATTAGAGTCGGATCTGAAGGGGAACTGCCAACATATATAAGGAAAGCAGGTTCCTCTGGTATTTTTGGCTTTGCTCATTTTATTTTTGCACTTCAAATCAGACCTACTGGGTTATATTTCTGTCTTTTAACATTACTGTGGTTTTACTCAGTTTGTTTTCTTTTCTACTAACAAGCAAGTGCTGGACCATTTAGTCCCTCTCAGGGGTTGTCCCTTACCTGCAACTGTGTCCCACACCACTTTTCATTCAATTTCAAAAATAGATACAAAAAAGCCTTTTTCTTGTGTCATAATTTGAAAACATTACAACTATTTATGTTCCTTTGATGAATTTAGCCTTGTAGCTCTACTTAGATAGTGTAGTCTGATAGAAGTATTCTTTTTAACCTAGCTGTTTGTGCTGGCACATTGTAGAATCTGATTCCTGGGGCAGGAAAGACTAACCACATCACAGAACTGATCAGAAGGGAAACCCATCGGCACCGTTGACCAGGCTTTTTAGCTAATCCCAGAACTTGTGTCCACTTCAGCACAGAACTTATCTGCAAACTCAATTTGAGATAGGTGTACAGGTGGAGAAAGGAATGAGAGTATAAAAGGGGAGTAAAAACAATACATTGTAAAAGCCTTTTAAATTTCCAGTCAAATTTGGATGGTATCAGTAAATACCATCATGTGCTGTGTTCTGCCAGATGTGAATTTATATCATGCATCAGAACCAAATGTTATGTATCCTAATGGATGATATCCTTGAGATTTTATAAAGGGTTTCAGTAGAATATATTTTAATCCTTATAATTCGGACAGCATAGAAATCTACCATGTTCTAGTGATTTTTAATTAGATAGCACAAGAATCTCCAATACAAAGAATTTGCTTATTTAAGTAAGTTTTCCATGCTGAAGTATTCAGAAAGCCCAATTCTCTAGCTTCTGCAAAGAGAGCCTTTTTTGACCCATATCCTCTGGAATGACAGGTCACAGTTATACAGGGAAGGGTGCAGTGGAAGTTTTAGTAATTCTGATCTCCCAAAGTCTGCAAAATCCGTTATTTACAATATGTTAGGATGTTTATAGATTGTATAGTGCCTAAGTGACCAGCGAAGGATTATGTAAACTGATTGGATAAACAAAATTATAATTAAGAAACTATTTTAAAGTCTTGCTCTTGAGACCAACCTTAACCCTGCCAATTTTTTCTGCTGTGTGTGGCTATTTTGATTAAAGGCTGTATCACAACATCTTGGAGAACTAGGGTTCCTTATGCTATAAAACGTACATTATATATCAGATTATCCAAGGTATGGCTGGGACCAATAGCACAGTGCTGCAAGTGTTAAAAGTAATTGCACAGAGAGATGCTATTCATCTTATGTGTAGCATCTAAATATAGATAAAACTCAACAAGGGCAAAACAATAATTTGGAAAAACCTCAAAAAACCTCATCCTTGCTGCAGTTTCTGGAAAGATTTATTCAGGTAGGGGAAAAATACATATACAGCAATTTCCTTCACTTGAAGAAAATGCTATCACCCAAATATAGATGCATGGGGGAAAAATTCCCATTGACTTCTTTGGGCTTTGGCTCAGGACCTTGACGTGTCCCGTTGCCTCAAGGATAATGCTTTCCCCCCAGTGTTAGTTAGTCTCACATGGGATGTGCACTGGTGCTAACATTCAGTTTTTGTGAGGTCTGATTTTCAGATCTCCAAACAGAAGAATGGGGCACAAAATGGGAGCTAGATTTTTTTTCACAAAAGGGGATGCAAATATCCAGCATATAGCAATTGCATCATGTAGAAGCTGCTCATCTCTGCATTCTGAGCACAACAAATACCTTGAGACCCAAATGCCAGATAAATGTCCATGGTGTTACCAGCTGATATAGTGTTCGTGGACTTTCAGAAGCCTTTGATAAGATCCCTCACCAAAGGCTCTTAAGCAAACTAAGCAGTCATGGGATCAGAGAGAAGGTCTTCCCTGTATAACGGTGACCTGTCCTTCCATGTTACAGGGGTCCATAAACCTCCAATGGCCTGTAGCTGGGACTGGGCAACAGCAGATGGATCACTCGAAATTGCCCTGTTCTATTCATTCTTCTGAAGCATCTGGCACTAGCAAACCATCAGAGACTGGATACTGTCTCTAGATGGCTAGATGGACCATTGGTCTGAAATGGTCTGGCCATTCTTTTGTTATATTAGACTTCAAAAAGAGAATTGTATATCACACAGCTGCATGACTGGGCATATCTTCACATGTTAGAGACACTACAGAAAGATTGTGTTTGAGTTCATGATGATGGGTAAATAGTATTTATTGGTTAATTGACAGATCCTATTCTGACAACTAGGCATATTTGACAGAAATAATTCAAGTTCTTATTCTGGCAAATGAGAGATTTTGTTTGGGACCTGTGTAACACACTGGTTTTGCTAGACTCTGTTAATTTTAAATAGTGAAACTCTGCAATAGTTTACTTAGCAATTACTGTAGTCTTTTACAACATATGTTCATAGAAATACTGAGATAGCAGTATTCTATTTCAATTTAATAGCCAACTCATAAAAAAGTGTTAGCATTGCAACAGCATAGGCACAGAAGCACTCTCTCTATCCCTTGCCATGCTGTCCTGGTTTTTATAATGAACATCTGGTCATCCCAGGCCTTGCAGCCCTCCAAAATAAGTGTCACATATGTTTTTATAGCAAGGCAGGCACACTGTAGTGGGGACTCTGAATTCAGGGGGACTCTGGCTCTTGCAATTTTGCCAAGCCTAATACTAACACAACTATGTCAGACCCTTCCATGAATACAATAGAAAACAAATACTGTACCTGGCATGTTAGATGGGGTAGGATCTGAGTTACTACAGAAAATTCTTTTCTGGGTATCTGGCTGGGTATCTGGCTGGCTGGGTATCTGGCTGGGTATCTGGCTTGTCCATATGCTCAGGGTTCAGCTGATCGCCATATTTGGGGTCGGGAAGGAATTTTCCTCCAGGGCAGATTGGAAGAGGCCCTGGAGGTTTTTCGCCTTCCTCTGTAGCATGGGGCATGGGTCACTTGCTGGAGGATTCTCTGCTCCTTGAAGTCTTAAAACCACGATTTGAGGACTTCAATAGCTCAGACATAGGTGAGAGGTTTTTTGCAGGAGTGGGTGGGTCAGATTTTATGGCCTGCGTTGTGCAGGAGGTCGGACTAGATGATCATAATGGTCCCTTCTGACCTTAATATCCATGAATCTATGAATTGTTATATTGAAAGTCTTTATATTCTATTGCCGTTACTATATTGCATGTCTTGCAATATTTGGAAGTGGGTTATTTTTTCTTTAAGTCCCAGCTCTGTGAGTCTTGTCACCGTGTGAGACTCAGCTTTTTAAGATCTTTCTAGCCCTCATTGTTACAGAGGAAAGCTTGAAAACACGATCTCAGTGCACCTTAAAGGCCCAGATACCAGAAGGCAAATTGAAAGAACCCCAAATTTATTATTTTTAAAAGCTGATTATTTTTGTGGAGCCTAACTCAGAATGTTTCAATTATTTGTGTTTGGCAACAGTGCATGGGACAACAGTGTAATCAGGTCCTGAATTTAGAAGAATGACAGTGGATTAGAAAATAACAGTCAAGAACAAACTCTAGTAAATATTACAATCAAAGGAACAAGGAATGATCAGAAATGATCAGAAAGGTCAATACAACCAAGCACCCAATTTTACAATGATGAATTTCATTTCCATTATTTGCATATGTCTCTGTGGTGTATGATCATGACATGAGTGAATTTCTAAATCTTGGACCTTGCCATCAATAAAAATATTGCTTCAATTCCAAGCTCCACTTTGAATTGGGGACCTCCCAATTCTTCCCTTCCCCCTTCCTTCATGTGCCCTCTCCTGGTAACCTTTCGCCAAGTCTGAGATTAGATGTAGCATCAGCTATCACCAGTCAAATCATATTTTTACCTACCCATCGGCTTCCAAAAAACCCTGTATGAGGACCTTCTGTCTCAGCTAAATTAGGAATGCATTGTGCTTCCAGTAGACTGCTTAGCCAGGTCAAAAATATTTTTAGATTTTGTGATGGTATTAAACACCTCAGTTTTTAGAAACAGTCCATAAACATGGCATTCATATGCAGCCATATGCAATGGAACTCAGATACTACTATGATAAGTATCTGGATGGATGGATAGATAGAGATTGACACTTGTAAGAAGGGGATATTGAGGAACATTTAAATCCAAACACACTTCCGGATTATTAAAATCTAATTAAAAATCCAAATCTTAATTTATAAAAGCCTGATACGTTTCGACAGTAATGTTCAAGTAACTGAGAACGCATGATGATGCTTTCAAATATAATTAAAAAGAACAGGAGGACTTGTGGCACCTTAGAGACTAACAAATATATTAGAGCATAAGCTTTCATGAGCTACAGTTTATGCACTAATAAATTTGTTAATCTCTAAGGTGCCACAAGTCCTCCTGCTCTTTTTGCGGATACAGACTAACACGGCTGACACTACTCTGAAACCTAGATATAATCGTGTACTATACTATACCAATGATCTGATCTCTGTTTGACTAGGATAATACTATATTTATTTTTCCATGTCAAGCCCCTCTCATAATTTCCAATGATCTTCAATAGTTGGCATTGGTGTGCTAAAAGATGCAGAACATTCTGATTCTTTTTAGTTCACTTTCCAAACACAGGCCTAAGGGAAAAGACCACTTCCTGGATCTCCCAATCGAGATGATTTCATTCTTTTTACCTCTCTTTGGAGTACTTTCTTATTTATTTAAGTGAGGAAAGAACCCTGTGAGAGACTCCAGCTTGCTTAAGGAAATTCCTGCACGGATTAAACTGGTGATTTAATTGTAACTCTATATGATACTTATACTAAATATCACTTAGTATTTAATATCAGCCATGTCAGGTGATAAAACAAATCTTAAAATTCAGGGATTATGCACAGTAATGTACACCAGAGCAAGAATGTAAGTTTTCAATGCTCTAAAATAGTGAAAACACACCCAATTTTTCAAAAGTGCACACACTAAAGTATAAACAATGAGGAGTCCCTGTGGCACCTTAGAGACTAACAAACTATTTGGGTATAAGCTTTCATGGGCTAGAACCTACTTTATCGGATGCATGGAGTGAAAATACAGGAGCAGATATAAATACATGAAAGGATGGGGGGTTGCTTTACCAAGGGTGAGGTCAATCTAATGAGATAAATCAATTAACAGCAGGGTACCAAGGGAGGAAAAATACTTTTGAAATGGTAAGAGAGTGGCCCATTACAGACAGTTGACAAGAAGGTGTGAGTAACAGTAGGGAGAAATTAGTACTGGTTTAAATTTAGGTTTTGTAATGACCCAACCACTCCCAGTTTCTATTCAGGCCTAATCTGATGGTATCCAGTTTACAAATTAATTCCAGTTCTGTAGCTTCACATTGGAGTCTGTTTTTGAAGTTTTTTTGTTGAAGAATTGCCACTTTTACGTCTGTTATTAAGTGACCAGAGAGATTGAAGTGTTGTCCAACTGGTTTTTGTATGTTATGATTCCTGATGTCAGATTTGTGTCCATTTATTCTTTTGTGTAGAGACTGTCCGGTTTGGCCAATGTACATGGCAGAGGGGCATTGCTGGCACATGATGGCATATATCACATTGGCAGATGTGCAGGTGAAGAAGCTCCTTGATGGTATGGCTGGTGTGGTTAGGTCCTATGATGGTGTCCCTTGAATAGATATGTGGACAGAGTTGGCACCGGGGTTTGTAGCACGGTTTGGTTCCTGGGTTGGTGTTTTTGTTGTGTGGTGTGTAGTTGCTGGTGAGTATTTGCTTCAGGTTGCAGGGCTGTCTGTAAGTGAGGACTGGCCTGTCTCTCAAGGTTTGTGAGAGTGAGGGATCATCCTTCAGGGTAGGTTGTAGATCCTTGATGATGCACTGGAGAGGTGTGTCAAGGTTCCTCCCCCACTCTGAACTCTAGGGTACAGATGTGGGGACCTGCATGAAAAAACCCCCTAAGCTTATCTTTACCAGCTTAGGTCAAAACTTCCCCAAGGTACAAAATATTACACCCGTTATCCTTGGAATGGCCGCTACCACCACCAAACTAATACTGGTTACTGGGGAAGAGCTGTTTGGACGCGTCTTTCCCCCCAAAATACTTCCCCAAAACCTTGCACCCCACTTCCTGGACAAGGTTTGGTAAAAAGCCTCACCAATTTGCCTAGGTGACTACAGACCCAGACCCTTGGATCTTAAGAACAATGAACAATCCTCCCAACACTTGCACCCCCCCCTCTCCTGGGAAATGTTGGATAAAAAGCCTCACCAATTTGCATAGGTGACCACAGACCCAAACCCTTGGATCTGAGAACAATGAAAAAGCATTCAGTTTTTTAAAAGAAGACTTTTAATAAAAAATAGCAATAAATAGAAATAAAGAAATCCCCCCTGTAAAATCAGGATGGTAGATATCTTACAGGGTAATTAGATTCAAAACATAGAGAACCCCTCTAGGCAAAACCTTAAGTTACAAAAAAAGTACACAGACAGAAATAGTTATTCTATTCAGCACAATTCTTTTCTCAGCCATTTAAAGAAATCATAATCTAACACATACCTAGCTAGATTACTTACTAAAAGTTCTAAGACTCCATTCCTGTTCTGTCCCTGGCAAGAGCAGCACACAGACAGACCCAGACCCTCTGTCCCTCTCCCTCCTCCCAGCTTTTGAAAGTATCTTGTCTCCTCATTGGTCATTTTGGTCAGGTGCCAGCGAGGTTACCTTTAGCTTCTTAACCCTTTACAGGTGAGAGGAGCTTTCCCCTGGCCAGGAGGGATTTCAAAGGGGTTTACCCTTCCCTTTATATTTATGACACGCCCCCCCAAATCTCAGCTAGGGTGAAACACTGGCTGGGATTTCTTCCTGGAGCTCTAGGAAAACAGAGTTAATAAGACACATGCATCTCTAAATATACTACCAAGTACATAAAGACTAACAATATTTTCCACATCTCAAGGACGATTTTAACCAGTTGATTCTGGGAAACTTTCACGGGAGAGTGCATCAGCCACTTTGTTAGAAGCTCCTGAGATGTGTTGGATGTCGAAATCAAAATCTTGGAGAGCTAAACTCCACCGAAGAAGTTTTTTGTTAGTTTCTTTGACGGTGTGAAGCCACTTTAGTGCAGCATGGTCGGTTTGCAGGTGGAAACGCCGTCCCCAAACATATGGGCGTAGCTTTTCCAGAGCGTAGACAATGGCGTAACATTCTTTTTCAGTGACTGACCAGTTGCTTTCCCTCTCAGACAGTTTTTTGCTGAGAAACACTACAGGGTGGAATTCTTGATCAGGTCCTTTCTGCATTAAAACTGCTCCCACACCACGCTCGGATGCATCTGTGGTTACTAGGAACGGTTTGTCAAAGTCTGGGGCCCTTAGTACAGGGTCAGACATGAGTGTCGCTTTAAGCTTGTTAAAGGCCTTCTGACACTTTCCGGTCCACTGAACAGCATTTGGCTGTTTCTTTTTGGTTAGGTCTGTCAGTGGGGCAGCGATTTGGCTGTAGTGCGGTACAAATCGTCTGTAATAACCGGCCAAGCCTAAGAAGGATTGAACCTGTTTCTTTGACTTTGGGACAGGCCACTTTTGGATAGCATCCACTTTGGCCTGTAGGGGGCTGATAGTTCCTTGACCCACCTGGTGTCCAAGGTAAGTCACTCTGTTTAGGCCTATTTGACACTTCTTAGCCTTAACAGTTAGTCCTGCCTCCCTTATGCGCTCAAGGACTTTTTGTAGATGTTCCAGGTGGTCTGCCCAGGAATCCGAAAATATGGCCACGTCGTCAAGGTAGGCGACTGCATATTCTCCTAATCCCGCTAGGAGACCATCTACAAGTCTTTGGAAAGTGGCGGGTGCATTTCGCAGCCCGAAAGGGAGTACATTAAATTCATACAGCCCGAGATGTGTGATGAAGGCTGACCTTTCCTTGGCAGATTCATCTAGCGGTACCTGCCAGTACCCCTTGGTTAAGTCCAAGGTAGAGATGAACTGGGCCCGTCCCAGTTTCTCTAATAGTTCATCTGTGCGTGGCATGGGATAGTTGTCTGGGCGAGTTACAGCATTTAGCTTACGGTAGTCCACGCAAAAACGTATTTCCCCATCTGGTTTGGGAACTAGAACCACTGGAGATGCCCATGCACTTTCAGAGGGGCGGATTACCCCCATCTGTAACATATCCTGGATCTCCCGTTCTATAGCAGTTTTAGCTTGAGGAGACACCCGGTAAGGTTGGACCCTAATTGGGTGAGCATTACCTGTGTCAATGGAGTGGTATGCCCGTTCAGTCAGTCCTGGGGTGGCTGAGAACGTTGGCGCGTAGCTAGTGCACAGCTCCTGGATCTGCTGTCGCTGCATACGCCCAAGGGTCATGGAGAGGTTCACCTCTTCCACACCACCAGCACATTTCCCTTCGTAGTAAACACCTTCAGGCCACTCAGCGTCGTCTCCTCCCTGGGCTGTAAACTGACAAACCTTTAATTCTCTGGAATAAAAGGGCTTTAGAGAATTAATATGGTACACCTTAGGCTTCCGGTTGGAGGTGGGGAATGCTATGAGATAATTAACAGCTCCCAGGAGCTCCTGGACCGTGAATGGCCCTTCCCACGATGCTTCCATTTTATGGGCCTGGAGCGCCCTTAAGACCATGACCTGGTCTCCTACTTTGAAGGAACGCTCTCTGGCATGTTTATCATACCAGGCTTTTTGCTCTTTTTGAGCATCCTGTAAGTTTTCTCTAGCAAGGGCTAAAGAGGTTCGGAGGGTGTTTTGTAGGTTGGTTACAAAGTCCAGAATGTTAGTTCCTGGAGAAGGTGTAAATCCCTCCCATTGCTGCTTCACCAACTGCAATGGCCCCTTAACCTCACGGCCATATACAAGTTCAAATGGGGAAAACCCTAAACTGGGATGTGGTACAGCTCTGTAGGCAAAGAGCAACTGCTGCAACACTAGGTCCCAATCATTGGAGTGCTCATTTACGAATTTACGTATCATGGCCCCCAAAGTTCCATTAAACTTCTCCACCATGCCATTTGTTTGATGATGGTAAGGAGTGGCAACCAAGTGATTTACCCCATGAGCTTCCCAAAGGTTTTTCATAGTTCCTGCCAGGAAATTAGTCCCTGCATCGGTAAGGATGTCGGAGGGCCAACCTACCCTGGCAAAAATGTCTGCTAGTGCCTGGCACACACTTTTAGCCCTGGTGTTGCTTAGAGCTACTGCTTCCGGCCATCGGGTGGCAAAATCCATGAAAGTCAGTATGTACTGCTTTCCTCTGGGTGTCTTTTTCGGAAAAGGACCCAGAATATCCACAGCTACTCGCTGAAATGGAACTTCAATGATGGGGAGTGGCTGGAGAGGGGCTTTGACCTGGTCTTGGGGTTTTCCCACTCTTTGGCACACCTCACAAGACTGGACATAGGTAGAAACATCCTTGCCCATTCCCTCCCAGTGGAATGACCCCCCCAAACGGTCTTTGGTCCTGTTCACCCCAGCATGGCCACTAGGGTGATCATGGGCTAAGCTCAAGAGCTTGGCCTGGTATTTAGTTGGAACTACCAACAGTCTCTGAGGATGCCAGTCTTCCTGGTGTCCACCAGAAAGAGTTTCCTTGTATAAAAGTCCTCTTTCTACAACAAACCTGGATCGATTAGAAGAGCTGAGAGGCGGTGGGTTGCTCCGTGCCGCCGTCCAAGCTCTCTGGAGGCTTTCATCTGCTTCCTGTTCAGTCTGGAACTGTTCCCTTGATGCTGGAGACATCAGTTCCTCATGGGATTGTGGACCTAGGCTTGGTCCCTCTGGAAGCGATATAGGGGATGGAGCTGTTTCTGTTGACTGTGAACCGCTCTCCGCTGGTGCACTATGTTGGGATTCAGGCTCCGGCTGAGCCTCTTGGGTCGGGTTATCGGCTGCTGCCAGTTCAGGTTCGGTGGGGCCCTCAGTTGTTGAGGTTGCAAGTACTGGATTCAGTGCTGACACGGGGTCTGGTGTTGGTTGTTCGGCTGGTTCCGGTTCTGGGACTGGTTCCGTCTGGGTCTCTGGGACTGGATCCACTACTGCTGTTGCAGACATTGGCCTGGGGTCCAGGTCCATCACCTCTGACTGGGTCCTGATAGAAGTTTCCGGAACAGAGCTAGGCCTCACGGCTTGTTTAGCCTGGCTGCGGGTGACCATTCCCACCCTCTTGGCCTGCTTCACATGATTGGCCAAGTCTTCCCCCAACAGCATGGGGATGGGATAATCATCATAGACTGCAAAAGTCCACATTCCTGACCAGCCCTTGTACTGGACAGGCAACTTGGCTGTAGGCAAATTGAAAGAGTTGGACTTGAAGGGTTGAATCGTCACTTGGATCTCTGGGTTGATTAAATTGGGGTCCACTAAGGAAGCATGGATAGCTGACACTTTTGCTCCGGTGTCCCTCCACGCGGTGACCTTCTTCCCACCCACACTCACAGTTTCCCTCCGCTCCAAGGGTATCTGGGAGGTATCTGGGCCTGTGGACCTCTGGTGTGATTCCGGTGCAATGAACTGTAATCTGTTGGGGTTCTTGGGGCAGTTGGCCTTTACATGCCCCAGCTCGTTACATTTAAAACATCGTCCAGCTGACGGGTCACTGGGGCGAGGAGGGTTGCTGGAGAACGGGGTGGTGGGACGATAAGGGGTCTGGAGGGCTCTTTGGGAGGTAGGTGGGGCTTTGGGCGGCCCCCGGTAATAGGGTGTGGTCTGGGGTGGTCCCTTCTGGTCTCCGCTCCAACTGCGACCAGTTTTCTTCTTCTCTGCCACCTCCACCCATCTGGCTCCAATCTCTCCTGCCTCAATTACAGTTTTGGGTTTCCCATCTAGGATGTATCTTTCTATTTCCTCAGGAACACCCTCTAAGAATTGTTCCATTTGCATTAGGAAGGGCAAATTTACTGGAGATTCAACACTTGCTCCTGATATCCAGGCATCCCAATGTTTCACAATGTGGTAGGCATGTCGGGTAAATGACATGTCTGGTTTCCACCTTAGGGCTCTGAACCTCCGACGAGACTGCTCGGGTGTTATCCCCATTCTGACTCTCGCCTTGGATTTAAACAGTTCATACTTGTTCATGTGTTCTTTAGGCATTTCAGCTGCCACCTCAGCTAAGGGTCCACTGAGCTGCGGCCTCAGCTCTACCATGTATTGGTCAGCAGAGATGTTGTACCCAAGGCAGGCCCTTTCGAAGTTTTCTAAGAAGGCCTCAGTATCATCGCCTGCCTTGTAGGTGGGGAACTTTCTGGGATGGGAAGTGGTACCTGGAGAAGGATTGCTAGGGTTTGTTGGTATATTCTGCTGGGCCTTTATCTTCTCCATCTCCTCCACATGCTTCCTCTCTTTTTCCCTCTCCTCCTCCACATGCTTCCTTGCCTCCATTTCTTGTTCCTTCTTCAGCTGCATGAGTTCTATCTGTCTTTCATGTTCCCTTTGTCTTTCCTCAGCCTGAAATTTGGCTAATTCGAGCTGTAGTCGAGCCGCGGATTTTGCCATTCTAACCTCTCTGTTTTTACTAACTTTACACCCGAGGTTTAGAAATAAACAAACAAAACTTGGCTGTAAAATTTTGCTGTGCTGGAATAGAATACCTATTCTCTGATAG
The DNA here is from genome assembly GCF_965140235.1 of Caretta caretta. Lineage (NCBI taxonomy): Eukaryota > Metazoa > Chordata > Testudines > Cheloniidae > Caretta > Caretta caretta. The sequence continues at coordinate 169,531,368 of NC_134206.1, forward strand.
TGATTGTCAGCCTACAGAAAAAGACAATTCCCTTGTCTCTGCTCTGGGCCCAAATTAAAGCAAAAAACCTCCAACTGCTTGGAAACCTGCTTACCCAGCCCAAAGAAAAAGCAAATGGGTAGAACACACACCCCCTATTTACTTTTAGGAAGAAAAGGAAAAAAAAAACCCTGGGTTGGAAGACTGTGAATTTCCCTGCAGGAGTTAAGTACCCTGCCTCCAGGCAAAGCAAACCTGCAATTCACAAGATAATCCCCTTTTGTCTCTGCTTGGCCACAAAGCAGAGAGAAACCAAGCTGCTTTCAGTTTCAAAGCTGCTTTCTGGACTTTCTTTCCAAAGAAAAAAAAATTTCCTTTTTAAAATCTGTATTTCTAGTTCAAAAAAATCTCAACTGGATCTCAAATGATTTCAGGTTAATCCCACCACTGTGCCACCATGTCAAGGTTCCTCCCCCACTCTGAACTCTAGGGTACAGATGTGGGGACCTGCATGAAAAAACCCCCTAAGCTTATCTTTACCAGCTTAGGTCAAAACTTCCCCAAGGTACAAAATATTACACCCGTTATCCTTGGAATGGCCGCTACCACCACCAAACTAATACTGGTTACTGGGGAAGAGCTGTTTGGACGCGTCTTTCCCCCCAAAATACTTCCCCAAAACCTTGCACCCCACTTCCTGGACAAGGTTTGGTAAAAAGCCTCACCAATTTGCCTAGGTGACTACAGACCCAGACCCTTGGATCTTAAGAACAATGAACAATCCTCCCAACACTTGCACCCCCCCCTCTCCTGGGAAATGTTGGATAAAAAGCCTCACCAATTTGCATAGGTGACCACAGACCCAAACCCTTGGATCTGAGAACAATGAAAAAGCATTCAGTTTTTTACAAGAAGACTTTTAATAAAAAATAGCAATAAATAGAAATAAAGAAATCCCCCCTGTAAAATCAGGATGGTAGATATCTTACAGGGTAATTAGATTCAAAACATAGAGAACCCCTCTAGGCAAAACCTTAAGTTACAAAAAAAGTACACAGACAGAAATAGTTATTCTATTCAGCACAATTCTTTTCTCAGCCATTTAAAGAAATCATAATCTAACACATACCTAGCTAGATTACTTACTAAAAGTTCTAAGACTCCATTCCTGTTCTGTCCCTGGCAAGAGCAGCACACAGACAGACCCAGACCCTCTGTCCCTCTCCCTCCTCCCAGCTTTTGAAAGTATCTTGTCTCCTCATTGGTCATTTTGGTCAGGTGCCAGCGAGGTTACCTTTAGCTTCTTAACCCTTTACAGGTGAGAGGAGCTTTCCCCTGGCCAGGAGGGATTTCAAAGGGGTTTACCCTTCCCTTTATATTTATGACAAGGTGTTAGTTGGGGGCTGTAGGTGACGGCTAGTGGCGTTCTGTTTCTTTCTTTGTTGGGCCTGTCTTATAGCAGGTGACTTCTTGGTACTCTTCTGGCTCTGTCAGTCCATTTCTTCAGTTCACCAGGTGGGTATTGCAGGTTTAACAATGCTTGATAGAGATTCTGTAGGTGTTTGTCTCTGTCTGAGGGATCCTGTATTTTCACTTCATGGATCCGATGAAGTGGGTTCTAGCCCACGAAAGCTTATGCCCAAATAAATTTGTTAGTCTCTAAGGTGCCACAAGGACTCCTCGTTGTTTTTGCTGATACAGACTATCACAGCTACCACATTAAAGTATATACAAACTTTTGAACTGCACCCATCTTGCACATAGAAAAGTGTAGGCAAGATAATAATTTACATGCATGCATACCCGAGGTCTTGCAAATATTATGTAAATTGGGCAGGATAAAAATATATTTTCTTCTGAGCATCTGAACTTTACTGGAGTCAGACTGAGCTAGTGCCTGATGATGCATTTTATCAGGATGTCTCTGGTGTCCCCTTTGGTTACTCAAGAATTAAAATTTTCATTATAAAAAAAGAACATATGTCTGCTCCTTCCGGCTGAATGGACAACCTGCTGAATACTTTAAGGCCTGTATGAGTCTAGCACCAGAATGAGGGTTCCTGAATAAGGAGTGGAGAGTATGAGGCCATGACTCCACCCCCTTCCACAATAGCCAGACAAGCTGAGACTCTATGAGAGAAGCTAATGCTGCACCCTTGAAAGAATGGCAGAGCTAATGTCAAGTAGACCAGAATGCTCTTGGGTCTCCTGCTGCTGAGCAGCTCCACCACCCACCCATATTGTTGTCTGCTGCTAAAAGCTCCAATCTAGCCATAGAATTTTATTCTCCACTAATTTTAATGTGAAGCTCCAGATCCAGGCATCCAATTTGTTCATGTCTAACATATCCTGGGGCCTTGGAGGACAGGGGAATACAGATGTGTGAACTCCTAACAGTTAAAAAGTAGGATGGTGTCTTAGTAACATTTTATTATAGTGTTCAAACAACCAGTTAAGAATATTTCATGTGACACTATTTCACTTAGGACAGAAATATTCTCTGTAGTGTACATTAACTTCTCTCAGATTGCTTACGTTTTTAATTCTGCCTAACCAAAACAGGATTTTAAAACAGCAATATATTAACTGTGAGAGGTATTTAATCCGTATTAGTCAAAATGGACCTGGAAAATTCAAGTAATCTTTAGTTATAATATATTTTTTAAAGTCTAAAAGTTCATGTACGGCTAGTCTCACACAGTGAGACTGATGCCATTTTTTAAAAACCTTTATTCAATAAGAATCCTGGCAATCCTTGAACCTCTCCTTTTGTGCAGTGTTGAGTACGGTGGGGTCCTGGTCCATTGCTGGGCCTCCTAGGTGCTATGGTAATTCAAATAATACATAAATTATTGTCAACCTGGGGGTGGGGGGCAGGGAAAGCTGACACACAGAGAGCATTTGTGTTTCAGACCTGAGGAAATGTTTGACACATAGTCATGATTAATCCCACAAATTATCAGTTTATAATGAGAAATGTTTGCAAACCTTTAGCCTGAGCAGCGTTCTGATGCCACTGTAATATAACACAATAATTCCGTATATATAACTCTGGTGGAAAAATGCATACAGATTCATAGAATCATAGGACTGGAAGGGACCTTGAGAGGTCTTCTAGTCCAATCTCCTGCACTCAGCTCAGGACTGAGTATTATCTAGATGAACCCTGACTGGTGTTTTTCTAACCTGCTCTTAAAAATCTCCAATGATGGAGATTCCACAACCTCCCTAGGCAATTTCTTCCAGTGCTTAGCCACCCTGACAGTTAAGAAGTTTTTCCTAATGTCCAACCTAAACTGCCCTTGCTGCAATTTAATTGCAATTGCTTCTTATCCTATTCTCAAAGGTTAATGAGAACAATTTTTCTCTCTCTTCTTTGTAACAACCTTTTATGTACTTGAAAACAGTTATTATGTCCCCTCTCAGTCTTCTCTTCTCCAGGCTAAACAAACCCAGTTTTTTCAATCCTTCCTCGTAGGTTGTGTTTTCTAGCCCTTTAATCATTTTTGTTGCTCTTCTCTGGACTTTCTCCAGTTTGTCCACATCTTTCCTGAAATGTGGACAAATCAGATTCATATCATACTGAAGATACAAACATAACGTCTACTGTAGGCTGATTTTCTTTAACCAGGTTTCCAATGTCAGTAACACAGCTACGGCAACCGATTTGATCCAACTCCTCGCCATGTTGATTTTTAATGTTTGAAACTTATTCTGATGATCACCCTAGCTTAACTGCTTTCTTGTGCAGAAAACAGTGATCAGATTTCATGAGAGCTGGGATACAGCTCACTTATGTGTAGCTCTTGGAGGAAGATGCTAGCAGAAATAGAAGTCTGTAACATGCTCCAGCTTCCCTTCAGGGCCCCTGGTTCTTTGATTTAATCTAGTTACAGTCAGTGACTTTTAGCCGTTCCTCAGACACACATAGGCATTTGCATCAAATACACTTACAGAAAGTAAATCAGAATGCTGTATTAATCTTATGTATGGCTAAATGTTTTTTATTCTTCACCCATCATCTCAAAACCTCCCCACACAACACTGAAAACCTACTTAAACAGAAGGCATATCTATACACATTAAAGGAATCATAATGAGTAATCTACAAGAAACGGCATATTTCCAAGTAGGCTTTTTCTCCCACGCCTATGATTAAAGATTGGCTTTTAATAGGCTAAAATAAAAAAATAACTAGGACAGGGATGGTTCATCTTTTCACTGGTATAGTCACTACAAATTGTCAATTTAAAAAATGGGGCTTTTTTGCTACAATCATATAGAGCAGTGAATCCTGATTTCATTTATAAAACAAGTACAGTACCTTGCAAATTCCCAAGAGCCATCTGCTGGCATTTTTTCATAATCCAGAAGGAAATCTCATAAAATTCAGGCCACATTTTTACCAAAAAGTTGTATCAATTCAACTACTTTTATGAACAGTTCTTTAGCATTTGTGCATTATGTAAGTCTCACATGTTCTCAGAATCTGTTCACTAAATGTTAACATGTGGGCTGTTTATCTTTCAGTATTCCCTGTGATTCCCATATTAAAGGGAAAGGCTACAGTTCCTTTCCTCTCAACTATAAGTATATGACACATTTTCAGGAAAAAGACAACACCCATATTCATGAGACAGACGTGCTATCTATTTCCCTGCAGACTGACATTAACAAGTCAAGTGCAAACCTCATATACCAAATGGCATTCTCAGGCCTCATCATCTTGATAATGGTGTAAAATAAACTAAATAAAAAAGTCATGGTCTTCATGTGTCCCGAGTATTCTACGGACTATGGAGTTCTCGTGACACCGATGGCTGAGGAAACATTGCCACTCATAGTAGCGAAATCAAGTTATTAAAATGACTTGGGAATTCACATCTTACAAAAAGCCTCTTCTAGTCATATTTTTGCAGCATTCTGGAGATTAGAAAATAATGAGATCGGAGAATATCTAGAAAAAGGATGGTGTGTGGAGTACGTTTGTTTTCTAACATCTCAGAGATTGTTATGTTTTCCCTGTTAATTAGAAGGAGTCATGACCAGGGTATCACAAAATAACCATTGTAACCAGGGTGAAAGTAACTTAAAGGACTTACTGGTACTCCGGAGTCCTGAGCAGGGCGCGTGGCCTCAACCAGAAGAGGTGGGCGGGGCCTTTAAATCCCCAGGCCCTTATCAAGATTTAAAGGGCCCAAGCTCAGGCTGCGGCTGGGAGCCCTGGGGCCTTTAAATCACCCCAGGAGCTTCCAGCTGCAGAGGGGGCTGGGAGCCCTGGGGCTCAGGGGCGATTTAAAGGTCCCGGGGCTCCAGCCGCCGCTACCGCAGCGTAGCTCTGGGCCCTTTACATCACCGCCAGAGTCCTGCCACCACTACCCCAGGGCTCCAGCAGTGGGGCTCGGGAGGCAATGTAAAGGGCCCAGTGCTCCGGCCGCTGCAGGGAGCCCCAAGCCCTTCAAATCGCCAGCCTGGGGAAGCCAGTCCGGTCTGGCATGGTGCACCGGCTTACTTTCACCTCTGATTGTACCTAGAGCGGGCTTCAAACTATTTGTAGTGAATCATTATTTATTTGTCTCTCTCTATGTATGTCTGTATACGTGTATATACAGATCTAGATAGACCAATACATCTAGCCCTGTTTTCTTTTTGTGAATTTTCCACCAATTCTCCTATAAAAGAGCTGTTTTATGTGAACCTGTTTCCACCTATGAATTACTGGCAAACGGTTTGCTTCAGCTTTTCCTTCATAATTCATGATTTGTGCTGTAGGATGGCTTATATAAGTCACAGGGCATTGCATCTGCTCCTTGCCTGGTTCGCTCCCAGGCCCCAAAAGTGATTTCTGGGTGGACACACAGATGCCTCTGGCATGAACACTCATGCCAATACGTACTCACATAAATATTCCCAATAAACTCCTCCGCCTTGTTGCCATAACAGCCATCAGCAAAGGTGTGTTGCTGGCACAGAGTGCCCGAGGCAAGCAACAGCGGGGTTCATTGCCCGGTGTGCGTCGTGCCAATGACCACAACGGGATGGAGAAGCAGAGAGTTTTATTTGAAGCTTCAGATATGGCACAGGGAGGCTGAACTGTCTCAAATCCTGCACCCCAAATGCAGGTTACATCATACAGTTTATACCTCTTTTCACTTAACTACATAAGCATATACAACCAATTACCTGTTGCCCCGTACAATAGCGCAGCCAATCATCTAAAGCAGCCAGTTACATTTTTCCTCATTAGCATTGTTGAAGCCTTGCCTTATTTGGTTATACCCATTACTAGTTCTTGCTAAACATTTCTTCCTTATCTATACGTTTACCCGGCTGAAGCTGGTTTTGGCCAGTGAGCCGTGTGCAAACATGTCTGTTTGTGTGTTAGCTTCCTCATAGTTTTGCAGGGTTACAGAAAGTTCAAGGAATGGAGGAACTTCGGTTTGTCTGGGCCTAGAGCAGAAGGGCTTCATCGACACTCGTGGTCTTCCACCCTCCTGAGTTACCTAGAGTGGTGCCCAATGTCTCCAACAGGTGCTAGAGCTGGATTCCCCGGGGGTTTAAAATAGAAAGGTCTGGCAGTAAAGCATTGGGGCCACCAGCTTTGGACTCCCTGCTTTTTTATCTGAAATGGTACTGTTTTGGTGGTCTTGTGGGACACCTCAGAGCTTATCTTTTCACCCAGGCCTTTAGGAGGGAGGGCTTGATGGGGGCTGAAAGTTTGTGTGAAGAGTCAGAGTTTTGGTTGGTTAAGAGGGGGTTGCTTGAGGGCTTTGTGTTTTATTGGGAGACCTGTGGGAGAGGGTGCTGGGTTAGTTGGTTTGTTAATATATGTTGGGGTTTGGGAATTTTTCAGAGAGGCATCTATTTTTTCTGTTTTGTTAGATTTATACTTAAAAAATAAAAAGAAACAAATTTCCTGCAGAAATAAATAAAAGTGTGCACAGGGCAAATGGGTGGGTGGTTGGGAGGGAAGCATACTGTCAGAAGTATTCCCTGATGGCATTGGACCAATTGTACACAAAACTCATGTTGCAGTATCTGTCCAGCTCTAATCATAGGACTTTGCTGATCTGATGTCAAAGTGAACTATTAACATAAAGCTGTCAAGGAAAAGAAATAGTAAATGGACTGTGCCCCTTTTGTAAGAAACACAGACTTTTGTGCAATTATCAGAAGATGTGGAAAACATACTGGAGATCATATAGTTGATAAAGGTCATCTGTACTTACATTCAGTGTAAGATTAAGGTATGAGCAAAACAGGCCTGAGGCAAGGCCCACTGAAGGCAACGGAAGTCTTTTCTTTGACGTTAGTGGACTTTGGATCAGGCCTAGGGTCCTGTGACTCATGCAATGACGTTTGCCTCCGAATATAAGTGTTCGTTAAAGTGTGTGTATGTGTTTCCAGTCCTCATGGTTGCAGACCTAAAGCTTGGAACCCTGATCCAAATGTAATCAATGCAGGTGGCATCAGTAGAAACCCTGGAAAAATAGTTCAGACATGTGAACTGCACCATTCATTTTAATGGGTTGTTAACTCAGAAACTTGCGGCTTTGAGGGGGCCTCCACCACCCCAGCAGAGGACTCTGTGTGTGCATTTCCCCATGGATCTGCTAGGATGGTGGTAGGTGGGTCCACCCCCTTCAGAATTCTGTACTCTGGGGGAGGGAGGCTTCGTCCTCCATCCTCTGTTGTGTACCCCCAACTTACTGACAGTGGAAAGTAGTGGTCTGAGACTTCAGAGGCCCCAGCTCTTGGCAAGAAGAATGTGAGTAGGGGGTCTTTTCCAGCCTAACAGATACTACTTTTATGTGTGACCCTCGCCATTGCTACAGCAAGCGGGAGCAAGGTATGGAAGGGCACTGTGTGGGAGATTGCTTTACCTGGCCCTGCGTACATTAGGAGGACAATGAAATTTTCAGTAGTAAATTGTTCTCTAGGAATGATGGAAAGAACTGGAAAGTAAAGTATGAATTTAAGAAATCGCTGCTACTGCTTCTAGAACAGCATTTCTGTGCATGTGGAAGTCCAACGTAACTACAGTCTGGATTTTCTGTCTCTGAGGTGAACATAGTTATGTTTGTATTTTATGAGAGAGATATTAATTAGGGGCCTGATCCAAAGCCCGTGACATTAATAAGAATCTTAACATTGACTCTTCTGGCCTTTGGATCAAGACTTTGACTGTGGGCTTGATTATGATCTGATTTTACACCAGTGTAAATCAAGAGCAACTCTGTCATTGGAGATTTAGGGCTGTAAAATGTGCGAGGACAGAATCATGTCCTGTGCCTGGAGTACAAAAAAATTGATTGAATTCAGCATTGACAAAAGTGAAAACATATCATACAAACCTAAATTACAGACCTAAATTTCCCTCTTTTGAGGGTTTTTTTTTTTACATTTTTTTTTATTTTAATTTTTTAAAGAAGGAGACAAAGAATTTTTAAGGCCAGCAGGCATGGCACTCTCTTGAATTTTTTTTTTTTTAATATTTACATTAACTGAATGTCTAACTTTTATTGAAAGTAGTATGGTGTCGAGTTCAAAAGGCAAAGCCATTCTTCATGTTACTAAAATACCAACAAAGTGTTTATCCGAACTTACTGCTCCCCTCTGCGAAGGTGAGATGGGGGGGAGGGAAGGAGTGATTTTAATGGGTGGAAAAAAAGTTGGCATGCAGGCTTCACTTTTGATCATGAGCATATGCGGCAGCTATTACCAAGACAGAAGGGTGGAATGCATGTTCTATTTTTTTATGTAAAAGGTACTTCTTTCCAAACAAGCATTTTTTCATGGTTACAAGAAATAATTTTGCAAGCAAACGATCACAAAATGCACATGCACATTATTGCTGTGTGGTTCCAGATTGGCTCAACCTGGAAATCTTTCCAGCTGTCTTCAGAATAAACCTAATACGTTACAAAATGTGTGCTTTAAACCATTCATAAAGGTCATTCACACCTGCGACATATGATTGTAAATGTTGATGCTTAATTAAAGAGCAATAGTTTATAAAATCGTAATAGCAATGGGTCCCCTGATTTTACACAGACCTCCTTTACAGTATTTTTTTCAAGTCGGTCATCTTAATTTGTTTCTTCTGCAGCCTTTGCACACAATGTCTGTACTAGGAGAGGAAGCACATCTTCTTTTCTTTTTTTGTATATATCCGTATAAGCATATTTGTAATTGATAGAAAGCTTGTTCGTTTATGCTATGTTAGGCCTTCCTTTCTCACACTTAGTCTGTGTAATATATATACAAACACACCATATATAGTGGATCCAATTCTTAATTTATCCAGGAAAAATACCCATTGAGATCTACGGAAGTTCTTCCCAAGTCATGACTCAAAGATAGGATCAAGTTTTTAGTATACAATAATACTTGTAAACTATAGCACTGACACGTCACAAGGTGAAAAGGCTTTAAATTATTATACCTTAACTGAAGAATCCTAGCAAATGGCCATGCATATCAGTCTCTAGTAAGACAAATACAGGAATCTTAACCACAAATTGATTGGAATGGCTGAGTAGAGTATTACTGTTGTTAATGCCCACCTGTGTGAGGTGGATATTCTCCCCTCACAAGATGGAGAAGCTGAAACACAATAGGTGAAGAGACTTTCCTAAGTTAACACAGCAAAATCCACAGATGAACTGGCAATAGAACCCACATCACCTTACTTCTAATCCTGTGCTCTAACTACCAACTAATAATTCCCCACTAGGTTCTTCATAAAAGAAGCTTAATTCCATTCATATCACATCAAATCAAATCTGTGGGTTCAAATCTGTAGCAAATATGACAAGCGGTTTTTCTTCTTTTTTTAAAATGACAAATCTGTGCATTTATTCAGGGACTTTTTTTTTAAAAGGGGCTTTTTAAGTGAGGAGAAGGAAAAACTAAAATACTACATTCCAAAGACAGCTGAGAATTTCAAAAGAAAAGAAAAGAAATTGGATGGGATGACAGGGTTGGTAATAGGTTATAGACCCTTTTACTTCTACATTAGAGGTTCAAGTAGAGGCCATATTGGTAGTGATCTAAAGTTATTATGAGTCCCCAGATTGCTATTTGATTGGATATATAGTATTAGCTGCTCTCAGTACAACTGTGCATAAAAGTTACCAGTTGGCTCCCTAATTGGCTCCCTAATTCACAGCTTCAGCAGAGAGATCAAAGTCCAATTGAGATTGGAAACTGAGCTATCCTAAGACAGGGGTCTGATGCCTGAATCCTTAATCCGTGTGCCCCCTGGAATTTTGCCAGTGCAGTGGTGGAGAGTTTGCTTGAACTGTGGATAAATAAGACTTTTGGGTTACAGTTTTCGGAACTGACATGATTATTAGTGCTTCCATATTTGGGTGCCCAACTTTTGTGAGACCTTAACTGCTGTAGAGGTTTTCCTCAGTTCCTGCCCAAGACGAATTCTGCTGCTGCTCACAACCATGTCTGCAGCCCCTCTACCCAGCGGTATTTCTGGAGTACCGGTGCAAAATAAATTGCCATATTTTGAAGAGTTGATCTGAGTGGTGTGTTTGTGTTCCTGAATTCCCTGTGAGATCAAGGAACTGGAAAAACTAAATGTGTGATAACTCCGGCATGCCACATATTGTAGTGGCTTTGGTCTGCGGCATGAATTTAAAGTTCCACTGCATCATGCTTTTCATTTCACACTCGCTCCCTAAAATACTGTGATTCAGACATTTCCATATGTCACAGCTGCTAAAGAATATTTCAAAAATATTGCCAAAACAAATGCTTCTAATAAAGGAATTATTCTTACGGTATTTATAGCCAAAATATTTTTGATTTTTCATAAGTAAAAACCATTGCATTACTTCTGCTTCATTTTTAGTAGGATGCTCATGTAGGCCCTGACCCAGCAAAACACTTCAGCATGTGCTTAACGTTAATAGTATGAGTAGTCTTCTTGACTTCAGTGGGACCAATCATATATTTGTGTTTAAAGTGAAGCATGTACTTCAATGCTTTAATGCAGGGGTAGTCAATAGGTAGACTGTGGGTCAAATCTGGACCGCCAGACACTTTTGAATGGATCCCAAAATCTTTTTATTTACTTAATATCATCATTATTGTTCTTTTTTTTAAATTATTTTCTCCAGAGTCTGGATCTTGATTGTACCTTGACCAAGAAATGTGGACCTTGACAAAAAATAATTGACTACCCCTGCTTTAATGAATCAGAGCCATTAATGTTAAGGGCCTGAAGTCAATGAGAGCTGAGCATGGTCATAACCTTTCAGGAAGTCCTCAACACTGCAGGATTAGGGCCTTAATTATATCAATTAATCTTTCTTTTTAAGGCTATGTCTTTGTTTTTATATCGTGACATTCACTTACAATGTTGTTGTATTGAAACTATTCATTAGTGCTGAGCAATTTATAATAAAAAGCTTGTTCTACAAATCTGACATCTCTTTCTACTCAACCTGTGTGTGGATTGTGATTTCCTCAGATTTGTTTATTATTCTATGTAATTTACTTTTTCAAACTCTGTAGATTGAGGGTTACCATTTCTGTGTAGGTACAAAATAATCACTGTATGAGCTGTATTGGTTTGTTGTGATTGTTCAGATAAGTCATATAGTATTTATTTTCCTTGACTGGAAGAATGTACTAGCATTTTTGGGGAGAGTACAGGTGTAGATAAATGTAATATTTTATTTTCATGAATATGTATGTATGGGACAGTGCAACTTGTTTTGCACAAACATTCGTGACAGTAAAATTGGATTATTTGAATGCTCGTAAGCAAACACCAAATGGGTGCAGATATATAATTGAAGCAAATATACTGTAAATTGCAACAAATATTTGTGGGAAATATGTTGCATTGCTTAATCAGCAATTGTATTCACATATACCAAGAACTAGACTGAAAGTATTAATTTGTTTCAATGCTACATTAAGTCCATTTTTAAATGAAGAGTAACACTTCCTGCTGTTTGAAATTCTGGAAAATAATTAGCATTGTTTCTGTTAAAACACTTTAAACAAACTTGGTCATTCAGTGATGGATATTATGAAACTGATGGCTCAATCCAGAGGCCATTGATGTCAGTGAGCATGGTCTCAGTCCCTGAATTTGTCTCACTGTTAGGAGTACTTCTTGGCCAGGAGGTAAAGCTGAAGGAGATGAGCATTTTAATATTACATAAGCAGTGAATAAAATTGCTGTTGAACTCCACAGTATCTCTTCTCTCTCTTGTGCCAGTCCTGCAAATATTTCCCTCATGACATAGACATGGACAACTCTGTCTTAGCTTAATTACAGGATTGACTTTCCCCTCTAACCCTAAATTATTGGAAAAGAGCACACACAAAAGACCACTTTTTGCATGCAAAACACATTCAAGGAGCATAAAATTGAGGGTATCATCCTGCAGCAGGAAAAGAGAGGGAGAGAAATGTGTCTTTAAAAGAACTGTCTCAACCACTGCTGACTTGAAGGATTTTTCTGAGAAATAATCACTGCAGATTTTCCCAGAAATCAAATTAGAGTTTTGAAAAATTTTACCTATTGTAACTCTAATTCTACTTTGTTTTTCAAGCCACAATATTTAGTTGTCTAATTCATCCTTTCCAAGACTATATTTAGCCTATTGATTACATATTTCTATGAAAGTTCATTCTGTATAACAGATACAATATTTGTTTACTCCACAATGATTCAAAAAGTGGAATATAGAAACTTTCCCTCTCTTTCTTGTGGTAAATTTACCTACTGTTGTATGAGAATGACAGAAATATCTTTGGGTTATAACTCAGGAAAAGCTGGTAAGCAGTCTATCTTTATTTTTAGATTGCGTGTTAATGTAACTGCAAAGTAATGCACTATGCAAGTCATCAATGGGACACAGACATTAGAATAAGCAAATAACAAAAAAAAAAAAAAAGATCAACATGGAATTTTTACAGATGGCTGTAGAAAGGAAATGAAATATTTTAGTAAGACTAAAATAGCACAGTGTAGGCATTTGGACAGAATAAAATTGCAATATTTATTTGCAGTTTCTCTGCAATGCTTCCATGTAATGGGTCAGCTTGTAAGTGTTTCTGTCTGAGGTAAACTGTTACATAACTGTTTCCTCCGGCTTGCAGATATTAAGGTCGAGGTCAGGTCGAGGTCCGGTGGTGGGCCCATGTGATATAAACTAGAGTAATGAAGGCAACGTAAGCGGAACGCACGTGGCCCGTGTACGTATTTCTGCATCTCCTGATTTTTCTGGTGAAATTTGTGGGAAAGTATAAAAGCCAGAGTACAACCTGGTCACGTAGTCATAGGAGCTGGTCATTCTTTCCCATTTAGATGTCACAAAGGGTGTTTTAGAAGGGATGCTTATGTGGAACCTGGAACTATAGTTGAGCAGAGAAAAAGTCACCCACTGTAATACGACACTCACCTTTGGTAATTGGGAATTCAACTCGAGAACCTTCAGTTTTATTTCATTTAAAATATCTGCAAAATGGACTGGGTTTCTCAGGGCAGTGGTGTAATGGGATAGAGAGACTTTTACCTCTAGGTAGCTAATTCAGATCTGACCCAGGTGAAGAAAATTTACTGGCTTTGTGGCCTCTGTCATATTATGTGTTTATAGTGCCCAAAAATGTGCTGTGTGCCTTACAAAATGAAGAGAAGGACATGGTCTCTGCCCAAAAGAGCTCACAATCTGTGAAGTATTGGTCTCAGTTTGAGTGCTAAGACAGGTGAGCAACTGGCACCCTTGTTGTCTGTGTCAAGATTGTAGGGGTAGAACGTGAACAGTCTTTCTACACTGGAGAAAAATCAAGAGCTGAGGCACATTAGTTGGACTGTGTAGGGAAGCTTTCACCCTTGCACTCCACCTGTCTTGTAGATAAACAGAGGATTTCAATCACAGGGTGATCTCCACTCAGCACCTCTCATAAATGCTGGATTATCATGTTTTTTTAAATGTTGAATGGTGTAGTTGAAAAAGTTGAATGGTGTAGATCTTGGATATCACTTAACGCATCTCAATATGACCTAATAGGTAAATCAAACACCAAGGGCCAACTTCACAGCTAAGGTAAGTGGACACAATCTCATTGTGGATTGTCGATCTAGGTGTCTGTTTTTCCAAATAAAGTTTTAATATGTAGCCAAGTTTTCAAATGTAGTGTTTCGTGTAGCTGTTACAAAATCTCAGTTATGCTGGTGTAAATCAAAGTGTGGGAACACCATTGCTGTGGTTCTACACTGGTATAAAAGAGAAAGTGTTGGCCCACTATATCTGCTTTAGCAGAGGATGTAATTGTTTCTCTGCTAGGCTGTGTCAGCATCTCTTCTGCCTGTGTGAGCATGTATTCTGCATGTGCGAGCAAAATAATAAGAAAAGAAAGAGATTTTTTAAAGGTAAATATTTACATAGTGAAGCAGCCACCCCGAGCTGATGGGAAGTGAAAAAAGTATGAGAAAGTGATGACATAGATTCTGGCTGTTTTCAAATGGCATTTAATTTATCTGAATTCTCTAAAGTCTGAGCCGTAAAAAGGAACCGAGTTTAATTTTAGAAACCAAGCTGTATAAGTTGAAAGCACTGGAGTTTTTTTTCTCTTTCAGTACAATACAAATAGCTTTTGAATCCCACAGTCTGGCAACAATTAAGCAGTGGTCTTTTTTTATTTTGCTGGAGTTTGAAAATAATAAAAATAGATGATAAATGAGGCTTATGTATGAGCCAAAAGTTATTTTGCAACAGCTGCATTGTCTTAGCAATGGATGTTAATTCTATCAGTTCTTTTCACAACTTGCTACGAATATCTCTCAGGTGATAAGAATGCATCTCAGTGTCTTGCACAGGGTGGGAATTCTCTGGAAGGTTTTCAACTCCAACTCTTCATTTCTTACAGTTACATATTAAAGGAACAAAGCTTTAGAGAAGGGATTAATTTAATTACCACTACAATGACCCGTATTACCAAAGGCTACATGGTACTTTGGGGACCTTTTGTAAAGAAAACCAAAATTAGGAGGAACTTATGCAGTGTTGGGTTCATTAGGGGGGAAAAAAGGGAGAGGCTAATATTTTTAAAAGTTGGGCGTCTTAGTTGATATGGTGCAAAAATGGCAATGCTCTTTTTCTAACATGGTTCCTAAGGCCCAGTCTTGCAGGTTTTCCAAACACAGAGCTCTCATTGACTTTAATGGAAGTGCCATGTAGAATTGGGCCCCAACTCATTACTGTCATATCTAAGTAGTTAAAATGGTATTCAACCTGCAGTCCGATGTGCCATTTCAAAAACAATTAAAAGATTATACTATGTCACCTTTTACCAGCCAGCTGACTGCATGGTTTGCGCTAGCTCTTTTGTATTCATGTTTAATAAACATCCATGGAAACAATTTGAAATGCTAAATAGCAGCGCAGAATTAATGTCTGGAATTCAAAAGAAAAGCACTCCGGGGTATTTCTTTTAACTTTGATGTATGTTGGAATAAAGTCAGTTTACTTATTATTAATTATTTGGAAAATACAACTATCAACATTACAGTCTGCTAAAATGGCTGTTTTTAAATTGGCACAATTTGGATTTATTTAAAGCACTCTATAATTTGGAACTCCTGTTCTGCCATTTTCCATGGTATAATGATGCCATTTGTATTACCCTCCATTGGTTTCCTTTTTAGATTAAACCAATACTTGTAGTTTTATTGTGCTGGTTTGGTTTTCTTTGCTCTATTAAAAATGTCTAATCTATTCAAAATAATGAACTACTCTCTGAACTAAAAATAGGATGAAAATGATTTTAATGAGGTCATTACATATCATTTTAAAGTTCCACCCACACCATTTTCTCCATGTTTTTCTTCCTTCGGAATCATTAGCAAATACCACAGCAACTGAACTGCGCAGGGAGAGGTGTGTCCACTTCTGAAATATACTGAGATGTTTATCTTCAGAGGGGCAGATAGGACATATTGTAGTACTGGTGTAGATCAGGATTCTCAAACTGGGGGCTGCAGAAGCTCTGGAAACTGTAGGATTCACAGGCTTTCTGCTCCTGGATCTCTCTTCTTTGTGGTCCAGGCTCTTGCAATGGCCTCTGGTGTTTCCCTATGTTCAGGAGGAGGGCTTCCTAGCTTTGCTCCAGTACGAGGAGCTGTCCTGTTCTCAGCCCCATCCTTTACCTTCATTCTTCCAGCTCACCTCAGGAGTTTGGGCCTCGACCTTAGTTCTGCAATGCTAACTTACTGGATTTTGGATTTTGTTCCTGTTCAGACCTGTAGGTCCGGGCTCATGCTGTAGAAAGAGGCCCCAGAACAGGAGGGTGGATAAAGATGAGGAAAAGGCAACCAAGGTCTAGGAGCTAAAAGCTGGGATCTGAAGCAAAAAAAGGGGAGGACTAGAACTTGCGTGCTGACATAAAAAGAGAGCAAGGGACCCAGACAGGGGGCTGAAGAGGGGAGAAGCAAAGGAGAACTGGGGGTTCAAGTGGAGTTGTGAGGAGATTTGGGAAAGGACGATGGAAGCGGGGGGAGAAAGTAGTGGGAGATTGGGAGAATTTTGGAAAGAAAGGAACAGAGAAGGATGAAGCAGGGAGGAATAGAGAGAAATTCTGTTTGAAGGGGCTACTGCTTTGGAAAAATATTTAGGGGTCTTTAACTCAAGAAATTTAGAAACTATTTCTGTTAACAGTAGAGCTGTTAGCTCCGTGACATACACATAAGCTCCAGACCTGGCACATTCTACTTCTAAATATGTGTCTTACTGGTAAACTAATAATTTATTTTCCCTTCGGTGTTCAAACCAAATCTTCTGAGTGTCTAACAAAATAGAAAAGTAGATCAAAGAATATCAAGCAATTTAGTTTGATCTGGTATCTTCATGTGGGGAAGGAGAGGGATTAGCAGGCACATGGAGTCATTTCTTCAAAGATATATCAAACCACTTTCCCCTGGGGGAGGAAGGAAATGGCACCTATGCGTCTCTAATGAACGTGGGAGAAATGGCATCTCGCCCATCTCTCTCACTCCCAAGGTGGAGGGGAAAGGGTTTCTCCACTGGTTAAAAACCAAATTCATATGAGAATGTCACAGATCACTGACTTTCATTTCATACAACATATACATTATGAATATTGCAATTCAGGAGTCATAAACCTGTCATAGTTTTTTTTAAATGTATTTCTAATTAAATTAATTTATGGTAGAAAGAAAAGATGTCTAATTAAAGACATACTTTTGTATTTAGAAGCTTTGGGAAGACAATAAAACATACTGCATGTGTTTTCATCTAATGCCAAAGGACTTTGTTCAGGGATGCAGTACCTGCAATTCCAGTTTGAGATCTTTGTCAAGGTTCCAACATTCTTGATGAATTGCAAATGGAAGAGAGAACCCTTGAAACAGATCTGCATAACATGTGATATAATAGACTCAAGACAACCTGCTGAAAACTTAATTTATTTTTTGTTGTTGCAGTGATTCAGCTGTTACATCGGCACATAGGCCAAACGTTGCACGATCCTCAATTCACTAGTGGAGGTCTGACCAGGATCCCAAGGGAGCCGCACTGAGGTTACTCAATTAGGTTAAACTGCAAAGAATGGGACAGGCAATCCCCAAAGCTGGTGGATATTCCAATACTTAGATTTACCAGGCCAGCACAAAACAGCTTCTATAATACCTTACTGGTTACCCAGAAGCCAACAAAACGGTTCCCTTAAAGCAACCCAGCCTCAGGCCTCCACCCAGACAGCCAAGTCAAATATGATGAGGATTACTGAAAATCTTATTCATCATATAAGAAAGTTCTACCAATCCCAAAGGATAGGACACACTACTTCCCAGGTTAATGAATATTTCAGACCTTACCCAAATACACGCTTACAGCCAGTTCTTATTAACTAAACTAAAATTTATTTAAAAAGAAGAGTGAGAGAGTATTGGTTAAAAGATCAGTATACATATAAACCTGAGTACAGTTTTGAGATCAGATTCATAGTAGAGATGGTGAGCTTTTTAGTTGCAAAGAGTTCTTTCAGAATTAGTCCGGAGGTTATAGTCCAATGTTCATATTCAGGGTGATCCAGGTGGGACTGGAGATCTCAGTCTTAAGACTCAAGCTTTCCCTGCATAAAGCATCAAGCAGATCTGAGATTAAAAGGATCAGGACCCCAGGGTTTTATACAGTTCCAGGTCTTCTCTTGACAGCTTGGAGTTCTTAGGTGAACAATAAGCAATCACGGAGACTTTGAAGTAGACCTATTTCCTAAGCATCTCTGGTAATTAGCTACAGGGATTAGCATAAGGCAATGGCCTGTTTTCCACCCTTTGCAGGTGATTTGCTGTACATTTCAAAGACAGATGAATACAGTAATATCACTATGTTTACAAAAAGAATGAGGAGTACTTGTGGCACCTTAGAGACTAACAAATTTATTTGAGCATAAGCTTTTGTGGGCTAAAACCCACTTCATCAGATGTATGCAGTGGAAAATACAGTAGGACGATATATATATACAGAGAACATGAAAAAATGGGGGTTGCGATACCAACTCTAATGAGACTAATCAGTTAAGGTGGGCTATTATCAGCAGGAGAAAAAAAACTTTTGTAGTGATAATCAGGATGGCCCATTTCCAACAGTTGACAAGAAGGTGTGAGTAACAGTAGGGGGAAAATTAGCATGGGGAAATAGTTTTTAGTTTGTGCAATGACTCATCCACTCCCAGTCTTTATTCAAGCCTAATTTAATGGTGTCCAGTTTGCAAATTAATTCCAGTTCTGCAGTTTCTCGTTGGAGTCTGGTTTTGAAATTTTTTTGTGGAATAATTGAGACTTTTAGATCTGTAATTGAGTGTCCAGTGAGGTTGAAGTGTTCTCTGACTGTTTTTTGAATGTTATAATTCTTGATGTCTGATTTGTGTACATTTATTCTTTTGCATAGAGAGTGTCCGGTTTGGCCAATGTACATGGCAGAGGGGCATTGCTGGCACATGATGGCATATATCACATTAGTAGATGTGCAGGTGATGTGATTAGGTCCTATGATGGTGTCCCCTGAATAGATATGTGGACACAGTTGGCAACGGGCTTTGTTGCAAGGAAAGGTTCCTGGGTTAGTGTTTTTGTTGTGTGGTGTGTGGTTGCTGGTGAGTATTTGCTTCAGGTTGGGGGGCTGTCTGTAAGCGAGGATTGGCCTGTCTCCCAAGATCAGTGGGAGTTTACAGTTCATTTAAATGTTAAGATCTCCTTTTGATCTCTGAATTAATGGAATACAGCACAGACAGGGACTGTTTGATTACATTGTTAACCCCTAATAATATATATGTAAACACACAAAAACACAAACATTCTATACCAATATGTCCCTAACGGTTGAATCTGGGTCAATTAGCCTGCAGGATGCTTAACCCTTTCTGGCCATGTGTCAAAGGGGGAAATCTAGGAGGGGAGATTAGGTCACCTTAATGTGGCTCTTCCTATTTCATCTGTTTGCCCTTTTGTGTTATATCTTAGTAAAATTATCAAAGCTGGCTGCAACTAAAACCTTGAAAATACAAAGTAATCAAAGCCACCTTTGTACGGAGAGAGCTAAAGCAATTTTTGACTCCTGGTGATATACATGAACGATGGAAAGAGAGTTTCTATTTGGCTTAGGCTTTTTCCATATGGGGCTTAGACAACTTCTTGAAAGACTATGAAGAACACCTTGTCTATAATAGTTTTAATCAAAGAGAGTGTATGTGAGAGAGTGTGTTAGATTTAGTCTGTGTTTCCAGAGGAGACTTTAGCAGCCAGATCCAGGCATTTGTGTTATTCTGACATCCTGTCTGTTAGAACTGAGTTCTTACTGAAATTGTTTGGCAACTGTTATTGTTTAAGGCTAATTAAGAATATTAAAGTCCATTCACTAGCCATTTGACTCTGTAGTTTATTACAGATAGGAAAGTAAGAAATTTATTGATACCGATCAAAGGCCCTTGTAGTTTGGTATCATGTTTCCACCACTGACAATGATGAATGCTTTAGTTTAGAGAAAATTATTAACTTCCTCTAATTTACTTAATTGTACAAACCATGGTAGTAGGGTTGATGGTGGGGGAATTGATTGTGCATTTGGGGAATTTTTTTATATATTTGGTCTTTCTTCCTTTTATCTAAATCATTCAGACTCAAAAGACATGTTTCTTCTTTGTCTATGGAAAGATATAATAGGTACGTTCCTTTCTGTCCCTAGTTGGCATCCGGCTTGTATTCTGAAGCATAAGACTTCCTCTAATCTGGGTTCCCCAACAGAGCACCATGTTCATTTGAATGGGGAAACAGAAAACTAAGTGATCTACTGTTTACAGTTTTGCCTTCCAAATATGGTACTTCTGAGAATGAAGTTGTCATGGGGTCAGCTGATGTTGTGGCATCATTCCTGGAAATACTGCTTTACTAAACAGCACTCTTGATAGGGAAGTAAGGGAAGTATTAGGGGTACTATAGCTATCAGTTCTGGTCCATATCTATCATTGTTTTGATCCTATGAAAAAACTGATACTCTAAACTTAATGATGGACTGAACTCAAAGCATCTTTAAAGGAAAAAAAAGTCGATAGAGAATGTAAATCGTAGTAACTTGATATGATTATTAAAGAATCACACAGGGCTTTTTGTTTGTTTGTTTTATAAAATCTCTTCCTGTATATGGACGCACACAACTCATGCACACTTCTATTACCAGTAACCATCATCCCCACGGACAAAATACACAGCAGATGAGAAACAGGAGGTATTAGTGCCTATTGCCGCCCTAAGAAAGAACTATAGCTTATTTTATATCAAACATTAGGCAGTTCTGTCATTCCCTCTGGGAATTCTCGATTCCCCCCCACACTCCCACCCCTCTGAGGTTTTTCTATGTCACTTCTTATGCTTTACATTCTCCAGACTCCATCCAAAATGCCATCTGTATGTTTAAATCTATTTCCACAACTGCACGTAGATGGAGATAGAGTGGTAAAAAGAAAAAAAACAAAAACCCATTCTGTCAACAAGAAAGCCTTCTGAAGTGGTGAAACACAGCAGAGATTTTGCTGGAAATGAAGGCGCTCAGTTTCCAAGGTAATCACATGCTCCCTTTCGCCGGAAGATACAGTTTAGCGTGAAACAGAAGCATTTAAATGTTTTAATTTCATTTTAAATGAACACTCATTGAACACAGGTGGCCAAATCTTAGTCCTCGCACATAGCCAGAGTAACCAAGCTGTGTACTGGGGAGCCGCATGGGGGCCAGACATAAGAAACTACCCTGCCCAAGGTGGTGGTGGTGAAACCAGTTGGCTACCATTACTGCAGCTATGGGCTACAGTAGCCCTGTGGCTCCTTTATCCTGCTCCGCAGGGTGGAACGGGTCAATGAATTTCCACTGGTTCCAGTGTCAAGGGCCTCTGCGGCTGAAGAGACAGCACTAGTGGTGCCACTATAGTTCAGGTTCCCCAACACTTCCCATTATACTGTGGGGCCTATTTTCAATGGCATAACTTTGCCAAACTTTAACAGCTTGAACTGACATTTTCCCTGCCATGTGCCTGCCTCAAGCGTAATTGTATTGGAAAGTTTCAGCAAAAATGGTTCTGCCTTTTCTGAGAACAAGCTTAGGGGGAAATAAGTTGATTTGCCCATGTTAAGAAAAGAATATTATGACGGCTTCACTGAGAAGAGCTATTGCCTCCTTGCTTTGGAGCAGAGACTTGCCATTTGGCAGAGGGGTATGAAGGATGTACCAGCTCTGTGAAAATCAGCCCAAATTTAGTCCAGTTAAGTGTCTGGAAAATCTCAATACGCACATGCTCAGCAGAGACTTCTTAGCCTTTGGCAGCTAAATTCTCTGAAGATTCCATCTGTGCTGAGCATGACTCTTCCTGCAATTGCTGCTGTGAGCTGCGGTGGTATTGGGTATAGGAACAGAGAGTAGGAAGACTGTCTCTCCTGTGCTCTCAGTGCTCCCCTCGCTGGCACCCAGGCAGCAAGAAGGAAGAGGAGAGGGAAGCTGCCTGACTGAAATGCAGAGAGCGGGAGAAACCAGACATGGTTGGTGGGAGGGCAGAGGGAGCAGAGTGGGACAATGAGCCTGGGGGAAGATTGGGAGCTGGGGCTAAGGGGATATTGCAACTGGGTGAGGAAAGAGACTGGGACTGGTACCTGTAGGTTGGGGGGGAGATACTTTTTCCAGCCATTTGCAATAACTGGGAACTGGGAAGAGACTCGGACTAGGATGACTGCACCATATCTACTCAACAGAGAGAGTAGAAGGGGGAAGCTAGGGCTGGGTGGGTGTGTTGGAGTGGGGGAATGATGTTGGCAGAACCAATTCAGGCAATGATCCAAAACCTGCAGCTATATGGGGGAGCCCTGCACCCCAATAGGGACAGGTAGCAATGCTCTACTGGCAGCATGTTCCTGCACCACTTGGAGTCAAGAACAAACTGCTTTGGGCCAGCAATGCTCTGGTGGCAATAATTTGAACCTCCTTTGCAATCAATATGTCTCCCTCTATTACTGCATGAGCTGGGGTACACAGCAGGTTCCCCCACCTCCTGATTACAAGAAAACTGCCATCGATAGTTGCTCTACACCAACCTACTCACTCCCCTACTACCTTGTGGACTCCTTATCCGTTCCACTAGTGTATCTGCATCACTGTCCTCCCTAATCCCGCATCAATGTTTGTTCTCGGGCTGGCATGGAATAAGAATTTGGGGCAAGTGGTAGTGGGGAGAAGACTGTTGAGATGTATCATTAAAGGGCCTCCGTGATAAATGAAGTGGGGGTAGCTCACTTTTATGGACATGCAGCCAGCCAGCTAGCTATAAAACCCCTGTTAGTAGCTGTTCTCTACTTGCTTTACCTGTAAAGGGTTAAAAAGTCCACAGGTAAAAGGAAGGGAGTGGGCACCTGACCAAAAGAGCCAATGGGGAGGTTAGAACTTTTTAAAATTGGGAAAAAACTTCCCCTTTGTCTCTCTGTTGTTGTTCTCCGGAGAGGAGAGCCAGGACTGGAACTATGCTGTAAAAGCTTGTGCCAGGTATGAAAATCATCAGATCATACCTCGAAACTACTCATCTGAAATCTCAGGTATGTAAGTAGATCAGAAAAGGTCAAGGAAGATGCAAATAGGTTTATCTCTTTTGTTTCTTTATGGCTTGTGGACTCCTCTGTGCTAACCCCAGGTGCTTTTGCTTTGCTTGTAACCTTTAAGGTGGACCTCACGAAAACCATTCTTGATGCTTAATTATTGTATTTGCTCTTTTTAAATCTAGCAATAGCCTAAGTTCCAGATGTATTTTCTTTCTTTTTGTTTTTAATAAAATTTACATTTTTAAAGAACAGAATTGGGTTTTTGTGTCCTAAAAGTTTGGTGCAGGTTGTTTAATTAGCTGGTGGCAACAGCTGATTTCCTTTGTTTTCTTTCTCAGTTCTTCCCCGGAGCAGGTGTGAAGGGGCTTGAGGGCACCTCACAGGAAGGAATTCCCAAGTGCGCCTTCCTGGGTTCCCAAAGGGTTTTTTTTTGCACTTGGGTGGTGGCAGCATCTACCCATCCAAAGTCAGAAAAAAGCTGTAACCTTGGGAGTTTAATATAAGCCTGGAGTGGCCAGTATTAATTTTTAGAATCCTTGCGGCCCCCCACCTTCTGCACTCAGAATGCCAGAGTGGGGAATCAGCCTTGACAGCCTCATTCAAACAGCTTTGCAGGGCACTTCAGATTTTCTTGAACCAGTCCTGTTGTCAAGAGATTCCAGTGATCATGCACAGGGCATATACAACATCGCTCCTAGTGTGGGAGCAGGACTTTCAAAGCTACATGGATGTCAGTCAGTTGGAGAAAATGTTTAAAAAGGCCAGGACTGATTTCTTGATATTGTGGTCTTCTGAAAGGCCGATTGGTGAGTTCAGTCAGAAAATGTTACTTATTGCAACTACCACATCTCTCTCTCTCTCTCTCTCCTAACACAGCTAGAAAAAGAGACAAATGTCTTTGGGCTGACCTTAAAACAGGAAACTGAGGCGAATAGGCTACTTATCATGCAGGCTAAAATAGAGAACAAAACCCAAAAAGGCTAGACTGAAAAAAGGCAGAGATTCTCTTTCTTTTCCAGACTCTCCCAATTTTTGGTTTTAATTTGAACTGGTGTGTGGCTGGCAGGGACTCAGACTATTGAAGAATCCGTTATTGATCCCTGACCATTGCCCGTCACCTGCAACGTGCACAAAAGCTCTTACTCCAGTAAAGCACATCAGCTTTGCAGCTTCCGGTCCGGGTGCTTAAAGAGTGAAAATCTGGCCTTTTTTCGAAGACACACCTCTCCACTTTTCACTCAGCTCCACAGCTTTTGGTCATGGAGTTGACAGCTTAATTTTCATTGTGGGCTTTCATGGCCAGCTAATATTGCTGGTGAATGAACTGGCCTCCTGAAAATGGATTGCTGCAGACATTTTCTGATTTGATATGAAATCTTGGCTCCACTGAGATCCATGTAAATTTTGCTCCTGACTTCAGTGGGGACCAGGATTTCACACCCGAGCTCAATGGGATTAAATTTCCATACAGTAAATGGCTATAGAGTCACCAATATTTTTCCAGCGTTAAGTCAAGTCACTGATTTACAAAAGACTTTCAAAATGCTGTGGTTTGAGGTTTTTCATATGATGCATGGGTTAAAACGCAGGGAGCAGGCTAGTTCTGACTTTTCTTTTATTTATTACCAGCGTAACATTGATTTCAATTATTTAGTGCAACAAAAATAGCAGCTTTCTACTCTGGAGACTGTTAGCTTTATGTTCTGGAAAACTTGGTGCATTTTTGCAACATCTGAATCCATTTCGTGTAACGTATTCAAATGTCACTCAGCCAAAAGTTCCCAGATAAAAAGTGGAAAACTGCAAATAGCAAGTGTGTGTCTGTCGCTGCTGTTATCTACATGAGAATTGGAGAAAACTTCTCAAACCTAAGCATCTGCAAGGAAGAGGAGAACTTTTTTTTTTCCCGATTTCTTTAACATTCTCTATATTCAATCATAAAAAATGTGAAATGTCCCCTTGGGTAGAGGGCTGTACTTTTTCACCAAGTTTAGCTGGAAAATAACATGTTTTTTTGCACTTGCCCCATGTGGATATTATTTTTAGCGATTGGTACTGTAAATTAAAATAATGGCCTGAATAAAAACATATGGCAGCCAGGAACTGTACAGAGCTCATATGACCAAAATCCTATGATTAACCCATCTCATTGTGCCTATGTACTGGAATACAAGTAGAGCCAAGTTCAGTTCTCAGATATAGACGTATAATTCCCACTAAGTCAGAAAGAGTTGTGTCTGTATATATGGGCCATAATGGGACAATTTACAAGTGATTAGCGATAACACAAATAAGCACACATGCAGACAGATATGTGATGCCAGACACAAGGTGTGAATTATCTTATTATTGTGAGTCTGACCTTTCATATTATTTTAACAAAATGTTTTCCAAGGTTTAATTTCAATAATGTACCATTTCTACGTTCAGAAGAGATTAAACCTAATGCTGCAACAACCTGAAAAAGAATCCACAGCTAAACCACAAAGACTGACTTGGAAATAAGCAAATCACAAAATTCCTGGGAAGCCAAAATTCATGTGTAGGCTTGCAGGAAAAAGAAAGCAAAATAAAAAATGTAATGTTTTTCCATATTATTTATATCAACATAGAACATAGACACAATGCCTGTCTCCAGCTCTAAGTACCTTTGACAGGCAATTAAAAATACAAACCAGCAAAACAAAGCAAAAGGGGAAAAAACAACAAACAAAATATTACAGACCAACAGTTTTCCTCCATATAAAAGAAATCAGCCCAAATCATCATTTTGCCAGCTTGGTTCCTTAATAAAAGACCATAAGAAAAACCCAGACCCTAGTCAAACTCCCAAAACTTCATCCCTCCCCAAACACCTGCCTAAATAGATTGTTATTACAGCATGTCCTATAATCAACAGATTTCTAAACAGAAGTACATATGTAGGTTCCTTTTGCTCCTTTTCTTGGACCTGCTTAGAGAGCATGCTACAGTAATTGCCATTAAACATGAAATATTTGCCAGTAGTTACTACTCAAAAGTATCTGAGCTACGTTATTTATCTCCTATTTGGGGGAGAGGGGCAATATTTCAGATACTATTGTGTGATAACTGCTGGCAGATGTTCAGTTATTCATCCTGACCATTGTATACAGTTTAAAGTGAATTAATTCTTAACAGGCGCCAGATTAAATCAAAATACGAAATAATCAGTGTCAAGGTTCCTCCCCCACTCTGAACTCTAGGGTACAGATGTGGGGACCTGCATGAAAAAACCCCCTAAGCTTATCTTTACCAGCTTAGGTCAAAACTTCCCCAAGGTACAAAATATTACACCCGTTATCCTTGGAATGGCCGCTACCACCACCAAACTAATACTGGTTACTGGGGAAGAGCTGTTTGGACGCGTCTTTCCCCCCAAAATACTTCCCAAAACCTTGCACCCCACTTCCTGGACAAGGTTTGGTAAAAAGCCTCACCAATTTGCCTAGGTGACTACAGACCCAGACCCTTGGATCTTAAGAACAATGAACAATCCTCCCAACACTTGCACCCCCCCTTTCCTGGGAAATGTTGGATAAAAAGCCTCACCAATTTGCATAGGTGACCACAGACCCAAACCCTTGGATCTGAGAACAATGAAAAAGCATTCAGTTTTTACAAGAAGACTTTTAATAAAAAATAGAAGTAAATAGAAATAAAGAAATCCCCCCTGTAAAATCAGGATGGTAGATATCTTACAGGGTAATTAGATTCAAAACATAGAGAACCCCTCTAGGCAAAACCTTAAGTTACAAAAAAGATGCACAGACAGAAATAGTTATTCTATTCAGCACAATTCTTTTCTCAGCCATTTAAAGAAATCATAATCTAACACATACCTAGCTAGATTACTTACTAAAAGTTCTAAGACTCCATTCCTGGTCTATCCCCCGCAAAGACAGACTATAGACAGACACACAGACCCTTTGTTTCTCTCCCTCCTCCCAGCTTTTGAAAGTATCTTGTCTCCTCATTGGTCATTTTGGTCAGGTGCCAGCGAGGTTACCTTTAGCTTCTTAACCCTTTACAGGTGAGAGGAGCTTTCCCCTGGCCAGGAGGGATTTCAAAGGGGTTTACCCTTCCCTTTATATTTATGACAATCAGTATCATGCTCTCATGGAAGAGAGAGATTTTTTAAAATTATTACTAGTTATCTTAAAATGGATATTCTACAGAGACTGGGGCACTGGTCTTTTTTTTTCCATTTCTCTCCACTCAAAAAAAACCAAACAAACAAAACCCTCCACATTGAGTTTGGCAGCATCTTCATAAACACTTTATATAGGTGGTATTAAATGCAGTGGGGAGCACTCCCCTGTTAAATGCAGAGTTCAGGATTCTCATGGAAAAATTATTAGGCTATATTTATTTAAAAGATGTATGATACAGAAACCAGACGGGGGCTCTAATAGAGCTGTAATGGGCCCATACACCACCTTGCCATGCTCCCTTCCCACCCCATCAATGCTACTGGCCAATCACAGCCATTGCTGAAAACCTAAAAATCTGCGGCCGCCTGAGACTGGGCATGAAAACCCCAATTCAAGACGGCTGCTTCCCTGCACTCTACTAGCAGCTGCCAGCGGAGGGAGCACTGCCAGATCCTGAGCCACCACCTTGAGGGAAGAGCAGCAGGAAAAGCTGCCCCAGCGAGAGTCCTCTCCCCACTCAGGTGGGCCAGCAGCCGGTGGAGAAAGAAATCTGAGGGGGGGGGGTCAGGAGGAGCAAGTTTTAAGAAGCTGTTCCTGCAGCATCTGAGGAGAGCCTGGCACCTGCCTGCAGGGTTCAGGAGGTCAACACTACTCCTGCTGGGTATCAGACGGTGCTATTGGACACCCAAGAGGAGAAGCAAGAGATTCATCCCAGGGAGCTGAGATGTTGAGACATATTGGATCCTATGCAAAATTATGGCTTCTGCATGGAAGATGATCTGCTGATTTCAATACAAGCAAAGCTCACCAAAGGAGAGGGATGGTCATATTATGAAGACCTACATGAAATTCAGTAAGTGCTATACATTTACAGTATTACATTTTGGCATCACTTTTTTAAAAATTTCTATTTGTTTAGGCTGTGGGTGGAACTCTGCAGTGGTAAGAGCTACAGAGAGTGCCATCACCATTTGTTTATCTAGTGTTGTCGCCGAACCAAACTTGTGTTATGTTAGGCCCAGCTTTTCAGCAAGCCACGTATGCATGTGTTTAAATTCTTTACGGAGTAGAGACGGGCTGCTGAATCAGGGCCATCCCGAACACAAATGTAAGAGTCATTAGAACAAAAAAGGGATGAGGTGGGCATTTTCCCACTGCATTATGGAAAATTCTCACTGTTCTAACTGCATTTATTCTACCACTTAATGATAGGAATAGGCAAGAGAGACTAAAATAGGGTATTTTGATTCAAAGACATATAAAAAGAAAAGATGCTCTGTATACAGTGCCACTGAAGAACATTTGCAGTGAATTACATCAAGATTCTGAACTCCTGTCCACCCTGCTTTAGCAGAATTTATGTCAGCGAGGTGATGAGTGAACAGCAATGAATCAGAGAATAAGAATGGAAAAAACCCCAGCTTCTTCCAGAATACTTTTTCATTGCTTCAGTAACTAATTGTGCAAGTGCCTCTTCTTATAACATCTTCTGTGTGCTTAGTGGGAGTCTGTCAGCATTTCCATTATAGAGTTCTTTTTATGGTACAGTAACAATTTGCTCTAAGCTGCGATTTTGTATACAGGGTCCTTGCACAGTAAAAAGGTTGTCTCTAAAATAAACTATGTGATCACTTTCAAACTATACAAGTGTTCAGTTCCAGTTCCCAAAGTTCACAAGTTTATGATCTTGAGCCACCAACTTGAGGGAAGAGCAGTAGGAAAAATTGTTACAGCTAGAGTCCTTTCCCCATCAAAGAGTGCGTTAACTTTTTTGGACTAAAATCCCAAACTGGCAAATTGGTCTAATTATTTTCAATATATGGAATGCTGTGTCTACAAGCAATTTGTTAACATCGTTGAGAAATCTAAGATGTGTGGCAAACTCCCCTACATTGCACTAAAAAAAATCTCAATTGCCATCTTCTTTCTTATAATCTAACAACATTTGATACGGAAGCCATTGTGGAAACAAATGTGGAAACCTTTGTTGTTTTTGCCTGGACACTTTTCTGACTTAATCTATCTACATTCTTTTCCCTTGTAACAGTACAAAAAGCAAGTACTATTTTGTAAAGTTATAACAATGGATTTAAAATATCTGTATTTTCTCCAGACATTATTGACTACCACATAATTTGATTTAGTTGGGGATTGGTCCTGCTTTGAGCAGGGGGCTGGACTAGAAGACCTCCTGAGGTCCCTTCCAACTCTGATATTCTATGATTCTATAATTGTGAATGTTTTAAAATGCATACTACATCACATCTTTGATTAGCCAGAATGGCTTCAATTTTTTATTTTTATATTTTATTTTTGCGGGGGAAGGAGGGCTTGGTAAAGAGTTCCTTGATGGAGGCAGTAAACTGCATTTTCTAAGTCAAGAATGAACCAACCTCATATTCTAATGCAATGAAGCCCAGCTGTACTCTCAATGTGCTGTTTTTTCAATTGCAAAAGTGAGGTTCTGAGCATTGGTTACTATTAAAATTTCAACATGCTCAAATTTGTGAGTACTAAATAACTGTACTTTTTTTTAAAAAAAAAAAAAGTCTGTGGTTGCCATTGGATACATTGCTTATCACTTTTTAACCTAAACTGTTGGGTAGCGTTGATGTTGGCTGATGAGCAGTTAACACGTTTTGCCGAGAAAAACAGGAGCCAGTCCAGTACTGAGGTGCTCTTGGATCACTGCTTTTCTACTCCACTTCTTGGCCACATTTGAAATTCTGACTCAGTGCCCAAAATTACTTCCAAACTCTTTAGCTTTACTGGTTTCAGAGGAACAGCCGTGTTAGTCTGTATTCGCAAAAAGAAAAGGAGTACTTGTGGCACCTTAGAGACTAACCAATTTATTTGAGCATGAGCTTTCGTGAGCTACAGCTCACTTCATCAGATGTTTACCGTGGAAACTGCAGCAGACTTTATATACACACAGAGAATATGAAACAATACCTCCTCCCACCCCACTGTCCTGCTGGTAATAGCTTATCTAAAATGATCAACAGGTGGGCCATTTCCAGCACAAATCCAGGTTTTCTCACCCTCCACCCCCCCCCACAAATTCACTCTCCTGCTGGTGCTAGCCCATCCAAAGTGACAACTCTTTACATAATCAAGTCGGGCTATTTCCTGCATAGATCAAGGTTTTCTCACATCCCCCCCACCCCCATACACACACAAACTCACTCTCCTGCTGGTAATAGCTCATCTAAACTGACCATTCTCCAAGTTTAAATCCAAGTTAAACCAGAACATCTGGGGGGGGGGTAGGAAAAAACAAGAGGAAACAAGGGGAAACAGGCTACCTTGCATAATGACTTAGCCACTCCCAGTCTCTATTTAAGCCTAAATTAATAGTATCCAATTTGCAAATGAATTCCAATTCAGCAGTTTCTCGCTGGAGTCTGGATTTGAAGTTTTTTTGTTTTAAGATAGCGACCTTCATGTCTGTGATTGCGTGACCAGAGAGATTGAAGTGTTCTCCGACTGGTTTATGAATGTTATAATTCTTGACATCTGATTTGTGTCCATTTATTCTTTTACGTAGAGACTGTCCAGTTTGACCAATGTACATGGCAGAGGGGCATTGCTGGCACATGATGGCATATATCACATTGGTGGATGTGCAGGTGAACGAGCCTCTGATAGTGTGGCTGATGTTATTAGGCCCTGTGATGGTGTCCCCTGAATAGATATGTGGGCACAATTGGCAACGGGCTTTGTTGCAAGGAAAAGTTCCTGGGTTAGTGGTTCTGTTGTGTGGTATGTGGTTGTTGGTGAGTATTTGCTTCAGGTTGCGGGGCTGTCTGTAGGCAAGGACTGGCCTGTCTCCCAAGACTTGTGAGAGTGTTGGGTCATCCTTTAGGATAGGTTGTAGATCCTTAATAATGCATTGGAGGGGTTTTAGTTGGGGGCTGAAGGTGACCGCTAGTGGCGTTCTGTTATTTTCTTTGTTAGGAAATCTATCAACTGCATGAAGAAACTTGTACAGATACAGACAAACATCATCTTCCTTTCCAAATGCAAACAGATGGACATCGTACCAAAAGGACTGAAGGTCAAAAATCCATTACAATCTACATACCACACAGACTATGCTGACAGCTTGTGCCTCACGCTCTCAAAGAAACTGCGGAATCACCTGATCAAGATCCTCTACAGCAAACAGGGAAAGATTAAGAATGAGCTCTCAAAAATGGATACTCTCATAAAGAACCAACCTTCCACACAAACTTCCTCGTGGCTGGATTTTACTAAAACTAGACAAGCCATTTACAACGCACACTTTGCTTCTCTACAAAAGAAAAAAGACACTAAACTTTCTAAACTACTACATGCTACAAGGGGCCACAGCAATGGTTCCCTCACCCCACCTAGCAATATTGTTAACCTATCCAACTATACTCTCAGCCCAGCAGAAGCAGCTGTTCTATCTCGGGGCCTCTCCTTCTGCCCCTCCACCCCCACGAACATGATACAGTTCTGTGGTGACCTAGAATCCTATTTTCGACGTCTCCGTCTCAAGGAATATTTCCAAAATACCTCTGAACAACATACTAATCCACAGAGGTCTCCCTGCCAACACTACAGAAAGAGGGATTCTAGATGGACTCCTCCTGAAGGTCGAAACAGCAGACTGGACTTCTACATAGAGTGCTTCCGCCGACGTGCACGGGCTGAAATTGTGGAAAAGCAGCATCACTTGCCCCATAACCTCAGCCATGCGGAACGCAATGCCATCCACAGCCTCAGAAACAACTCTGACATCATAATCAAAAAGGCTGACAAAGGAGGTGCTGTTGTCATCATGAATAGGTCGGAATATGAACAAGAGGCTGCTCGGCAGCTCTCCAACACGAGTTTCTACAAGCCATTACCCTATGATCCCACTGAGAGTTACCAAAAGCAACTACAGCATTTGCTCAAGAAACTTCCTGAAAAAGCACAAGATCAAATCCGCACAGACACACCCCTGGAACCCCGACCTGGGATATTCTATCTACTACCCAAGATCCATAAACCTGGAAATCCTGGGCGCCCCATCATCTCAGGCATTGGCACCCTGACAGCAGGATTGTCTGGCTATGTAGACTCCCTCCTCAGGCCCTACGCTACCAGCACTCCCAGCTACCTTCGAGACACCACTGACTTCCTGAGGAAACTTCAATCCATCGGTGATCTTCCTGATAACACCATCCTGGCTACTATGGATGTAGAAGCCCTCTACACCAACATTCCACACAAAGATGGACTACAAGCCGTCAAGAACACTATCCCCGATAATGTCACGGCTAACCTGGTGGCTGAACTTTGTGACTTTGTCCTTACCCATAACTATTTCACATTTGGGGACAATGTATACCTTCAGATCAGCGGCACTGCTATGGGTACCCGCATGGCCCCACAGTATGCCAACATTTTTATGGCTGATTTAGAACAACGCTTCCTCAGCTCTCGTCCCCTAAAGCCCTTACTCTACTTGCGCTATATTGATGACATCTTCATCATCTGGACTCATGGAAAAGAAGCCCTTGAGGAATTCCACCATGATTTCAACAATTTCCATCCCACCACCAACCTCAGCCTGGTCCAGTCCACACAAGAGATCCACTTCCTGGACACTACAGTGCTAATAAACAATGGCCACATAAACACCACCCTATACCGGAAACCTACTGACCGCTATTCCTACCTGCATGCCTCCAGCTTTCACCCTGACCACACCACACGATCCATCGTCTACAGCCAAGCTCTGCGATACAACCGCATTTGCTCCAACCCCTCAGACAGAGACAAACACCTACAAGATCTCTGTCAAGCTTTCTTACAACTACAATACCCACCTGCAGAAGTAAAGAGACAGATTGATAGAGCCAGAAGAGTTCCCAGAAGTTACCTACTACAGGACAGGCCTAACAAAGAAAATAACAGAACGCCACTAGCGGTCACCTTCAGCCCCCAACTAAAACCCCTCCAACGCATTATTAAGGATCTACAACCTATCCTAAAGGATGACCCAACACTCTCACAAGTCTTGGGAGACAGGCCAGTCCTTGCCTACAGACAGCCCCGCAACCTGAAGCAAATACTCACCAACAACCACATACCACACAACAGAACCACTAACCCAGGAACTTTTCCTTGCAACAAAGCCCGTTGCCAATTGTGCCCACATATCTATT
Source organism: Caretta caretta (assembly GCF_965140235.1). Classification (NCBI taxonomy): domain Eukaryota; kingdom Metazoa; phylum Chordata; order Testudines; family Cheloniidae; genus Caretta; species Caretta caretta. The sequence continues at coordinate 169,564,826 of NC_134206.1, forward strand.
CAGGGGACACCATCACAGGGCCTAATAACATCAGCCACACTATCAGAGGCTCGTTCACCTGCACATCCACCAATGTGATATATGCCATCATGTGCCAGCAATGCCCCTCTGCCATGTACATTGGTCAAACTGGACAGTCTCTACGTAAAAGAATAAATGGACACAAATCAGATGTCAAGAATTATAACATTCATAAACCAGTCGGAGAACACTTCAATCTCTCTGGTCACGCAATCACAGACATGAAGGTCGCTATCTTAAAACAAAAAAACTTCAAATCCAGACTCCAGCGAGAAACTGCTGAATTGGAATTCATTTGCAAATTGGATACTATTAATTTAGGCTTAAATAGAGACTGGGAGTGGCTAAGTCATTATGCAAGGTAGCCTGTTTCCCCTTGTTTCCTCTTGTTTTTTCCTACCCCCCCCCCCCCAGATGTTCTGGTTTAACTTGGATTTAAACTTGGAGAGTGGTCAGTTTAGATGAGCTATTACCAGCAGGAGAGTGAGTTTGTGTGTGTATGGGGGTGGGGGGGATGTGAGAAAACCTTGATCTATGCAGGAAATAGCCCGACTTGATTATGTAAAGAGTTGTCACTTTGGATGGGCTAGCACCAGCAGGAGAGTGAATTTGTGTGGGGGGGTGGAGGGTGAGAAAACCTGGATTTGTGCTGGAAATGGCCCACCTGTTGATCATTTTAGATAAGCTATTACCAGCAGGACAGTGGGGTGGGAGGAGGTATTGTTTCATATTCTCTGTGTGTATATAAAGTCTGCTGCAGTTTCCACGGTAAACATCTGATGAAGTGAGCTGTAGCTCACGAAAGCTCATGCTCAAATAAATTGGTTAGTCTCTAAGGTGCCACAAGTACTCCTTTTCTTTTAGCTTTACTGTATCTTCTTTACTTAACAGGTAGCATGTGCAATCCTTCAACTAGGTAGAGTTGCAGCAACAAGGGCCAGGTTCAATATCTATAATTTAGGGACAGTGGGTTTGTTTACAAGATAAGGGAGTGAAACCATGCACTTATATTTAAGTGAGTTTCAGCTTGAGTCCTTTCTAAGGTAACTCTCACTAGTCTTAATTCCATACACATCCAAGAAAAAACAGACACCTTTAACCCTAGAAAACAGTGTTATATACAGGTTTTCCCTTGTGTGTTTTAGTACATCTTTCTACATTTTCCCAAATATTTGTGACGGATTTAACCACGTGGTATCCATGAAATTTAGTGTGAGTTATGCGTGTCTAAATCCTAGTTCTTCAGGGCATAAAATGATCATTATCTGGGATCAGGAAGAAATTTATTCCCATAGCAAAGTATTGCTCAGTTAAGTGATTTGTGGGTTTTTTTTGTGTTTCCCTGAATTATCTGGTACTGGCCATTTTCCAAGAAAGGATAACAGGTTTACATGGACCACAAATCATCTCCTATGTGGTGATTCCTATCTTTCTTCATCCTGTCTTATTTTGAATATGCAAGAGGCTCAGGGGTCTTTGTTAGTGGGTAAGGCGGATTAACTACCATATATGCTGTGGAGTGACTATTAGCTACAGTGTCCAGTATATAAATTTACTACTTCTTTGAGTGCTGTCCCTGTGGGTGTTCCACTCCAGGTGACTGTGCGTCCCGGCGCTGTTCATCAGAGATCTTAGGTAGCAGTGCCTGGTCGGGACGCACAAGCTCAGCTGCTGTCTCGCAGTCTTGTTAGAGTCTGCCTGAGTGTACGTGTCCCGCGCCCCTCTCAGTTCCTTCTCAACCATCCTCGGCTGAAGATGGGACTCAGGGCAGTGCTGATCCTCTTCCCTGATCTCTGAAAGAAACAATTACAAAGAATATAGAAATAGTTAGTAACATCCCAGTTGTTTCCCTTCCCTTAGAATAGTTACTTAGTTTTAAAAAAAAACAAAGCTTTTTTTCCTCAAGCTTGTCTCCCGTGGAGACACTCTTCCCCCGGTACTCCAAGCTCAATAATGCCAAGGGCTTCGGGATTTAAGAAATGTGCTTCCTGTAAGGACTCTATGCCAAGGTCCGATCGACACTCACGTTGTGTGAAATGCCTCACCTAGACACACATCCCTGCTAAGTGTGTCCACTGCACGAGCCTCAAAACCAGGGCTCGTCGTGACAGAGACCTGTGGCTGAAAATGCTTCTTATGCAGAAACCTCTGCAGCTGCCTCTGGAGACGGGCACTGTCAAACCCTCTCCCTCATGCTCCCCGGCCAGGTCTGAACCAATTGCGAGCGCTGCTTCACCCTCTCAGGCAGAGAGGCAAGAAGCCCAACTGTCTCCAAACAGAGACTTTCACAAGGGTGAAGGGTCTCCTGAGAGATCCTTACCCTCAGTGCTGTCAGCGCTGAAAGGCAGGCGCCTCAGACCATCCCGCCACCTCAGCCACGGCTCTTGCAGAGCTCAGAGGGAGGGACCCGACTTCCCGTGCAGGGAAGATCTCGGCACCAGCCCCTTCGGCACCAAAAATAGAGCCGGTGCTGACAGCGTGCTCTACCCCGATGCTGACAAGAACATCGGCACCGAGCCTGCCTGCCTGCCAGCCACTCACATAGCAGCAGTGGACCTCCCACAGGGCACACACAAGAGACCTGTGGCACTGGGAAAAGCCAAGCAAAAGTCTGTGCAAGCCTGTGAGCATAGATCGCACGCAGCGGAGTCAGACCCTAGGGAACAGCAACAACAGTTCCTAAGTCAAGTCGACCTTTCAGTGGCACCTGAGCCTAACTCTCCACTTCTGGACACACAGTGCTCACTCTTTGACCAGCCGCTCTCCCCACCTGACCTGGGCACCTTTACTGACAGTAAGCCTGATATGCAGCAACAGCAGGAGTTCTCCCCACCTGCCTCCTCCTCCTCCACAGGAACCTTTTACACCTCAGATCACGGCTAACAACCACCAGCCTCAGTTTCCCTACTTCGCCCGCCTGTGGGCGGCACCTAACTTCTCTTATCCAATGCCTTGGCCTCATAGGTACCCTTGGCCAGCTCCTACTGCCACTCGCCCTCATGCTTCTTCCACCAGACCACAAGCTCCTTCTGTTCCTCCATCTCCAGCTCCATCTACTTGTAGAGTGCCTGAACTCCACTCTGAAGAGGTGGGCCAGGGACCATACCCTGATTCGCTGACTCCTAACTCTCCATCAGCTCCAGACGGAGCCCTCATGCCTCCGCCTCCACAGAATGTGGACGACCTCAAAGAGTTCCAGGAACTTTTCAAGAGGGTGGCACTCAGCCAAGACATCCCTTCAGAGGAGGTCCAGGAGACACAACACAAACTCCTCAAAATCCTCCAATCTTCTGCACCCTTAAAGATTGCTTTTCCCATAAATGAAGCGCTCCTAGAACCAGCTGACATGCTCTGGCAGACCCCGCCTCTATCTTACCAACTTGCAAAAAGGCTGAACGCAAATATTATGTTCCTGCTAAGGACATAGACTTCTTATTCTCTCATCCACAACCAAATTCTCTGGTAGTGGATGCAGTGACTCGGAGGACGAAACAGCCGCACTACCGGCCCACCCCACAAGACAAGGACCTCAAACATCTTGACACCTTTGGCCGCAAGGTTTATACCTCCTCCACTCTGCAATTCAGAATTGCAAACTATTCCGCCCTACTTGCAAGCTATGACTTTGATAACTACAATAAACTCTTTGATTTTACCTCCCATATTCCAGAGGACAGGAGAGCAGACTTTAAATCAATCTTTGTCAAGGGCCAATTTGTTTCCAGAATGGCCCTACAAGCATTTCTGGACATGGAGGATACAGCTGCCCACACTACTGCAACTGCTGTGGTTATGCACAGATCTTCCTGGCTCTCTGCATCAGGTATTCCCCAAAGACCTGCAGACCAAAGCGGAGGACCTCCCCTTTGACAAAGACAAACTTTTTTCCAAGAAAACCGACGAAGTCCTTCACACCATGAAAGACTCTAGAGTAACCCTGCGCACCCTGGGCATTTACCCATCCCTTCCCAGGGGACAACGGATCAACCTTACCAGAGGCCACATACAAACAGTGTCACTGGCCTCAGAACAGACCATACGATATGCCCAGAAATCGCCCTAGATCTCCTTGGCGCAGACAAAACCAAGCGCAAACAGCTACTTCCCACCCATCGGGAAATAAACAATTTTGACACATTGGTCAAGGGTCTGCACAACCACTCCTTGACTCCATCGCCTACTTGCCCATTTGGCCACCGCCTCCAGGTTTTCCACCATGCCTGGCAGCAGATTACACAGGACTGTTGGGTCCTAGAAATAGTTCAGTCTGGTTACTCCATCCCTTTTATATCCCACCCTCCCCCGTCCCTCTTCAGGGACCCCTCTCATGAGCACCTACTTCGCGCAGGAGTGGATCATCTTCTATGGATAGGTGCAGTGGAACCCGTGCCGACACAATATCGAGGAAAAGGGTTCTACTCCCACTACTTTCTGACCCAGAAAAAGACGGGGGATGGAGGCCTATACTAGACCTACGCCGACTGAACAAATTTGTAAAAGTACAGAAGTTCAAAATGGTCACATTGGGCACAATAATACCTGTGCTGGAACAAGGGGACTGGCTCACAGCCCTCGACCTACAGGACACCTATTTTCATATATCTATTCATCCAGCGCACAGACGCTTCCTAAGGTTCACAATCAACACGACCAATTCCAATACAGGATACTCCCTTTTTGACTCTCCACAGCACCGAGAGTATTCTCCAAGACCCTAGCCGTAGTCGTGGCCCACCTCCTCAGACATGGGATCATACTTTCCCCCTACCTAGACAATTGCCTTATCAAGAGCAACTCATACGACAAGATGCTACAAACTATCCCTTTTGCCATCTCCTTCTTCCACAGCCTGGGCCTGCAAATAAACATCCAAAAATCCATCCTGACACCTACACAGCAGATCAAATTCATTGGAGCTCACCTGGACTCAATTCGAACCAGAGCCTCACTACCACACAGTAGATTCCTCACTATCATACACCTCATACGCACACTCTCTGTTCGTCCCAGGATTCAGGCAAGAATTTGCCTACAGCACCTTGGCCACATGGCAGCCACCCCTTCGTGATCCAGTATGCCAGGCTGCACATGAGATGTCTTCAGAGTTGTCTCAACTCAAACTACAAACCCAGCAGGCACAGCCTCTGCATGCTGCTAACTCCTCCAGCAAACATACTAGCTTCCCTACAATGGTGGACGAGACCAGAGAACCTCTGCATGAGCGTTCCCTTCCAGCAAAATCCCCCACGCTCATGCTCACCACAGACGCTTCCCTAATCGGCTGGGGAGCGCATCTGGGGGCCACACAGCACAAGGCCGCTGGACCGTGCCAGAGATGCATCTACACATAAACCTCCTAGAGCTCAGAGCAGTGAGACATGCCTGCCTTCACCTTCTTCCCCTGATAAAGAACAAATTTATCCGGGTCCTAACGGACAATATAGCGTGTATGTTTTACATCAACAGAGCACGATCGCACTCCCTATGCATGGAGGCCATCCGATTATGGAATTTGGTGCATATAACATCACATACAAATTACTGAGTCATACCTACCCGGCTGTCACAACACTACCACCGATACACTCAGCAGACACTTCTCCAAAGAACACAAGTGGGAATTGCACCCCATGATACAACAACAGCTCTTATCCCAATGGGGCACCCCGTCAATAGACCTCTTTGCCACAACCCAGAATCGCAAATGTCACTTATTTTGCTCCAGAGCAGGATTCGGGACTGCATCCCTAGGAGACGCGTTCCTCATCTCGTGGAACAACTCTCTTATGTACACCTTTCCACCGATACACAGGGTCCTGCGCAAGATCAGAGACGACAAGACCCAGATCATACTCATTGCTCCGGCTTGAGCGAGACAGACATGGTATCCTTACCTGCTCCACATGTCCGCCCGTCCTCCACGGACTCTCCCCAACAGACCAGATCTGCTTTCTCAGGACAATGGACGAATTCTTCACCCTAAGCTCCAGAAACTCCACCTGACAGTGTGGTTCCTTCCTGGTTCCAGACCCACAAATTAGCCTGGTCTGAGCAAGTCCAATATGTCCTCTTGCATAGTAGAAAAGACTCCACTTGTAAAACTTACCTGTAGAAGTGGAAGTGCTTTTCCCTGTGGTGCTCAAACAAACACTTATCACTCCATACCGTGACCCTCCCAAACATCCTAGAATACCTCCTGAAACTAAAACAGGATGGACTCTCACTCAGCTCCATCAGGGTACACCTAGCGGCCCTTAACACCTTCCACGATTCGTTAGCTAGCTATTCACTCTTTGACCACCTCACCATAAAACGCTTCCCCGCGGACCTACAAAATCTCTACCCTGAGATTTATCCATTGGCAGCTGCATGGAATCTCAGTCTCGTTCTTCATCTGTTGAAACCTCCATTCGAGCCCTTAGCTACCTTCTCTCTTCTTCATACCTTCATATGTCCATGGGGGTAGCTTTCTTGGTTGCTATAACATCAGCAAGGAGGGTAGGGGAAATAAGCGCCCTGATGGCCTACCCTCCCTACACAACCTTCTCGAAAGACAAAGTTACCCTGCGACCACACCCTAAATTTCTCCCTAAGGTGGTGTCCACCTTAACCAACCAATATACTTACCTACATTCTATCCCAAACCTCACGAGACTCCACACGAGGCAACTCTGCACACCCTCGACATCAGACAAGCAATTGCCTTCTACTTAGACAGGACTAAACTATTTTGTAAGTCCTCATGATTATTTGTCTCCACTACCGAGAGATTAAAGGGTGCAGCCATTTCTAAGCAACAACTTTCCAAGTGGATCTCTGACTGCATCAGATCCTGTTACCGCATTCAGAATGCTCAACCGCCCGAAGGCATCAGAACTCATTCTACTCGAGCCATGTCAACATCCATTGCGTTCCTCCATAATGTACTCGTTCTTGGTATCTGTAAGGCAGCCACGTGGTCATCTGAACACACATTTACTAAACACTATGCTCTCACGCAGGATACCACGGCAGACACTATAGTAGGCCATACAGTACTGTCTACAGTACTCACTGCCACAACTCCAAAGTCCCACCAGGGTACTGCTTCACATTCACCTGGAGTGCAGCACCCACAGGGACAGCACTTGAAGAAGAAGAGAAAGTTACTCACCTTGCAGTAACTGAGGTTCTTTGAGATGTGTGGGTGCTCCACTCCCTGCTCTCCTCCCCTCTACTTTGGAGTACTATTCTGACTTCTCCACCGTAGAGAAGAAACTGAGGGGGGTGCAGGACACGCGTCCTCAGGCAGACTCTAATGAGACTGCGAGACAGCAGCTGAGCACATGCGTCCCAACCAGGCACTCTTACCAAAGATCTCCGACCAACAGCGCTGGGACACACCGTCACCTGGAGTGGAGCACCCGGAATGGAGCACCCACAGGGGGACACATCTCGAAGAACCTCAGTTACTGCAAGGTGAGTAACTTTCTCTTCTGGAGAGGCCTTCATTAAATCAAAATAATTACTAGAGCTCTTCTGAACCAGTTTCCTGCCAGAAACAAAAGCCCTAACAGAGTCAGGCTTCAGGCTGATTGTGTAAGCGTCTCTAGAAAATAGTGTGTCATTCAGCTATGTAGTTAGCATAAACTCAGAAGCAATGTGACTTTCCTGTTGGTGCTGATAATATTGAACTAAAATAGTGGGTGAACTTAGTTTCTAGTGGTTAGAGAGATGTGACCATTCCTATTAGTATATTCCCCCTTTTAACAGTAGGGAATATCTGTTAAACTGGTAGAATTAAAAAAAAAATTTAAGCATGACCATTGAATAAGGAAGGAATAGTGGTTATTACTGATGGTTATTTGCAAAAATCACAAGCACCAATAACCTGACGACCCCCTGAGGTGTCCCAACCCCCAGTTTGAGAACCCGTGAACTAAAGAAATTAATTTAATTACATAACTTTATAAAATCTTATGATAAACAAATAATAATCTAATTTTTACAACGACATGGCTATTTTATAATCCACAGACATTACCTTCACAGTTACACATAAACATAAATTAAGAAAACAATTAAAATCAGTCCCCACAGCAATACAGTGAGAAGAGACTGAAAGTTCTCAAAAGCGTAGGTTTTGTTCACTTAAGTCTCAGTTAGAGTCTTTGATCACCAAATCTAGACAGTCTGCTGAACAACATCTTCCCTCCACGCACTTGTAGGAATCTTCAGCTGGAATCCAGGCAGACTGGTCCTCTGCTGAAATCACTGCTAGCCAGTCAGCGGACTGATTAACCAACCACTCAGTTAAGTGTACAGATTTAAAGAAAACCCTGTTACAAGAAAATACAAAACTGAGAATAGCAAAATGGAAATGACCCTTTCCCCATTCCTACATTTAAAGAAAAGTTGGTGACTCTGACTAGTTGGGACAATTTAACTAGAAAGATTTGGCTAAAATCAAAACAACATTCAAAGCATACAATTAAAATAGAAGTCATTTGTCCCTCCCAATTTCCCCTGGCTATAATTAGCATTGCCCATGTTTCCCCTGTTGGAGGGTTAACAACATCACTAACCTGCTGCAAAATGCTTCTGAGTTAGGGACAAGAGCCTGCTTCCTGCTCCTGTTCCTGTGTTAGGCATGCAGATGGCAGATGCAGTAGTTCACCCTTGGAAATGATTTCACATTAAATTGAATCCTTGAGTAACTCAGCTTGCTGCTGCTAAGCCATGTATTTTGGTAACATGTGCATGTTCAAGAAACTGTAGGTCAAGCATTCCATATCTGGTTTACCCTGACTAAACACTGTATAGCGAGTCTACTATATCATTTCATTTCTATGCAGCCATTTATGTAGCAGAGTGAGCAAAAGGTTCACCTGCCCCATTGATGATGTGCTGCTGCAATAATAACCCAGCTCACCTGAAGGAGCAGGAGCTTCTGAAGGAATTCTTGCTGAATCCCAGCATTATAAGGGGCTTTACAAGGGAATATCAGCTCTATTAACCGCCAAAAGTGTGCAGTGTGTGGTTAGTGTATACTAGCAAGCATAGAGGCATAGTCCTGCTAACTCCCCATATTGGGTGGTTAGTGCTGGTGCTAGCCTGGAGCAGCCTTTATGCTCAGGGAGAGCAAGGAATGGAATTTTATCTTGTACTTTCACAAGGGTGACATGGTAGCAATAAGTTACCTCCTCCACCCGCGTGGACACCTGAGCAGCACAGTTGCAAACTTTCATGCGGTAAATAAGCACCCCGACTTTCACAATAAGCCAACACTGAAGCTAATCCCATTTCAAAGCCAGGCCAAAACAAGCCAATCCCTAAGAACCCCAACACTCTATGTGACTTGATCCCCCCTGCGAACAGTCTGAGACTATGGTGGGCCCACTGTGCACCCCTGACTCTCTCCCTCCCTTGCCGCTGCTTGCCTCCTCTTGCTCCTGCTTGCCAGGAGCCGATCAAACAAAAAAGAAGCAATAAGCTACAAGCCAAAAACTAGCCAACAAGCACCTCACAAGCCAATTAAGCCAAAAAACAGCCCAATTTTCTGCAGGTTTTTTTGCAGGTTTCGCTTGTATGCTGAGCATGGCCAGCCAACATCTGGCCCTAAGCCTTAAAAACAATTTTATTTCTGTTTAAAAAAAAAAAAGCTTTACATCCACACACACTCAAACAATTAGGGATGAATAATTAGGCATAAGGCTGACATAAGATCCCTGTAGGAAAACAATCAGTTTGTGGAGCTGCCATATTATCCTTGTTGCAGTGCAGATGACAATAGATCTGGGATTCAGAATTATTATTGCTTCCAAAAAACAATATTTTTTTACTGTGAGCTGTCTCAGCAATAAAACGCAGCAAAATATATGAATAGGGTTACTAGTCATGCTACAGTAAACAATTCCATTACTTAATAGTTACACTGGAATGGTATTGCAAAGCAAAACATTATGGATGCACATTGCACACTGCATGTCTATAGCCATTACTATTACATGATATATAAGCATTCAGGGAACAGCTGAATATTTTGACAGGTCTAGGTTAGACCTTAACAAGAAACACAACCTTTACATACTGAATGTAACCAACAGCCATCCACTGAATCAGGCATTGAGGCAGACTCTTCAGAGCTGAAGGGGAGAGGATGCTTTCAAATGGCAGAGCTATATATAGGATTACAGACGGTGGGGAAACCCTGCTGCCTCGTAGGTGGACGAGGCCCCCAGTGTAACAGAAACTCAGACCTTGAAGCTCTGCTTCCTATTCCTTATCTGTGACTGACAGTGGAGCACTCACTTATGCCTCCTTCTTTTTTTGGAGCTCCCATCTCCCAGGATCTTGGAGGAGACAGGGAAATAGAGAAGATCACCACTGCATACCCCACTCTCGCCAGGGCTCCTGTTCTGCAAGGGAATAGATACCAAAAGAATTGCAACAGGTAATTCAACTAGCTGTCGAGAATGGTATAAACAAAAGGCCCTCTGACACTAAGGTGACAAGAGGCAAATGAGGACTTAGATACAGTATTATATAGAGAGAGAGACTATAAGTGACATGCAACTGAGTTTCAAAAATATAAATTCACAGAAGTGGTCTGATTATGGTACACTGTGACCCAGGAAAGCATAACTGAAATGGTTTGATTCTATACAATTAACAAAAATAAAACCTTAAAATCAGACATAAAAATGCTTGTGTTTGGGAAATCCAGAGCTAGGAAGAAGTTTTGCTTTAAAAGCAACTTATTTTTATTTAAGTATAGCAGCCAGTCTGTAGATGCCATTAAGAAAAGGAATCCATAGCATTAAAAACCTTTTAAGTTTTTAATCAAAGTTAAAAGCAAGTGATTGTCTCCTCTCTCCAGACCAAGTTCAAGTATCTATAATAAACAAGAGTGAGCTAACCTAAGCAGTTCTTGCACTGTCTCCTTGCCTAATGTTGAATTCTGATTTCCCATGCCAGATTGAGCTATTCCCAGATTCGGATCTCTAAATAAGTGTTAAAATAAACCAGAACAGCTTGGTACTTTTGTCTGGGGCTGAACTTGGTCCCTTGTTCCCTAAGCTGGTGGTAGCTGGGAACACAGTGAAGGAAGTGTGCTCAGCCCCAGTGGAGGGGAATATCTCTTCACAGTCTAGAATGACCCCTTTTGGCTGAGCCAGAGCTGTGGTGATGAACTCTAGAGGGAACTGGAAGGAGAGACTGACATTTGAGGCGAAATCAAGAATGTAACCCAAAGGACAACCCTGCCCCCACTCCCAATGCAGCAGTATCAAGTTAAGTAGGTTTTGTTTCTGTTTCAATTTGGCCTCTGCAGTTTTAGTTCAGTGTAAACACAAGTGTATAGTAGCTTAATCTGAATAGCTCTCCAGGTTTCCTACCCTTACCTAACACAAAACATATTGAAAAGGTGTGTTGTAGGTTTATCATTCTTCAGATCTAACCGATTTCTCACTGTTTTGTCTTGATATCTATTTGGCCTGGAATGGAGCTAAAAGCTCCCGCAGTTGCTTCCCACCCTAACACACTTGTGATTAGACATGCCTCTCTGAGTTTGAACCTCTCACTCTGTCAAAACCTGCTTTTTATGGGAAGAAAAGGTAGATTTTTCCAAGCTGTCAAAAATGAACTGTCCAGATGTCATCTTCAGAGTCCTCTCTTTTTTAGAGACAATTTTGGTTCCAGTTTTGATCACAGTTTTCCCTAATGTTCGCTGATAATCTGTGTTCCTTGTGGCAAGGGAATTAAGGCTGGAAGTTTTTAGTTGGCTCAGAAAAATAAGAGACAAATCAACTTAACTGTAAATCTCCACTCTTTAATACCCGTTACTGTGACGATCAATTCTCCCTTATAAAGTGAACTTACTGTGTTTCACTTTGCCATCAACTATCCAGATAAACCAAAGAACAAATTTAGTGTAAATATGACAATGCTCACTTTTTAGTACACAGTGTCCCTGAACTGGGACACCATAATATAATAGTTAATAACAACTACATTTAATTGAAAGAGACACAACTCTTGCTTCTTCAGAATTAACTGGGCCGCCGGGAAAGCCTCATTTCTGAAAAGTTAGTTTCCTGTACTGCTCAGTCAGTTCTACTACTCCAGTGGAGGGATTGGCTCCAATTAATATTCAGACCATAGATTCCCTTCTAAACTGGAGAAAGGTGTCAATTGCAGTTGCTAACAATTTCCAGCTCTGCCAAATGAAGTTGTATGAAGGAATTTCATGTACGAGGAAGCCAAGGCTACCAGGCTCACTTTCAGTCCTATTTTTACAGTCAGATCCACATATTTCAGTGTGTAGCCAGAGCATGACTTGAATGCTCATGAGTGAACACTTAGGTGGCCAAGTTAAACATAAGCTAATCGTACAGGTTTCCCAGTCAGTTAAATATTTCTCTTTTCCCCCCCTTCAAAATAAAAGCCACCTGCTAAAGTTATGAAAACTGAGGATTTTTCAAACTAGGAGTTCATCTTAAATAAATAACATGCCTACCATTAGGGAAACCTCTTTGCCCTACTTATAAATCGGTTATTGAGTTAAAAGTTGTGAAGAATCTTGATCTGTTTTTCATTTTACTTGTGCATCTTGGATCACCAGTGAGGCCCAGTATCCTGGAAAGATTTAAGTATTTGATTTATTTTAGACACTATGAGTAGTTTGACTGGTGTGAATGGAAAGTTAGTGTGCGTAAACTAAGCATGTGGTAAGTGGAACTGTGGAAATAACAGGTTTTTCAATTCCCGTTCAATCCCAAAAAATCGGGGCGGGGGGATCTTTGGGTCAAATTAAAAATGACATTTTTCAAAATTTGTAGGCAAATTTAGAAGTAAAAAAACGTTTGGGGTCAAATGAAGTGTTTGTTTTGACATAATGACAAATGTTTTGTTTTAATTTCAACTATTTTTAAAATATTTTTGATTTTTTTTAAAATAAAGTTAAAGGGAATTTTGAAATGAAAAGTTGGTTTGAATGAAAAAAATCAAGATGTTTCATTTAAGAAATATTAAAAATAAGTGTTGATTTTTTTAAAGAGTTTTTTAGCTATTTTCGAATGAAACAATTTGGTGAAAACAACATGAATTCACAAAATGTTTTGGTGTTGCTGAATATACTTTTTTCATTGAAAAATGGTTAATCCAAAAGATTTTGTTCAGCTCTAGTGGTAGGTCTTAGGACCTGAGTATTTAATGCTCAAATTTACTGTCAGATGAAATCCTGTTGTTAAATCAATGACATAATTTGAAATCCCTGCACATATTGCAAAGCAGTTAAGCACATACATGTCTTTAAGCACATGCTTAAATCCCATTGAAGTCAGCATGATTTAATCATACATTTACAGTTAAGTATATTCTTAAGTCTCTTTCTGAATAGGGTTGGTTTGCTGAATCAAGGCCACATTTAGTAATAATTTGGTACTACTCAGAGATTTAGTTTTACTCCTTGTGAATATGGGTTTACAGAATCAAGCCCTAAATAAACATGAAATACAACATAGGGTAAATCCTGAAGTCCTAATGGATTTCTAGTCAATCTTATGTGGGCAAAAGTCACTGAAGTCGAATTGACATTCTTAAATAGTTCTTCTAGGAAATAAAGTTTTCCCCATATTGATTTAGTTATTGGTAATGTTTGTTTCATGTGAGTTCATACACAGAAGCATTGTATTAATATTCTTCTAATCCTGTTTATCAAAATAAAATATTTATTATTCAGAAACATGGCAGGTGTTACCTCACCTGAAATATTGACCTGTGAAATATTGCTAAAACTATCATCAACTTTAACAACTATTCCTCTTCTCTATGTTATACCTTCAGTAGAGCTAGTATAGCAAAATATCCTTTTCAAAATAACTCTAAGAAAACATTTCCAACTGTCTCAGAGAAAATTATGTCTAATTGTGTTTCAAGTTAATTTTATATCCAGCAGCCCCACACTTGATGTTACAGATTATATCATGTTTTAATTTCACCTTTATTTGCATGTCTACTTTAGTAGAATGATAGAGTGGGGAAAAGACTCTGGTGTCTGCAAAGGCAAATCTAATTAATTTTCTTTAAAAAGATTAGATTTGATACCACCAGCAAAACATGAGTGACACTGGATTGTTAAACTTACTTTTCTCTTTTGACTACTAGAGTTACAGTATACAAAATATTTTTTTTCTAGAAAGTGTTAAGGTATTTACAATTTCAGAGTTGTATTTTCCAGACACTACTTTTATATCCTGTTAATTTTATCTAGTATAATAATTTGGTACTTCTGGTAGTGAGCACTCTCACTAGTGGTGTCTGAAAGACTGGATCCTTAGGCCTTGATCCTGCAATGAACTACACACAGAAGAACGCATGCTCTCATAGTATATAAGAAGGGTGGCAATTTTCTGACTGTATTGGTTTAAATCCCAGTCTGGTATAGTTCTAGGAAAACTAGGGAAAGAGTTTCCTAAATTTCTTTGGGAGCCTCGTGTAAGATTAACCAGAGATTGTGGGAGAAAATGACTTTGATGTGATCAGCATTATACACTGGTGGATTAATAGAATAGATAGCCAGCACTGCATAAATTGTAGTTTTGCAATGTGTGTATCCATTGCCTTAAAAAGCAAATTCCCTGGACATCAAAAGTGTCTTTTTGAGCAGTTACCGTATGTCAGCACTTCTCAGTCAAATGATGTTTGTTCTTGTTTTATATATATATATGAAAAAACACAAGTTGGAATCAAAAGAAAACAATGTAATGTAGCCACTGCAGCTTCCAATCTGTTGATTTAAAAAGGCCGGGCAGAAGAAAAATAAACAATATGTTTTGAAAAAGTTCACCATGCAATCAGCATAATCAAAAAAGTTTCAACTATACAATCTGGCTTGTGATTACCCTAAATATTTTGTTTGGTTAATCATACTGGGTCTGTACCAAACAGTGGTGGTTCAGCAGGATAGACAGCATAACCGAAAGTAGTGCCAGGTTTAATGTCAGTGAAATATATTTTTATAACGTAACTAAAATAATAACACTGCTGTGTTAACTCCAGGTTTCTCAGTGTAACTCTATTGAAATTAATGGGGTAATGCAGTGGAGAATGAGACCCAGCTATTCTCATCTATATACAGCAGGGACTGACAACCTTTGGCCTGCAGCCCGCAAGCCCCCTGGCAGGCCGGGGCGGTTTATTTGCCTGCCGAGTCCGCAGGTTCGGCTGATCGCTGCCAGCTGTTCCAGGCCAATGGGGGCTGTGGGAAGCGACGGCCAGTACGTCCCATGGCCTGCATCACTTCCCGCAGCCCCCATTGGCCTGGAGCGGTGAACTGCGGCCAGTGGGAGCTGCGATCGACCGAACCTGCGGACGGGCACGGCAGATAAACAAACCGGCCCAGCCCACCAGGGGTCTTACCCTGGCGGGCCGCATGCCAAAGGTTGCTGATCCCTAATATACAGGTTTCTGTAATAGGGTGCGCTGTCCCTTTAAGGAGCAGAGGCTGGGGGCGCTCAGCCCTGTTCACTAATAGCATGCAGCTGAGGAGGGGATAGGTGTTTCCTATAAAGAGCTGCAAGAAGGGCAGCGGGGGGAGGGTTGCAGAGAGAAGCTGCAAGAAGGCACAGTCTCCAGCAGTAGTCCCTGAAGGAGACCCCAGGGAGTTGTGGCTGGATAGAAAAAGCTGGTTGTTTGGACAATAAAGAGAGCCTGGAGGGAAGAGCTAGAGACTGATTTAGGCATGGCTGATAATTCCACCATCTGGTGAGGAAGGTGGACAAGCACATAGGATTGTATCTCTCTAAGTTTACAAAGCACTTCATGTCAATCTTACCTAGCTGTTGAAGTCTCCTAGCCTCTCACCTAGCTCCACCCCTCACTTTATCTCTGAGTTCATACCTGTTGCTTTCAGTTCGTACATTTCTTCTTCAAAGTCTCTGAAAGTCTTCTCTAGATTGAGGCCTTTCTGACCCGTATGTTTCGCATTTTAAGGACAGGATCTGTTTACCAAGCAGATAGATAAAACAGGCCTGACAGATCAGCCAAGAACGTTAATTTGGCAGGACTCTATTGTGAGACTCGCAGCTTTATCTACCCATTTTTCAGATGTTATCAGCTGCCATGTGTATCAAGAGAGCAATGTACCGAGTAGCAACTGCAAGTACATACCATACTTTGCACATTACTTTTAATGTTGCATCATATCTCTTTTCAGGATAAACAGAATGCTAAAAATATGTTTTGGGTGGTATACTCCATCAGCAGTTACTTTAGCCAAGAGAATAAAATGAAGTGGAATAATAATTTATTAGAAGATTAGCTAAAGCACACAGATGTAAGTTATTAAATGCTACTTGTCAC
Organism: Caretta caretta; assembly: GCF_965140235.1. Taxonomy (NCBI): domain Eukaryota; kingdom Metazoa; phylum Chordata; order Testudines; family Cheloniidae; genus Caretta; species Caretta caretta. The sequence continues at coordinate 169,581,188 of NC_134206.1, forward strand.
AAGCTTAAACTCTGCATAAGTATGCTATAAAGTACGAGAAAATCCAGGAACGTGATGAACTGACCTGCAAACACTATAAAATCTGATCACCAGTACATTTTCCAATCTCTAGTCATACAGCGTGTATGTGTCTGAAAGCTGTTATGCATTGCTCAACATCTAGAATGCATCTGACTAAGAATATGTCTATATTTGGAGCTGGGGATATGATTCCCAGTTCATGAAGACATTCTTATTCTAGCTCGCATTGAATTCCCAAATTCAAAAACTAACTAGTAGTGTATCTGGGGTAGCATGGGCTGCTGTAGCACACACCAGCTACCCTGAAATAAAACCCATCTGAAGCCTAAGGGCACATACTCAGGTCAGGTAGCCCGTGCGGCCAGTCGCTACTGCCCAGGCTTCCCCAGCAGTGCAGCTATTTTTACCAGGCTAGCTCAGTGAGAGCTAGTGCAAGTAGGTGTACTCAAGCTGCAAATCACGTCCCCAGCTCCAAGTGTAGATGTAGCCTAAAGATCCTGGCTGCAACTTTACTGTATCTAGATTGTGAAGAAAAGGGAAAATTATAGAGAACATGTGAACAACAACTGGAAACCAGACCCCAAGCATTCAAACATCAAGTCAGGGCTCCAGAATAATGGGTGACTTAAAAATATATATGAGAAATTGGGGGAAATCTTATTTGCCTCCTGGTATTAGCGCATTTAGAGTTTACATTTTTAGGTTTTTCTCCACAAACATGAGGGGTGGAAGCTTACCTGTTGAGGTTTTTTTTATGAGAGCTGAGATTTTTGACTAATATATATCTTGATTCCAACAGCAAGGGTTGTGAGAAAAACACTAAGTATGCGAGAGTTGAGAACACAGAGAGACAAGAAACCCAAGGAAGGATGACTTTGCTTGTGGGAAGTAATGTGGGCAAACATACTAGAAACCACGAGAAGGGACTGTGTCAGAGACTGTGGTGTTCTGTGTGACTAAAATGGACCCCAGGGAGGGGAGGGTGGGCATGTGCATAAGTGTTGGAACTAGGGGTGCTGGTTTGAAGTGGCTTCCATCATATACAGGGTTTACAGTTTGGTTCAATGGCTCTCAGCACCCACACTATACAGAGTGTTCCAGCACCTCAGGTACGTGTATGAATTTGGTTAAGACTTGAAGGAGCTGGAGCTTGTTAGGAGTATGGTGGGAAATGGGGCCCTACTTACATAGCCCTTGGCTGCCAATACACCTGAACTTCCCAAAAGTCTCTCTTTCAACTGTATTTACACACAAACTTTACCAAACTAGCTGGACTTTATTTACGGTGATGTGTAGAGAGAAATAGACTTTGTTGTTTAAATGAATTTGGAAATTTTGTAATTTCGACTGGACTGGTCTCTGAAATATAAGAGAAACTTCATTTTCCTTTCTCCTTTGATGTTGTATCCCTATTTATATAGGGTAATATTTTACAAAACACCTAAGTCACATCGCGGCCCAAGTCCCATTGATTTTCATTGGCACTTAGTTGCTTTTGAAAAATGTAACTCGTAACGTTTGCCTAGCATGGGTGCACAAGCTGGGGAAGGCTTTGGGGCCAGATTCAAAGCCCAGTGAAGTCCATGAGACTATTTCCATGGATTACAATGAACTCTGGATATGGCCTTTTGTGCCTCTGCTCAGGGACAAGGCACAAGGAGTGCAAACACTGCTTCCTTTTAGGCTATGTTTACATAGCACGGTCCTTATGATGGCACTTAAGGGTATGTAACACTGCATGCTCCCCTACCCTCCAGCAAGGATATACATAGGAGTAGGTGGTGAGGCACAGCTTAGGCAAATCGAGTAAAGACATGCCAGAACCTTAGGGTATGTACGCTACAGTGCTCTCTACATGTCCAAGCAGTTCCTCCCCTATCTACACTGCTATTTTTCCTTGAAGCAGGGAAAGACTCTGGCAGGGTGGAGGCACTGGGGAAAGGCTCTGGCATGGGGAGGCAGCAGGGATGGTCTTTCCTGCTGCCTCCCCAAGGCCAGAAGAGACCACCAGATCACCTAGTCTGACTTCCTATATATCACAGGCCATCACCCACTGCACCTGCACACTAAACCCAACAACCGAAATGGGACCAAAGTGAATGAGACCCTCCAGGAAACTAGAATATTATGTGCTACAAGCTGAGACTAGGAGGGATGGAAGTGCACCAGTGCTTGAAGCCCCCGCAATGGCAGGGAAATGATTAAGTGAGATATATACCCAGATAATCCTGGCAAGCAACCTGCACCCACACACTGCAGAGGAAGGCAACCCCTTCTTCCCTCCCAGATCACTGCCAATCTGACCTGGGGGAATATTCCTTCCTGATCCCGCATGTGGCCATCAGTTGCGACTCTGAGCATGACAGCAAGAACCAGTCAACCAAGCACCTGAAAGAGAAAATGCTTGGTGCCACCTCACAGCCCTGGTCCACCCCACCCAGCAACCCATCTCCAACCATGGCCATCCCAGATGATTCAGAAGAAGAAGATAGAAAACCCTCCCAGACCACACTGGGGAGAAAAATCCCTTCCTGACCTGACAGTGACTGGCTGAAACCCTGAAACATGAGGTTTAAGAACATAAGATATAAATGGGAAGTGAGCTCTGTACCCCACCATCACAAGCAACCCCATCATATGATTGCACTCATAAATTCATCCAACTCTCTCAAAACTAATTTAGCTGTTTGTCCCCACAAATCTTATTGGGAAGCTGTTCCAGAACCTCACTCCATCTAATTTTCAGCCTGTATTTGTTCATGGCCAGTTTATATCCTTTAGTTCTTGTGTCAACATTGTCTTTTAACTTAAATAGCTCTTCACCCTCCCTGATATTTACCTGCAATTTACTTATAGAGAGCAATCATATCCCCTCTTAGCTTTCTTTTTGTGAGCCTTTCAGCATAACCTTGCCTTCTCCCCTTTAGACAGTTCCTTATCCTCCTTACCATGCTTATACTAATCCTCCTCTTCCCTAATTTAACAAATAATTTCCCATGTGAAATGCTTTACTGATGTCCAAAAATATTAGATCTACTGCACTTCCCTTTTCTAAAAAAAAAGTTATATTCTCAAAGAATGAAATCAGGTTAGCCTGGCATGATCTACTTTTGGTAAACCCATGTTGCATTACATCCCCTTTACCATTTACATCTATGAATGTAAGGATTCACAATTTGTTCCAAAACCTTGCGTACTACTGTTAGTCTGGCCTCAGGTTTGTAAGTGCCCAGATCACATTTTTCCCTTTCTTAAATATAGGTATGACATTAGCTCTTCTTCAGTCATGGTACCACTCCTGAAGAGATACATTTCTTAAAAATCCTTGCTACCAGACTAGCAATCTCGCATGCTAGTTCCTTCAGTATTCTGGGACAGAAGTTATCTGGCACCCCGATCTGAGCACATGATCTGAAGCTCTTTAAACTTTTTATCCACCTCAGATGTGGTAGTTTCCATTTCTAAACACTCATTTCCAGCAGCTGTCCTGTCTTTATTGCCCATGTTCCATATTATAATCCTTACTGAAATCTGAGGCAAAGCATTCATTCATTCATACCTAGATTATCTTTAATCTGCTTCCATCCACAGTGCATAGTGGCCCAACCTCATTCTCTTTTTATTTATATAACCAAAAAACCTCTTATTCATTTTAATTTCCTTTGCAAGAGCTAATTCAGTTTGACTTTTATCAATTCTCACTTTATTCCTACATTTTCTAACCTCCACGATGTAGCTTTCTTTGCTAATAACCCCCTTTTTCCATTCCCTACAGGCTCTCTGCTTATTCCTAGTGACCTTTTTAAGTGGTTATTCATACAGATGGGTCTGGAGCCTGCCTCACACTGCAGTGTGGAAGCAGCCTGCTTTTCTCTGCGGCATGTAGCTGCACATACCATAGACAAGGACTTTGTTTCCCCAAAAAGGATGGGGAAGGGAATGGGCATGATGGGGTCATGGCCATTCTCTCTCTCCAGGTTGGTAGCAGGTTTGGCCAAGTATGAATGGGAGTGTGCAAGAGTACAGTCCTAATGAAAACAATCCTTATCAAACATCACGGTTCCTTCCATGAGTAAACAACCTTTTTTCTGTTTTAAAAACAAACAAACAAAAAAGAGGACTCAAGCTTCAGTAACTATTACAACTGCCTTGAACAAAAATTCTGATAGTTATCCAGAATCCTAGTGCTATGGCTGGAACTGGCTTTTCTCAGTGCATTTAACAGTTGAATCAAATTAACTTCCTTGGCCATGTTAGCCATAAGATATATCCAAACTTCCTTTTTTTATTCACATTTTATACGCTAAGGATTTTGTGAGGAAGTGTAATTCTAGTGGAGACTGTGACAATTAATCACCATTTCAAATTAGAGTTTATTTATTCATACACTTTTTAGAAATTTTTCTTTAAATAGTCATATATATTAAGGCCAGAAGGGACCATTATGATAATCTAATCTGATCTCCTGCATAAAACGGGCCAGAAATTTTCACCAAGTGATTCCTACATCACAGCCCAGCCCATAACTTCTGAATGAGCTATAGCATATCTTTTAGAAATACATCCAATCATGATTTAAAGTCTTTAAGGGAGAATATACCATGTCCTTAGGTAAGTCGTTCTAATGATTAATTACCCTCCTTTATTTAAAATTCACCAATTCTTCTTTCTTTCTTAATCTATTCCTCTCCCCTCTGAGTTTCCTTTTTTTCTTCTACTCATTGGTAACCTTTCTTTTATTTTGTCATCCTATCTTACATTTCCTAGCTCCCACTCCTCCTTTCTCTTATCCTTTCAGCTCTCCTCTTACAACAATCTGTTCATTATGAAGATACTTAGTGTGGCCTTGATTCAGCAAAGCACTTATGCATGTGAAGTTGTGTGTTTTCAGGATTTGGGCCCATATGTCTGTGACATCTTGTTCAGGTCACCCAGAACCATAAGCAATTGTGTTACCACTCTGCCTCAGCAAGAGTTAGCTTTGCTGCTGCTATTAAGTTATGTGTCAGCTCCCTGACACCCCATGCTGTCTGCCTTGCCAGCAAACTCTTCAGGACTCTGCCACTCCAAACCTTGCCTGACAGGTAACAATGAGTGACCTCCATTTCCTGAGTTTCCCAGAGATGTCTTTTTGCAGTGTCCAATCCCGCTCACTGGACGCTCTCAGAAGTTAAGTTTGGGGCCTCCAAAGAGACAGAGCACAGACTCATACTTCACTTCAGTATAACAGCACTGAGAAGGTTCTGTAATAAAACAATAAGAAGTTTATTAACAAGGACAACAGGTTTAAGTGATTTCAAACAGGAGTGAAAGAGAGAGATATGAAAGGTTACAAACAAAACAAAGTATGCTTTCCAGCGACTAAAACTTAACTTTAGCAAGTTATAATCTTTGTCTAAGTAGGTTTGTCACATGTAGTCAGTTCCTAGAAACGTCAGCCCCCTAGGCTGAAGGATCCACCTCTCCCAGACAGGGGCGGCTCTACCAATTTTGCCACCCCAAGCAGTCGCTGCTGAATTGCCGCCACTGCAATAGCGGCAGAGCTGCCACCAAAAGCCGCTGCCGCAGGAAGAGCGGAGGAGCTGCCGCCGAATTGCCACCGCGGGACACGGACTGCCGCCCCGTTCTCAATGCCGCCCCAAGCACCGGCTTGGAAAGCTGGTACCTGGAGCCAGCCCTGCTCCCAGAATTCAAGAGCTCTGGGCTCTTTTGTCCCTCAAGTGGTGTATGCCAAAATGGCATTCTGCTTCTGCTTATGTTTCCCAAAGTCCATCGTCTCTGTTTCAAGAGCCACCAAAGGTTCCTGGGGGTGCAGCCTCAGTCCCCCACTGTGATCATTACGTGGCCATCTCCCCCACTTCCCTGTTTGATGGCTTTGTTTACCTTATATGTAAATATACGTTCACTATTTTTGGCCTTCCTCAGTTCATATTGGGACACAGTGAAGCAGGTGACACAATGTTTCTTTGTCTAGGGCTGGGTGTATGCACTCCTTGCCTAACACATTGTAAGAACTTATTTGCAGCACACAACTATGAGTCTCTATGTACTACCTGTACATACCTCATGCAATAATATTAATAACCAGCATTTTCACAGTTTGCACACACTTTACATGACACCTGTCGCATATAGATTATGACAACAGTGTGTAAGGCCAATGGGTCTGCCAGGCCTGATATGAGTTACTGTATGGTGTGGCCTCTGCCAGCTGGCACTGAGGGCTCCCATGGTCACAATGTTAACATGTATTAATGAGCATTAACCAGTGTTTCCAACACAAACAAGGAGGGAAAGAGGGAAAATATTTGGCCAGTCTTGAAGAATGTGATGTTTCATACAGCTGCTAAATCATGGTAACCTAGGTGTTCTGGCCATTGGTAGTAAATTTACCTGAAGGTAGCTCTCATTAGAAACTACTTGAAATGCTTTCATAAAATTTGATAGCAAGCCTTTCTTCATTTTAAAAATAAAAACTGTTGGGGTTATCCCCCTATGATTCATGGCAATGCCATTATGAAATAGAATAATAACTCTTTTCCATCAGGAGTGGGGCAATTAACTAGGTACAAGTCGGAGACTCTTTTGGGGAAGTTGCAGCATTGTCAGATTTTACACAGGAATTTATTATGGAGCTGCTTGGTCGTGACTTTATAGTTAAGGTTGTATTCTGAAACAGGCTTGAAATGAGGCATTGCTTTCTTTTTTATGTAGGTGCGGGGGGGACCATTCTGTGTGAAATTTTACCCAGGATTAGAATGTCAATGTAGTTTTTCTTTAGTTTCTGTTCATGGTTTTGAAATTAGAAATGTTTGAAATTTGGCACTGACTGAAATTTGTTTGTGACAGTCTTTCTTTTGTTTGTCAACGCATATCTTTGTAAAAAAAAAACCCCGTTGTCTAGCTATATAAATTAGTGGAGAGATTAATCTTGAATAGATCTGGGGCAACAGGTAGTTGGAAAATGGGATTCAGCGTCATTTTTAAAAGTCCTTGTGCAATGGGTAGCTGATGGATACAACATGAAAGGTTGCTGACAGCAAAGGTTTTATCTGCCAGAGAAGTGCAGTTGCATTGGCCCTTTACCAAGCTCCCACCCTGCTACCCCCAAAATCCTTAGCTAATACCATTGAGAAAGTAGTTTGGTAAAGGCATAAGTGCCTCACCCAAAGCTTCCTCCTACAGAGTTACAGTTGTAGTGCATGGTCTATGACACACAGTAGGTGTGGTAGTACTAAGGTATGTGTCTTTTGGCAAACGACTAGAGAGTATGTACTGTTAGATATCTTCACTTTTCAGTTACTTGCTTTTACGTTATGGTTTTGTTTTCTTTTGTTATGTTATATATAGGAAAGCTTTCGCTGTTTCACAAAAAAAGGTTCTATTGTATATTACTAGATGTAAATCGGATCCCTAGAGTAACTAAAGATAAATGTAGCCCCTGTAAATATAAGGTAGAATGAGGAAAAAATTCTATGAATGGGAAAAGGGGTAAGCAGTGTGGTGGCAAAATTTGCAGATGATACAAATCGACTCAAGATAGTTAAGTCCCAGGCAGACTGCGAAGAGCTACAAAAGGATCTCACAAAACTGGGTGACTTGGCAACAAAATGGCAGATGAAATTCAATATTGATAAATGCAAAGTAATTGGAAAACATAATCCCAACTACACATATAAAATGATGGGGTCTAAATTAGCTGTTACCACTCAAGAAAGAGATCTTGGAGTCATTGTGGATAGTTCTCTGAAAACGTCCACTCAAGGTGCAGGAGCAGTCAAAAAAGTGAACAGAATGCTGGGAATCATTAAGAAAGGGATAGATCAGTGATTGTCAAACTTTTGTACTGATGACCCCTTTCAAATAGGAAGCCTCTGAGTGTGACCTGCCCTTATAAATTAAAAACACTTTTAAATATATTTAACACCATTATAAATGATGGATGCAAAGCAGGGTTTGGGGTGGATGCTGACAGCTCGTGACCCCCCCCCCCATGTAATAACCTCGTGACCCCCTGAGGGGTCCCAACCCCCAGTTTGAGAACCCCTGGGATAGATAATAAGACAGAAAAGATCATATTGCTTCTATATAAATCCATGGTTCGCCCACATCTTGAATACTGCATGCACATGTGGTCACCCCATCTCAAAAAAGATCTAGTGGAATTGGAAAAGGTTCAGAAAAGGGCAACAAAAATTATTAGAGGTATCATAACGGCATCCGTATGAGGAGTGATTAATAACACTGGGACTTTTCAGCTTGGAAAAGAGACGACTATAGGGGGATATGATAGATGTCTATAAAATCATGACTGGTGTGGAGAAAATAAAAAAGGAAGTGTTATTTACTCCTTTTCATAACACAAGAACTAGGGGTCACCAAATGAAATGAATAGGTTTAAAACAAAAAGGAAATTTGTTAAATGGAAAATTAATAGGTTTAGGTTTAAAACAAACAAAAATATAAATCTGCAACTTCTTTAGGTTTAAAACAAACAAAAGGAAGTATTTCTTCATACAACCCACAGTCAACTTATGGAACTCTTTGCCAGAGGCTGTTGTGAAGGCCAAGACTATAACAGGGTTCACAAAAGCACCAGATAAATTCATGGAGGATAGGTCCATCAATGGCTATTAGCCAGGATGACCAGGGATCGTGTCCCTAGCCTTTGTTTGCCAGAAGTGGGAATGGGTGACAGGGAATGGATCACTTGATGGTTGCCTGTTCTGTTCATTCCCTCTGGGGCACCTGGCATTGGCCACTGTGAGAAGACATCTGAAAAAGTGGTTGCATCTGAAGAAGTGGTATTTTACCCTCGAAAGCTTATGCCCAAATAAATCTGTTAGTCTTTAAGGTGACACCAGACTCCTTGTTGTTTTTACAAATACAGACTAACACGGCTACCCCCGATACTGTGAGAAGACAGGATACTGGGCTAGATGGACCTTCAGTCTGACCCAGTATGGCTGTTCTTATGTTGTTATGAAAGTGCTATCAAGTCTTTGCTAAACATGGTACTTTAAAAATTAATCTCTATATCTTCTAGCTGGCCATAACTTTATTATTATTTGTTTTATGGTAGCTTCCAGATGCCCCAATCAGAAGTGGGGCCTTATTGGGCTAGTTGTAATGAAAATCAGAATTTCTGAACATGGGAATTTCCCACATATCAACACTTGCTTTCATCATGAATGAGGACAACCAGCTGAAATATCAAAATTTGTTTTGTTTGTGGAACAAAAATTTCTGTAAAGATTGTATTCAGAAATATTGAAATTTTTAGTTTGGACATTTTCAATTAAAAGAAAACATTTAGATATTCCTGCATCAAAATAATTCATTTTGGTTCGTTGAACTGACCTGAAATGTTTCATTTAGAGTCAGTGCAACATTATACTACATTTCCCTACAGTGGTGCATCACTTTATGAGGGTTGTTGTTCAGAAGCCTGATTCCCCCATTCTCTGCTATAGGCTGGGCTCCTTGACTGAACTACATCTTCCATAATAAAATGCAATCTCTCCTAGGACCCAAATGGTATGTTTCACAGTAGCAGCCGTGTTAGTCTGTATCCGCAAAAAGAAAAGGAGTACTTGTGGCACCTTAGAGACTAAGAAATTTATTTGAGCATAAGCTTTCGTGAGCTACAGCTCACTTCATTGGATGCATTCAGTGGAAAATACAGTGGGGAGATTTATATACACAGAGAACATGAAACAATGGGTGTTACCATCCACACTGTAACGAGAGTGATCACTGAAGGTGAGCTATTACCAGCAGGAGAGTGGGGGGAAAAAAACTTCTTAGTGATAATCAAGGTGGGCCATTTCCAGCAGTTGACAAGAACATCTGAGGCATGGTGGTGGGGGAGGGCAGGGAATAAACATGGGGAAATAGTTTTACTTTGTGTAATGACTCATCCACTCCCAGTCTTTATTCAAGCCTAAGTTAATTGTATCCAGTTTGCAAATTAATTCTAATTCAGCAGTCTCTCGTTGGAGTCTGTTTTTGAAGGGTTTTTGTTGAAGAATTGCCACTTTTAGGTCTGTAATCTAGTGACCAAAAAGATTAAAGTGTGTGCCATGGGAGTCACATGGTTGCAAGAGCATCATAGAAGCTGTAGTCCAGCCAGGGAACATGGCCCATAAAAGACAATGGAGGTGTTAAGCTTTTGAACTACATTTCCCATAATTCAGTGGACCACCATAAGGAAATAAAGTTTAACACTGAACGGAGTCAAAACAAAACATTTCAAATCAGTTCAACAAACTGAAATATTTTGATTTGTATCTGACTGACCAATTTTGCTTCGGTTGTCCTAGAGAAAATTAATACAATTAGGAAACATTTTGATTGTGTGGAAACTGCATGTTTATCAGAAAATCATTCTGATTGACAATTCTCAGCCAGGTCTAACTGAGGTGCTGTATAAACATATTGAAAGACACAGTCCCTTTCCTGAGGGATTTGCAGTCTAGGCTCTGATTCTGCAAGCTGCACTGAACTGATCCTTATTGTAAAGTGCGCCTACTTTTATAATAAGGTTCACATGGTACTGAAATCAGTATTTGCCCTAAAGGAAAGAAGTCCTGGACTTGTCCCCCAGGATACCAGGACCCTGCTAGACACATCTCTAAGGACTTCCTTCTCGTTCCCAAGGGGATTTCCAGTCCTTTTGCTCTATGTATGCTCTGAGAGAGTTGAGGTTCCCTATACCCTTCCTTCCATAAAGTATCTGTGAAACATGAGGCTGAATTGGGTGACATTTTTCTTTATTCAGGTCTCTTAAGCCTAAATTTTCAAAGGTCAGCCTCATTTTTGCACATGCAAAATTAAGCAGGTGCTGTGTGTGAACCTTGCTGTGCAAACGTATACACATTTGCCAAGACCTGTGCATGCACAGTAAATTAGGGTTGCCAACTTTCTACTCGCATAAAACTGAACATCCTTGCCCTGCCCCTTCTCCAAGGTCCCACCCCTTATCTGAGGCCCCGTCCCTGCTCACTCCATCCCCCCTCCCTCTGTCACTCACTCTCCCCACCCTCATTCACTCATTTTCACCGGGCTGCTCAGGGGGTGTGTAAGGGGGTGAGGGCTCCAGTTGGGGGTGTGACCTCTCGGGTGGGGCTGAGGATGAAGAGTTTGGGATGCAGGAGGGGGAATCAGGGCTGGGACTGAGGGATTCAGAGGGTGGGAGGGGGATCAGGACTGGGGCAGGGGGTTAGGGCACGGAGGCTGATGGTGCAGGCTCCAAGTGGTGCTTACTTCAGGCAGCTCCTAGAAGCAGTGGCATGTTCCCCCTCTGGCTCCTATGCGGAGGCATGGCCAGGTGGCTCTATGTGCTACCCTTTCTGCAGGTGCCACCCCCACAGATCCCATTGGCCGTGGTTCCCAGCCAATGGGAGCTTCGGAACTGGCGCTTGGGGTGGGGGCAGTGCGCAGAGCCCCCTAGCTGCCCCTACGCCTAGAAGCCAGAGAGGGGACATGCCACTGCTTACGGGAGCTGCGCAGAGCCACGGCAGACAGGGAGCCTGCCTTAGCCCCACTGTACCACTAACCGGACTTTTAATGGCCCGATCAGCAGTGCTGACCACAGCCACCAGAGTCCCTTTTTGATGGGTATTCCGGTCAAAAAACAGACACCTGGCAACCCTACAGTAACTGTGCTGAGTCCTGTGCATAGATCAGTGTTAGAATTTGCATCTGCATAACCTTCTAAGGCAATGGGGGGGTGAGTATACAAATTTTAACATTTGTAAATCCATAGGTAGCGGACAATTTACCTTGCACATACAGACATTAGAACTTTTACAGCTGCACCCATGGAGGATGAGTGAGGGCCCAATTGAATACTGACCCCTTTAAAGTATTTTTGTCAAGCCTGCAGGAACTTTCGAAGATGTAAACAGCGAGCTAGGATTTGTATGTGCAAATTTGGATCTCTACTCCAAAGAAGCTATTGTGTGCAGTATCTTGTTGAACTAGAAGTTTGTAGTAGAATATTTTAGCAAATCTGGTATCATTTTTACAAAATTAAATCAGTGACTTCATAGATCCACAGGAATTTTTCACAGAGCCAAAGCTGACTCTATGACTCCAAATTAGTAACCACAGAATTCTAATATTTTCCTGAAGCCTACATCAGAAAGTTTTCATGTTGTAGATTTATATTTTTTGTATATATAGCCACTTTTCCACTTGCTGAAATTTGTTGTTGCTGGCAGTTGCTTTGATTTCCTGGTATAGCTTTGCATTTTACTCTGACTAACCAAAGGGCAACCCACAGTATTAATTAGCTGATATTTCTCTTCCTGTCTTCATCCTGTGACAGGACTGGAGAGATGGGATTATAACCAGCATAGTTTCTATGTTATGTTCTCAAACAATGATGATCTGGTCTACTCAGGTCCCAATAATATTGTCTGTCAAGAATCTGATTGTGTTTTTCTAACACATCTGAAGCAAATACCGAAGAAAATAATTCATTGGCCAATGCAATATTTCTATTGAGCCAGTCATAACTGCAGGTTAGCCCACAGCATTCTTGGATTTAGAGGATACCAGTGAAACCTCAGAAGTTTCAATTTCACAATTTCTTTCTCACACACACACACACACACAAGCAGCTTGTTTGAGGGCAGAAGCAAATCACTACAGATTATTATTTTATCAGTTCTACAGAGCTGTGGTTAGAAAAACTCTTTTTGAACCAAAAATATTTGTTTATTTAACTGCCTAAGCATCACTTTTCTAAGATTTGTAGTCATATTTTCCTGTAAAGGGAAAATCAGTGATACTTGGCCAGCCGCTGAAATTCAGACTCTTCGTATCTAGACGCTGGTGGTCTGTGCAGTTTTATATTCCTTTGTAAATTGTCCAGTGTGTATTTTTTCCCCAGAATATTACAGTTATCTACATGCTTTTATGCAAATGTCTTTGCTTTTCTTTTTAATGCAATAATTGACCATATAAAATTCCATTACAAGATGATACGGCAGATCCCTGCTAATTCACACTTGGGCAAAGAGCGCACTTGCATATCTCCGATGAAAGCAGGGTTTCCTTTTGCCGTTCAGTGGAACAGTGGGAATATGCAACTGTGCTGTGGGTGGACTCAGTGAGGAAATGCTTGAATTGGTCAGCAATAGGCAGGTCAGTCACACTCATATTCCTCCCTGCTGCCATTCAGAAAAGTGTATGCTTGTGAGGGGAAACATATAGTGCCGTTGACTTTTTTCTTTCATGTCAAGCACAACAGCATGGGTGATGGCATACTCTCCTGGGGCAATGGAGGGATGCACTGTATCACCATATAATCTATTTAGCTGGCATCCATTCTTTGTCTTGTTCTCTTAATTAATTGTAGTCCTAAGCTAGAGCTCTGGCATTAATGGGTCTCTTCATCTTCCCAGATGGCTCCTACATCCGACTGGGGAGGGTTACTGCTCCTGCAGGCCTCTGCTGCTGTCATGAAACTGCTAGTGGCTTCAGTAGATATGGGACACATCTTTATGAATACCGTCTCTGCCTTTCTTCCTACAACTACCATTGCTACTGACGTGTTCCTGATAGGATTGATCACAGGGAACTGACCTCTTCCGCCTTCTTGCTGAGGGCAATAGGCCATTCTCCATTCCCTTTGTCCTTCTAATGAAGGTTAGTGACAGCAAAACTGGGGACTAGTCTATTTCCCTGAATCAAATGACAGCCACTCGCCCTTTTCAGTAGCTTTTCATGGGTGGTCTCACTGCCACCAAAGACGTGTTGGCAGTGAAAGGAAAGGAGTTGGGAAGCAAATGCAGCCGTTCTTAAAAGCTTTTCATCCTGCTAACTGTGGGAGCAAATGGTCTGGTCCTCCCGGATGGTTTTGGGTTGGTCCTGAAAGAATGGTCTGTAGCTGTTGGGTTATTCCTTTGTCTGGAGAGAAATAAGTGAACAGTTGCTAGTCTAGTTTAATCACTGGTAATTAAACTCTCGGGGAAAGAGCTTGATGGCAAAAACAGCGGCAGAGCTCACGAAAGTAACTCCTCATTCAATATGCCACCAACTACAGCTGTGTTTGAACACATTAAAGCATCCAGTAATAGCTTCTCTCACCTCCTGTTTCACCCAGTACACTGTTCCCTAAATTACTGTGTCAGTCACTCACAACTTTCTCTCCAAACACATAGAAGATCCTGTAGCATTAACACTGTCAGTAAGTCACCACTCTACTGACATGGCCTGGAAGCTGCCTGAGGCCAACTCAGCATTGAAGTTGATGTATCTGGCTACACAATTCTCCAAATCCGTTCTTGCTTTTTATATATGGAAAATGAATCTGTTACAGCGGGAGTGGGAGGGGAGAGGGGGTGGCAAAGGCTAGTATGGCACCATTGTTGATAGGTCAATTATAAATCTCTAGAGCAAGATTAGTTTCAGCTACTCCTCAAACAAACCTAATGATAATGGTTTTTGAAAATATGATGACTGGAACTGGAGAAGTAGGGTTGCATTTGAGGAGGAACCTAGATTGTTGTCACAACAGGTGCTCAGGAAAGCAAGAAGCAGCTTACAGACAAATTCTAGAGCCTAAGTATGTAACACTAGCCTTTCAGCATATTTATTAAAGATCTCTTTCCTACAATTCTGCCTTCTTGCTGCATCACTTGTTACCAATGAAGCAATATGGGTGAAACTGCAGTAGATTTTGACATCTGCTCTTCTCGTTTTGGCTATTTTATTTCAAACAAATTATTGGTTAATTTCTTTACTATTATGTGTATTGTCAAAAGAACAATAATGTAATCAGTGATATTCAGTGAGGCATCTCTGCTGTTAATGTCTATTTGATTTTCTTTTATTTTTCAGCTGAGTTACTTTGGTGGTTTTCCTGGCAAACTAATAGTTTTATAAATGGCTCAAAATTGCTCTTGAAATGTATCCAACTAACAAACGAGGTATGACGGGCATAGTAATTGTCAAATAAATCCTAGGAGGTTCCTAAGTGTACCTGAAACGCAAAATAAGTGCAGCCAACAAAGAATGACAAAAGTCAAAGTTCCATGGAGAAAGTCATTTTGCAGCAAGCAATGCATGTTTGGGGGTGATGAGAATTAAGTCATTTTCTTATCTAGAGAGGAAATGTTTGTCTATATGTTCTGTGCTGTATGTGCTATGCTATTGTCTGTATTATTTCATTCTCTCACTGACTTAGCAAACCTCATCGTTTGGGGGTTGGGGTTTTTTTGGTGTGTTCTTTGTTTGTAAATGGGCTACGTGTGCAAGAAGTTTGCAGTGCTGAATTATTAAAATTAGGTTTAAGGTTTGGTAAAAGTTCAACTTTATTCATTATGTAGTATTAAAAGTAAAGAATGTTTGCAAATAAAATATAGCATTGCAATCAGTATCTTTTGAAACAGGTATTGAATTTCTGGGCAGGTCTCCCAATCTGTTAGGTTGAAATATGTGGTTTGACTTTCAAATTTGGAAGAGGTGTTGAAAGATAGCAGTTTTCATTTGAGGATCTCAAAGTCCTGTTGAAATATTAATAATACCTATATTGTATATGGCGCTTTTCATCCATAAATCTCAACGCTTAAAAGTCAGTATCATGTCCAGGTGAAGAAAATGAAGGATTCGTTAATCCTCCCAACACCTCATGAGATGAGTAAATGTTGTTGTTCCCATTTTACAGATGGGAAGGCTGAGGCACAGAGAGACTAATTCATTTGTTTAAAATTAGTCAGGAAGTCAGTGGCAGAGACCAAAGTAAGAACTGGAATTTTTGTCTCCCAACCAACACTAGATATTCTCCTTCTCTAACCCACCTACACACTGACACACCCTCTCTCATGGAGTTGTCTCAGCACTAATGATATCAGTTGCATGTCTGTTACCTCTCTTCAGACTGAAGCCTGCCTGTGGAGATCAATCAAATCTCTGTGCACATCACCCTTAAAGTGATCCTCAGAATGCGATTCCTGCAGCGCAATGTCATTTATTTCACAATAATACTTTTTATTAGCATGTTTCAGGTTTGGAGAGAAGAAATGATGGTTTCGAAATGATTCCAAAAGAAATTTGCTGAGTTTGCAAATATAAGCAATTACTGATCTGATGAGTTTGCAAGTAATAAGAGCCCTATCCCCATTTCAGAGCAAAGCAGTCAACCAGCCCTACTGTACACAGAAATGGATTCAGTTCAAAGCATGTTTTTTTAGTGCAACTCCTAGCCTACATTGTATTCTGTTCAAACATAGGAAACAAAATGCAAATAAATATGTAAAGACTGGGTCATGCTATGAGAGTCTATCATGTTTTTAAGTTAGGGAAGACCACGTTACTCAGGAGCATCGGAGCTATCATAAGGGTAATAAAACATCATGTTGTCAGCGTATAAATGTAACCGTGGGTGTAGCTGAAGGGAAAGATTCCCCTAGGTACAGTATGGCACTGCACATTTGTCTCCTGCACTGTGAAAAGTTTTCCTCCTCAGTTTTCAGCAAAGCATTAAAGGGAGGTAGCATAGTCTAGTGGACTAAGTCTGAGGCTGTAATTCAGGATTGCCTAAATTCTCATCCAGTCTCAGGGTGGCTCCAAAGCCTATTGAAATCAATGGCACTCTTTCATTTTATTTGATATATTTTGGCTCAGGCGTTCAGCTACTGACTCACTTTGTCAATGTGGAGAAATTATTTAACCTCTGTTTCCCAACTCATCTACTCTTAGGGTTTGTGTGAGGACCAGGTAAAAAATTTTCAGTATTTTTGAATTGTAAAATACCATGTTAACTCTAACTATTAACCTCATGACCAAACCCAAGCTGCTGTTGGAAGCAAAGTATTGGGCTTGATGCAGTTATCAAGGGAAGGAAGAGGGTGTGGCATGTCTCCGAATGCTACCGTTGCCCAGAAGAACTATGGAAAGGGGAGGGGCGGTGCATATGGTACTCAGGTAAGAGGAGAGTTCTACTTATGGGCTTCCTCTTCTGATTGAAGTCAGTGGGTTTTTTCCCAAGTCAATGGGAGTAGTAGCTGGCCCTATAAAATATGTTGAGACTCGTACAGCATATGTAAGAAACACAGATTTGTCCTTTCTTGTTGCTCTATTTTTGATTTCCTTAAAAGGCTGCAAGTAAAAAGGCCTAGCAATCTTGGCGTGCCTTCAAACAACATTTAAAGACTTCTTTTGGACACATTTTCTCTTTTACTCATTTAGCCTTTAGGTTGTTTTTTACTCTTCGAGTTCATTTTAGCAATCCTGTTCAGTGTTTTGCTTGATTTTTATGTTTCTACTTGATTACAAATAGGCCAATTCATAAATTATAAGTCCTCATGGAACCATTGTGATCATTTAGTGTGGCCTCCTGTATAACAAAGGGCATATGGTTTTCCTGAATCAATTCCTCTTTGTACCAGAGTACATCTTTTAAAATAACATCCAGTCTTGATTTAAAATGTGCTAGTGAGGGATCATCCACCACAAACCTTGGTTAATAACCCTCACTCTTAAAAATATGCACCTATTTGCAGTCCAACTTGGTCTAACTTCAACTTTCAGCCACTAGACCTTGTTATACCTCTGTCTGCTTGATTGAAAAGCCCATTATCAAACTTTGTTCCCCATATAAGTACTAATAAAGTGTGATTGAGTCACCCCTTAACTCTTTCTCTTTAAAAGAGATTTAACTCCTTGAGTCTCTCACCCTACGATATGTTTTCCAATCCTTTAATTAATTGTTCTTGTGGCTCTTCTCTGACCATCTCCATTTTAGCAATATCCTTGAATTGTGGACACTAGAGCTGCACACAGTATTCCAGCAGCAGTCACATCACTGCCAAATACAGACTTAATGTAACCTTCCTACTCGTACTTGGTATTTCCCTTTTGACATATCCAAGAGTTCCATTAGCACTTTTGGCCCCAGTGTTGCACTGGAAGTTCATGTCCAGCTGAATATCTATCATAATCCCCAAGTCTTTTTCAGAGTCACTGGTTCTTGGGATAGAATTCCTTATCATATAAGTATATCCTGCACACTTTTTTCCTTGATGTTTAACTTTTCATTTGGCTGTCTTAAAACTTGTATTCTGTGCTTGCACCCAGCTTATCACCTGATCCTGATCATTCTGTCTCAGTGACCTGTTCTCTTCTTATTTACCATTCCCCCAACCTTTGTGTCATCTGCAAACTTGATCAGCATAGATTTTATGTTTGCCACTGAGTCATTGATAGTTTGGGGCCAAGAACTGATACCTGCAGGACCACATTAAGAATACACCTACTCGATAACAATTTCCTTATATTATATTTTATAATATAAATATAATATTTATATATTTATATATAATATTTTATAATATAAATATAAATATAATATTCCTTATATTATATTTTATGTGGGTATTTTTATTTTATTTACTATTTGTGTAGTACCTGGACAGGAGGAGAGGGTGTTTTAGATATAAAATTGTTTCTTTTTAAAAGACACACTGAGCCTATGTGTTCACCCCGTTCCATACAACTTTTTAGAAGTCTAACTGATTGTCTGTTGACCAAAATAAATTGAATGTTTTTGATATAACATCCCTATAAAATCAGTAGTAATGCACCAAAATTAATAAATCTTGAGGAGAAATGAAGAACTGAACTACAGGGCTCCAAAACATTTTTTAAATCTCTTCATCCTTAGAATTTAAAATATGTATTGGCTCCAAATTACCTAGAATATTCACTCTGGGTCCAAAGGTCACAACACTGTGGCTTGATAATATAAAATTCTCAGTTGCTGCCTGAAGAAAAACAAAAATGTTTTGGCATAGTCAAAAGGAGAAAACCAAAATTACAGCCCACATTAAAGTCTGTCTGTAATAATCTACACTCTTTTAAAAAAAGTGCAAAGCCTATGCTGTGATTCTAATATTTTCAACTTCACTGGACTGCACCAGTACATTCCATTCCATTCCATTTTTTGTTTTTTGGCTCAGTCTGTTGGTTCATTTCTCCTCCAGCAGCACAAAGGGGACAGAAAGCAGGCTTAGTTGCAAGCCAGGGAGTCTCCTTATATAGGGGAGTTCTAACGTGAGGTAGAACGATGCCTACTCTTCACTGTCACTGCTTCCCACTTCCCCAGCATTGAGACATTACAAAGGGAGGGGGTAAGACTGTGGGTGTGACCACAGTTCCTTATACTGTGGTCATGCCCCACTACACAAGAACCCCTAGGGCTAGTTACATGCCTACTACCAGCCAGCGTAACTTAGGACAGCCCTGAGGCTGCTTTAAATTGCTCAGGGAGTCACATCTGCCTCTAGGATCAGGGGCAGGTAAAGCAGAAAGGGCATTAGATGACACATTAGCCCTGTGATGCAGATATAATTATCCCTATGTTTAGAGCTGCTTGTAAAATGAGCATGTTTCCTACAAATCTGAAATTTTCTACCTTCTTTATAGATGGGAAAGCTGATGCACACAGAGGCCAAGTGATGTGCCCAAGGCCATAAATCAAATCCTACATGTTACATGAAGTTAACTAAATCGTAGTAGAAATTATAACTATTCCTTTTCAGTGAGCAGTGTTCACCTAAATACTGATCTTGCAGTCATTGAACTCAGTGGTAGGTTTGCATGCAGGAGAATTTGTGATCAAATGACAGTAACTCAATTATTTCCAACATCCTAATGTCTGTCACTTAAGTACAGTTTTACTACAGTGCAAATGTTTGTGTAAGTCTCTAATGTACCGGCTTCCTCAATAAAAGTGTGTCCAAATAAATAGCAGCATCACATAGAAAGCATATTCCAAATATATGGTTTATGTACAAATTAAACATAATTCCCTACTGTATGCATAATTGAGCAGTTTTCTTAAAACATGAGAAAAGAGACTGAAACAAACAAAAAAGCATGAGAGTTTATACTGGGGGTGCTGGGGGAGTTTTGTTTTGTTTGGTGAATGATAGAAATTAGAACATAAAGTGGATGGTTCAAAACCACCTTTCAAGGGCAAATCCCACTCAGTCTTGACTGTCATTGCTGTAACTTCTTTGAGGTCTTGAGCACATCAAATTAAAACTAATCATATTTTTGTAAAATGCATTTGTCCATCATCCTTAAAGAAATATTTAGTGAGAATCACATTCTAAAGGCCTTACTCATGCAAAACTCCAGTTGGTTTTTATAAGAGTTTTGCCTGAGAGAGGACTGCAGTCCTGTCTCATGTCAAGCCCCAGTTCTGTACAGGCTTGCCACAAGGTGGGGGAAATATCCTCCCCCAAGGCTGTGCATTTACAAAAAAGTTACTCTGTAGCTCCTTTGTGTGAAGGTGGAGGGAATATCTGGGGAATCTGTGTAGTCATTGACCCACTGATCCCAATGCCTTCAGTCCACCCTCAAAACATGTGAAGGCCCAGAAAAAGGATTGACACCCTCAACCAACTCTTTCCTCCATGCTACAGGACCACAGTGGAGTTGCTGTTTTCAGGGCCTTCTGTCCCCAAATTAGGATTAGAAGGTCTGGATTTTCCACTAGAGTTCGTTGTGAGCTGCTTTATGCACCTAGACAGATACAGTTGGAGGAAAAAAGCCCCACTGAAAGCAGAGTTGAACTTGTTGGGTGTCCCATTGTTCTGCTATATAACCTACCCACATGAAGAGTCTGTCCTGGGAGTAGCAGGGGGTAAGAGCAGCTGCTGTGAGGCTGCCATTCCTCTACCTTCTCCTGCAGAGGTCCAGAAGTGGGTCCTATCCACCCCCACTTCCCACCACCCTCGGAACAAGGTGGGTAGGAGGGAACCTTATTTTGACTGAGTCACAATTCATTTCCTGGAATGCTCCTAGGGAAGCTCATGCTATATTGCCCTTTCCTCGGAGCTTGTGGTAACTCCACAATCTAGCCCATAATAAACAAAGTTCTCACTAACTAAACTTCTTGGACAGATTTGTACAGTGACACTCCTTAAGTTTGGAAATTATTCTGTTTAAACAAATCATAAACTTTTGGTTTTTTTCATTACATGAGGTATACAATTCAACCCACCCATCTCACAAATTGTATAAGCTCTCTCCTTGGTGTATGTGTTACTGGAATTCAAAGGCTGAAAAAGCAAAGGACAAAAAAAAAAATCAAAACATCCTGTCCTGGAATCAGTTTAAGTTTAAGCAATAAATCACTGTGCTCAATTTTGACTGTCCTAATGAAAAAATATTTTAATTCCAATTGTCCAGCTTGAAAGAGTATGAATGTTATTGTTAGAGGAACCCAAGAAATACCAAACATATGAGTATAAAATGGTGACCTTCCAAAGAGTGTGGGTAATTATAGGAATCATATAATGGTTTTCTGCAAGGTATGTTCCTGATCGCACAAATGTGGTCAACTTTCTTGGGATATTGGAAAGTCCAATTATCTTCCCATATTTAAGACAAAATATATTGTGATTCCATAAGTTTAGTCTAGATAGCCTTAAAACTAGGTCATATTTTCTGATGGGAAAAGGACAGCTCTGTTACAGAGGCTGATAAATTCAACAATGCTGATGATATGATGATAAGTTTTGTGTTTATTAACAATTATGTAATAGGCACAAACAAACTGGTTTCCTTGACGCTGATCTTCCTTTTATATAGATCCTTCCTTTCCAAAAAGTTAAACAAGCAACTTCCCAGAAGAGGTTTCTTGAATCATTAGGATCTCAGAGCTTTATCATGGAAACTTGTAATTTGCCCTTTTAAGAATTTTAGCAAAACAACATTTTACTACTGTTGCCAGGTAACACAGCTTTGGGTCCTAAATCAGCAAATCACTTATTCAGATGCTTAAAGTTAAGCATGTGATTACTAATGTTCTCCAACGCATCATCAAGGATCTACAACCTATCCTGAAGGATGACCCATCACTCTCACAGATCTCACAGAACACAGGCCGGTCCTTGTTTACAGACAGCCCCCCAACCTGAAGCAAATACTCACCAGCAACCACACACCACACAACAGAACCACTAACCCAGGAACCTATCCTTGCAACAAAGCCTGTTGCCAACTGTGTCCACATATCTATTCAGGGGACACCATCATAGGGCCTAATCACATCAGCCGCACTATCAGAGGCTTCTTCACCTGCACATCTACCAATGTGATATATGCCATCATGTGCCAGCAATGCCCCTCTGCCATGTACATTGGTCAAACTGGACAGTCTCTATGTAAAAGAATAAGTGGACACAAATCAGACATCACTTGATGAGAACACTTCAATCTCTTTGGTCACTTGATTACAGACCTAAAAGTTGCAATTCTTCAACAAAAAAACTTCAAAAACAGTCTGCAAGGAGAGACTGCTGAATTGGAATTAATTTGCAAACTGGATACAATTAATTTAGGCTTGAATAAAGACTGGGAGTGGATGGGTCATTACACAAAGTAAAACTATTTCCCCATGTTTATTCCCCCCCCCCCCCCCACTGTTCCTCAGACATTCTTGTCAACTGCTGGAAATGGCCCACCTTGATTATCACTACAAAAGTTCCCCCCCCCCCGCCTCCTGCTGGTAATAGCTCACCTTCACTGATCACTCTTGTTACAGTGTGGATGGTAACACCCATTGTTTCATGTTCTCTATGTATATAAATCTCCCCACTGTATTTTCCACTGAACGGATCCAATGAAGTGAGCTGTAGCTCACGTAAGCTTATGCTCAAATAAATGTGTTAGTCTCTAAGGTGCCACAAGTACTCCTTTTCTTTTTGCAAATACAGACTAACACGGCTGCTACTCTGAAACCTAGCTGGAAATGGTGAGGCCTGAAACCCCACTGCCTTGCACCTATGCAAAGTGTGTGCAAAAACACAACCATTTCTGATTTGGTAACATTTTGCAGCCACTTTGCTTAGCTGTGTATGACTGCACAAGGAGCGAGGCAGTGGAGAATCGGGCCTGAGTTCTTGCCAGTGGCAATCCACTATATTCATAGCAAAAACTGCTTTATACAGCAAAATAAACTTGAGCAGAAAATTCTTTCCTTTTCACCAAAAGATCTTTGGTGAAATCAAGTATTTTTGTTTTTCAGCAAACCCACAAATGTAAGGTTGAATCTGGATCCCATTGAAATACATGAACAAGCTCACGTTGGCTTCAATGGCTCAGGATTTAGTCCTGGATTTTTTTTCTCCCTTGTAACTGTTTTGTCAATAGTGACAAATGTTTGTACAGCTCACAAAATTCCAGTGAATCAAATTCCATTAATTCCACTTCCTTTCCTCAATCTTTTACTTTCCTAAGAATTTCAGCGTTTCTTTCAAAAGAGCTCTTTTTCTCCAACAAAATCTGTTAGGTTAAAGTTTAAAAAAATGTTTTGATTGCAGTCTCTACAAATGTAATTGACAGAACAATAGAATAGTAGGCACCTGGGGTCCCAAACTAGGCAAAAGTCTTCAGACAGACTGCTTCTTAACAAGGAAGTTTATGATCCATAAAACTTTTCACCACATTAGGTTCTTTCTGAGCCAAGGTCCCTCTTTTAAACATATGGGAGTTTACGTTTCCAGTCCCATACTAGGAGACTTCTGTCGTTTCCAGGCTGGTATCTTCGGCTGAACCCACATATTCCACCACTTCTGTTTTTAGAACTGAAGCCTGACTTTACAGATTCAAACAATATGCTCCTTCTCACCTATAAAAGGATATGGGCTGCATTTAAAGTGCTCAGCACCTTATAAAAGCAGAATTTCCTGTTGCATTATCTTATTTCAGAGGAATTACCATGGCGTGCTCTGTGTTCTAATAGTGTTTGCTGATTTCTTTTATTTTTTGTCATATTCTATTATATTATTGGTACACATTTTGTAATATGCTCAGCATAGCATGTGAAGTTATAATGGTCCGTAAGAATATTCATTGTTTTCTCCTCATCTGTTAACTCTGCCTTAATATTTGATGGACGCAATCATAGGGCATCTAGAATTTATACAGTATGTAATCAGTCAAATTTCTTTTTTCTTTTTAAATTTTCATAACTAATTATTTCCTTATTTTAGAACTTTCTGTATTTCTGTTGAATGGAACAGATTTATGAGACAACCGAATAACAGAAACATGATGGTGGTTACCAACCTTTCTCCAAAGAAAGTATGTTGTGAATTAACATTTTTTTAAAAAAACCAACCTTCTGTTCCTGACAGAATTGTAAATTATATAGCTGTAGTAGCTCACTGTTATTTACCTAACTTTAAGCTAACTCAAAGGCAGGAAATCATTATTTTTTTTCCCTTATACATTTTTTCTCTGGTTTATTAAATTTAACCAGTTAGAAAAATTCCTCCATTTTGGTCCTGTACACCAGGTTATTGAAGAGTTTATAAATGAGAATGTGCAAATAGGCCAGTTCTTTTTCATCACCATTTCTGCATCACTATAATCTGCCATAGCATGGAAAGCATCTTCCTAGTTTGTTGCCCTGTTTAGGCTTAAACTGAAAATGCCATTGTCCTTAACAAACCTAGGCCCTGATCCCTCAAAGACTTACATATGTGTTTCACTTTAATCAGACTATCAGCCCCATTGATGTCTATGGGACATCTCATAAAATATAAGTTTAAGTATCTGCACAAGTCTTTACAAGACAGAGATCATTGAGGCCCACATCATGCAGATTCTTGTGCACATGCTTAACTTTACTCACACATTCGCAAGATTGGCATATTAGGGTAGTACATTATGCGTTTGATCCAATTGAAGTTATTAAATTACTGTATGTAAATAAGGTTACACAGAACATTAAAAGAGAGCAGTTGTCTTTTGATTACAGCTAGGCTTGTACTAAATCATGAGACCTAAATACAATACAGAGAAGCCAGTCTCGTGCTTCTCTTACCAAGGCAGCTTTGTCTTATTAAATGACTTTTTCATCACAACTATAAGCTTTCTTTTTATTGGTGGAATGTGTCGACAAGCCTGTTGGGGAGACCAGTTTCCAACTCCCCTTCCAGACCACTCACGTCACTCAGAATAAGGCTGACAACTTGCAGTTTTAAGAATAATTTTGCACCCATATGAAAAGGGCATTTTCCTTTTGTGTCTATTCCACAAAATGTCAGAAAAGCCAATTGTCAAAAACCAGTGAAAATGAAGTAAATTGCACATCACCTTGAAATGCAGATGTGATCACATAATAAATATTGTGGGGTTTTTATTTTTATTCTTTAATCAGTCAAGGTGAAATAATAATGTAACCTTTGAAAATGTTTAATACACACACACACACGCACGCACCAAACATAAATGACTTGTTCCTTTTTTGTCAATCAATATGTCATTTGGTTTGCTCCACAGAATTGGCCTTTTAAAAAATTTACTTTTTGCAGTGAGAAATCCTTAAATACTCAAATGTCTATACAGAATATTGTATAAGTATCTTTCACTCAATATACTCCCTCTGTCATGGTGAGTTCTGAATTTTGCAGCATTACCTTAGGTCATACCAAAACTAAGTCTGCTGGCCAGAAAATAAAAGAGTAAAACAAACACAAGCCTTTAGCACCCCCCAACAGTGATCTAAGCATCTCTGTGACCCTGCCCAGGGAGTTACTCTACACAACAACTATTGCAAGTCTTTCAATCCCAGTAAATACTATTAAATAGAGACAGTCAAAATATTTTCATTATTGTTTATTCAATGAAAAATGGCTTTTCTCCTTTTTTCCCCTTCCTCTGGAGAAAATAAGGTAGGAGAAAGAGGGGGAGCGATGGGGGGACAAAAGAACCCCACATTTTCATTTTGACAAACATTCCCAGCAAAAAAAACCTGACAAAACCTAACAATTTTATTTTCTAATATTTCACAGAAACCCTTGCCATCTTTCAACCAGTCCTACTAATAACCTAGCTAGTTAGAATTTCTAGGTGCCACAGGTATAGCATCTCACCAGTCCATCTCATTCTGAAGGTGCTAGTTACATTCTGTACTAGGCACTCTGAGAGGATTCATGCTTAGCCCATGGTAGAACGTACTGAAATGGTCTCTAGTCTAGCGGTAATGAAGGAATGAATAAGCACAGCTAGATTTGCATCTGAGAGGAAAGGTTGTAACTTCAGGCCCAGATGCAAATGAAAAATAATTCTGACCACTAACACATTCTGGAAATCTAAAGTGATATCTTGGCCCAGGTGAAGTCCATGGCAAAACTCTCACTGAGTTCAACAGGGCCATGATGTCACTCCTAGATTCAGTGGTAAGCCTGCTAGGACACTGAAACTGCAAATCTTTTTGATAATGATTGGATAGATACCTTGAATTGAATGCAGATGTAAAGATTTTGCCAAAATGCTTCCCCAGCTAACCATCATTACCTCCATTTTATCTATGTTGATTGTAATCCAAGCTGACTTTCATCCAGATACTAGACTCTTGCCAGACACGGGGAGAATATGGAAACAGCTACATCCAGGTGTAATGAAAAGCAGACTGAGGGATGAGTGTCATCAGCATACGGATAGCACTATACCTCATACTGCCTCACAGTAACCCACCAGGGACTTCCCACAGATGGTACACAAAAGGGGTGATAGAGCTGAGGCAAGCAGGACTCGACAGCTGAGAGCCCTTAGGGAGGAGGAGCTGTTGTTCATCCCCAACCTCTAGAATCACTCTGAAAGGAACGAGCAGAACCATGCTCTGGGGATTCTATCTACCGCAACCAGGATCCGCAACTGAGTTAATACCAACAGCATCACACACTCCATTGAATTCAAAGGTCAAGGAAAGGTAAAGTAGTAAGAAAATTTGGCCATAAGATCACAGTCAAATGAGATGAATGCTGTTCCCATGCACTGCTCCCGTCTGAAGGGGTCCAAGGAATGTGAGGATTTCAGATGTTGATCCAAGAAAAAGGTAGGTTGCTTTGAGTGTACAAAGTTGCTTTCTTAGTAAGGGCCAGACCACAGAGTGTTCCAGGGCTGCCGCCTGCTTTACCTCCCTAAGAGGCATTAACAGAGTATACAAATGGGTACAAAACTATGTTTGAAGAACATAAGCAAAAATGTGAGAGTAAATCTGGTAATCTAGGATGGTTTAAAAATGCAGTGGCAAAGCCACAATCTGTTGTTTCCATATAGTGACCGTTCACCACCTGTCAGATCTGCTTTTTCCATTTCATTTTTAATCTTAATCATTAATCCTGACCACCAGTGCCATTTCTATTTTTCAAAGTAAGGTCAATATGTGTTGCATATTTTCTTCATTTCTTCTAAGAAAATAGTTTATTTAACAATAAAATTGTTGGTTTCACTTTTCTGCTTCTTCCAGCATCATATCTGTAGTACTGGGTAAAATGACACATTACTAACATTGCCTTCAAAGTCTGTGCAAAATGAGAGGGATTGAATAGTTCAGGCAATCCTTTATAGGATATGTAACCTTTTCCCTTTTATATCTCTAGTTCAAATACAACATAAGATACTAGTGACTAGTTCTTACCATTGCATGGCTCTTCAGATGCAAACTGATCTCAGTCCAATTCCCATTTAATAGATGTCTATATAATAAAACCCACCATCATAACTAGTACTATCTGGGGGAACTTTTGTGTCGGCAGTCTTAAGACATGAGATCAAGAACTATAGGGGCCTGGAGATGGAATGGCATTATCCTCTCAGTCTTAAAGGAAAGCTTGTGCATTCAGGTTGAAGCACTTTTGCAGGGTGGTGTAGAAAAGGTTGAACTTCCCTGGCTTGTAATATATTTTATCTGTGGGCAAATCTGGGGCTTTAGTTTAGTCTTACAGAGTGCTGTAACATTTTTGTAAAGGGTGGTATGCAAGTCTTATTTGGGGGGGTGGTTCTGTTTCTAGGGCTGTCAGTCTAACACCTTTCACAGGCTCTAAATCTTCTTTTAAAATGTGCAAGTCCAAAAATATACAGCGTTAGGCTCCTTATATCCGCCAATTAGACTAAAACTGAATGACAGTATTCTGTTCTTTAGCTTTTTTTGCAAATGACTTGGTTTTCTCCATATGTTCTATAAAACTGTAAAAGAAAAGAAACCCTTTATATTTAAGGATCAGTTCCTGAGGTATGTCCAGAATGCACAGAACCCAAGATGAGGGGTGTCCAAAACACAGCTTAACACTTCTCTTTTTGCTGCCTGAATTGTGATGCTGCTCTGTGCATCTTTGTTCTCCTCCTGCCTCTACCATGTTAGAGGAGTTTGAGAGCAATGAGGACAGCAACTGGGGCAGCAATCTGAGAGAGGAAAACAAAACTCCACTGGCAGGAACTCAGCATAAGAGATGTTTAATAGAGCTGGCCAGGTCTGACATTTCTGAAAGAAAATATTTTGATTTACTTGGTTTAAAATGACCTTGTTTAAAATCTCTCTTTACTTTTATTTACTTTAAATTAAAAAAAATGTAACATGGTTCAATCTAAACAAAACATTTCAATTTTGTAGATGTAAGTTTTGTTTTGAATTTTTGATTTGCCAGAAATTTCAATTTTGGTCAAAACCAGACTGATATTTTTAATATTGTTAAAATTGCCAACAAACTGAAAAATCCATTTTTCAAGCAGATCTGCTTAATTCCCTTGTCCCTGTGGTTTGTCTGCTCACTGAACTGAACTGCCCTTTTGCCAAGAAACGTTCAGGACTCAGCCTTCTCTCTTCCATTGCTCCACAAACATCATCCCTTGTTAGAGCTTTCAGGTTCAGCTTGGGTCTCAACCTATTTTCCATTGTGGGCCACTTCCAATACTACCTGTATGGCCCTGAGGATGTCTCATGGGCCGCAGCTCTGTGCCGATTGAGCCGCAAGTGGCACGTGGGCCACAGGTTGAGAACCACTGAGATCTGCTAAACCATCTCAGAAGACAGACAGACAATATTATCAACATTGTCCCCATGCTGCGTCTGCAGCCTAACAGAGAGAGAAGCTTTGTCTGTGCTTACTTTTCAAGGAGTACATTTCAAAGGTTTACTGGACTATAACAGAAAAAAGAGAGAACCCTATAACTGTCCATGACTTCGGGGATTCAAGGGGCCAGAGCTCTTGATATCACAGTATGTTGGGTTGTTTAGCCAAGAGGGAACTGAACATAGGTGAGAAACTTGCGTAGGCAAAGATTATAGCTTGCTGAAATTAGAAGGTATTTTTATTTTTGTTTGTTTGTAACTATTTCTATCTTTACTTCTTATACTTGGTATCACTTTAAACCTATGACTTTTTGTTTAATAAACATGTTTTATGTTTACTATAAACAAATTCAGTGCTGTGGTTGTTTTAAGAACATTTGTCAAACCCCAGTTAAATTAGTAAACTGCTGTTACTGTCTCTTTAAAGGAGGAGGAAAATTAATATCTTCAGTTAGTGTTCCTGGAGAGGGCTGGACACTGCAGGAAGAAATTTCTGTTTCCTGCAAGGCAGGGTTTGGACTGGAAGAGTCCTGCGGCGTTTGTTTGGCAAGGCAGACAGACGGGGTCTCAGGGAGTTGTCACACAGCTTAGCACTTGCTGAGGCTGAGAAGGGTAACATATTAGTTACTCACAATTCTGGGAACCCCAGGCCACCTCATCCAGTGTATGGAAAACATCTGTATATAGACCATTTGAACCAAAGCATTTGCACTGACAGACTAAGAGATTAATCAGTACACAGGCTCATAGCATGTCCAGAAATAGTTCTACCCTAAAATTAGTGGGTTAAGAACTGAGCATTCCTTGTGCAAGAATATTTTACCAGTTACATTTCACTGATCACCCTAGCTGCAAAGCTTGAGCCTGACTCAAAAGGAGAACCAACAAAAAATTCCAAACTTCAGAAAATGAAACCTCCCTGTCTGTAACCATCAAAGAAAATAAATGAGGGAAAATACCGTGTATACACAAGCAGAAAATATTAACTACTTTGCGCCATTACATGCTTTAAACAGATATACTAAAAGACAAGCAGTATGGAACATTTTATATAAATATATATAGATGTGTGTGTTTATGTGTGTATACACACACACACATAAACACACACACACAGTAGACAAGATGTCTGCTTCATGGCTTATTGCAGAACATTCTGTCAATCTGCAACCTCTCTGAGCAGTAAAAAAACCATCATTGTCTACAGTATGTTACTGTTGTTCTGGGTATATATTCCAACATTTACTATTTATAGTCTTTTTTCTTTACATATGATATAGATACAGTAGTAGTAAATATAAGTAGTAAATATATATTTAATGTCAAATCTATATATTAGAGAAGGTGGGTGAAGTAATTTAACGTTTTGTTGGATCAACTTCTGTTGGAGAAACAGACAAGCTTTCCAGCTACACAGAGCTCTTCTTCAGGTGTCAGCCACTGTTACCCCCTCTCTGACCCAGCAAGTGAGAGTTTTGCTGTTGCTAAACTGTGTGTCAGCTCCCTGAGATACCAGCCTCTCTGCCTTGTCTAGCTAGCAAATTCTTCAGGACTCTTGCTAGTCCAAACCTTGCCTTGCAGGTAACAAATCAGTGAACCCTAATTCCCAAGAGACACATCTCTGCGGTGTCTCTAGTCCCTCTCCCTGTGACACTCACAGAAATGCTCGTTTGCTGCCTCCAAAGAGACAGAACATAAACAAGCCTATTGATTTAGCTGACATACTTCACTTTAATACACCTCACTGAGACGGTTTTATGATAAAACAAAAATAAATGTATTAACAAAGAATAGAGATTTAAGCAAGACTAAAAAAGACAGGTATGGTTGCAAACAAAACAAAACAAGCTTTTAAGTGACTAAATTAAAGTCCCAACTAGGTTGCTTCTGCAGTTGATAGGAACTGAGGTGACTCAGCTGTAGTTCCTTATGTAACTGTAACTCTGCATCTGAATGTTCAATTCCATGATGGCGCATGAAAATAGTCCTTCTGGACGCAGCTTTTGAGCCCATTTCTTAAAACCCTCACACCTGTTACAATAAAGGGAGCAATGGAAAAAGTATATACCCAATTATTTCTCCGATCACTACATCTTTGTAACTAAAAGTAAAACACAACCAAGAACTGAACTCATGTAGAAACTCCTTGACTCCAGGAAATGTTTAGATTGGCTTGTAAACATGGAGTTTCCAAATCAGTAGCAGTTTCCAGTTGTTGCCTTTTTTTCCCAGAAGAGTCATATTATTATTACGATGGCTTTAGAGTAAACACAGATGATCAAAATTACCTTCTGGGGAAGATTTGAGCCCTATAAGTTGCTGAAATTCTTTGTAACCTTTCAAGTCATCAAGATTGAGGCTACTAGTCCTTATGTCCGTTATTATGTTCCTTGAGAATATTTTAGTGTTTTGCTAGAGCGTCTCCTTTCCAATGGCATATCAATTTCATATTTCACTTCACACACATCCAACTCTTGCATAATTTGTGTACCTTTCAGTCTACTTTATGTAGTGAAGTGATTTAACTTTTCCTCAGGAAAAGACCTCATAAACTAGGTGGTGGCATGCTGTGTTTATGAGTATTTCCTAAGAGCAAGCTGTAGCAATTTCTGTGGGTACTATAGTCTAATAAGACTGGCGAGCTGTTAAGATCCGTGTTGGACTTTAACTCTCCAACTGAACATGATTTCCTAGTGGGGCCTTGCTCTTCCAGGCACTGAACACCCAACTCATTGAAATTTCAGCACTTTGCAGACTTGGGATTCAATATAGGAAAATACCTTGTTTCTGTTGTACCCCATTCTGTATAACACAGAGCGTCAAACTGACTTTAAAAAAAACTATGTTGTTTAATGTCCATATAATACCTTTTGGACAGTTTTGTTCAGTTTTGCAACTTGCAACAGCACAGCACATTTCTATCTTGTCTTATTATTTCATAAATAAGCTATAGGCCTATTCCAAATTATCTGCAGACTTGACCTATAACAGATGTAGAAAATAATAAGAACTACCACTGATGTTTTTTCTTCCAGTTAAACCTCCTTCAGGCATATATGTTCCTTTATACACATGTGGGGTATAGATGCTAGAAAGGAGACTACCATCTTCCAAAAAAGAAAAAAGAGGAGCTAACATTCAAAAGTGGAAAGTTCACCTTGTGAAAATTGATGTGTTTCAAAAAGGGTGTAGCATCATTAAAGGCCTTCAGAAAGAAGTTGGCAAGATGTGACATTGTTAAAGATAATCCACAGGCTTTATTAACATGTCTCAGTTTGTACCAATGCCACATTTTCATCCTCCTCTCATTTCAATGCTGTTTTTCAAGATTAAGCTTCACTAGACTGTTTGCAGTACAGACCCATAAACGAAAACAATCTGCCAAATTTCTATTAGGAATATAGAATTTGTAAGTGAGACTCAAACATCCATTCACTTCACTTGCTACTTTGCATCTTTCTGTTCAATAAACGTAATTAGTTCATGTGTATTTTATTAATTTCATGGACTCAGTTCACTCCTGCTGGTATGCAAATTACACTCTCCTGAGCCAATAGGGAGTTGTTGTACCTCTGACAGATTCATTTTTCCTTGTGCAAAACTAGGGTCCCTTATTACCCTTTATCAATGCTTTTGGTGGAAATTCTTTGAATGAATTAAGGGTGGCATCTGGCTATAATTGTTATTTAAATCTATAGCAAACATAAATTAAAAGGGCCATTAAAAAGCTATGAAATATTTACTGAAGTGTGCACTGTATATAGAATATTTCCAATTATACCTAGAGCATTTTCTGTGAGATTAATTAAAGTTTCTCAGTTTCATTTTGCAATTAGCACTGGCTGATGTTGAACAAATCTTGGTTACCTGTTCTGTTCATTCCCTCTGAAGCACCTGGCATTGGCCACTGTCCGAAGACAGCATACTGGACTAGGTGGCCCACTGATGTGGCCCACTGATCTGACCCAGTATGGCCATTCTTATGTTATGATCTTAAATCAAAGTATTGGGCAGTGAAGGTGTGGCGGCTGGGCAAGGACTCTCCCATCATGTTGCCCTTCATAGTATACAGATGGAGACAAATCTTTTAAATCAGGTATACATTCAGCGGCAGATCCGCCAAAGGAGTTCTGACAATTTTGCTTCAGCTGGGGACCTGTCCCATGGAATTTTAAATGGGAAACTGGAAAGTTTTTTACACTCTGGTTTAAATTTGAACACATTCTTACGACCATCACCTAAAACCCTTGCCTTTTTATGCTGCTGCAGCAGCAGTAATTTTTGTTATTTTTAAAAGAAAAACAGATTTTTTTTTCTCTTCCATCAGGATTTATTTGAAATAGTGGTTTCCTGGGACAGCAGCCAACTCAGCAGTTGCCAATTTAGACCAAAAGATTGACCTGGATTTATAGATGATATATAGGTGTAAGGCCAGTGAGCATGCTCCACCCAGGCCTACCCTTATAACAATTCCCTTTGTCCTGCCCACTATGGAGATTAGGTGGTTAAATTCATGAGATTGCTGCACACTGGAGAAATTGAAAGTATTTTCGTGAAGAGAAGTGTAGCCTGATCTATAGATTATGAATAAAAATGCCTAGTTATTAATTTGGGAGTTGACAGCTTCTTGACCCAAGATCAGGCCCAGTATTATTAAAATTATTATATAGTTGGGAACCCCGATGTGCACTTTTGCAAAACACACACTATAGGAACTTTTTTATATTTACAAATAAATAATGTATTGTAATAATACAATTAGCAAAGTCACACACACACTAACTCAGTAAGGTAGATAGAGATAATACAGAAAGTATATCTGAACATCCATACTCACACCATCCCTTGCAGAACAACCTGAAATCTTAGCCATTATCTTCCTCCTCATCATCACCTTCCTCATCTTCACCGGTAGCCATCATTCTGGCCCCCAATGGCTACATCTCTCTATATCTCTCCTACTGCCCCCAGGCTGGGATACCATTTTTATAATACGTTACATGGACGTAACCATGTCTAATGCATATTTAGTAGGGGTTTCTCCCCTCTTCCTTATTTGTATTTCCTCCCCTTACCAATGTTAAGGTGTCCTTCTTCTATAGGTTAGTGTATTTATTATTTCACCCCATTATCATATAGGTCAATTCTTTGCCATGGCACTCTTGAGGTCAGATGTTCCATCCAAAACCTTCCAGAAGCTGGTGTCAGTTCATGTTCTGTGGTTGGCTGATGTCCTTAGAGACAAAAATCCTCTCTTACACTCTACTTCCATTTCCCCAAAACTTATGAGTTACCTAAGTTTATCTATGCCAAAGTTTGTAGGCCTCAAGCCTCAGGCTAACTGCTGAAGCCAATGTCTTACAGGATAGAAGCCTGTAGGTTCCTTGCATTACTGCCAAATATATTAAAGCAAAATATAATGCAAAGCATAGAATAGTGGTAAGCACAACCACTAGGCTACAGAAGGACAGAGAACTTTCCATATATTTGTTTTGTTTGGACAATGAAAAGCCCTCCTACATGTACAGAGAGAATACATGATGCTATGGTGTCATAAAGATTTTAACCACATGGAGTGGAGATGCATCTGTTAGTGACTCAGCCATGACTGGGTTGTGCAAGTCATTCCAAACAAGTGTCCATAAATCTTTATGCCACAGTACACCATCTGTTATGCCACAGAATTCACAGAACTATTATTTTAGAAATGTTTGTTTAAACAAATAATATTGGCACTATTTTTTAGTCTTTTTCTGCTATAAAACCAGGTGTAACTATACAGGACTCAAAGAGAAAAACAGCATTTCACAAACCTCTAAAAATTACATAGTAGCTATATAACAATGTTACAAATGTATAGCTCGATTTCTTGGCATCTTCCTGGGCTACAAATGAGTGCTGTGTCCCACTAGAAAGCTGAGTATCTGCCATTCCTAATGTGATAAAGCAGAACTCGTCAAAAATCAAAATTTCCATCCTATAGGAAATTCCAATATTTTTACATTTTCTTTTCACCCTGAATCAGGACCAAAAAAATGAAATGCCAGAATTGTTTTGCAGATCGTAAAATTCCAAAACATTTGGATATGTAAATGTTGAAATGTTTCTTTTTAGCTCAGTTGAACATTAATCTATGTCCCACTGAGCTGCTGTGGTGCCTCATGGAAGTTGCAGTTTGTATAACTCATGACCCCATTCTCCTCAGTAGTCTGGGCTTTAGTCTGCAGCTGTACTACATATCTCATGATGCACCATGGTCATATGGTTCTTATGATGCAACATGGCAATTCAATTAGAGAGGAGGCCAAGGCGCATCATGAGAAAGGTAGTCCAAACTGGGAGCATGCCCTATTGGGAAGAATGGAGGCATGAGATGCCTGAACTATAATACCCAGTGACTCACCACAGCAGCTCAGATGAACACAGATTAACGCTGATGCGTCCCAGTATGAAATATTTTAATTCCACTTGACAGATTGAAATGTTTCAATTTGGGTCAATCAAACCCAAAACAAAATATTTTGTTTTGATGTTCCCAATGGAAAGTGGAAAAAATATTGGCAATACAAAATTTTCCCACAGAAAAGTTTTATGTTATGGAAAATGTCCAATCATCTCTAATATAAATTCTCATAGTAATTCTCATTCTAATATAGAATTCTCATAATTCTAGTTTTGAATGTTTAGTAAGATATCAGAATTTAAACTGTTATTGATTTAAGACTGAATGTTATCCAGCCTTTGGCCCAGTTTAATCCTGGTAGGAAAATTCCACTTTTGCCTTCTGAGTTGACGAGTAGCAAATATTTCCTTTGGTGTGCTGTTTTCTTTAATTGTGGCCATTTGAAGTCACTTTAGACATTTGGAAAGGTAGAAATAGTCCCAGAAGTGATGGATTAGTTGGTAGAGCACAAACAAGATGGTCAAAATAACATTTACATTAGTGTTTGCTATGTTGCTGTAGCCATGTTGGTCCCAGGATATGAGAGATACGAGTTGGGTGAGGTAATATTTATTATTGGACCAAGTTCTGTTGATGAAAGAGAAAAGCTTTCAAGCTAGTCAGAGCTCTTTCTCAGGGCTGGGAAAGGTAATCAGAATGTCACAGCTAAATATAATGTGGAACAGATTGTTAAGCATAAGGAGTTAACACATGTTGCAAGAGACTATTCCAGGTGAAGTGGGCAATTAACACCTTTGCAATCATAGGACAGAGGAAAGTTAGGGCTTGTCTTCACATACAGCGCTACTGCAGCACAGCTGTAACATTGTAGTGAAGATGCTCCTACGCCAACGGGAGCGCGTCTCCAATCAATGTAGTTAATCCACCTCCCTGAGAGGCTGTCTTCACTGGGGATTAGGTTGGTATAACTGTCACTTAGGGATGTGGATTTTTCACACCCCTGAGTGACGTAGTTATACCGATATAGGTCTGTAGTGTGGACCTGGCCTTAGTCTATGTCTACACTTAAACACTACAGCAGCACAAGTGCAGTGCTTCAGTGTAGATACTTACTACAGTGATGGGAGAGGTTCTTCCATCGCTGTAGTAAAGCCACTTCCCCAGGAGGCAGTAGCTAGGTCAATGGAAGAATTCTCAGGGGTGTTTAGGGCTTGTCTACACTTGAAGACAAGTGGTGTGCTGCTGTAGCACTTCAGTGTAGACACTACCTACAGCAACAGGAGGGATTCTTCTGTTGATCTAGCACTGTCTACACCAAGGGTTATGTCAGCTTAACTACATCTCTCAGGGGTGTTGATTTTTCACCCCCCTGAGCGAAGTAGCTTTGTTGATCTAATTTTCTAATGTAGACCAGCCCTTAGTGGGTGGCAGATTGTTGTAATGAGACAAACAACCAATGTATCTGAGTCCATGATTTTTGGTGCTTAGCAGAGTTGTGAATTTAAGTTCCCAGGCTCATCTTTGGAAGGTGGTGTGCAGGTTTCCTTTGAGGACAAGGACTGAGAGGTCAGATACAGAGTGATCATTTTGTGAAAGTGCTTGTCCATGGGTGATAGAGTGTTTCTGCCTTTTATCATTTTTCTTTGTGAGTTCATTCAAGAGCATAGAGATTATCTAGGTTCACACACATAGTTTTTGTTGAGGCATTTGATACGCTGGATGAGGTAAACCCAATGATGTGATAGGCACTTGTAGGACCCAGGTATATTGAAATATGTGTTGTGTGATTATCATAGCAGTGGAGATATGCCTGCAGGTTTTGCATCTGTTGTTATGGCAGGGTCTGGTGCTGCTTTGAGTTGGTGTGTCTTGGTCTGTGCTTGCTTTTTATGATAAGCTTGGCAAGGCTGGAGAGTTATTTGAAGACCATAAGAAGAGGTTTCTGAAAGGTTTCTTTCAGGATGTGGTCCCTATTAAGTACAGTTGTAATTGTTTGCTGATACCCCACATGAGTTCCAGTGTGGGCTGGTAGGTGACAACTAGGGGTGTGTGGTCAGTGGTTTGTTTTCCTGTGTTGAAGCAGGTTTTATCAGGGAACTGGGGTGGCCCATTCCATGATGCAATCTATTGGTGGAGTCTTCAGAGGAAATCTGCACATCTTCAAAAGACAAGCCTGGGAGCTTAAATTCATAACTCTGCTAGACACCAGAAATCATGGATTCAATAGAGACAATGGTTTTAAGACTCATCACAACAATCTGTAAACCATTAAGGCCTGATCTACACTAAATTCAATCAGTTTAACTACTGTTGAGCTCGCAAGCTTGTTTCTTTCATCAACAGAAGTTCACCCAATAAAAGACATTACCTCACCCACCTTGTCTCTCTCAACATTTACATTAGTCTTGATTAGTCAAGATGTAAAGGGCTACGTTCTTCTCAGGAAACGGGTTTCTTTGCATTACTCATGTAGCACAAAGAATCCAGATGCTGGCTGTAACTGTTTAGCTGAGAATTTCTTCTCCAGAAGGAGCTTTCAGATAGCTCCTGACCCCTAGCACAGCATATGGATGAGCCAGAATGAGAGCACATGTGACTTGAGAGTCAGAAAGCTGCAACACACTCCCTCTTCCTCACCACCAGTGCATGCTGAATGGGTCTCAGTACAGGAGGGAATCTAGCCCAAAATTCAGAGCACCTTAGACTAAGTAATTGCTTCTGCCGAGTAAAGTTTTGAGCTCTGAATTCTATTCTGTTGGCAGTTTGGTGCTGGATTGGTAGTAAAACATTTATAGAGTTAGTGAGCCTGAATCTCCTTTCATTCACACCAGTGTACTTTAAATCAAAAGTAACTCTATTGAAATCAGTGGAAATATACCAGGATAGACTAGGGTATGGAGAATCAGGTTCCTGGAGCCCAAGTCTAGTCTAGCTGAGAGAAGGTTATGCTGTACGGCTGGAGTCTCAGCATCTGCTGTTTTTTTTCTCTACTTGTGGTTTAGCTCGTTCATTTTCCGTGATTTTGCTGTAAGTGGCACTTACTATAGGTTTGGTTTTCAGCTCATGTTTACTGACATTTAAGAATGAAAAGATGTAATTGATCTAGAGCTACTGTACCCTCTGTCTGCTTTGACACCAGCATGAGATGGACCCAAATACAAATTTGTATACATACACACACTCAACAAGGAACCTGTGGTTCTGGCCTGTAAGTACAATATTTATACTGTGGTTTTCCAATCAAAACAAAGTGACAAATAAATAATTTTTTGAGTCTAGCCAGGGTTTGGCATTTGTTTGGAAGGTGTAGTCACTGTAAATAACAGCTGAAAACCTGTGCCATGTATAATGCTGAAGGGCAAGGAAGGCTAAAGAAGAAGAGCAGCAGCAGCAGGAACAGAAAAGTATATGAGTGAAGGGGCTTGCCCATACATACTCATTCCACGCTGTCTTGACATCTCACTGCTTCACTCGCTGATGTCAGCCATTCCTCCCACCAGACTGCATTCACTCTCTCTCTCTTGGACACAGGTACTATTGCAATTGCCAATTAATTGTTCCATCTTTATTGCCACTGCCCTTTAATTGCTCTGACCATCCATCCTTATTGCTATTTAACCATCCTTCTTTCACTCATTCGCCTTTTCTTGAACCCCCTGCTTCCTCTATTCCCATTCTTCTGCTGCTCCTCTTCTTCACTCCCTGCTCCTGTACTCCCACATTCCCACCTCTATGTTCACAGCTCCCTCTATTCATGAGAATGCTGCTACATGTCCACCAAGATCGTCCTGCCTGGTCACATACATAAAGCCAAAGAGAGGGCAGGGAACAGGTAACTAAGGGTCTGTTTACATTGCCAAGCAATTTGGACTAAGGTGATGTGGATGGCAGTGCACACCAAAGTGCTATGCTGGGATGCCCTCCCTTCCCCACTGTGTGGAGGCCACAGGTGTGAACTTAAAGCTCCCAAATTCACCTGCTATTCACACCCACTTAGTCCGAACTGCAGGCCAGTGTAGACACGGCTGAGGTTTAACAGGCTGGTAGTTTTCCCCTGAAACACCTCAGGCTGTTAGCATGTATTGAACCTGCTGGGAAGGGGTGGGGTAGGTTCTGCTGACACACTGAGGCTGGTGGTTGAACCCCCACTGGTTATAATAGAGGTGGGAGTGTTTGTAGAGAGAGAGGCTCTAGAGGGTGGTCTGTGCAGTTCAGAGGGAAGAATCCTAAGAGCAGCCAACCCTGGGCAGAAGGCTTGAGCTGAACTTTGTCATGTTATTGTTAATTTCTTTGTTAATAAAGCCAGTACCCAACAAAAGGGTAAATTTTTGGCTGTACATAGTGTGTGGATTTATTGTGGCCCGTGACTTACTCGGTCTGCACTAAAACAAAGTGAGTCATTGAGGTGCATGCCCCAACTTTTGTTAGTATAGTCCTGGTGAATAAACATAAAAGGGTGCAAAAGAGGTTTGAGATGTCCTTTCACTCATTGCAGGGGACTCATTTGGAGCCACTTTTCCCCACCATTCAGCTCTCCTTCTGTGGTATTTATGTAGTAAGTGGTGATCTGGGCTGCTACATTTAGGTGGATACTGAATCCATCCATCTTGAAAGATGATGGTGTAAGTGCCAAAGCAGTTCAGTTACTGTGTGTCCTGCTGCAGCGTCTCAAGTGGCTAAAAAGTCCAATTCTTGAGGGACGAGTCCTTGCCACAGATAATGCAGGCCTAAGGTGCAGGGCCAGAAGATGAAATCAGCACATTACTAGCTTTCTCAAGTAGTTCAGGAACTTTGGCTTCCCACTTGATATTTAAAATATGAAAAAGACAGTGCGTGTGGAAGGTGTTGAGCTGTAGGTGGTCCAGCCCACATCACCATACAGCAGCAAGATCAGAACATATGTCTGGTAGGCCCATATCTTTGTGTTCATTGTCAGTTTCCTGTTACCCACTGCCTTTTAGGTACATAATAGCATTCAAATAACACTCTCAGCCATTGTGTACATTAAAGGACTTGCCCTTCTCCTGACTGAGCCCTCTCCCAGTGTGTCTGTCAGTGTCTTGGTCTTACACTGGCATGCATCATCTTCTTTATATTAACAAATTTACTTGTAAATTCTCAAGATAGCCACTCTATACTCAAAGAGTAAGTACTGTCATTCTAGGGAAGATATATACTGTATATGTCATACATAATAAAGGAGATGAATCCCTGCTTTAAGTATAAAACTCATTTCAATCTTGAGTATGGAGCTTCAAATGGTGCTTCTAAAATACACATAAGCATATCTTACTTTGAATTCTGTGGCCAGTAGTGCAAAACAACTTTGAGCTCTTGGTTTCATGAGCCAGTGTAGTCACATGAAGCTAAATGCTCAGCAACCCCAGACAACTTCTTTATAAATAAAGCCCATCACTCAATATTCATAGCCCAAGTCTCTCGAAGGGCCTGAACCTTCTCCTGTTAACATCAATGGAAGTTGGATCTGGGCCTCCTGTTATTAATCTGTCTAGTCACAAACCTGTCCACAAATAGTGCTAAATTAATCTTGTAATTTGAAAGACATTTGATGACTGTTCTCTCACTAATTCCATTCTTGTATTATGTAAGTGTCTCTTGGCGATATTAGCAGCTTTCATCTTACACTACCTAGTTGTTAATGTGATAGCTTTTTAAATGATCCCCAATATGATGCAAAGGTGCAAAATTACTTATTCTCGCTGCTAGGGTCTCCTGGGGACATGAGTTCTACAAATTTAATGTGCTTTACTGCATATTAAAGTTAGATAACATCTTATTAGTAAGTTAAATATCAAATTCTGCAATTTTGACAACATAATCTGACTGTGTTAACAACTTTTATATCACATTAGGCAAAAGGCTCTGCTGGATTGCCTGCAGGCTTTCCTTTCAGTAATTATTCAGCCTCTTCAATCTGCGTTAAGCTGCTGGAACATTACTATCATGCTCTAAAAAGTCACTAATGGGACATTCGTCTTTCCATGCTGATAAAATTAATGGAATACAGTTTGTGCCTACTACTGACAGATGCTGAGGCAAAGCCAAGATGTTCATTTCAGAAGTTGTAAAGCATTATTGGACCGTAAGTTCCTGGTCCATTAATGTAATGTTATACCCCATTTAAAAGAAAAGCCCAACAGCTTCCTGGATTCCCCATCTCAGAAATGAAGACCGAAACGACAGTAGCTATGCGGCGTGTTCTTCCACTCAGGTCATTATGGCTGATCAGAAATGGATCTATTCATAAAGTCTCAGATTCTATGGACTTTGAATAGCTGATGCCTGAAAGGGTTTATTTCTACATGTTTCTGTACTTTTTTGGGTAATGCATTTAAATAGGTGACTGGCATGCAATCTGGTATAAAGCATATGCTGACCTTTAAAGGCTTTCAGATTGCTTTACGTTTAAATAACATTCCCTCTTTGGACTAGGTAAT
This sequence comes from Caretta caretta, assembly GCF_965140235.1. NCBI lineage: Eukaryota > Metazoa > Chordata > Testudines > Cheloniidae > Caretta > Caretta caretta. Next base: position 169,622,952 of record NC_134206.1, read on the forward strand.
GACATTATAATCTGCCTTGAGTAAGGCATGTAGCTATGTCATCCCATGATAAGACTAGGGAGGGCATTGTGAGCCTCAAAGGAGAAGTAATCTCTCATTGTTCTGGGGGTGAAATAAATTGCTGACCATCATGTTAGAGGGGAAGAGCCAAGGCTCCAGCCGCACCTGCCAGTTCCCCAGCCACTTGCACAGGAGGGGAAGAAGCAGCCCTACAGAGACTACTACCTTCCCTGCAATGCAGGTAGCTAATGTATGGAGTAAGAAGGAGCTTTTCCCTCTTATACTCCTGAATAGCATTGTAAGGGTAGGGCATAGTCCTAACCATTGTTTTCAGCCTTTCCGAGGTGACCTGTATAAACTGTTATCCAAATAACATCTGGGACTTCCAACTGTTCTCTTACCCTCTTGATTTGATTGGAGTAGCTTCCTCCTTGAAGCATATTCCCTTACAGCAGGAGTCGTCTGTCTTTCATGAACAAGACAAGAATTAAGAAATTACTAATTCTGTTAGAAACCAATATTTTTAGGTTTTTCAGAGTAGCATATGAGATTCATTTCATCCATTAGGATTCAACTGATCTCTTTATACTTTCCTATTTGGGCTCATTCTTTCACTTATTTCTTTAAAGTAAAATAACTCTGTATTGCACTACAAACTAAAAGTTTTGAGTCTGTCTTTTTTTGCATAGGATACAACTTCAGATATGAAAATTTCAGCATTATTTAAATGTGACATGTTCAGGCTAAAATATTTTCTGTAATGGAGGAGAAATTTGCTGAAGCTGAATTCTTCTTGTTGTGTCCTCATACTGCTTCCTGCCACATCTGTGCATGTGCAATTGCCCAATCATTACACTCTTCCATGTCAGTGGTTCTCAACCAGGGGTACATGTACCCCTGGGGGTACGCAGAGTTCTTCCAGGAGGTACATCAACCCATCTAGATATTTGCCTAGTTTTACAATAGGCTGCATAAAAAGCACTATTGAAGTCAGTACAAACTAGAATTTCATACAAACAAATAACTGGTTTATACTGCTCTATATACTGTACACTGAAATGTGAGTATAATATTTATGTTCCAATTGATTTATTTTATAATTATATGGTAAACATTAGAAAGTAAGCAATTTTTCAGTAACAGTGGGCTGTGACACTTTTTGTATTTTTATGTTTGATTTTGTAAGCAGGACATTTTTAAGTAAGGTGAGACTTGGGATATGGAAGCCAAATCAGACTCCTGAAAGGGGTACAGTAATCTGGAAAGGTTGAGAGCCACTGCTCCAGGTCACTGAAAGAGCATTCACACTCAAACAGCTGGCATCACAGGAGATGTTTCATATTTTGAGGCGCTTGTTTTGGTCACAGGTACTGGGGCCAGTGATGTAGCATCACTTGATTATCGCATTTCTAGATCTTCCAATTCCAGTGTGGACTCGATTAAGGCAATACCATGTAGTCCGGGGTGATTTACTTGGGGTGGTAAGTGATCAACTGGTGGGAGCTGGAGCACACAGGCTTACAAGGCTGTTCTCTACTCTTGTTTTCCATAACTGAACCCTCGTTGTTTAGATGACATGTTAGGGATTTAACGGTGGCAAGAAAACTCTGTTGTGACTTCAGTCAACTCAGTGTTTGTATTATATAGCAGATGTCTCAGATCTGTGCACTGCCTTGTGAGCTCAACTCTCCTAGCAAAATTGAAGCTGGATTGAAACTCATGTATAGTTTGTGCATTCTATGAAACTTCCACTGGGAGAAAAAAAATCCTCTTTACTAGTGCAGTATATCTGTAAGAAGGAGACAGCATTCAATCTGGCAAGCTGGGATAGGCCTTTTCAGCAGCAAAGAGCAATGAAGCTTACCAGCAGTAGGTATCGTGTACTGTCAGTTTCACATTAACCGTAGGCTCCAGAAATCCTATATGCTGTGTACTTCCTCTTCCCCTCCTGCCCATTATTGAGCTAGAAAGGTAATATCACAAGTTTCAGAGCCAATGTCTTCAGATGAAGGGAAAGTGTCTGTTTCTGCCTGGAGAAATAATTTCTTTTTTTCAACAGCAATGATAACTAAATGGTGTATATGTTTTCAAGCAGTGGATACTGAGTTTTCTTTAAAATCCCTTTTGAAAAAGTTACATTGTTCTAAAATGAAATAACCGTGTTCACAAAGTTCAAGAGCACACTCAAAGAAACCTGTCTGCCAGACTTCTCTTTGTTCCCCATTGCTGCAGTCCTTTTCCTAGCACATCCTGTTGCATTATTTGCTTACACCATTTCAATTCCACCAGTATTAGCAACACTTGGAGTCTAAGTGCAGATGGATCACCAGGTATTCCTTGTGTTTTGAAGACAAAGGATGAAATCCTGGCCCAATTAAGTGAATGGGAGTTTTGCCATTGACTTAATGGGGTCAGGATTTAAACCCATGTCTTCCAACCCTGCTCAGGATTGATGCAGTGTTGAAAATGTCTACAGTGGCTGGTGACCTTCTATACTAGGGTGCCCAATGTTGCTAATGTTAGTGGATCTGTAATGGTTTTACCCATCATGACATTTTTTAGGAAAATGTCCCTAGTGTAGATAGGGTTTTTGGCTGACAGGTATTGAACTGCTGACAGGATATAGCCATGCAAGCAAACAAAAACATTGCATGGTGTCAAAATATTGCATTTACGTACTGGATGATATTAAAGTATGATGATGTGTGAACCAGTTTTGCTTGTGAGTTCTCCAAGGGAACTGCATTTGTGTTTAAAGCTGGAGGAATAAATTATCCTCGATAGGCTAAATCATTGCATCTAACACTGTATACTGATCTAATTATTGTTTTATCATTCAGAAGTTACACTTTGATTTGTAAATGTTGTGATATCTGCTGCGAAGTATTTGAAATGATGTTAGCATAATTTGATAGGTCAACGTGGAATTTGGTCATATCGATAAGAATTGAGGGTTGTTTAGTCTCTGTCCTATACTAGACTTAATTCCTTTGAGAGAAGCTGCCAGTCTCTTTGAGTGCCTGTCAGCTTCAGATTGTCAGCATCATGCCAACTGGGCATGTCACATCATGATACTTATGACCTTGGATTTAAACATCAAAGCAGAGTTTCAGAGGGGAAACGGATATGACTAGTTTGGTTGCTAGCAGTGAAGATAAAGTGCAGAATGAAACTTAACATACCAAAACTGTCAAGACTGAGCCAAGTGGGACCTCAGGACTTAAACTGTTGCTATACTTCGGGTTTTGAAAATAGCAAAATCATGGGAGCATACCTTGGAAACCATTATCAGGTTTGTGTGAATTTCATTTTCTGACAGGCTGAACAGGTTTGGAAAATTACAATTGGCGCCTCAGATTACAAATGACTGGGGTTTCATTTCTGGCCTCCCTTTCAAATACCTGTTGGCTGTGCTGTGGTCTATGTGATCGTCCAGGAATGGCATTGTTGGCAATTTTCAGAGTAACAGCCGTGTTAGTCTGTATTCGCAAAAAGAAAAGGAGTACTTGTGGCACCTTAGAGACTAACCAATTTATTTGAGCATGAGCTTTCGTGAGCTACAGCTCACTTCATCAGATGCATACCATGGAAACTGCAGCAGACTTTATATATACACAGAGAATATGAAACAATACCTCCTCCCACCCCACTGTCCTGCTGGTAATAGCTTATCTAAAGTGATCATCAGGTGGGCCATTTCCAGCACAAATCCAGGTTTTCTCACCCTCCACCCCCCCACACAAATTCACTCTCCTGCTGGTGCTAGCCCATCCAAAGTGACAACTCTTTACATAATCAAGTCGGGCTATTTCCTGCATAAATCCAGGTTTTCTCACATCCCCCCCACCCCCATACACACACAAACTCACTCTCCTGCTGGTAATAGCTCATCTAAACTGACCACTCTCCAAGTTTAAATCCAAGTTAAACCAGAACATCGGGGGGTGGGGGGTAGGAAAAAACAAGAGGAAACAGGCTACCTTGCATAATGACTTAGCCACTCCCAGTCTCTATTTAAGCCTAAATTAATAGTATCCAATTTGCAAATGAATTCCAATTCAGCAGTTTCTCGCTGGAGTCTGGATTTGAAGTTTTTTTGTTTTAAGATAGCGACCTTCATGTCTGTGATTGCGTGACCAGAGAGATTGAAGTGTTCTCCGACTGGTTTATGAAATAATTTACTAGTTCAGTACTAGTTTACCTCTGCTAGTGACACCTCAAGGATCAATACCACAGCATTGCAGTTTGGTAAATAATTGGGGCATGTGCAAATGGACAGTGGGTCATTTCATTCTGCTTCCTCTCTATTTTAGACATAATACTAGGGTAAATATTCACTTCGGTAAGCAATGGATTAAATACGACAGGCTAGTAAGCTAAATAATGGGAGTTGCAGATCTCATCCCCAGCAGATGCTGCCAGAAATTCACTTTGGGATGTTACTTTGCTGATAGTGTAACTTTTCTGAACGTTAAAGTAATCTGACATAGCTTTGTGCATCAAGTTGGAAATTTACCCCTAAGGGCCTAACTTAAACCAGCAAAGGCCAGGAAATTCAGATCAGTGGTTGTTCCACTCACTCGCTTCTAGAAACATTTCCTCACTGGGGTGAGATAAGATCATGATGTCAGCCTGGATGGTTAAGCTATATGGACATAATCCAGTTCTTACTGAAGTCCAAAGAAAAACTCCCATTGGATTTCAGTGGGAGTTGATCAAGCCCTATTTAAATTTCTTTTGTGTAATTTATTTCTATAGTCTTAAATCACTTTAGTGTTACATTGTTTAAATGTAGCTTTTATATAGTTATTTACAGATGGTCTGTTTATGATCAGTCAATAGTGTAGAGGAGCAGCAAGACCGTATGCTAAAATCCCAATTAAACTGTTGATGGGAGAAACTTATTGTACATCTGTAATATCCTATCTTGTAAATGAAAGAGCCAAAGCAACTTTAAAGTGATTTTTAAACATTTGTTATTTATGCATATAAAATACATTTTGTGTACATCAATTTCTCTGTCTCTCACACACAACCACACTGTTTTCTCATGCATGTTCCCCTCTCTCCAGATGCCCTGGTTCTGGCTGCAGAACATGTGACTCTTTCCATGGCTCAAAGGCCAGAGAGGATATGGGGCATTCCCTCTACAGAAGGGCTGAAGGAAGGCACTAGCTAATCAATCCTAGCTCAACTTGGAGCAGAACTTGGATCCCCTCTATGGCAGAGCATGGCCACTAGATCACTTTCCCAATTTTACTGATTCCTTCTATGTAAAGAATCTGCTCCGGGTAAGTTTTGTCTTTGTTTCAGTGCAGCTAGAATTCCTGTTGCAGGCAGCCTAGCCTTTCTACAGGATGGGTAGTCTTGGAAGGATTAAATATTTATCGCTAAGTGTCAATAAATGTCAACTTTGCCTTACACACACAATCTGACTAAAAATATTTCCATCAATAATAATCAAAAATTACAGTAAGAAAAGTAAGAAATTATATTTTTATGATCCCCCCACCCCAAAATAGTCAAAATTATTCACAGGAAAAATCATTTCCCAAACAGCTGTAATTAATGGTTAAAAACGATGGATGGGGAAAGCTCAATATGGGATTTGTTGATGTTGTGTCTGTCCTGTTTGGCAGTTATGTCTACCCAATCTCAATCTTCAGCTTTAGACCAGGTCTTCGAATCCAGAAGCAATGATGGATCTAAAGTCACAGCAGTAGTTTTTGCACCTCTGTCTGGGAAATAAGCTGTGTTTCTTTGTTTGTTTGTTCCTCTCTTGTACAGAGCTTGCAACAATAATTGAAGGAATAATGCCCTTCAGCTTGGGAGGTTTCCTTTCTTCCCCCCTTTCCTCCCCCACCCCCCGCCCAGCCCGAGAAAGCATAACACAATGATTAAAAGTCACTAATATTTCTTCATTATAAATTCTCATTTTCATTATCAAATAATTCATCTCTCAGCCTTTAATTTTACACTTATTTTGTCATGTTTGGCTCAGCTTCGGTGACTTCTGTACTGACTTCTGTGTGAGAGAATTAAAGAAGTAGGTACTGGAAACAAAATCTCATTCTCTTCCCATGGTAATTTCCTACAAAGCTCTCATTATTGTTACCATAGGTTGTGTTATTGGCACCACCACAGAGGATCAGGAAACAGGATCAGACAACATAATCTGATTAGTACTCTGCCCCCAGTGATTGATTATAGTGTGTCTTTTAACATGTAAGTATTCTTGGGGGCTTACCACTGCTACAAAGGACAGACTATTATAAAAGATGGTGCATCATGTGTTTTTGAAAATGTAATCTGTAGTTAATAAGGGATTCCTAACACAAAGCATGCAAATTAGTCTCTGGAGTGTGATAAAACTGAATCACTGAGGAGTGTCAAAGATACCAGTGCGTGATGGTGAGCAAGACAATTTTACATTTTACAGTGTCCTTGAAGTAGAGTTTGCTGTAATTTAATTCCTGTGAAGAAATTGGCTCTCCTATAATGCTGCCTGCAACCTTTTTTATTTTTATCGAACTTGTCAAAATTACACCTGGAAAGCTTTTCTGACAAAAAATGGCCTTTAAAAAAATGGAAGTTTTCATGAAAAAATGTGGACATCTTTGAAATTTTTCATGAAAGTTTCCACATTTTTATTTATATCTTTTGATCAGAATTTTTAATGAAATCACATTTGAAACAGTTATCATTGCTAACATAAAATATTGATACATTTTTCTCAGAAACTTTTGTGGAAATGGGCCTATTTCACATCATGCAAAATTGAAACTCTTTTTTCAAACATCCTGCAAAATTGGTTTACCCATTTTTGACCATCGCTGATTTTTTAAATATCTAAAAAATATTACATATGCTCATATTAATGGTATATATAGTATCTGAGCATTATACAACTTCTATATTTCTTTTCTAAAAGGGTTTTGAACTGGATTTATATTTTGGAATTATTGGTGAATGAATAATATTTATTTTGGGTCAGAGTGAGGGTTGTGATGTGGTGAAATATACATTACTTTGTACTTTATGAGAATAGTTTTTTATGTAGGCAGAATAGGATGTATGATGGCCTTAACTATACATTTCCATACTTTTTAAATGCTTATATTTTGTAAATTATGTGACAGGTAATCCATTTTTTTCTGGGGTTGTCTACCTGGGGAAATTGACTAGCATAGCTAGTGCAGAATAAGCTACTTTCAATAGCCTGTGGGCATTGTTCCAGAATAAAAGTGATTTCATTTCAGAATAAGTACTCCGCTTTGGAAAATGCACTAACTATTCCAGAATAAAGTATTCCACAACAGATCATCCACCTGGGGAGCTCTTGCTTTCAGCTTTTTCCACAATAGCTATTCTGGTCAATGTCCCCATATAGATAAGCCCTCACTCTCCAACCTCATTTGGTTTTTGAAACAACTTTTTGGTGTGTTTTTTAATGATTATATTCACAAGATTGTGATGAGGGAAACATACAGCTACTCCTCAGTTTCAATGAGGAGTCGATCAGTTTCTTGAGTTACATCTCATAAACAGGGATTGTGAGTCTGTTTTGTTCTAAAAACAAAAGAGATTTTTATATAAAATGCTAAGGGATACACACTTATTCAGAAAAAGAAAAGGAGTACTTGTGGCACCTTAGAGACTAACCAATTTATTTGAGCATAAGCTTTCGTGAGCTACAGCTCACTTCATCAGATGCTGTAGCTCACGAAAGCTTATGCTCAAATAAATTGGTTAGTCTCTATGGTGCCACAAGTACTCCTTTTCTTTTTGCAAATACAGACTAACACGGTTGTTACTCTGACACTTATTCAGGTCTGTTAGACGACATCTGCTTCAGATTGACAGTATGATTTTGCCTGTTGCCTGTATTGACTACATAAGTGGCTTTGGTGACCCAGGCATCACAAGATGGGACTGATGCCTTCTTGGCAAACCAAAGGGTTAGCTGGAGATTTTCTTTGACTCTGATCAAACCTGAGGAATTCTCATGCTGTCAGACATCTCAGCTATGCATTGGGTGACCATATTTCCCTATGCTGTATACGGGACACCTGGTAAATTAATATATATTGCACATTTTGTTTATAACACTGGGGAGATTCAAGTAGTGTGTTTCCTGAATTCTCACAGAACCAGATTTTTCAATGAGAGCTTATCCACACCACTGTATATTGTATGATATGGGAATGAGATTTTACCTCGGTAGGAACCAGCAGCATCTGGAAGTAATGGGTGGAGATGAGTTTAGACTTGTTTGATATTGTCATTCTTAGTATCACTATCTGTTCTAAAGTTTTAAAAGTGCCTAAAACAATTCTCTGTTACTGCCTGGCATTTGCCGGCAGGGTAAAAATTTGAATGGGTCTGATTTAAGAATAACACCAGTGGGACTCAAGAGCCTGAGATTCCAACACTTGACTAATACTGTGCGATCTGAAAGATCTTTGATTCCTAGCATTGCATAGGTGGCCCAGTGGGAAAACAGGAAAAGGTTGGAGGAAAAGCTTTAGAATGTCAAAGAAAATCATTACGGGCTTTAATTTGTCAGCAAAGGGAATTTGAGGGAACGAAACCTAAGAAAAGCAAAAACTGAAAAAGATGTAGCACGTTAAAAGCAAGCAATGTCGAATGTTCAGCTATTATCTCTCAAGCATTTCGTAAATCAGAGATTGAAAAAAACCAGCCAGAGCTCATTTTAAGATCCCTGAAAAAATGTGTTGCTTTTGGACTAAAAGCAATCATGCAATATTTGGAATCAACAGAAGAGTGAGCAAATGTGATTTGTTTCATTAGAAAAAAGCTGAATTAATTGTTTACTCTCTGTTTGTGCATCCTCTATTTCTCTATTAATGGCTATTCCTTCCGCTTCTTGGATAGGTAACAGGGCACAAATGCCCCCTTCCTTTCTATTATTTTCCCCACTTTGTTTTCAGTTAGCAGAACTCCTTACTGGCAAGACTAGAACTGAAGGAAAAAAGCATACTGTTTCACTTAAAAGTCTGAGCTGAAGCCAGTTTAGGGACATGACTGCAGCACATTATACTGTGAACTCAGAGACCTCAGTTTTGGAATGAATCAATCTGGATTCCTAGGCACACAACACAGCAGAAATGAAGGGAGGGACCCAATTGCTTCACTTTCAGCAGCGCTAGCAACCAGTTTATGGGCAGCGTTCCAGCTGTCTCTGGATCTATTCACCAGTGGTTTATCTGTTAGAGAAGATAAACACAAAATAAGTAGAGATCATCAAAATAAAAAAGTAAAATAAACAAGTAAGGGGCGGGGGGATATGTATTGCAGAGATTCCTGGATGTAAAAGCATGGGGTTATCTAGGGGCATTTTTCATAACAAGATGGTAGTTCTTAGAAGAGATTTACAATCTCTAGTCCCCAGATCTTAATATCAACCACTGTTTGCTTTAATAAGTCTATAAATGTGATCCAGTTTATAATATTTGTTTACTCTCTGCTAATAGGGCAGATGTTCTGTGTAGCTAAAGGATAAAGATGAAAAGAAAAGTGGTGGAGGGAATTAAAATCTAAAAGTATGATCTCGTGTACAGACTTTGAATTTGTGATACAAACAACATAGCATAACTCTGCCCCGAGGACTGGAAAAAGCTATATCCGTATAAGCACTGGAAAATTGATATAATTGCATGCACACTAGGGATACACTATTCCGATATAGTTTAAGTGTAAAACTTTCTAGTGTAGACAAGTCTTAAGAGAGAATCCATGCCCTAAAGAGCATGTAGTCTAATAGATGTGACAGAAAAAGGGTGGGAGAAAGGAAGAATTATTATCCTTATTTTATAGATGGAGAACTGAGTCCCTATTGGACTTTGACCGTGAACCTGCAAACCTTTATGCGCAGGCTGAACTGAGAGTACAGTCCCATTGAACTCACCAGTGCTAAAGTTCAGCATGTTCCTAAGTGATCTGCCCAAGGTCAGAGAAGGAAGTCTGTGGCCAGGCTGTGAATTTAACCCAGATCTCCTGAATCTCAATCCAGTGCCTTAAGCATATGACCAATCTTCCTTACTAGTAAAATGTAAGAAAAAATCTTAGCAATAAAAGAGCCTGAAACTATTCCAAATAATATAGGCAAGTCATCCCCTATTGGACAATTTGCAAACACCTGAATATATGGAAAATTTCTTCTAACCTCAGACAGTTAGTGACTTTAGCGCTTCATGCCCTAAAGTTTGAGAGATTATATCCCTTGTAAGTTTATAATTAGTGAGTGGAGACCTATGACTTGTAGGTCTAGAGCTTTTTTGAAGAAGAGAAGTCTGGTGGCACCTTAAAGACTAATAGATTTATTTGGGCATCAGCTTTCGTGGGTAAAAAGTCACTTCTTCAGATGCATGGAGTGAAAATTACAGATACAGGCATAAATATACTGTCCCGCAACCTGAAGCAAATACTCACAAGCAACCACACACCATACTGCAGAAACACTAACTTAGGAACCAATCCCTGTAACAAACCCCGTTGCTTACTCTGTCCCCATATCTACTCTAGCAACACCATCATAGGACCCAACCACATCAGTCACTCCATCAGAGGCTCATTCACCTGCACATCTACTAATGTGATATATGCCATCATGTGCCACAATGCCCCTCTGCCATGTACATTGTCCAAACCGGACAGTCTCCACATAAAAGAATAAATTGACACAAATCAGACATCAGGAACCGTAACATACAAAAGCCAGTAGGAGAATGCTTCAATCTCCCTGGACATTCAATAATAGATTTAAAAGTAGCCATCCTGCAACAAAAAAAACTTCAAAAACATACTTCAAAGAGAAACTGCAGAGCTACAATTCATTTGTAAACTTAACACCATTAATTTGGGTTTGAATAGGGACTGGGAGTAGCTGGCTCACTACAAAAGCAATTTTCCCTCTCTTGGTAGTGACATCTCCTCATCAGTTATTGGGAGTGGACCACATCCACCCTGACTGAATTGGCCCTGTCAACACTGGTTCTCCACTTGTGAGGTAACTCCCTTCTCTTCATGTGTAAGTACAATAATGCCTTCATCTGTAATTTTCACTCCATGCATCTGAAGAAGTGGTTTTTTACCCACGAAAACTGATGCCCAAATAAATCTGTTAGTCTTTAAGGTGCCACCGGACTCCTTGTTGTTTTTGTGGATACAGATTAACATGGCTGCCCCCCTGATTTTGAAGAAGTAAATTCTGCTCGCCACTGAGCATTCTAAAAAACATAGGCAAAAGCATTTCGAGATATATATTTCAAATCAAACCAAATGAAAATGAACCAACAACATTTATTAGAAAAACTAGGAATTACAAAAATTAGTAATTGTTTATCATATCCTAATTATATTGAATGATCCATCTCTTTTCTCTCTCAGAACATTTTCAAGGTGGAACACTGAGCAATTTTTTTGTGTATGAATAATTAGTCTTTCAAGTGTGCCTCCAATATAAGGTCAAAAGCTGTTTTTCATATGCTCCAAGCAATTGAATTTCTTTCTGTTTATGTAATTCAGAGGTCAGGCTGCTTGAAATACTTCATGCACTTTTGTGACTGCCAATGAGAAAAGGCAAGCCGTTTTTACAACATTGAATGGAGCTAAATTGAAATTTGTTTTTCATTTAAAGTACAGATTATAAAGAAGTTAGTCAAGCAGAATTTAAAATGACATGCATATTGAAGTGTGACAGTACATGTTAAGCAAAAACTGCCTGCTTCCCCAAGAAAATGTAAATATTATTATTCTTTTTAAGGATGGGGTTTTCAGCAGTGCTCAGGTGGAGACAGGATAGGTTGGAGGAAGTTGCAGCAAGAGGTGGGAAGGCCAAAGAGAAAGAAGCATGAACAATGGAGTTCAGTTTTAACCACAATTAACCTGAGCTTGCAAAAGCTTAAGCTTGCTTCAGGAGATGAAACACTGAGGAGAGAGGGAGAAGTTTGGGGTGGAGAGGAAAATCTGCAAACAGCTGATGGTAACTGAAGTACTGTGTTTGGATGAGGTCACTCTGGGATAAAGTGTGGAGGAGAAAGGGGAGCGGATCAAGGACTGAGCCCTAAAGGACTGTCAGAAAGGGAGGAGTAAATTGGAAGGGGAGTCACTGAAGGAGTTGCCAAAGGAGCAGATGGAGAAGTGGAAAGAGAATCAGAAGTACACAGAGTCCCTGAAGATGAAGGAGGGTGTGGCGTATCTAAAAGTCAGGAGTGAGCCACCATGTCACATATGGCAGATAGAGGAGAATGTAAAAGAGGCATTGTGATTTGGCCAGAACGATCACTGGTGACTGTGGAGTGTAGTTCCAAAAGAGTGGAGTGGGGAGAAGCTGGATTGCAGGGGTTCCAAGAGAGAGGTAAAGGGAGAGTAAGACAAGGCAGTGGGAATAGAGTGCACACGTGAGAGATTTGGAGGCAGGAGGAATGAAGTAGGTGAGGTGGCAGTTTGAGAAGCTGGTGAGATCAAGAGAAGGTAGTTTGGGAATGCGGAAGAATGAAAGCAGAGGAAAGGTGCCAGCTGAAAAAGCTTGACTGAGGCTAAGGAAGAGATAGCAGAGGAGGCTAGGAGGGAACAGGATTGGGGGGATAACAAACAAGACTGGGATGGACACTTCTGAGTCAGAAACCAGACTAAAGAAGGAGAGAAGGCAAAGGAGAGAGGTGAGAAGGAAAGGGAATGGAAACTGAAGGAGGATTATATCAGTTTTCTCTTCAAAGCAGTCAACAAAATTGTGGATAGAAAATAGGAATGGGTAAGGGATCCCCATTTAAAAAGGGACCAAACTGAAGAGGGAACACATTCTCACATGTAGTTATGAGACTCGAGTATAGATCCCGTCTACATTTCCCACTAACCCCAATACTTAAAATGATAGCTTTTAGAAACATTTTCCAGCATGCTTTGCATTTCCTGTAATGGAAAATACTATCCTTCATAAAAACCTTGGTTACATTCTTGGCATTTTCCAGCTCATTCTGTATTTTTTGCGTGTGATCTATAATTTAATACTGTTGTTGATCTTCTTCATTTCCCCATCAATCTTGTAACAACACTACCAATTTTCCCTTCTACATATTTCAGAGTATGGAAAAGGTTCAATAGGCTTCCCTTTGTGTGGAATCCAAGCACATGTCCTTTGCCAATTACTGCACAAGGATGGCAAAAGAGCAAACGCACCTCTTCTGTGTTCCTCCTCTCGCGCTGAAGTCAAACTGATATTAGAAGCAGAAATACATTTCTCACGCATCTCTACATCTCTCTGTTTGGTCATTTACACTGAGCCAGCCACCAAAGCATCTGAGCACCTAACCTGCATTCTGTTATTTATTAATCCTGTTTGTGTATCATCTGTGAACCCTAATGGATATCTGGGCTCCATTGCCCTAAGCATTGAAAAGACACAGTCTAAGAAAATCCCTGCCACTGAAGCGCTTACAAATGAAATAGACCAGACAGACAAAGGGAGTATTATTATCCCCACACTATAAATGAGGAACTGGTAAAATATCTGCAAGTGCCAAAGTGACATCTCTAGGCCCGTGCCACTTCCCTCAGCCCCCATTGGCCTGGAGCGGCGAACCGCGGCTAGTGGGAGCTGCTGTTGGCCAAACCTACGGACACAGGAGGTAAACAAACTGGCCCAATCCTCCAGGGAGCTTACCCTGGTGGGCCGCATGCCAAAGGTTGCCGATTCTTGACTTAGAGTAACAACAGGCATTACCTATAACAGTGAAAGAATACAGATTCTCACATAGATGTCCTTTTTGCTCCAGTTCCTAAAGAAATCCCAGCCTTCTCATATAACATTTGTTGATTTAGTTAATTGCAAGTATTTCCATGGTTGAGGCGGATTAGTTATCTCTGTTAATGTAGTCTGTAGTATTTATTTCTGATTTAATATTTGAGTTGCAAGATATTCTGTGGTGAAACAAAATGTAATTTAAAAAAAAGTACATTTCAGAGAGTAAAAAAAGGTCCCTAAATGTATAAGGGTACAGAAAAAAAAAGAGTAGAATTATGGAAAACCTATAACTTGATGTGCACAGAAAGATACTTGTCCGCTTAGCTTCTGGAGGGCTAACATGCTTATGTGACTCATTTTATCTAGCACACAGACCTATTATAGAACTGTATGATTTCTCCCCAAATTCTCTTTATTCTATTTTAAACACTAATAATTTTATTTCATGAGACTTGTCACTAACACAGTATCTGTTATTTATTTATTAATATCGGAAATGTTCATTTGTCTAAATACCTTTTCAAGACGTTTAGTTATTGACAAAGGGAGTTTTGGTTACAAATATAAATTGCAAGAGAAATCCGTAGGTGGGTTGAGTGAGTGCACATATGCAGTATGTTCTTCTTGAAATCTGAGACCTCTTTCAATTTAAACTCCTTTTAGCCTTGATCCCGAGATTGGATCCATGACCCCATGCAAAGACAAACTGAAGTAAATGGGGTTCCACACAGGCAGAGGGGGCCTTGATAATTGATTCCGATGCAGAATTGTAGCTTTTCTATAGTACTGTTCGCTATGGGACTGATCCTGCTCCCATCCAAGTCCGGAAAAGTTTTGCAGTGGGCTTAGCTTGGGAGCAGGATGGGACCTAAACAGAACACAGAAGGAAAGCTGAAAGGTATAGTCTGATTATTTTAGAAGTAGACTATGGTTTTGTGGGTGCAGTTCTGCCACTGCAAAATTAGAGGCCAGGTTCAGGCCTGGCTGAAAATTAGGCACATTTACTTTTTTGTTCTTGCTGGAGATTTTAACTCCTTAGCTTGTGCTTTTCACATTGCCAATTAAAAACAGACGGTCAGGGAACTGTTAATGGGAAACTAACCCTTTCACCCCTAAGGCTTGAGTTCAGATCCACCCCATGGCAGTAGTAATGGAAAGTCACTGCCATCTGATGGCTCTTTGGCCTAAATGGTCTAACCACAGATGTCCACATTGCAGTTGGCATCCTTGTTGGCACCGTAGCCTCAACAGAAAGTCAAAGGATTATATTGGCATGGAAATGGACCTACTCTCTTGCTCCTAAAGATGATCGCATTGAATCAGGTTTAAAGGTCTATGACTGTGGGGGAAGTGGTAAGCTTGCACTGCTGCTGCCCATGCTGTAACTGTCTTATGGATAAATAATGGACTTCAGTCTCCAGTGTTATCAAGCTGATACCTCTCTCAATCCAGCTCTCTGAAACAACGACAACAAAAAGGTGGTCAACTGAAATTAAGCCTTTCAGTTCATAGAATCTCAGGGTTGGAAGGGACCTCAGGAGGTCATGTAGTCCAACCCCCTGCTCAAAGCAGGACCAATCCCTAATTTTTGCCCCAGATCCTGAAATGGCCCCCTGAGGGATTGAACTCACAACCCTGGGTTTAGCAGGCTAATGCTCAAACCACTGAACTATCCCTCACCCCAAATTATCCCTTCCCATATTAGTATATTTAGCCACACGAGTATGTGTCTGCTGAACATATCTGGTACTGTATGTTTAGCAGCAGTTAACTGGTTAATGTACATTTTGTATTGTATCATATTTTAAAATAATACCCCAAGGCTCAGGCCTGTATATCCAATCAATCTTTCCCTATTTTATATGTTTTAATAATTCAGAAAAGCAGATAAATTGAATATTACATTTTTCAGTAACTGATTTAGACACAGCTACCAGTCCCTTATGCAATCAGTTCAGCATTTAAAATCATAACAGCTCCAATCTAATTTTGGCAGTTAATTTTTCTCTTTAATTGAATGTATTTTGATATTTTCTTTAGTTTCTTTTAAAATCAGCTCTCCAAATATACAATAAATGTAACAGCTTGTGTAACCTTAGTGGTCTCTTTCCACATTCAGTGATAGTAGATTAAAAATGCAGTCATTATGAAACAGCCACATGAACAGATAAGGAAATTTAATCATCAGAGCTGGTGGGGAAAAAATTGTAAATTTTTTATTTGTTTGCGGCGGGGGGGAGGGTTTGTTTAACCAATGCTGGCCTGTTTTTGGAAGTTGAAAACTTATTTTGAAATTGTCCTTGTTTTTGTGTTTTGTTTGCTTTGTGGGGGATGGGATAATTTTGTTTCTTTCACATTGTTTAATGGAAAATACTCTTTTCTGACCAGCTCTAGTAATAATGAACATCTCTGGAATGTAAAGAAGTTAGAATCTTCAATGGCTATCTGTAGATCATAAGTTTCCTGAAGAGAGGCAGCTTGTACAAAACTGAATCATCTCTCCCTAAATAAGAAAGAGAGGTGTGAGCATAGGGCAGTCAGAAGAGCTAACTCAATAATTTGGAAAGAAAATAAATGGAGGAAAGGTGAAATTTCCCACATATTATGTGTTAATATATGCTATGAAGTAATTGGGGGACATCTGGGGCACAAGGAAAGTATTTAATAATTCCCACCTTCTTCAGAAATCTGAGATAGCGTAGAATAGATGTAACTTATGGGGAAATGTTCAACAAAGGAGTATATTCTCTGAACCCTGTTCTATGCAATTAAAAATACAGTTATAACAATTAGTATTATCCAGATATTTATCATGGAAAAATATGAAACAACCAAATGAGCTCAGAAAATAGAAGGTGGTAGAGAGTAAAAGCAAAGAAATTGCAATAATTGAAGAATCTAGTCAACTGATTACCCTTCCTTAGAAAAAGTTTCCCTAAAAATGATGACGTATTACATATTATAGGTTATACACTATAATTATGGAAAATGAGGTTTAAATTTTTCTCTAATTTTGGGTGCCCAACTGCAGACATTTAGGTCAGAGGTTTTAGGGAAGTTGAGTACTTACAGCTTGGACTGAAGTCAGTGGGAGTTGCAGGTGCTCTTTAGATCAGATCCCAGGTGTGTCAAAGTTAGGTATCCAATGTCTGAGGCACCTTAAATCAATGGCTACTTTTGGAAATGTCAGCCTGAATAGTTTGACATATTTAATTAAAGGGACATCGTAATTGAAATCTAGCCATTTAAAGAAAAAAGTTAACTGTAGTTCCAGGTAATATATCTGCCCTTTAGTTCCCCTTCCAATTTTTGTGATTCTCCAGTCAAATTTTACTATTTTAAAAGAATGTTTTTCTGTTCTTTTTGCCTCACAAATAGGGGAAATGGACTGACGATGCAAGATAAATCTATCTAGATTCTTTTTGGGTGCCCTTCATTCTATGTAAGATCTGAATGGCTCCAAAGAATTAAAAAGTCAGAACAGCATCTCTCCCTTTCCCTATCTTCACAGTGGGTTTGAGTAATAAATAGCTTGATTAGGTCAGTGAGAGATTGTTAGCATTTTTTTTTTGTGAGTGAGAAAAGCTATTGAGGGAAAGCGAGTTGAAGTTACGATGAGGTTTGAATTTAGTTCTGAACTTGCTGATATTAATGGTCATTCTTATCTCTTCACCCAGGGACTTCCACTGTCTTGGTTCGGCTCCAACACTTGCTAGAAGGATGGACTTATAGAAGAACCCTGCTACAGGGTTCCAGATGTTTTCTTTTCTCTTTTATCATTTAGGAAGGGGCAAGAGCCAAGTCACAGGTGTTGGTCAATTGCAGAGCAGGCATCCAAGCCTCCATTTGTGTCAGTGGGCAAAATTCTTGGAAGGAAGATTTTGTTGTGCCTGAGTTTGGTTTCTTATGTGCTCTGGAGACGTTCCCGATGTGGGTGAACGCCTCTGTGAAAGAAAAGTGATTTTTCACAGGCGGCGACGCTGGATGTGAGATTTGGTGGAGGCAATCTGGTTTTAAGAAGTGGTTTCCAATCTGGAAAACTTCAGCAGGTGGAACTTTGCTACTTCTCTGGAAAAGAAGAAGTAGGACGTCTTCGGCTATGTCTACACTTGCATGCGGACTCAGGGAGTTGATGTGTCTGTGCTTGTGCATATTCCCCATACTGTGCGCCAAGTGTCCACATATGCTGTGCTGGAGATAGGTATAAATTGTGTATACGCATTTACCTTTGTCCACACTCTCTCTCTTGTTACACAGCATTTGCACTACCATTTCAGGGGTGGTATCCCAGGATTCTATATGTCACTGGAAACATTTAAGGAGCTGTCGTGCTGTGGGGTTTTGGTACTGTCCACCACCTTTCCACATTTGCCAATGACAGTTCCTGCTTATCTTTGACTCCTGCCAAACTGGGTGGAAGATATGGAGCAACTGGATATTGTGTTCTGTTTCTGATCCTTCTTGCAGGACAAATGTTTATACAGTAGAGTAGATGCTCTGTGAGATGCTGGAAGGAATCTGGGAAGAACTTTCCAACACACTGAAGACAACTTGCTGTGAGATTGAACTTGGGTCTCTTGGAATAGATATGGTTCCAGAATGCCACAGTGTGCCCATCAGAGGACTGTCAGTTTTGGTGTAAGAAAACCAGCACAGTGTGGTAGAATTACATCGTTTTGGAATACTGGGGTGAC
Organism: Caretta caretta; assembly: GCF_965140235.1. Taxonomy (NCBI): domain Eukaryota; kingdom Metazoa; phylum Chordata; order Testudines; family Cheloniidae; genus Caretta; species Caretta caretta. The sequence goes on from NC_134206.1 coordinate 169,641,411, forward strand.
CAGCAGTGGCTTCAGAACTTCCAAATGGAGAAACAGACCTTCATGGAGCTGTCTCAGGAGCTTGCACCACACCTCTAGCACCAGAACACTTGATTCAGGAAAGTCATAGCAGTGCAGAAGTGGCTGGCTATTTCCCTGTGGAAGCTGGCAACACCAGACAGTAACCTGTCAGTTGCAAACCACTTTGGAGTTGGAAAGTCCACTGTTTTGGTCATGGTTGGGTTTGCTAGGCAATTAACAGTGTAATCTTCCCATATGTGGTTGTGATAAACAAAGTTCTGGAAATAATAGCTGGATTTGAGAAGATGCATTTTCTGAACTGTGCAGGGGCCATCAACAGTGCCTGCATCCCAATACTTAGCCCAATAAAAAGGGGTAAGTGAATATGTGACCCGAAAAGGACATTTATCTACCCATTTTCTATGTTCGCTCATTCTGCAAGGGTTGGTGGACCACAGAGCTAGGGTCAGGAATACCAATGTGGGAAACACATTCATGATGCCAGGGTGCTGAAGAGATCATGGAAGAAGGTACTTTATTACCCAGAAATGACATAGTTCTCTATGGCGTGTCTGTGCCCGCAGTTGCTTTGGCCTACCCTGCATACTTGCTCACAACTTGGCTCATGAAACCACACCCTGACATCAATGACCCTGGAAAAAGGAAATTTAATTACTAAGTTTGTAGCTAGAGAATGGTGTGAATGTACACTTGGTAGGCTGAAAGCCTGTTGGCAATGCCTGCATGCACCTGTTGGGATGCCAATATGACCAACACTACTGGCATAATTGTCACCCGTTACTCACAAACTTTGTGGAGGGTTCAAGTGGGGAGTACTTCCATCCGGAGTGGGCATGGATAGATATGGTTTACAAACTCTATACAGACAACTGGATCCCACCCATATCCACACTGGTCCTGATTCCCAATGGGCAAAGGAAATCAGGGTTGCCATATGTGCCTGCCTACTGGAACAGCAGGAAAGCAGCGGATGACATCTGCCTGTGCTGAGGGACATCTTCACACCCCGTGTGGCTGCTGGAAAGGCACAAGAAGGAATATTGGCACGTAATTGTGGGGCTTCATAACTCTGTAAAGGTTTTGTTCCCCTGTAGCTTTTTTTTTTAAACTGGTAGGGGAGGGAAGAAGCAACCACTCCTCCCCACTAGGCTGCAGGCAGGGGAGGAGGGCACCAGTGGTGGGGGGATGCAGGGGCAAAAGTGGGGGCACAGGCACAGGGCGGGGGGGGGCCGGCTCCTCTGGCTGCACTTGGATAGGGAAGGGCTAGAATGGCATTGGGGTGGGGGGGGTGCAGTGTTAAGGGTATACAACATCAAGGAATGGGGACATGGGCTCAGGGAAAGGATGTGGGAACACCGAACTGTGTGCTCGGCAGGGCAGGGGCCAGCAGGAGGCAGGGGGGACAGGAAACAGCTGAGGGTGGGGCAGGTGGACACAGGGGGTAACCAAACTACTGGGGAAGGGTGGGGCAGGCAAAGCAACAAACTTTCAGGTTCCGGGGCAGGGGAAAGCAACAGACAGCAAAGCAACAGACGCTAGAGGGCTGGGGTGGGGCAGGCAAGCTAACGAAGTCGGGAACCTAGGGCAGGGTCAGGGCAGGTCAGGCAAACAACAGTGGGGGAAAATGTGCAGGGGTCCAGGGTATGGAGGGGAGGAAAACAAACTTAGCTGCTGGGAGTGGGTGGGGCAGGCCACAAAGGATAAAGGGGCAAGCTGCTAAGGGAGGGAGGTAGCGGGGGGGGCCCCAGCCAAATGCAACTGGGGGAGGGGGGCCAAGTCCAAACGAAGGGGAGGGCAAGTGCACCCACGAGCGCTTGTGAGGCTCAGTCTCTTGCTCGCTGCTGCAAATAATCCCAGATGTTGGTGGGAGAGGAGCAAGCAGCCCCATTGAGGGGCAAAGAGAAGGTCCTGGTGGTAAGCTGGGTCATGGAGGGGGCAGCGGTGATGGTGGAAAAGTAGGGGACAACAGCTGGACTAGGGGGAGGGCTCTGCGCCTCTCCCCCGGACCCCCACAGCAGCAGAGGCTACCACCACCCCAGGAGCACAGGTGTTAGTCACTCAGTCCAACAGCAGCCACAAATCCCCTCCACAGGGGCTCGCAGCAATCTTCCTCCTCCTTGACGAGGGCAGCAGGCTCAGCAGCAGCAGCAAGCAGGTGGCAGCCAGTCAGGTGAGGCCCCAGGCGGGGAAGGTGGTAGTGATGGTTGTAAAGGGGTCCTCGTTTCTCCCTCTGGAAGGACGGGGAAGGGGGGGCAGGCCAGCAGGGCCCCCTCTTCCACACAACAACAGCAGCAGCAGGGAAGGGAGCTCCAACCAGCTAGCAGCAGCAGTCCTCCAAAGAAGGGAGCTCTGGCCAGCCAGCAGCCCAGGGCCGGGAGAGCTCCAGCCAGCAGCACCACAAGGGAGGGAGCTCCAGCCAGCAAGGCAGCCAGAGCAGATAGTCCAGTCACTGTAGTGAGGCCTTATTGGAAAAACCTGGGAGGCCCTTCTAAAGGGAGGCACTTCTAAAGGCCCCTCACCGAGCCTCGCGGGAAGGACCCTGGACCCGGATTCCAAATGAGTACTTGGGACAACTAATGAAAAAACAGGGTCAGAAGTGGTAGTCAGAGGTTCAAAATGAGGAATCCAGATGGAGACGCAAGCAGAGGAACCTGGACAGCGCCCACTGCTCCTCAAAGCTGTCTAGGGAGCCAGCAGACGCTGCCCAGAGGAACTCTGTCTGGAGATGTGAGACTAGGGAAGACCGGAAATAGGCTCCACAGTCGCAGAGCACCCTCTTGTCCAGTATCCTCCTCCTGGTATTGTAAATGGTGATCTTGGCCAGGGCCAGGAGGAGGTTGACGAAGAGGTCTCACAACTTCGTGTGGCCACGGATAGCTGTATGGTCAATAGCTGATGGTCAATAGCTGTTCGTTCCTGTGACTATTCACCCATTATAGACATTTATTGCTGTGCACCTCCACTGGTTTTACACCTTATGGGTTAGGTTTGTGCTATGGAGCATGACAACCAAGCTGTATTGCGATCATTGTGTAATGCTTTTGTGTTAGTCTTGCAAACGGGTGTTAACATTGTTACTAGAAGCACACAATCTGTTTAAACAATCTTATCAACACTTCCTTAATGGGGAGAGAACGGGGTTCTCACACATTCTTTTCACTATTCCTTGTCGGCAGTGATAAGTGCACTTACTGGTCTTATGCATCACTATGCCCAAGGTTGAAACTGGTCAAGTTGTGGTGGGGGTGAAGAGGAGGGGGCATTTAATCACTGTTCGGTGGCAGATGCCTTTGCTGTTACTTTAATTATGTTTCCGTGTTCTGTAAATGATTCTAAGGCACTTATCTACCCATTTTCTGTGTTGTAATTACCAATGCTTTCTAAGCACATAACAATGCACTTTCCCCATCCCTCTGGTGTATTCTTTAGAATTTTGATATTTATGGGGACCTGGGTGTGAGGAAGTGAGTATGGGAGGGGTTATCAAACTAGAGAGTTACACAGATCAAAGTTGTGTGCTGTGAATTGTGGGGCCAAATCCTCAACTTGAAAACATTATGTCCATCATACTGAGGAAGGAGGGTCCACAAGCAAGTCAAGGAAACCAGAATATTTCTTAAAAGTGATATGTGGAATGTGAAATTGAAACTTTAAAAGGAATGTAAATCAAGAGACAACAGGTCTGACTTTGTGAACAATGTCCAAATGTTAATGTCTCTGACCCCTTCTCCCTGCTTTTCCCCTCACATGAGGGGGAAACAACTGTGAAAATTTTTTCAGGGAAATAACCAGGGATGTCTCCTGCGCAAGGTTTGGAGGCCAGATGTTTGCTGGGCTCCAGGGGCTGCTTCAGGCTCACTGTTACCCTCCTGCATGCTCAAAGGGGATACCCTTTGAGGTGTTTTGGCGGATGGTGGAAGGTGTCCTGCAGGTTTCTCCTCATCACTCAGTGGGGTTGGCTCCCCCTCCTCAGCAGCACCCTGGGCAGCCACTGGAGGAGGAGGAAGCAGGTGGTGCTGGTTCCCAGATAGGTGCAGTGGCCACAGCAGCAGGCAGGCCCTGAACTCGTTTGGCCACCAGTTTTATTAGTGACTCCATTAGGGCATGCTCCCAGAGTTCTCCTCCATCTGCTTCTGCTCCTGCCCTCCCAGAGGAATGGCTTCCTTCTTGGGAGCTGAAGATCCTGCCAATTCAGAAGGTAACATTATATTTTTCCCATTGGAAGAAGCAAAGAAATCCCCTCACATAATATAACTTTGCTGTAGAAGGCCACAATATTGATACTTTTCAGCATTTGAAGAATGCAACTGTTAGAGTACCCTTGATTTTCAGACAACTTTTGCAGGACCTGAAGAACAAGTAGAGACTAATAATGGTAAGATACATTATTTTTTTTAAATTGAAAGTTTTACAGTTTCTTGAGGGAGGCAGGGATTCAGTTCCTTTCAGGGGCTATGTTACAAGTTTTCAGTGTCTTGTAAGACTTAAAGACTGGCCATCATTTGGAGAACATAGCAGTTTTCAAGGTACCAGAATGGAAAAGAGAGGTGGCTTTCCAGTCCTATAGAGGAAATCTGGATATCTGTGCCAGAGTGATGTTTCTGCTAGTGGTCACCTCTCTACATATTGCTGAATGGGAGGTGTTTGGCCAGCTATGAAAATGGATCAAGAACAAGCTGGAGTTTCTGCTGCACCAAAAATTTCCTGAAATATACTTACAGGACTGGGAGGCAGTCTGACTGAAAATTAACGATATTCTCAGCTAGCATACAGCATTTCCATGGAAAGGGAGAAGCAAACCACTACCTCCAACCTCTTCCCCAGCTTTGCCAGAAAATCCATCCTCTGTACCCGGCTGACAGCAGTGAAAGGGACAGGAAAAGAAAGAGTCACATCACAACTTCGTTTAGTTCTCTGAAACTTCAGCTTAACTCCACAAGCCACTCACCTCCACAGAAAAATGACACCACATTGTGTTTGTGCAAGTGCCATAGCGGAGCCTTCCCCCACCCCCATTTTGCTCAGCTTGTGCAGAATGGCTTGGAGTAGGGAGAGGCCAGACACCAAGGACAGGGATGGTAAAAAATTGTTTAAACTTCCAAGGGAGAAAGGACTGCTGTGAAGCTCCTTGTAACACCATAGGTTTCCATTGCTGTTCCAAGATCTAATTGCCCCTGCACCGAACCCCCCACCCCCTTTTGCACAGCCCCCATTTGTAAGAAGACAGTAAGGCTGGGGAATAGAGGGAAGCACAGACACTGTCTTCCAAGGAAGTAAAGAAAGACAGCTGTTAATAACTTTTACAACCAACTGCATATTTTCTACAACTATCCAATCCACAACCAGGACCTTTCTAAACACTTCCATCCCTTTCTTCTCGTCTACGTGGCCCCCAAGCTTCAGTGCCTTTGTGCTGGTTGAGAAATGCACAGACAGAGAGACACAGTGATAGTTCTTTAATATCTATTTTATAGCTTCTGCTATAATGGTTCAAGGGAAATCAATAAACTCATTGATTTATAGCTGTGTCATGCTCTGGGACAATTTCATGGTGGAGCAGAGTGGAGCTGGGCTTAAAATCAGGCATATAGCACCGAAGCAAGGAGGGATGTTGTGAGAGGAAAGTGGGGGGGGGTCTATTATAACTTACCAGCCTCGTGTTCTGGTTCCTGCCACAGCTTGGGGTTCTCCTCAGGTTCTTCCAGGGGCGGGGGAGCCAGAGGATCCTCTGGATAGATGTGCAAAATGATATGCTTCTCTTCCTCAAGATCCTCTGGGGCATCCTGCATGGCGACTGCTGCCTCCTTACCCTGGCACTCCTCAGCATCCCATCAAACAACTCAGCCGCTGAGTATCTGAACAAAACTGAAACCTTGTGACATGAACAGCTTAGTCACACTTGCTCTCGCTAGGATAAGTTGTGTTCACCTTGTTACCTCAACTCAGCCAAAAGGAAAAGAAGGGATAGGTGTGAGAGAGCGGATGATGCTGTGGTGGTTGATGCTGCCATGTATTGCGAGTGTTCTTCATTTTGACATTAGCTGAGTGTTGACCCATAGTTGTAGTCGGACCAGGATGGGCCAGAGCTGTGCTTCAAGACTTTTTGTGGGGAAAAACAGAACAGTGTTTCACATTTCTGCCTATTGTATAGGAGCAGTTGCTCACAAGTCATCAACTCCCCTTCTGAGTACTGCAATACTTTTGACTGGGGTTTTGCCTGATACACATGTTTAGCCAGTACAGGAAGTGGACCTCCACGCAAACCTCCTCCAACTCCTCCAGAAGACTAGCAGAGGAGGCACATCATGTAAGGGGGAGAGGCCGGAGAAAGGCAAAGAAAGACGGGGAAAGTGAAACAAAGGAAGAAGGAGGGTAATGGGAATAGTGACATAGAGTAAAGCAAAAATTAGGGGTAAGTAGGGAGAGCAGGAATGGGCTAGGTGAGGGTAAGAGTGGAAGACAAACATAAAATAAAGGAAAAGGAGTACTTGTGGCACCTTAGAGACTAACCAATTTATTTGAACATAAGCTTTTGTGAGCTACAGCTCACTTCATCGGATTTGAACATCGGATGAAGTGAGCTGTACCTCACGAAAGCTTATGCTCAAATAAATGGGTTAGTCTCTAAGGTGCCACAAGTACTCCTTTTCTTTTTGCGAATACAGACTAACACGGCTGCTACTCTGAAACCTGTCATAAAATAAAGGGTAATAGAAAGAATAATGGTAACCTGTTTGGAGGACAGGAGTGAGGGAGGGTGAAGAGACAGAATGGAGAAGAAAGGGAGAGATTAGAATGGAAAGCAAGAAGGGGGAGAGATCAGACAGTCACCTGGGGAAGATGAGAGGAACGAATAAGAGACAGATAATATGAGGAGACAGAAAATAAAAGATAAAGACAGAAGGCAAGACTGACAGAAGGATGAAGGAGATGGAGAAAACTACCTTGCCAGCTGCAGTGCCTCTGCTTTGTTACGGACAGGAAACCCTGCTTCAAGAAGAGTCAGTTCAGGCATCAGGAATTATGGGAGTGATAGACAAGGGTCTGATCATCTAACCTTATTTTGGAAATCTAAAGGCAGACGGTGAAGAGGAAAGGGAAATCCACAAGAGAGTTAACTGGCTCTCAGAAGCTATTCGGTCTTGTGCTCAATATTACTGATCAGCCAGTGAGAATGGTTCTGAAGATGTTATGCTTCTCTGTGTAGTGTTTTATTGGTTGTGTGCATTGTCTCTCTGTATCCTGCAGTGAACTCATGTGTGGGTGTGGAATTTTGAACGGGAACAGATCACTCCATCTCTGCTGCTCATGCAGCTGGGTTGATTGTCCTAATAAACAAGTAGGATTGTTTATATATATATAATTTGCTTCCAGATTCTTACTGTTCCTCCAAACACAATAAAAATAGTGTCAGACTTCTTTCTGGCTTTGCAGTATTTCCTGATTGCATCAGGTTTTCTTCACAACTTTTTTCATAGGCGGACCCTTGAAGAGAAAAAAAATTCTCTCCCTTCTCCTATTTCTTTAGATCAGCTAGAGTTCTGTTAGCTGCCGATAGCTCTATACCGGCCAGAATCTTACTGCTAGACCCCATGGAGTCTCTATATTTACCCAATGGGTTCCCGCTTAAAACATTTCCCAGCGGGTCCAGAGTGTATCTTCTTCCGTAATTGCCACTATATCTCAGCTAGCAGCACTACTGTAATGTGGCCCAATGAGGAAAGGCACTGTAGTCCTGTCTCATTATATGATACCATAAGCAATTTCATTGCTGTTATCTGTGTTGGAAGTAGAACAAATATTTTTTTCATGCATACAACACAGATGCCCCCAAAAAATCATTACATTTTCCTTTGGGGCAATATTTTGTTATGGACTGTTAAGAGCACAAGAATATCTAGAAAAATCAAAGATTCATATGACTGGAGTTTGTCTTGTGAAAAATGTAGATTAGTACTGTTCTAAAAAGTGTCATGAAAAGACAAAGTTTGCAGCTTGTTGGAGATATTTCAGACAAAATTGCATCTATAGGACAGCAGTGCCAGAATGCAGCTGTGAGTTTATTCCAGAATTTTGCATTTTCCACACACAGGTTTCATAGGTAGAAGAAATTAATTTAGGGCAAATTCACTTTTGAATTTATTTTAAAAGACAAAAAAAAGTTCTCTTGCAACATTTGCACCTTCACATGCTGACACTGAGTTAGGATGTGCTGATGCACGGTCATGCCATACTGATGCTACATAATCACTAGGAGACACAAGGTCATTCCATTGGAATGTTGCATAGGCACACAGTTATGAAACCCAAAATAAACTTGGATCACCAGCTGCCCTGAAAGCCTACTGTGGCTTGAAGGTTGCCAAACAGTCCGATGAAAACCAGCACTGTCTCGAAAATATTGAGATATGTGGCAATTTTATTGGTGATCAGAACAGCAAAAAGCCTCATGGACTTACTTCCATCCTTCAAGGATAAAGACCAAATGATTCTCAGAAGATCTTGACTTGGGTGGGGGGGAGAGATTTTCAAAGGCACAAATGGTAGCTAAGTGCCTAACTCCCAGTGACTTTCAGTTAGTTAGGTCCCTAACTGCCATGTGTACCTTTTGAAAATTTCCCTCTACAAGTTCTGTCCTTCAGAAACATCTCTCTATCTAAGATCCTTGTATCTTCCTGTAGAACCTGAGCCCCTCACAATCTTTAATGTGTTTCTCCTCACAACACCCTGGTGATGTATCATCCCTGTTTTACAGGTGGGGGAACTGAGGTACAAGAGAAGCTGCATGACTTGTGTAAGGTCACACAGGAAGTCTGTGACAGAACAGTGTTTGAACCCAGGTCTCCCCTTCCTCATGAACATGAAATTCATTGGCGTTAGATAGTAGCTAGTGCACAAATTAGCTATAGCAGAGAAACTATTGTAAAAAAACCTAAAAGTTTTGAACTGTCTCATTTGTTGATTGTACTCTGTGTTCCCAGACTGTGGGCCTTGTTCTTATTCTCTGATCACCTACGTCACTTTATGCTCCATTGGCTAAAAGTGAGGAGAACCAGGTCCTGTGTGTAACATACACAAACCCCAGCAAATTCCCAAGCTACTCCTTGGTGAGAGAACAGGAACAGAGTGATGCAGATGAATTCACAGAGAAGAATGTGAACAGGATGTTAATTTCACTGAAAATTCCTTCTTTAATAGACTACTGATCGTTTTTTGTGAATAAAATCGGTTCTTGAAAAATGGCAATGAGTGGTATTTTATCAGTTGTTTTCTGGTTCAACCTACAAATGCCCAGTTCAGTCATGCTTTGCTGACATTTTCTTAAACCCATGTAACAAAATGAGGAGATGCAAGGCTAATATTTTACAAATAGGAGCCTAAATTTGTCTGGGAAAGTAGATGTAATCGGGTACACAAAAAGGGTAATAGGGAAAGCATAGGGTTACTTTTGTTTGCCCAAATGGGTGATCTGATTGGCATTCACAATTACCTGCTTTCATGGGCAGCCATATTTTGTGGGCAAAACTTAACAACCAATTTTATTACTCAGATGCTTCAAGTATTTCCATTGTTAAGCTGTCAATGGAAAACTTGTATACTGTCTCTCTCACACTGAAATGCTTCACGCTGGTGGCCAAGCAAAGGTTGAGGCCAACATGTTGGGACTGATTCTGATCCCCCACATGCTGTTAAAACTCAGGAATAACTCCTTAAAGTCAGTGGAGCTCTGCTGCTATAAAACAAGTGTAAGGGAGATCAGAATGAGCCCCCACCTTTCTCCCTTGGGGGATGGAATGGAATGCTAGAATTGCATTTCTGGCCATCCTTCCCAGTACTGCTTCATCCACAGCTGAACCACTCTGAACTTGAACTCCGTATTTACTGGGTCTCTTAGTGGTACCATGTAGGCACCACCCAGAGTTGTGCAGAGCTGCTGTGCTCCTGGGTGAACTCTGGGATGAATTATGCCCTGTGGAGCTTTCTTCCCTGGGCTTCACAGAGAGACCCTTTGCTACACCCATCCAGAGGGCTCAGTTTATGTCTCCTGCGTGGGTCTTCCTGTGCAGACTGGTATGGAGGGGGCTAAGCCCTGAGCCCAGCTCCTTCTCTCCCCATTCCTTTTAGGTTGCTGTACGCCCATAGAGGAGTTGGAAAGGACAGTCTTTGCACTCGCCCAAGTGATGGAACCGCCACTGTGCTTGGCAGATACACGAGCTGTGCAAAGGTGGGGGAAGGGCTCCTTGTGCCCTCCCTTACAAGGTGCTCCTGCCCCTTTAATTAAAAAAAGAACCTAAAAAGCTATGGCTGGTATTGGCATTTTCAGCTGAAGATAAAAACGTGAAGTGGTTCAAGAGCAGGCGAAGCAAAACAGAAGCTGTGGCTGAGCTAGCACTTTGGTGTTTAAAAGCACTGGGTCTCCTTTCGTAAAGGGTTGTGTGACCTGGGGCTCCATTTTAAAAGGGAAATTCTTTCCACTAGTTCTGCATCAAGCTGAGGGTTCTTTTTAATAATCGCTCTCCTTCAAGAGCCCCATCCTGCCAGGTGTTGAGCATCTTCTCTGTCGTGCTGAGCACCCCCAATCCTTATTGAAGCCAGAGCCAGCTTACATCTCAGGAATTCCTGACCCCCCAGTTTGGTGCTCAGGTCAGTAGTTCACAACACACTTCTATTGTTCTATGTATCGTAAAGCAGTGCTGACTGGAGAAAACTTAGGCTCTGCATCAGCCTAAGGTCTATGCTGACTTGTGTCAGCGTCCACCCTACAAGCAATCCCTGGGATCAATGAAAAGAAGTCAATGAGAGTTTAGGGCACTTAGACTCTGAAACAGCTACATCCAAGTACCTCTCAGTCTATGTGTAGAGGTGGAGGAGGGTTAAATTCCTAATCTTATAAAACAAAACAGGAAAAGCATCTCTGTATCATATATTCCATTTCCGTGTTCCGCTGACATTAAGCAGTGCTTATGGAAATTCAGCAGTCTTGCCATTTATGCTTTTACATCTGTTATTCAGTTTCTTTTGCAATCTCTAACCACTGTTATGACTCTGCAATGAAGTGTGCACCAAGGAGAAATGACTTTAACTTGGAAACTTTTGCACATGTAACCAGGGAGAATAGTAAGACATGATCGTGGGTTGGGATTTTTTCAGATTTCAAAAGTGAAGAAAGAAATTGCACCCTCACCAAGCAAACAAAAACAGCTAGGAAGGAACAGACCACCTAGTACTGATGAGGGGCCAGACACCTGCCTTTAATTGAGTGTTTAAAGAAAACAGTGCAAGCATGTCTTTTAATTCATAATGAGTTCTGACTTGCTTTGACATAAGCTGTGTGAACAACCATGTGTGCTGTTAGTTGAAAGTAATAAGGAAATTTTTATTCAATACTTCAGTGCTGGAGTGTGTTGAATGTGTTCATAGAATTGAAGCAAAGTCTAAAATGAAAACTTGATATGATTGAATCTGTGCAATGAAAAAGGATGTGCTAAGGTTACGTAAAAGAAGAAAGAGCCACCTTTGACATCTTCATAGCCATCTGCTGCTCTTCTTTGTCCTTCCCTTCCTCCTCCCTGCAGTGTCTTGTCAATCTTCTCCTTGAATATTGGTCAGGATCTGATATGACATCCCCCATCTCTCTCTTCCTCCTTTCTCACTGACAGTGAGGTGTCTCACCTGGTCTTCTCTTCTAGTGATCTGTCTGCCCCAGCACAGTGACCTCCTATCTTTCTCCTTAACCTCTGATTGTCATTTGGTACCTTCCCCCCAACAATGCAGATCATGGTAGTCTCCCCTATTCTTAAAAAATTGCTCTCACCAAGGTCTCAGATTGCTTCTTCATTGCCATATCTCAAAGTCTCCGCTCCCGCTCCATCCTCACCCTCCTTGACTTATCAGCTGCTTTTGACACTGCCAGTCACACGCTCCTTAAAATCATGTCCTTTTGTCTTTCCCTCCTCCTGTTTCTCTTCCAGCATCTCAGGTGGTTCCTTCAGTGTCTCAGCCACAGGACTTTGTCCTTAGCCTTTTCCTTTTCTCCTTCTATATGTTTCTCTTGGCAATCTTCTCTGCTTACTTTTGACTCACAAAATTACCTCTGCATTCTTCACCTGTCTCCCTATACCCTATCCCACATAATGGCCTGTCTCTCTGACATCATCTACTGTGCATCTCACCATAAAATCAAAATTATCATAGCAGAAACTGAGCTCTTCATCCAGGGCCAGATTTACACCTTACAGGCCTCTTGGCACAGCATCTTCAGCAGTCCCCCTGCCTATAGCTGACCTTCATATTGCACACAGTTTTAGAGAGGTAAGGTGTCCTTAGAACACCAGCACCCCTAGGCAAGTGCCTACTGTGCCTAATTGGAAATCTGGCCCTGTCTTCATTTGCTGTCTCCCCATTTTCTGTCACTGCCAACAATACTGTCATCTTCCCTGTCATACAGGCCCATAACCTTGGTGATCATCATCATCTCTCTCATCTTGCACCCAGTTCTCTGGCCAAACAAACCTTTCAGTGTTCTCCAAGTAATTTCCAAGACCTGGCCTTTTCTCAGTGTCTGCACAGCTAAAACTCTTCTCAGGGCCCTCATCATCTTCCATCTTGACTATCACAACCTTTTCTTTTCTCCTTACACATATACCTTCCCCCAAATTTAGCCTTCCAATAGCTTCCCCTTCTCCACCTAATCAATTTTTGGCTTCTTCTCTTAATATTTAAGGCTCTTTACAGTTCCACCTCTGTTTCTCTGAATTTATATCTTGTTGAGTCATTTCCTGAGAACAGTGCCATCCTCTCCTGCCTGTATGACCGTTTCCACCACTATCATCATTGTGTTTTCATTAACCCTATGCCCTTGTTGCGAGGAATGCCTTTATATTCTTCATTGATACCTACTTGTGCCATGATGCTTACCAAAAATTACCAGATGGCAGTGACTAGGTAACTAGCCAGTGAGGATTGCTGATATCTTATTTTTATAATTTAAACAAAGAAACAAAAAATATTTTGATACAGAATCATGAAGCTGTACACAGCTAGTCTGTACCATCATAGGACCTAATCACATTAGCCACGCCATCAGGAGCTCGTTCACCTGCACATCTACCAATGTGATATATGCCATCATGTGCCAGCAATGCCCCTCTGCCATGTACATTGGCCAAACCGGACAGTCTCTACGCAAAAGAATAAATGGACACAAATCTGACATCAGGAATCATAACATTCAAACACCAGTAAGAGAACACTTCAACCTCTCTGGCCACTCAGTAAAAGACTTAAGGGTGGCAATTCTGCAACAGAAAAGCTTCACAAACAGACTCCAATGAGAAACTGCTGAGCTTGAATTAATATGCAAACTAGATACCATTAACTAGATAGCATTAACTTGGGTTTGAATAGAGACTGGGAGTGGCTGGGTCATTACACATATTGAATTTTGTCAACTTCTTGTCAACTGTCTAAATGGGCCATCTTGATTATCACTACAAAAGTTTATTTTTCTCCTGCTGACAGTAGCTCATCTTAATTAATTAGCCTCTTATAGTTTGTATGACAAATTCCACCTTCTCTGTGTGTGTATATATATATATCTTCCTATATATATGTATATATATATCTTCCTATATAGTAAGAAGATACCTATATATCTTCTTACTATATGTTCCATTAAATGCATCCGATGAAGTGGGCTGTAGCCCACGAAAGCTTATGCTCTAATAAATTTGTTAGTCTCTAAGGTGCCACAAGTACTCCTTTTCTTTTTGCAAATACAGACTAACATGGCTGCTACTCTGAAATCTACATATCCAGCCACTCCTATCATTGTTACCCTCAGTCTGCCCTCCCCCATTCCCTCCTTTTGTTTGTTGCACCCATGTAACACTGGCAGTGCTTGACTGAAAACCACATCTGTCAGCAAAACATTTCCATTGGGAAATATTGCGTGTGTTGCTTACTCATTATTACTGGTAGTTCACCATAAGGGAGGAAGGTGTAGCTCCTTAGACAGAGACCCAGTGGCGGAACACTTCACCACTGTTAGGGCGCTGGGCTGTGACCCGCTGGAGTCATAAGGGACCAGGTCACCTTACCCCCTGGGGTGGCAGCCTCCCCACCATAGGGCAAGAGTCCCGCATTTGTGTGCCGTCTATCTGAGCCAAGACATCAGGCAATAGATTGTCTACTGCTCTGCTCCACCACAGAGGTCAGAGAAATCCCCTTCTGAGCCTAAGGCCTGAACCCCGAGACTGTTTGGTGACCCAGCCTGCCTGAGGGCCTGGGCTCCTAGAATACTCACTGCCCTGCCCTGCCTGTGGGTTTGAGCCCTAGACACAGCTAACCCCTTTTACAGATTGCTGTTCTAGGTGTGTGATGACAAAGAGGCATGGCCTCCCGCTGAGACTGACAGTGAGGGACAGCCGTGCACACATACACATCTACATACTTCATTTACGTCAAAACCCATTAATGTAAGACCAGTGTTGGATCAGGGTGAAGACCAAAATTTGCTATCATAATTGTTGCAATTTATACTGAGAATGAGTTCAATAGCCAAAATACTAAACCTTCAAAAATCTAAGAGTTAACTGGTATATCAGCATGATTGAACTCTCAATTGTAGGCCCCAATTTTGCAATTAGATCTGTGTGGGAGGACCCCTGGTTTTGGGCAGAGCTCCACTGAAGTAAAAGGAATTAGTCTGGAGGGACACACTCACAGAAATGAAAGCAGAGTTAATTTAAGGCTGCTGTTGAAAATATTTCCCTATGAAGGAAGAAATATGATCTTCGGTTTTTAGATTGCTTTGTATTTGCAGGCTGCTGTCTCATAAAGGTAATTAGTTTTCAAACTGCCATTGGTGCATTTTATATAAGAGGCACAAACAGGTCTTTCATCACACTCATTATTATACAAGAGTAATCTTCAGATCATGCACACATTTATAATATTAATAGTGATGATAAAACTCAGTATAATGAGAGGTGCCTTCAAACAAGCTACAGTAAATCATACCATGCAATCTACTTAAAAGAGCTGTTCAAAATCTTTTCTTTGTACTTTTGTAAAGCAACAGCATTGTAAGCTGAATTTCATAGTGACCATATAATGCAAGAGGCTACAAAAAGGAAGAATATTAGGCTCCATGGTCTGGTAGATTAAGACTCCTTAATCTTTTAGAATTGCCCAGTCTTGTTTAGAGAGATCTTCTTACGGTGGCTATTGAGCAAGAACAAACGTAAGGGCTTTCAGATGGAGTTGGACATAGCAAATGCTGCCAGACACCATTCACTTCTCATCTTACAGGCATTAAAAGATTATATAAAATAGTATGTAAAAGACTTGAATCTTTCTGGAGTCCTCATGAGGTTGTTGCATTTGAAGGGAAACGATCCATTTAAAAAGCACGTACTATTAGATATTACATGTAAGATTACTATACTCAAAAGAGATAAGCATTTTCTGCCCAGTGTGATTACTCTGTACATTTGACAGTACTTTGTTATAAAGTCAGATTTTAGTTTTTCCCTGCAGAGACAGGTAGGGCCCAAACCTGGAGGCTCTAATGCACTTGGTTTCAATTGCATTGTTTATAGGAGTAAATAAATGAGATTGGCATTCAGCCCATGGTGGTGTTTTTTTAAATGGTGAAGGAGAGACATATATCAGGAAAGACTTGAGTTCCACACCAGTGGGACCATAATCACCTGCTCATCAGAGGCATGGTGATGGGATACCTAAAAGGCAGGTGGTATTGGAGTCCAGTTATCCCTCAGGATGAGGATCATGGAGAAAGTCTGGAAGATGTCAATCTCTGAAATTTGTTCTCCCTCCCGTGACCTCTACTACTATGGCAAGCACTCCTCAGGCACTTGTCATTTTCAGCTTTTGTATGAATAGGCAATTGATTAGCTTTTTAAGCTACTTTGTCCACCTGGGCATGATTTCTCTGTGGCAGATTTATGAGCAAACTATATGTCCTTTCAGCTACATGTTGAAATTATACATTGCTAAGCCTGTAAAAGTATTCACTGTCAACCTGACAAAAAACATGGCATTCTTCCTTTTCCAAACCAACAGCTTGGCTTATAAGAATATTATTTCTGTACTCTTATCATACCACTCAACCTGCCAAGGCCAAAATATGGGATGCAAGGTGTGACAAACTGAAGGACCCAAAAACTATTCATGCGGGAGATTTTAAAGGCTGTGGGGTTCACTCCTTGAATGTAAATTATTCTTTATTTCTGATGTAAATGATTCCCAATGGTAGAAGAGAGACAATTTAGTTGGGAACATAGGGAATTTAGGACTAAAATAAGAGGCATCCTTCAAAATGAGGAACATTTAAGATGAATGCCCTCTGGAAAGAAAAAAGGAAACAGTTTTCCTTTCCACATTTTACTTACAATACATTCATTCCTTTATATAGCTCCTCCTTTCCTCCAAATGCTAAACACATAAAGTGCTTACAGCATCACCACAACAGAAAGTAAATAGCTTATCGAGAGATAGTACTGACTAAGTGTGCATCCCGTATCAGAAAGGATATGGGATCTTTAATGTCCAGCAGAAGAAACCTTGTCTTGTCATTTAAGTGTGATCTAAAAGATCCATACTAAGTAAAGTGCATGAAATTCAATGAATGCCCTGAGTGAACTCCGGCTAACAGATCAATGGGCTGTGCTAGAGGCAAATATACTGCTCACATACACATGCCACAAAGGGTCCAGAGAGTCCTCACAGGAGGGATAGAACCATGTCCTCAAATAAAAGCAAGATATAAAATAATGCACCATGGGTAACCACAACTATATAATTGACTTTCTTTGGAATCCAGATATAGGTGGCACCAGTGAATATGAAAAAGGCTGCCAAATGTCACTAAGTAAATCTATGTTCTTGTATAGAATAGCAGGAGCATCCAAGGGAAAGGTGAACAGAAACAGATAGATGGATGGGCCAGATCCTCAGCTGATGTAAATCAGCCATTCAAATCATTGGAGAAGCTGAAGCTGAATTTACAGAAGCTGAAGAAGTGGCCTACAGTGTCTTGTCTCAGAAGAAGGCAGTCATATTCCTGACAGTGAGTACATTATCAAACAGGAAGTTGAGATTCCACCAAAGAAAAACCCATTTCAAGAAAAAGAAAACTAGCAATGAAATGGAACACTAGTTACATGGATCAGTTACAGTTTGGTTTGCAACCTAGAACCAGAGCTTCCAGAAAGAAAAGGAAAAGAACCATCACATGTAGGTGCTCGGCTCATTTCATCTATAGTGCCTGGAGTGCTCTGGATTTATCCCTGTATGAAAGCAGTTGTAGTGGTAAATATGATACTCCGAGGAAATGGTTCCTACTTTATGAAGAAAACCAAGACTTTTAAAACTGACTTTCTGATATGTTCCCAAGCTTCCCCTCTGGTGAGAGACCCAGATCAGGAAGGGGGCTGGTCTCCCAGATTTCCTGTCTGAGCATGTAGCTTAGCAAGAACTCCAGACTATTATTGTTAATTTTATATGGAAAACCTAAAGTTTCTACTTCAGCCAAGCAAGGGATGAAAGCAGTATGTGGATGAAAAGAATTAAACCTATTCTAAATAGTAACTTAATCCAGAACACAAATAAGAATGTTTCCTCTTCAACTTGTATAAATGCCTGATCCTGCTCCCCCTCAAGTCAGTGGAAGTTGTGTCATTTTGCTGGGAGTAGAATCAGGTCCATGTTGCAATGGTAATATTCTGCTTCTCTGTTGGCTCACTGTGTTGGACTATGTAATTCTATGAACTCGTATATATCTGAATAGATATAGAAATCTCTCTCTCTCTCTCTCTCTCTCATCTACATATAAAGTACTGGTAAAAATATCAAATATCCAGGTAAAAGTTGAGAAAGGGAGCTATAAAATTTCATACATAGTAGTGTTTTTCTAGACTTTTTTTTTTCAGGGCCAGATTCCAATTGCCTTACTCCTGCTGACTAGTACCTTGCTCCTCAGTTAGTCTCACTGAAGTCAGTGGAGCTACTTGTGGTGCAAGGTGGTAGTCAGTCTGAGTAAGGGCATCAGCATCTGACCCTTAGCTTTTCATGAGAATCAAAAAATGACCCTCGGTGGTGGCAATGACAAAACAATGGCAATGCTATTAACTTTCTCTACATAAAGCTTTTGTGAAATCCTGCTTCAACATTCTATGCCTGACAAATGGTGTGAGATGCCCCTGAACACCAGCTGTAAATCATCAGTGGAAATATTTTATTAGTACCATACTTGTAGGAAGCAAATTGTTCTGTGTGAGTAATGCGGGTGACCACCTGATCAGATGCTTTTCTCATGACCTCTTCAGTAAGAATATTCTGACAGACAGCTCTCTCTCTTACTGGAGTGGTTTTTCCCTATTCAGGCTTTTCAGCATTTGTGCACAATGATTTTAATTGAGTGTTGATTTCTACTATGATACCTCTATTTCCAACACAGTGTCACTTAGCACTGGGCATTTGAACAGATGCTAAAGACTGCCCACACAATCTGATCTGTTTTATGATAATTTTTAAACAGGATTTATTTATTTATTTATTTGCCTCTGCTTTGTTTTCCCATCAGGCCTTTTGATTTGTGGTTTCTTCTTCACTGCAAATAAAACCACTCTCTTTTTCTGAGATTGGATTACCATCCAGTGACCCTTCTTTGTAAGGACCACCTGCCTAACAAAAGAGGTTTCTTCCTGCAAGCACTGGTAGTAGGAGAGAAGTTATTAAACAAGGGAGTCACTAGGCCCCTTTGCTTAACCCTTTGCAGTCTCCATAAAGCTGAGTAGCCTCTTATATCCACCAGGTTTTCTGTGTTGCTAATTTTGATCACTCTTGTTCCCTTCTAAAGGGCACCAATCCAAGACCTAATCAAACAATGGGGGTTCTCAAGATTAAAAAACACAGTGCAGCTCCCTTACTGCCAAATTGGCTGAATCTAGAAAATAACATTAATTGCCACAAAAATAAGGTAAAGTAATTTCTGTTAATTTAATCTCTTCCCCCTCACACACACATACACCCCTCCCCCTCATGGCAATGAGAAAAAGTCAGACAAGAAAGGAGAGTGAATTTAGAAGGCTTTAGCAACCATGGGGACCATTATTAATTTTTCTTTCCATCTTAATTTTTCCCCATGGAACAAAATAAGGAATGTTCTCTGTCAGCTTTTAAAATGAAAACTCTAAACTTTGCAGACTCATCACCTTCATAAACATTCCTAGTTTTACTATGCCAGTGTGGCATATTCAATGCCAAAGGTAGATGCTCCCAGCTAAAAGGCTTTTGGAAATGGGCCCAGGGGCCACTGCCTTGAAATAGTCAGATCAAATTCAGAGATGATGTGTAAGTTAGACTCTCGTAGGCTATACTTACACTATGAAATAGGGGTGCGATCTCCCTGCTTGTGCACACATGCTCAGGCTTGCTCTCAGCAAGCTCGGGTGAGTATAAATAATGTAACCATGACAGCATGGGTAGCAGCAGCAGAGGCTTGGCTGAGCTGTGCCAAGTACAACTGGTGGGTTCGTACTCGGTGTGGCTCAGCCATGCCTCTGCAGCTGCTGCCCACGCTGCCATGACTATGCTCCTATTTATATTCGCCCTAGCTCAATGAGAGCATGGAATCACACCCCAGCTTGTAGTGTAAACAGTGCCTTACACTCAGACTCCTTCACACTCAGAGCTACCTACACTCATTTTACTCCTGTGCCAGAGTGTCTAAGATGGTGGAACTTACTTGCCAAGGAGCTGAAAAAGGTGGAAGTTTTATAAGAGCTTTCACTCTATTTTAACCTATAGTATTCTCTAGTGTCCTGGCTTGTAAATTACACCCGCTATACAAACGTATAGTCACATCTAAGTAGCTCTCACAGTATCAGTCTTGCTGACTTGCATTATTTTATCTCAAGTTTCACAATATTTGGTCATTTTCGTAAACCTTGAGCTCCTGGAGTCATGTGAACCTGTGAGAATCAGAACTTTAATTAAAAAATAAAGCTCTCTGGGGAGAAATGCTTGAACACATGACACAAGTGCACCCAAGTGGCTCAAAAATCAGAAGGCAAATAAAAAGAAACCTCAATTTATTGTTTGGCTTAAAAATCATGAGAGTTTGCAAACATCTCATGGTTTTTGTGACCATGACTCATGCTTTTAAAATGCATAGGGTTGGCAATACCAAGGTATATAAGGGAATTTTACACTACTTTACATAGTATTTCTAATTTTCGAGCTGTGGAGTTCAAAGACCTGATCACCATCTCAGTCACATTGGCATTAGTTAAAAGTATCATCAGTAGAAGTGAGATCTAGATCAGGTCTCGTGCCTGTAACAAAAGTGATAAGTTCAGTATTGAACACTAAGGAGAAGATACTGCATGGTGCTAAGTGCTCTCATTTCCTATTGATAGCATAAAATCTAGTGTGTCTCCATAACTTTTCAAGTGGATTTCATATCTACAATTTTTTTTTAAATAAATCACTTGGCTTCTCGGCAAGTCAATGACCCTGAGAGATGAAAAGGGTTAATAAGGGAGCTTTAAAACTATCAAATCTGTGAGTCCAAAAAGATTTTAAAATGTGATGTGCGCTACATACACCCTTATTTACAAAGGTCAGCGTGAGGCAAGAAAGTGCAAGCGGTTTATTGCCAAGGAAGGAAGTTGTTTAAGAGACTGACTCCCCACCCCTAAAATAAAAATTAGAAAAACACAGCTGATCTGACTTAAAAGAGAACAACAGATCCATTTCATTGACATTTCTGAAAGCTTTTCATGAATTCCTTTAAGAAAGCACAGAAACACGGACCAGCACAGGGACCAAATGTGCTAAGGAATTGATGCATAAACTTCCCTACATTCCAAAAGACTTATTTAATGTTCTGTGTCATTGATTGGATTGGTGAATTAGTACAGCAACACACACAGAGTTTCCAGACGTCTTCACCAGACTAAATGGCCCTTTTGGGGAGCAGTTACTTCTTTGGGAAGAGAAATCTTGAAATACTAAGTTCTGTATAACCATGGTTCATTGAGCCAGTAAATAGTGCCGGAAAAATGGTTGGTGTTGGCTGGACTGCATCGTAAGGAGATCTGCAATGGCATTAGAGACCTTCACCACACCAGTGAAGGGTGTAGCCTTGTGCAGAACGCTACACGAGAAATAGAAGGAAAAGACCAGAAATAACAAGACAAAACGTTTGGAGATGGGAAGGGTGGGGAAAGAAATAGAAATTCCAAATAGAAGAGAGGTAGAAACAAGGAAAATGGCTTATTGGTTGCATTGCTTTGCACCATTTTCAAACATACCAGAACATCACTCTAATGACCCATTATTGAGAGGCTGTATTTGGCAAATTAGTCAGTAAATGAACCAACTAGAACTGGGGAGAGAACGGTAATTCCTTTTTGTGGAAGATTTCAGTAGTTCAAAACATGGTTTCACTCCAACTGGGAACAAAAAACAAAAATTTCAGAATTCTCCATGAAAGGGAATGGAACTCAGACTCTGAATCCACAGACCCTGGAAGCCGTGAACTCACCAGCATCCCACTATTCAGGCCCCTGTGGAGCTGAATGGGTGACTTGGCAGGAAACAGGCAGGTTTCTCATGTAAACTTGAACCCTGCTGGAGAAATAGAACTATATCTGCAAAACATTTCAATGTCTCCAAATCAGAAAATTCCAATGGAACATTGTTTCATAAGAATTTGTCCAACCCGCTCTAGAAACAGCATAGTAAAAGAGAACAAGGCTAGTGCGTTACACATATGCCCCTTGTTGATAAGTACTTTAGCTGTAATTATGATAATACTTCATAGGCTAGTAAATGTTTTGTTGTATACTTTCAAAAAAATACAACAGGTTTAGTAATACGAATGATACCATTGCAATTAAAGGTTTTAGCCAACACTGAGCCAGATCCTGGGGCCCCTTGGTCATGTGAGTAAGAACTTAGGATTTGATTTTGCATTGCTGTGCTCCTGTACAAATTCAGCACATTCTGCACTGCAATTGTGTACATCAGCGACCCCCGTGGCCAATTCTGCAGCTGAGGAATCACACAAAACATGACGATCTCTCTGGTTTTAACCCTCTTTGCTCCTTTTCCTGCACCCTTGATTTGCCAACTTCCTTGTCTATCTAATTTAGATCACAAGGTCTTTGTGGCAAGGGGCATGACTTCTCTCAATCTCTGTAAAGAGATACACAAAATTATGATGCCATAGAATTGTTTAATATCGATAGTTTGGTCCCTCATTCAGGTCAACACTTAAGCACATGCTTAAGTACTATTGAATTTTGGGATACGGGTTTTGTAGGAGCTCATGGCTGTACAAAGTTTTGATCCTCAAGAGTGTGCCATCACCAGAGTATTTTACGGCCTGCCTTGGGAATTAGGTGCAGTGAGTAGCATTAGCAGGATAGGGATAGCCAGGAGTGTTACAAAACTTTTTCATAGGGTTGGATTTAAGACCTTTGGTTGGTTTGAATCTAAGCCTTGTTTAGTATTAATTCCCCACAAAATAATGCAATATTGCTGAAGTGAGGGTGATTGATATGATCCAGTTATGAGTATCACTGAGCTACAAGTTTTTTCCTCACTGAAAACTTTGACAAAGATAAAAACAAATTCATTTTTATTTAAAAAATGAAAATTGAAAACCAAAAATATTTATCCAAAAACTACTGAAAACTAAAAATGTTGAGGTTTTGGCTGAAAAATTTTGGCTTTCTGATTTTCTGTTTTCCAATGAAATTTTTTTGAGAAAAGCAGATATTTTCCATTTAATTGAAAACCTAAATTTTCATCAAAAAATTTTGATGGAAAATTTTTGACCAGCCTTATGAATATCACATTCTGGGGTGCAATCCAGACTAGTGAGGGGTTGTGTAACTACCTTCCCTGCAAGCTTGGGTGCCTCACAATGCTTTGCTGCTGGAGCTCCCACCCTGGGCCCCTTACAAACAACCAAAGAACATACAGGTCACACCCTGAATGTCTGTGTATAGCTGTGGCCTGCCAGCAATTTCTGTCACACTCTGGCTTCCACCAGCCTTGATAATCACTTGCAGGGTGATCCCAACACTCCTACTCCTGAATCCCTCCTCCCCCCCAAAAAGTGTGTTCTCCACTGTCCAGCCCTCTCCTGGACAGTTCAGATATTTTCAAGGGTTGATGTACAATTGTTTGCTGCCTTAATTGTAGTTACCAAACAATTCAGTTTAAATACAGCACTAATTAAAGATTTTAAGTGAGTATAAGTACAAGGTATTAAAGTCAGAAATGGTTACAAGAGAAATAAAGACAAAACACTTTCTAGTAACTAAACTTAAACTAGACTTAGTTCAAAGTAAAATTTTTACCAAATGCTCCCAGCAACATATTTCAGTCATGATTTCAGCTTATGTTCTTAACTTTAGGTACAATGTTGCCACACACATTGCCTCATGATATTATAGACCAGCAAGTTATTAGTTTTTAAATGATATCTCACAAGGTGTATTTTGTACAAAGATTACTACAGTGGTATGTAGGATGTGAATACAGGGATGCATTCGGTCACAATGAATAACATTGTAATGACATGCAGAGGCATCACAGCTTATAACATTTTGTGTATATCTTAGATGCATTTGCTAGATGTTATTTTTTTCAGCACTCGAGAAAGGCATTCCAAATCAAATGAAAGTCCTGATGTAGGAGAGAGCCTTTTCCAAGGGAATCGGATCTGTTTGCAATCCACAGTTATGGACTAGAAGTTTAGACACTAAATTTGAGCAAAGCCAATGCTTATGCTAATTTTGGTTTTAATTAAAGAAATATTTAAAGGTCCAATCTTGTGAGGTGTTGCGCTCCTGGGCAGTCCTGAGCAGTGCTGTGTGCCGTCTCTTCTGCTGACAGTGGAAGCTGGATGCACTCAGATCTTTGTAGGGTTGGACCTACAGACTTGGATTCCAAAAAGGTGTGTGCAGAGAACTCCTGAGACCCTGAGTACCCTCAGTTTCATTGCCTTCATTGGGAGTTGAGGTCACACATGCAGAACTAAGTCTTAAGTCCTTAACTGACTTTACTGTGCATAACAATTTTTTGTATTATAACACCAAAAGAAGGAGTAACATGTGCTGGCTACAATATTTCAATCTCAATCCTTCCCAGATTCTGCTCTGCTAAGTGACTCCTTTTGGATGTTGGAATTAAAGAGAGTATCAAAATAAAGCCTAGGTTTATATGAGAAGAGAAGCATTCCTTTGAAACTGTGTCAAATGTCACCATTCATTTGCCAGTGCATTTTAGGAAGGACAGGTGAGAACTGAGGCACATTCTTTCCATTATGTCTTTTGCCACACTTACCCTGCTCTATGTACTGTGCAATGCCATGATTTTTGGTTTTGGTTTTTTTTAAGAAGTTAAAATAACATTAAAGTTCTAAGCAAAGACTTTCTCTAGCAAGGTTAATACTCTGTCTCTGATTCACTTTGCTACACCTAGAATAGCATCTCGGAACAGTGTGAAATATTCTGTACTAAACATGAGAAGCCTGATAGATTCAGAGCGCTCCATAGCTCCCATGGAGTTTAAGGAGAGCAAAACATGCTCAGCACACCTAAAAATCAGGTCCAGATGCTGCAATTGAGGTACAATGGAATGAGTGATTCCAGCAGACTTGCTCTTTTCTAGCCTTTTTTGGTTTATTTCAAATGTAAATAACTCATTTAAATGAATATTTTAAGATACTTTAAATCATTTGCTTAATTAAAGAAAACCTCACATTCTGAAGTAGCCAACTTTGAAATGCCCTGTTTTAAAGTGTAACACAGCTATAAAGCTGTTAAAAGGGTACAAAAAGCATCTGAAACAAGGCACAATAACCACACATGTGCCTCCTTATGTATGTAATTAAGGCCTGTCTCCTCACCAGATGCCTGTTTCTATATTGTATTGTGTTATGCTTCCATAAATGATTAAGACATCTCTCCCAAAACAGATGACTGTTCCTGCTCTCTCTGATTCTCTCTCAGGAAGCACTCCAGACTATAGTAGCAGGTGTCCAAAAAAAACCCTGACTTTTATGAAATTTTGACACAAGTTATTGAAATTTGTTTGGGAAAACAATTGTCATATCAGGCCAGATTATAGAACCGGTCAGTTTTCAAAAATTCAAAATTTGGATGACATTTTTTCTCAAAAGTTATCACTAATTTTCAAGTTACTCAAATGAGAACCTAGATAGCGAAGAAACTCTGTTTGAAATGAATGTGCCTATGATACAGGATGAAAGAGACCCCTGATGATATACTAATCTTTTAGGTGTCCCACATAATCACATGATATGTTTCCTTTCCCAGTTAATCCTATTCCATTACCAGTCTGAAGTTACTGAAGGGAGAATATCTGTATAAGCAAAAGCAGTCAATATGTCCTGCTGGACAGGTGGCTGCTGCTGGTGGTATGGATTTCTCACTGTTTCTGCTGTTCTGTGTTGGAGAAGTGGGGATTAATAGCAGGATGATACCTATGTTTGGTTTGAACGAACAACACTTACTTAGTCACATGCCACCGACTCAAGAGGATCGGCATAGAGTGAACTTCACTTGTGTGGAGAGGACCAGCATAAGGTTTATGCACCACTTAGGCTATGTCTACACTAGCACTTTTGTCAGTAAAACTTTGGTTGGTCAGGGGTGTGAAAAAACATAGACACCCCCGTAGGCATAAGTTACACCTACAGAAGTGCCAGTGTGGACAGTGTGATGTCGGCAGGAGACATTCTCCTGCCGACATAGCTACCGCTGTTGTGCCGCTGTAAGGTCTGTAGTGTAGACATAGTCTTAAACTCTACATTGAGTGCTTGGACCAGCTTTTCAGATGAAGTAAACTGACAATGCTACACCAATTTACAATAGCTGAGAATCTGGTCCCCTGAGAGAGACCTAAGTGGTACACTAACCTACTTGTTCTGTCCCTCTGTACTAGCTGAAATTCATCCAGAATCAAGGCCCATATATAGTGTTCAATATCTGCTTCTTTTATGGAAAGCTGCACTTTTGAGCTTTTCCTTTTTTGCTATGAGACATGAGAACCAAAACCTTATAATGGTTTACAGAGAGCTCCTTAGCTATACCATAGTTGATGGAGGCCAAGATAACACAAGTGCACCCACTATTATTATTTTCAGAAAGATCTATAGTTATTCAAATATCCTGTATTTTTCATTTGATCTTTAACAGAAAACAACAATGCTTCTTAAAAATGGTAGATTTGTTAAGAATGTGCTCACCTTACTTTCTCACATATACACCGCAGTGATGCTAATGAGAATTGTACATGTATTCAGGAAGAAGAGACACTTATGGGATGTTTGTCTATAAAATGATGTAGCCCCCGGTTCAGCAAAGCACTGTTGCAT
Source organism: Caretta caretta (assembly GCF_965140235.1). NCBI lineage: Eukaryota > Metazoa > Chordata > Testudines > Cheloniidae > Caretta > Caretta caretta. The sequence continues at coordinate 169,667,875 of NC_134206.1, forward strand.
ATGTTAAAATCTCATGTTTTGTTGAATTGGGGCGTTAATGACAAAAATACACATAGTCTACTATAAAATGTGTACTTTTCAGAGAGACACATATGTCCCTTACCAAAAGACCTAGTCACTCCAAAAGATCAAACACAACATCTATACCATTCTCCAAATTCCTCATAGATATTTTTGGCATAGCGTAATAATATCTCTAGGAATTCTCAGACCTCTACCCTCTTATGTCTGTCAGCAAAGAGCCCATGCACAAAAACCTGGTGGCACATGCAAACTCAAGTGATGAAACAGGGAGTTTGAATTTCTGCCTCTTTCGATCACACTTACGTATGCAGCTGCATTAATTCCGCCCATGGACTGTGCAGCAAAAATTTTACCAAGCTGCTGTAAGGAAAAAAATAGTATCTCTGGCAGATTGAACTGAAGGTGAGAATGAATGAAAACTAACTGCAGGTCTGAATTAGTTCTGCCAAGCTGGATTCAGAGAAGGAGTGTTATTTTTCCAAAACAGGGAAGTCATGCAGCTGGTTAGTAGATAAGGGGAAATGGAGCAAGTTTAAGATTTGTTGCCTTTTTTCAGTACAGAATTCAGCACCTTATTTTCTATGTAAGTAGCTGCATCTGAATGAAGAACATTTGCTTGAGTTCATCTTGATGCAGGCTGCCTTAAAAGAGAATCCTTTAAAAAGAATTGCTGAGAGGAGTTTATGTAAGATCCCACTTGAATTGAAAGCCAGTCCACCTGCTGTCTGGCAGAAAGGCTATGAGCGTAATTAAAAGCAGACATTTCAAAGAACGTTAGTACCCAGTAGGGTCTTGAATTTTGTGCATTTTGAAGGGTTCCACCTCTTCTAGACAGTGTTTTCCATCCTTTCAGTACTCTGGAGAAATTAACTCGTAATATTTGGCTAATATTAATACATTCTATAAAGGAAAGAGCATCTTAAATAGCTTTTGCTGCCAAGAATCTGTTGTTTAAAGCAACTCACCAAGCTTTAAAACATTGTGTGAACCCTCCCTAGTTAAAGTTTTTCTTTCTGGTTTAAATTAGTCCAACAAGTAATCAACCATGGTGGGAGGATGAACATGCTGTGTTTTCGTATTCAGTTGATGGGAGGAGAAGTTGTTTCTAATTTCAAGCTGCTGTGAGGAACTGGGTGTCCTGGAATACGTTCTTTCTAGGGAAAAGTTTTTAAGTATGAGCTCAGTTTGCATGAAAAGATCTGGCTATTCCAAAATTTTTTCTTCAGCAAACATATTTTGCTTTAAATCTTAAATTACAATTACTTCATCTCCAATACAAGTTCATGTTCTTATCTACTTGTACATTATGCTATCTGCACAGAATAGCAGATTATATTTAATTTTGGGGGGCAGGGAAGCGTGCTAAAATTTTCAAAGACTATCTTTTGTTTTAAGTGCAACAAGTAGGGTGCAATTAAGTGCAAATGTAGGGCTTCCTTCCACAAATCCTTACTAGTCCCAGAGAAATCAGTGGACTTATTTGTAAGTAAGGATTTGCAGAATCAAGATCCTATAAAAAAATTCATTGTTGCCCTATACCTTATACAGTCACTTACATCAGTACAAAAGGGATGTAAAATGCTGCTACCCCGCTCTGATATACTTTTATACTCACAAATGACTGCATGAGCTGGAAGGCAATGGTGAATCAGGCCAATTTTCATGAATTTTTATGCACCTAGAACAACTGCAAATAACTGCCTTCCTACTGCACATGTAAGTCAGATATGAAGAAGCATAATTCAAAAGAAAAAGAAAGAAAGAAAATGTGCACACTGATTAGAGCCCAATTTTCTAACTGCTGCTATCCCTATTTACAACATGTTGACAGATCCTTCCTTTCTTTGTTTCAGACTAACAAGTTTTTATACCCAAAGTGAGAGCAGTTAACAGGTGAAAGCCTATTTTAACTGTGCCAAAATGTTAATTACCATGATAGCTGAACAGATTTTCTCCAGCTCCTCTTTTCCCTCCTCAGAGATACTATGTAAGAGCCCATTGTTGCAAACTCACATAAGTAACTCTTACTCATATGGGTTGTTCCATTCAAACCAATAGGACTGCTCCCAGGTTGCTTGACTAACTAATGGTTTATAAATTTTGCCTCTGGAGTCTGAATTTGCATCCCTCTCTCTTTTTTTCAGAGGACCTGATTCGGAAACCTGTGCTCATGCAAACAACACATTTAAATGGAACTACTCACATGAGTAAATGTAACTCAGTGGAAGGGCTGCAGAATAGGGCCAGGAAGTAGTAGTAATTACTTCAAAACCTGATTAGTGCATCAGACATGGTTAAGGGGTGTCTGATCCTGTAAATCCTGCTTATATTCTTTTGGTTTTGTTTTTTAATCCCCTTTATATTAAAGATGTACAACGTTAGAAAGATATCCCAAGAGAATCCCCAAGCAGCTCTAACAAATAATCAATAGGAGTTCTTTGTATGGAGGGCTTTTGTTTCTTTCTCTATATATTGTTCTTTTTCTGTGAGAGTGTGCTAATAAAATTTGCAGATGACATAAAGCTGGGAGGTATTGCCAATACCTCAGAGGACCGGAATATCCTACAAGAAGATCTGGATGACCTTGTAAACTGGAGTAATAGAAATTGGGTGATATTTAATAGTGCAAAGTGCAAGGTCATGCATTTAGGGACTAACAACAAGAATTTTTGCTATAAACTGGGAACTTATCAGTTGGAAGTGACAGCGGAGAAGAAAGAGCTGGGTATATTGGTTGATCACAGGATGACTATGCACCATGAATCTGATGCGGCTGTGAAAAAGGCTAATGCAGTCCTAGGATGTATCAGGTGAGGTATTTCCAGTAGAGATAGGGAAGTGTTAGTATCCTTATAGAAGGCACTGGTGAGACCTCATCTGGAGTATTGTGTGCAATTCTGGTCTCCCATGTTTAAGAAAGATTAATTCAAACTGAAAGAGGTACAGAGAAGGGCTACTAAGATGATCTGAGGAATGGAGAACCTACCTTATAAGAAGAGACTCAAAGAGTTTGGCTTGTTTAGTCTAACCAATAGAAAGCTGAGGGGAGACATGATTACTCTGTATAAATATATCATTGGCATAAATACTAGGGAGGGAGAGGAGTTACTTAATTTAAGCATCGATGTGGACCCCAGAACAAATACATATAAACTGGTCATCAACAAGTTTAGGCTTGAAATTAGGCAAAGGTTTCTAATCATCATTGGGAGTGAAGTCCTGGAACAGCCTTCCAAGGGGAGCAGTGGGGGCAAAAGACCTAACTGGCTTCAAGACTGAGCTAGATAAGTTTATGGAGGGGATGGTATGATGAGATTGCCTACAGTAGCATGTGGCCCATCAGCGACTGCCTGTAGCAAAAATCCCCAATGGCTGGAGATAGGACGCTCGATGGGGAGGGCTCTGAGTTACTACAGAGAGTTTTTTCCCAGGTATCTGCCTAGTAGGTCTTGCCCACGTGTTCAGGGTCTAACTGATGGTCGTATTTGGGGTTGGGAAGGAATTTTCCCCCAGGTCAGATTGGCAGAGACCGTGGGAGTTTTTCACCTTCCTCTGCTGCACGGGGTCACTTGCAGGTTTAAATTAGTGTAAATGGTGGATCCTCTGTAACTTGAAATCTTTAAACCATGATTTGAGGACTTCAGTAACTCAGCCAGAGCTTAGGGGTCTATTACAGGAATGAGTGGGTGAGGTTCTGTGGCCTGCAATGTGCAGGAGGTCAGACTAGCTGATCATGATTGACCCTTCTGACTTTAGTAAGAGTATATGAGTAATAATATACATTACAATTTTAAACCTAATCAGTGTCCCATAAGTGACTTGCCACAAGATGTCAGAACATGTTAGTATTAGAGCTGAGTGGGTTTAATATTTATTTAATTTTCTTTCTTGATATAGGAATTAGATACCATGCTCCTGTCAGATATTTCTAAGTTATCATCTGCAAAAACACTAGAATTTTCAGTTGCCTAAATAGCCCCTGGAATCACGGTTAAAGTTGCCCGTCCCCCAAATTTGAAATGGCAACCCTGTGGGCAAGGCCAGCCCACAACATTTTGGCACCTGAGGCAGGGAGCTCAAATGACGCCCCCATACCCGCTTGCTTGGGCCAAAACTTTGAAAGGTCTCAATTCTGCCTTCTTCCCGTTCTACTCCTCTCATGGTACTGCTCTGCTACCACCCCAATGAAGGAGAACTAACCATTTAAAATGCCTTGTTCAAAAATTTTAAGTAACACTTAACTTTCAAACGCCTGAACAGCAAATGTAACTTTTCTTGTCTGCATAGTAAACACTGGCATTATTATCTGTTTGAATAATCAAAGTGGTGCTTTCCATGCCTTCTTGGTTGCAAAGATTTGAACTGCTTCCTGCTGAAGGTCCATGGTCTGGGCCAGCTCATGCTCTATTGAGATGGTTGTAAGGTCGACCAGCCTCTCCTGTGTCATTGTGGAGCGTAGATGTGTTTTAATTAACTTCATCTTGGAGAAGCTGCGTTCTCCACTGGCAACTGTTACAGGAAGTGTTAGAAGTATGCACAGAACAACAAAAGCATTTGGAAAGAGGGTGGTCGTCTTATTTGTGCACTTATATTCCAGAACAGCCTTTGGAGTTGATCCTGCTGAAATGTATCTTGAAAGGGCTTTCAGTTCATCACCTAAATCACCTGCATCAATATCGCGCATGTCATCATGTGTCAACATTGTCTCTAGTGCCCTGCATTGCTGGTGTAGGTCTTCTTCAGGTATAGTGAGGAATTTTGGAATATCATACAACATCCCAAATATACTGCTGTGTTCCTTGAGCTGCATGAAACATTCTTCAACTGACTGTATTGCACAATCTAGCACCTGGTTAAATAATTCAACTTTGAATTGTTGTTTGGGTCTCTTATGGGATTATCCCGTGCCTCATAATCAAAATGTCTTCTTCTTCAGTGACTTTTGTATTCTTGAATGGGTGGGAAAATAGCTTCAGTGTGAAGTTCCTCTACCAACGTCTGTGCACTCTTCAGAACATTTTGAAAACCCACACCTAACCGGTAAGGCTGTAAGTATGACTTTGCTTTGTCCAGTTGTTCCATTGCTCCAGATATATCAAGGTCAACATCTTGGAGTCTCTTACTTACAACATTTATTTCAAACAGTATGTCATACCACAACACTAAGCCACACAGAAATGTGAAGTTATGTATGTTTCTGGTGATTCCATTTCCCTCTGCCACTGTTCTCCCATGAACAGTTCCTGTCATAGCATTATCCTCCAGAATGATAACATCTATCTTCCCAATATGGTGTGCGATAGGCTTTATCACCTCCACTCAACTTTCCCATCGTGTGGCACTCAGTGGTTTCAGTGTCAGAGAGGATGTTCCCAGATGTTGCTTCAAAATTTGCCATCAATAAATTGATGCAGAGAAAAATACATAGATGCTTTGAATTACATTAAAAAATGCAGCAGCCTCAATAGAAGCTGATGCTGCATCACTGACCACCAAGTTCAATGAATGAGAACTCCATGGGACAAAAAAAGCTCGAGGGTTTAACTCTCAGGTCCGTGTCTGCACTCCTCTGTTCTTTTCTCTCATGTTGGCACCATTATCGTAGCCCTGACCTCTCATGTCAGCTACTGCAATTCCCGTATCTCCCAGCTTTTTAAGAAGCACATTTGTCATACCAGCTCCTGTAGTATCATCAATATCAATAAATTCTAGAAAATGCTCTCTGACAGTCACCATTGCAGGGACATTTTCACTAGGTTCTGTTGTTGTTACAAAATGCACCATTAAAATCATTTGTTCCGTACGGCTGATGTCAGGTGTGCAGTCCAGAATAACAGAGTAATATCTTGCTGACTTCAGATCTGCCACAATCTTCTGCTTGACTTTTGTTGCCAGTAACTGTATGATCTCATTTTGAATTGTTTTTCCAAGGTAGTGGTGTGTCTACATTTCTTGGGTGGTGACTCTTCTTAGATGCTCCTGGAGTACAGCATCAAACTCAGCCATCAGCTCCACAATTTTAAGGAAGTTTCCATTGTTTGGCACATACAGCTGATCTGAAGTGCCACGCAGTGCTAGGTTTTGGGTAGCAAGCATTCTCACAATGGCAAAGAGCCTTTTCAGAACATTTTGCCAATAAAGAGACTCTGATGAAATCTTCTCTTGATGCTGATCATCTATGGTGGCCTGTAACCTTAGTCTCATCTCAAGCTCTTTCCACCTATGGAATGCTCTCTGGTGATTTGCTGCCTTCTCATGGCATGCGAGATTTCTAGCCACATTTTTCCAGTCCTTTGTTCCTGTAAAACCCAGTGTGGCTGGAACATTAGACTGAAGGAGTTTGCAACAAAAACAGTATGCAGCATTCTGTTTTTCTGAGTACATAAGCCTTGGCCTCTCCACTTTGTCATCATTAGAGATTTCATGCCAGTAATGTGTTGGATGGAAACTTCTATTTTCATTGTCTTTGGGTAACATTGTCTTTTTCACTTGCTGTGGCCCATGCTGTACAAGGAAGTCCCTCAGGCTACTGCTCAAGTGGGTCCACAGTCCTGGATCATCTAGACTTAAGGAACTAAACTCAGCAGCAGCTGTTTCTTGCGCCTTTGCCACACTCTTCTCTGATCTACACTTTTCTTCAGGAATGAGCATGGTTACATCCATTTGAGATGGAGATATTGATGCTGCAGTAGCTGCCAGGTCACCTGCACTCTGACTAACTGGAAGATCAGGCATCTCCTCACCATTCACATCTTCACTGGGGCCGAAAGGCTCACCGTGAACATTTGTGTCTATATATCTCAGGAGAGCTCCTTCCTGCTTAGACAGGAAAACTACCTTTGCTTTCTTTCTTTTTCTGAATGCTGCCCCAGAGGGGCGTTTTCTTCTTTCACTTATGACTGCTGTTCTGTGCCAGCTATAGTGGCTCTCAACACTTAGTTGAAGGGGACAAATAAGCAGGCTGGTAGCAGGGCCTGAGTGAGGGAAGATATCAGCATCGTAAGGGCCTAACTGGCTCCTACTAGTTCAGTTGACTGCCTGTTCTCCTCAAGTGGGTTCAGAGAAGCAGCAGAAAACAGGAAGCTTCCTGAGAAACTGGTGTTAATCATTCCAGGTTCCTGCGGGTGCTAGAGAGGTATATAAGAGGCTCCTCCTCCTTTCTCTCTCTGCAGCTCCTGCTGCTTTCTGTTATTCCCTCTCACCTTTTCTTCTGCCTGCCTGTTATGTCTCTTGTGCCCTCTTTCCTCCAGCACAGCACTCCACCATCTCTGTGCATCTAGAGCAGAGAGAATACATATGCACCAGCAGCAGACACAATTTTCTACACTCTGGGTCCTAGTGGCGCTCCCCCACAGTCTGGCGCCTGAGGAGGCCACCTCAGTTCACGTCATGGTAAGGCCAGCCCTGCAGGCATGGAATTCCCGCCCCCAAGCGTGCCTCCATTAGCTTGGCTGGAGCCCCCACCCCCGCCCCAATATAGAAATCAAACTACCTTTATGCCTCCACTTCTTCTTTCCCACTCAATCCCAGGTTCAGCCAACTGAAGGCCAGACTTAAACTGATGGCTAGGAGACTGCATTATTGAGCTCCAATACATTTTTTAAAAACCCACCCATTAGTACAAGGTCAAATGTAGTAAATCACCTTTCACCATAAATAAAGACTATATTTTGGAGTGAAAATTCTTCCCTTTTAATGGTATATGACAGAGTAAATTACCTAATTTAGCTGGATAAAAGCAGTTTTAACTGAAACCCTGCTTCAGCAGTCAGTAAATATTTGTACAGCTAATATCAGTAAGAGAAAAATTACTCAGAGCAAATTTGCTTTGGTTTAGAGAAACATCACAGTAAAAATAAAATTGTGTGATGTAAAATGAACGCCTAGTGAGATCTTACATTCTCAGTTACTGTTATTAGGCAGGTCTGTATATTTGGTTCCATAGTTCTAGTCCAAGATATTTGACCTGGAATCTTGTTTTAATGTGACAGTCATAATTGTAATAGGCTCAAGAAACACATGCTGTAGAAATGTAGCTGCGTATACTGAAGCAGTATTTTAAATTGATAGTATACAAAAAAGTTCCATTGCTTCAAGGCCTGAGGCAAAAGTGAGGTGATTACAGTTGCGGTGTGAAAGAGTAGAAGATGTCAGCTGGGATTTTCCGAAGCACCTAAGTCATTTAGATGCACAAGTCCCCATTCTGTCTGATTTTCAGAAGTGCCCAAATCCCACTGAAATTCTTCTTAGATATTGAACATTGGAATGTGCTTCCAAGTCACCTTAGATGCTCTTTGAAAATCCTACACTCACCTCTCATTGACTTGCAGTGAGCACCTGACTTCTTTGAAAAATCTCGTCTGTATACCTGAGTTTGGATCACTAGAGGAATTATTGCCATAATTTTCATAAGTGGGCTGTGGCTCACTTCAGCTGTGGTTCATGGCATGTTTGCCATCCACTTCAATAAAAGACTGGCCACAGGGCAGCTAACTTGGGTTCGCGGAACTCGGGCAAGGGGCTAAAAATGGCAGTGCAGATATTTTGGCTTAAGAGCTGCCATTTTTAGCCCTGCAGCCTGAGCCCCATGAGCCCAAGTCAATTGACGGAGGCTTTGAGACTCAGTGTAAACGTTTTTTTATTACAATGTAGATGTACTCTTAGTTTCTCTGGGCTTAGTACCCCATCTGTAATATGGGGATAATAGTACTGCCATATCTCACAGGAGTGTGGCGAGGATAAAAATACTATACAATGAGGGGTGGTCAGATACTAAGGTAACAGGGACAGGTATAAATAACTTAAAAGACAGATAGATGCTGCTGTGGCCCCTTACCTTGTGTACATTCCTTTTCTGCAGCTTTGCAACTGTGCTTAGCCTGAGCAGGCAGAATATGAATGATTAAAGGTTTGCCTTACTCAAGCAAGTACCTTTGCATTTCTGACCCTGTATGTATCTCCTGAGCCTGTGCATCTTCTTGCTGTTTGGAGACCACGGCAGAAGGAAACTGTGGCATTTGGCAACTAGCAGTGGCTAGGCCTCATGGGAAAAGTGACTCCTGAAAATCCCATTTGCCAAGGATGTCACTAGGGCCACAATGCCCAGACCAGGGGCCTGATTTTCAAAACTAATGCAGCACCCACCTTCAGTTTGGAGAATTCCTCAGAATGCTCCAAACGGAGAGATACAGTTCCTTATACCATGCCCAACTAGCCTAATTTTTGTTCAGAATCCAAGTAATAGAACACGGCCTATTCCCAGTTTAGAATACAATTTAAAATGACATTTAAAAAAAATTCAAGAACTTACATTGTCGTTATGCTGTGCAACAAAAGGTCCCAATTTCCCAAACAAAGTTGTGGTCATTGCCCCTCAAAAGTCTTCTCCATTTTGTAAGGCCATTTTATACTACCATCATAAGAACTTAAGAGCTGCCATCTGGGTCAGACCATCGTCCATCTTGCCAAGTATCCTGTATCTGACAGTGGCCCATACCAGAGCTTCAGGTGGATTGTACAGAACAAGGCAATTGTGGAGTGATTCTCCCTGTCTTCCACTACTGGCTTCTGGTAGTCAGAGCTTTAGGGTTGTCCTGAGCATTGGGTTGTACATGCCTGATAATCTTGGCTAATAGCACTGATGGGCTTAACCTCTATTAATTTATCCCATTCTTTTTTGAAACCAGTCATACTTTTGTCATTCTGTTGCAATGAGTTCCACAGGTGAGTTGTGTGAAAAAGTACTTTCTCTTGTTTGTATTAAACCTGTTCATTCAAAGCCCTAATCTTTTTAGTCTCTCCTCATGTGGAAGCCATTCCATACTCCTAATCATTTTTGTTGCTTTTCTCTGAACCTTTTCCAGTTCCATTATATCTTTTTTGAGATGGGGCAACCAGAACTACACCCAGTATTCAACGTGTGAGCAGTACTATGAATTTTTATAGTGGCATTATGATATTGTCTGTCTTATTATCTATCCCTTTCCTAATAGTTCCTAACGTGCTGTTAGCCTTTTTGATCACTGCTGCACACTGAGAGGAAGTTATCTGTGGTGACTCCAAGATCTCTCTCTTTGGTGATAATAGTTAATTTAGAACCCATCATTTTATATGTATAGTTGGGATTACGTTTTCCAATGTGCATTACTTTCCATTTATCAATGTTGAATTTCATCTGCCATTTTATTGTCCAGTCACCCTGTTTTGTGAGATCCCCCTGTAACCTTTGGACTTAACTATCTTGAATAATTTTGTATTGTCCACAAACTTTGCCACTTCACTGTTCACCCCCTTTTTCCAGATCATTAATGAATATGGTCCCAATATGGATCCTGTTGGCTATTCTGATCACAACTAAGTTCCTTTCTCACTTGTCCATTCACTCGCTAATAAAAAGAACATTCCATCTTATCTCTGCTTCCTTTGAAGCAATAAGCCTGGGCAGGGCTTCCAGAATGACTGCTGGCCAAAAAGACGGAAGCTAGGGGCAAATGGCAGCCAAAACCACCCTCCTTGAGAGACACTGACGGTGTGCAAACAACCTGCTGGTGATCAGAAATAGAAGGGCAACCCACATAAACAGGGTAGTGGTAGGCCACACTATTTCATTCTCCTGAACAGGGAAACACTAAATGCCTGTGATGAAGCATCTGAGCAGGAGAAACCGGATTCCAAAGACAGCACCTGTTGTTGACATGTTATTAAAACAACTGCAGATTTGATGTAGGAGATTTGGAAAGGACAGAGTGTAACAAATATGCTGAAAGGTCACAAAGCTTGCCCAGTGCTTTTCAGTGTTGTTTTCTTCGTGGAGAGAGTCAGAGGCTAAGGTGGAGGGGGAAAATGTAGGTTGAACATACTGCCAGATAATGTTAATCACCTGTGTCAGTAAAACGCCACGTCTCCCCTGCTCAAATTGTAGCATTATAATTCTATGTCCTTCTCACGTCTGCCTCTCTCCAGAGGGACAGGTTTCTTTCATTTTCAATATTTTGATCATTTTCACAGGCAGTTTTCAAAAGCATGGAGAGTATCAGCTTAACATGAAAGACCTGTATTAAACTTCCAGACATCTTGGTGACTTGATCTCTTGGAAAAAGAAGTGAGGTTTTTGTTTTAACTGCAAGAAGAGATTTTTATTTCATATTCAGTTCAGCCAACATTGCACAGAAAGTACTCAGGAGAGGGAGGGGAAAAGCCTATGAAATAAATTGGGAAATATGACTTTAAATTTCAGTAAAACCTTGGTTAAATTCCAAATAAATAAGTACATAACACACAACAAGAAACCTTTTACAATACTTTGTGGCTTTCTAAGTCTAGAACAAAATGTAGGCAATCTTATCTCCAAGTCAGTTTAGGTCCTCTAATCCAGAATGCATCCATGTTTGATTTTGTTTGGAGAAGTAAGAGGGGTTTATGGGAATATTTCCTTATTTTAAATTGATCTACTGAGACCCAAATTTTGTGTGGATTTCAAACAAAAATCAGGTTCAGCCAGACACAGATATTCCATGCTTTGTTTATCCATCTGTTTCTAGGCTTTGAGAAGTAAATGGGCAATGTGGCAGAACTACCTTCATATCAATGGTCGTGAGCATATGGAATAAGTAAGTTACTGTGGTTGGGAGCTGAAGTGAGGAGTGTTCAAATCAAGAAATACCTAAACTTGTTTCTCTGGTAGGAGAGTACTGAGGAATGAAAAAGCTAAAGTGTGGTTCAGCTAAATGAAACAAAGTGGCTGATACTGTCACGTGCACCAGATGGCTGCGTCCTAGAAAGCCCTTATGTCCAAACGTTTCAAGAGGAAACCAGTTCCGGTGAGGACCTGAGTCCTTTATTCTAGTCCCGGATATGACAATGCCATGCTGTGTGACCTTAGGCAAATTACTTGACTGCTGTGGGCCTCATGTACTCCTCTGTAAAATTAGGGTAGTAATAAAGGGGTCCTGTGGGGCTTAATTCAGAGATAGATTCTGGCCAGGCCTATGGAGGCATGCAGCTAGGGAGAGAGAGTAGTAAGAAGACTTCCCTACACTTCGTGGCCTGTGGGAGAACCAGACAGGATTGAATTCCCTGTGCTCAGGAGAGTGAATGGCTGCTGCTGTGATGCTCCCATGAGGAAACCAATGCCCCAAAGGGGGCAGGGTGTAGGCAAAGCCATGGTTTTGTAGTGTTCAGTGTTTACCCTGAGCCAAGGAGTCTCGACAGAACTCTATTTCATGCAGTATCTGAGTTCTAACTGATCAGCATTGCATAACATGAACTACTGCAGAACATAACAACTAGATCCAACTACCTCTTGCCAGAGCCTTTTAAATGTACAGCTCCCCACAGCTCTGCTGTGCTAACCAAATCGGCCAGGAGAGATTATGCTGCATGCATTAACTGAAAATAGAAATTTTGTACTGTCCCATGCACCAAAGAACTCCAAGAGGTCTCTTTCCTCTCTGAGGCAAAATGCCACCGAAGCTGCCATGGGGCTAGTGTAACTCTGCACCACCCTCGGTGCACAGGTGTGCATCACCTCATCCTCTGGCTATGAAGGGCTTTGTGCAGTGGATCAGTCGTCCTGTCAGTTCCAGAATCTTAGAGAGACAAGATGGATGAGGTAATATCTTTTTTTTGGACCAACTTCTGTTGAGGAGAGAGACAAGCTCAAAAGCGTGTGTCTCTCTCACCAACAGAAGTCGGTCCGATAAAGGATATTACCTCACCCACCTTATCTCTGTGAAGAGCTCTGATGTTCTTAGATAGGTAGAAAAAGTACAAAGGATGCTCGGAAATGTTCCTTTGGTTGTAACTGTTGTGGCGGTGTGGGTGGGGCAGGTGTATTCATCCCAGTTTTAAAGCAGCATTTTGCAAACTATGGTGCAGATGTAGGTGGCTCTGGAAATCTCATTACAAAACCCCCATTCTGGAATTCCCCTAGTCAGTGGTATGGATCTGAAGAATTCTGCTCACACAGCGCAAAAGGATTGCATTTCTTTCTCAAAACTCATGTTGCTGGTAAATGTTTAGAATGCTAACAACTATATACACGCTGTGGCTGAAGGCTCTCCTCTGGTTTCTCTGTAACCCAGCAAACCCAGAGGCTGGAGAATGAAAGAGATTTGCTTTCAGACATGTGAACTAAATGAAAATCTCATCACCAGCAAATATGCAAGCTCCAACTTTACGTAGTGTTTACAGCCCTGTAACAGGGCCCATGACCCACCCCTCTTCCTGAGGCCCGCTTGCTGCCCCCAATAAGGTTCAAAGAGGCTTCAGGGTTGTGCAACACCTGTGTCTTTATTCACTAAAGGTTATCCCACCACTAGTGTCTATCTATATGTAAGCAGAGTCCGGATGAGCTCCATCCTGACATCTGCTGGTGAAGTGTGGCAAGTTGTGGAAAAGAACTTCAGGGGCCGATCTCATTTGCATGGGCACACCCACCCCGCCTAGAATGAGGCCATAGCTGCCCAAATGGTCACTTTGGCTGCTGTGGGATCCCCAGTGTCTCTGTTATTGGGGCAGGAAAAATAAATTGTTATTATCCTGATTATGGGAACTGTGCTTGGAACTGTACTTGGCCTTTTGTTATGATGGAGGGACTCACCATCAACTAAGTAGCACTCGCTAGGCATGGGTCATGGGTTCCAAAACTCTGTGAATTGAGTGAGATTGGGGACAAGTATTAATGCTTGATGGTATGGGCCCCTTGGTGAGGGCCTTATATGCTAATTGCACTTCCTCCTCTCTCCACTGTAGAATATCAGAGCTAATTTTGATTCCATTAGGAGTCTAGTTACAGGCTGCTGAGCTCGCTTTGGGCTAATGGTGCATGAGTACTGAGGCTCCCCTACTACAAGCTGAATTCACCAAAGAGCTGAACTGACTAAGAGCTGAAATCACTGAGCATTGTGTTAAGTAGTGGGGGAGCCTGAAGATATATTGTGGAGCAGGATAGCAGGAGCTGCTTGTGGGACGTGGAGCAGAGCAGTTCGTGAACCGGCTGGTGGAGCAGTTTGTGGAACAATGGGAGCTGCTTGTGGGATGTGGACTGGTGGAGCGGAGCGGAGCCCTATGGAGCTGTGGGGCAGTCAGCTTCAGATCACGTAAGGTGCCCCTTACCTCTCTTCTTCCCCCCTCCCCCGATCTCCACCCAGGTTGGGAGGTAAAGCTCTGCAGATAAACTTTCAAACTCTGGGGCTGCCCTGACCAGGGACAGAGACTTTTGGGTCATTGGACTTTTGGAACTTTGGGTGATTTCAGGTTGCTGGACTCAAGAACCAAAGGGAAAGGACACGACCCAATTTGCTTGGGGTGGGTTTTTGCTCATGGGTTGTGTTATGAATCCTGTTGGTGGTGTTTCCCCAACATAATGCCACATTGTTTCTCTCTGTTATTAAAAGGCTTTTTGCCACACTCAGACTCTATGCTTGCAAGAGAGGAAGTATTGCCTCTTGGAGGCGCCCAGCAGGGGTGGTATGTATTTGTCCCAGGTCACTGGGTTGGGGCTCGAGCCGGTTTTGCATTGTGTTATTGGAATGGATCCCCTAGATATTGAACCCGGCCCTTGTTGCTGCCAACTCTGATGGGCAGAAGGGTTACATATATACAACTTTACAGGATTAATCTCCTCCTTTACAGGCAGAGCCTTCAGGTAGGAGGCCTCCAGTTCACTGACTGATTTCTCCCTGGCTGCCTCCCAGCCTTTTGGCTCCCTCCCAGCCTTTATAGCCCTTGGCTTGTCAGGCCAGCAGGTGTTGCCAATCCTCAGGCCAGCATCAGGCCTTTTCCATCAGCCCCAATCTGTTTCCCCTGATTGGAACTGACTGGGCTGGGCTAATTAGGGGCTTTTGCACCAGCACCCTGCTACAAGCCCCAACAGTGTCTGTTTGCTTTGGAGTTTGGGTGGGGGTGACACTGGGAAGAAGGGTCCTACCACTTAGAGCCTGAGAGCGTGTGGCCACCACCAGAGCAAGTGTCCAACCCACAGCATCCCTACAGCACAGCCAGGGCCTGAGAAGAAGGCCTGGGACTTACAAGGAACAGACTGTGAACTGCCCTGACATTCCAGAGACACTGTTTGTGATGTTCCCTGCCACAGAGCGGGGTGATGTGTTTCCTTTAACCTTTCCCATTTTTCCTTATTCTTTTTAAAATTAATTGTTGATTAAATAACTTGCATTTGCTTTAACTTGTATGTAATGGTCAGTGGGTCAAAGAAGTGCCCAGTGCAGAGAGAGTACCCCGGAGTGGGGACACCCTAGCCCCTGTCCTAGGTGACCACAGCAGGGTGGGGGGTTGAGCCCCCCAGGAATCCTGCGCTCAGCCTTGTTGGGGTTACGAGGACTCTGCCAGACAGAAGAGTGGAAGGGCAGGCCACTGGGTAAAGGAAGTGGGAGCAAGGACTCAGATCCTTTCGCTAGCCCACTTCACCGGAGTACTGCAGAAGCCAGGAAAGTTCCCCACGATAGAGGGACTATTCTCCCACTTACACAGAGAAATATATAAAGGAATCAAATCCAAGGTTTGTGGAGCAGAAAGATCTTAACTGAGGTATTTTAATACTTTGGCTCATACACGTTCAAGATGAGTCCTTTATTCTGTTCCTGGATGTGTGACCTTGGGCAAATTACTTGAGTGCTCTAGGCCTCATTTTACTCTTCTGTAAAACCAGGGTAGTAACAAAGGGTATGTCTACACTGGAATAAAAGATCCATGGCATGGCCATGGCTGGCCCAGATCAGCTGACTCAGGCTCGTGGACAGTGGTGCTGGAACAATTTGTGTAGTGGGGGTGCTGTGAGCCATTGAATCAAACTGTAAACCTTGTATATAATGGAAACCACTTCAAGCCAGGGGGCACTGCCGACGCCATCACCTTTACTTCCAGCACCTATGCTCGCGGGGGTCGGGTTATGGGGCTAACAATTGCAGTGTAGACATCCAGGCTCAGCTGGAGCCCAGGTTCTGGGACCCTCCTGCTTCAGGCTCCACTCCAAGCCCAAAGGTTCGCACAGCAATTTTACAGCCCTGTGAGCCCAAGTCAGCTGACCTGGGCCAACTGTGAATGTTTAACAGTGGTGTAGACATACCCAAAGGGGTCCTGTGAGACTTAATTGGGAGCTAGATTAAACACTGTGCAGATAGAGGGAAAACAAGGGGGATGATTCTCTGTGACCTTGCACTTTGTTTAGTCATTTACCCCTGTGCAAAGTGGGTGCAAAACCCTACCAAATCAGCACGCTCCAGTCATTTAAAGGTGATAGTGTTTTATACCCACTTTGCACCAATGCAAATAACTGCATAAGGTGAAAGAGAGTGGAGAATCAGGCCCACAATCCTGATCTCAAGAATAAAGCTGGGCGAAATTTTTCAGACAAAACTTGGTTTGCCTAAAAATGCAGATTTGGTTTAACCAAAAAAATGTTTTGAATTAATGTCAAATTTACTGAATTGGTACAGTCAAAAAAAGATTTAAAAAATTCCAAGATATTCTAAACATTACATTTTGACATTTTCAAAATGATTTTTTTAAATTCAAAATGACTTCATTTTGAAATTTACTTCACTTTTATTAAAATAAAATTTTAAAACGGTGAGAAAAAACAAAAATCCCTCAAATGAAATGAAACATTTCATTTCAAGTTGAACATAATGTTTGTTTTGAGCTGAAACAAAAAACCATTTTTAGGTTGCCAAAAATTAAAAAAAAAACCATTGGGGTTCACCCAAAATAATTTTTTTGGAGGGGTACAGCCAGTGAACTGAAAAATCTGTTGTTTGCACAGCTCTTCTAAGTTGCTCCCAGTCTAAGCCAGAAACAGCGAATATGGTTCGGACAAATGCAATACACATACTGAGGCTTTATCTCAAGGATGTGCAGATATGTTTTTGTTTTGTTTGTTTTCACAAGGAGTGAAAGGGAATTCCAAGCATAACGGGAAGAAGACAAACAGAAGTGAAAGGTGACCTTGGATTTATAACAGGGGAATATTGAGTAGGTATAAGAAGATTATCTTACTTCTGTATTTGGAGTTCGTGCAGCTGCTACTGGAATATTGAGTCCAATTTAGGTTTCCACAACTCAAGCTGAATGTTGCAAAATTGCAAAGGGTTCAGAGACGAGCCGCGAGAATAATTAAAGAATTGGAAAACATGCCTTATAGTGAAAGACTCAATGAGCTCAATCTATTTACTTTATCAAAGAGAAGGTTAAGAGGTGTCTTGTGGAATGCTACCAAATCAGAATGACAGCATTCTACAGTCATACTACTGTGACTTTTCATGGGCATAAATAACCGAATAAGGTACAGGGCAGCCGTGAGTTGGGCCCACAGTTTGCTGATTTTAAGCTGCGGTGTCCATGGCAAATACAACACCACCACTTAGCACAAGTTATGTAACTGCAGCTGGAGCCACGCAGTTAACCAGGTGCCCAAACTGGTCAATTTTCCAAGATTTGTTTAAAAATATTAATGCCATATGGTTCCTTGTTTTGAAGATGTGAACTCTTGCTCTGCACAAAGGAGAATAGACCCTTTACAAATGGGATGGATGAGATTTTATGAGCCATGAGGATCATGATTCTCACTGACACAGCTCAGTATACATATTTTTCAGTTCACGCTGGAGAACACAGAAACTGGCAAATGCTATTGCTTCTTTTTTGTAGTGGTGGTTGTGATCTGAACCTTGAAATGTAACTAGCAAAATGTCCCTCTAAAACAATCTGAAGACACAGAAGATACTACAGAGAAATCAAGTGGGAGCAGAGGGCTGGGGAAATGTCTCAGAACTAGAGAGAGGGTCCAGTGAGAGAGAATTTAAGAAGTATCTTTTAAAATGTGTGCTGGTTAAAAAGTTTAGGACTCCAGGAAAGCAGAAGTATGGGCTGTTTCAGAGAGTTTTCTTGCCTTATTTTGTATTCTCCCTATGTCTTTACTTTCACACTAATTTCGAAAGACAGGGTGTCCTTTACATTACAATGCATGTGCCCATGCGGTAATGTAAATCTGATGAATCTGACTTAGAGCTAGTGACTGAGATGCAGGATCACATCTAAAACTGACAAACTCCAAGGTTAAAGAAAGAGACGAGAAATGGGAGATCATGCTCCCATTGAAGTTCATAAGATTTGTGCCAGAGACTTCACTGAGATGAGAATTAAATAACTTGGGAACTGATCTTCAGAGGCACTGAGCACCCACTACTCTTGGATTTCCATGGGAGCTGTAGGTGTTCAACACTTCTCTAAATCAAGCTGATGGTTTGCACAAACTATACACCTACTTGGCAATCAGTTTTTTAATTCTTCATAAATTAATGGGTACTTGTTGAAAGCTATTGAGCATCACATTTCACAGCATACATTGGTCTCCGGCTGGGGTTGCAGAGAAATTATTTCCTTTAGTACAGTATAGTATGATGTAACTTTTCAGGTGCACTCTGGGGGTGCGGGCGGCTTTACCCTTTCCTCTAAACCAGTGGTTCTCAAACTAGGGGCGCCACTTGTTCAGGGAAAGTCCCTGGCGGTCCAGGCTGGTTTGTTTACCTGCCGCATCTGCAGGTTCGGCCAATCGCGGCTCCCGGTTTGCTACTCCAGGCCAATGGGGGCTGCGGGAAGTGGCAAGGGCCGAGGGATGTGCTGGCCGCCCTTCCCACAGCCCCCATTGGCCTGGAGAGGTGAACCGCAGCCAGTGGGAGCCACGATCGGCCGAACCTGCCGACGCGGCAGGTAAACAAACCAGCCCGGCCCTCCAGGGGCTTTCCCTGAACAAGCGGCAGCCCCTAGTTTGAGAACCACTGCTCTAAACCATCTTAAAGAATGGAGGAAATGGCCTGGAAGAAATACATGAATACACGAGAAAAGAAAAGGAGTACTTGTGGCACCTTCCTCAAATAAATATGTTAGTCTCTAAGGTGCCACAAGTCCTCCTTTTCTTTTTGCGGATACAGACTAACACTAACTGAAACCTGTCATGAATACACGAGGAGTTCCACTGTTCCAGTCACTGAAATGGAAACCCAGACTGAAATATTGTGCACACTGTTGTACCTGACCCTCAGAAAAATGAGACAGAGCCTCAAGTTGTTACCAGGCTGGTTGTTCCTATAGAGGTTGCATCCAAAGTGGTATAACAAGATGTGCTGCACATTGTGTAGTTTTGCCCTACACTGCAACCACCTGGATTAAACTTTCTTGGTGTACTGAAACAATAAATAATAAACATAATTAATCAATAAAAAGACAGACTTCTCTTATACCATCTCTATTTCAGAGAGATATTAAGTACAAAGAGAGTTTTGCTCTCAGTGGAAAATAGCCAACTGACTCCAGTTTACTGTATAATCATTAGGAACTGGAAAATCTCAAACTGCTTGTCTGTAGTAGCTTGGATAACACCAGTTGGGTTCATTCCAGAAATGAATATTGCAGCTGTGATGAGACATGCTTTGTCTCTCCTTTTAGGGTGAATTTTATCCCTGTGCACGGGCCAGATTAAACCATATACAACTCTTGAGTTCCATTTAAGCCATCAAAATAAGCATTAAGCAAGATTTGAATGGTGCATATACCTTCTGGTCGTTTGCATAAGGATGAATGTTATCATTAAGGTCTATGATTTTCACTGTTAATGACAACGAAATATACACAGAGAAAGACTTTGTTTCTTTTTATTATTTGAATAGTTTACAAAAGTGTCCAAGATTTTGCAACTGAAAAGGAATATTCATACTTCAGCATTCAGCTGGCACTCCACCCTTGTTGTCTCTAGATATTTGTCTTCTGCTCATCTGCAATTGTCTGCTCACTTTGGGTTGTAAGGTAGAACCAAACAAAAAACCCTTGCACCAAATTCTGGACCAACATGGAAATAGCGCCAAAACGAGAGCACATTAGCGGCAGAAGCAACATCACAGAGCATCAGTGTTCTGACTAGCAGTGTTCCCTTCATCCCCCACCAAGCCCAGTGCATATTATAGATTCTCCTACTGGGAGAAAGAATAAGCTACATGAATACTTGTGTCAAACCTCAGCCCACTCAGAATGCTCTTCTCTGAATGCTGTCTCAGAGGACCTGCCAAGTTCTCTCTCTGCTAGTTTTTGGGGAACCAGAATTCAGATGGAAAATTTGTGCATATGGCAACCAGAACTCCGTCGCTTAATGGTGCTTTGTGTGCATTATTGCCAGGTAAGACCTAGCAATAGCATTTTTGTTTTAAATTTCTCTGTCATGACTCCTTCAGTTTTATCTTTGAAGTATAGAGAAGCATATTTTCTTGTTTATGTCTCTGATAACATAGAAAAAGACTTCAGCCTCCAGTAGTGGAATGTCATTTATGGTGTCAAACCCTCAACTGGTGTAAATCCACACCAGCTGAGAATCTGCCCCATAGTTTGAAAAATCCTTTGACGTTTATTTTATAATAAAGCACCAGTCTTGTCGCTTTAGTGTATGTTCAAGAATATACCCAAAATTGGTGAAAGACAGTGTGCGGTGTAGATTTTTTTTTATTGGATTAATTGGAGCTAAATCAATTTTTAACTCCCTCTGTTAAGACGTATCACTGACTGAAAGGGTAAGCTTGCAAATGAGGGGGGAAAGGAGTTGAATGTTCAAATCTTTGGAAAACCATTTAAAGAAATAATAGTAAAAAGACGGAAGTTTTTTAAATACATTCAGATTTATTTAAGTTCTGCTTTTTGTGCCACAGATGTTCTGTTAACTAGAAGAGAGATGTTCAAAAACCACATCTTGGCTGTTAAACTCTGGAGCTGAGATTAATTAAATGTCTGCTGCTCCGCACACAAAATAGCCTCTAGAGTTTTTCAGTCCTTCCAGTCTGCTGAAGAAACAGCTGTAGAATACATCATGTGTATATCTTGTAGTCTTAAAATGTATCCTTATAACTAATGTCATTTTTTATAAGGAAAATTTAACATTTTACCCTTCCTCTCATTAACTTGCTGTTGTTCAGAGAAAAAGGATAAGCGTCCAGCAGCAGCATCTGATACTTCCTGCAGACTGCTGCCTCCACCCAACATATGTTTAAAACAAAATTCGTATTAGGTTCAATAGTCATGATTTTTTGTTTTATTTTATGGCTTGTGAGTTCAGCAGTTGCATCAGAGGCAGGAAGGTGAGAGAACCTGGTCTGTCCCAAGGTGCGCTAGCTTAATAGAGAGGAAGTACCATTTGTCATTTGTGTCTTCTTTTACTTGTCCCCTTTTGTACAGTTCTGAGTGGACAGGGCAGAGAATGGTCCTTCGGACACTGATCAAAATATTGCACTATCGACAGAGAGACATTTGAACCTTTGATGCAGTGTGTGAGATGTCAGGTCAATTGGATTGTGTTATGGAAGTAAATGCCGTACTATACGATGTAGTGCTATCCCGCATGATTAATTTTATAGTCAGTCACACTAACAACTTTTTTTTCCCTCCCCCAAAAGTGGATACCCTGAACAACCTGATTTTCAGCCGGGCCTCAACTCAGCTTCCTAATTTTAATGTTATTTTGGGCTGGCAAATTCATAGCATCCTTCTGTCACTGTAATACAACAATAAAACCATATACATTTTGCTCAATCCAGTATGAGCCCCATATCCCCCAAGGCCAGTTCCCTTCGCCCTTAGGGGTTAAATGAAACTGATGTCAAATATAGAATTTTCAGCCTGCTGAAACTGAGACACATGCGATGTTACTTACACACATCACTTACAAAAACATAAGGCCTCAGCCAAAGGTGTCGTCTTTGCTTCCCACACGGCTGTAGTTGAGGAAGATGTCATTGACCATAAAGAAGAAAGTAAAACATTCCCCCTTAAAGCTATAGCGTTCCACACCAAGAAGACTTAACTTTTCTTACTAAGGCACAGCTGTCTGTAAATTTTTGGTCTTGTAATTGAATAAGTTTATCTTGAAATACTAAATTCAGTTACAATAAAAGCAAGTGGTTAACTATCACTTTTCAATCCCATGAAAGAAGCAACGGGACAATTGTGGTGTTCATGAAATAATATGAATCAGTGCCAGTGTACAGCTCTTCACTGTGATGATACTTAATCCGCTTTAATATTTCAATCTTAATGCTTTATAAGGCAAATATAGTCTCTTAATTTAAAATAATATTAAAAATAAATCAGGGCCTACAAAAAATGGTGAACTGGCAGCCTTGGAAACTGAAGTCCTTCCTCTATTTAAAAAAAAAAAAAAAAAGGAGTACAGAGACAGATGGAATGCAAGCTTCTCTAAGTTACCTCCACCCAGGTGCAGGGTGGATGAGATGAAAATGTTAGTTCAGTCTCCAGATGTATTCAATCTTTGGTTGTCTGCTGAGACTGCCAGTATGAGTGCAGCGCAGTGCCAATTGTGGTGATGGCTTACTTATTTACTAGAGACTGGCGCACGCCCACAATCCTATTTCAGTATCATATGGTAACAACTAGCAGCGGTTACTGGGAACAATTTTTAATCACTATCAAGCATGGCTAAATATAAACTAGTGGTAGAATTTTCAAAAGCCCCTAATTGTCTTAGAAGCATAGTCCCAAGGAGAGTCAATGGGACTTGTGCTCCTATGTCACTTAGGTGCTTTTGAAAACCCCAGCCTGGCAACCTGTAGGTGAAAGGATGTGTATTCTACTACAAACCCCAACTCACCTTCTCCTTATTAAAATACAAAACAAACAAAAACACATCTCTTAGAACTGCTTGAAAAATGATTTTGTAACATATTTCCTTTAATAATGAGCACTTTCCATGGAAATTGCTTAATTGGTTTTGAATGTATTTTCAAAAGAAATGTTTAAAACAAATGGACTAAAAATTAAGGTCTGTATGCTTGGATTGTTAAAATTACTGACCAAATCAATATGCTGCAGTGATGGATTTTTATTGCAAAGGCTACAAAGAATTACCTGAAGATTATTAAGAAGAAATAAAGGATTAGAATTAGGCTCTATGTAGGTATCGTGGGTAGAAAGGATGTTGTAATTGATAGGGTACAAGCCTTGTACTCCTAAAAGCTTAGAGAGAGATGGCAACATTTTCAAAGTGCTGCCTATATGTTGTGTGTCTGATTACGTTATTTTTGAATTTTCTTAAAAGACCATTGTAGAAACATCTGGGTTTAGGTTGACAGTCTTTGCACTAAAAACAGTCGGTTTTACATTTTTTACACAAATTAATAATTAAATAATCCCCACCCAGTGAATTAGGGGGTCTCAGCTAATCTTAGCATAAACATTTTTTTATTCCCAAGGAAGAATTAATGAAGAAGGGTAATTAAAATGGTGAAGGCCAGATTGCTCTGAGTAGGAAGTCTTTACACTGAGGCTTGACTACAACCAAGGGATTCCAGCAAACAGCGTTGGGGAGAGATTTCCATTTATGGAAATCTGTCTGCACTTTTCCCCTTCCTAAAGGACTTGTCTGGTTTTTGTTCTTAATTATTGTTAAATCCAAAATAATAAAAAAGAGCTAAAATATGGAATAATTACTCCAAATGATCAAAATAAATTGTTTAAAATTAATCTAGAATGGCAGTGTTTGCACTGGTGTAACTAGCTACAGAAGGTGCTAGGCAGTGGAAAATCAGGCCTGCTGTGTTTCACCACAATCAAAGAGGCAGAACTGAATTACTATTTAAACATGTCGCTGTCTAAGAAAGAAGATAATAGACATGTCCCTGTCTAAGAAAGAAGGTGCCATAAGAGCGTGAAAACTTTCTGTATTTATTGACCAATCCACAAATGGATTTTAATATATGAAACTTCTTATCACAACCAAAGTAAAGGACTTATTATCAAGCGCATATTAAACTAATGTCATAGCAATTGCTCCAAAGGAAAAAACAAAGAGAAACCAACTCATGACATTAAAAAAAAAAAAGTCATAGGCCATCACCACAGTAATCTCTTCAAAGAAGAAATGAATGAGCCTGATCCTGAGAACATTGAAACATGTGAGTAACATAGTGAGTTGAGTTAATAGCATGTGAGTAGTTCCATTGGACTCATTGTACACCTTATTACTACTGAACCAGTAGTTGATACTTAGTTTTTCAATGCAATATCTTTCTAATATTAGTTACAGTCCATTGTCAAGGTCTGATCCTACAATGAATTACACAGTGGGACTACTCACATGAATAAAATTATTCAGGGGCTTTAGTATTTGCAGGCCAGACCCTGGTTATAAAGACTAGGGGTCAGATTCAGCTCTAATTTTTTTTTACTTCCTCTTTTGAGCACTATTGAGCACTATTACTGTGTGTGGTGTTTAACAATTGTCCTATTCCAACCCAGGTGTATAGGGACTGCAATTCATTTGTAAGGCACTTCTGGATGAAAGGAATTATGTAAAAGTATTACATTATCATAAATTAATAAAAAATAAATTCAAAACATAAAAAAGACAATAAGAGTAGTAACAATGTCCAGAATAAAATGAAAAAGTCTCTCTGTCTTTATTCTTTACAGCATAAACTGATCAACTGGAATCAGAAAAAATGTTTTGTGATAATATTGCACATATAGGTGCAGTATGGAGTTTATTCCCTCTCTGAATCATTCAGTATTAGTAATGGTTGTAAATATGCTATTGAACTACGAAGACTACTAGAGCATTTTTATATGGCAGTTTTTATTCTCCTTTGTAGGCTTTCTTAGGGGGAGTTCTCCTGAAAATCAATAAAGGAAAAGGAAAATGTTAGGGCTATGAGTTGAATATGAATATGTGAAGACGAGAAACAAATGGGACTAATATCCCACACTTGATTAACATAAAAAACAGATTTGCCACCAGTCTTAGATTAAAAATGACCCATGGGAGATATAAATACAATAAAATATATACAGATTAATGATAAATTATTTTTTTGGTACTTCAGGTCCATGGTTTTTATTCAGGCCCATCTCTGTTAATAAGATTGAAAACCTAAAAAGTGAGAAAATAAGACGGACATTTTATAGAACGACTTCTGAGGGAAGAGCAGCTAAACGGATTAACATCATATCAACATTTTCTAAGGGTTGTGGTAGATTCTCCATCAATGACAATTTTAAAATCAAGATGCAATGTTTTTTTCTAAAGGATATGATCTAGGAATTATTTGGGGGGGAAGTTCTATGGCCTGTGTTATATAGGAGGTCAGATTAGATGATCACAGTGGTCCCTTCTGATCTTGGAATCTCTGAAACTAAACATCTAAATGTCTTCTCAAGAAATATAGGCAGCCTAAGTTGTTCAATGATAGGAGAAAATACCTTACTGCTGTGGTTTGTTACTTCATGGAGACATATCTCCCATGCAGCAAAACCCCTTTAATCAGAAATCCCATGCTACTGGTACAAATTTACCAGAAGAATTCTAAGCTTTTTCTTGGTCAACAGACAAAGAGTGAGATACAACCTTGATGTAAGCAGCTCCTCCTGCTGCTCTATAGTCAATAGGACTGGGTCTGTTTAAACCAGTGCTGAAATTGCTGTAAAGTATTTAACTACTTAAATTGTGCTTTAGATCTAATTGAGGATTTGTGGCCTTGTATCTTTCAGTTGGGAAAGGTCAGTCCTGTGATTTCCAGGTCAGAACTGTTTGACAAGGATTTAGTGCTATCCACAACTTGAGATGTGCTCCCAGGCTCTCTAGTTTAAAGGGAACGCTGTAAGAGTAAAAGGGGCTAAGAAAGCAAAATATAGAGGAAAAAAGACTATCTTAAGTGATTTACAGACTTGAAAATTCTGAGAATAGAAGCCATAATTGAACTAGCTTTCAGTTGTCACAGTGCTGAATTATTACAATTCTGAAATGCAAATTGTAGAGCTCTCCAATACTGTTTCCATGGAATAGTATGTTATAAGCCCAAGTCTTTCTTAAGAATCTAGATCCTTTCTGGGGAAATGGTGTCTTCTATATGCTAAAATTTGGGGGAGTTTCTCTAGCTATAGGACAATCTATGGCAACAGAATGGATAAGCAATAACACAAGCCAATCTGAATAATCATTTTAACATTTTTCTCTTTTTCCTGGGCTATAATAAAGCCGTTGGAATTATATTACAATGTAGAAGAACATTACATTGGTCTCTTCAGTTCTGTATTTCCTTTCACTGAGAACTCACACTATTAATAAGAGTTCTGCATTGGTTATTCAAGCTACTTTTTTATCATCCATCTTGTCATTAGTCCATCTTTCAAAGGTATTTTGCTGGTTCAGACCGGTGCTAAATGTTTTCCAAGGGCCCGTTCCAGCTCCTACTAAAGTAAATAAGAAAAGACTTCATTGAGGGTAACTAGGCCTACTCATTACTAAAATCAAAAATGCAAGATGTTCAAAACAGAGAAGGAAGGATATTGTGAATATTTTCTCAAAATCTTCCTCTCTTCCCCGCCCCCCTTTTTTAATGTCAAAAATTGTAAAAATTTCTATCAATTCTGCGGCTGGTCAAATTGAAAGGTGGGAAAACCATGAAAATGTTGACTTTTCATAAAATTACAAAATTCAGAAAATATTGACCAGCTCTGGGAAGTAGCTCAAGAAACTTCAAACGATGAGTCATTCCTGAAGCATAATGTATATAGCTCTGCAAATCCATAGATATTCACAGATAACCACATCCATGGATGCAGATATCCACCACCATTTTTGCAGATGGATGCAGATCCAAATTTTATATCTAAAGCTCTGGAAATCGGTGGCTATCCACTTTATATCCACAGATATTGGCTTCCGCAGATGCGGATATCAGCTGATCATTTTTGTGGATCGGATGCAGATACAAATTTTGTATCCATGCAGGGCTCTAATAATGTAGTCTTTCATTGCCAACAATTTCTGATGCTTGCAAATTACTGTAACAGGGAATAAGCAGTACCAGGTCTCAGAGAAATTAACTATTGAATCCAAGTACTAGTATCTTCAGAAAAACAAAGGATTGCATAGAGAAATGAACAGATGCAAACTTTCATTTGCGAACTCTCATCCTGGCATAATCATTGAATGATATAATTTAAGACTAGGGATATGTCAATTTATATTACTTAGCACTTATATGGCAATATTTGTGTTGTAAATGGTTTACAAATGTTAACATGCAGTCTAGGTGGTTATCTAAAAAAGTATTCTATTCTTTAAGGAGTCTCCAGGAATGCTGAATTCAAACCCTAATCTGACATTCTTTTAATTGCCTGATAATATGGTCCTGATCCTGCAAGAATTTACACATGCTTAAATATAATTCCTGTGAGTAGTTCCATTAACTTCCATGGACTATTTGAAGTACGTAAAGTTAAACACTTATGTGAGATGACACATAGATGTCCTAACCTGCATGGAAAGCTAAGTGGCATGGGCTCTTGCAACCCTTGTAAATCACCTGATGCAATCTGTCCTTTTCTGGAGAACCTCAAAGGACACACACCAAATGCATCATACTAGACTCCTTTGCTTCAAGCAATGATTTATCTTTGAGTTACTGCAAATGAAAGTTGTGTGATTTGACCTTCTCTCAGGTAGGTGAATGGGAACAGCAGAAGCAATGCCCTCCTATGCCTCAGTGCCCTCCTTTTCTTCAAGTGGAACAGGTTAGATGGACATCCTCGAGGGATGGTCAAGGTGTACTTAATCCTGCTTCAACAAAGGGAGGCGGACTAGATGACCTCTTGAGGTCCCTTCCATTTGTAGTTTTCTATGATTCTCTGAGGCCTGCCTTATAGTGGGTATGTCTACACTACGAAAATAGGTCGATATTATAGAAGTCAGTTTTTAGAAATCAATTTTATACAGTCGATTGCGTATGTCCACACTAAGCGCATTAAGTCGGTGGAGTGCGTCCTCACTACCATGGCTAGCATCGACTTATGGTGCGGTGCAATGTGGTAGCTATGCCACAGTCTCCGCTGCCCATTGGAATTCTGGGTTAAGCTCCCAATGCCTGATGGGGCAAAAACATTGTCGCCGGTGGTTTTGGGTACATGTCATGAGTCGCCCCTTCCTCCGTGAAAGCAACGGCAGACAATCGTTTCGCACCTTTTTTCCGTGCGGATGCCATACTGCTTTCAGCAGCTGGTGCAGTAGGACTGCTAACCGTCGTCATCCACCACTTCCGCTGCAACTCTGCTCTGCTGCTATTGTCTCAATAGTGAATTTCTCCATGTTGTCTGTCATGAGCTCCCGGGTACGTGTGTTCTTCCTTGGGAAATGTGTGCGGTGCTAACCGTCATCCTCCACCGCTTCCGCTGCAACTCTGCTCTCCTGCTCTCATGAATCCACCTTGCAGGTCCTCTCGTCGTGCTCTATAAATATCTATTCTCATGGCATCCTTTGTCAGCCACCGCTTCCGCTGCAATTCTGCTCTCCTGCAGACGCCATACCACGGCAAGCATGGAGCCTGCTCAGATCACCGCAGCAGTTATGAGCATTGTAAACACCTTGCGCATTATCCTGCAGTATGTGCAGAACCAGAACCTGCAAAAGGAGGCAACAGCAGCACAGTGACGAGGACATGGACACAGACGTCTCTCAAAGTACGGGCCCTGGCAATTTGGACATCCTGGTGGCAATGGGGCAGGCTCATGCCATGGAATGCCAATTCTGGGCCCGGGAAACAAGAACAGACTGGTGGGACCACATAGTGTTGCAGGTCTGGGATGATTCCCAGTGGCTGCAAAACTTTTCCATGCGTAAGGGCACTTTCATGGAACTTTGTGACTTGCTTTCCCCTGCCCTGAAGCACAAGAATACCAAGATGAGAGCAGGCCTCACACTTCACAAGCGAGTGGTGATAGCCTTCTGGAAGCTTGCAACGCCAGACAGCTACCGGTCAGTTGGGAATCAATTTGGAGTGGGCAAATCTACTGTGGGGGCTGCTGTGATCCAAGAAGCCAACGCAATCACTGAGCTGCTGCTATCAAGGGTAGTGACTCTGGGAAATGTGCAGGTCATAGTGGATGGCTTTTCTGCAATGGGATTCCCTAACTGTGGTGGAGTGATAGACGGAATGCATATCGCTATCTTGGGACCGGACCACCTTGGCAGCCAATACATAAACCACAAGGGGTAGTTTTCAATGGTGCTGCAAGCACTGGTGGATCACAAGGGACGTTTCACCAACATCAACGTGGGATGGTTGGGAAAGGTACATGACACTCGCATCTTCAGGAACTCTGTTTGAACAGCTGCGGGAAGGGACTTACTTCCCAGACTGGAAAATAACTGTTGGGGAAGTTGAAATACCTATAGTTATCCTCCCCTTAATGCCATGGCTCATGAAGCCATACACAGGCACCCTGGACTGTAGTAAGGAGCTCTTCAACTATAGGCTGAGCAAGTGCAGAATGGTGGTAGCATGTGCATTTGGACGTTTAAAAGTGTGCTGGTGCAGTTTACTGACTCGCTCAGACCTCAGCAAAACCAATATTCCCATTGTAATTTGCTGGTTGCACACCCCCAGCCAAGTGATATCATGTGCTTTACAGCCCTCTGTGGAAAGGATCACTCCTAAAAGCCCCAACAACTTCCTATCCCCATTTAAAAAAAAAGGCATAAAACTGTCTCACCCACTTAAAAAAATACACAAATAACAATAAGGTAGGGAAGGAACCTTGCGGGATTCTTGCGGCTTGCAGGCAGCCATGGTAAGCCCCCACCACCCAGTTCTCTGGGATGATCGCTTCACCCCGCCTCCCACCACGTGACTAGTATCAGGGAAGATCCCTGCAGCGAAACGTGAACAGCTCAGCATGAACAGGCCCCCCACCCCCCATCCCCACCCCCTGGCGTGGCTAAAAGCGGGGATGATTTCTTTTCAGCCTCAGGCAAACAGCCCAGCAGGAACGGCCACCTCTGAATGTCCCCTTAATAATGTCCCTGGAGGATTTCCGCTCCATCCCCAGACACGTTAACAGACTTCTCCAGTAGCTGTACTGGCCATGAATGAATCCCAAGTCTTCAGGGTAAATTAATCATTAAACATGCTTGCTTTTAAACCATGTATTATATTTACAAAGGTACACTCACCAGAGGTGCCTTCTCCGGCTTCATGGTCCGGGAGCCTGCCTTGGGAGGGTTGGGAGGGTATTGGCTCCAGGGTGATAAACAGTTCCTGGTTGTCGGGGAGAACGGTTTCTCCACTTGCCTGTTGTGCGCTATCCTCCTCCTCCTCTTCCTCGTCCCCCAGATCCTTATCCCTGTTGCATGAGACTCCCCCCTTGCAGGTGTCCACGGACAGGAGTGGGGTAGTGGTAGGGGCACACCCTAGAATTGCATGCAGCTCATCATAAAAGTGGTATGTCTGGGGCTCTGACCCAGAGCGACCGTTTGCCTCTTTGGTTTTTTGGTAGGCTTGCCTCAGCTCCTTAATTTTCATGCGGTACTGCTGCGGGTCCCTGTTATAGCCTCTGTCCATCATGCCGTTGGAGATTTTTTTCAAACATTTTGGCATTTCATCTTTTGGAACGGAGTTCTGATAGGACGGATTCGTCTCCCCATACAACGATCAGATCCAGTACCTCCTGTTCAGTCCATGCTGGAGCTCGTTTGCGATTCTGGGACTCCAGGGTCACCTATGCTGATGAGCTCGCCATGCTGGCCAAACAGGAAATGAAATTCAAAAGTTCCCGGGGCTTTTCCTCTGTACCTGGCTAGTGCATCTGAGTTGAAAGTGCTGTCCAGAGCGGTCACAATGGAGCACTCTGGGATAGCTCCCGGAGGCCAATACTGTCCAATTGCATCCACACTACCCCAAATTCGAACCGGTGATGTTGATATCAGCGCTAATCCCCTTGTCGGGGAGGAGTACAGATATTGATTTTAAGAGCCCTTTAAGTTGACAAAAATGGCTTTGTGGTGTGGACGGGTGCAGGTTAAATCAATCTTATGCTGCTAAATTCGACCTAAACTCGTAGTGTAGACCAGGACAGTGATTCTTCCTTCCCTTCTAAGGAACTGTTGTACTGTTCATCAGACAATTCACCTGAGTATGGATAGCTTTACATGTTATGATCAGATGAAAAAGTAAATGTGTGTATTGTGTGTGTGGAAGCGGGGGGATGATCTAAGTATTTGAAAGCATTCCAAAGGTTAAAGTAAGTGTTAACTATTCCCCACCCTGTCTCCTCCCTGGGAATTGAGGGAAATTACAGCCCACCCAGACTAAATGACAGTTTGCTTGAAATAATGACAGGCGTGTGTGCAGAAGAATCACAGTCATAGAGACAAAGGGAGGAAATTTTTTGCATTTTCTTCTGACCAGTAAATGTGGCAGGTTCTGCCCTGAGAGGCATGAATCTCCCCAACTTCTAAAGTCAAATGTTTTAGAAAACCTCCTGCAGCGATCTGTGTCCCTGCAGTAAATACAGGAAGCAGTAAGTCACTGTAAAACACCGGCTTGCTAATTCTTTTTCCCGTTAAACAGAGCAACTCATCCTTTTTGCTGGTTGCACAACCCCAGCCAAGTGATATCATGCGCTTTACAGCCCTCTGTGGAAAGGATCACTTCTAAAAGCCCCAACAACTTCCTATCCCCATTAAAAGAAAGGCATCAAACTGTCTCATCCACTTAAAAAAATACACAAATAACAATAAGGTAGGGAAGGAACCTTGCAAAGCTTAGTCAACCCCGATCAGTTGTGAAATATCAAACAGTTCCAGGCGACACTGTGGCTTTAAATGATTCAAAGGAAATCTTGTGTTTTTCTTAAACATTTTCTCCCGGTCTCTCTCTCCTCCCCTCGCTCCTTCCTCTCTCTCCTGCCTTCCTGTCTCAGTCCCCCTCTCTCTCTCTCTCTCTCTCTCTCTCTCTCCTTTTCTCCTCCCCCCTCAGTCCCTCTCCCCCCCCCCCCCCCCCCAGTTTCTCTCTGTGTCTGATTAAATGAGAAGGAAGTGTGGGAGTGGTGGTTTTGAAGCTCTCCCTTTAAGAGGCAGCCTGCAGTGACGAATTGTTGAAATTGCCATTGCAGGATGGCATTCCGCTATAAATTCATTGTTCCACCTCCTCTCATCTTCACATTTCTCTCCCTTCTCCTCTTGTTCACATCGACAGACTGGGGATAACAACCCGCACTAGAAAGGGAGAAGCTGTTTTACAAAATCCAGGGCATTATTATTATTATTATTTTATTATTATTTTAACCATCTCACCGGAGACGATCGAGCCTTTTTTGGCGTGTGTGTTTCTTCTCCTCCCTTCGAACAAAAGGGGGCAAAGGAAGGCGAGGCACTTGCTGCTGAAAGGGCCGATCTGTAGCGGATCCGCCGGCCTCTGCTGAGGAGGATGGTGCAGTGACTCCGCGAGAGAAGTGGAAGAAGAGCGGAAAGTGCTCAAACTTCTCCGCTCGCCGGGTGTGAGCCTCCCTTCTTCGACTCCTGGGCAGCAGCTGTTTTAGGATTGTGGCGCTCTCCTTCCATGTGCTCCCGACTCTTCCCTGCAGAGAAACGCAAAAGTTCACACGCGAGCTGCCTTTGTTGACATTTTTTCCCCCTTCCTCCCACTCACACTTGCTTCAAGCTTGGGAGGATTCCCCCCACACACACACACTTAAGCTCCGCTGTTGATCTCCACCGGGTGACTTTTTTTCTTTTTTTTTTTGTAAAGAGAGACAAATATGGTCCTGAAGTTTGTTTCCCTGCTGCTGGCTGCGGAGTTGCACTTTGCCGCTGCCAAGACCGGATCTCCAACAGCAACAACAGCAGCACCTGCTGATGATAAAACCCGGCCGCCTCCCGGGGCGGCAGCAGCAGCAGCAGCAGCGTCCCGTCAGCCTGGCCCCCAGCAGCTGCCCCGGACCAGCGGCCCGGTGCAGAACATTGACCAGATCTACTCCGGGGGCGGCAAGGTGGGCTACCTCCTCTACGCGGGGGGCAGCAGGTTCCTCTTGGATCTGGAGAGGGACGAGCTGGTGGGTCCGCAGGCCCCTGTGCAGCACCCCCGCGGCTGGGCTCACTGCTATTACCGGGGCACGGTGGACGGCAGCCCCCAGTCCCTGGCCGTATTCAACCTCTGCGGGGGGCTGGATGGCTACTTCGCGGTCAAACACGCCCGCTACACGGTGAAGCCCTTGCGCCGGGCCAAGGGGGCGGCCCCGCGGCGGGTCTATGGGCCCGGCTCCGCCCTGATCCCGCACCTCTTCCGCAAGGACCAGTTCAGCTTCCAGACGGTGCCTTCGCGCCCCAGCTGCGAGACGCGCGGCTCCGGCCAGGCCCCGCCGCTGGAGGGCAAAGGCGGGCTGCGGGGGGGCCGGGAGCGCCCCGCCCAGCCCCAGCTGGCCGCGGGGCCCTTTGCCCCGCCGGGCGCCGGGCGCAGGAGCAGGCGCTCCATCTCCAGAGCCCGCCAGGTGGAGCTGCTGCTGGTGGCCGACGGCTCCATGGCCAAGAAGTACGGCAAGGGCCTGCAGCACTACCTGCTGACCCTGGCCACCATCGCCTCCCGGCTCTACGGGCACGCCAGCATCGAGAACCCCATCCGGCTGGCCGTGGTGAAGGTGGTGGTGCTGGGCGACAAGGAGAAGGGGCTGGAGGTCAACAAGAACGCGGCCACCACCCTGAAGAACTTCTGCAAGTGGCAACACCAGCACAACCCGCTGGAGGACGGGCACGAGGAGCACTACGACGCCGCTATCCTCTTCACCCGGGAGGTAGGTGGCCTGCGGCCCTGGCACCCCTTGCCCAGCCCAACCGGGGCTCCGCACAATGGGACAGTGGTCTCTAGAGTCATAGATTCCAAGGCCAGACGGGACCATTGTGATCATCTTGTCTGACCTCCTGTAGAGCACAGGCTAGAGAATGTCCCCACGATAAGCATCTCTTTTAGAAAAACTTCCGATCTTGATTTCAAAATTGTCAGTGATGGAGAAGCCACCATGGCGCTTGGTCAATTGTTTCAGTGGTTAATTACCCTCCTTTCTCGTCTGGCCTGATTTTCCTTCCTCCTCCGTTGTTTCCCTTTCTTTTACAGCCACCTTTACAGTCCTCCAGTCTGCAGGGTAGGTGTCTGACCCTCGCTTCTGGTGGTGTGTAGGTCACTGCGCTGGACAGCAACAAAGTTGATTGCAAACCCCGGCTGTGTGGGATCCTACCTCATTTCCTAACTAGTTGCTTAGTTGACAACACCACAGAATCATGATGATTAAAAAAACAAAGCAAAACAAAACCCTCCAAACTTTATGAGTGGTGCTATCTAAACTGAGGTGTAATGAGTGCAGGTGCTTTGCAAGTTTCTCTGGCGCATCTGCTGATGCACTGCCTCCCTGGCCGGCAGCATCCCATGTTTATTCCAGAGTTGGGCTACTTTTGGATAGAGACTGCAAGTGTTTAGGGCCGGTGTTAATTTGTATAATCTGGACACATGGCTACTAGAGACGAGACCGGGGATCGGCAACCTTTGGCATGCGGCCCGTCAGGGAAATCCAGGCCAATGGGGGCTGCGGGAAACGGCGGCCAGCACATACCTTGGCCCACGCCCCTTTCCGCAGCCCCCATTGGCCTGGAGCGGCGAAACGCAGCCAGTGGGAGCTGCGATCAGCCAAACCTGCAGACGCGGCAGGTAAACAAACTGACCTGGCCCGCCAGCGGATTTCCCTGATGGGCTGTGTGCCAAAGGTTGCCGATCCCTGGACTAGACCAAATTCATCTCCACTTGAGAAATTACATTGCTGTCATAGTCTGTTTGACATTTCCTTGTTAACAGGAGTTCATCTTCCATCATTTATGTATAATCACAGTAAAGAACTGACAACACCCATTAGACCAAATTAATCCAAGAATGAATTTGACCGATTAAGATTAGGAAAACAGAATGAATTGGTAGATAACACCTTAAGGAGCACATGACTTCCTTGCTTAGCTGCTGTAATTTAACATGGTATTCCCAGCATGACAGAAAAATGGCACTAGGCCTGGAGGAATACAGAACTTGTGGTACAAAACTAGGACTTAAATATAAGACACATAAACGAAGCCACACTAACTCAGTTCAACTCAGTTTGTGGAGAAGCATGTAGTACCTTGCTATCCATATAGTGAAAAATTGGTCTCCTAATCAATTAAAGGCCGGATACCACAATTCTCATCCATGCAAAACTCTGCATCAGAGCCTTAATTGCATTGCCATACATAGTTAAGGGGCACTGCTCCTGTGGACATGTGGTATAGTTTAGGCAATGATCTATTGTAAGAATATCCCGTTCAGTTATATTTTTTCTTTCCTCAGTAAGAAAATAATAAAAAACTGCAGGACTTTCTGTTAGTTTGAATTCTCTTGCTTTGCTGCATCACAGGAGGCTGCCAAAAAGGATTCTTTGGATGGTTTCTGGAAGGAGGTGCTCAAGAGGAAAGGGAAAGAAAAAAGACTGGCTTACTTTTGTAGCTGTAAATACTTGAAATATTAGGCTCAGTCTCTGTCATCCCAAACTTGTACAGCAGGCGCTTTCTTGTGGCAGTTCAAATCCATCCATTCTGTTTGTTAAAAGCTATATCAGATCTCATTTTAAAACAGTCACCTTGCTAATTACAATCTGAAGGAGAGGAAGCTAGCTTGATTGTATCAAACTGCTTTCATTTTTGATTATAGACATCAATATTGAATGGCGATTCTGGGCCAAATTCTGTCACTCTCACATGTCTCTGTAAGTACTTCTGTCGATTTCAATGGGACTAATTGTGCTTCACACAAATAAGGATGGCGGATTGTGGCCCTAAACTTTGAGATGATCACTAACAATTGGACTGCATTGCATAATATCTTACTCTGTGAGTTAGGTTTCAAAGGGACTACAGGTGGTAGAATCTGATCCTAAACATTTATTTTAGATGAAAATATCACAGCAAAGAGCAAAATATCACAATTTCTGCAGTCTCAGTTTGATCTTCGTGATTATAGTAATAACATTCATAGGACACATTAGCCTTCATATGGAAAAATAGTTTGCACTATTACCAAACAAACGGAAGTATGTTCCAAGAAAAATCATTGGCTGCGGTTTGCTTGGTATATGGTTTTTGACACAATTAATTATTTGACATATCCTCAGCTGACGTAAATCAGCATAGCTCAACTCAATTTAATGAATTGCTGCACTGATTTACATCAGCTGAGGATCTGGCCCTGTATTTTAAGCTCATGGAGGTTGCATCATAGGTATATTTGTCTTACTGAGAAAAAACACAGGTATTTTCTTACTATGTGCATTCCTGGACTGTTTTTGAAGGGAATGTGCTGAGATCCATACCGCTTTCATCTGATGGTGTTGGAAGGTTCAAAGTGAATCTCAGTTAGACCTCAGAATGTAAACATGAAAAAGGGTTAAAGGATCAACAAGCAGAAGAGGTACAGCTCTTAGAAAATAGGTTTTTTTTAACCTCAAAGAAAGATCCCCCCCACACACACAGTTTTGTTTTTCAATGAGAAGAAGCAGCAGTTGGCATGAGGATCCAACTTTTACAACTGTGTTTTGAATGTATGAAGTAGGTTGCTTAGCAACTAGACGCCAAGCTATGGCTCCATGTTTTCCTGGGCTCTGAATGCTGCTGTGCTCAGTGTTTGTACATCCAGATGTCTTCTTCTAAATGGCTTGTTTTTCAGGCATGGAGCAAATGTGTGAGATACATTTTCCGTCTGTTTATTAGCCAAGCCCACCTTGATCTTTGCGTCTGTGTGTCAACAGAATAATATTGACAATTCATTTATCAAACTAACACATTTCACAAACTTTAAGTAACTCATTATGCATCATCAGTGTGTACATTAAGCATGCATATTACCATGTAGCTCTCTAGCCTAACACTTACATTGATTCTGGAAGGACTCTTGTACCAGAACTCACATTACACACAGCAAAATATTTGAAAGACATACTGATCTTGCTTGAATGTGAAAGTGCTTTCAAGGTCCTTCCACTTGTTCTTGTTTTCCTTTCACTTTTTTTTTTTAAAGACAAATCAATATGTAAATGTTCATAGTACTGAATGCACCAAGGGCTTTCCCTCAGTGTAGAATTATTACCAGTAATTATGTTGTTAGTATTTAAATTACAGGTAGTGCCTATGCAATCTGTTTTTAAGCAGAACTACTGAGTCCTGATTTAGAAAAAGCAATTGACCTTTATGGCTCAATGATAGGTGGTCTATCTGTATTTAATCTGGTAAGTGCTTCAAAATGAGCCATGCTGCATAACACAAGAGGTCAATGTATAATTTGCAAGGGATCTGGGTTTAACTCTCTCTAATATAGACAAATGGCCAGGCTTTGAAAGGTATTTAGACACTTAGTGGGATTTTCAAAAGCATCTAGGCACCATAATACCCATGGGCATTTAAAACTCTGGCCCAAAGTTTTAAGTGAAAATTCTTCTTAACTTGGATCCAGGGCTATGCACTGATATCAACAAGTGCTTCTCCTGAGTAAGGATTACAAAATCAGACCCATTAGTTTCAATTAATCCTAACTCTTGTATGACAAATTCAATGATTTGCTTCAATGTTACAGAAAAGTGTTATAGAATTTAATAGAGGTGAAAATTTTAAATCACTAGGTTCTGTAGAAATGTGATAGGGTTATACAGATATTATTTCAAAGCCTACATAATTTCATAAAGAAAAATATTCTTTCTGTAGGCCTGGTTCTGCCCCTACTGCTGACTGTGAGAGAACCAGGCCCCGTAGAGTATTTGAATTCTATAGAATGGTTAAAAAAATATAATAGGTGATAATTTTCCATTAAATTATAAATTTGTTAGTCCCTAAGATGCCACAAGTACTCCTCAGGGTTTTTTGGCTGGTATAGACTAACACGGCTACTACTCTGAAATCATTAAATTCTGTAGGACTTTTCATTAGGCCAGATAAATACATTCTCCATAGATCTGTTATTGTCTTTGTTTACTTTGTGGCTAGGTCTCTAACTATAGTTCTAAATTTCTGGGCCAAATTCACACTTTTTGTAAATTCATTGACTTTAGTGGAGTTACACCAAGGATGAATTTAGTCTGTTTTGCTTAAATCTCTTTTGTTTATGTCTAATGCTTAGACTCTGGAAACTATTTATTTGCTATATTGACAATGCTTATTAACATTAACAGTAAATATCAGACTATTTGTCACAACACAAACACATGAGTGATGTAGCTTCCAAACTGTACTTGAACCAATACCATTGTTTTCTTGGGTTAAGTCTTCTCAGCAAGTACCCAATAAAATCAGGCCAGATTAACAAGTGTGAACTTGCACAGCACTGTCTGCCCCTTTAAGGGCTTGCAGAGTCAGGAAGCAGCAAGCCCTGGCCTAAGGAGAATCCATCAGACTGGTGTTGGGAACCAGCTGATACAGCCAAGCAGCAGTTTTAATGACTGGCTCTGATTCCCACGTGGAAGATATTAGTAAGGACCCAGATCTGTGAGTGGAGGGGGCACAAGAGAGACAAACACTTTCCTGAGCAGCAGTGGAAGGCTGCAACAGGGCAGGAAGGCCCTGTGGTCCCCCCTGAGGCTAAGGTATGGCCTTGAGCTCCGTGGGTGGCAGAGGAACTGCAGTACCAGTCCAGTTCAGGACTATCACTTTTGTTTCTTGTCACTATTTTTTGCCTTTGTGGGGCGTAGGAATAGAAGAGCTTGTGCTGAAAGCTAAAACAGAGTTAGGTATGGCTGATTGTTACAGCCTCCACCCATCTCAGGAGGTCCCTGACCACCAAACCACCCTCCCCTCAAAACCTGATTGATTCTATGAGCCCCTGCTCCAGGTCGCAACCCTACTCACTCAGATTTGACCAGTCATGACGGAGTGGTGGCCGGGGCAAACCTGTGTGAGTGGTGCTGTGAACTGGCGCTTGGGCCCTCCACTTCTCCCACAACCAGCAAACCAAACAGAGGTTTTGCTGCATGCCCCCTCCAGCCCCGAAAATTTGACCATTCCCTGCCCCCAGTTGAGACGTTCTCTTCAAGGGGATAGCATTGTTAAGAGCGTATTGTTAAGAGTTTATAGGTGGGAAGCGGCACAGTGAAGTTTTGCCTATGGTGGCAATTGTCTTCTATATCACATGCTCTGTGTAGTTTAAGGATGGGGTAATTTCCATAATGCACAGGGTCCCAAAATTATTTAATCCAGGCCTGTGTACAATTCCCCCAACCTGTATCATTCATGACCTAAGCTAAACTTGAATGCAAGCTCCCAGAGGAGAACTACTGAAAACATCTGGACAAAATCCCGTTCTCTTTCTTTCCTTTCATTCCACCCTGAATCATATGAAAACTAAAATAGATACTTCTCACAACAAATACAGGCAACCAGAACGTGAAAAAGTCTTTCATAAGTACTGCTCAGCATAGTCAGTGATAGTACCGTCATGCCTGGCTCTAACAAAAAAGTTCACATTAGAGCCAGAGGCCACAGTCCTGCCCTTTTCCACATAGCAATTATATGGGTCCTGCTTATGTGATTTAGTTTAACTATCAAGCTGACAGTGCTGTTAAAATTTAACAGCAAGCATTGGATTATCTCAGCTCAATGGATGATAATTTCACTGAGTGGAGAACGTGCTTTCTTTGGCTCTCATTATTTCTTTTTATTTTACCATCTCATCCAAATTATTATCCTTTGTTAGTAAGCCAGAGGTCACTCTGTCATTGTGCCAATTGCCAGCAGTATCTCTACATAGGTTTTTGATGTTTATTGTCCAGTGTAACTGATCCTTATTACACTAAATAATTACAACATTTGCTGTCATTCTTACTTGCAGAGCAGTTCCATTGACCTTATATAAATATCATATGTTTTGTGTAGGAAATGTCATTGGGGAAAATAATATGTGGTAATTTTGTGCATGTAAGTAGATGTGAGCAAACCATTGCAATATTTCACAATATTTGTATTGACTTCCTCCCCCCAAAAAGCTAGGCCTAATGCATTTATGCACAGACTTCTAATTGTCTGCCAGATTACCAATTTGGTAGCCCAAGGCACTTTTTTTCTGGCATGTCCAGAAACCTCTTTCAAATGCTTTTAGACCGCTTTTACAGTTCTAACATGCAAAAGATGTTACACGATGAAGAATTAAGTGTGTTTGAAGAGCAAGGTTTATGAATGGAAGAAATGTGGGGAAAAGTTAAACTTCTTGCTCAAAGTATATCTAGCTAGAGCTTAAGGCACTATTTAATGTCAGGGTTCAAAATTTGCATCTGTTACAGATCAGTTTATTCCAGTTCTCAGACATACAACTAGAATTAAAGATTTTCAAGCAAAATTAGTTTCCAGTCTCAGCAGGGACACTTCACACTTGTCTTCATTCACAACAATGCCACATGGAGGTGGCAAAAGACCAGACTTTCTTGATGCACTTCAAGAATGCTAAGAAAACTTGGCCTTTAATGAGCTGTCTAATTAACTATTGATCTTTCGATGCACAGCTCATTTTTCCTAAATCATTTCTTTGCCAAGCCTTTAGGATTACCATCTATTGTCTCCTGTACAGTGAATGCGTTTCCTATTGATACATCATTTTGAAACTACTGCAATCTAGATCAAAGGGCAGACTGAATTCTTTCTTTAGAAACAGCAAGAAATGTTTATTCTTGAAAGTTTCCACCACTATTTGGAGATAATTAAGTGAGATAAAGGTCAGATGAAATTAGACAGATATGAATGGGTATCTAACTCTTTAAATGAAAACCACACATTATGTGGAAATAATGCTTGGAAACTAACTAAAAGCATTATATGGGCCCATGCTTGCTTAGTGCTTTTGATGCAGTTTGAAAAATTGAGCAAGCCTGCAGATTTATTAGGTTACATCATTACATCAGGGCCTGATTTTAAGCAAGAATACTCTTCAGGTGCAATAAAAACCTCCAATATACTCCCAGCAACTTTACTTTAGGAGCATCTAAGGTTGCATCTGA
The DNA here is from genome assembly GCF_965140235.1 of Caretta caretta. Lineage (NCBI taxonomy): Eukaryota > Metazoa > Chordata > Testudines > Cheloniidae > Caretta > Caretta caretta. Next base: position 169,708,780 of record NC_134206.1, read on the forward strand.
CACCTCCAAGGGAAGCTAAGAATGTTATTGATACTTACAACTAACCATCAATAGTCAGTGGGACCACTGACGTGTGTACATCAGGACAAAATTTGTCCTAAAAGTTTCAATCTGCAGAAGTATAAACAGGCTAGGTTTTTAATAATATACATTCAAGTCTTTGCTATTGAAAAAGACCAAGCAACTAGGGAATGGGTAGCGAGTTGAGGTAAATAGTATGAAGCAATGTAATTGCAGAACAGTTGTCTCAGAATCATCACTTGGTAGGATTAAAAAATGCATAGTGTACATATACAGAACCACAGTAAAATGAGTTACATAGGTCAAGTCTGAGCAGCCATGGAGATGCAGGGGAAAAGAAACGTAATTGAGATCATGAGCTGAGAACAGCATGGAAATGCGTGTCTAAAAGTCTGCCTAAGTAAATGTTGGTAATGATAGCATTAACTTAAGTAAAAAAAAATGCATCTATGCACAGTTACCCAGGATTGAAAAACAGGATAAACCGCTGCTGGCAGTATGTAAATCTGAATCTCCAAAACCCAGCCAATTCAAGTTTGACTCTCTAGTTACAGCCATTGTTAAAGAGCAACCCACAGCCACACTCTTCCAATAATCGCTCTACACCACGAAGCTAATACAGCAATTCCAATCCCCACACCACAGGTCCTCTTTTAAACCCCACCCCATCCCCAACACACCTCTCGTGCCCAACTCTCTACCAGAATTAATAGACTGAGCCTGCAGTGTACACCCACCCTTCTTCCACATTGCCTGGCACCTACTGCATCACAGGAATGGACGCTTAGATGACCCAAATGACCAAAGTTTTTACCACCACCAAATACTGGATCCATGGGTCTGCTCTCTACATCCACAATTTCTGTTGTTCCCTTCATCCTTCTTCTTTTTCCTGTATAGGGGTTTATGATCACATGCTTCATTCCCTCCCTAAGAGGGAACACACACCCCTTCCTAATAGCATGACACCTTAGGAACATCATGGCTTGAAAGTTATGGCATTCAGAGTAATTGATCTCCTCCCTTGGGATTTTCCGGTTGTGACGACTAACTAATGCAGCTCATCTGGGACTCAAATCGCCTTATGTGAAATTCTGTAAAAACAGGAAAAAAGGTTAAAGAAAATATAGGGGACATCTTTCCAGCCTGTTTTAATTTGGCTAAATTCAAATGTTACAAAGACGAGCACGGTAGTGACATTTGTTGGTGAGCTGGGTATAGGTTTGACTTTGGCATGTACAGCCCTTTGGTCAACTACTGGAACTGAGAATAAATACACTTTTTGGGTGGTGTTGCAAAATTTCTGAAAACCTGTCTGTTGTGTGGTGACACACAGCATGCAGTCTGATGTGATGTCAGCAACATGTCCATATTAACAAAGCATTGCTGAATACAGATGCCCTGGCGTATTGAAAGCCACATGTATATATGTAAAAAGAAAAGGAGGACTTGTGGCACCTTAGAGACTAACAAATTTGTTAGTCTCTAAGGTGCCACAAGTCCTCCTTTTCTTTTTGCGAATACAGACTAACATGGCTGCTACTCTGAAACATGTATATATGTGAGACAAAAAGTAGGTGAGGTAATATCTTTTATTGGACCAACTTCTGTATATGTAGCAGTCTTGACATTAATAGTAGTGGCAGGATGAAATCCCCATGCACCACTTTGGAAATTTTAGAGTAATATGTATGTTCAGGCTTGACAGAAGTGGTGCATTTTAAATGGAGATTTGAAGGAAGGAAGAAAGGAATAGAATCTGAATTATTTTAGAGAAAAAAGTTACCAAGCAGAGATATTTCTTTGACAGATCCATTTGAAAATATAGTTGTGTCTTCAAATGGCACTTTCATTCAACCATGCTGAAGTGGTAGATGGACTATGGAATAGGTATATTTTGGTATTTTCCCTTTAAGCCATCTGACCATCTCTGTCTGTTAATTGCATTTTGCACATTACAGTGTGCTAAACTTTCTGACGATTTAGCAGTCCATACTACATATATGCAAAATACATAAGGGCCTGATCCAAAGCCCATTGACATTTCAATGAGAGTCTTTCTGTTGACCTTTACATCAGGCCAAATATGTATATGCATGTCCACGCAATGTAACATTAATGCAACCATCTGAAAGCAAAAGCATTGGGAAAGGTAATATTGTTAATTTTGTTGTCTCTTTCACCAACAGAATTTGGACCACTAAAAGATATGACTCCCCTACCTTGTTTCTCTAATAGCCTGGGACCAAAATAGAATCATAGAATATCAGGGTTGGAAGGGACGTCAGGAGGTCATCTAGTCCAACCCGCTGCTCAAAGCAGGACCAATCCCCAATTAAATCATCCCAGCCAGGGCTTTGTCAAGCCTGACCTTAAAAACTTCTAAGGAAGGAGATTCTACCACCTCCCTAGGTAACTCATTCCAGTGTTTCACCACCCTCCTAGTGAAAAAGTTTTTCCTAATATCCAACCTAAACCTCCCCCACTGCAACTTGAGACCATTACTCCTTGTCCTGTCCTCTTCTACCACTGAGAATAGTCTAGAACCATCCTCTCTGGAACCACCTCTCAGGTAGTTGAAAGCAGCTATCAAATCCCCCCTCATTTTTCTCTTCTGCAGACTAAACAATCCCAGTTACCTCAGCCTCTCCTCATAAGTCATGTGTTCCAGACCCCTAATCATTTTTGTTGCCCTTCGCTGGACTCTCTCCAATTTATCCACATCCTTCTTGTAGTGTGGGGCCCAAAACTGGACACAGTACTCCAGATGAGGCCTCACCAATGTCGAATAGAGGGGGACGATCACGTTCCTTGATCTGCTCGCTATGCCCCTACTTATACATCCCAAAATGCCATTGGCCTTCTTGGCAACAAGGGCACACTGCTGACTCATATCCAGCTTCTCGTCCACTGTCACCCCTAGGTCCTTTTCCGCAGAACTGCTGCCTAGCCATTCGGTCCCTAGTCAGTAGCTGTGCATTGGGTTCTTCCGTCCTAAGTGCAGGACCCTGCACTTATCCTTATTGAACCTCATCAGATTTCTTTTGGCCCAATCCTCCAATTTGTCTAGGTCCCTCTGTATCCTATCCCTGCCCTCCAGCGTATCTACCACTCCTCCCAGTTTAGTATCATCCGCAAATTTGCTGAGAGTGCAATCCACACCATCCTCCAGATCATTTATGAAGATATTGAACAAAACCGGCCCCAGGACCGACCCTTGGGGTACTCCACTTGATACCGGCTGCCAACTAGATATGGAGCCATTGATCACTACCCGTTGAGCCCGACAATCTAGCCAACTTTCTACCCACCTTATAGTGCATTCATCCAGCCCATAATTCTTTAACTTGCTGACAAGAATACTGTGGGAGACCGTGTCAAAAGCTTTGCTAAAGTCAAGAAACAATACATCCACTGCTTTCCCTTCATCCACAGAACCAGTAATCTCATCATAGAAGGCGATTAGATTAGTCAGGCATGACCTTCCCTTGGTGAATCCATGCTGGCTGTTCCTGATCACTTTCCTCTCATGTAAGTGCTTCAGGATTGATTCTTTGAGGACCTGCTCCATGATTTTTCCGGGGACTGAGGTGAGGCTGACTGGCCTGTAGTTCCCAGGATCCTCCTTCTTCCCTTTTTTAAAGATTGGCACTACATTAGCCTTTTTCCAGTCATCTGGGACTTCCCCCGTTCGCCACGAGTTTTCAAAGATAATGGCCAATGGCTCTGCAATCACAGCTGCCAATTCCTTTAGCACTCTCGGATGCAACTTGTCCAGCCCCATGGACTTGTGCACGTCCAGCTTTTCTAAATAGTCCCTAACCACCTCTTTCTCCACAGAGGGCTGGCCATCTATTCCCCATGTTGTGATGCCCAGCGCAGCAGTCTGGGAGCTGACCTTGTTAGTGAAGACAGAGGCAAAAAAAGCATTGAGTACATTAGCTTTTTCCACATCCTCTGTCACTAGGTTGCCTCCCTCATTCATTAAGGGGCCCACACTTCCCTTGGCTTTCTTCTTGTTGCCAACATACCTGAAGAAACCCTTCTTGTTACTCTTGACATCTCTCGCTAGCTGCAGCTCCAGGTGCAATTTGGCCCTCCTGATTTCATTCCTACATGCCCGAGCAATATTTTTATACTCTTCCCTGGTCATTTGTCCAACCTTCCACTTCTTCTAAGCTTCTTTTTTATGTTTAAGATCCGCTAGGATTTCACCGTTAAGCCAAGCTGGTCGCCTGCCATATTTACTATTCTTTCGACACATCGGGATGGTTTGTCCCTGTAACCTCAACAGGGATTCCTTGAAATACAGCCAGCTCTCCTGGACTCCTTTCCCCTTCATGTTAGTCCCCCAGGGGATCCTACCCATCCATTCCCTGAGGGAGTCGAAGTCTGCTTTCCTGAAGTCCAGGGTCCGTATCCTGCTGCTTACCTTTCTTCCCTGTGTCAGGATCCTGAACTCAACCAACTCATGGTCACTGCCTCCCAGATTCCCATCCACTTTTGCTTCCCCCACTAATTCTTCCCGGTTTGTGAGCAGCAGGTCAAGAAAAGCTCCCCCCCTAGTTGACTCCTCTAGCACTTGCACCAGGAAATTGTCCCCTACGCTTTCCAAAAACTTCCTGGATTGTCTATGCACCGCTGTATTGCTCTCCCAGCAGATATCAGGAAAATTAAAGTCACCCATGAGAACCAGAGCGTGCAAACTAGTAGCTTCTGCGAGCTGCTGGAAGAAAGCCTCATCCACCTCATCCCCCTGGTCCGGTGGTCTATAGCAGACTCCCACCACTACATGGCTACAACCACACTGCATACAGCATAGTTTTTCGACAATCTAAAGGACAGCAAGAAAGGCAAAATGGTTCAGTGGTCAGGGCACTAGTCTAGTACTTGGGAGATCTGGGATTCAATTCTCTCCTCTGCCACAGACTTCCTGTGTGACCTTGCACAAGTCATTGAGTTTCTCTGTGCTTCAGCTCCCCATCCATAAAATGGAGATAATAGCACTGCCCTTCCTCCCAAGGATGTTATGAGGATAAATCAGTTAACGCCTGTGAAGTGCTTTGAGATCTACTGATGAAAAATATAGGAATTATTAATTATAAGTGCCATTTAGGAATGCATAGTTTTGTGGTTACAACAGGAGACTGCGAGTCAAGAAATCTGTTTTCATACCCAGCTCTCTCTAAGTGACCTTGAAAAAAATCACTTACAATTCAGTTCCCTCATCTGTAAAATGGCGATTAATAATACATCCTTGGCCCACGCTGCTTCCCGCAGCCCCCATGGGCCTGGAGCGACGAACCGCGGCCACTGGGAGCTGCGATCAGCCAAACCTGCGGACGCGGCAGATAAACAAACTGGCCCAGCCCACCAGGGGGCTTACCCTGATGGGTCACGTGCCAAAGTTTGCCGATCCCTGGCCTAGCACAATTGGACTCTGATGTCAGTGGGAGCCTCTAGGCACCATAGTAATAATTACGAGTCTTATCCAACTCCCCTCAAAGTCAATGAAAAGTCTCCCATTGACTGTCATGGGGGTGGGATTGGGCCATCATGCTTTTAAAGTGCATTGAGATCCTTAATAGATGACCGTCCAAAGTACTAGTAGTATTATCCGGGTCCAGCTGTTTGCAAAGGGCCGGTGACTCTACTTGTTGTTACCTGTGGGTATAAACATTTATCTTAATGACTTTTTTCTCTTTCTTGGCAGGATTTATGTGGGCATCATTCATGTGATACTCTGGGAATGGCAGACGTTGGGACCATATGCTCTCCTGAACGCAGCTGTGCAGTGATTGAAGATGACGGCCTCCATGCAGCTTTTACAGTGGCTCACGAAATTGGTATGCAGTGCCTTTTCTGTTCCCTTGCCAAATCAAACACTTGTAACAGCTGCATTAGTAACCAAAATACTTCACAATTAATTCCAGATTTCCCCTGGTTCAGATGTACACTTGGGGATTAAAGCTGTATACATATGCACTTTGGGGTTAACTAATAAGAGATCAGAAGGCAAGTGAAGGCGCACAGTAGGTGTTTCCTTTCTGACAATGTCAGTTTAAATCAGTAGTTGAAGTGAAAATTCAAGGACTGCTACTGTCCAAAAATGTCAGTACATGTCCCTTATGAGAAAATATTGGCCCGGTCTATTATGGTTTATATGCATCTAGTATACATACTGTGGGAAGTAACTTACACTGCAGAATCACTTACTGGACCTTTCAGGAGCAATCGTTATGAACATTCAGTCAGTATGTTTTTTTATTGTCTGCTGAGTGGGCTGAAATCAGCTTTCATGGAATGGGAAAATGCTGATATTATTTTCACCCTATTAACATTCCAATTTTATGGTGAAATGCAATATTAAAATCGGTTCTAAAATAGCTGAAAATAGTATTTAGGTGCCAGAGACTTAGTCTCAAAAATCACTCAACCATGTGTCAGCTGATGCTCAGCAGGCAATAATTTACACTAAAAATCCACTCTGTGGCCTTCAGAAGGTGACATTTAAGACTGCATTAATGATGGAGGAGGGGTTGCATACCAGTAAATTACATCTGGTATCATATATTCCTCGAGACAGATTGCTAACACCTTCGTCAGTTTTAATTTACCAGTAGATCCCACACTATGTTTCAGATCTTCACTTTCCTCAATCATTCACACTATCATAATTGCTGGAGATTTGTTTGTATAAAAACTATTAGCTCTGTAGCGTGAACGGTAATGGAAATGGAAAACAATTTTTTTAACATTCTTGGAAGGAAATAACAAGGCAAGAGACTTTCAGGCAGTGCCAACTTCTGAATTGCCTTGTACCTCATGCCAAACCAAAGGAAAGTTTGTTTGGGGAGTATCATTGCACTAGTTCAGTTTTCAAATAGCTAGCAGGTAGGGGGAAAGAGTCCTGTGTCTAATATCCCTAGAATGGCAATCAGAAGTCACTTGGGCTTTACTCATGGTTTTCATGTTAGTGGCTCTAGCCTCTCCACCAGACACCCTCAAATAATAAGGAGAAACTAACCTGGCACTCTTGCAGTGACACAGTTGAATGAAACTACAGATGGCTTGAGCTAAATCGTTTGCTGTAGGAAAACCTATAAAATGATGTCAGAGTGGATCCTGATCCTGAAAGTTCTTAAACAGGGGGGCTGGAATCATAATAGGAGATAAAGCCCTTCTAAGTCACAAATTCAAAGCATTGGTAGATAGGTGCCACTATATGATAGTTATTCATTGACCCTATAGGAATTGTGTTTGCTTAGTTCATTTCCCAGCAAGAAGAGTCCACATCACAAAACCCACCTTCAGAACTGGAGCTGACTGATTCCCTCCTTGACACCCTTAGCAGAATGGCTAAGGAATTAAGGAGCATATAGACTGAATTATCCTCTGACTTCTAGAGATGGCACCTCCAGCTAAAGGTTAATGCACACTGGCAGAGAATGCTGTGGAAGCTTGCACTGCTGCCACTCTTACTAGATCTGTTCTGTGGATACTTTTCACCAGTAATAAATTCATAGAATACTTTTAAATATCTTATACATTAAAGAGAAGAGAGGAGATGAATGAGTAAGATGATACCTTTGAACTCAATTAGAAGAAAATATAAACATGCTTGAATTATTTTTAGTAATTTGGAAGCAGATTTTTCTTTGAAAAAAATCCCACCACTTTCTTACCTAGAGGTTTACCGTGAACCTGTAAAAACTATAATTTTAAATATAAAAAAGGCAGGGATTGAAACTAGTGGATAAATAAGTACCCCACTGCACACAAGAACTCTAGTTCTAAGTTGTTTAAACTAATAGCCAGGTTTTCCTCACCATAAGATTTTAATAAGGAGGGGGTGTCCAGTCACAGATTGGTCTTTGTGTGTGTTTGTTACCCAAAGTGTGAGATGCTGGGAAGTGTGTGTGTGTGAGAGACCCAAAGTGGGAGACACTGGCAAAAAACACACTAACATTGCTTAGTCTGGTACTTAGATGACAGTAAAAGTCAAGAAAAATAAAAGTGTGGTGGGACTACCCTGTAGTTAAACTCTTTGGGAAAAACCCTGATGTGTCTAAGCTGAAGGCCGAATTCCTTCCTACCATACTGGAGTCTTACAGTTCCCTTTTTTTGCAGGAAGGGAGTGGATTTAATTTTACAATAACTTAGTTATTCAGTGGAATTCACCTAGCAGGGCAGAAAACACCCTCAGGACAGGGGTATTCTAAGTATTCCAAAGCTAGCTGGTCTTTTCTATTAGCAGGATTGGTTAAGCAAGCCAGCTAAGAAGCAAATCAGAATAATTGTCTGCAGTTCTTTAAGGGATTTGTGATGTGTTATAACATGAGAACCCAAATGTGGTAACTAATTAATCTGACCCTGTGAATTGTTGTACACCCTTACTTTGACCTGAATTCAGTGGGATTTGAAGGCACCTACCACCTCATAGACGGCGCTGGACTTTTTGCAGGATTGTGTCCTTTCTTAGGAAGATCAAAAAAATAAATGGAAATAAGGATCAAATCCACAGCTGTGTGCAGCCCAAGTACACAGGCTGGGGCTGGGTAAATGCATAGGGGGCCAGAAGGGGACTCTTCTGTCTGCTACAGCATGGAACCTCAGTGGTTCAGCTACCAGCAGGACTTTCACACCCACATACATCGGGTTTGGATTTACCCCTAAAAGAGAAAATATGTGAATTTTTCACAGTGGTTTTTGAAAGACAGAATGTGAATGACTAGCAATGACAGGTGGAATCAACAGAGGTCTATGAACATGAAAGCAAAAACAAACTGGTGGAGTCTTGAAATAACATTCATAGAACACCGGTTAGCAGACAGTAAGTTAGACTTGGAGAAGGTTTCATAGCAGGGGACTCAGCAAAGTTGGGCTTCAATTTTCTCCTACTTATGCTGGTGTAAAACAGGAATAATTTAACTGAGCCCAGTGAAGTTAGACTCACATAAAACAGGCTTATGGTGAAGGAGAATCAGATACAACATTCTTCATGCTAAGGATGATGCATCAAAAACAGTATTTATGGAAGAGACCTCCATACCTTTGAAGGTAATAATCCAGTTTCTGCCACAAGCAAAAGCAAGCAGCAGGTATGGGCTATACTTCTAAAACATAACCTGTAAAGATGTTCAATCATTTGTGGTGAATACATATGTACTGATTTTCCTGTATTAAAATATGCATTGGACATGTAATTGGGATGGTACTATTCATGTGGTTGATAACATTAGGAACTGTAGAGATAGGTTAATTATAACCGTAAACCCACAGGTTGCATACTAATATGAAACAGGTGGACATCACAGGTGTATTGGAAAGTATGAGGCCAAAGGTCTAATGCCTTGAACAACATGAAAAGGTCACCAGTAGGTTACTCATGCACACCCTGATTTGGATTTATCTTTACCTTTCAGTTTTAAAAATAAAACAGTTCTAGGAGTGGTTATGCAATGTATCCTTCTTCCATGGCAAATAGTTCCTAGTAGAAAAGTGAGCAAAACACGTAGGAAAAGGTTTGTAAATAACTTTTCCCTGTTACTTTGGATCTATTTTATTGGGTTCTGTTTCCTGACAGTTGCAGCTTTTTTGTCCTTCCCCTTAAGGAAGGATAGTCCAGAGTTTAGGGCTCTAACCTGGAACTTAGAAGACATGAGTTAAATTCCCTGCTCTGCCACAGATTTCCTTTGTCACCTAAAGCAAGTCACTTAGTTTTCCCTGTGCCTCAGTTCCCCCACTTTAGAGTGGGGGTAAAAGTACTTGCCACCTCACAGAGGATAAACACATCAAAAATTGTGATGTGCTTAGGCCCCATGGTAGTGGGGACTATAGAAATGTGAGAGAAAGATTTCATTGCTAACGCTGTGGAAGTCCCATCTGTGCCCTGTTGAGATATGGTGCATGAGCGTGATGTTATTAAAAGGCTCAAGCAGCCAATCAGAATGTGGCTTTTGACATGATCCAGAGTCGCCAGACATCCTTTAATTTTCAGTATTACACTTGTCAATTTAGTAACCACTTGTTGCTATTTATATTACCGCCGCATCTAGAAACCCCAGCTGATTTCAGGACCCCAAAGTACTAGATTTTTTTCCCACACATAATTGGAGACAGACCCTGCCCCAGTGAGTTTACAGTCTAAAGAAATAAGACTGGCAAAGGCTAGGAGAAAGGACACAGTATTACCCCCATTCCACAGTTGGGAAGCTGAGGCAAACAGAGAACCAGTGATCTGCCCAACGTTACAGAGGAACCCTGCGGCAGAGCCAGGAACCCAGTTTACATCACCTGCATCCCAGTCCACTGTCTTCACCGCAAAACAGCATGCAAAACTCCTGTTTACTTCATGGAGAGTTACATGTGCATAGAAACTTACCAGGTGAGGCTCCAACTGAACATTTAATTGTTCTTTATTTCAACTTTGCAGAAGGCAATTTTGGTAAGCAGTGATGGAGGATAACATCAGTCTCTCTGCTAGGAACCTTAACATTCATCTGGCCTTTTGAAAATTGCCTAATTCTCCGTCTGTGATCAAACTGGCACCTCACTGCTCTCTGTATCCTCCTGAGTAATGTGGCTCACATATGCTCTTCCCGGTGTTTTATTTTTAGAATGTAACTTGACATTTACAACACTGAACTAATTAAGCTTTTGTTTGTTCATTAATTTCATCCTTTTCCCTGTAATTCCTCCTCTCCACTTTCAACAGATAGGTACAGTCATGACATTATGGAGCTGTATGGAAGCTACAATTTGGGAATAACATGTTTCTTACTGAAACTTTTTCTCTGTGTCAACATCCTACGGTATGCGTTAGCACATGCTCCCATTTTGTGAGAACCCAGTTTACAGTTGCCAGCGCAAATACTGTTAACACTGCAGACATGCTTCTGAGCTCAGTATAAAGACAGTGATATTGCAGTCCTTACTCAGGAAAAACATACTGAAGTATAGACACAAACCAAAACCCCACATGCAAAAATGATAAAAGGCTTGAGGGCAGGTTCAGAACCTGGACCCAGCTGTGAATTTGATAGTTGTCTCTTATCTCCATAAAAGGCCAAACCCAGAGCCTGGATCTGAACCTCCCTCACACTGAAATAGGCGTGTTTAAACTCTGCATGCAAACTTGGTGACTATGACCTTTCTCCACAAGACTTTGAAGTCAATGTGAGTTTCGCTTGATATCTGAGCACCGCTTTTGCTCACAGGTAAATTATACTATATGACAGATATGTGAGTACGCAGAGAAAGTTGTCATTTTCTTTGTCTATGTCAGTGTTTTAACATTTGTGTTATTTCGTATATGCACGAAATGTAACTAAATTCACAGTAGCTTTTTGTTTTTACTGATGAAGATGTAGCCCTTTGAGTTTAAGGCTGTCAAGATAAAACAGATAAGAAAAAGCCCTAGGCTAGATCGGAACAAATCTTTTGTAGTCCTTCCATCCCAAGGGGATACAGTGCCAAGGGCACAGAATCTCATAGCACGAGAAACAATGGTGAAGGATGTCTGACTTTCATCTTACTCTTCCCACATGAAAGGTAAAGTTTGGGCAAATATCCAGGTGACAATAATTAGTCTGAGTTCCTTTCTAAAACCAAGAGACTACAATTCATCCAAATCTTCTCTGATGGTATCCATGGGAAGAATTACTTAATACATTCTTTTTGTATCTTCTTTCTCAAGCTTACATTTTAACTTTTGATGCTACCAAAGCATCTGGGTTAAGACCTCAGAAACAGGATGAGCACTCAACACTAAGTCCTGGTGAGAGGTAAGGAATAGGGCAGAGACTTCAGCTATGGTTTCAAAATACAAACAGGAGCTGTACAAAAGGTTTGTCGTTAATGCCAGGTTAAATGTTTACTAAAAAGTCTTGTCTCATCCAGAAATATTTTTATTACATTGTAATGATGATAATTCTTCCACCTGCTGCACACATGGGGCTTAAAAATAGCCCTTTTCCTGAAGCTGGGCCAGTTTGTAATTGGCTGTAGGTGGGAACGGAAGGTGGGATGGCGGAAAGAGGTTGATTTGATTTAGAATACCTGAATCCTCAATTTCTGAACATGCGCAAGCTTTTCTTTCTCTAATGCTTGTTTTTAAGCCTGTTAAGTTCCTTGCTTTATTGAAGGCTGTGAAGTGATTGTGAAGGAGAAGTGAGAGGATCCAAAATCAGAGCAAAATGTTCAGCCAGAGACTTTGGAAGTGACTCAGACACAACAGCCTCACTGCCGAGTTTTGCTGCTGTGGTTAGAGGTTTTCGGGAGTTGTGCTGATCTAGGTAGGAATATACCCTCATACATGATTAGATTAAACAAGGCTGTGTTTTGATAAGCTGCAGTGGATCTTGAAACATCATAAATTAAACCCACAGAGTCAAATATCAGCGTCCCAGCCATCTGAAGGGAAGTGGGAATGAAACCAGGTTTCGCCTGATGTTTCAACATGATCATTATTATTGGTAAAAGTGTATGTTGGGCATGTGTGTCCCGCCCCCACAGCCTTTCATGTTCTAGAGGAGAGCAAAGAATTTTTTAATATTCTGCTAGGGCTGTAAATGAAGATAAACATTGTGGTCCTGATCCCTGAAGTCCTCATGTTGTAGTCAGAGAATCAATGAACCTGGCACAGGGAGATGTAATTTATACATTCCTGCAATATCTAATCTCCTTGTGTCTCATAAGGGGATTCATGTGGTGTGCCTCAAAATTTGGGGAACAGATTTAAGGCACAGGAATCCTGCTGATGGAGGCTTCTGAGAGAATGTGCTGAATCAGCGCATCTCCTGGCCGTGCCTTCTTCCCAGGCAATGCTAAACATTTTTCGGGATGAGCTACTTTTCTACAGCCCTCCCCACCCACCCCCACGGAGGCGAGATGGCAGCTGTTTTCTTCTCTTGAACCTTTCCTCAGTGGCCTTTCTGCCACCCATGTGCTCCATCAAGGTCAACACCAGCAGATCCTGATGTAGATCCTGGACTGAATGTATATGTGAACTCCCATTGAAGCCTGTTATGATAAGTGACTGGTGGGAGTTCTGTCTATGTGATGTCTGTAAGACAAGGCCCTTTTGGCTGTGCGTTGTTCTCTGTTTTTGTCTGCTATTGCACTGAACTTTAATGCAATCATTAAGGTTCAAGTCAGTGATCCAGAGCTTTATTAACTATGAGATTTTAAAATTCCCTCTGGGCTGAAGATTTAAATTAAAAAGTAAATTTTTGGTCATAATTGAAGAATACCAGTCAAAGAAAATGAAGATTCAAATGAAAGTAGAGGGGAAAGCACATTTTTAGATTCTCAGTATGAATTTTGTTGTGCTTTTACAATTCAAAACACCTTATAAAACAGAACTTTGTAAATCACTATTGCTTATGGTTGTCAGTTTTTATGTAAAGCTCCCATTGACTTCAAAGTGATCTCTCCCTGTGAGTGATAGCAGGATGTGGCTCTTCGTGAAGACCAATTGTTTTTCATAGTTAGAAAAACAATGTAAAAAATTTGTTTTTATCCTAAATGAGTTACTGCATGGAAGAGAAAAAGTGATTATCCAAAATGTATGGACTGGTGATTAGAGCAAAAACCTCTGAGCCAGGAGATCGCTGGACTCTGACTCATTGTGCAACCTTGGGCAAGTCTCTTGACTTTCTTATATCTCAATCATCCCAGCTGGAAAATTAGGTGAAAGGCATGACCTCACTGAAAACAGATGCTTCATCTGAGCTGAGCTTTCCTAAGTAAACAAATTATAATGTTTAGAACATTTTTTAGCACGCTCTGTCATTGCATATGTCCAATGGTCAAATTTAGTTTAGGGACAATACTTTAGTATGCTGTTTAATCCAGGGACTAAACGATAATGTATACGCATAACAGACTTTGCTCCCCAAACACTATTTTGGATCTTTGATTATATTTTACATTGTAATTTACATGCTATATGTTGGGCCAGATTCTCATTCACTCTGTTCTTGTGCTTGGGACAGGGATGGAGAGTAAAGGTGATTTGACGCTACCTTTGCACTCCCCATGTACAGAGGCCCACCTGGGATCTACTTGACCCCCAGCATAAAGTAGAGCAGACTCAGTGTGCTCAGACTTCTGTTCTGCTTTCACAGTCCATGGGAAGAAGAGAACAGCCAGAAAGTTTTGGTCACAGCTCCCAACACACCCCATATGTGCCCCTGAACCACCCTTTATGCCAGACGCTGTGAGCAAGGCTAGCATAAAGCCCTTTATGCCAGCTCCATGCTGGTCAGAGAGACCCTCTGCACCCCTTTGTTCTGCCAGAGCACAGTAAAGGAATTGTGGTATAACTGAGAATCAGGCCTATTGTGCACTGGTTTTCAGAGAGATTTAGGCTTTGGTGGGTTTGTGACAGTCCCTTAGGAGTATTGTCATTTTTCTGCAAGATTCTGTGTGTCCATCTGAAAATATAGGCCTCAGTCCTGTGAGGTGCTAAAAATTCTTCCATGGTGCTGAGTTCTATCCTCTCCCATTGGCGTCAATAGGATTTGAGGGCACTGAGCACGTTGACAAAGAACATTCAGCATTTCTTAGGACAAAGTCCTTATACTGTTTTAATGTTGCTTTTAATAGTTTGGAAAATGAACAATCCTTCCCTAATTTCAAAACAGAAGGATTAATGAGGCTGTGAGTCCATTTAAATTTTCTTTTGCTGTTTTGGAAGAGAACAGTTTAATGTGTAAGAAGACTAGCATGCACTAGGGGGAACCTTGCATCATCTACTCTGTTTCTTTTACCCTTTTATGCATTCCTGCAGCATAACATAACTAAAAACCATCCTTCTGGGAAAATGATATAGTATCATTTTCACTCAGTGGGAACTGTCAACACCAGTAAGATGCTTCATTAAGTAAAAAACATAAAATGATCTACTAACCCAGTCTGAATCAGTCATTGTCAGACAGCTGTTGGGAGCCTTTTTTAGTATTATTATTATTCTTTCCTGACTTAAGTTCATAGTAGTACAAAATAGTGTCATGCTGCAGTTGGCACCATTTATAAAAACACTTGTTAGAAGAATATTTTCCCAAGGTTTCTGTTCTTACCTGCAGTTTTTAGTGGGGTTTTGCCTGCTTATAGGTTGCATGTGCAACCTTAATTCAGGCATTCCCTAACTTTTGAGTGCTTGACTTTGCTACCCTACTATTTGTGTGTGTGTGTGTGGGTAGGTAGGTTGGATAGGTGGATGGATGGATAGAAAGGAAGGTACGCATCGCCAAGAGGGAACAGTCATGCCTGTTCCCCATGTGTACAATGGGGATAATAATTCTACCTTTTTCCCGCTCTTTTTTTGTCTTGCCTACTTAAATTGTCATTTCAAATTTACTATCTCAGAAATCAGTAAGCTACTAAAATTGTTTTCTGACAGAATTGATTTCTCACTTTTTTTAACGTGTTTTAAGAAACACTGATTCTTCATTCTCTAAATTTGCTTTAGTTGATAAAATTGTAGCAGTATGAACAAGCTCCAAAATCATCTGAGCCTTTTACTTTGAGATAGGAGACCCAGTAAGATCTAAACTAAAGGTGATTAATAGTTTCCCAAGCAGCAACAATGTTATTCATGAATTATAGTACTGAGTTATTGCAATATTCTTAAATGAAAAAATAACAGGCAACTATATTGCTCCTAAAACAATAGGCCAAATTCTGTTGTCAGTTACATTAATGTAAATCTGGATTAGCATCAGATTCTGCTCTCAATTATACAGATATAAATCTTGAGTAGTTCCAGTGGACAGTGTGAAACATTGATTCACTACAGCACTTGCAATTGTGAAAAGTTTAGTAGTCCATTGGGTGACTTAGGTCACCATTAATTTTGTTGGGTAGTAATTGGACTGAATGAGCAGATGGCATATATTTACAGGGCCAGCTTTGTGGTGCTCCAGCTATGTTACCCTGGAACATGCTGGGGAATATATAAAAATGCATAAATACATTTTTTATTTAACCTCACTGATGCTTAATATTAACTTCAGTGGGTCTTCTCTTTTTATTGTTAAGTTTTGTACTTGCTGATTCACACTCAATAACTATCCATACCCAAATATTTAGTGAATAGTATGTGCCATGTAATGTTACATATCCCTTTCTGTGGTAATCGTAGAATATTTATAGGCACTTAATGGCAAATATTCAGCACAATGCCCAAAGACTTAGAAATGCAGCTCCTCTTGTTGTTCATGGGATATGAATGCCTTATTTCACAAACACACTATCCTGAATGTAATTAATGCAACCTTA
This sequence comes from Caretta caretta, assembly GCF_965140235.1. Lineage (NCBI taxonomy): Eukaryota > Metazoa > Chordata > Testudines > Cheloniidae > Caretta > Caretta caretta. The sequence continues at coordinate 169,725,085 of NC_134206.1, forward strand.
GTGCCCTCTAATGACCTTTGATATTTAGACATTATGCTGTCAATTGTTTTTGAGCCGTTAAAGCTGCCGTCCATTATGCTGTTAGATCTCATCAGCATAGCATTCTCATGGCTGTTGGGCTATTTTAAATTATTTTTTGTGTTAATACTCCTATTAATCAATGCATCAACAAGTTCATTTAGCTTTAGTCATGGTAATAGCCAGTTGTTCTCATTAGAAACTGACCAACACTCCTGCAACATGTCAGCAGAGCTGTGGGAACTAATGGTGTAAATTTGTTACGAGGCAGTGATTTAACAAGTCAACAAAGCAGTTCTAGTTACAGTGGCTAAGAAGCTTACGTGAGTCAGACTTTATTAATATGTCAGTTGGATTGCACCTAGAGTTCTTTTCAGACATTGAATTACACCCTGGTGCCTGCCATTCATTTCATTAATATGATACAAGTACTGTGAACTGATAACATCATATGGTGAGACAGCGAAACGAAGTGTGGTCTTAAGGTTTCTTGAAGAAGCTCATTGTTTGAGTAAAGGCTTGCAGGGCTTTTAGCAAAGTCAGAAGCAGAACATCATAGAGCCTTCATTGTTAAATTAGTTGTTGATCCGCTAAGCTATCAGTCTATAACATTATAGAATTTGTAATATAGGTTACCAATGGCACATTGATTATTCAGTCGCTCTTTCTAAGAGACACATCTCTTCAAGATAATAATATTTCCAATAAGTTTTATTCAGCATCAATACTTGCCTTAAACAAAAAAATTGTCAACTCTTTTAAACTGGTGTTTGCATGGGGTGTTTAAATAGTAACATAGGGCCAGAATTGACCACCCTAAAACATGAGTACTACCTTACTGCAGAGTGAGGGTAGCAGAATATGGCTCATACATATTAAATATCCCCAAAGGAAAATATTCATATATACAGAGAAAAAAACAATGCCTACATGTCATAGATATCACAAGTCTATAATTAGACATTCATCACATATAAATAGTTGGTTTAATATGTTGCTACAGTAATGTATGAATGAGTGCAAGCATACTGTTGTATAGAATTGTTATTTACACTGTATTACCACATAATAATATCACATTACTATAGCAGATAGTAACGGAAATCAATTTTTATTGTAGTGTACAGGTTTTAACTATATGAGACTAATTACATTTAAAGAGAGTTGCATAGCTAAATTCTGCCGAACATTTATGCCGCAGTATGTCGGAATACATTATATGTTTTCGTGAAATAGAAAATGTATTTGAATGAATACATTGCTTCCCAGAGACTGAGAGGAGTAGATGTTGTTGCTAGATTTAGCAACTGAGTAAATCTGGTATTTGAAAACACTCAGAGATATTCATCTTGAGCACCCTCCTGACCAGTCAGTCACAGAATATCAATGTATTTGTAGAGATCACTGTTTGTCCTCCTTGTTACACCTTTTGTCCCTGATCCTGCAAACACTAAGGACCAGATCCTCAGTTGATATAAATCACCATTGCTCCATTTATGTCTCAACTAGTGTAAATCAGCAGAACTCTATTGACTTCAAGCTGAGAATCTGACCAATGGAAAGCTTAAAAGTGGCCATCTTCACGTTGTCATTTCAGATTGATGCATCCCGCTCTGAATAGACACTTCCCTGCTAAAATCCTATCCACTGGGAAATAATATAATTACATTTCCTACTTGCATTGCTACAGGGCACCTGCTTGGGCTTTCCCATGATGACTCCAAATTCTGTGAGGAGAACTTTGGCTCCATGGAAGATAAGCGCTTAATGTCCTCCATCCTGACTAGCATTGATGCGTCCAAACCCTGGTCCAAATGCACTTCAGCAACCATAACTGAATTTTTGGATGATGGTCATGGTATGTATTATTAAACCTGGTGTCAGATATAGACCTCAGCTTTGCACACTCCTGTTGTATATCACAGCAGTGTTGACAAAAAGCTCATTCTTATGTTGTTAGGAAAATTGTGGACCAGATTCTGCCATCCTTACTGCTATTGAGAAGTACCAAGCAGCTACTTGCAAGCAGTAGGTAGTACACAGCATGCCTAGGAGCTTGTTTGTATGAACAGTTAGCGTGTGGCAAGCATGGGTGTAAATCAACTCCTGTTTCAAAACAGTGTAGATCAAAGCACACTATGGAATGTTTAGTGTGTGGTGTCCATATGACAGTTAGTACACAGCAGGTTGGTGCAAGATAGATTTACACCCAGCATGCACTGCATGCTAACTGTTCATATAGACAGGTTTCAGAGTAGCAGCTGTGTTAGTCTGTATCTGCAAAAAGAAAAGGAGGACTTGTGGCACCTTAGAGACTAACCAATTTATTTGAGTGTAAGCTTTCGTGAGCTACAGCTCACTTCATCGGATGCATTCCGATGAAGTGAGCTATAGCTCATGAAAGCTTACACTCAAATAAATTGGTCAGTCTCTAAGGTGCCACAAGTCCTCCTTTTTCTTTTTGTTCATATAGAGAAGCCCTAAGGCTGGCATAATCTAGCCCCTTGAGTAGCCTGCATGATAAACATGGATGGAATGTAGGTGGATTATGTGATGTTTTCACTGGGAACATTGGTAAAGTTTAGCTAACAACCACAGTATTACTTTTTTTTCCAAATACTGAAGAAGAAAGTCCAGGGAGCACTTTACCCAAAAGATGCATGAACACCTTGGCTTATCAAGGAATTAAAATCAGCATTAAAGGTTATCAGATATTCGGCTAAAAAAGTGAAGATGCTACACTTAGAAGCCTCATTCCTCCAACTTACTATTTTTTATTATTTATGTCATGTTAGTGTCTAGAGGTGCCAGCCAGGAATTAAGACTCCTTTGTGCTAGGTACTATTGACACACATAACAAAAAGACAACTTCAGCCCCAGTCTACTATACAGTACTTTAGAGGACAAAACTAATATTCTATCTCTTGCCAAAACGAAGTAGCTATTTAGAAATGTCTAGCATACTCAGAGGAGAAGGGCTCCTCAGCTAGCAAGCCAGAGTCTTTAGTCAGGGTCTTTGATTATTAACCTGATCCTGAAAAAGTACTGTACAACGTAGTATGTTAACATTTTATTGTAACTTTGACTTAATAAAAAGCTTTTTTTAAAAAAGCATAATCAATAATCCTAAATGCATTTTCAATTCTTCATTATGCTTGCAAAGCAACTGCAATTCTTAAACAAGCCATAAAAATTCCAAAATACTTAGATAAAAATGACGTAATTGAGCGAATGGATCAAGTTGTTATGGTAACTGCAACACTTATGGATGAAAGGTACCACATGTCAGAATGTCCGGGATTTTTTTAAAGCAAGTAAGGTAAATATTTTATTGGTTAATTTCAGGGCTGTCCAAAATGCTTTATCCTATTATTGTATCTGGAAAATTACTTCATTTTTTCACTCCTAATTTTATGAGCTCCATTAATCTAGGGTTGTCCTGTTTTATGGTACATATCGCTTTGGCATTAATTTAATTTTAACAGGTAAGTTTCCACATGTGCAAGAGCAGATCTGTATCACATAGCTGTGTCAGGCCTGGAGCAGACCAAAGAATGAATTGTGATTCAGAACCACAGTTTATTCCCTTTCCCCCCACCTTTCTCTGGGGAGGGAGCAAGTTACTTCATCCCTTTTCTCCCCATACTGTGAACCCCGCCAGCTACTCTATGAGGGGCAATGAGTGTGAGTGCAAAGACAGGGCTCCTCCCATTCTCCTCACTGCCAATTTGCTTGCATTGGGCAGTGTATACTGAATAGCCCCAGCGCCCTACCCCATGGCTGGAGTCACAGTCTGAGCTGGAGAGTAACTGGAGTTGTGGCAATCAAGCCCAAAGGGCTCATTCCGTTTACTTCAATGGGAGCAGGATTGGGCCCCAAATCATTCAGGGCCATGTTCCAATCCTCTTATTCACAATGAGTAGTACCTTACCACACAAAACATCCCCATGATTTTTGTGCCACTTCTCCCACAGTAATATACTACACAAAGTGAGGAAGACTCTCAGAATCTGGCTTTCATTTAACATGATTGGGTCAGGTTGTGTTGCCCTTTCTCACCCTGCTGAGCACTTAGTCACGAACACCAATAGTTCCATTGAAATATCCAACATGGTGAAGTGCTCCACAATCTGACCTATGAACCACTTTCATGCCTGGCACTACTCCATTTATTTCAAAATCATAATGGAGTCTCTGTAGAAGCTCGGACAGTCGGATTGTTTGATCATCTGAACTTACATCTTTTCTAAACGGAGAAGACATTTTTTGTAATAGTTTTGTTGCATTCTATTGTATCCCCTGTGGGTGGGATCTTCCATCTATTTTAAAATCAAAGATTTGCATTGACAAAATATAAACATAACCTATGAAATCAAGCCCTTCTCCCCAAAAAAACCCTAATCAACAGTCTAAATGGTTTAATTTCCCTGAATAACAATGTTGCAAGGGCGTTCGGTGTACAAGGAATGGGAATCTTTTAGTTTATTCTTTTTCAGGTTAACTGAAATCACAGATGAACAGCTCCCACTTAGATTAACGCCCCAGCAAGCACTATACAAATGATGTCACTTCAGCCACTGAACCCTATTGGATCATGAAGCCAGTTTGAAGGCCAGGGTGTATTAAGAGTAAACAGGACCTAGATCAGTGGTGGGCAACCTTTCCGCAGCTCCCGTTGGCCAGGAACGGCGAACTGTGACCACTGGGAGCTGCGGGTGGCCGTGCCTGCGGACAGCCAATGTAAACAAACTGTCTCATGGCCCACCAACGGATTACCCTGATAGGCCGCAGGTTGCCCACCACTGACCTAGATACATCAGATTTTTCAGGGCTCCCCAAAATAATTTTGTGCCAGCCCTTCCCCATTGCACCCTTTCCCCTCTTGGCCCACTCCTGGTGGCTGAAGTTTAGGATGGCTCCCTCTGAATTTTTCGTTTGAAGAAGTTACTTTTCTGCATTTCCCCACGTAGACAGGTGAAAAGATTGTGACTCCAAAATGCTATCAGGCAGAAAGAGGCACCTACCCATTCATTCAGACATCATGAGCGCGGAGCTGCAGGTACCACACTATAGAGGAGGAGATACCTTGTAGAACACACTATAGCATCTCTGAGAGAGAGAGAGAGAGTATCTCCATGCTTTGGAGTTGTTTGTCTCTGACTTTTACATTGTCCTGTGCAATCTAATATGGAAGAGATTGTACAAGAAGAAGAGATTTACTTTCTTTCTTTGGAACATAGTAAACTAGCACTGTATTTTGCTTTGGACAGACCAGAAGCTTGTGAACCATTAACTGTGATAACTAAAGCATGTTGAAACTGAAATGAAATCCAAATTGCTGGACTTATTAATAGGCTGTCTTCATAAAAGAAGGGTGACTTCCTTACTAAGACTTTAGTTAACCTTCCCATATAGTTCCCCACCTACCCCCATCTATCTAAGGTGCTTTTATGGCCCCATTACCATAGTATTTGAGCACCTCACAATCTTTAATATGTTTATCCTCACGACACCCCCTGTGATGTAGGCAAGTGGGCAACATTATTCCCATGTTACTGACAAAGAATCAGCGAAACTAAGTGGCTTGCCGAAGGTTACAGAAGAAATCTGTGGTGGAGCAGTGAATTGAACTGAGGTCTTCTGACACCTAGCTAGCAGCCTAACCACTGGATCATTCTTCTGGTTTTGCAGCCATGATTTAATTGCTGACTTTGTTTCTGATTTCACTTAAGGCACCAATATGACATTGTGGAAGAAAAGGCCTAGTTACTCTTCAGAAGACAGGAGAAAATTCCTTCCATTTGCTTTTACCTTCTTTCTACCATATTGTACTGATTGTCTTTATTTTTGGTCATTATTTATTGCATGCCAGTGTGTTCAGTACCATACGGAGCCTAGACAAAGAGAGTCTCTGTCCCAAGAAGTTTACAACCGCTGCTCATCTGCCTCATGCAGAGTTTTATTGTACAATTCTCTCTTCTGCAACATGTGTGTAAGACTGCTAGAAGAGATAGTGAGATGGCTTGGAGTGCATTGCCATCAAATGTCAATAACGCTTAATTTTAGATCTTTGTTTAATCAGATCTGGACTGTGCAGTCAGTCACAATGCAATTGTGTTCACAGATCTTGGCTGAGATAGAGGCTTGGATGAGAGCTAAACTGGCTGAAATCACCCTGCCTAAGTTTATAGTCCCTAGATATATTTGTCCAGGGACTGGTGACAGGGTATTTTTAGTAAAGAGAATTCATTTCTGGAATTGACTCCCCACCCAGTTAGGAAAAACTTGAGTTTTTTGATTTTCTGGGCATGAGGGCTCATATGTAGAATGTCTGTTCTTGAATGCAGAATTGGATTTTAACATGTGTTAACTAAGAGAACAGAAAATTCTAGTGTATAGAAGGGCACAATCATTTTAGTTGGTCATGGTTAATCCAAGGGTCAACTAAAATGATTGTGTCCTGTCTACATTAGAATTTTCAATCATGTGAGTTAACACGTGTTAAAACCCAATGGTTTGTTCAAGTGTAGACAAGCCACCGGGGACTGAGGAATGTTTGAGTGTTAATACTATGGCAGTTTTGTATTATTTTTGTCATATGTTTTAAAATACTGAATAGTTGGTGCTGTAGAGTTTGATGAGCACTATGTATATCTGGTAGTAATAAATACAGCTAAGTCTAACAAGCTGGTCCTCTTTCTTGTCAGCATCCCAAAGTGATGCTAACTTCCTCCATCAGCAAGAATGGTGTGACGGGGGCAGACATTTGCTGTTTTTTTATTTTTACTGAACACAGTTTTTGACAGCAACTGCTGCTAGTTGTTATTTTCCTTTTAGAAACCCAAGCCCTTCATCTTGTAGAAAACATGTGTGTCCTCACCCTCCACTATGCCTTTAATATTTTATGTTACAAGACACATTACACAGTAGGGTCCTTTTAATGACTTTCATCTTGGGATACCAGCCTATCTGTTAGAAGAAGCACACATTGTTTTCATTTTTAAAAAGTCAGTGTAGTCCAGACTAAAGATAAGATCAACATGGTGGGTAAGTCAAGGCCATCAGGGGACAAATGGAGCAACAAACTTAATGAGATGGGTCTTCTCAGTAATAAATAAGTGATGATGCTGAAAGGATTTTTGGCTGAATTTAGCTGTCGAGAGCCCTTAGTGGTCTTTAGGGAAAGCAAACAATTGCAGTAAATGTGTTTCTTGAGGGAAATGAAACCTGTTGTTCATTTTTTTTAAAGCCTCTAAACTAGGTCTTGAAACATGATGCCAGACCTTGAATTCTCATATTTTGTAAGCTACAGAAATTGTGAAGTATTTATATTACACATTTTTTTTACCCAGGATTGGGCAGGGGTGGTGCTGGTGTTGGTTGCAAAACAAGATGGGTTGTGGTAAATCATTCTGGCTGAGGATAAGTGAAATATGCCCATACCACATGATATGACAGAGTTTAGAGTGAAGACCGAGTTTCCCATGTCAGCATGTGAGTTTGTCAGTGGTGTGAAATTTTTTGTTAGAACAGGGCTCTTGAAGAATGTGAATGTGGCATTGCATTTTTAAAGAGAGAGGGAGCCAGGCAGATTTTTGACATTTTGCAAATAACAGCATTCTATCTTATATTTTAATTTATTTTCTTTTTTATTTAAAGATTAATAGAACTGGGTCCAGAAGTGGCTAACTGTGATTCTTTACATGAGGAGCCCAATTTAAATTTACCACCAACATAACCTTTGATTTGCTGCTTATATTTTTCTTTGAACTGATGTTTTTTTCTTAAAGGGCCCTACTGGCTACAGATCTATTTTTTCATGCATTTTCTGGCTTTCCTTTAGCAGCTTTGCCTTTTCAAATGTTCTGGCTCAAAATTCAAATGACAGCTTTGCTTATTTTATGTGACTCTTGATCATGCCTCAAATCACAGATTGATAAATAGAGTGGAACCCACTTTGAGTGAACTCAGATACAGTGAAACACCATGCAAGTCCCAAATTGCCTCAGTGCAGTTCAGTGCCCTAATGTTTATAGGGGTTTTGGGGTTTGTTTTTTTTTTGGGGGGGGGGGCAGGGAGGAAGGGCTCACCACAGGACAAAATAAACAGCTAGACAAACAAGAGTTTGATACCTGTTCCCTGGAGTGCTGAAGATAGAGAACCCAGTTGCAATAACAGTGTCTGATCCAAAGCCCACTGAAGTCAATGGGAGTATTTCTGTTAGCTTCATTGAGGTTTGGATCAGGTCCATAATCGTTATCACAGCTTGAAAGCTACAGGTCCTATAGTACAGATAACAAGGAAGTGAGTAATAAACTGGATTGTTCTTTCAGGGAACTGTTTACTTGACCAACCACGAAAGCAGATCTTGGGCCCTGAGGAGCTTCCAGGACAAACGTACGATGCCATTCGTCAGTGCAAACTGGCATTTGGACCTGAGTACACAGTGTGTCCTGGGATGGACGTATGCTCTCGCCTGTGGTGTGCAGTTGTTCGCCAAGGTCAGATGGTGTGTCTGACCAAGAAGCTACCTGCTGTGGAGGGGACACCATGTGGGAAAGGAAGGATCTGCCTCCAAGGAAAATGTGTTGACAAAACTAAGAAGAAATATTATTCGGTATGTTAGTGCTCCAAGGGCCAAAGCCTGGGGAAATCTTAGAAGGCCTGATCCTGCAATGTGCTGATTATAATGGGTGTTAAAGGGACGGAGCATTGGCAGGGTTACGCCCATAGTCTATCGAGTAAAAACTGCCTTCTTGTTTATCTGATATGCAGTTAAATTGTTGCTTGTGAAGACCCTCTTCTGAGACCTCTGGAAAAATGTTGCTGAATGTCAGGAAGCACGTTTTCTTCTCCCAGGGTATTGGAGCTTTCACCCTAGGGAAACTGGAAACATTATTTTAAAATATAGACCTTGATTCTGCGGTGAGGTAGAACTCAGGAGATGGAGGGGCTGTCAGGCTCCCCTTCATAGCTCCCTGGTTCTCAGGCACCACTGACGTAAGTTAAACGTGCACAGCTTTAATTTACATCACAGAAGAAAAGGTCCTTGAGGACCTTAAACCGGTGGAGAATCAGGTATATTGGAGCTCCTCTTCAGCACGCCTGTGACACCACGAACAGATTTTTTGAGCGGGGGGTATCAGAGCTGGTACAAGAGGAGACAGAGCCCCTCCACCACCTTTACATGGATGGAGTCTCTCCATCGGCGGGGGGACTGTCCAGTGCAAATCTCGAGCTGCTTGAAGTTCATGTTGCACGGCGCTGGTGCGAGAAACAGGATAAATCCTAAAAGAAGGTCCCTGCCCCAAACAGCTTTGTGAGAATGTTTAAGAAATGTTAGAATGATTCAGACCTACATGCATTCTTTCTTTGTATAACTGTATTTTCACAAATGACATATTCCCATCCTCCTGGTATAAAATGCATACATTTCAGAAGTGTAATTACAGTGGAAGTGGTGCATTGTGCACAGAGGTAGTTGATTGGCAAGCTTAGCTGCAAACGGCATCTGACTGCTCTCTCTTATGCCAATGCCTGTCAGCACTTTAGCACACTGGTTGAGAAGTTACTTTAACTACACTCCTTTTGCCAAGCTCTGTTTTACCAGCTCATACCTTTGCATCTTGAACTTAGAACAGCTATGAAATTCAATTTGTATTTCTGTTTATGTGCTGAATAAACGAAAGACAGTCACTTAATTGGGGAAGATTATAGCAATATAGTTCAGGAAGATCATTTAATTAGCATTCTGTGATATGGCTGGCATGCATGTGAAGTGTCACTTTGAAAACAAAAGTGATTTTGATAAAGGTACCATGAACACTATTCACATTTCTTGAGAAATCTAAAATACAAATCGGAGTCACATAATCTTGCTTAGGTTGGTCAGGTCATGGCTATTTATCTAACTGATAATCTAGCAAAAGGACTCCACGATGAAGAACAATATCTCCTTACCACAAGCAGTGGCATACAACTGTACTACTTAAATATTCAGGGATCACAATGATCAATAATAGCAGCATATTACCTTGGCAGAGTGGAGCTAAGTGAAGTGGGCCTGGCAGAGCAATTATTACAAAGAAAGAATGGAAATGTGATTAGGAGTCCTTTAAATTGAAGTGTTTGTTCCCAGTGAAATGGGTAGAATTTGGTTCTGCAGAGTTAGGCCATATACTACTGCCCTTGACCCACATCCAGAATTCCGCCGGACATCATGCCACCTACATGAAGATCAAGGGCAGTAAATGGATATGACTGCAAGTGAAAAGTTTCTCAGAGTTCCTCCACATCCTAATATGAGGAAAGCCCCAGTTTAAACGAGAGGAAATACATCTTCCATTTTGGGGACAAGTATCTGTGCTTTTGAGATATAGTATCTTCATTCTGGTTTGAATCATTTTTTCACAACCCACTGTTTCATGTGTTCTAGGCTTCAAACCACGGTAACTGGGGTTCCTGGGGTCCTTGGGGACAGTGCTCCCGTACATGTGGTGGAGGGGTTCAGTTTGCCTATCGTCACTGCAACAACCCAGCTCCTAGAAACAACGGGCGATACTGCACTGGAAAGAGGGCCATCTATCGCTCCTGCAACGTTGCATCCTGCCCAGCAAATGGTATGTTCTGCAGCAGCCAAAGCTGCTTGATGTTACAGCTCTTGTTCCTGTTATATGGTAAATAGTAATCTCCATAGGAGAAAAAAAAAGAAGAAGCTGTCCATTATAGCTTCCCCCAAGTGTACCACAATGTGGAAACTTTAGCTACAAGTGATAACAAAGTCACTGTAACCCAGTTTAAATTCAAAAGCATAATTAACCCTGTAAAGAGATGGTGGCTACTGACAGGAGGATTCCATAAAGAGCAGCCCTGCTCTGCAGAAATGAACCAGATGAGCAGAGTTTTGTCATTAAGATGCTTATAATGTCATGGGAGCATTGCCAAAATAAAAGATTCAGAGGATTTTCAAAAGCCGTTAACAGGTGTTAGGGCAAGGAGGAGGGATGGTGTGAATTAAACATGGTATCATAAGACCAAAGAAGGTAGCTGTGCATACTGACATTTGCAGTATATCCTACATTAAACACTAATGAGATGAACGATAATTCTCCAGCTAAAGCCTTTCGACAAGAACAATGTGAAGCAAGAAATGGCTATCAGTCTGATGCAAAGGGTGTCAAAACATTTGTTGAATGGGTCCCTAAGTATGCTGGAGTGCTTCCTGGAGATGTGTGCAAGCTCACCTGCCGAGCCAAAGGGACGGGTTACTACGTCGTGTTTTCTCCAAAGGTAATGTACCTTCCGTGACAATTTCAGTACCAGGCTCTGAGGGTATTTTGGAAAGCTCTGTAGCTAGGCTGTACCAAGGAGAAGAATACCTTTTGTTTAATCGTGTGTTCCAGAAGAGCGTTGGCCAGAACTGACCTCTAAAATTAGACAGTTTTCCACATCTAAACATGTGCATGCACATGAAATTGCGTTTGCTAATTCAGTCAATACTACTTTCACATCAATAATAGGTGAAAAGATTTCTCTCTTTATAGATGGCAGTGCACACTGGGATCTTTCTAGTTGAAAGGAGTTGCTTTGTCTGTCTGTAAACTGCTAAATTTTGCTCCAAGCTACACTGATATGAATCCAGAGTAACTCACTTAAAGCCAATGGAAAGGAGTACTTGTGGCACCTTAGAGACTAACAAATTTATTTGAGCATAAGCTTTCGTGAGCTCAGCTGCTCATGAAGCTTATGCTCAAATAAATTTTAGTCTCTAAGGTGCCACAAGTACTCCTTTTCTTTTTGCGAATACAGACTAACATGGTTGCTACTCTGAAACCTGTCTTAAAGCCAATGGTCTGTTATGTGACCTATGATCAAAGTTTATTATTTATGACATGGTAGAATCAAGAGTGAAGTGATTCCTATGAATCCCTTAGTTATGTGTTTTTCTTCCTCTAGATGTTCTGAGGCTGAGTTAATTCAGGTTTTATAAAGTACTTTGAGATGGTCAGATGAAAGGCTGTCTATAAGTGCAAAGTATCACTGTTCATAAAATCATCCTTAAATCAGCACTTCTGATTTAGTGCCTCAGGGTAAACAGAAGAGCCATATGTCAGATGCCTGTGGCCCCTTTGTTAATGTTTCTGCTGCTTTAGTGCCCTGAGGGTTAGATTGCATCAGTCCTGGCTGGCAGAATAAGAACTGTATTCTGTTAATCATCACACCAAATGCCAAGCAAGCAGAAAAGTGTGAATTAGAATTCAAACATGCAGAGGGCACTGTTAAAAACTACACTAATTGTTCCTTTATAGTACAGCTTTAGATAACTCACAGTAGGTATACTGTGGCTGAACTAAATAAATAGCGATGCTTGCCAATCAAATACACAAAAGCAAATCTTTTTTTTTTTACAGTTTTAACTAACAAAGATTTAATTCCCTAGGTGACTGACGGAACTGAATGTAGGCCATACAGTAATTCAGTATGTGTCCGGGGAAAGTGCATTCGAACTGGTTGTGATGGCATCATCGGTTCAAAGCTCCAATATGACAAGTGTGGGGTGTGTGGAGGAGACAATTCCAGCTGCACAAAAGTCATGGGAACCTTTAATAAAAAGAGGTAATAATTCTGGATGGAAATAACTGTACCCTTTTGTGCAAGCAGAATTATTAGCAGGCTTTTATAACTATAGATGCAAATGAAGCTTACTGAATAGATGTGTCTAAGTTAGAAGTAAAAGTACTGCTCATAAGTAAGGCTGCAAGTTTCTCACAGAGGTCACGGAAGTCATGGCTTCTGTGACTTTCTGTGACCTCTGTGACTTCCGCAGCGGCCGGTGTGTCCGGCTCAGGGGCGGCTCAGGCAGTCTGGGGCCACCGTGCCGCCGCGCAGTAGAGTTTGGGTGTGGGAGGGGACAGGGAGTTGGGGCACAGGATGGGCTGAGGTGGACTCTGGGCGGCGCTTACCTGTGGGGCTCCCTGGAAGCAGCGACATCCCCCTTGCTCAGCTGCTAGGCGGAGGCATGACCAGGCAGCTCTGCAGGCTGCCTCAGCCCAGAGCACTAGCTTCACAGCTGCCATTGGCCGGAAACCACAGCACCCGCGGAGCCCCCAGGCAGCCCTCCCCATCCGCCACCCCCAAGTTCTGTTCATTGGTATTTTTAGTTAGAGTCATGGATAGGCCATGGGCCGTGAATTTTTGTTTACTGCCTGTGACCTGTCCATGACTTTTACTAAAAATACCTGTGACTAGAACATAGCCTTACTCATAAGACCTTGTAAAGGCACAAGTCTGACTGGGTGCCAGATTTCTATTCATGAATTTCATTTATATAAGACATCCCAGACAGACCTAAGTTTTATTGCACTTCTCAGATGCTTAAAACAAGCTTCCTAACACTATCCAGGGTATGTAATAATCAGAGAAAAACACTGCACCGAATTCAATTCTGAGGTTCTGCTAGAGAACCTAGGCTGCAGCCCCAGCAATGAAAAGTTTGCCCGGAATAGAGGCGTAGTTTTACAAGCTACCTGTAACCATAGATGTGTACCAGAGGGCCTGGAGCCAGGTTAGTATCCCCTAGAATGTGGGGAACCAGGCAGCAAGGGTTGGGGCTGGAGCAGTCAAGTGATGCACTGACATGGTGCATTTCCCAGGTGACCTGTGCTTGTGAGGGTCCTATGGAGTCACAAATTGAATTGAAAAACTCAACTCTGTTGGAGGGCTGGCACTATTACTTGCCCCTTGCTAGGTTACATGCAGTCTAGAGACATGGTTGCAAATTACATCCCTCTATAATCATGTGCTCAAATCAAGCATATTGCCTTTATTATCTCATTGTCTGTATATCACTCTCTACCTATGGAAACTAAATCAGTCAACCTTTGGTGGCCCTTATTTCCCAGGCAGCTGAACAGTTGTGATTAATGCTGGCCAGCAAGGATGGATTTTTTATTCAATTAAAAATATTTACAGCAAGTTGTTGATCAAAAGTTTTACCACCATCACTACAAATACAATACTTAATTTAAAAGAAAGCTCTCCATTTAAAAAAATCTCTTTGTCACAGAAAAGACAGAATTATTACTGATCTTAGTGGTATAATTAGTTTCTGTCCAACCAGTATATCCTTCACAGTAAAACAGTGGCTGTTGTTTTTCTATTTATAAGGGGAACAGTAATATTCCTTATATTAAATTTACCTAATAATTCCCATTGTAAAAATTGCTCGTAATAGAATTTGTTTACGCCTTTTTTCTTAATTTTTAATGTAATTTTCTAAGGGTTTTTTAATGTTAAAGAATTTTAAGGTTACAAAGTCAAACACTCAGAAGTTAGAAGATGCCAGAACTAAGGCTTTTTGTGCAATCTTTTGTCTTTGCATTATGATACAGTCTTTAATTACATGATCACATACTGTTTTTTCCCTGAGCGACCTTAATTCTGACATTTCCTAACTTTTGGGCTCTTGAGTTTGTAACCTTAATAACATTCTTTCAACACAGATTTTTGGATATGTATCTTATGTAAATATGTAATGTAATTTTATACAAATATTTCCTGCAGTGGTGGATGGTGCAATTCATAGACTTTATCTGTACCTCATTACTCCTGGCAGTGTAACTCGATTTTAATCATTAGTTATTCCAGGAAAACAATGGAATAATACAAGTACTTAATCTAGAGTAGCACATTTACTTAGTCTTTACATAAATACTCAAAACTTCATAAACATAGCGGCCTGTCGGCTAACTGGCTCCCAGAGAGACATCTTCATTTTTTATATTTTTATCACATTTTCTCATGATTCCTTCCTTTTACTTTAAAAAGATATTACACTGCCTTTTCAAACACAAATGTGATACTTCCAGCATCAGCTTATTTGTCAGAGATTTATAAGTGAAAATAAATGTATCAACAGTTCAGCTAATAGTTTATAATGATGTATTTATTATTTCTCTAGATTTATTGTATCCCTCTTGAGATATTAGATATTCTAGAGAGCCTACAATTCTGAATACTTGTGACCTTGAGTATAAGAATTAGACATCTCTTTCTAAATCTGAATTGAAATAAGATACCTTGCAAGTAGTGGTTGACAAATGAAGTAAAGATGCTGTAATTATCTGAGTTAAACATTTGACCGTGCCTTTCATTAGACATTTTGCAATTAACCTTTAGCTTTATGAAGTTTCAAAGGAAACACAGTTTTTTCTCAGTGTTCAAGATTATTTTTAAATGTTCCCAAGGTACCTTACCCAGCTGTTAGCTTGCTCACTCTTTCCTTAATCATCATTATAGCAAAGGCAGTATGAAACAGCTGTAACCAATACAATGTAACGCATACAGAGGTGGCAGAAACTCGATTTGAAGTGGGGGTAGAGTGAGGTGCTCTGCGTGAGGAGGGGGAAGCAGACAGCGATGGAAGGTCGGGGTGTCAGAGATAGGAAGGCGACTGGGATAGATGCTCTGCATGGGAAGTGAGGACTGCTATGGAGACTCAGCTGTAGGGGGTGGCTACCTGCTCCAGATGCATATCTTTTTAGCTCTCCTTGGCAAACCTAATGTGCTTCCAATTTCATATCTCCCCTCCTTTGCTCAAATGCAGAAGCTTCAGGTATATAAACTGTCAGTTATTGTTCATTCTTCTTGAATCCAACTCATATAATATTAGTACTGAAACCAAAGATTAAGTCATTTGAAGTAAGTGCAGTGTATTTTATTCAAGGACATAAAAATGAATCAAAAAATACAATGAACAACGTGTTAAAAATTAATTGGATAGCATCAATCTGAGATGAGCTTCAAGCCGAGTGCTTTCAAGGCCTGATCCAAAGCCAATTGAAGTCAACAGGTGGCTTTCTATTGACTTCAGTGAGCTTTGAATTAGGCCCTCAAAGCATGTCCATTTATTTCTCACTAGCTACTTAACATGTTCCTTTCCTCCTTGCAGTAAGGGCTACACGGATATAGTGAAAATACCCACAGGGGCAACTCACATCAAAGTCCGGCAGTTCAAGTCTAAAGTCCAGAACAGGTTCACAGCTTACCTGGCCCTAAAGAGGAAAAATGGTGAGTATCTTGTCAATGGCAAATACATGATCTCCACTTCAGAAACAATCATTGACCTCAATGGAACTGTCATGAACTATAGTGGCTGGAGTCACAAGGATGATTTCTTGCATGCAATGGGACATTCTGCCACAAAGGAGATTCTTATAGTACAGATTCTTGCCACTGACCCAACTAAAGCAGTGGATGTCCGTTACAGTTTCTTTGTGCCAAAGAAGCAAACGCAGATGACTAACTATGTCACGAGCAATAGCAACAGTAATAAAGTAACACCACAGCTCACGCAGCCACAGTGGGTGACTGGACCCTGGCTTTCTTGTTCTCGAACATGCGACACAGGATGGCATACCAGGACTGTCCAGTGCCAAGATGGGCATGGAAAACTAGCTAAAGGATGTCTTCTCTCTCAGAGACCATCGGCATTTAAGCAGTGCTTATTAAAAAAATGTTAACCTGTGGTTATGATCTTCTTAAAAAGAGGTCTAAGTAAGCCATTGTTGACATACTAGTATTAGGTCTACCTAGCCAGACAGAAGCCAACGCTTCAATGTACTTACATACAGTTTCAAATTATGGGCAGAATCTGCCTATTTGGACCAAATGAAGATGTGCACTGCTCTAAGTGACAGTGGGGTGATCTTAGTATGTCGCAGAAACTAAACATTAGAATTGTTATAAGCCCTCTGTGTCTGCAAAAAAGGAAGAGGAAAAACCAGTGAATGGACAATCATGGGATATTTGAAGGTTACAGAATCATCTCCCCCTTTTCAGCTACCTCTAATACAGTATGTCCTTAGACAACTTTGTCATATTTACCCATGATACCACAGTAGCTTATTTTATACAGTTTATAAATGTCTTCCCTTTGGTATGTCACTTTATATCACTTGGTTCTACTAATTAAAAAAAAACAATCTTTCTATAAGCAAAGTGATTGACCAAAGTATGTCTGCAGCCATTGTGGACCTCTTCCATTTTTCAGAAATGGCTGTGGACGTTTTACTGGAAAACGAAGAGCTTGCTGTTGTTTTTAAGAGTTGCGACAATTTTCTGACAACAGGAAATGCATTTCCATTCTAGGAATTTCCTGACAGCAAAATTTAATTGTATAATAAACAATGCTCTTCCTCCAAGAAATTCTCACAAGAGGGAGCATCTCAGCAGCCATGCAGATGAACAATAGCTGCTAGTCTTTAAATAAAATAAAGGCATATATTATTTTGTAGAAGCAAGTTATAGAACCAAAAATTACAGTTCAGATAACTCAGATATTTTGAGACTGTTCTCAGCTGCTTTCTCTGTTGTTTTCTCTATGGCTTCCATGTGAAATCTAACAATGTGTAATGTACCTACATCTACTGAAGAGACTATAGAAGGTCAAAAAACACAGCAAGCAGTTAATAGTATTTGATCAGTGTTTTGTCCACCATATCTAACTCTGGTATCCATTTTACCAGTAGAAGTTTGTAAAAAAAATTCAGTTTGTTTCATTGTGTTTTAAAAAGCTGTAGAAGTCATTCACATTTCGTACACCTTGCATATTTTGGAGGATTAAGTGTCACAGGGAAGTTAAACCACGTCAGGATGTGGTGGATATAATCAATCTCAGTAAGACTGTTTCCACAGAGTAGGTAGAAGCTCTTCATGTTTTTCAGCAACTCTTTCCAGATCATGTTATTATCTGACAGAAGATCTGGCACTGCTCAAGGCCATTTCATTGTAGGCAAGTAACAAATAGTGGGCTGATTCCAAGCCCCCAAAAGAACAAATGTTGCCTAAAGTCTACATAAACCTGCTGATGCACCTAATAGAACCTAGATTAGAACAAAATAGATTCTAACCCAGACCTTATCCACCAGTTTGTCCACATGGTCTGAGTGTATGTAATTAGATGTCTGTTTTTCAGTCAGGATTTTCAAAAGAGCCTAAGGGACTGAGGGAATCTGACTCCCTGAGGCTCTTCTGAAAAGATCAGTCTTTGACATCACCAGTAACTCAATAAAGGAAACTGGTTTGTTTGCAAAGCCCAAAAGGGAAATTTCCCTTCAGACTGGCACAAGCATGTATTTGGGACTCTGAACTCTAGAAAGCAGATAGTCATTTTCAAATAGCAGAGAATTACTACAGCTGTACATTTGGAACTTGGAGAAATGTCTATTTTTGTACAATATATTAATTATACTAATAGAAACAGGACATGTTAATTTGTGATAATTGGATGCGTGGGTATGTTACTAGACACGAGACCAACTGCTGTTGTCAAGAGTAGTGTGGCCTTATTGCTAGAAATGTACCTGGACAAAAAATATTGATTTTTTTTAGAATTCTTACACTTAATTGAATGAAAGGAATCTAAACAGACATTGACCATCCCCAAACTTTTAGTCAGTTCAGATCCAAACTTTCCGTCTCTGTTCATTACAAAGAAAGACTATGCCCACAGTGTCAGTGTCTCTTCTAAAATTACATTACTTATGAAGACAGAATGTGCAAGCAGTTGTGTTTGAATCATATTTTTCATATTTTAAACAGTGATGAGTAAACTTTTTTTGGATGGTATACAAATTCCAGAAAATGAAACCACAAAGGATTCTAAATTTAAAGAATTCTTAGATCAAATGTATACTTTTCTTAGAGTTTTTGTGTAACAAGTAGGTATCAGAACAAGCCAAACAGTGAATATTTCCCTTTCACTGTCACCCATCCTTTAACTAAAATTAGTTTTTCTAACTCATGTAGCACCTTAGTGGGATTACCAAATACATAAAATTGGGCAACTGAGCGGAAACTGGATTGTCAGATCTTCAGACTGATGTTCAAGAGTCGATTACTTTGTAGTTGTAGAGAAAATGTGAGGGGGAGTAGACAACAATCTCACAATGGGACTGATTCAAAGCTCACTGCCTTCAATGGTCTTTGGTGCAGGCTCTGATTAGGGGAGTGAGATTTGTCTTTGTGCGTGTGTGTGGAATGTTCCCTGTCTCTCCCCAAAGCTGCATCATGAGCAAGTGTCCCAAAGACACTTGAAATCAGTGAAGTTACACCAGAGCTGAATTTGGCCCTTACTGAGTGGCAACCTTTTACAGTAAAAGGCATGTGCTAGAGGAAACTTGTGAAGTGAACATGTACTGCTCAGGTGCAGGAGAGGGAGGACTCAAATGAAGAGGAGCAACTTCCTTAGAAGTCTCCAGGCCAAATCTTGTGGTGGTATAACTAGTAGTTTAAGTTATGCATTTGGAGTAAGTTGGCTAAAACACAGGTGAAAGGAGTAAGATAGTATAAATTGCATCAATTTAGCATTCAGTGAATATGCAAAACAAGTGTAACTTACACAGTGAGGGGGCCTAGAGTGGCATAGCAAGGAAAGCAGCTAACAGGATGGTGAAAAGTAAGGTAAGTCTGCCTGCTTTATTTTACACCCTGCTTTTAGCTGCTTTTCCTGCTACAATGCCAATTCCAGCCCCTCCACGTGTCAGTTACAGTTGTTTTGTGCATCTGCTGGATGCAATTTTGGCGCAAGTTACATGACTTTATCATTTTGACTCTTGTTTTACCAACTTAGTCCCTAAGTATTCAATTAATATTTTACACCACAGTTTATATCACTGCTGAGTTTTGCCCAAAGTGCTTCAGAAAATGCTTCTAGCTAATGGAAACCCAATTCAAAAACCCAAAATAATGTTCTCTATGTAGAAATAAAACACAGAAGGAATCTCCTTTCGTGTCTCCAGTACTAAATTCACAGCTGATGTATTGGGATGCATCTCCATTGTCTTCCATTCGTGTCGCTATTACTTGGTGGGTCTTACACTACATAAGACATCTCACATTCTTAGAATAATTATTTTCACTATGACAAAGGTTATTACGTTTGATCTGAGTTGATCAAGAAACTCAACTTAGTCACCTTCCTGTGGAAACAGTTTTGTCCCATGGGGCGGGGGGGGGAAGAGTGGAGTTTGGGGGTTCATCACAAATGTAAAAAAAGCAACGCAGCACTGAAAATAAATAAATAATTTATTATTTTTACAGCTGGTATGTGAATGGATGTAATGAATTTATTTATTCTTATTTAACAAAATTACCAATTGTGCAAATTCTATATTTAAAATGTTTTGCTATCATCTTTTCTTTTCTTTTTTTTTTTTTATTTATGCTTTATATTTGTGTGGAAAATACACTTTCTGAGTTTACATGATGTGTAGCACTGGTTGCTTTTGCGTTTTGTTTGTTTTGTTTGGTTGTTTTTTAAAGGAAGTTTTCTGCATGAAATAGGTGTGTGTATACACATATGCACACACAGTGTATATATGTATATTCATTTTCTGCTACCAGATTTTTCCTTTCCAAAAGAAGTTTTGATTTTTAACTTTTGTGAAACAGTGTGCAAAGCTCCTTGATATACTTAATGTGCTTCTGAAGTCTCATAACAACCAAATCGTAGAGCCCATTGACCTAAAAATCATTGAACCACAAGTGCCAGATTCTCCTTTCATACAGATTCTATTAGAGGCCTCAATCATTGACCATTCTAGTCAATGGGAGTTTTGCCATTTAATTCAGTGGAAGCAGGAGCAGGCCCATAATGAATGGGAGATGTGTATATGCTTCCAACAGTGAAATTTGTCTGAGTTGTCGAGATGGTGTGTGAGCGTTCAGTCGCACAACCGCTTGTACATTAATGCGGACACTATGAATAGTTCTTCCTTTGTGCCTTTTAGAAAATATACCACAAATACTGTAGGATTTGATTTACAGTGACATATGCTACTTTTCCAATCACATCAGCACTCGTAGTTCAATACTATCATCTTCCTATCGTCAGGTATAACGAAAAGCCAACCAGAAACACTTGCTTCATTTTATTTTCAGTATTTTCTAGCCATGCATACTATATTGCACTTCAAAAAGACACACACAAAAGTCATCCAAATGTGCATTTGCCAAAAAGCCCACAATGTGTCCCTGGACAGGACTATGAGCTCTCACTGCTTCCACAGTTTGTCTGATCCAGCTCCTGTTGAAGTCAATGGGAATTGGACTGGGCCCTGTTTGAGGAGAAATTAGCAGTGTAAGCAAACTTACAACATCTGTATAGTCATTTATTTAATGATGCAAAATAACCTTCTCATCACTCCAGCTTAATGCTAGTGCCACACAAAGCAAACAAGCTAGTCCAAATTATTCAGCTGTGTATCGTTTATATAGTGTGTACAGTTCTCCCTCACTTAGGACCTAATCCAAAGCCCACTAAAGTCAATGGAAGCCTGTTCATTGACTTCAGGGAGCTTTGAATCAGACCCTAAAAATAGACTTTTGGGGAAGGAGAGTTAATCATTTTGTCCTACAGAACAATCTTTTTTGGGTAAACATTCTCCTCTCATTAAGACTGATAAGAAAAATTATATGTTGTCCTCTGCAAAGAAATGGTAGGAGCAAGGAGCACTTTGCTATATTGGGGTTGCCAAAATCGAACGTTATCTTAAGTGAGGACTGCAATTTGTAGCTGAAACAGGGAGTTTATTTTTGGCACATCCCTGCAATAGTGCATAGTTTGTAAATAGTTGCCAACACATGGCTTTGCATTAATATTCGTCACGAGGAGCATTCCCAAGAGGGTTATTGTTTGTTGTTACCATCCATATGAGTGCACAGAATATTGGCTTGTTTATAAGGCTGGTTCTCTAGTTTGGAACTCTACACATTTGTCAGTAACTTTGCAAATGCTTGCTAATGTTTACACTTGTCAGCTCCATTAACTGTTCCTTCAGCTATTTCGGTTTTTAATGTGCACACCTGTAGTGATTCTTAGCATGAGAAAAATTGTCAGTGACATATCTTCAGGTGGAGTTAATTGACATAGCTCCAGGATCTGGCCCATTGTTGTTGCAAATTCAAGTTTTCAGTGGTAACACAAAAGTCTTGGAAGAACCCAACTAGAATAACAATCTTCTGGGTAAATGAAATGAGAACTTGTTTCCTGACACTCAATATTTCTCCTGAATATCTTGGCAGATTTGTTGTCCTGCTTCTTTCTCTATGCAGTGTTAATTGTCAAAAACAAAAGCCACACAGTTGTTTCTCCTTACTTAGATATTTACAATAGCTGTCAGGACATTAAAAACACTTCTGTATATATCAGCTGAAATCTTATCTATTCAAAATTGAACAATTAGGTATCTGTATGACTATGTATAGATTAACTCAGTCTATATAAAAATGCATTTTGTATATATGGACAGGTACATGGGTCTCCAGTATTCTCACATATACAGGGCCAAATTCTGATTTGTTATACCAATGTAGATCTAGAGTAACTTCACGGAATGATTCGGCTTCTATTTATACTATTGTAACTAAATGCAGAATTTCTCATAATGTATCATAAACTGGTTTGCACAATTTGACTTATAAAATGTGATGTAGTGTGCAGTGAACACTGTTCGTCATTGAAGCATTACTCAGTGAAAGTCATGCAAATGTACATTACTAATGTCTCGTGAGACACAGGAATTATGCTGAATCTAAACACTTTGGGGCAGTTGTTTAATAATCCATTTCAGTTCTACCACTGGGACATGTACATAAAGTCATGTAGGACCAAAATGAGAGGTGTCGTAGGGAAGACTAGGGGGAAAACACATAATTATTGTCTCCAGTTAATTTCACATACCTCTTAATAAGCTGTACTGGGGGCCACATATTCAGTGAGGCGTTACATAGCGTGTTGTTGAAATACCAGTACCTTTTGGGAAACTGAGATATGTTACTAAAATTTATTTTTGTTTTGATAAATGACTAATTAAGGTGAATTAACAAAATAGAGCACAACCATGTCAGCCAGTTTACACCATAAATAATCTGTTATATAGGCTAAATCTGTTTGAACTTCATTGTATGAGATCTGTACTGTATCCTGACAATACTTTACCAATGTACTATTCCCTGTGTATAATTTACCAGCTGTAATTTTAAAACACTTGATTCTGTGGTTTCAGTGAAATTAATAAATATAAATTGTATCGTATATTCAAATATTCATTCTATATGGTATGTCTGTGGACTCTTGTTTCCCAATTGTATCCCAAAGATGTACAAGCTAAAAGAGGTTGACCTCATCCAGAAAACAAGGCATACACTTCTTCTACATGTAGACATCATACATTTGTACTGGTGGGCTTGGGGTCTTCCATAGCGGTTTTTGTGTGTTCTGTGGAAAATGGAAACACCTATGTGTTTGTTCACAATCACAAAGCTCGCATTTGCCCCAATACTTAAATATGATGAATGTAGGTGGACAACTGCAGTCACAGAGCCCTATTGGAGCCTCACTGATTTCAGGTGAGTGCAGAAATCAGTCTCTGAGTATCATATTCCAGGAGCAGGGCCAATGACTTCAGTCATGCAGAATAAGACACATAATAAGCAATTTAGGCCACATTTCTATAAACCAGATTAAGAATAGTTAAAATATGAAACTCAAAAACCAGTAATGGAAACATATAAGGTATGCACAGAGGAGATGGAATTGTGTATAAATAACAAAGGAAAGAAAACAGTAGTATCTCTGTGAGTAGAGAACTGATATGTTGATGGAGTGGCATTCTCCAGTGATTAAAAAAGCAGAACACACTCAACATAAATATAGCCTAGTTCTGGCTTTTAAAGGCTAGTTCTGGCTTTTATCAACCTAAATTTTTTTTTTAAACCCAAGTCAGGAGGAGATCTATGTGATGTCCCAAAAGATGCTGATACAAAACTATTCAGGTCAAATGGTCACATTCCACCAGGTTTCCCCTGTAAGCCTTCTTCTGCTGCCTACTACTGACCTCAAGTAGGTGAGCTCAGGCAGATTCTGAGACAGGAGATGATGAGACAGTAGCTAAGGGGAAATGAAGAGTGCTTTGTGGATTTCTGTCTTCTCTTGTATTGGCAGGGACAAAACAAATATGATGGCTTTAGTTTCAAAATGAATGCAGTGTACAGATAAGACAACTTCTGTCTCAGTGAATTGGTTTCTGTATGTAGTGTTCCTGCAAATTCCCAGTCCTGTAAGAATTTAAGATATGGTGATGGAGTAGAAGAGGAATGCTTCGGAAGACCATAGTTCTTTGACACATTTTGTAGGTCTTCAGGATTTTCAAAGCTCGCTGTTTCTGAGGGCAATGCAATTTGTCATCAACTTTGTTTCAGAGAAGAGGTTGACATAAATAATGTATCTCATAAATAAACATTGACCACCCACACAAAATGTCTGCCTACGCACTCAGCAGGCTGCACAGTGAGGTGAAGCAGAGGTCCTTGGATACTATGATGATGGACACAATATGAATATGCTAGATTAGATGCACAGAAATACAGACACCGGCCAGTTCATTCTGTTCACAAGAAATCCTGTCAGCAAATGCCAGGCTTTCCTACAGTGACCTAGCTCCATGTTCTCTGCATTGTTCTTTTCTGCTCTTTCCAACAGTTGCCAATTGCTCATTGATAATGACAGTGGCTTGTGTAATGCTGAGGGAAACATAAGCTGAGACTATGTAGTGCTGCTCAGTTTGGGATGTTAGCCAGCTCTGTTTGTGTTTGTTGTCAGTTTGGTCTCTTATTATTTGAATGTATTTATGTATTGAATTATGTGTGTATATGCCTAGCGCATTGATGGTCAATGGAACTTGTGCTTCTAAATCACTCAGCTGCTTTGGGAAATCCTACCCTTATGCTTTAAAAATGACCTCCTAGCACAATATTCAGCACCATGAAATGATTCTGGGCAAGCACTCTCATCCCACGCAAGGCTGCTTGTGCTCTGCTTTGCGGCTGTCCACACCCTTTCTTCCAGGCGAGCCAAGGGTAGGATACAGCCAGTGGCGAGCTGGAGCCGGTTCGCACCGGTTCGCGTGAACCGGTTGTTAAATTTTGAAGCAGTTTTAGAACCGGTTGTTAACCCGCTTCCCTGCAGGGGGCGCTGAGGCTTTGATGGGCTCCAGCCGGGAAGTGATGTAATTCCTCTTCCGGCCACGGGGGGCGCTGCGCTGCGGGAGCCATGTGGGCTGCCGCCTGGCCCTGGGCACGAGCCCTGTTGCTGCTGCTGCTTCCCTGGCCCTGGAGTTCCCACTGCTGCCGGGTGGGTTCCCGGCTGCTCTGCTGGGCCTGGGCTGCGTCCTGCTGTTCTCCCTGTGAGCACCCACCACCCTGCCCGCAGCCAGCCCCTGCCTCCAGCCACCCCCGCACCCTCTGCCCGCAGCCAGCCCCTGCCGCACACACCCCCTGCCCTGCCCACACCAACCTCTGCCGCACCCTCTGCCCTGCCCGCAGCCAGCCCCTGCCTCCAGCCATCCCCGCACCCTCTGCCCTGCCCGCAGCCAGCCCCTGCCTCCAGCCATCCCCGCACCCTCTGCCCTGCCCGCAGCCAGCCCCTGCCTCCAGCCATCCCCGCACCCTCTGCCCGCAGCCAGCCCCTGTCTCCAGCCATCCCCGCACCCTCTGCCCGCAGCCAGCCCCTGCCTCCAGCCATCCCCGCACCCTCTGCCCTGCCCGCAGCCAGCCCCTGCCTCCAGCCACCCCCGCACCCTCTGCCCGCAGCCAGCCCCTGCCGCACACACCCCCTGCCCTGCCCACACCAACCTCTGCCGCACCCTCTGCCCTGCCCGCAGCCAGCCCCTGCCTCCAGCCATCCCCGCACCCTCTGCCCTGCCCGCAGCCAGCCCCTGCCTCCAGCCATCCCCGCACCCTCTGCCCTGCCCGCAGCCAGCCCCTGCCTCCAGCCATCCCCGCACCCTCTGCCCGCAGCCAGCCCCTGTCTCCAGCCATCCCCGCACCCTCTGCCCGCAGCCAGCCCCTGTCTCCAGCCATCCCCGCACCCTCTGCCCGCAGCCAGCCCCTGCCGCACACACCCCCTGCCCTGCCCACACCAACCCCTGCCGCACCCTCTGCCCTGCCCGCAGCCAGCCCCTGTCTCCAGCCATCCCCGCACCCTCTGCCCGCAGCCAGCCTCTGTCTCCAGCCATCCCCGCACCCTCTGCCCGCAGCCAGCCCCTGCCGCACACACCCCCTGCCCTGCCCGCAGCCAGCCCATTTGCAGCCAGCCCTGCACCCCCCTGCCCTGCCTGCAGCCAGCCCCTACCTCCAGGCAGCCCCTGCCCTGTCTCCAGCCAGCCCCACACCCCCTTGCCTCCAGCCAACCCCGCACCCTCCTGTCTCCAGCCAGCTCCGCAACCCCTGCCCTGCCCACAGCCAGCCCCACACCCCCTTGCCTCCAGCCAATCCTGCACCCTCATGTCTCCAGCCAGCTCCGCAGGCCGTGCCCTGCCCGCAGCCAGCCCTGCAGCCCCTGCCTCCAGCTAGTCCTGCCCCGCGCCCCCGTCTGCAGCCGGCCCCATGTCCACTGTTGCCCTGCAGTTCCCAGGGCAGTAACCCTGCACACCTGCTTCAATGAGGGGGCATGGAGCAGCTGGGACCCACACATGTGCACACCCTAGGGTGACCAGACAGCAAGTGTGAAAAATCAGGACGGGGGTGGGGGGTAATAGGAGCCTATATAAGAAAAAGACCCCAAAATCGGGACTGTCCCTATAAAATCGGGACATCTGGTCACCCTAGCACACCCCCAGGGAGTGGCGGGGACCCACACATGTGAAACGGAGCTCATTTCTAGTTCAGGCCCATCTTTTTAAAAAAGAACTTTAGGCAGGGTTAACATACATCCGTATGTTCCCAGGCAGGTCAGGCTTTTTGGTTCTTAAATCGCCGTCCGGGAGGAATTTTTAAATTTTAAAAATTCCTCCCGGGAAAATACGGACATATGGTAACCCTGTTGGTACAAAAAATACATACTGGGGCACATCCCTTAAATCAGAACTTTTTATAGGGAACCGGTTGTTAAGATTTTGGCAGCTCATCACTGGATACAGGCCTAAAAGAAGTGTATCTTTAGTGTACCAACACCAGAGAGACCACATACAATATACTATGACCCACCATATTGAACAGATTGGTTCCACTAGGGCTGGTAATAACAACATGTATTTTAAAAGGTCTCTTTACCTTAAAGAGAAGTTTATTTAAAAAATTGCATAGTAGTTATGGCAACTGCTTCCTGCCTCCTGCATGCCAAAAGCCACAACCCATCCATGAAAAGGAACTCTTCCATCCAGACAAATTTTTCAGTGGATAGCAACATTCCCTGGCTGGCGCATACTCTTCCATTCCCTTCTGGCAAACTGGAAGCCAAACAAAATCTGTCACTAATGTGATTTGAGAGAGTCGTGAACTTCTTACTAATATCCTTCACATTTTAAAATAAAACCTAAACAAGCAAAAATGTAAAACACAAACAACCAACACTCCTTTTCTTACATTAAAAGAAAATTCTTCTCTACATACAGTGTATATTTAACACTCTCAATATTCCCAAATTTTGTCACAGTTAAAAAACAAAACAAAAAACAGTGAAAGGTTTCCTCTTCCTTTGGTAAATTTTATCCTTAATACAGGTTTCAGAGTAGCAGCCGTGTTAATCTGTATTCACAAAAAGAAAAGGAGTACTTGTGACACCTTAGAGACTAACTTTTTATCCTTAATACAGATGCTGGTGTCCGGACTTTTAGGAGTCTGGTGTACATAGAATCATAGAATATCAGGGTTGGAAGGGACCTCAGGAGGTCATCTAGCCAACTGCCTGCTCAAAGCAGGATCAATCCCCAACTAAATCATCCCAGCCAGGGCTTTGTCAAGCCTGACCTTAAAAACTTCTAAGGAAGGCGATTCCACCACCTCCCTAGGTAACGCATTCCAGTGTTTCACCACCCTCCTAGTGAAAAAGTTTTTCCTAATATCCAACCTAAACCTCCCCCACTGCAACTTGAGACCATTACATTCTGTTTTGAGACCAAAGTTGTCTTTATGAGTCAAGAATAAAATGTTGAGACTCTTTGCCTTGTACAGAAATTTTGCTTTTGGGCATTGCCATTATGTCTAATCTTCACAATCAGCATCTCTTAAATGTTCCACTTTAGAAAGTAGGAAACTGTTTTGTATTATTAGTTTTATGGCCCTATATTTATAAATGTTATTTTCTCTTACTTGGTTCCGTTAGGTTTCACTCCAGTAAATTCATGTAGGAAGCCTAAATTCATAATTTTAACATTGCAAGCAAGCTTTTAACCAACCTGAAAATAATTAGCAAATTTTCCAACAGTTTGTTGGTTTCATGCTTCTTTATTATGAGACAAAATTGCAATATACTGTTTCTGCCAATAGTTTAATGCATCATCATTTCAAGCTCATGTATAATGAATAAAAACAAACATAAAAGAATGCCCAGTAAAGTATGTGATAAATATATTTTTTAAAGCTGATGAATATCTCTTCAATGGTTTCTTGGATTATATATATCTTGAACCTGACAATTTGGGGTACATAGCAGACACACTGTTTGCAATAAATCATTTCCTAAGGATATGCTCTTTTCTGGATGCCACATACAGGATGAGGTTGTAGTTCTTTAACTCTAATCTAACTGTACTCATTAATGTCTATCTCAGTAGCCCCTTTGTATGAGATACTCTTTAAACAAACCACACAAAGACAGTGCTTGTCTCAGTGAGCTCACAATCTAGTATTTTAGACAATACACAAGGTGAATAAAGAGATAGCTAGAGGACAAAGTAACAGTAGAGATGGGTGATACTGCACTGGAACTTGTGATATAAGGTATCAAGGTCAGTACTACACAATGAAATTAAGTTTGTGTTTCCAAGGTCTCATTGGTAAAATCTCATTGCTTTGGAATTTGTCCCCAATTGGTTCTGATTAGCCAGCATCTCTTTCCCACGGGCGGGAATATATGCCATATACATGTCTTTTAAAGTTGGCTGAGAGTTTTGCCTTAGAAACTATAGTCTTTTTCACTACTTCAATTAAAGTGATTCATGATTTAGTATTTTAGTCTTTATTATATGAAACACATAGTATGCTGTAACAACAACACTTAAGGATTTCAAATCCCTTTACAAAGGTTAGCACTGTGTCAGGAGTCAGCAAGTAGAACCGTTATGCATAGTCTTCCAGCTTTATATTGTGAGAGCAAGTTTTGACTGTGTTTTGGAGTTATGCAAGATTTTTGCACAGAGGCAGCTTAGGGGGAGAGAGAGCTATGTGAGCAGCAGAAGAATTTGCCCTCTGTTTCGGTCTCTGAGGAGAGTCAGTTCTGGAGCCAGAGTTGCTCTCAGGGTCATTGGTGCTGGGCTGAGATTCCTGTAAGAAGCTGTTTACCATTTAATGTCAGAACTGGTATATCTGTGTAAATAAAGCAATTTACACTTAGGGTAACTGTCGGGTTGGTTGTGTGCTCCAGGTCAGCAGTACCGCCTAGTGGCAGTACTTTGAGACATGACTCCAAATGGTGAGTCCAAGGGTTGATTTATCTGGCTGTTCCAGCCCAAGGTAGTGTTGCCCACTCTCAAGAGTCCAAAGGCCACTCTGCCTAGTGGCTACAGTTCAGGGGTAGCATCACCTACTGGCAAAGAGTGGGTGGGTAGGTAGGGGAAGCTGGGCCTACCCTACTCCACCAGGTTCTGACCCAGGACCCTTTGAAACAGTAGCCCTCGTACAGGGCTCAGGGCCTGATACCCCACAGAATGCTCCCTGGGTCACCTCCTACCCTTGTTCCAGTCTCTCTGGCATCATCATGGGCTGGACATGGGATCTCTCTGATCCATCTCCACATTCTCTCCCGCTGGCCTCAGTGAGTCAGTCACCCTTGGCTCCTGTGGTCAACTGGCTCCCAGTGGCTTCACTATGAGGCTCGGTCCTAGCAGTGTGGAGCCCTTGTAATTTCCCAGCAGGAGTCTGCTGCACCTGACTGCTCTCCTCCGCAGTCCACCCAGACTGAGCTGAGTTGCTCCCTTTAAATGCTCCTTCAATGGGAGCATGCCTAGCAGAGGGGAGGGGATGTGGCCTGTCGGGCCCAAAGCAGCTCCTTAACTCTCGCCTCACCAGTGCAGGGTTGGTACACCCTGTCACAGGTACACACAGACCCCAGGTTACTGATTTGTCCTTCACTAAGAAAGCAAATTACAAGGCCCCAGAATTCTGCTATTGTTTGGCAGAGAGTAATTCTGACATCAAAAGAAGGGGCAAAAGTAAGTGGGTATTATTACTAGAGCTGGTCTGGAATTTTTCAGTGAAATATTTTTTCCTTTGAAAAATTATGATTTGTAAAAAAACAAGATTGTTCATGAAAACCAGTTCACCAAATTTCCCATTTTGACATGTTCAAAAAAAAACTTCAATTTTTTGGTTTGAAACAACTTTTCATTTCAAAATTTAAGTTAATTTATAGTAAAAAAAAACTAACCAAATAAAAGCATAAAAAAAATTAAATAGGTCAAAATCAAAACAAAACATTTTAAAATGATCAAAATTAAATGTTTTGAGTGCCCTGAATTGTTTTCTGTTTGCAAAAATAGTTGAGATTTCAACTTTTTGGTCCCAATTTGCAATAAAAACATTTTTGAAATCTTGAAAATCTTCCTTCCCACCTCTAATTATAACCCTTATTTTTACAGCAGAAGATTCTGGGGCACAGAAAGGTTAAGCGACGTGCCTGCCTAAAGTCAAACAATGATCAGAGGCACAGTTAGGAATATAGCCCATTTCTCCTGATGTGCAGATGGTAATATCAAATCACTGTACTTGCATTCATCCCTTGCTGGGATTTTTCTCCATTGCTTTCAGTATCAGGTTGAATGCTTACTAAATTATCAATATTATCCACTCAAGTTGAGAGCCTGCAAAAGGAACCATCAATGGGTGATATTCCTACCCAAAACAGTGGAAGTCTCAGGACTTGTCTACATGGTAGGCTAATGTGCTCTACAGAGGTGTGATTTCCACACGGCTTGAACGTGTTGTGCATGAATTGGTCCATGTAGACCCTGCTGGTGCACACTAAAGGTTCCTTGGTGCGCTTTAACATAGTACTGTTTCAAACACCACTACTTTAAAGTGCACCAGCAGGGTCTATACAGACCAATTAATGCAACATGCTAGTGCACTAGAAATCACAACCCCATAGAGCACATAACTCCACTGGATAGACAAGCTCTCAGTCACTTAGTGTCTGCTGGAGATTGCTTTATAAAAATCACACAGTGATTGTCATTCATGAGATCCAGTCCATGAAGACAAACATGACTGCTGCTGTAAACTGAACTAGTAGTCTGCTGTCTTCCCAAGGCATTGGACACTATGGGGGTCGGGTATGTCTATAGACTGATATAGGGGTTTTGCCAGCAGTGCCCTTCACTGTATATGTTATTTAAGATCATTTAAAAAATTTTAATTCTAAAATATATGAAACTGTAGCAATTGTGTTTCCATTTTTTTAAATCAAAGGAATAACGTTAAAGGGCCCCTGGCCCTTTGAAGCCTGTGCCACAGCTGCCACGGAGAGACCAGCATTGCAGTCTCTGAAGGATCGTGGGAGCAGCATCCCTGGTTCCAAGCAGTTGTCCAGCAAAGGACAACATGCCAAATGGCTGCATTTCTTTTTGGGAATTGAATTGGTAAGAGGGAAGGGTCCAGAGTTGGACATGTTGTGCTACAAGTTTTACCAAGGTACTAGTGAAAGATTGAATACTGTTCCTATTTAAATCCTCTCTCTTTCTCCCTCTCTCTCTCTGCTCATACTTCATTACTATGCCCTTTGTTTTTTAATTTTACTAGTTTGCCCTCGAGTTGTATAGGGAACTGTACATCTTTTCGTCAGCATGCAAAATATTTGCAATTAAATTAAAAAACCTCAGAACATGAGGTTTTTTGCATTTTATTGTAATTTCATAAAATACCTCCAATTTTTTTTTTCTTCACCTTTAAAACATTTTTTGGATGGGGGGAACCTCTACCTTTCTTGTAAAAACTTTATTTTGCAAAATTTTGGAGGAAAAGAGAAATGTTGTCAAGATAAAATTGCTTGAATTCAACTTCTGAAACTTTGGGCAATAAAACATTTTTTGTTTCATGCAGCTTTAGTATACAGTATTTTATGCAATATTTACCCACCATATCCAGATGGAACTGGGAGTTAAGGTCAGGGAAAACCCTCTGCCCCTTCCCCAGAAACGAAGAGAGTCCATGAAACAGGAACTCCAGTCGATGCTAGTGTTGGGGGTGATTAAGGAGTCTTTCAGTGACTGGAAAAGCCCTGTGGTACTAGTCCCAAAACCCAATGGGAGTACTCACTTTTGCATTGTCTTCCGCAAGGTCAATGCAGTATCAGAGTTCAATGCATACCCAATACCACGTGTTGATGAGCTGGTCAAGTGGCTGGGAAAGGCAAAGTATATCACCACCCTGGACTTAACAAAGGGATTTTGGCAGATCCCCCTCACACCCAAATCCAAGGAAAAGATAGCTTTCACTACTCCCTTCAGGCTCTTCCAGTTTCAGACCACACCCTTTGGTTTGCATGGCACTCCTGCCACATTTCAGTGACTAATGGACCACATTCTCCACTCCCATAGCTGCTTACCTAGATGATGTGGTAATTTATAGTCACGACTAGCCAAACCACTTAAAACATGTGGCCGCAGTGCTACAGTCCCTCAAGGAGGCCGGTCTGATGGCGAACCCCGCTAAATGCCACCTCAAGAAGGATGAGGCCACCTACCTCAGATACACGTTGGGAAAAGGCACCATCCAACCCTTGAATGGCAAAGTCCAGGCTCTCCAACTGTGCCCCTCTCCTTCCTCAAAAAAGCAAGTACACCAGTTTCTAGGACTGGCTGGTTACTACTGCCACTTTATCCCAGGGTTCTCCTCCATTGTGGCCCTGCTTACCGATCTCCTCAAGAATGAGAGTCCTAAAAGGATCCAGTGGACCATAGCCTGTGAGGATGTGTTTCAAACTCTGAAAGCCCAATTCCATCAGGCGACAAAAATCCCATCCTCTACATTAGTAGAAAGCTGTTCCCGAGGGAGAAGGCCTACTCCGTAATCACGAAGGAAGCCCTGGTGGTAAAATGGGCTGTGGACTCACTCCGTTATTATCTTCTAGGCACATACTTTACTTTAGTCACTAACCAGGCCCCTCTCCGCTGGCTGCATGCTATGAAGGACACAAACCCCTGAATCATGAGATGGTACCTTTCCCTCCAACCCTTCTCCTTCCACGTACAGCACTGGGCCAGGACAGCCCATCTAAATGTAGACTTCTTCTCCCCGGATGTTTGGGGGGGGGAGGGGCACACCACAAATGTGGTCATGAGGGGGAGGATGTGTGAAGGAGCAGAGAGTCGGCTGCCTGGCAAAACAGGGGTTAAAGAAAACCCATGGGTTCAGCTAGCCCAGCCCTGTTATACCTGCAGCCAATGCCAGGCCTGGAGGAGGGAGAAAAGAAGGGGGCCTGGCTTAGTCAGAGGCTGATTGGTGAAGAGGCAAGAGCTCTCTGTTTGCCTGCCTGAAGACAGACACTGGCACCCTGCCAGCCACGCAGCCACGGAAAACAAGTAAGTTTTTCCCTGCTAAGCGGAACCTACAGCTAAGTCCAACTGTGGGGAAACTGGACTACTGGGGCCACGCCCCAAGTTGAAGGACTTGCACAGGGAGCAGCCCAGGAAAGTGTCCTGAAACGCCCCCTCACAGTTCGGCGAAAGATCCAGCCCCACTACTTAGAGGTGTGAGCAGCACAGGACCCTGGGCCAGAAACTGAGGGAAAAGGAGGGGTCAGGTCCCCTTATGGCCCCCCTACCCAGCAATCTGGCCACTAGGCTGCCTGGCCACTGAAGGCCCTATCACAGTGCCAAATATTTGCATGGGGCCAGGAGAGATAGCTGACGCAGTTATGGTATTCCATGAGAGTTTTATTCTCATACCTGAGAAATTAGCAACATAAGCATTGCCATACTGGCTCAGACCCAGGGGCCACCTAGTCCAATATCCCATCACTCACAATAGCCAGAACCAGATGCTACAGAGAAGGTGCAAGAAACCTCACATTGGACAGAATGGAATAATCTACCTCCTATGTAAAATCTCCTAATCCCTAGTAGTTAGAGATTGATTTAAACCCTGAAGCATGAGTTTACTATCTCTTCTAAAATGTATATTAGCATTAACTATTCTCTTTTTGCGGATACAGACTAACACAGCTGCTACTCTGAAACCTACTATAACTGTGGATATCCTTGTTATCCATATAAATATCCAATACTTTTTGAAGCTTGCTAAAGTTTTTAGCCTCAACAACATCCTGTGACAAACTGCACAGCTTAATTAGACAGTCTATGAAAAAGTATTTCTTTGTATCAGTTTTGAATACTGTTTACTGTGGCAAACCTTTTAATGTCGTTGACTATTCTCTTGTTCTTGTGTTGTGACATAAGGTGAAGAGAAGCTCCCAATCTACTGTCTCTAGACCAGTGGTTCTCAAAGCTGGTCCGCCACTTGTTCAGGGAAAGCCCCTGCCGAGCCAATGTGCTGGCCACCCTTCCCTCAGCCCCCATTGGCCTGCAGCGGTGAACCGCGGCCAGTGGGAGCCGCAATTGGCCAAACCTGCGGACACGGCAGGTAAACAAACCGGCCCGGCCCGCCAGGGGCTTTCCCTGAACAAGCAGCGGACCGGTTTTGAGAATCGCTGCTCTTGACCATATATTATTTTATATACTGTTATTATGTTAAGTCTTATTCCTCTTCTTTCTAAAGTGGACAACCCCAGTCTTTCTAATCTCTCTTCATATGAGAGTTTTTCCATGCCCCTAATCATTCTCGTAGCCCTTCTCTGAACCCCTTCTAATTCTGTAATATTCTTTTTGAGATGGAGTGACTAGAACTCCATACAGTTTTCCATCTGAGGCCAGAGCGTTGATATATAGAAAGGCATTATAATAATCTCCATATTATTCTCCATCCCATTCCATATGCATCCTAATATCTTGTTTGCTTTTTTAACTGCAGCTGCACATTGAGTAGAGGGCTTCATTGAGAGGTCTACAATGATGCTCAGATCATTTTCTGAGTCGATACAGTTAATTTAAAAACATGTAAATTGTTTGAGTGTTTGGGGATACAGGAAGGCTCAACAGCTGTGTTCTGGCTGGTTTTGGCTGTGGTAGCAGAAGCTCCAGTAGTAAGATGGGAAGCACCGGAGACTTGCCAGGGTGACAACTCCACAGGCTTAGTGGCTGGGAAGAGTGCAGTGATGGAGTTGCCATCATACTGTTCATGTATTTATACCACATCAACCGTGGGTCTAGGTGTTTTATAAATACTATGTGAGGAAGTCCTAACACAAAGGCAAGCTTGTGAATATGTGGTGTTGTCTGATCCATCTGATATTGGTCTCTTCCTGTGTTCTGGAACCACTTGCTAAGCTTGATTTGCCTCAGGATGCTGCTGAGACAGATTTCACTTCATAGCTATCTCTGAAGCCTTCAACAGAGAGCTATCATTGGACCAAAGGGCAGAGACTGAGCAGGGATTCAGTATAAAGAAGGCAGTCTTTCTCCAGTCCCCCCTCTGTTGCAGAAAGCCAGAGAGGCAAGTAGACTCAGTGGGCCACATTAGAAGGAAGGAGAGATTCCTCCCTGCAGTCATATCTTGATGGATTTCAGATGAAAAATCAGTTGTAACTGGAAAGTAAGGTCTTGCATAGTGGAGGTCATTTAACGCTTTCACCAGGAGGGATGTTTAGCTCTCACCTGATATCATCTTAATTATCCATTAGTAGAAAAATAATATCAGTTAAAACCTATTTCTCTATACTAGTTCCATTATTCATGAAGTAACCAGATAACATAACATGCTATCAAGTGCTGTCTCCCCACACAAACTAGTAAGCCCCAAAGAGGACTCTCTAAATAGGACTCTTTTGTAATCTGCTCTAAAACAAAATCCATACACCGTGTATATAGTAAAACATCACTCCCTTTCTGGGGACTGGTTTTATTCATGAAAAAAATAGCAATAACATAAAGCAGAGCTCAAGCCTCCTCTGCCTCAGGCCTGTTTGTTCATGAGATTCCTACCTCAGGACTGTTCAATCTAGACACTCTCAAGTGAGAGCCAGCTATTCCCACTTTTCTTATATGTAGGTGCAGTGACAGGCCACCAGTCTACATGAAGTTGCACTTAATCTAGGCTGACCAGATAGTAAGTGTGAAAAATTGGGACGGGGGTGGAGGGTAATAGGAGCCTATAGAAGAAAGAGCCCCAAATATCAGGAGTGTCCCTATAAAATCGGGACACCTGGTCACCCTAAATTAACCCTTTCCCAGATACATCAGCACCTACTAACAGGGTGGGGTGTTTCAGGCAACCATTGTCAACTCCCTACAGATTTGTTTGGGGAGATTAATGTTTTACTAACTCATACAGTTTCAACTGACAAATCTTCTTATGGCATAACTGATATGGCTGCTAAATTAGCATGACTGCTTGTTCTGTGTTGGTCTGCACTTGGGTGTCAGAACTGGTTGTCCTAAAATCTAAAGGCCTCTCAAAGAAGACAAATCTGATAGGGTATGAATTCCTTTGTCTGGGAAGAATAACCCTCAGCTAGGTGCCAATTCTACTACTTGTGCAGATGGACCCATTCCTGCACAGAGTCCCCTTGGTTTCATCGGGGCATTGTGTGTGCCATCCTCACAGAGAGCACAGATGTCTGTTCAGACAGAGCTCCTTGCAGGCAGAGGTGGATTAAGAGTTATTGGGGCCCTGGGCACAAAGGACATTTGGGCCTCCCACACCCTCCTCACAATGGAGTCCCACCCCCTGCTTCTCCTGTTCCCCCTGAGGCCCTGCCCCCTGCCAGGAGCCAGAGCCAGGCCACGGTAAGAGCCGCCCAGGGAGCACTGAGTGGCTGTGGCAGCATTCATGCAATCTGGCTAAGTGTGAGGCTCCACATGCAGTTGTACTGAGTTGTAACAGAACCTGGAGGGGTTTGCTGCTTGCAATGAGTAAGGTATTGTGAGAGACAACCCAGATTAGTGAATTAAGGGGGCACAGCAGACCCACAGTCCCAGGCTGCACCCCGGGGATCCTGTCATATATATTATGGAAAATATATAATCACAATAGGCCAAATTGTGCCATGTCAATCCAGAGCAACTGCACTAGCTTTAGTGGAGTAACTCCAAATTTATACCATGTAAATGAGAGCAGAATATCTGGCCCAATAATCCTATATTTAGATAAAACCCAAAAACATAATACATTGATTTCAAATTCTCCTGAAGACCAGAAAACTTCATGTTCAACTCCAAACTCCCAAATACTGTTTCTTTACAGAAAGGTATAGCCATTACCAATTATAATATTGTCATGCATATGACAAAAATGTTTTCAGGCAGGCCTTGAAAAACAATATTTCCTTTCTTTGGACTTTGATTACATGAATCTGCTCCTTCTCAGTTTCTCATTCGTCTAATTCAGAATTACATAGGAGAACTTGGGCTTTTGCACAGAACATTTCAGAATTAAGCCAATCTACCATTTCTTTGTGTTATTTGAGTAAATTATATATACATAAATTATATACAGTGACTAGCTGCTGTTTAGTGCCATCTTTTGGGCGGTCCTATTACTACAGAGCAGCTTAATCAAACAGATTATATAAATTTGCATTCGTTCTCAAAATAAAGTGTTACTGTTTCTTTAAGTTGGTTACTAATTTTTTCTGTTTACCTATTGTGATATTTGAGAGTTCAATACAATTCTGCACTTTTAAATGTGTCTGAGGCCTTGAATACCACAAGGAATGAATAGAAGTGGGATGGGAGATAGGGCTGGGTGGCTGGTTTGTGCTACATGTATAACTGACTGGTTTTTAGGCTGCTTTGCCCTTTTCACAGCAGCAACCTTTTCTGAGGGCCGTTTGTCAGCTACCGTATCTAGGAGCAGTGGCATTTGTATGGCATAACAGGAAACCTGTGGTTTAGAAGAGTCAGGTTCAGGAATCAGGAGAACTAATATAATAAAAGGGTCACAGTCAAGTACCCCAACTTCTGAGGTGGGGTCATGTGCAGCCACCTGTCTGTAAGCAGGCTACACAATTCTAGGACTTGGTCACTTGGAATTTTGGGGGAGGAGGAATGTTTTCACCTGTCCATTTACCAGACTTCAATAACTTAGCACTGTGGCGTAATGGATAGGGAGCTGGAGGTGGCTGTGGTGTCTGGTCTAGCAACTGCCCAGCAGTGTCCAGAAAAAAGGATGCTGAAGTTTCTTACAAGTGCCTTCTGAGACTCTGCTATAGAAGTACAAATCATCTCCTTTGAAAATCAACCTGCAGATTTGCACTGTTGGAATGTAACCTTCATGCCTACTTTCCCATTGCTAATGCTACCCATACCCTCCGTGCACAAAATACCATTGCAGATAGCAAAAGAGTATGTAACAGCTAAACAGCCTCTCTCTCTCTGCTTCTTTCTCTCTGTCCCACTGTGCCAAAACAACAAAGATTTAATTTTTCAAAGGAACTTTTAAATAAGTGTGTACATGTACATTTAATTATAGTAAGATTTTATCTTCCTCCTGTAGCAAAATGCTTCCAGCAGCTCCCACACCCAAAACAAGTGAAGAATTAACTCAAAATGGCTGAATCATAAAGATCATATGTTTATCAACCATAATTGACTGGAATATTTTTATGATACTTTGACATTTCCCTCTAGTCTTGTTTTAACACACATACTCTAAAATACCCAGCAGCTAAATATTTTCCTATTATTATTTAGAAACATTAGTTTCTCCCATTCTGGTCAACACTCATGCTATTTTAACAAGTTTTTATTCAGTTAACGCAGCTCTGCTATACATTAGCAACTTTTTCCTTCCCACTCTTGACACTAACATAGCAGCTAACTCATTGAATCTCCCCACCTTTCCCTCAAATGTTCTGTTAGCTTCAAAAACAAATCATATGACAAATTTAAAAAACAATCAGCAAAAAGCCAGCTGATAACCTACATCACTGTATACAAGATTATACTTGCAAGAAATACTAATATGAGATCAATGCATTAAAGCAAATATAATAACCACAGACATTTTTAAAAGACTACATTTCCCAGAGTTCTCTGAGATAGATTGTCATCCAAACAGGAAATCATATCTGTAAAAAGCTTTCACGGATGGTAGGCTGGCTCCTAGTGGACTCATTAGGAAGAGCCTTGCAGTAGCTCAGGTAAGAAGGAACTAAACACTGAAGAACAAACTAAGTTATTTTATCAGATTCTTTTTTTCTTTTCTTTTGACGTTGTACATACTGATTTGGGGGAAGGCTTTTCTTCCTTTTAAGCATTTTAAAATCCTTAAAAATAGCTTCTTCCACTTGTGCACAGAAAGCTCTACATAGGGATCATAAAGCACTAAAAGCTGCCATGGGAGGAGGGAAAAACGAAGGGAAGGGTCAGGGAGATGTGTAACAAAGAAAATAATAGTTGACCACACTTTGGAAATAACAAAGTACATGTCAATGACAGATATTTCCTATATCCATAATGAAAGTCTAAAAAACCCCCAGATATGTAATGGAGGAGAAGAAAGGCTTGAGGCTTCTTTTTAATACCAAACAAATCTGGGGCACTTATAACCACAGCGAATAGAGTCTCTCAGAATCTTTAGTGAAGCTTATAGAAAGAAATGCACCTCTTCTGTCCCATTTCTTTATTAAGCCTGCAGTTACTCACTTTTGATTAGTTTAATGTCATACTACAGCAGTGGGCAAAGCTAAGGGCCTGCTTCTGTCACCACTTATGCAGGTGAATAACTTTACTCATGCCAGTAGTCTGTCAAAGTCCAGAGGACTACTCCTGTGTGTTAAGTTACTCAATTGAAGTTGTTTGCAGAATTTGTCTTTCACTGGGCTAAAGCCTGGAGGGACAGCTTTTCTTCTATCTCCCTCCCACACCCTCCCGCTAATCAAACCCCCAGAATTATTTTAAAGCATATTTATGTTTTTGGTACATTATTCTACTGCATGAGAAATTGTTTTTGTAACTCCTTTTTACAGCTAAACTTAAATTTAATGGGAGCCCATAGCTGTTATGCTGAACTTGAGAGGTGCACATAGTATAACAACTTTGGCAAGGCAGCCTCCTGAAGAAAATGCTGATGTCTGCACAGAATTTATCTGTGAATAGAAAGGTTCCCTAGATACTTCTTCCTGATCTAAATGTTGCTGGAGATTTTCAGGAGGTGCAAGGGAGTCTGTGTTCCCCTGCTCGTGCATAAACAAAATGCTGCTCAGAAACCTGTTCAAGTCACCCTAAGCAGATAAGTACTATATGTGAATGTATAGTTGGTAGCATTATTCTTATGTTACTTAGCATGAGATTCTATTATCTAATAAGGCTCCACATGGGGCCCATCTGCACAGACCTGATTGTAGGATTGGGGCCTATAATATTAATTGACTAATGTGTGCCCAGGGGTAGTAATGCTGAGATGCCTGTCTTGTACAATGTCCTTGTTCATATCATTCATTGGTATTGCATTTTTGGGTTTCTTCACACCACTGTTGTACAATCAGGTCAATCAAGCTGCATAGGATTTAGAATACTATATTTTTGTCTGTAATTATTTAAGGAATTGTTGCAGACAGCAAGACTGCAGTGCATTGTGAATGGATGGTTTTGTCTATAGGTGCAAATATATATACTCCTTTTATATGCACATACCAGAGAAATTAAATGCAAAGCTATGTCCAAATGATATGAAATCAGAGGGTCTCCTTGCATGCACAGCTGTCTGCCTACATGCAAAAGATCGCAGGTTATGCCATATGGCACAGAGGTTAACATAAATGAACAAATGCTAGAAAATTCAAAAGCTGATATTTTCTCCTTAGCTGACTTTATTTCAGGGAGGGCAAGAGAAGCAGAACATCATGAGTTAAGTTCAGGTGTTGTCATTACTTAAAATGTCTGAGCTTTTGATGTTTTATGCTACAGCTTTAATGTTTCGTCATTTTTAAATCTGGTTCCCGTGTTCCTGTTTTATTTTGAATTTGTTTGAAAAGGTAAAAAGAAAACATTTTTCATGGAAAGTTTTGAAATGCACATTAATAAAACTGGGAGGACCCTCTAGTTAAATATATATTTAGGCCCATTTTTTGTCTTCTACACCGTTAGACTATTTTAGTACATGTATTTTTACCTGTAAAGCCATAAAAGTTCATCTGGCATTATTGTCCATTATATAAATCTATATTTTTATGAAATTGATTTTTACTCTATCCATCTGCTACATTTTCATATAATGCTTTTGTTTTAAAAAAGCAACACATGTGACTGGTTTGTACACATTTGTATTGGAGCTGGGATTTTTTTTCCAAGTGCACAAATATTACCAAGTAAAAGCCTGGATGATTGCAGAAATATGATGTAGGTGTGAAAAACGGCATTTGAAAATATTTGGGTATTCTTGTTTCTCAGCTGTTTGTTTTTTAAATATAAAGATAAGAATAAGACCCCATCTTCTCTGTGGGGGCTTTAAAGGTCCTATAAGAGGCATTTGCCCAGGTGTTTTGGTACGTGCCTTTAAGACCATGTAAAATCCTCCCCAACACACATCTCAGAGCCTCCTTCTCTTTTACTGCATATCTTTCTTCCTATAATGTCAGCCTCAGGAGGAGGCCCCGTAAAGTCTCCCTCAAATTACTGCCCCCTGTTGTTTTCTCAGTGCACCCTGTTTTCTCTGTCTTCTAGGTCCCAGTACTACAAAAACACATGGGCAAATTTACCAGTGTTGCCAATCCTTGTGATTTTAGAGGGAGTCGTGTGATTAAAGCCCCAGCTGCTAGAATCAAGAGAATGCAAGAGAGTCTCAACTTTAGTTTTTTTTAAATGAAGTTTCTAGCCTTTCTAGTTGCAGAGAAAACCATGAAAAGGTGAAATTAGTGCACCCTAAAACTGAGAAATGAGAAGGCTAAAATAAAAAGAATCTAACACTTATTTTTAAAATCTCATTATTTTTAAACCAGTCTCATGATTTTTGTGACTTGTCTCATGATTTCTGAATGCTTGGGTTTGGCAGTACTGATTTACT
Organism: Caretta caretta; assembly: GCF_965140235.1. Lineage (NCBI taxonomy): Eukaryota > Metazoa > Chordata > Testudines > Cheloniidae > Caretta > Caretta caretta. Next base: position 169,767,217 of record NC_134206.1, read on the forward strand.
CATATTAGCAGTTCCCATTATAGTGGAATTACTGCATGAGTATATTTATACCATATGCATCAGTGTTTGCAGGATCGGGACCTTGGATCAAAAAATCTTTTAGGCGGAGACTGTCTTCATTTTGTGTTTCATACAGTGCTGAGCATGCTGTTGGTCTGATATGCTTGGCCTAATTTCCCCTTCCCTAAATTTTGTGCAGTGGGTTCGCGCTACCCCAGAGGTAGTTACCTGCATCTCATTGATGGATATATCTATACAGTTGTGATCATAGGGTCAGTCCCCGCTATGATCCCTTAATCCTGGCCCAGCAGTGTACAGTGGCCATGAATGGGCAGAGAAGAACCTAGGAGAATTCTCCCAGCAGGCAGCCATCCTTCATGGCTCTGTGTTGCACCCCCTTAAAATCCCTGGCATAGGGGCATGTGCTGTGCCAATTTTGTGCTTCAAAATAGCTCATAGGCAGCCAGGTGACTTATACCACGAGCCATGCTGGCCTCTCAAACAGCCCAGAAACTGGAATGGGTAAAGGCAACTTAAAGCCATGTTTGCCCCTCCTCTGCTGCATCTCCTAAAAGGCACCACACTGAATCCTGTCCCATTTTCTTTCTCCCTAGGCTAGGGAGCAAACCTGAGGCCGCACACTTAGTTCCTTCTGGCTGAGAAGGACTATTATATGGGATTCCCTTTATAGCCTGGCAATGTAGTCAGAGGTGAATTAAGATTTATTGGGGATCTGAGCACAAAGAACATTTGGGCCCCCACCCCACATACCCTTCACCATGGGACCCTGCCCCCTGCTCCTCCTCTTCCCCCTGAGGCCCCACCCTCTGGCCAGGCCAGAAGTCTGAGCCCGGCCATCGTAAGAGCCACCAGGGAGCCTGGGCCACTGTGGGGAGCCCCGGATCCTCCAGCTGCCCTGGGCAGCGTGCCCCAGGGGGCAGGGACACAGGCCAGGGACTGCTCTCTGGCCCCCTGCCCGACTCCAGCTTCTGGCCTGGCCAGGGAGCAGGGAGTGGGGCCCTGAGGGAAGAGGAGGGGCAGGGGCTGGGGCCCCAGGGATAAGAGTAGGAGTAGGGGTGCAGGGCCACAGTTCTTGTGCCGGTGGCCCCCTCACTTTTACACAGGTTCCAGCGCTCCTGTGAGGGACCCCAAATTAGTCAGAGCCCCTGGGCACGGGCTCCATGGGCCCGTGCATTAATCTGTCACTGAATGTAGTTGTAGCAAAGAACTGCAGAAGAGTCACTGTTAAAGGACGTGAGGCACTCCTTTCTTCGCTGGGGTTGTGTGTTGTCAGCTGCACTCCTTGCAGATCCTAGAGATAAAGGAACAGGCTAAGACAGGTGTTCTCAAACTGGGGGTTGGGACCCCTCACAGGGGGTCGTGAGCTGTCAGCCTCCATCCCAAACCGTGCTTTGCCTCCAGCATTTATAATGGTATTAAATATATTTTGAAAGTGTTTTTAATTTATAAGGGAGGTCGCACTCAGAGGCTTGCTATGTGAAAGAGGTCACTAGTACAAAACTTTGAGAACCACTGGGCTAAGACATCAAACTGAGGTGTCTCACGTACCCATGCAGAGCATTACCACTAAGCAAGTATGTGTATTGCCCGGCAATGCAAATCAGTCCTTTTTATGTGCAGAGGAGAGGGAAGTAGGATGAATTTGTTGCAAGCACAAAATAAATGATTCCATGTGTAACTGTAGTGACATTTATAAATGTCCATAATAAATATATCCCTAGATGCACTGATCACACATTTAAATAGATTTTAACTGAATGCTTTAAAAATATTTAAATATCCAAATAAAGAGAAGGCAGGGCTAGGCAGTGGGTGAACTAAGGTTAGAAATACTTAGAGCTGCAGTTATATACAGTAAATAGAAACATAGTTCAAACTCTTTTTCTCTTATAATCCCCCCCCTAAGATGTCTGGCACATTTGGGGTGCTCTGCATATTTCTTTTCAGAGGCATATCCCTACAATTTATTAATTAAAAACTTTAGCTAGCAATCTGAACTATTAAATCATGTACTATGACTGCCCCAAAGCACCTCATGAAAATAAGAATGAATAAAAAAATTCTTCATGAATATAAATGTGCCTTTCACTGGCACTGTAGTTTCATATGATCCAAAATAGTATTGTACCTGTGTCATGCTACAGCCCTTAGGAGAAGAAATGTGAGCCGGTAGCATAGCAACAGTTTATAGAACATGCAACAACAAATGTCCCAATCTTGTGAACATTTACTAACATTATCCACATTATCCCACTGAAATCAATGGGCCTGTTCACAGGAGTACAGTTAAGAACATGTGTAACTTTTTGCAGATTCGGGGCCAGGATGAGGAATTTAGTGATGCTATCTGACAGTTAAAAAAGGAAGGGCTTTTTTATTTTTTGGTTGGAGTTTGCACGTTTGGTCTTAAATGGATAGAATTTTTTCTAGCTGAGCTGGTGGTGATGAGTGAGAGTTATGTGAATCTGGAGGTGCCAATTGTATATACAGTATAAACATAATCTCTGCAGCTGCATGCCTAAAATGTGTACTGGTGTATCAGGAACTATTTATTTCCTATCACGTTCTCTTGTAGTCCCTATGGGTACAAATTAGGATATGCTAGAAAACGGATGTAGCTCTTTTTCTCTTTGAGAACTTCATTTTTTTTATGTAAGCCATTGCACATGCTTCCCTTCTATATGTTTTGTAAATAAATATTATACACAGTATATTTGATGAAGGTCCCAGTCCTGCAAACATTTATGGGATTATTAACAGGCTGGAAGTTAAACCAGTGTGTAAATAATCTCAGGATGGGGGTCTAAGTGACTGTTCAGTTTTTTGTTTTTCTGTTTTGGGTTTTTTTAATATGATGTGGTTACTCTGTGCATTATATCATTGGGCTAGATACTACACATCTTCATATTAAGACTGTTAATATTAGACTCCTGCACTTTTTGCATGTGAGAACATGTGGCCACCAGGCATGAGCTCTATTGGTTGCCCCGAATGGTTGGAGAGATAACAAGTATTGATTCTGCTACGCATTATGACAGTGGACATGACAGCAAAACACTATAGACACTGTCAAGGTATTTTTTCAAAAAAAAGGAGTACTTGTGGCACCTTAGAGACTAACCAATTTATTTGAGCATGAGCTTTCGTGAGCTACAGCTCACTTCATCGGATGCATCGAAGTGAAGCTGTAGCTCACGAAAGCTCATGCTCAAATAAATTGGTTAGTCTCTAAGGTGCCACAAGTACTCCTTTTCTTTTTGCGAATACAGACTAACACGGCTTTTACTCTGAAAGGTATTTTTTATAATTTCAAAAATAATTTTTGGTCACAGTCTTTAATTTCACTTTCTAGCGCCCAAAGATTATTAGTTTCCTTGCAGGTTCACGATTGTAGGGTTGCTTATAATGGAGTCTGGCATCAACTTTTTCAGCAATAAAAGTATTGATTGTAGTGTTAGTTTGGTGGGGAAAATGCTTGAAAATAATTACATGGAGAGTGCAAATATACAGAATAATGGTAGGCCAAAGTATGGGCCACCCAACTTTCACAGTGTCCTTGTAAGGGAAAGAAAAATGTCCACAAGCAACAAACAGAACATAGGACATCTTCATTTCAAGTCTATTATAAATTAACACGATAAAACTATTAATTACAGTAATGGTTAGGGACTATCAGAGTATGGACTGGAGCCCCATTGTGCTAGGTACTGTACAAACGAAAACTAATAGCTGCCCTGCCCTAAAGAGCTTACAATCTGAATAAGCAAGGCTGACAAAGCATAGGGGGAAAAGGTATATAATGCACAGGCAGAGCAGAGGGATCAATGCAGTGGCAGGAAATGTAATGTTAGTTCTGTGATTTTGTTTGTTATTTAAATCCTTTCAGTGTGGCTATGCTGGGAAGGGGGCAAGAATTAGCTAGATGGAAAGACAAAGCAAGGGAGTGGGTAGGAGGTATTAGAGACTGTGAAGGAGGAGGTGGAAGGGATTGGAGCAAATGGCAAATCAGTAAAGGGGATGGAAAGTCCTAAGTGAAAACGGCAGAAGACAACAATATTTTGCACTTCTGTGGTATCTTCCATCCGAGAATATTATAAAGTTTTACCGTGAATTAGGACTTGCAATATCTCTGTGAGGTAGGTAAAGATTATTTTGCCCATTTTATATATGGCATAGAGAGATAAAGGGTTAGATTCGCAAAAGGATTTGGGCACCTAAATGACACTTTAGGTGCCTTGATGCCAGAATCAGGCCCCACTGGGATTCACAAAACCTCCACTCAGCTGCTACCCAACTTTCTAGACACCTAAACTCACTTGGCACCTATATTTTTGCAGTAAACATTCCCTAAGCACCTACGGCTATGTCTACACTGCAGGTGGCAGTGAGCCTCCCAGGCGCCTGGTGCTAGTGAGGCTTGAGCTAGTGCACTAAAAATAGCAGTATGGATGTTACAACTCGGGCTCTCAGGCTCACCTGCCCCCCCCCACCCCCCCAGGCTTGAGAGCCCAGACTCCAGCCCCAGCTACAATGCCCACACTGCTATTTTGCTGTTGCTGTTAAGCAAGTCCAATGAAGCATTCATCAAGTTCTATTCTGACACTGAAAACCAGTGAAAGAAAAGGAAGAGCAAAATACTATATAGCCAACCCCTATTTTATCACAAGTCTTGTGATATTGGATGTTCTTCTGAAAGCCTTAGATCCTAGAGTGAGGTGAACACATCAGAATCTCAGTTTACATTGTGTCCATCTCAGTCTAGCCCTCGTGGTTGTGAAGATAACTTGAAAGTGTGAACCCTAGAGGTTCAAAAGTCAGAAGGCAAATAAAAACTCCAAAATTGTATTCTTTTCTAAAGGTCATGCTTTTGGGAGGCCTGACTTATGATTTTTGAACGTTTTAACCCCATTTGTCATTCTATGAATATGAACTGCCTGTGTTGTTCTCTAGCTAGTACAACCTACCATCTGCTTCTGTCCCCAAGTGAGTGACCACACATAGCCCTCTCTGCCACTAAGTCAGCACTGGAAAACTTTCTCCTACTGTGCTTGTGAGGTCTGTCCAATAATAAAAGGAAATGAACCACACGGTTTCAATACAGCTTACAAATTTAATGAGATGGCAGGAAGGAAGAAAGATGAGGAAGGATGGGTCTGTGTTAAAGGCACTGGACTGACTAAGCAAATCTAGGTGCAGTTCTCAGGTCTGCCGCAGACTTCCTGCATGACATTGGGCAAATCACAGAATCTCTCTCTGCCTCAGTTTCTTATATGTAAAATGGAGATAATACTTCACCACCTCTCAAGGGGCTTGAGGATACATTAATTAACAACTGTGAGCTGCTCATTTTGGAGCCGTATAAGTACATAGAGAGAAGGACAGTATTTGGAGGGAAAGAGTTAATGAAGGCTCCTGCATGCTAGCCTTTGAGATTAATAAAGGAATCAAACTGAACAGTTGGTGTAGGTATAAAGAGATTTTCGATGCCTTCAGTGGCAGCTGAACTGCATATACAGTACCATAGTGTGTGTGTGTTTAAACTGTCAGTCAAACAAGCAAATCTGACATTCTAGCATTACTGAGCAAAACAAATAAGTATTATAGAAATAAATATCCAGATCTCTTACAAATCTGAAGGCCAGATTATTGAGTTGTTACTCACCCTTTTAAGCGCTTACTCCTACAAGTAGTCTCACTTTAGCCAATCGGACTAGTCACATAAGTGCTCACCAATGAGGGGAAGTACTTCACAATCTGGCCCTAAACCAGAATGAGGCACCATGTTTTTACCGGTATTACTTATCTACTTTTATGGCCCCCATTACCCTAGTATCTGAGCCTTCCCAGTATTTAGTGTAGTTATCTTCACAAGTCCCCTGTGGGGTAGGGGGATGTTGGTAGACCCACATGCAGCTGCATAGGCACAGAGACTTACTCAAGATCACACAGGACATCTGTGGCAAAGCAAGGAATTGAACTGAGGTCTCCCAAGCTCTAGGCTAGTGCCCTAATCTCTGGTACCATACTTGGGATATAGAAAATACAGAATAAGTATACACATAATTGCACTTATATCATGAGTTTGCATTCTGATCTCCTGTAGCATTTTTGAAAGATTTGCTTGGGTCACAGGATGAGTTGATGATTTCCTGGATTAAAGCATCTAATTCCTGATTCAAATCCTTGAATTTTCTGTTTATTGAAACTTCCTTTTAAAGGTTTCAGAGTAGCAGCCGTGTTAGTCTGTATTCGCAAAAAGAAAAGGAGTACTCGTGGCACCTTAGAGACTAACCAATTTATTTGAGCATAAGCTTTCATGAGCTACAGCTCACTTCATCGGATGCATTCACGAAAGCTTATGCTCAAATAAATTGGTTAGTCTCTAAGGTGCCACGAGTACTCCTTTTCTTTTTCCTTTTAAAGCGCTCTCTCGTGAAGTACATATCACTGAGCATGTTCTTTCCATCAGTTCTGCATAAAAGAAATCTAGACAAGAGTATTCCATGCTTGGCTGGCTAGCATTGCTCTTCTCGGGATGCAGGTCCAGTTTGGCAGAGAAAACGAAGCTAGCAGCTGATCTCCATTACAATCACTTGAAGGTATTGCTGGGATTAGTGAAAACACTGAGGGCTCTAGGGACTAGCAAACCTTTTTGCCTGGTACAAGTAGCACAGACACACTGAAAACTCTCTGTTTTGATGAGAAAAGCCTCACATTCTCGAGGCTTATTGTCCAACAGCTGCATGAAGAAAAAATGCATAGCCATTGCAAGGTTCTGGCTGTGCCCAGAGTACCCCTTTCTCACCAAAGAACAAAGTTCCACTCTGGATTTTTAATCAATAAAACCCCCTTTACTTCCCAAGAGGCTTGTGTTTGTTATGAATTGGTTATTTTAAATTGAACAGTTTGAAGGATGGATTCTAATGGCAGATGATTATTTGAAAAAACTATAGAGTTCTTGTCCAGTTGAGACATACAAGAGGATGGTTATTGAGCCAATCTAGACTTCCTTATTCAAAAACTACACGTCCTACTGTGCTCTAATACCAAACAATCTACCTCTGTAGCAACATGTTATAGAATACAGGTTACAAATGGTAAAGGGTGGTAATGACCACCTCTATCTCTGTGCCTCTCAGGGGTTCTTTCTCTCCTTCACAGTTCATAGCAGGCTGCCCCAGAAAGAGCAGCATCGTCTGGTCTCCCACAAAGCTGTGTCTTCTCTTGGCAAGTACTACCCAATCTATGGAACTTCATCTCTCTTCTTTTCCTCCTAGTGCCTGGCAAGTATGAGCTTTCCCCAAGTGCTATCTCCAGCCTTGTCTTCACTGCTGAGAGAGAGCATTTTTAACCTTAGGGCAATTGATGTTGAGCGATCCCAAGGTAAAAATACAACAGAGACAAGGCACTTTAGATTTATCACAAAGTAAACTAGACAAGTTCAACACTAGCCGCCCCCCCCCCCAAGAGCTGATCTCATTTAGGGCACTTTATCTTTGCCACAAAGTAAACTATCTCAGTAGTTTTCAACTTTTTTTCATTTGCAGACCCCTGAAAATCTTCAAATGGAGGTGCAGATTCCTTTGGAAATCTTAGACATAATTTGTGGCCCCCGGGGGTCTGCAGACCACAGGTTGAAAATCACTGCTCTTTGGTAACGACAACCTTTCGCAGATCCCTTAGACATGGTGTGTGGACCCTCAGGGGTCCGCAGACCACAGGTTGAAAACCACTGCCCTATCTTCACTGTATTTTTACTTTAGGATAGCTCATGTACATTAGTTACCCCAAAGTAAAATATATACCTTTTTCAGCACTGAAGACTAGGCTTTCAGTTCATGTGCTTGAAACGTTGCTGAACTTCTTCCTTATGCTCACCCTTTCTGGGTTGGGTGGGCAGGGCAATCTGCGTGTCTAGAAAACCTGTCATTAGCCATGTTGCATTGTACCCTATCCATACAAGTAGTGTCATGGATCTTGGTGGGACTACTTGCTAGTGTAAGGCATTACTCTGCATTAGTGAAAGCAGAATTAGACCTATAACCCCTAAATTTCATGAGAATATTAATATACAGGATATGGTGCCTCCACACCATGAGTCATTGGGGGAAAACTGTAGAGAGGAGCCAGCCAGAGGCTCCAGCCAACAGGACCAGAAGCAGCCAAAGCAGGGACCATCAGACATTTAGAGAACTTTCTACAGTTTCCACAGCACTTTCTCTGCTCTGTGTTGATTGGCTGTTTGCTCCAACCCTCTCCTTCCTCCAGTCTTTTTACTTCAGTGTCACTCCACACCTGATCTTCATACCCTCTTCTCTCCGCTTCCCTTTTCCCCCCTTCCATTTAGTTGATTCCCTCCCAAGCAATCTCCTTCCCTCCCCCCCACCCCAAAAAAAAATCATGGTATTAACGAGTTTGCTTTGCTTGTGTGTTTTACCCCTTCCCTATTCTGTGTCCATCTTATCCATTTAGATTGTAAGCATTTTGGGGCAGGGATCATCTACAACTCTCTTTTATACAGCACCTATCACATTGAGGCCCCATTATCAGTTGGCCTGAGGCACTTCTGTAATAAACATGATTAATAGGTTTTACATGGTGCATACATAGGCCAATTCCTGTGACTTTAACTAGTCATTGGAAAACTACAAGCATATAACTCAGTTTTATTAATGATTATGCCTCCTCTTGAACTAACTTCCTATTTCTTTCAGTAGCTACATTGTAACAAGGAACAATAGAGTACTATCTAGATAGCATAGGAGATACTTCATTATTTTCACTGCACAGTATTAAGAAAACACATTCTACAAAAATAGGAAGTCAAGACAAGCCACTAACATATATGAAAGCATCAGGAAAAGTGGCTGGGTGTGGGGGGAGACTTGCCTTCAAACTTTGGAGGTCTCTTTTGGAAACGTCACACTGGATGTACAATTCTACTTTAATGATCGTATGGGATACTGTGACTAGTGTAATTTCCCTGTGATGAATGTTGGGGGGCCCAGTGATGAATATGGATCTGTACCCCAAACTGTGTTTTAGACATAGGATTCCTGAGGTGGTGGTGGAATGTCAGGTGGAGTAGAAGATTTCAGCACATTCCTCCATAGACACAAGACCTGTGACCGGGACCCATTGAGGCTGAATGGGTCTCACTGCCAAAAAATGGAGCAACCATCATAGGGACGTGTTCTTGTTTCATTTGCTAAATAAACCTGCTTGTTTTAAGAACTGTTCCTCACTGTATGGCACTGGTCACGAGCTCCCCAAGAGAAGATACACCAATGTCCAGTCCGACCCGCATGGTAAGAAGCAGTTGGAATGCATAGGATGTTCTACTCAGATCCCAGCCTAAGAGAGAGAAATTTGCAATATTCCACCCCAAAAGAGTTAAGGTCACAAGGCCTAACATCCAAGGGAGTATACTCAGAGACCAGAAAGAGGGGGAGAGGTGCAAGCAACCCAATAGCTGTGAGCCAAAGTCCATTGGGCTCAAGCCCTATAGCTGTAAAATCATTAGTGGTGGACAGCACCTTTATTCCTCTGTCATTTCCTACTGTACATTAGGTGTGAAAGATGGTCTGGTGGATAGGTCCCTCACATAGCATTTAAGAGACTTGGGTTCAAACACAACTCGGCCACAGATTTTCTCTGAGACTTTGGGCAAGAGATGCGACCTGTGCCTCAATTCCCCCTCTGTAAAGTGAGGAAAATACTTCAGAGATTCATAGATATTAAGGTCAGAAGGGACCATTATGATCATCTAGTCTGACCTCCTGCACAACGCAGGCCACAGAATCTCACCCACCCACTCCTGCGATAAACCTCTCACCTATGTCTGAGCTATTGAAGTCCTCAAACCATGGTTTAAAGACTTGAAGGAGCAGAGAATCCTCCAGCAAGTGACCTGTGCCCTATGCTACAGAGGAAGGTGAAAAACCTTCCTTTACTTTAAAAATCAATAACTGTGAAGCACTCAGATAATAGAGTGATGAGTAAAACTGATTAGAGTTTTCATTTAGGGTCATGAAAATCATACATTTCTAGAAGTATTTAAGTAAATTCTGCATTTGTAAAATTCACCGTTCCAAGTCTATGTGGTACAGGCAAAAAGTACAGTGTGATAAAAATATCAAAATGTCAGTGGAGTCTAGGGTACATATGAATGTACTTCACTCTGGTTTCCAGTTGCTGAGGGATTTTGTAACCAATGCTATTGTTATATTTAACTTCTGAAACACTTCAGCAAGCATAATATAATGCAACTTTTCGTTTTGCCTGCTTCCTTTTATTTGATCCCTGATTTCTAGAGTGGTTTAAGTATATTTGACACTAGCAGTTGCTTTGACCATGGTAATTTGGATTTAAGTCAGCTGTTCATCAGCAATTTAGGTGGTGAGTCAAATTCTTGAATAGGAACATTTCTATTACCAGATACTGTATATATGGGTTGTCTCCCTCAACAGTCTTTTAAGTCTGTATTGTGTTCTTATCCCCAGGCAAATAGTTTTGCTATCTGTGTGATACAGTAATATCTGAATTCACATTCTTTGATAAGCGAGAGGTTTTTTATTATGGTATGTGACCAATAATAGCTGGGGTTTTGGTGTACATGTATGGTAAACATAAATGCTTGGCTGCCCTCTAGGCTTCAATTCAATCAGCTAGCTATTGTTAAATGTATATATTGCCTTGTCTACACTAGTCTTTCAGAACATATTAGTTAGAACTTGTTAGCTAAAGTATCCTTTTTATCCTAATGAAGACAAACCCATAGACAGTAAAACCCAAATTATGAATCTCTTGTGACTTTCAACAGTAATTCAAAATTCTTGACTAGAATGACAATGTTCTACCATTGATACCTCCATCAGTTTTACCTAACTATTTGATATGATTTTAGAACTAAGTTTTCTCTATGGTTCCTGTACATTGAATGCACTGAACATCTATTGTATTTTACATCTTAACTCATCAGCTTTAGAAGCTGAAGTTGATACACTTTTCTCCAATAGGTAATGAAGAAGGTAAAGGGTTTCTTCAAAATATTTGTACAGATTTAGGTCAGCGAAAACAAAAAAGAAATATAGGTTTACTCGCCACCCCTCCCTACCCTCTGTGAATGTCAGATCAAATTTCTGTAATTGTTTAAAATTAGTGCTATTGTTTCTCTAAGTCAATTCTTTTGCTTGGTTATAAAAATGCTGGCAAACTTCAATGGGCAGTGTCTTGGTATAAATATTTTTTCAGACAGAAAATGTAGCCATTTTACATTGATATAATTTAACACAAGAAAAATCTAGTATGACAATGGTGGTGATTTTCCCACATTGAATGAGTGTTCCATATGGAAAATATTTCATATTTCCCATTTGTCACATACCGCATTTGATCAGATATGTTGTACAAATATGGCACTTAGGTACCACGAGTATATGCTCTAGAAATACTATAGAAGTTGAATATAACATACACTTGAAAGGTAACTGTAAATGATATAATAATCTTTAACTATAACGTGGTAGAATAACAGTCTGCATTAAAACTTCAGATGTCAAGCTATTCAGAGACAGAGTTAAAGCAACACTCTTGAATTTACTTCCTTGCACGTGCCGATTACAGTATGACATACAGCAGAATCCTGTCCTAATGAATCAAAGGTGTGCTGAAAGAGGTAATATGTAGCAGAATGGCCATGGTTGAGGAGCTATGCTGCTGGTGCAGGATGATGACTCATGGGACAAAGGGGGGGGATAAATAGGCAACGTGCTCCACAGCATTCATAGATTCTAAGGCCAGAAGGGACCATTGTGTTCCTCTAGTCGTACATAATAAGACTTCCCTGAATTAATTCCTCTTTGAACGAGAGCAGATCTTTTAGAAAAACATCCAATTTTGATTTTAAAAGTCCAGTGATGGAGAATCCACCATGACCCTTGGTAAATTGTTCCAGTGGTTAATTACCCTCACTGTTAAAAATGTGCACCCTATTTCTAGTCTGATTTTTCTTCCTTCAGCTTCCAGCTACTGGATCTCATTATATGTTTGTCCTCTATCTATTGCTACCAGGGCCGGCTCTAGGTTTTTTGCCGCCCCAAGCAAAAAAAATTTTGGCCGCCCTATTTCCCCCGCCATCTTTTTTTTTGGCTTTTACACGTTTGCACTTTGCAGTGTTGTGTTGTTTTGTTTTTTGACTGTTTAAAATTTAAAAAAATTAAAACAAAGAATTTGTAGTTAGTGAAATAAAACAATTCCTACTCATGTACTCATTTAATTTTAACAAAATCACAATTACAAACAATTTGGGTTCAACTATACACCGTAATGAAAAATGTTAGTGTCTTCCAGTGCGCCCTGTTTCTCATAAATTAAAAGAATTTATATGAACTGAATTTTTCTGGTTTTTATACTTGCGTAGTCTTTAAATAATTCAGTGAAATCTAAATTTTTTGCAGTGGTACTTTTTAATTGAAATTAATGCGAGTCCTGACAAACGGTTTTGAGACATCGTGGACCTCAAATAATTTTTTAGTAATTTCAGTTTTGAGAAACTGCGCTCACTAGAAGCCACTGATACTGGTAATGTTAAAAGAATGCGTAATGCTATAGCAGTATTTGGAGTGAGATGTTTGGGACTGTACATCCCGCCCATGGGCCCCCAGCCCGATCTCAGACCTGGCCCCACCCCCGCAGAGGGGACAGTAACTAACAGAGCGGCTGGGGGGGGGCGGGTCAGGGGCGCCCGCCCAGTGCCGAGCCACCCGAGGCAGCAGGTCCCTTACCGGCCGCAGGTCCTGCCCCGATCCCGGGCTCCACTCCGCTCGGCTCCGGCTCCTCCTCCGCTTGTGACACGTGTGGCAGGGGCGGGCGGGGGGAAGAGCCGCATCGCCCCGCTCCCCCAGCGGTGGGGGGCCAGAGCAGGGACCTCCCCCATGCTGAGCCCGCTGCCCCGCCCCACGCAGGGGCTCATTGGTTGCCTGAGGGGGTCGGGGGGAAAAAGAAGGATGGCCGGAATGCCGCCCCTGGAAATGTGCTGCCCCAATCACATCTTGCTTTGCTGGTGCCTAGAGCCGGTCCTGACTGCTACAAACTTTAATATTCTAGTTGCAGACTGGGGGGCCTGGATACCCTTTCCTTGCCCCCCAATGATGAACTATAGACTGCTAACTGGTGTGTAAGGTGGACTCCCTTCTAGTGCTCCAGAACACTCCTGGGCGGGTGCACTACAGGACGAAGAACAGGTTCTGTGTCGCTCTTTCTCCCTCTCTTCCCAAGATCATTTCCACAAGGCAGGAAATTATGAGAAGCCTTTATAAAAAATTATACAACATTAAGCAACTGGACACACTATTGAGAATATGGCTAACTATTCATCAAGTGTGAACAAACTGCTAGAAGTTACAAAGTAGCAGCCATGTTAGAAGTTAGACTCTTCATACAGTGTGATCTGTATAGCAGAGAGAATCTGGCTGCTCTCAGTTCCAGTGTTCAGCACCCCCAGACCTTAACCAAGGGTAGCAACTGAAGGGAAAGTCCTGCTCAGCCTCTGCGGCCCCAGGATATAACATGTTCAATTACTCTGTGGGGATGGTGCATGAACAGTCCAGTCAGCACATAGCAGCTGTGAGGGGATGGAGCATGCTCAGTACAGACAGAATCTTCTGAAAATTTAGCTGCCAAACTTGCTGAAAAGTCTTCACTGAATACATGCAAACAGATTTTTCAGAAGCTTATAATGTGGCCAGATCTGGGCGAATTTTCACAAGGAAGGCAAGACACATCACTGACACTAGGGTGATGTCTCTGCCAAATTTCAAGTGCCTGATCCAAAGCATGGAGTCTCCAGAGCTTCTCAGTGAAGTGACTGGAAGAATTTTAACATGAGCAAAACGACGTATTTTCCCCCTGTCTAGTTGCTGGAAACAGCTGAACTATTTTATCCAAAACTTTCAGAAAGAATCAGCTTAAGTAAGACACCTGACAGAAAATTTCAGCCAGAATGATTAATTTTTTGCAACACTGTAAGCAATCTAAAACAGAGTCTTCTAATGGGAAGTAATAGGCAACCTTTAACTACAGGTGTCACTACCTGTGCCACCAAAAATTAAATATGGTGTTTGAGATCCAGAGCTAAATTATTCCTTGACAAAAAAATGCATGTTGCTCCACTACATTCATACGATTCTGTGGTGTGTGAATCAGAGCGAAATGTTTGTCATGAACTAGAAACATGCTTGAACCTTTACATTAGGAAAAGGCCCAGATTCAACTCCCCCAAACTTTGAGTAAGTTTGGATTTTAGACTAGAGTGCACTTTGTGGCTGCCCTTTTCTGTATAACTGGACAAACCAAAACCCTGTATCCAAACAACCCCACATTTTGACTAAAAATGAATCCCAAACTGGACTCCTGTCTGTGATGGATAGGTATATGTCTGCATGAGTCTGTATCAAACTGTCCTTCACTTGACATTGTCACCATCACTTTGAAGAATGTGACTTGCACTGTGAGTGTGTAGCTATGACTACCTAGAGAAGGTAAAGACAGGCCAAGGCAGCTCATTGTAATGCTGGACATCTCCCCTGAACCAATTAACCCAGGAGTTAAGAAGACTTAAAGGGCCAAAAGACTTAAAGAAGAGGTGAGCATAGATTCAGGGAGGAGCATATAGGTTATTCTTGTTTTCCTAAACATCTATAACTCTTATATGCTTTGAGAGTAAAGATTACTGAAAATTTGGAAACTGCTTTGTGATGCCTGTGTTCCTTACTTTGCCTGACACATGGTCCCCAAAGAGTTGAACGATAAACTAGAGCACCCAAAGAGATGAAACTTGGTGGATGGGCATAAGCGACTAGAGGGTTGGGATGTCGGAGCACTGGTTTGAGGGTCTAGGGCAGTTGAAGTGCAGAGTCTCACATCCCAAGGAAGGTTGTCAGACAGGAGGTCTGCACCCAGGAGTTCCCCTTAGAGGCTCAGATTTAGAAACAGTGACTGAACGCTTCCCAGACCCTGCTGGTTTGAAGGCATGTGGGATCCAAAGGTTAGCTCCAATAACAATAGACTGGTGACCTTCCCCTAGTGGGACTCAGTCACGTCTGTAATAAGGTTCTTCTCTAATAAAGAAATGTAGGATACAACAATTTTCAGTATTGTGAATTCATAAGAACTTATTCAATTCTGCAGTAAGACACTAATAAAATCTAAACACCACTTAAAAAGTCAGTGCTGTTTGTCATATCACATGAAACTGAGGAACCCATTATATATGTGTTAGATGGTACAATACCATGCCTTGAAGTACCAATAGCAGTACATCATCTAAAAAGGTACAAACTGAAGAAATAAAAAAGTTCAAGTATAACAGTCACATTCTGGCAACCCATTAAATAATATAATGCTATAGACTGGTCTGGCAGACAAGTGGACAGGTCTCCCATTTCCTAGATCACTAGGAACTGGAAATCTTGTGGAGGCAGCATGCTTGGTCCAGGGGGGTTGGTGAAAGGCAGAAGAAAGAAATAGTGACCTAATTTTTAAAGTGCTCTAATATCTACTGATGAAAAGCACTATATTTGACTAGATATTACATTATTATTTTGCTTTACATAGCACACATGAGATTGGATCTGATGGGGTTCCAAAAGATCTGAATCGAACTTTCCTACAATTTTGGCAGTTGGCTTGACGTCAGGCTTTAAGTGAAGGGAGAAATTAAGGGGAAATGGAAGATCACGTAGAATTCTCATGGATCCTGATGTGTTCCCCAAAATTCAAAGATATGACATCTATCATGAATTTTCCCTGCATTATCTTTCCCACTATTGCTGGTTATGAAAGCATTTATGCAGAAAGAGAATATTTTAGCCTTCTCCTCCTGTTATCCCATTCAGGGAGACCACAGTCTAGTGTTAGTGACTATCGTGCTGGCAGACCAAGTGGCAGCTCATGCCAGGGCCCTGGGCCTCACTGAACACTTATGAATGCATAGCTGGAAACCAGATGTAAGAATGTGTTTAGACCTTGTGAATGGCTTGTAGGATGCTGCATGTATTAGTCTCACTTATCTGTTCACTAACTCACCAAACGGAAAAGAAGCATCAATTAAAGTAAAGAGTTGGTCCTGCACAAAGTAGGCCCACTGAGAGCAAATGAGCCATTGTGAAGCAAGACAAGGACAGAGACCTTGTTCATTGCATTCCTCAACCCCTCCAGAGACTGGCGCATGACTTCATCCCATCAGCTCGGACTCTGGGGTGAAGGGATAAAAATCCCTGACAAGGAGAAACTCAGTTTTGTTTTGCTGCTTGAACTTTAAAGGAGCAAGAATCACTAAGCATAAGCTAAAGTCCCCCATGTGTTTTGCCTGGGTTAGCCCCAAAGGAAGCATAGTGTCTGTGTGTGAAAGAAGTTTATATTATCTTTTGAAACTCAAGACCAATACTCATTTGTGTGTGTATGTTTACCTTCTTTAATCTTGTATATGACTTATTTCTTTTTTTCTAGTTAATAAACTAGTTTGTTACAGGATTGTCTACAAGCATTGTCTTTGGTTATAGATCTGAGTACAATTTGACCTGGGGTAAGTAACTGGTCCTTTGGGACGGTGAGTAACCTGAATATTATTGTGATTTTTGGTGTTAAGTGACCATCTGTCACGAAGTCAGGCTTGCCGGGGTGGCAAGATGAACTGGAGTGCCCAAGGGGACTGTTTGTGACTCCATGTCAAGACTTCTGTAGTGCTTCAGAAGTTCACACTTGATAGTTGGTTGATGAAATGTAAATATAGAACATACAACCAGTTTGGAGATTTTTTGCCCTGGTTCTTGACAGTCTGCCCTAAGGTTGGCACTATGGCTTGTGAGCCACTCCAGACACTGTGACAGTGACATCAAAATCAATTCCATGGTAATAAACTTGAAGTCATAAACTACAAACAGCCGTAACTGAATGGACTGAGCAAAGAATCTTCCCCAATTCATTCAGTCATCTTGAAAGGAGGAGGGAGAAAAACTGTTTTTCTTAACCTCTGAGGATAGGACAAGAAGCAATGGGCTTAAATTGCAGCAATGGAGGTTTAGGTTGAACATTAGGAAAAACTTCCTGTCGGGTGCTAAGCACTGGAACAAATTACCTGGGGAGGTTGTGGGAATCTCTATCATTAGAGATTTTTAAGACAGGTTAGACAAACATCTATCAAGGATCATCTAGAAAATACTCAGTCCTGCCTTGAGTGCAGGGGATTGGACTAGAAGACCTCTCAAGGTCCCTTCTAGTCATATGATTCTATGAGTTCTTTTTCTCTATGCAATACCAAGCACACTCATGCTGCTAAACAAGTAAAACAAGCTGGTTAGAACAGAGTTCTCTTCAAACACTTAAGGAATCACCAGCAATGATGGGAAAGGTAGTACAGAAAAAAAACCTGTTCTTTAAGTGAGTGTTAAGCAAAATATTTTAGGTTTTAAGCTTACTTGGCATGTTCCTTTTTATGTGTTTTCAGTTGCATCATCAGACTGCATCTCCTATTCAGTGGCCTAATGTGCCCTCTGCTGTTTGAATTCTAAATTACTATAATTCCTAAAGCATAAAAACCTGGTTGCATTTAAAACAGATACAATAAAATATTTTTTAATTGTGAAAATATTAAATTACAAAAGTAATGGCATAAAAACACAAAAATGCATCATTGTTAAAACTGTTCAGCTATTTACAATACTTTTCACGATTAATGCATAGACTGCTGTTCTTTCAACAGTGACTAAAATATGATCTGTTAGCTCCATCTGGTGGTTTATATTATTTCACTTTTTTTCTAATTCAAGCAAGTTGCTTTTTCTTTGACAGTTTTATCAAATAATAGAAATCATTTATCATGATGAAAATGTTCAGTGACTAACTTCTGAACCATTAATTCCAGGAACTGAAAAGTACAAGTTTATTTCAGCTTTGTAAAATTACCCTCATGGAACTATCACAGCGCTTTTGATTTAGAGAAAACGTGATTGACTTAAGCCCTAATCTACCAAAAATTTATACACACACTTTGTCATGGGTGGTCTAATTGAATTCAGTGGGACTACTCATATGCACAAAGTTAAGTACATGTGTAAACATTTGCAGGACTGGGGAGCCTAGTGTATAGCAATGTTACAGAGAGATTATGAACTGCTATACAAGTTATTTTCTAAACTTTTCACTTGTTTTGATGTTTGCTAGTTTAATTGACTAATTAGCATTTTTTTGTTATTCACATAGTACATCATTTATATACAAAATTTTACATTTGAAGAAGCACATAATGCAAAAAGAGGAAAAGGAAACTGTCATTGAATTGGTGCCATTTATTAAAAGTTTCTTGGATGTTATATAAAAGGCAGGAACACTTTAAACTACTTGTCCGAATCATAAAAGTTTTGAGAACAGTAATAAAATATAAGCGTTTTCACCATAACATAGTTTGAAAACCCAAGAGACAAGCTGTGAAAGAAATACATTCAAAAGATTTTTTTAATAGCAGAGTGCCATCTGGTGGAAAAAGAGAGTCCTTTCATATAGAAACATTTAAGGTGGTCAGTATCTCTTCAAATCGTGAAACCAATGAGAATGCAGAAATATTAAATGAGTTGCACACCAACAGAGGGACTTCCTTGCTGATCAGTGGTATGATGTAAGGTTAATTCCTGATAAATGCTGTAAATATGCATTTTATCAAGTATTTTCAGGTGTTAATGTGAAAAGTGTGAGTGAAATTATTGATTGGTACATTACTGATTGGAAGAGGCCCTGAAGGTTTTTCGCCCTCCTCTGTAGCATGGGGCATGGGTCACTTGCTGGAGGATTCTCTGCTCCTTGAAGTCTTTAAACCACGATTTGAGGACTTCAATAGCTCAGACATAGGAGAGAGGTTTCTCGTAGGAGTGGGTGGGTGAGATTCTGTGGCCTGCGTTGTGCAGGAGGTCAGACTAGATGATCATAATGGTCCCTTCTGACCTTAATATCTATGAATCTGTATCACCAAATCTCTGAGGTAAGGCTACAGCCTTTATGAGCATAGCTAGACTGAAGTTATAATACTTGAGTATCAACAAAAATATAGACCTTAAAATACCCACTGTATACTAAAATTTCAGTCCTGAAGGGATAACAACTTTGTCTGTCTTTCAGGACTAAAAATGCTTGATACGGTTGAGGGAAATTTGCTGAAGTATATCAACTAAAATCCCTTACAAATAAGTTCTAATTGTGACATGTTTTGACACACTAGGCCTGACTCTGAACTCACAACCATTTTATACTGGACTAACTGCAGATTGATTTAATGTTGAATTAGTCCAAATGTACATTAGTAAAAGTGAGGGAGAGTGATACATTGTCTTACAAGATGTTACATTCCTCTGCCAAATATATTTCCTAAAGACTATAGCTTATCATCCTGCATTGGCAATAAATGTGTTATAACAACACAGTAAAGATACATGTACCCAAGTTCATGTAATATTCCTCAAAGTATGAAGAAAAATAAGGGAAAGACATATCTTGCTGCAGTGTAGGATTGGCACTGCATATAGAGAGAGTACAGTAGGTAAATGAAATTGCAGAAGTATTCACTATACATAAAGGCCACATCATGGAGAATAATTGTTTTGGCCTCTGAATTTTACCTTCCTATTCAAGTAACACTAAGGAATTATTTAAATCCCAAAGTCCTGGTATGGATCACTAATAAGTATAGTATTTCTGTTAATATTCAGACATTTGTTTATTGATTCTTTGCCCTCTTTCTTAAAGAAGGGCCTTAATTGGAGGAAAAGTAGAATATTAAGTCAAACTGTAAACACCTAAAACGAGTTCCATTTAAAGAATTAAGTGGATTAGCTGTACCACTATGGTTGGTTATGGTTTTAAAGGAAGTTATTGACTGCACCTACATAAATGTCTCTGTTTAAGTGATTTAAAAGGAGTAAGGTCCCAGAACTACAGGTGCACAACAGATTGTAAGCATTATGAGGACTGTGAAAAAGCAGGAAGCTGGATAGACTTAAAAAAAAATCCAGTTGTTAGCTGTCAGATCACCTTAAGATTTGCTTTGCCTTTTACCTGTACTTCCATAATATTTAAACCTGTTAACCAATAGTTCCAGCTTCCGGCAGAGGCAGGATCACTATGAAGAAGTCTGAAAATGAGTAACTGGAAGGGAAAATAAATTTCTTTTAATTTTGCAACTATCGTTTAGTGCAAAGAGTGAAACAGTAATGGATTGGCCCACAATGATCAAGTTAAGGAGGGCACTGGATTAATCACCTTGGCTGTAAAACTTTAGAAATGCTACCAGCTGAAATCTAAGTACAACTGGCCCGTTTGTCTTGAAAATTCAACTGGGGCATTTGCCACTTCTAGCCTAGTTCACCCGCCCTACCTCTGACTCGGTGAGGGTGGCCTAGGTCGTCGCTGCCCTTGTGGAAAGGGAGCTCTGCGTGGGGGACCTGGCCAGGCCTCCCTCCCTTCTGCGTCTGTCGAGGGTAGGTGACAAAAGCAACGTTCCCCTCTCGTGCTTGCATTTTAAGTAGTGGTTCGCCACAATGGGGCTGGGCCCCCCCGGGGAGTGTGTGTGTGTGGGGGGGGAGAATCAGGGCTCCCCGAGAGCGCCAAAACCCAGGCGGGGAATTTGGAGGGGGACGAAGGGATGAGGGGGGCTGCGCTACCTGTCACCTCCCTCCCCCCGCTGCAGCCCTGAGCAGCTCCAGCCTTCTCCGTCCGACGTGGAAAACCCGGGCAGCGGGCAGAGCCCAGGCTGGGGGCGGGGAGCAGGCGGCGGCGGCTGCTGCGGCTTGGCTCACCCCGCTCTGTGTGGGGCAGCCCCAGCTCCGCCCGAGGCCCCGGCGGGAGCGGGGAGGGGGGCCCAGCCGCCGCACGGTTGCGCAGGCAGAGTGAGCTCAGCGCTCCAGCCGCTCGGAACTAGGGGCGGTGCCTGGCGGGGGCAGCTGTGGGGGGGCTGCCCGGGCAAATCCCATAAAGGGCGGCCCCGGCGGCCCCGGCTCCTGCACTCACGCCGCACCGCGGAGGCGCTCGGAGCCCAGGGAGTTTGCAAAGACGGGACGCCCCCCTCCTCTCCAGCAACAAGCCCGAGCGCAGGGCAGGGCTGCGGACGTGCAAGCGGCTGTGCCCCGACTCGGAGAGGAGACGCGCTGAGCCCGGCAGCCGGAGCCTCCCCTGCCACCAACTCTCTCGGCAGCGCCAGGAGCCGGGGGGAGCCGAGCCAGCTCCTGCGCCCCGCAGCACCCTCCCCACCCTGCAGCTGCGCTCCGGCCATGGCAGGGGCAGCGCCTCCTCTGTAGGGACTCCGAGACCGCGCCGCGCTCCTGCTGCAGCGCCCTGACTGCGCGCCTGCCCCCGAGCCTCTTCCCGGCCGCCTGCGGCTCGCCCCCGAGCCGGCTGCTCCCTGCGCTCCCCCTGCGCCCCCCTGCCCGAGCCCCGGCGCGCAGCATGGGGCCCGCCCCCCTGCTGCTGGCGGCGCTGCTCTGCCTCTGCCCGCGGGGCGCTCGCGGCAGCCCCGCGCCGCGGGAGGAGCAGGAGCTGATCGTGCCCGTGCAGCTGGACTCCGCGGCCGAGCCGGCCGGCAAGAGGCTCTATCGCCTGGACGCCTTCGGGAAGCGGCTGAGCTTGGAGCTGGAGCCAGACAGCAGCTTCCTGGCTCCGGACTTCAGGCTGCAGTCCTTGGGCAGCCGGCCCCGGCAGGAGGAGGAGGAGGAGGCGGTGCCGGAGCAGGGAGCCTCGCTCGGGATCCCACCCGCCGCCGACCTGGCGCGCTGCTTCTACTCCGGCACCGTCAACCGGGACCCGAGCTCTGCCGCCGCCCTCAGCCTCTGCGCGGGGCTCCGCGGGGCTTTCTACTTGCAGGGGGAAGAGTACTTTATCCAGCCGGCCAACGCCTCCCAGCCGCAGCTCCACCTCCTGCGCCGGCGGCCCCAGAGCAGCGTCCGCCCGAGCGGCGGCTCCAAGTGCGGCGTGACCGACCAGAGCTTCCCCCGGGCCGCAGAGGGACAGCAGGCGCCCGTGGGCCAGACAGGTACTGGGACCCTGGTTGACTCCCGTGCAGCTTCTCTCCCATTTACTCTCGTAGGAGCCTCAGGCTGATGACCTGAAATCGACACGTCCTCAGGGGCGTGAATGTCCCGTGCGCGTTGGAGAGAGACAGACCCTGGGGAGGGATTCTCAAAAGAACCTCTGGCTCTTTTGGCAATTCCACCCTCCACTGCCGAGCACATCCCTGCAGGCGGGGATGGGGAACTCTTTGTTGTACTCCCTTCCAGCACATTAAGCATTTCTCCCTCGGTAACCTCTAGCTGTACTGCGGGTTGGATTGGAAAAGGACAGAAGTTTAGTGCAATGAAAAACCATACCTCCTACAAATACAGAGTGTGTGCATGGATGAAGTGAGCTGTAGCTCACGAAAGCTCATGCTCAAATAAATTGGTTCGTCTCTAAGGTGCCACAAGTACTCCTTTTCTTTTTGCGAATACAGACTAACACGGCTGTTACTCTGTAGCCAAGACTGTCATCTCAATTGCATGTGCGTAAAATCACAAATAACTCCTTTAAAGTCATTTGAGTTACGCTGGTGTAAATGAAGAGAGACTCTGGCTCACCAAATCGGGGCGTAAACAAAATACAGATCCAAGCAGAGGCACATTTGTTGTAAATGTTGATACAAAGAATCCCACCCCCTAGTAATTAGTGTACAGTATGTTCATTCAGAAAAAGGACTCGTGTCTCTGACACAGGTGTGTAGCAAAGAGAGGGAAAGTTACAGTGCCTGACAGCCCAGAAAGGGCCTACGAATGGGGGAGTTTAATCATCTGACTGGAACAGCACATGGGAAGGGGGAGGAGAGAGGAATGGAACTGAAAGTCAGACGAGGGCACAGTGTCCTACTAGAGTAAGAGGCGGTGCTGTTGCAGGGTGCCGGTAGCAATCGGGTTGCTTGGCAGGAGCCTCGAGTACTGCACTGTGCTTTCCACGTGGAGCCCAATGATCTCATTCAGACTTCTGAGTCACCCTTTCGTTTGCAAGGTCTCACATCATACGCTTTTGGCCAAGGTTGCTCTTTACTGCATCAGCAAAAGTGACTTAGTGGGTGAGATTATGTTAACACTGCTCAGGTTTCAGAGGTCAAAAACCGGCTATTTTAAGTAGGTGTGCCCTCACAAGCCTCCAGTTCCATTTTAAGGTCTTTCTACCTTTAGTAATAAAGTAATGTGGTAAAATATTTCCTGCCTTAGATGCAAATTTGTTTGTTACTGTATTTTGTTCTAGTTCCTTATAATAATAATTTACAGTAATGTTTCTGGCCAGGCTATTCATATGCAATTTCCCCCTTTTTCTTTTTTAATATAGAAACTGGAAGCACACGGAAAAAAAGATTTGTGTCCAGCCCTCGCTATGTGGAAACCATGCTTGTAGCAGACCAGTCCATGGCAGAGTTCCATGGCAGTGGATTGAAGCACTATCTCTTGACTCTGTTGTCTGTGGCAGCCAAATTATACAAGCATCCCAGTATCCGAAACTCTATTAGTCTGGTGTTGGTAAAAATTCTGGTTATCTATGATGAGCAGAAGGGACCTGATGTTTCTTCTAATGCTGCCCTTACCTTAAGGAACTTCTGCAGTTGGCAAAAGCAACACAATCCACCCAGTGACCGACATGCAGAGCACTATGACACAGCAATCCTCTTTACCAGACAGGTAAGGGAAAGGAGAGGGAAAGTTTGGTCATCTTTTTACAGACAAAGCAAGCCTAACCTTTTTAATTACAGTCTTCAGAAAAATCACATTTAGATTCAGTCGTCTGAGATTATTGACTCAAACAAGTGGGATAATAATTAACCACCTTTTTGTAATGTTATCTTATTTCAGATGAAAGGCACTTTATAAGCAGCATACTGCTGTTTTAATACATGGATTGTTTAGCAAGATTTAGCACTGAAATTATGGAATAAGTACAAGCATTTTTGTATGTTGCAAAGGAGAATTTTGCCATAGTATCTTGAAATTCTGAATCTTTATGCTTTTTCCATAAGTAAAGGCAAACTGCCAAGGTTGAATGATTCTTGCCAAGGTTAAGTCTTTGACCAGGTTAAATGAAACTGCCTTCTTTTTTAAAGGACCTTTGTGGTGCCAAGACATGTGATACCCTTGGGATGGCTGATGTGGGAACAATTTGTGATCCAAACCGCAGTTGCTCTATCATAGAAGACGACGGATTGCAAGCTGCCTTCACAACAGCCCATGAACTAGGTAATTCACCTTTGACATGAGCTTTGAATTAATTTAAACTAGTCTGATACCATAAAGTAAATATCTCATTATGTAATAGGGCCCAATTCTGTGAGGTGTTGAATGCCCTCAACTCCTTCTAAAGTCAGTCAGTAGGAGACAATGGCACATGGCAGATTGTCAGGCAGGATTGGCCAGATAACTGTATGTGGGAGCTATAGATTTGACTGCAATTGCAGAAACACCATCTTTCTTAGATTTGCAAATGAGACTAGCAAAAAGAAGGTGGCATCTGTTTAAAATGTTGGAACTATTCAGATAATTCTTTTAAGTATCTAAAATGCATTCAATGATCAGTTCAAGACTAACATTTAAAAAATATTTGCTAATGCATAAAACAAACTTCCTAAAAATCCTTTTTTTTTTTTTTTTTTTTTTAAGGCCATGTGTTTAACATGCCCCATGACGACGCAAAGCAGTGTGCCAATATTAATGGTCTAAGCCGGGATTCCCACATGATGGCGTCTATGCTTTCCAATCTGGATCGAAGCCAACCTTGGTCTCCGTGCAGTGCCTACATGATTACAACATTTTTGGACAATGGATATGGTAAGTTTTTATTAAGCTTTCTATTCAAGTTTGTACTCTTACTTTTAGCTGCCACTTAAACGCTATCTTTGTTTTCTTCCTACTTTAAAAAAAAAACAAAACACTAAACTAAAAATGAAGCAGTCCCCTCCTTACAACACTTTCTGTTAAGAGAACTCCAGTACAAGGTTATGTTTTTACTTGGCTGCCAGTAACATTAAAGAAGTCTTTAACTGGTTCACATAATTGTTGGTGTAATGAAAGCTGAACAATTATTTGAACAAGAAAGCTAAGTGCAATTGAACAAATAAAATACATTTTTCCCATTCAAACCAGCTAATTGATTACTATTTTTTCCAGGTGAGTGTTTACTGGACAAGCCCCACAAACCTATACAGCTTCCCTCTGATCTCCCTGGAACTTTATATGATGCCAATAGGCAGTGCCAATTTACATTTGGAGATGAGTCCAAACATTGTCCGGACACAGCCAGCACGTGTACAACTTTGTGGTGTACAGGCATCTCTGGAGAATTGCTTGTGTGCCAAACTAAACACTTTCCTTGGGCAGATGGCACCAGTTGTGGAGAGGGGAAATGGTGTGTGAATGGCAAATGTGTAAACAAGACTGAGAAGAAGCATTATGATGTAAGTATTTTTTTAAAAATCTAGAATATGCAATCATATTTCAATAAGATACATAGTTTTAATTTCTGATAATGAGTAAATTGAGGGCGGTAGCTAATAAAACATAGAAGGAATCTTGTGCAAGGGGCTCAACTTAATTGAGAGTTTTAGTGTGGTGGTTGTTATATATTTGCTGTTTATCGTTTTAGACCCCTGTCCATGGAGGCTGGGGATCATGGGGACCCTGGGGAGACTGCTCAAGGACATGTGGTGGTGGAGTGCAGTACTCCTTAAGAGAGTGTGATAACCCAGTTCCAAAGAATGGAGGAAAGTACTGTGAAGGCAAACGGGTGCAATACCGATCATGTAATATTGAGGACTGTCCAGATAATAATGGTAAGTTGGGAGTTGATCTTTGACATGGAGGAAGGGGATGTTGGGGGCAGGAGAGATGATTGGCGGGGGGGAGCAGGACAATTAAAGATGAAGATCTAATGTCTAAGTAATTTTTCTCCTATGTATAGGCAAAACCTTCAGAGAAGAGCAGTGTGAAATACACAATGACATTTCCAAATCCCCTTTTGGAAGTGGACCTGCAGTGGAATGGACACCCAAGTTTGCTGGAGTCTCTCCAAAGGATAGATGCAAACTTGTCTGCCGAGCAAAAGGCACCGGATATTTCTTTGTTCTGCAACCTAAGGTATTTTTTTAAATATGTGTTGTACATTACATTTTAAGCAGGAATTCTTACCTTTTCTGATTATTTTTTTAAAGTGGAGTCAAAGGATATGCAAACTAAAATATTTTAATCATAAGCTTTTAAAACATCTTCGCCAGATTTTCCGTTCCTCTGTTCTACAAGTAGTCTAATCACATATTTAAATCTAGTTTGTATTGACGGGGACATGCTTCTTTCAAACTCAGTCACAGCTTTTTAAACTCACATACTTATCACATTTTATTAAACTGGAGTTTTTACAGAACATTGTGTTTCTATTATTTTATTCAACTTTTCATAGGTCCTTCAGCCTCAGGTTAAATATCTGCTCTTTGTCTCACATTCCTAAAAGGCTAACATCTTAAAATGGTCAAAAGGAAATACATTAAAAAGTAATATATTTAGGCAGTGGAACTGGGAACCAATGGCTTAACAAGATTAAGGAATAAATACGCTTTTAAGACTAGCTTCTACAGCTATTTGCTAGGTAGGATACTGTTGAAAGGGCTATCAGTCCTTATGCTTCATGGCCCAAGACTGACTCAACTGGCTTTAGGAAGCAATGTCCTTCCTTATATGGGCTTAAACAATTTAAAGTTGTCCCTTTGATAAACACTGATATTAAATCAATTTCTCATGTTACCATGGCATTTTAGTGTTGTAAGTGGAATGAAGTAGCACTGCATACTCTAAATGAATACTTTTACTTTCAACAGTCGCAATCTTCAGAATATGAAGGGGACATGTTGCATCCATATTTTAATTTTATTATCCGTGTTTGCAAATAAAATGTCCATGTTCTAATCAAAGGCACTATTACTTTTTTAAAGGTTGTGGATGGCACCTCTTGTAGCCCAGATTCCACTTCTGTCTGTGTGCAGGGGCAATGTGTAAAGGCTGGCTGTGATCGTATGATAGGCTCCAGTAAGAAATATGACAAATGTGGTATCTGTGGAGGCAATGGATCTACCTGCAAGAAAGTGTCAGGCACTCTCATTAGTGCAAAGTGAGTTTACAAATACTGTTCCTCTTTTGAACTGCATTAGTTAATGTCTTGCAAAATAACCTTTCTGTTTCAAAGACAGGTATTGGCTCAGTTTACTCTTAGAATTGAAAACTAATCTTTTAAAATCAGTTGATTTTAGTTATAATTTTTTAAAGTAAAATCCCAATTAAATTAAGTGCATCATACAAGGATCTCCTGTATTGTAGCAGTAATTTAGGATGATTGAACAAAGCATTTTTGCACATGCTTGTGCCTATTGACGTTAGTTGGACTTAAGCATGTGCATAAGGTAAAGCTCAAAATTTAGTGTTTTGCTAAATGGAAGCCTTAATCAGTGGAAGACTAAGGACTCAACATTTGCATTTTGTTCCCTCTAGACCTGGTTATCATGATGTTGTCACCATTCCTGCTGGGGCAACCAATCTTGAAGTTAAGCAACGAAATAACAGGGGTTCACGACATGATGGCAGTTTCCTTGCTATTAAAGCTGCTGATGGCACATATATTCTTAATGGTGACTACACTCTATCGACATTGGAACAAGACATTACTCATAAAGGCAGTGTTTTAAGGTACAGTGGCTCATCTGCAGCTTTGGAAAGAATCCGCAGTTTCAGCCCACTGATGGAACCTTTAACTATCCAGGTTCTGACTGTGGGTGACTCACCTCAACCTAAAATCAAATATACCTATTTTGTGAAGAAACCACTACAGTCTGGGTCTGAGAAAGCTTCCAGCAAAAAGAAAGAATCTTTTAACGCCATCAAGGAGACGATCTTATCTGAATGGGTTATTGAAGAATGGGGAGAATGTTCAAAGTCATGTGGGTCCGGTTGGCAAAGAAGATCTGTCAAATGCAGAGACCTTAATGGGCAGTCTGCCACAGACTGTGCGAAAGAACTCAAACCAAATGATCTCCGACCATGTGCAGACATGCCCTGCCCACAGTGGCAATTGGGAGACTGGTCACCATGTTCTAAGACATGTGGGAAAGGATTCAAGAAGAGATTATTAAAATGTATGTCTTACGATGGCAGTATGTTGCCACAAGAAAGCTGTGACCCTTCAAAGAAACCTAAACATTTAATAGACTTTTGCAATGTTACAAAGTGCACTTAAACAGTATCCAGTTGGGAAAGCTAAAGATTTTTTTTTTTCTCCCAGAACAGTGCACTGAAAACAAGAGAGTTAGAGGTAGCATATGTGTCTTGCATATAAAGGGCATGGTGAGGATTCATTGAGAAGGGACAGTAAAAATAATTTTAGGGTGGTGTTGCATCATAAAAATATCCTGCAAAGTGCAGATTTGATAGCTTAGCAAGCCAATGTCACTAACTCTATCATCTTCAGTAGATAAAGCCCTAAGGCATTATAATTTCCTTTTTAAGTCCGTTACAAGTTAAAGAAAATATAAGCAGGGGCCAAACTGAGTTTAAGTAAACATTTCAGACCCCCCCCCTTAAATTTGTGTTGTGGTACTGTTCAAGTCCCTAAGGTTTTTTTACGTGGGTAGCTTGGGGTGGGGGGTAGGAGGGAGAAAATAGCTTTCATCTAAGCTTAAAATAATTGGTCAAGGCTTACCTACCTCACAAAGGACAAAAAACCGGATTAGAAAAGGAGTTTCAACTACGTTGTTCATGGCTGCTATTGTTTCAGAGATTAGTTTTATATAAAAATAAAGCCATATTCTCCACAAGTAGAGTCAAAAATATCAAGAAAAATCACTCTAACTTAACCTAACTTAACCTGCAGACAACTAGAATGTTCTATTTTTAAGCATTTTTGTATCACCCAATGTTTCTATCCATTTTTCTCATCCATGCCGATGTAGTCATTGTGACATGTGTAACCTACAAAGCTGGAATAAGTGGCAATCTCCGTGGAGCAGGTTCTGTCTAAAAGTTGTTGCTTTTAGTGCCTCCTGACCAAACCACTGGTTTCTTTGGTTCTACCATACTGTCAACCAAAGTTATGACAGTGAAGATTTGAGCGCTGTCTCAAGTTCTAACTTTTTACCATGTTCCAGCCAATACTAGCTTACTTATTTGTGTTATGCAGATCAGAGGAAAAAGAAATTCCCAGTATGAATGGGAATCTCTAATATATGACATTTTTATAGTGCTCAAATCACTTTTATAAGGCAGGAAAGACAAAGCTGAAGGATAGCAGGTCCATCCACAGCAGTACACTAGCAGTTGCGTAATTAAAAGTTTGTGCCAGTCCATAGACTATGAGAGAATATGGCTTTCCATATGTATATAGTAAAATATATTACTATAGATTATATATACTTTATAAGTATTTTATATTTCTTTACCTTCTGGGAAGGGTTATAGTTTGTAATAAATGCGCATAATAAACCTATTTATTTTTATACTTCCTGTGATCTTTTAAGTTATCGCTTTTTTAAAAGGACATATAACAAGGATAGAGTATTTATACAGTATAATATGTTACTAGAGGTAATAAATGAACACTATGAATTTTTGAATTTGAGTGTTTTTATTTCTACTTTATGTATAGATTTTTACTCCAGTGAAAGTACCTTTTCAAAAGTGACTAAGGGATTTAGGAGCCTAAGTTTTATAGGTGCTTTTGAAAACTTTTCCCATAATGTCTTATACCATGGTAAAAGAGTAATCTTGTGTTTTGTTATTTAAACACCAACAAGGTGCACAGCAGTTATTTCATTTTTTTAGACGGAAAAAATGGAATATGAGTTAATTGATATTCTTGATTTTAATTGGGCTTATGGATGGGACAGAACTTGTTCTGTCAGCTTGTGTTTGTAACCAGCAAAATTTCTACAAAACTAGCTAATTTTCATGTAGTACTTAACATTTTAAAATGCATTACTGGGAAAGATGCATTTAAGTTTAATAATAATAATTAACCAAAAGTCAGAGGTTCCCTTAAGCAAATTTCTTGAGGGTATGATAAGCACTCTTTTAATTAGAAATACATTTTTAGTGAACTGCTCTAACATTTTTTGTAACATGCTCAATAATGTTGACATTTTAAATCAGAGTTTAAACATCCAGAAACTGAATTTTATTCCCTTAACTCTGACTCAGTGCCCACTGAGCTCAAGAGGAAAAACTACTATTGACATCAATGGGAATTTTTGTCTTTTGGCTTTCAAAGGAGCAGGAGTATGCCCAGTGTGAAAATTGAAGGCCTCTCACTGCTCTCTGAAATCCAGTTGAAGTTACATCTGTTAAGGGAAAGTAAAATTTGGCACAGTATCCTATTAAAGGTGCCCTGACAAATGTTTGGCCTTCTGTGTTGTGAAGCAGTAATTCTCTGTTACTCCATGGGTGATATCCTGACCCTGTTAAAGTCAGTGGTGCCAGGATTTCACCCCTTGTGCAACATAGTACCTTTTCCTTGCTATGCTGGCCAGTTTGCACTAAATGTGATGGTTAGAAATAAACACTACAAAATATTTTAACTTTTATTTGTGGTTTTAATTCCATGGTCTTTCCATGAGAACAGTAGGAGTAAATATTGTTTTAATGTTAGTAGAAATAAGATACACTAAATCATAGCTTTTTTTTAAAAAAACACCACAGTTGATGGGTGAGAAATCAAATGTACAGTAGTTTGCAAAAAAGACAGTCTGTTTTAATTTTACACTGCACCTCTCCTCCCTATCAAATTTATTTTCTAACAAATACCAACTGCCATAGCCTAAGTGCTTAGTTATACTGGCACAGTTCATGCTATCAACTTGTGAACCCAGTGAGTTATAGTAATAAAATTCCAGCAATGTGCTGTAGCTAAGGAATGGGCTTGGGCCCAAGATATCTGGTTGGTAATCAGTGCCTTACCCAATACTACATACATCAACCAAGAATAAGTGAGCTGTGTAGGGCTAACAAAACCGAGGAAACTGTTTCTCACAAGCATACCTATGTCGATTAAAGGCATTCCATGGTGCTGATATCCTCTCCCCACTCCCAATAAAAGGCTGAAAAGACATTTTTAGAGAGGGAAATTATATTTTATGCACACTCTTTCATGTCGAAATGCGCTCAATAAAATTGAATGCAGCAGATCCCTATTGTTGCAAAAAGTTTCATAAGACCTTTTATTTCTCTCTATACATTTCTAAAGTGCTTACACTCATATTATGTGGGCACTCTAATGATTAGAATGGTCAGTATCTTTAGCTAAGATGTAAATGAGGTGTGGGGGGGATTCTAAACATTTGTTCTATATTAGAATTAAAGATATACATGGCAATGATGATTATATTTGCATTCATAAAAACAAAATGAAATAATAAAATGTTATGATAGGCTATTTGCTATATTGGTGTTTGTGGCACAATGAACACAAACACAGCAGTGCAAAGGTCAGGTCATTACCAAAATTTGTAGCTCAGTGGACCAGGATTACATTTTTAAATTGTAGTTTTCTAGCTAGAAAACCACAGCTGTAATATTTTTCTTTCACCAATTTATGAACTCTTATCAGTTGTGCTATAACACTAGAATAGGGCTTGTAAAATCATTCTTTTTTTAAAAAGTGGGATTTGGTTACTGAAAGAGCATGTACCAAATACTACATGATTTTAAAAAACTTAGTTAAAAGAAAGTCTAGCCCCATGAAAGGATACTCTCTTATGTGACACAGCAAAGGAAAAATAAGCAAAATAAACTGGATGTGATTTATCTGTGTGGCAGTTGAGATCGCAAAGCAATTAAATATATCCTCTGTAATAAGAGTCCGCCAATTTATAGCGCTTATGGCAAAGGATTGGCCTGTGCACTATTCTTTGTGAATGCACCTTTTTTGCGTAAGAGCCTCTAAACATTATTACTGACTTATTTAATACAAAATTAGGTCCAGAAAGAGAGAGGTAGAAAGTCAGGTTGTGTGTTTATTTAGAGGACATTTTAACATAGGAAATAATCCTTAAAGGTATCAAAAGCACTTTGTTATTTAAACTGTTATTTAAATCAATGCAAAGTGTCCTATTGTCTTCAGTGGGCTTTGGAGCAGGCCTTTGGCAAACTCTAGATGGACTATTTTAGCCCAGTTTTACTAGTTTCCTCACCCAACAGATTCAGAGTTAATCACCATAAACACTGTAACCTGCATACTGTTTCCCTCTAGGGTCATACCTGGCATTGTTCATTGGGTGTATAAGTATCCGGCAGCCTCTCCAGTCAGGCAGATAATGAGCAGGCACTCTTTTCTCTTCTCCTCTTTTACCTGCACCTCTCCTCCACCACCTTTTAAACTGAGGTTTAATTCCATGTCAAAAATGTGTGCTTTTAGTCCTTTAGAAATTGGGTACAGACGAAGGGGAAGTCTAGTTACAAGGATATTTCTTCCTCAGACCCCATTTTTTCAGTTTAACCCTTTGACAGTTGAGTGGACATTTATCCAGATTTTAACTGAGCTAAACTTGCCTGTCTCAGCAATACGACCAGCTTGGATTTATTGCCAGAAAATGTACAGGTGTATCTGAGTTGTGTGGACGCAGAAGATGAACCATGAGTCATAAAATATTTTATGCAGAATAGCTGCCTGGAAGTGCCAAAATGAATTAAATCTGTTTATCTTAATTATCCTCCAGTTCAATGCTCTCTGCTATACTGTGCCAATCCATCCGAAGACTGCACTATTTTTCAGTTACTGATAAGAGCTTATCTGTTGCTAGAGCAGAAGATAAGTGACAGTAACAGCAATTACAAGAATATTTCTTGAAGTAGTGAACTTCTTCCACTATGGGGTTTCCAGGTACTGAGGTTCTGTGATCCAAAGTCTTTGTGACTCTTTTGGTGGAGTTCAATGAGCTTTGAATCAGGCCTTAAATCTTGTAAGATTACTAGATGCAAAGAACCCTATTTTCAAATTTGGGTATCTAAATTAGGGAGCAGATGGGCGTTTGGGTAGGAATGTGGATATGTAACATTCCCTCTCCAGCTAATTAGAATGTCAAACTGTGCCATTTGGGAAACCAGTTAAGGCTCCCCTATCTGGGAAATGGACCTACAGTCTGATATAGGGACAGATGTCCTATATAGTATTTCAGTGGCAAGACTAGGAAATCTGGAGCTGAAATTTTGGTTTACATGATTGCCATATTACTAAAAGCAGAATTGGAAAGGGCCTAATTTGATCCTAGAGATAGAGAGTCAGGACCTAATTCACCATTATTTCAAATGTGTTAATGATTGATGGAAGAAGCCGCATGCAATGCATTCTGCTATATTCCCATCCCTGTGGTCTAAGCATAGCTGTGAAAGTAAGAAAGTACGTTCTTACCTGAATCACAATTTTGCTGCTGTTCTGCTGTTTGTAATTATGTATGGTTTCAGACTGTAGATGTCATAGATGATTTTGAATGTCATTTTGAAACAAAATCATTTAATAAATGTAACTTCTAACTTTGTATTAGATAGTTGTTGAGCGGAAAGCAAGTGGTACTATTAATCATAAACTTCTACTTGTTTATCCATCTGTAATGTGGGTATAACAAAGAGGCACAGTGAGGTTAACTGATTTTCCCCAGATCACACAATGAATTAGTGGTATACTCTGTGTGTGTGTGCAAGGGAGACCTTTGGAGTCTTCCTGGACTTTTAATCACAAATTTATACCATATTAACAGCACAACACGTCTTAACACAGTAGTTCAGGAAAGGAAATAGAGAAAAATACTCTCTCCAGTTGAAACTGCAAGGGAAATTTAAGAGGGCAGACGATAATTACCAAATCTGATATGTAGCAGGACACCAATGCTAACAATCCCCCCTTAATATCTAACTTCTGCACTTCAGCAACCTGTGAGATTTCTGATGATACGTTGTCTCTACATACAAAAAAGAACAGAAATGAAAAATGGAACTCTACTATTAAATGAGAAAACCCTGTAGGCCTGGCACAACACCTACAGGGTGAAATCAGCAGGAAGACGCCCATTGACTTGAGGTGCGTTACAGAACAGCACTTTCTGTAACTAAAAAATAGTAGATCATTCATTTTCATTTTTTTAAAATGAACCAGTTAGGTTTACACCAGTCAGTGAGGCACTAATTCAATTGCATTGCCATGTGGATAAGGTTCAAATATTAACAAAGTTAGACACGTGAAAAAGTTGTTGATCACGTGCAACTGCAAACATGTCTGAGGCTGTGTCTACACTACGCAACTGTTAGCAACGCCGCTGTGCCACTACAGCTGTGTCGCTAAAAGGCGCAAAGCGTAGCCGTTGTTTGTCATCAGGACAGCGCTCTCCTGCCAACAAAAAACGTCCACCCCCAACGAGCGGCGTTAGCGTTGTCGGCAGGAGAGCGCTCCCGCCCACAAAGCGCTGTTCACGCCAGTGCTTTTCGTCAGCAAAACTTTTGTCTTTCAGTGGTGTGTGTTTTTTTAACACCTCTGAACGACAAAATCTTTCTTCATACGGGAGCTATTCCATACACCTAATCATTTTTGTTGCCTTTCTTTGTACTTTTTCCAATTCTAACATATCTTTTTTGAGAGGGGGGCAACCAGAATGGCAGCCAGTATTCAAGGTGCGGGCGTACCATGGGTTTATATAGGGGCATTATCGTATTTTCCGTCTTATTATTCATCCCTTTCCTAATGGTTCCTAACATTCCGCTAGCCCTTTTGGCTGCTGCTGCACACTGAGCAGATGTTTTCATAGAACTATCCAGAGTGACGCCAATGAGTCCTTGAGAACAGAGAAGTGAACTTATCCTGTGTTTTGTGACTGGCCCTAGGCTGCTAAAAGTGAAGATCAAGAGTGTGTAGTGGGGGGAAGGGATGCAAAGAGTGGCACAAAGTTCAAGAAAGTCTCAAACTCCATCTGGGGAGGGACTGGAAAGCTGTGCTTTAGAGCATTTGGCAGGCAGCGACTGGGAAGTTATCAAGCAATACTTATTTTCTTCCAAATATTGGTTTATTTCCTTTCTTTACACAATCCAACTGACGTTTGTTTAATAATAAAAAGAAATTCATTTCTCCCTTACTGAGGAGATTTGGAATTTGTGGGATGGGGGAGGGCAGCAGATTGGGAAAGATGAGCCTGAGGCCATATAAAAAGGGGATTATAAAGAAAATGTAAGTGTTCTATCTACATTGATCCAAAGAGAGAATAGGGGCTTTGAGGCTCTTGAAGGAATTTTCCTGTGAAATATTGCAGCTGAAAGAGGGGGAGTTTTGAGTAGCTCTAGAAGTTTGGCTGGGAGGAATGGGGGCTCAGAGAGCCAAGATATTCTTGGGTCCCATCAATTTTGATTTACGGAAATTCCAGTGGGTTTTTTGGAGATTTGACTGAGTCTGCTACCAATCTGCTAACCCTCTGTATCTCACAGCTGGACTGGAAAAAAATTCCCTTCCCTCTGAAACAGTCATTGGATTAGAAAATATTCCAACCTAAAGAGAGCTATATTCTGGCCCCAGAAAGCCATCGGATAGAGATGCTGAGTGGTCAGGGAGTATGTCTGGACTCTAAGAAAATCCAAGCCTAATCCAATCAAATCCCATATTTAGAAAAACAATTTGATAATATTCCAGCAGTGAGAGTAACGTTTAACGTAAGATCAAAACAAAATAATTATTCTTATTGGAATCACTGACTGTAAACCTCATTGTTTTCAGTCATGATACATATTCTCTCAAATATAATGCAAAGGAGATTGCAAATAAGAAAAATGGCTAAAATCTGTGGGATAACCACCACCACCTCACATTCCCTCTCAAGGTAACAGGTTTTCCCGAGGACTAGCTGCTTTTTGAAACTATACAGCAGGTTTCACCCTCTGGTGACTGTCCAATCTGTACCAGCAAGTTGACTGTAAGTGGAGAACAGGACATACCCCCATACGGAAGATAGATTGCAGTGCCTGGTCACTCAGAGTAAGTGGTTGGAGAGTGGCCACATTGTATACTACAATGGACCTAGTGGCCCAGTGATGTCTGGGTCACAATAACAGGAGTGGAGGAGAAGCTAGCTCTTTGTCTCTAGGGGTGCCTTGGCTGAATGGAGTGAATTGGGACGGGATTCCTGCCTTGGGGTCAGAGCCAGATTAACACAGGGGCTTTAGGGGCCGCAGCCCAGTGTGCTGGGCTAAAGGGAGCCCCAGCGCAGCAGGGGTCAGGCAGGCTGCCTGCCTGCATGCTGTGGCCCCAAGCCACTCCTGGAAGTGGCCAGCTCCTGGCATGTCTCTGCACATCCCTGGGGGGCGGGGCGAGGCAGCTCCACGCACTGCTCCCGCCCCCTGCACAGGCCCCCCAGGAACCAGCCAATGGGAACTGCGGGGGCAGCACTTGCGGGAGCAGGCAGTGCATGGAGACACACTGCGGGAACATAGATCTTCCTAGTTTTACAGATCATCCTGGTTTAATCTCCTCTCTTGGGGAGATCAGGAATAAATTGTCCAGGTTTGAAATGCAGAGATTCAGAGTATCCATAGCTTCTGAGGCTATGAAGATTTGTCCCATTGCAGAATGCTGGGAACGAAGTAGTGGATACTCAGAGGATTCCAGGAGTTTCCAGTGCCAGGAAAGTGGATTCTGAGATTTTTATTCAATTTCATTTGGAGGTCAGGAAAGAGATTCTGGGACTGGAGATGATTTGCTACCCAAGACCTGGACTACTAAGAGATAATGGTTGGATTTGGCTGCCTTTGCAATGGAGGAGTGACATTTAACCTATCAAACTAACTAATAACTTGCTTGTCCACCTGTCTTTCTGCCTACCTAGATGTCTGCCATTCGATTTCTCAGGGTGCCTTTGTCTTTGCTTGGCTTTGTACTTCAGTGGCTCCCTGCCTATTTGCTTTACCTATTTGCTTTGTTGCCTGGCAATTCCCTTCCTGCTTTGGTTCTGCCTAAGGCTATGTCTACACTGCAGCAGCTACAGCGGCGCAGCTGCACTGATGCAGCTGCGCCGCAGTTGTGCTTCTGATGAAGACACTTTAAGCAGACAGGAGAGCGCGCTCCCTTAATAATTCCTGCCTCTGTGAGAGGCGGTAGCCACGTTGGTGGAAAAAGCCCGACATAGTGCTGTCTACACTGGTGCTTAGGTGGTATAATTTACGTCGCTTAGGAGTGGGATTATTCACACTCCTGAGTGATGTAAGTCAGTGGTTCTCAAAGCTGGTCCGTCGCTTGTTCAGCGAAAGCCCCTGGCGGGCCGGACCGGTTTGTTTACCTGCCGTGTCTGCAGGTTCGGCCTATCGTGGCTCCCACTGTCCGTGGTTTGCCGCTCCAGGCCAAGGGGGGCTGCGGGAAACGGCACGGGCCAAGGGACAGTGGGAGCCGCAATCGGCCAAACCTGCAGACATGGCAGGTAAACAAACC
The DNA here is from genome assembly GCF_965140235.1 of Caretta caretta. Classification (NCBI taxonomy): domain Eukaryota; kingdom Metazoa; phylum Chordata; order Testudines; family Cheloniidae; genus Caretta; species Caretta caretta. The sequence goes on from NC_134206.1 coordinate 169,804,780, forward strand.
GGTCCGGCCCGCCAGGGGCTTTCGCTGAACAAGCGGCGGGCCGGCTTTGAGAACCACTGATATAAGTTATACTGAAGTAATTTGTAGTGTAGACATAGCCACAGTGTCTGACTAGTGAGCTCCTCTTTGCTTTTTGTTTGGATGTTTGAATGAACCCCTAGAGACAAGCCCTGATTCCGTGGCTGTCTCTGTCTGTGCATACCAAGACACCAATCCACCTCCCCCTTCTTCAGTTTCATATTGAGGGGAGGACACATTCAATGGCTCCACCCACTGCTCCACCCACCTGTTGATGGGCTGAGGGTGGGGTACCAGGTACAGAGTCCGGGCTTTCCCATACATACTCAGGCCAAAATGTGGAGAGGCCATGCAGGAGGTACATATTTCCTTTTAACTCTCTGTGTGGCCACCTAAGGCATGAGCTGGCCCTAAATAACTAAATAAAATCTTTGCTTTTTCAAAATATTTTAAACAATGGGCAGCATGTGAAACTCTTCCATTTGTTCGCTGATCTCTCAATTGAAAGCAAGTGAATTGATGGAGAGAGTTTTGTGTAAGTGCCAATAAATATACAATATAGAAAAAATAAAAAGTTTTGCCTTTTTAGCTGAAGTAATTAATCCCCCCTCAGCAAGGTTTCTGATGGAAAAGCTGACAAAGCTTAAATAAGACCCAACGGAGTCAGTAACACTGTAATGTGAGAGGATGGCAGCATTATTTTTTGAAGACAATACATTGTTCTATGCTAATTTTAAATGATTTTAAATTAAGATCCTCTGAAACCCAGATGTGAAGAAAGACATTCCCATGTAGAAGCAACAGTTACTGCAGACTTGTTTTAAGCTTTTATGTAACATCTTATAGTCATTATGTACAGACATTGTTCCCTAGCAATAAACTGTCCATACTCTACAGAGTCACAACTTCTTCAAAGGGACAAAACTGCCAGCTTATGGAAAAATTCTAAGGGATATTTCATAACATTTGATTTCTTCCTCATGAAGTGATTTTCCACCATAGTTTGGTCTTTTAATATATTGGCAGTGAAAGAGAGAATGAGGCAGGAAAAAAAATGTTTTGTTAATGATACATATGTTAATGGTAAACACAAATTCCATTATATTTTACAGAGAGCACAATCCTTCAATTTTTCTCCCACGAGTAATGCCACTGAAGTCAACGGGACAACTCACATAAGTAAGGGCTATACGACTGGATCCATTATTCTTAGTGAAGAGAAGTCAAGGAGTGCCTGATGAAGCCCATAGCTGGTAATGGCATAGTCAGAATGTGAGATTGTTTGTTTTTTTTTCTTTTGAATGACTTTAAATATTTCAGATTTCCTGGTCCAGCCAAACTACATTAGTGGGGCTGAAGCAAGGCAGAGGGCAAAGGTCATGTTAAGCCATCTTCATGCCGCCTGATCCTGAAGAGCAAGCCTCTGGGTTTTTCTAACTTACACCTGGCTGCTCATGGCCCCAGAGGGCTGTTCTGGAATTCATTGATTGATGGTGAGACATAAAGATTCACTGGAAATGCCTCCTACACCTGAAGGAGGTGAGGAAGGGTATAGTATAGGAGCCATTACAGCTGCTCTACACCACTTGGGGATTCTCCTATGTAAGAGAAGTCCTCCATAGGCCAGATATGCCAGCTTTACAACTTTTTTTGTCCCATCAGAGCAGTGGAAAGTAGCTGAAGAAGGGGTCAGGATTTGGCCCAGAATTGCATGTTTATTTTTAAAGTCACACCTACTGTCTAATCTTGCAGCCTGTACTCATGGGATTGCTCCTGTGAGTAAGGACTGCACATTGGGATTGAGCCTTTGATCTGGAAAATCAATTCTTGCTTGCATATTACAAGAACACACACACATAAAGACGAGGCATTTTCTTCAGAAGAATAGCTTTCATAAGCAACTCTTAGCAAATTTTGAGTACAGTCTAGAGTTATTTTCCACGTATCACAGAAACAGTAACGGTTTCCAAGGTATTACATTGCTTTGTGGTAATAAAATGTCTTCCTATGTCTAGCCAGTAGCATGGATGTGAAGCTGTACAGGTACACAAGGTTCAAGCTTCCTAGGCTGTTGTTAAAACATTGTCTGCACCTATTATGCCCAGTACATTCTGATTAGCAGAATGCTATCCAGAAAGCTGATGCAAGAAGTTTACTTTCAGAAGAAAAGACTGGTCTTAGGTGGGTCCTGTGATCACTAGAATTAGTGGATGAACTAGAATTGGATGAACTCAGAGTTACCTGAATCCAGTAATAATCATCAAATGATACTGTACCAGTACTGAGGGGGCGGAAGAAAGGGGGAGATATTTCAGTAATTTCCGTTGGTGAGAAGGTTTTTGCAAGAACTACCTCAGCAAGCCAGGGGACAAAAATGCCAAGCCTATGTAGCTACTTGGAGTCTTGGAACATCTAAACATTCTACATCCGTTCCTGGGAACAGAAGGCTTTCACTTATACCCCAGCCATCCATATTGTCTCTTGTTACGTCCCTTTGTTTCCAGAGTACTTATTCCATGCTTTAAGTATTGTAACTGGTCACCTTGTAAATCCATGTAAGAGAACACTTTCAGAATATGGGGGTGTAGTGGATAGGACACTGGAGAGCTTCCCCTGCAATGCCTGCTCCTAGCTGCTGTGGTGCCAAACACAGAAATGAGGGCAGAGAAACTGTCCTTCCTGTGAATACAGGGCTCCCCATGCTGGCACCCAGGCTGTGATATAGAGTGGTGAAGTGCCTGATCTGGGGAGTGCAAGGAATAGACGTGGAGCTCTGGTGGGGGGAAGACTGAGATTGGATAAGGAGCCCGGTGAACAAGAGACACTGGGATTGGTCAAGGAGCCCCAGGGGAAAACTGAGAATGTGAAGCATTCTGGAGCAGGGTGAAGACTGGGACCTTGACTCAGAGTCCAAGGTGGAGGACTGGGATAGTTTGGACAAGGGAACTGGGATGGGAAGCTGGGGATGGATGGGAAGACTGAGATTGGATGAGAAGTCCAAAGGTGTGGGGAAACAGACTGACTGGACAAGGAGACTGTGACCAAGAGAAGAAGCTAAGGTGAGCTGTGAAGAGATTAGGAATGGGAGATGGGGCAGGAGAACTTGGACTCAGAACAGAATGGGGGAGACAGGGGGTGCGTACAAGGAGGTCGGGACGAAGGTTATTTGGACAAGGAGCCTGGGAGTGGCCACTAGGGCTGGCTGGGCAGGGAGGAAGAGACAGGATGAGGACAGGGGACATGCTGAAGGGGTTGGGGCAGAAGGATCAATGACCACTAAAGAACACTTCCCTCAAAACATGAAATAGAAGCCAGGATTCTTGAGTCTCACTGTTCTTCGACTGCAAGCAAATAGCTGTGAACCTGCAGGGAAAGGGTGTGTCTCGTCCCCTTCTACTGGCTGGGCCATAGAAGATGATAGCCCTTCATTATTGCCAGTTATTCTGTTCACTCAGGTGGCAGAGTTCTGAGTGGTGAATATAAAGTTTGTAACCCTGCTGATAAGCAACATGGGGGTCAGTATGGTTCCACATGATGGAATTATTGTTTTTTTGTTTGCTTTTTTTAATTTATTCACCCAAAGGTTCATAGCAAGCAAAAAAAGGATAAAACAATAGGAGGTCATATGTCTGGTACTATCTAAACTTTATTCTTTCCTTGCAAGTTTTAGGTACATTACACTCTGCCCAGACACCGCTACTCCTGGCCTGGATGAGACAAATAGCCCCTGCCATATTATCTCCATGTCTTTCTGTCAGTTTCAACTGGTGCTCATTCACCTCCCCTTCCTCTCTAGAATGGAATCTTTAATACTCACTCGATCCTAGTCTTGGGAAAATTAACCTATTAACCAGGGTGGAGCTGGCAGGTTCATATTTCCCAATTAATAGCTTCCCCATTGCTTCCTTAAGGACCCTTGGTATTCTTGCTGGCAGTAACTTATCTGTCATTGTTTTATTTCCTGTTTGTTTCTTCCATAATTGCCTCCTTTGATTTAACTTCATGTAATCAGGCAGGTAAACTGAGGTGCACATTATATTCTTAAAAATAAACCAAATAACTCCCTTATTCTCCATATCAAATAAACTGTATTAGGTCAATACTGAAAGCACTTATGCATGTGCTTAACTTTATGCACAGGAGTAGTCCTAGTGAAATCAGTGAGTGTAATGTAAACCATGTGCATAAATGTTTGCAGTTTTGGGGCCTCAGTTAACTTGTGGAGTAGCTGTTGTTATGTGTCCAGATGTGGGTGTGGCTTCAGAGACTGAAGATAATTCTCCATTTTCGAACAGACTGCAACTGGCTGAAGCTTACCGCAGGCTTTCACTGCTGTGTAATATCACGTTTGCAGTGTAGCCAGCTCTCATGATAGTTGGTGGTTTTTTTAAGACCCAGCTGCTGGAATCAAAATGCATGAAAATCTCAGCTGTCATTTTTTTAAAAAAAAGCCAGTTTCTGGTCTGCATGTTTGATGAGAAAAACTTGAAAATGTGAAGTGAGTGCACCTATGAAGCTCAAAACCCACAAGGTAAATACAAAGAGCACAACACTTGTTAAATGCAAGCTATTCATGCCTTAATAAGGAGTCAGAGTAGCAGCCGTGTTAGTCTGTATTTGCAAAAAGAAAAGGAGTACTTGTGGCACCTTAGAGACTAACCAATTTATTTGAGCATAAGCTGTAGTGAAGTGAGCTGTAGCTCACGAAAGCTTATGCTCAAATAAATTGGTTAGTCTCTAAGGTGCCACAAATACTCCTTTTCTTTTTAATAAAGAGTAGAACACATTTACCCTTATGTACAATTACTCTGTCTTATTATCTGTCAGCATCAGAGATCAGGGAGAGAGAAACAATGGTCATTTCCATCTTCATGGCAATGGTCATTTCATCTTCCATCTCCATCTTCCTGATAGTTTCATTTCAGAGTTTCTGATAAGTCCCCCGCTCCCCCCGTCCCATTAACTGTCTTCTTCCAAAGTTTCTGTGCAAAGAACTGTACTTTCTTAACACTGTATATTGAAATATTTCAGGAAGGTTTTAGAAGCAGAAGAAGGATTCCTCTTCTATGTAGGAAGAGAGACAGAGGTAGTGCCTGTGGGAAAGGGCTACAAAAGTTTTTAAAAAAATGTCTGTTGGATGAAATTTTGCAAACACAATTTTGTAACAGGTTTCAGGGAACAATGCAGCTCCTGGTGAACAAAGGGTTAACTTCAGCTCATGCTTTCCTCCCCTTGCAAAGGTGTTGAGGGAAGATCTAAAGAAATGGCTTCTGGGGAGGTAGAGAAGATAGGGCTACACATTTAGGGGTATTTGACTAGATTTAGCCCTAATTTGCGGAGTTTTCTGTTTAATTTCTGTTTTGCTTATTTTACTTTCTTGTTACAAACATTAGCTCTTAAGGAAAATATCTTGTTGACTGTAACTGTGTTTTTTCTTTTCATTCTCTGTTTCCAATATCCAGCAGGTGAGGGTTCACCATGTGTCCGATTTCTTACAAGTTCAGCTACGTGTTTCCAATTACCTGGTGAGTAGTTGCTGTGATATATACTAATTTATTAGTTCATTTTAAACTTCTAACAAGATACTGCAATGGCTTGGGGTTCTCTGATCCAATATTTCCATTGTAGCACTGTTGCATTAGCTTCTCGTATTGAGTAATACGTCCATCATGACAAAAATTTATGTCATCACCGTATCATAAATAAAATGCTGCGATGGATCAGAAAATAAGGAGGCCTTGGTAATATGGTAACAGCATGATTCACTGATATTAAGCAGATACAATTCGGGAAGTGAACTTTTTAATCATAGAGCTTATAGCTGATCCATGAACTATGAGTGCAGGGATCCTCTCTTTTGTTCTTACAGTACCTAACACAGTGGGGTCCTGGTCCATGACTGGAGCTGTGAGATCATACCACAATACAAATAATAATAATAAACAGTAACAATATCAGGATGATGGGCCAGATTCACCACTGTCATACATGTTAAAGGGGTCTTTTATGTATATTGTTATGAAAAGTGCTACCATTCTGATTTGGTAGTATTTAACATCACCTTTACGTTGGTGCAAATGACTTGTACAAAGTGCAGAGTAATAGTGAGATGGGCTTAAATCTTATGGCATATGTGACAAACCTGATTTAATAGATGATTAACAGAGATTTAATGAGACTGAAAAGAGGAGCCCATGGAACACCTGAAAAAGTTCATCTGAGTATGAGGTTCTTGAAATTCAAAGGGAGTACAGGAGAACTGAATGTTCTCAGGAGTGGTAGGATTGACTTTGCCCATGCTGCAGAAGGGGTACTACCAGCCATAACACAAAGAAATCCAGCAGAGCAAAACAGAGCTTAGGAACTGAGCCACTCACTAGGGTCTTCAGCACTTCTTCCCTACTTCTGCTTCCTCAATAAAAAGTTGAACAAAGCTAATCTATTTTGGAGGCTTCTTTTGAAAGAGAAATGTCACTCCCTAAAATCCCTGGGCCAGGTCCTCATCTGGTATAAAATTCCATTGATGACTGATGCCAATTATCAGAATTCTGGCTCAGAATTTACCTCCAAGTCAAACAAACCAAATGGAACCCTGCTAACTGTTTTAATGTTAAACTGTATACATGGCACTGTTTGTCACTATTTGGAAAGAGATGCTTCAGTTTGTAATGTTGATATATTTTTTAACCTAGAAAAATAGGATGAAAATTCATGCAAGAAAATATACTAATCTTTGTGAAAAGGAACATTTAAATGAAATAGGAATCTAGGTAAATAAATGAGACCTGATGAATAAAAATGAAAACTGTTCTTCAGACATTATATAATTTAATGTGTCTTGTGACATTCTGCCACATCAACCAGCTAAATGACTTATCTTAAATCAATATCTATGAATTAACCTCCCCTGATGTAATCTCTTAGATAGCTGGCTTATGATCCTGGAGAATATTGTTAATTCATTGGCTTGATTTAAGGAGCTCTGTCTCCCTATTTTTAGATTTAGCTACACTGCATGAAATCCGAAGGAAACATTAAACAAATGAAGCAGATGTGGGGAAAGGGAGAGCCCTTTAATGGTTCTCATAAAATCTTTTGACTTGCAGTCCACGGTATTGTTTCCTTAAAGGGTATCAAAATTTCCAATTACAAAGGTTTGCAAAGGGGATAGTTACATAATTTTTCCTTTGCTGGTGCCTGTAAGAAATTCTAGCCATTTTCTTCATCATGTCATATTCCATAGTTTGCCAGTGAATTCAGTTTCAATTAAGCTTGTTTCCACACAGTATATCAAAGTACTTCTGAGACTCTGTAGGAAAGAATAGGAAAGTCCAGGGTCACAATGTTTATTTACTAAAATTTTACTCACTAGGATAAAACACGTGAATGGAAATGAATCATCTCAATTTCAAGCATGTCCTAAGGCTGCAGCTTGCAGAAAAATAAGTTAACCATGTAACTGGTTTTAATTTTAGATAACTGTGTACTTACTTCACAGCACTTGCTTCTTGGGGAAGAACTCTGTGGCTTGTACGTAGATGCAAGTATTGCTTATAACTTCTTATTCTGAATCTGAATCCCTCCCATGCTGTCAGATGTTGCTTAAGGCACGAACAAAGCTCTGACACCCCTGTCTATCCTGGACCATTTTTTGAATGTTCTCTGGTAAGTCAAGTCCAGAAGTGTTCCGTCTCTAAGTATCGTTAAGGATTCTTTCCATCAGCCCCTTTTACATGTTCCTCCAGCTGCCCAACAGCTTGCCTGCTGGGGTAGACCCTCTGGCTTCAGTCTTAACACATCCCATGCATTTCCAGCTTCTTTTCTGGATAACCTTGCAGATAAGGGTTTGTGGAATTCCAACCAATCTCAGCATTTGTTATAAATTCATTCCATTTAATACCTAATATTTTTCCTGAGGCATTTGCCTTCAAAGGCATTTAGATGTCTGTCCGACTACCTTTGGTGGATTGCCAGTTTTCACATCCATGTGCTAAGGTAAATAACATTTGAATTGAAGAGTCGTAGTTTGGTCTTTCAGTTGTAGATGTTTGATGACCACATCTTGTTTAAGCAGCTTGGGACATTATTTCCTTCTGGATAAACCCATTGGTTTGCATATTATTGCCGAGTTGTGTGAATTGGCACCTCTTGTATACCTTTGCCTTCTAATGTAATGCTTGAGTTGGGAGTTGCTGCAGCCTAAATGTCATTTGGAAGGGAGAAAATTCCTCAAGTCTTATTGTAGTGAAGCAAATAGGAATAAATAGAGTAATTAATGGGCTCGTGTGTATGTTTACCAACTACTGAATGGTATCAGAACTGCTCAACTTTGTGTCCTACACCCTATACTATCGAGGAGAGCCCTCTTTAGCACAAATATTAAGACCTGTGATTTTTGGAACAGGAGGATCTGAGTTCTATTCTTGCTGTGGTGAGATGTTCCAGGTGCAGCGCCGACCTTAGGGGTGGGGGCCAGTGATGCTGGAACAATTTGTATAGCAGGGGTGCTGAGAGCCGTTGAACCAAACTGTAAACCCTGTACATGATGGAAACCACTTCAAGCCAGGGGGCGCGGCAGCACCCCCAACACCCCTGATGCCAGCACCTATGGTGAGGGCGCTGCCCATGGCACTGTGCAGACTGGCAACCTGAGCTGCAGGGGGGAATGACTATCCTCCTGAGCAGTGGTGCCCTTCCTCACCTCCTTACTCCACTGCTGTCTGCAGCTGCCAATGCTACTGCCTCTTCCCCACACCATGGAGCCGCCTCTGGCCACACTGCTCAGGATTGGAAGCCTGCCTCCAGTCTGCTGCACAGAGTGTGGGGTATGTGTGCTGTGTTGAGGTGTCTCCCTGGCAGATGCACCCAGTCTCCGCTGAGCTGGGGTGGGGGGAGCCTGTTTTTGCTGCTGCCTCTGGGTCAAGAGTGGGTGCTGTTGGCAGCTGCTACTGTCTGAACAAGCACTCAGGCAGGTAAGTGCTCTGCTTAAAGAGGCAGCGCGCTGTCATACACACACTCGCTCTGTCACATGTACGCTTGTATTGCTGCTGGTACTTCTTGGTACTTCCTGTCAAAATGTGTAATGCACATATATTCTCTGTAATTTTATTCTTTAAATTCAGTAAGGATTAAAGTGCTGCTATTTTAGTTTTTTGACTGGGTCTGTGTACTTCATAATTTTATTTCTCTCTTACGCTTAAATTAATTCTTTGAGTAGCAAGTTCTAAAATGCCTAACCTGTCCTGGCTGAAGTAATTATCATTCCTACTTTTATTACCATACTGTGCTTTGTCATTCATTGTTTAATATGGTACAATCAAATAATAGTATCCTTCTAAAATGGAAATTTAGCTTGTACTCACCATAACAGTGCCAATTTAAAAAAAAAAAATAGCTAAACACGTAACTTTAGCCACTGTGCCGATGAAGGTTGCTTATTTTCAAATTGTATTTTTAGTTATATCTGTAAAATAACTTAAAATTTGTATGAAAATAAATGTGATTCGAAGTCTGATAGTAATGAGGGAGTCAAATGTTAATGAGTCACATACATGATTGGTTTCAGAGTAACAGCCGTGTTAGTCTGTATTCGCAAAAAGAAAAGGAGTACTTGTGGCACCTTAGAGACTAACCAATTTATTTGAGCATAAGCTTTCGTGAGCTACAGCTCATTGCATCCGATGAAGTGAGCTGAAGCTCACAAAAGCTTATGCTCAAATAAATTGGTTAGTCTCTAAGATACATACATGATTGTGATCGGTAAACATAAATGCCAAAATAGTTGGAAAAATAAATTCTATATAAAAATAAATTCTTAATAAAAGAGAGAAAAAACCTTAATAGTGTATGTTAAAATTAAGTAAATACATTTTTAGTGGAGTGAAAAACAGTTGACTAAAATAGAGTAGATAATGGCAGTAACACGAAGTGTGTCTGTTAGAGAAAGTAAGCAGATTTTATTTATTTTTATCTTTACTGAAGACTGTGTGCAAGGTATCAAACTTGTTTTTCTGATATCTGTGTTAACTCCAGAACTGATACCTCAAGGTTTGGGATTGGGAATATCTTGCTGTATTATCTCCTGATTGTTCTAAACTTACATATCAATTTAAAATATGGCTTTAATTGGATATTGTATATAGTTTTTTTCTTTCTTTATATAGCAATTAGGTACAGTGCTCTTGTCAGCTAATTTCTAAGTTATTATCTGCCCCCCCCAAATAAAGTACAGTTTTCAGGTGCCTAAGTAGCCCCTAGAATCATAGTTAAAGTTGCCCCCTCCCCTCCAAAATTTGAAATGGCACCATTGGTGAGCCAGGAGTGGCCAGAGGGCTGCTGGATGGCTGTGAGTTCCAGCAAGATGCAGACCCCATGAAACAGTGCGGAGCCCACCTTGACCCACAGGCCGAGCGCCGGGCACCATGAGCCACCGCAGCAGCAAAGAAGTAAGGGTGGCAATACACCATATACCATGCCACCATATACCGTGATTCCAGGGGCTACTTCTGCTCTACTGCTGGTGGTGGCACTGCCTTCAGAGCTGGGCGCCTGGCCAGCAGCTTCCGCTCTCCAGCTGTCCAGTCAGTGCTTAATTTGTCTGGGGCTGAGTCCTGGCACCTCTTTCAATACAAATTTAGTACTGGTGGAGGGGAGGCAGCGGGGACCAAAGACTGTGCGGGGGGAGGGGGTAAAGAGCCCATGGGGCAGGGGTAATGGGAGAGTGCCTGTGGGTGCCAAGTTCACTCAGGGCACTATTTTCCCTAAGGCCGGCCCTGTCCAGGTGCCCATGGTGTGCAGCACAGAGACAACTGTGTCTGTGGATATGTTACAAGATTGTGAGCCTGGAGTTTTTGTTTTTCTGTGTAGCAGGTTCCAAGAATCCGTTTTCTACCGATCTCACAGTGGTGCTGTGGAGACTAATGTCTGTACAGGACCGTGAGCATTTAAATTGCTATAAAAATGTTAAGTATTATTATTTCTAGGTGGTAACAAACCGGATGAAACTGAATGGATTGTAGAATTTAGATTCTAGGTCTCCTGGTCCTGGTGAAATACGAACACCACAGAGACCCTCTTAAAAGGGGAAAGTCGTCACAGCAACGCAGAGCACATATACTGTGGCAAGGGGGAGAGCATAGAGAATCCTGCTTCTGTCCCAAATCCCACAATCCCACCGATTTTTGCCTTCACCAGAGAACAATTTATGTTCAGTTTATCACTCCTTAGAGAAATAGCAGACGTGTGAGGTCTGGGAGCGCCGATGCTATTTAATGCTCAATTATTACATGCACAGACATTACCTCTTCTCGTCTCATCCTTCGTCTTACTTGAATCCACCACTTTATGCTCCCTTTTGCTAACAGAAGCCCAAGAGCATTGCCCCTTGTTCATCACTGACCTTCTGCACTCTGAATGGTACAAAGCAGAAAGAGTGGAAAATGGAACCCAAAATTTGGAATTTTGAATGTATCATGCCTTCTAGACTTTGAAGTCCTGATTTTTTATTTATTTATTTATTTATTTATTTTTATTTATTTATTTATTTTATTTTTATGTGAAAAGTTTTGGAGTAGCTCAAGCTCTTTCAGATTCTCTAGTTCCCAGGTTAGAGGGTAGACCTCAATTAGGAAACAGTTTCTTCTTAAACATATCATTTCATAAATAGCATAGCAAATTCTGGTTGTCTGAAGTGTTTTGTTACCATTTTGTAGGGAATAATGATTGGTTGTCTGGAACTCTGGTTAGTTGGCAAAAATTCCATTTATTTAGTATCACAGGGAACAGATCTTTCTTATTGTCTATGGAGAAAGAAATTCCTTGGCACTCTTCCCGTTACCTTTCTGTAACCTCACCACTTCCCTTTAATGTCCAGGCTTACTTCTGAACATATGTTTGTATTTTCTGATATAATGTGAGAATTGTTGTAGTCATTAGTCAGCCTGTGTGAATTTCACGGTAATTGCCTTCGAAAACAAATGAACAAATAAAAAAAAAGAACTGTGGCTCAAAGGGCTGTAACTATTTGTGCTTTATTTTCAGAAAGGTTTCCAAATGATTTTTAACATCTAACAATTTTCTGTGCAACACTCATTGCACTACTCTATTCATATCGAACTCTGTCGTCTTTTGAATTAATTACTTAAATACAGAAGAAAGTGCGTGTGCTGTTTTGAAGGCGTAATGCAGGGGTTCTCAAACTGGGAGTCAGGACCCCTCAGGGGGTTGCGAGGTTATTACATGAGGGGTCGCGAGCTGTCAGCCTCCACTCCAAACCCCGCTTTGCCTCCAGCATTTATAATGGTGTTAAATCTATAAACAAGTGCTTTTAATTTATAAGGGGGGTCACACTCAGAGGCTTGCTATGTGAAAGGGTCACCAGTACAATAGTTTGAGAACCACTAATTAAAAAAATTCTTAACATGAATTATCCCTGGAAGTACTGATCCATGGATTTATAAGGAGCAGAGCAATTTTTTTCTACCATGAGGTAAATGTGCTCAAATCAGGCACTCATTGGGGTCATCCTTGAAAGCCAGTGGTGCACTAAACTATCAACTTCAAAAGGTGTCCCATTTACGGAGGGCTTGCAGGACTGGGCCCACCTTGGATCTTTCAGCCAAATTCATCTGCAGAATAACTCCATGGAAATCAAGGGAGTTACCAAGGGGATGAATTTGGCCCAATAAAACTACATATTTGAATCAGGCAAGCAGGATTTGGCTCACTGAATCCAACTGCTTTTTAGCCCAGCAGTGTTTTGATATTGTGACTGCACCAATTCAGCTGCTAACAGCATAATTGAGATTTGAAGTCCCAGGTGAACCAAAATGCATAAGAAAATAAAAACTAATTACTATATTTTGTAAGCTGATGGATGAGACATCAATAACAAGGTATTTTTTACTAGATATGGAAATATATTGCTCAGATTTGGAAAGATTTGCTTCTTGCAATATCACTAAGGGTCAAGGTGTTTCAGCCAGTCAAAAGTAAGAAGGTAATAATTCTAAAACTGTTCAGTATAATCGACTTAATCTGTGCCAGCTATCAGGAGAGTCATATGTTTCCTCTAATGATGCTCTGTCTTGATCACTGCAAGGCTGGTGGCATCACTGTCAAAATGCTAGTGATTACTACACTATGGATGTTAGGTTACCTTATGATAAAAAGCTGACTTAAAGGGCAAATTCTAATTGTAACTGAAAACTTTCAAAACTTGCTCATTTTTCACCCTGGAAGCAGGTAGGGTTTGGGGGAGGGAACGATGACAAAAGTTTCAAGGGCACACATTTAAAAGGTAAATGGCATGCAGCTACATTTCCTGCATAATAAGAGCCAGAGAATATGCCAAGCCACCCTTCAAATAACATAACTGCTCACAAAAGAGCCGACAAATTCCAAATAAGCTAAAGCAAAAGTGTCTGTACAGCGGTAGCACTGGCATCTAAATTCACTCTGTCTAGAGAGCCATACATATTTCTTAAGGACCCCATCTCATTCGCTTAGTTATTTCAGTAATAAAAGGTGCATCTGATATGTAATTTTATTGTTTCATTCATTATGGCATTGTTGATAGACTAATCTGTTATGTTGCATTCAGATTAACTTTATTTTCAGAATACAGAAAATGGTAAAAATGTGCAGGGAAGGAGGGGAAGTCTTCCATAGAAATAAACATTTTGCAAACAACAGTGGATTATCCAAGCATGCTGTCTGCTGTGGATCAGGAAAACAAAAGTCATTTACCAGATGTTTCAAATTGTGAGGGAAATGTAAAAAAGCATTTTGGGGGTGGGGGCAGGAGAGGGGAAGTGTATTAATGCTAGAAAGTTGTCTGTCTATTGTCAGAGTACTAAATCTGAAACATGAACGATCTTAAAAATATTAAACTCTATCCTATTTTATCTTTGAAATATATAGATCTATTTTTGTCAAATTATCCACTTTTAGTTTCAGAATCTGAGGAGAACTTTAGGCCTGAATCATTCCTGTCTGTCTAAGAATGAACTGAACAAAATCCTCTTGTTCTTCCCCTACCCCCCGCCATTTTCTGTAATTACCATGCTTACCCTATAGAGGTGCTTTTTCAAATAGAGTCGAGGAAATGGACACCAACAATACTCAGGATGAAGTTGAAAGAATATAAATCAGTAAGCATGCTTATTTGTCAAGGTATTTTACTTGATATTTGTGTGCACTGAAATTTTGCTTTGGACTTTTTTTGTGACATGATTATCTACGGAAGCCCACTGGTTTAATATAAGCCATTAATTTAGGGACAGATTCTTATACCCTTACTGTTCAAGATAAGTATCTTACTCTTTGACTTTGGTGGGACAACTCATGGCATGCCAAATCCTGTTTATTTTACACAAGTAATCCAATTGCCTTTGGTGGAACTCTTCATGTAAATAAAGTGAGCAGGATTTAGCCTAGAGTAAGCGTCCAGCTCTTGGTGCTTTGCTATATATACCTATCACTAAAGGAAAAGCAATGGTGTAAAATTAAGCAATAGAAAACTATTTTTCTAAGTAATTTTCTCATGGAAGCATCTTCATCTGGTCACCACTTACCAATCCTTGTATTATTTACTATGTGAATAATTTTGAAATCCTTATAGTTGTTATATACAAACAGGAAAAATATTTGATTAGACTTTTTAATCCCTTTGGGTTTGGCCCCAATTCTGCATAAGGATCCACCCTTTCAAGATCAAGGTCTTAGATTATATTATTACCTTGTTAGGTTCCTCTCCCTTTACCAGAGATTTTGAAGACTGTTTCTAATTAACCATTTCATTGCACCTTCTATGTGGCCATTATCCACGAATAAACAGACAAACACTTACAGTTTGTCAAAACCACTACTGCTACTTTTAGATGAGTTCAGCACTTTGGAGCCCCCATGATTGGTGCAAAACGTAACATTTACAATTTTACCTACTCATACTTACATTGTGTTCTGCACAAATGCTCAGCCTGGAAGATCTAACATAAGGTATTGTACAAAAATTAGTGGTCCCCTGGGTAATCTTAACATTCCAACTCATGTCAGTAGGCATACACTCCATATGTCATAGCTAAAGCTATGATTCTGTCATGGAGATCACGGATGTCACAGAATCCATGACTTCCAAAGACCTCTGTGACTTCAGCACCGGTGGCTGGGAGCTGCAGGGTCCTGCCGCCTCCCTCAGTGGCAGGGAGCTGTGAGGTACCCCCACCACCTGAGGCAGCAGGCCCCCAAGCTCCCAGCTGCCATGGGCAGCGGGAGTCCCCTGCAGCTCCTAGCCGCTGCAGGCAGGGCATGTACCCCACAGCTCCTGGCCTCTGCGGGGGATGGGGGGAGGGCTCCCCGGCAGCTCCTCCAGCCACTGCCGCAGGGCAGGAAGACCCCAGCAGCTCCCCTCCGCCTCTGGGGGCAGAGGGACCCTGGAGCTCTGAGTCCCCATGGGTGGTGGGGCCCCCAGCAAGTGCATGTGTTGGTGAAATTTTGGCCCTATTGAAGTCAATTGCAACTTCCACAGATTTTCGTGGGCCCAGAATTTCACCTTTTGTTTGTACGATAATAGTTATTATGAGAATGCAAATATGAAGAGATGGGTTTTGCAATTAATTATGAATGGGTAGCGAATGACAGTGGATCCTTCCTTATAATTTATGGAAGTGAGTTCCATAGCCTAAGTCTGGCTCCCATAAATGTTCTCTTCTGTACTTGAAAGAAGCTCCCCGCCCCCGTGGTTGTCAGTTTCCTTGTTCTGATAGGACTCATTCCCAATCTTCTCTATCCATCAATGAGATAAGTAAGAAGGGCAGCATGTGATGTGGAAATAGAAATGGCAACATGCTACAAATTTCAGTGATAACAAGAGACAACCATATAACAATTCAGAATATCACACTGAGAAAAATCTTTCTAATCTGTCACCCAAGTTACACTTGTTCTAAATTTTGAACTATAAAGCAAATCATATTTAGCTTCTAATAGACTGTGTCTGAAGCACTCTGGTACAAAGTTAATTAGTCCAAATCAATAGTGAGTTTCCTAGATTAGGCAAGAATCTACATTACATTTCATAAGAATCTACTTATTGAAGATTCAATAAAACAAAGATTATTAATCAAACTAGGGAGACACACAGAGCCTTAAATGTTTTTTGTTTTTTGTTTGCTATTTTCAAAAGACAAATAGGCAAAAGGAGTAACTAATTGAATCCACCCCTAGCTAAACATTAACAGCTCATGAGGCTGTTGCGGAAATTCATGAGATGTTTTCTTTAAGCACATATATTAGAAATGTAAAATTAGGGAGGGAAAGATCATAGTTAAGCACCCTGAAAAATCCAAGTTCATAGTTCATTAAGGCCCTGACTCTGTTCCCATTAAACAAAACTCCCATTGACTTCAGTGGAGCAGGGCTAGTGCTAAGTGCATTACAATGAAAATTGTGTAAATTGAACAGTCAGCTTTTGTTTGCTGAATTTTCAGTAACTGAGGTTTCAATGAGTTTTCATAATAATTTGCCAGTTTGATCAAGGGTGAAATATCCTGCAGGAACAGATCTTTTTGGGCAGGGGGATAATATAATGGAACTGCACCCCTCAGATCAAATCCATGCATTTGTCACAAGTGAATAGTCCTTATCAGAAGGAAATGAAACATTTATGACTATTTCTTTCCATGTGGGATAGGGCAATAAGTGTAAAATACACCGTAGAGGTGGTTCATCCTTTCCATGTGGGAAGAAGGAGATATGCATGTGGGGAGACTTAGCGGTATGATCTAACCCACAGTTTTCACTCAATCCTTTCCTAAGTAATCCTGCATTGACTTGAGTAGGCATCTGCTGAAATAAGGAACTAGTAAAATATGACAGGTTTCAGAGTAGCAGCCGTGTTAGTCTGTATCCGCAAAAAGAAAAGGAGGACTTGTGGCACCTTAGAGACTAACCAATTTATTTGAGCATAAGCTTTCGTGTGCTACAGCTCACTTCATCGGATGCATTCAGTGGAAAATACAGGGGGGACCAAGATGTTAGGGGGCTTATTCCTTCACCCACTTACTTCCCTGTCCTTCTAACATGAACAGAGAGCAACAATACCCAAAGTCCAAAAGTGCAAACAATTTGATGTTTATTAGGGTGAACTTCCAGCAAGCATGATTCTAGTTTCCTTCCTTAGTGTCCCCCTTCCCAGCTCTGACACCACAGAGCCTTACCTGTGTCCCTGTTCCCATTCCTGCCCTTAGCAAAACATGATTCCAATCTCCCCACTGTATTTTCCACTGAATGCATCCGATGAAGTGAGCTGTCGCTCACGAAAGCTTAGGCTCAAATAAATTTGTTAGTCTCTAAGGTGCCACAAGTCCTCCTTTTCTTTTTTTAGTAAAATATGGTTCAGAGTTGGGTGGAAATACATTTTTAAAAGGATACAACATATAATCTGTGTGACTTCAAGAGGTCATTATGAGGGCGTTTTTGAAATGTTTCCTTTTATAAAGAAATAAACGCTTTGTGAAGTGATCTATTTGAACTGCACCAAACATCTCTATTAATTATGGACTTTATTTTTGGCATATGATTGGGGCGTAGAACTTGGAGTTCAATACATTTTCATGAACTGGTTATTTTGTATAGACATGTTTTTCTTATAGATGGAGCCGATAGTGCTGCCTACCAACATTTCCCATTATAAGGCCTTGTTTTCAGTTGCATATAACCTGTTCAAGCAAAAATTTTCCATACTAGGTGTCTGCCACAAGCGGAATACAGGATGTTTGTGGCAGGGGAGGGGGAGGGAGGGTTATTTTATTTTAGTCTTGGTAGAAATGATTCAGCTGTTTTCTTAGAATGAGATTAGGAAAAAATATATTGCTTTGCCCATGCTATAATATTCTTACAATTGTTTTGAGAAGCAGTAGCACCCCCATGCTTTCAAACAGGGTCTTGAAATTTGGTGACAGGTGATCTTTGTGTCAAGGATGTGCCTTTTGCTGTTCCAGTGGAAAAACTGTCCAATATTGGCCAAGTTATAAACCTTTGAAAAATCCCAATTTACACATGCTCAGTAGAGACTGGTTAGAGTTTGGCAGCTAAATTCTGCAAAAATTCTGTCTTCACTGAGTCAGCTCCATTTTTGGGCTCCAGGCACTGACTAGGACTTTCCCTGCAATTGATGCTCATAGCCACTGTGGCACTGGGCGCTAGACCTGAGAGCAGGGAGACTGTCTTCTGTGCTCTCTGTGCTCCCTGCTGGTGGAGGAACAAGAGCTGACAGGGTTTGGGTAGCAGAAGAAGTAGATTGGGAGAAGAAGCTTTGGGAAGGAAACTAGGAATTGGAGTTGTGGGGTAGAGCGAAGATCTGGGGCAAGGGACTGAAATCAGATGAGGACGTAAGATGCCGGCGGGAAGAGTGGGACTCGAAGACAAGAAGACTGAGATACTCAAACTGGGAAGTGCAAGCAGACAGGAACATTGGGAGGGAAGAGAGAGAAATCTTAACTGAACATATTAACTTAAAAATGGTTTGGGTTAAAGGTCAGGTCATTTTGGATATTATTAAAAGGTCCTTCTCATCCTTATTCCTCATTCTTAACACCATGCATTTCTTATCTGTCTGCATCCACCATGGTACATAGTTCATTGAACTGCCAGTTTCTCACTCCCAGCATCCTCCACAATTGCAAGTACTGACACTTTCGCTCACAGGGAACAGCAACAAAAGCTAAGGCTTCTTGCTAAGGACAACTCTGTTCACTACTGCAAAACCAGATAGAAACCCTGTCCAATGAGAGGAATATGACTGCTGCTGCATCGATCTGCTCATAGCAATGTTGATTACATTGCAAGGATCTGAAGTGATACAAGGTGCTTGCAGAATTCCACCTTCTCTTTAAGAGGTTCTATCTTTATGGTCCAAAACAAAGCCACCTGTCAGAGCATATTCAACCTTGAGGAAGCTGGGCTGCCCAGAAAACAATTCTGTTTCATGAAAAATGTTGACGATTCACAATTTGTTTGTATCCCACATAGGAATGAAACTGAGCCCTTTCAAAATTTTTGAAAGCATAAGCCTGACCAAGTTAATCACCTGATGGCTGAGACATTCACCTGTGATGTGGGAGACCCAGGTGCAAGGCCCCACTGGGCCTAGGTTTTTTGTTTGTTTGTTTGTCTGTCTGTTTTTTGGAGGGGAATCTGAAAATCCCCAAGTTTAGCATGGTTTATTTATTGATCCAACTTTGAATTTAGCTGTTTAGTCTACTTTGTACTTCATTATTTTGTCAGGGAAGAAATTTTTTACATGTTGGGAGGGTTTATTTCAAGTGCTTTCATTTGTAATTAAGTACTGTCTTAAATCTGGCATTAATTAGCAAGACTGGAAGGCAGGCTTTACAAGAAAAGTTTTTCTGCTCTATGGGGCTGTAAAGGTGAGACAGTTAAAGGCCCCCATGCTGCTCTGGAGCCAGGGAGAGAGAAGATTGAAGCATTTCCTTGGTTCTTGAGTCAACAATGTAATGGTGCTAATTGACTATGTAATTGGCAATGTAATGGTGCCAATTTACTACGCAGAATGGAGACTACAGAACAATCCCTGGGAGAAGTGGAGGCTGTGGAACATTCAGGGGAGAGGAGGAAGTTGACCTTACGAGGTAGACATGGGCAATTTGGGGGAGAGTAGGCTGAGTCAAAATACCTGCCAGTGCCCTTCAAAGGGATACACTTAAGATTAGGCACCTATTATCATTATTCGTATGACTGTAGCACCTAGGAGCCCTAGTCCAGGACTTCATTGTGTAAGGCACTGTATAAACACAGAACAAACATGCCTAACGGAGATAGTTTAGTCACAAAGAAATCAATCCTGCTACAATACAGAAGGATTTACTAGATTATGACACACTTCTCAGTAGCCTTCCAACCCAAATGACTCTAACCAGCTTTCCCACTGATGGATTGGTGATCCTTAGGGTGACCAGGCATCCCATTTTGGCCAGGACAATCCCTTTTTTAAGCCCTGTCCCAGCTGTCCTGAATTTTTTTTTTTTTTTTGGCAAAAGTGGGCATTTGTCCTGTTTGCTCTTGCCAAGTGATCAGGTTGGCAAGGGCAAATGGGACAAATGCTGACTTTTTTGACAAAAAAGTGGGGTACAGAGAGGAGGAAAGTGCAGGGGGTGAGCTGAGATGCAGGGGCATGGTGTGTGGGGGAGGAAGGGTTCCAGTGCAGGAGGGTCGGGCAGGCAGGGTTCCATGACCCGCAATAGCCTTGAGCATGGGGGGCTGGCATGGTTCGAGTGACAGTCTGGGGGGAGCGCCTAGGGCGAGCGGCTGGGAGCAGCGCTGCAGGGGTGGGGATGGGGCCTCCGGCGACCAAATGGGGGGAGGTGGGAGCTCAGCTAGCCCTGCGCTGTGTCCTGTTTTCCCTTTTGAAAATATGGTCACCCCAGTGATCCTGCAAGAACTGAGTGAATTGTGAACAAATGTTTTTGGTGCTCTGGAATAGGGACACCAGGTACCGCTCTGACCAAAAGGCAATATACAAGAGGAAAGGAGTATAATGGCTCTGGGGGCTCAGAATGGTTAATGGCAGTTGGTAGAACACACCTGAGAATGAGGCAATGCAGATCACTGTGTGGCAAGGCCTGGGCTGAGGAAAGACACCTGCCAGTAAGGGGGAATTGCTGGATTGCCTAGTGATAGGGTTTGGGCAGGAGAAGAACTAAAGGTGTAATGGCAAGTCAGCCAAGTGTAACCAGTGCTTGCCTGAGAATCCTGCAGTGGGTCACCTCTGACAGTGCCACCCTTTGCAGTCTGTCACTTGGAATCGCACCAGACACTGTGAATCCCAGATAAGATATGAGTGCGCAGCAGTATCAGGTGGAAGATTGAAACCCAAGAATGTAAGCTCTGGGCATACAAATATTTTAAGTTTTGCTATTAGAATCCAGTGCTTTAGTTAAACAACAACTGTGTTATACACTGAAAAAACAAACCTGTTCTGATCACAATCTGAATATATAACTCCCTCCCGCCTCCGGTAAATAGCTCCTTTTCTACTCAACATCTGTGGGAAAGACTGCTTCCCATGCTGGCTGAGTGCCTGCCAAACGAAACCCAGAGGAAATTGGCCAGGCAATTCTGCATGCCATTGTGAGGGAGGTCAAGACCCAGGGACGACCTCTGATCTCTCACTCCTTGAACTGGTGGGGTTTGGGTACACTGTCAGGATGACTCGCTGAGCCCCTTGCAAACAGGCTATTCTTGGATGGCATATCATCACAGCTTTGAAGAAGCAGAGAGAATATAAAAGCTTCTTCTTTTCTCTTCCCCTGCAAAAACGGCAGTAAATTAAACCCTGGTATAAAAGCCTCCAAAACTAAAACACTATCAAAAATACCAAACCTGAGATGGTTGAATACCAGAATCAAAAATGTTTGTATAAATCAGTGTATTAATAGTGTATGAACAGTGGTAGAATTGGTTGAAAACTGAAAAAAGTACCTGTACAATTATTTGGCCAATAATGTATTTAGCTTTGCTAGCTTAATGCATATTATCTACTAAAGTCCTCTGTAATGCAAAATTAAACTCTTACCTATGGACAGATTTCTGTGGTGGATGCTCTAACTAGCCGCAGTGTGAAGGACGTTCAGCCCAGAAATAAGTTTAAAGTGGTTATTTAAAACACATTTTTGCTCTATGAAATTCTCTTGGTATTTGTTTGACAGAATGTGACATGACACATGCCAGAAGTCACATTACACTCCACTGTATTTGATGTCCAAAAACAATGCATACTTGGGTACCTCACGTGAACCAGGAAGTACACAGAGAATTTCATAGAGGGAAGAGAATTTAAAAAAAATAAATAGTTGCAACTTAGGCCTCTGATACCACCAACACTCCTGCAAATGCCGAACTTTACACACATGAGTAAACCCACTGAAGTCACCAGGACTTCTCACGTTCTTAAAGTTAGCCATGTGCAAAAATGTTGCAGAATCAGGCTTTGTCTTCATGTCTCCCACAGCCAGGTTAAGTGGAAGAACTGAGCAAAAAAAATCTGTGTTTCACTTAAATTTAGTTTCCACTTCTAAATTTAAGGGATTGAAATCCTTAAAACAAGGAAAGCCAGAATTAACAATGGGATTAACTTTTATCACAGTGGCCATAAAAGGAGACTATCTTAATTACAGCAGGTTGAATACCACACATTTTCTACCAATGTTTGCTTGAATAATAAAAAATGTGGATTTCATGCCCCTTTGGCAGTCCTTTTCTATTTCAGCAAATAACTTTACCTGCAGGGATGTTCATCATCCCTTGAAATTTGTTGTTTCTATTACCAAATATTCATGGAAAGTAAACTTTGAAATCATAAACAAAAGTACTTCCACCAAAAACCAGATTCTGTTAGTCATCTACTAAGTGAACAGAAACAATGCCTTGTGATCTCTGTGTCCAATCAAACTAATTACAGCATAGCTGAGATTTCAGTTATTAAATACTAGTAATTAATTTTCTTAATCTACAGACCACAAACTATTTCATAAATAACTTTGACTAACAAATAAGTTCAATTTAATCATAAACTGCTTCAGAAGGAGGTTACGTTTAATCATTTGCTATTAATTATTTGTTCAGATCCAATCTTAATGCTCACCCAGTGTGAGTCAGCTCATATGATATCAATGGCTGCCCCAATGGAGAGACCTGCATGTGGAAGGACTGTCCTGCCCTTACTCTATCCTTGCTTGTGTGGATTTCAGTCAGACTTTTCACATCGGTGTTTTTCACTATAGATAAGGGCTCATGCAAACGGGAACTATCAGAGCTGAGAAAGTTCTTGCTGCCTCACTGCTGACTCATTGTCATCCCTTCGTTCTAACAAACCATGCCTAGACCAAATAGCAGACTGTTAGGCAAATCTACCAGGCAGACAGACAGGTTGTTTTATTATTTGAGATTGTCCGAGGCTCAGGTTGCCATATGTATGCTTAATATGAAGAAAAAAGCATAAATCACAAGCTAAAGTGCATCAGTGAAAAGGCACTGGCCAGAATGCTGAAAGATAGTACTACTGACTGAATATATCTCCAGTGAATGCATAGATGGTTTATCACATATCACTGGAAAGGAACTCTTGGGTTATCTATTCCATTTCCTTTACATAATTCTGGATATTCTTCTACTCCAACCTAACTGTTACCACGTGTGATCGGGTCCTGAACTCTAATAATGGTACCTCCTGGGCATTCCTTCCGCAAGTTACCCACTTGCTCATTATTTAATTGGTTGATTTTTATGGCTGATGTTTCCTTGCATCTAATTTAAACTATCCCCATTTCTGCCTGCTATGTAATAGTGTATGTATGTAATATGTAATAGCAGGCAGGATCCTCTTCTTGGGGCACCCTGCAGGGAGCTGCACATTAGTTATGGCCGACTCATTGGGGTAGGCTCCTTAGATTATACCTTGAAAATAAGGGAAGTGAGAATAGTGCTGTAGCAGAGGTAACTAGGACCTGGGATAAATGAATTCTGAGTGGAAGGAACTGTAGGTGCTGCCAAGTTTGGGCAGAAGCTGAAGAGTGGTGCCCTGGGAGCAGCCATGCTCCTAGAGGAAGCTTAGGCTGTGGTTCAGGCAGTGTTATTTTGGAATTACTTTTTTGTTAATAAAACCAGTCCCTAGGAGGGAGTTAAGTGGGGGCATGTAACAGAGGGCTAGCTGTAGCACCCTGCTCACTGAGGTTGCTGCAGCAGGCAAAAGAATGCAGGCTTACTTGGAAGCCATCAGCCTGTTACTGATGGTGATTACTGACACTTGGCAACTGTTGGGCTAAAGAGGTCATTGGTTTTGTAATAGGGAGGATCAGGAAGTAAGGAGGGTGGGGGTCAGAGTATGAGCTGGGGAGGAAAGAAAGCTGTGTGGAAGATCCTTCTGCTGTATACCTGTACTACATCTGGTCATCTTTGGAAACTGTGGATTAAAGGTACGGGTGGTAGAAAAGAAACACACTGTGTGTGGTTGTGACTAAGAGACCATGAAAACAGTGTAGGCAGTGCTGCTCAGAGGGTGGCTTGAGAAGGACTCTGTGACCGTGCTCCTGGAGTTGTACCCTGAATAGGGTGACCAGACAGCAAGTGTGAAAAATTGAGACAGGGCTTGGGGGGTAATAGGTGCCTATATAAGACACAGCCCCAAATATCGGGACTGTCCCTGTCAAATCGTGACACCTAACTCTGAACCCCTTCAATAACCCCCCTCTCCTTTGTCCTGCTATTTTATTTTAGCTGGTCTTGTAAGCATTCTATTTAGTGCCACGGTTCCATTAGATCTATTCGGTGTTTGGCAGGGTCAGTTCCTGGATGGGGGTCCTGCTGCAGGAAGTGGTGTTGGTGCTTCAGAAGGTGGTGGTGTTGTATGGTTTTTGTTCATTTCATGCTCACTCTAGTACTTATGATGTTTATCACAAAGTTTCATGCACTTTTAATTGTTTATTACATTTTCTGTTATTAGTACATGTTAGACAGGTTATCCCATTTTCCAAAATGGAGTTCAGGTGTCCATCATGGTGTCTGAGACAAAGGATAACTCAGACTCCATATTGGGGAAGCTTCTTTATGAAACTTTGGCAGGAAGGAAGCCAGTGGATATTTGGAATTGGTTCCAACTGGCTCCTGTAGAGCTACTTACCTCAGAACTTTGGCGTGTGGATCTTTAAAAAAATTAAATTAGTCTGACCACCCATTGCTCGGGGGCTGTCCATTATAGAGACAGTTAAGGTGCAGTCTTTTTCCGCAGCATCAGATCTTCGGATCAAGACCACCGGACCAGGCAATAGGATCAAGATCACCAGCAGCTGTAAAGACACTAAAGACTGTTAATATCTAGTCACTTACCTGAAATATTGTGGTGTTCCTGGGTTCCAACATCTTACCTTTGGGACCAGTCACCAGGATACTGAGGACTCTCACCTTTGGGTCCCACTACTTCAGCTTCCAGATCCTGTGAGCCCATGCATTACTTGTGAAGACAAATGCATCTTAACCTCATTCCTGCCGGTTAAGAAAACCTAGGGACAGTAAAGTATCTTGGGGTATTCTTTTGTTCTCGTTTGTTTAGTTGTTGCCAAGGTTCAGGTTAGTTGGGGCCTGAGTTTTATACTCACCTCCATTAAACCACAACTCACTTGTTGTTTGGTTATAGTTCATGATTTTTTCCTGTTCCCGTTGTTACTTCCCTTAAATAAATCCTCTTTTGTCTACTACACCACACGAGGGAAGTGGGAAGCTCACCAAATTCTATCTAACCCCAGGGGATAGATCCTAAGGGGTGAAAAGATCCTGCTACTGAAACCAGAATTGTAGGCCTATTTTTTCTGTTTCAGGTTAACAGTGTGCTTCCCACTAACTCTGTATCATACCAACATGCCAGGATGCTGCTGCAGGGCACTCTGCTGCCAGGGATACTGATTTTTGGATGAACCTTAAGACAAAGGCTATGATTGCTATTGGTATTAAATGATCCAATAATGCTTTTCATAATCAGAGAGCAGCTAAACATGGTCAAATTCCACATGCCTGATCCTGAACCACTGAAGTCAGATGGATCTGCACAACTGACCTGAATGGGTGCAAGATCAAGCTGCAGACTGGGAAATTCAGTTATTCCTCCCAGTTGTCCCTTTGCAGCTCCAATGTATACTGATATGTGGTGTTAAACACCTGCTGCTTACCATTCTAGAGGCAGTTGCATTTCACTGATTGATAAGATGATCCTTCTATGTCAGGTAAATTAATTAAATTCGTAAGGGATTTTAGCATCCCTTGGGATTAAAGATGCTATTTAAATGTAAATGATTATTTTACCATCACTTTTAGTCATCTTTCTCTAAATTCCACACCTTAAAGTCCCTTAGTCTCTTTTCATAAATTATGTCATCTAATCATTTTCAATAATTTTTCTTGCCCTTCCTTAGATTCTTTTTAATCTGCCAATGTCTTTTCATAATAAGATGCCCAAAATTACGTACAGTATTGAAAATATGTCCTTCTCAAGACTGGATAAGAGACATCAGTATTTTCTTTGGTCCAACTAGTGATACTTCTATGCGCATATCAGAATAATGCATTAAAATGGGATTTTCAAAAGTGCCTCAGAGTTCGGTGCCCTGTTCCCGTAGATGCTTTTGAAAATCTCACCCTTGGTCCTCCTCCCTGCGGAGATGAAGGAAGAAGGGGACACTCATCAGGGCCCTAATTGTGCCCTGGGTGATCACTACTTCCCACCACAGATGTAACGAGGTTGAGTAGTGCCTGTATAAGAAAAATTAAAACTACTAACTATTCCTCAAAAAAAGTTTTTAATGACTTCCGGCTATAAAGGCAACACAGACAAAATAAGAAAAGAAAGATTAAAGACCAGTATAACTTATTCAGTGCTGAAGACAAGCACAAGTACATGTATTAACTACTTATTACTATTCTTAATGCTATAGTATCGATACAAACTTAAAATCAACTCAGCTCAAGCAACCAGACTTCTTCACTCCATAATCTTACCCTGCATTCGTCTGAAAATACATTACCCTTCACTCGGCTGTTTTCTGCACTACCCAGGTACAGACAGTCGAGAACTGCATGTCCCTTTGGTTCAGGGGGGTGTGGGTCAGGTTTCCCGATCAAAGAGGGGTCCCCTTATGACTAAAACACACACCTTTAGTCCTGTGACTTCGAACATTTTATCTTATCTGTCGGCCATTTTTTAAAACAGACCAACCAATCAGGGTGGGACAAATTCTTAGTGTGGTTGCTTTGATTTTATAAGTTATGCGCGGGTGCATAGCTTATCTCCATGTCACCAATTATCTCAAATGTGGTCAATGTGTGTCGATAATCCATGTACGAGCAAATAGATTATCTCAATACATATGAGTCAGCCTAAAGTGTTATCTGGTTGCAGCGCATCCTGACCATAAGTTTCAGTTTAATTCTGCAAAGCTTGCTTTCTGAAGCTTCCAGAAGTTTGAGGCCTAACATTGACAATACCTCTGTCCATTTTAATCTTGAAATACTTCCGTTCATATTAATCACCACAACATTTTATTATAATAAAAATAATTCCTCCATCATATTTGATACCACATTATCGCACGTTGTGTTTTTTTTTTCCCTAAATGGGAAGCAGTCTGGTCCTGTGGATAAAGACTCAGGAAACGGGTGGGTGGGGATGGGGGTCTAATCCTGTCTCTGCCACTAGCCTTTTAGGTGACCCTGGACAAATTCACTGAATCTTCCTATGCCTTAGTCTCCCTGGCTATAAAATGGAAAACATAATGCTTACCTTTTTGTAAAGAATTTTGAGATCTCCAGAGGAAAAGTGTCACCGTGCCTCAGTGGGTCACAGGTGAGAATACCAGATTCAGAACAAACTGCTGCAAAATAGGGAACAATCACCCCAAACTGGTGGTTATTCTATCATTATACACACCAAGTCAGTAACAAAAGTAAACTTCAGTCTCATCACATTGATTAACAAAAAGTCAAAAATGCAGGCTCCTTAGGCTTCACCACCCAGACACTGGACTCTATGATTAGTGGTTACTGAAAACCAATTTCATCAAATAAAGGGCTATTCTGATCTCAAGAGATTAGCCACATAGTCAGGTCAATAGATAACTCTGATCTTACCTGATAATCACGCTGTTGCCGGTCCTTTAGTAACTAAACTGTAAAGGCTTGTTTATAAAGAAGAAGAGAGTTAAAATGGCTAATAGACCATATAAACACAATCATTGCAAAGTTCTTATATCAGGTTTGTAGCAGTGATGGAATAAATTGTTGGCTTGTAAAGTCTCTGGTAACTTCCAAAAGATTGGAAGGTCCTCAGTCCATAGTTCAAATATGCTCCTTTTAGTTGTAAGTCCATAGTCCAGAGAATCAGAGCAGGAAAGAGACAAAGCTCACAGTCTCAGTTTGTGGAAGTTACTGGCACAAGATGGAGTCCATGGTCACATGAGCATATCACATGTCCTTACATAGCTTGCTGACTCACAAGAGCAGCATTGGCCATATCCATGCTAAAAAGTCCACAGGAAGATTTACTGGGCGGGATGAGATTTCTTCTATGACCCATTGTGAGAGTTAAAGTCTTTAATGGGCCATCAACACATAGTTGTCTGGCTTCCATGTAGATTTTACCTGGTGGATGGTTACCCCAGGAATACAATCACATGTATAAGATACAAAGATGATACATGCATATAAACTTGATAGTCATACTTGGCAAATCGTAATTTTCCATTGACACCTTAAGTGACATACTTAGTACAAGATTTGTTGCAATTATAGAACAGAGGTAGCAACAATGATACAAATCGTCTCTTTCAATCCTACAGCATCACAAAGACCTAAGTATTGTTCTATTTTAATCAATGATAAAACAGAAATCTTCACATATCTGGAAGCCATCTTGAAGCAAAACATATTGAGCTACAAACATCAGGAACTTGTATGCTACTGAGAATGTTTCATAGTATCAACACGTTATAGAAACTCAGACTTTGTGAATGCTACCAGTGCACATTGACCAGTTCCATTTGAACATATTATAAAGAGACAAAAGGAGGATACAAGGGAACATAATGCTACAACACTTCTTTTTCTTTTAATCGTCACCATTATGCTCTTGCCGAGATGCAATCTGAGACACTACTGCAGGGGTGGCCAACCTGAGCCTGAGAAGGTGCCAGAATTTACCAATGTACATTGCCAAAGAGCCATAGTAATACGGCAGCAGCCCCCCCATCAGCTCCCCCAACCCGGTCCCAGTGCCTCCCACCCACCAGCAGCCATATCGATCAGCACCTCCCGCTCCCTCCCCACACCTCCCAATCAGCTGTTTCGTGGTGTGCAGGAGGCTCGGGGGAAGAGTGAGGGCACGGCAGGCTCAGGGGAGGGGGGTGGGACAGGGTGGAGTGGGGGCAGGGCCTGTGGCAGAGCCAGGGGTTGAGCAGTGAGCACCCACCAGCACATTGGAAAGTTGGCACCTGTAGCTCTAGCCCCGGAGTTGGTGCCTATACAATGAGCCGCATATTAACTTCTGAAGAGCTGCATGTGGCTCAGGAGCCACAGGTTGGCCACCTCTGGTTTACTAGATTTAAAGTAAAGTATCAAGGTGATAGTAAAGAAATGCCACAAAGATCTGTTTTAGTGTCAGGAACACTTTTTTAAATAATATAAAAAAAACTTAACATATAAGAAACTTTAATAAACCTTTTCAGCAAAAAGTTTTTTGCTGACCCCAGTTTTGCTCTGAACCTGTACAGAGAATTGATCTTTTCCAGTGGTTTTCTACATTTCTCATCGTGTAAGCCTTTGGTTAAAAGATCTTTTCATAGATTACCTCATCTTGCAACTCCCTTCTAATAATTTCCTGCTTGGTTCTCAGATTATTTCATTCCACAGACCATCAGGAAGAGCTCCATGGTCCACAGTGTGAGAATTACTGTGCTAGTATATGACAATTAGAATATGAAACTGACTAGAAATTGATGGGGGTGAAAATTCATTGCCACTGGGCCTGGAACTGCAAAGAGCTAACCAGTCCTGTGAGGTGCTAATTGCCCTCTGCTCCCAATGATTTCTAAGAGGGGGTAGAGAGTTTTCAGCACTTTGCAGTACTGAGCACACTGCAGTATCAGGACTTTACCGTATTCAGAAAGACTCATGATGCATATAATTAACTGTACACACTGTAAGTGGTCCCACTGACTTCAGCTATGACCTGTGTGGAAGTCGTTGCAGGATTGGAGTCTACATGATTAGTCAAATCCAAGCTGAGTGAAATGCAGATAGAAAAACAACACAAAGGGTGAAAAATAAATGAGATTTGTTTTTAATGTTCTGTTTTAACAATCTGAAGTATTTCTCAAAATACAGGAAAGGACTTCTTTTTTAAGTACATGATGTTTTTTCTTGGCAGCATTCATTTTAAGCTCTATGCTATTACAAAGAAGAATTAAGAATAACCAGAAACAATTTGGGATACAGCGGGAGTGGGGAAATTAAAGGATAAAAGCAACACCATGACAACTAATGTCAGATGATAAATGTAGAACTTTTATTTATGCCATATGACTTAAATACTTTTTACATACTTTGTCCTCATAACTGTTCTTTAGGAGAGGAGTAAAAAAAGATGGAATTCATTAAAAGGAATAAAGTGAATGACAGTTATTTACCAATACTAATAGATTATGGAAAGAAAGTGTCTGTTAAAACCATTCTTTTGGCTCCAGCATTCACTTAAAGTTGTCTCCATCCCTCAAGTAATGTACAAGTTATTCTCCATTGCTTGCAAAGTCAGAATAGGACAATTTGCTCAACACATGTTCATATGTGCTACTCTAGGAATCAAATTCAGCAGGCAGGGATGCAAGGCCAAAGAAATTAGAAGTTCTGTATTGTTGCTAGTTTTTTCCGAGAGTTTTTCTTTCTCCACATTCTGGATGTCTCCATCTTTTAAAGGGCAGTGCACCATCAGCTTCTACTCTCATTGGCTTGATGGTGTGGAATGCATAGGGCACCTTGCTGGATTTGGCCTTCAGATAGAAGGCCTTGTGATTATGCTAAGCTAATGAACCTATTAGGAAACTCCTTTCCTCTCTTTAAAGAAGAAGACCCAGAGACTCCAAGAAGTCCTCTAGGGACTTGCTATTGCCAATCCATTGAACGTGAAAGGCATTGGAATGTGACAGTGATGGGTGGTAGTATAGTATCTAAGACTGATTTCCCACTCGCAGGAAAAAAACCTCAGTGGAGTTCCAAGGACATGTACTGAACTATGATTCTCACTTTTAATTATTATTTAACTACATTATTGATCATCCATACTATAACCTGAAAGCCAGCTCCGGTTTATATAAACACTGGTGCACATTTTTCAAAAGACTGCTCAAGAATTACAAGTCTGTTCATGAAGTGAATTAACAGGACAATGGGATACTGTGAGAAAGTAACTATGCTGAAAAGCTGACCCTATGGTATGATTTGAGAAGTGGTCATACATATATCATTTTAATCACAAATTACATAGACCGTGACTCAACAGGCTTCTATCACAGCAGCAGAATTGCTGAGATTATATTTAAAAGGTCTCTTCTGCTGTTGGCTAAGGAAGCTACTCCTACCAGTACAAAACCCTAAACTAAGAAGCATCAGCTATGGATCCTTAGAAACACAAATTATAAATCTGGTAACCCAATATTAAGCATGAGAGAAGATTCTAAATTATGTGTGTCCTTGACAAGTGTGTATTATTGGGGTGGGGGGGGCATGTTGAAATCCTTACCAAGTTGTCAGATTTCTCTATAGAAGCTGGAGTCAACAATGGCAATACAAATATTTATTAAGTCCTCTTAGAGGCCTGGCTGTGACAATGAGACTGCACTGATGTTGTTGGTTGAAGATCTCCTCTTGGTGATGGTTGAAAATCAGGTGTCTGAGCTGATACTTTCAGATCTGTCGGCTGCCTTTCATACTTTGAAGACCACTTCAGATACATCAAGAATAGGTAAAGTCACCCCCATTTTCCTTCTGAGAGAAGGTCTATTGGGCAATTGTTCCTCCACCCCAAGAGATCACTTCTGTAAGATTTTGGAGGTTTCCATCCTGTCAGCTCTCTTGTTCACCATGTTTATGGGCCATTTGGAAGGTTAGTGAGAGAGAATGGGGTTACGGTGTCTCAAATATGAAAAGACTGTGCTCATGCAAAGCAATTTATCCTGTGATTCACAGAGACTGGGGCACGGACAGTTAAATGAGGCTCACCCTGGGTCACACTGATATAATGCTTTGTGGATTTTAATCTAAGTAGAAGGATTGCTGAGGTTCTATATATTTAAATAGCACCTTTCCCTACATGCACTGAAAACATCCCACTTCTCCGAATTCTTTATGGTATCAAAACACTACCCAGAAAGAAAGTGTAAACAATAATAGTTGATGTGATTTAAGCACTGGGATTCAGGTGGTCTTGGATCACTCTCCAGCTCTGCCATAGACCGTCTGTGTCACCTTGGACAAGCCACTTGTAAGTAGATTTTCAAAAGCCCTTAAGGGTATATCTACATTGCAATTAGACACCCACGGCTGGCCCATGTCTGCTGATTCGGGCTTAGGGCCTTGGGCTATGGGGCTGCGGTGTAGATACTCGGGCTGCAGCTCAAGCTCTGGGACCGTCCCAACTCTCTTAGCCTGAGCCCCACAAGCCTGAGTCAGCTGGCACAAGCTAGTCACAGGTTTTTAATTGCATTGTAGACATACCCTAAGTTCCATTTCAAAAGTGACTTGGGCACCAGATTTAACCCTCAGTCTCACTGCTTCTCAGTTCCTTATCTGTCAAATGGGGAAACTGTTTCTTTGTCTGTCTTGCCTGGTTAAGGGGCAGGGACTGTCCATAACTGTGTACGCATGGTACCTAGATCTCCAGAGCTATTATAATACTGCAAAGAAGAATAATGTTGTTGTAAAGAAAGGGCTTTGCAGACCGTTAGTCTGTGAAGGCCTCATAAATTACATTGAATTTCTCACTTGCCAGCCACCCTCACTGGTAGATACCCAAACTCTGTGACTTTTACATAACATTGAAAGGGGCAGAGGACACATGGTGAATGTTGGCACTTTTCAGCTACTGTCATCAAGATAAAGACTCCTGAATGAGCTGTAAAACTGAGCTGAATGAAGAAAGAGGTTCCCCTTCTTTGGTTTTCTACTCATTATTTGCTTGAATGACTACAAGAGTAATAAACAAAACAAAATACAACTGTGCATGAATATGAAGCATATGATAAGTACAGCAGATGTTCTATTCACTTATATTCCTTGACGCCTAATTGTTCAGCTGATTGCTCTTCACTATCTATTTGAGATAATCACTTGGAAAGTCCAGGACTGGGAAGCAGGTTTTAAATCAAATTCAGAGATGCTCCACCTGGCAAACATCGAGATTTGGTGGACACCCCTCAAATTACTTCTGATTCAGGGATACTTTGACCAGCATTATTTAGTGTAATTACAAAAAGTACAAGCTCATAGTCTCTTTCTGATATTGTAACAGTGGCACTAAAGAATTTCAGTATATAGCTGTATATTCAAGAAGAGCAGTAAAATACGTGGCAGTGCTCATGACAGGTCAAAAGTGACACAGGTAACAAACTTTATCCTGGGTCTCCAGATGTGATGCCCAAAGCTTGCCAGAACTGGTTCAACTGTCGTCTTGTCAGTTACTACCAGACATAGGGTTTCTGCATATTCTGCCCAGAAAAATGCACAAATAAAAGAATTCTAAGGTTGATGCAATCTGTCACTTAAGCCCTCCATAAATTGTGGAATAAATAAAGTGTTACAGAAATATGGGCTAACCTGGTGACTGAACTTTGTGACTTTGTCCTCACCCATAACTATTTCACATTTGGGGACAATGTATACCTTCAGATCAGCGGCACTGCTATGGGTACCCACATGGCCCCACAGTATGCCAACATTTTTATGGCTGACTAAGAACAACGCTTCCTCAGCTCTCATCCCCTAATGCCCCTACTCTACTTGCGCTACATTGATGACATCTTCATCATCTGGACCCATGGAAAAGAAGCCCTTGAGGAATTCCACCATGTTTTCAACAATTTCCATCCCACCATCAACCTCAGCCTGGACCAATCCACACAAGAGATCCACTTCCTGGACACTACGGTGCTAATAAGCGATGGTCACATAAACACCATCATATACTGGAAACCTACTGACCGCTATGCTTACCTACATGCCTCCAGCTTTCATCCAGAGCACACCACAAGATCCATTGTCTACAGCCAAGCTCTACGATACAACCTCATTTGCTCCAACCCCTCAGACAGAGACAAACACCTACAAGATCTCTATCAAGCGTTCTTACAACTACAATACCCACCTGCTGAAGTGAAGAAACAGATTGACAGAGCCAGAAGAGTACCCAGAAGTTACTTACTACAGGACAGGCCCAAAAGAGAAAATAACAGAACGCCACTAGCCATCACCTTCAGCCCCCAACTAAAACCCCTCCAACGCATCATCAAGGATCTACAACCTATCCTGAAGGATAACCCATCACTCTCACAGATCTTGGGAGAAAGGCCAGTCCTGGCTTACAGACAGCCCCCCAACCTGAAGCAAATATTCACCAGCAACCACACACCACACAACAAAAACACTAACCCAGGAACCTATCCTTGCAACAAAGCTCGTTGCCAACTGTGTCCACATATCTATTAGGGGACACCATTGTAGGGCCTAATCGCATCCACACTATCAGAGGCTCATTCACCTGCACATCTACCAATGTGATATATGCCATCATGTGCCAGCAATGCTCCTCTGCCATGTACATTGGCCAAACTGGACACTCTCTACGTAAAAGAATAAATGGACACAAATCAGATGTCAAGAATTATAACGTTCAAAAACCAGTCGGAGAACATTTCAATCTCTCTGGTCACTCGCTTACAGACCTAAAAGTGGCAATTCTTCAACAAAATAACTTCAAAAACAGACTCCAACAAGAGACTGCTGAATTGGAATTAATTTGCAAACTGGATACAATTAACTTAGGCTTGAATAAAGACTGGGAGTGGATGTGTCATTACACAAAGTAAAACTATTTCCCTTTGTTTATTTCCCCTCCTACTGTTCATGTAAAGTGCTGGAAATGGCCCACCCTGATTATCAGTACAAAAGGTGGTCCCCCCCCAGCTCTCCTGCTGGTAATAGCTCCTGATCACTCTTTTTACAGTCTGTGTGGTAACACCCATTGTTTCATGTTCTCTGTGTATATAAAATCTCCCCACTATATTTTCTACTGTATGCCTCCGATGAAGTGAGCTGTAGCTCATGAAAGGTTATGCTCAAATAAATTTGTGAGTCTCTAAGGTGCCACAAGTCCTCCTTTTCTTTTCATGAGCAAACTGAGAACATCCTTATTTCAGTTTCTAGGTAGATAATTTGACACCAGTTTAATCATGATGAGATTGTAATGTACAAGTTTTCCGTGCTCAAAGCCCATTTCTATCAGAGTTCCAGATTCACACCTTGAGTGCTGATAATAGGAGGAAATGGGCATTTACATTATTTGATTTACATAAATATTTTGCAAGTAAAACATTTTCCTTTTCCAGGTAGGCTCTTAGATCTGTTAGTTTTTCAAAAAAGAAAAAAACCGTTGAATATTGGCTCTGCTTGGCTCCAGACTGCTGTCTTGAAAATATGTATAAAATTATTGTTTGCACTAATTTATACTTTTAACTTTTTATAAAGAAACCGAATACTGATTTTAAAAAAGCTAGTTTAGACAAACCATGAAGTAGTGGTTTCAGAGTAGCAGCCGTGTTAGTCTGTATTCACAAAAAGCAAAGGAGGACTTGTGGCACCTTAGAGACTAACCAATTTATTTGAGCATAAGCTTTCGTGAGCTACAGTTCACTTCATCGGATGCATGAAGTAGTGGGGTAATAAAATCCTAAATTTCTGGCAGACACAATACAAATAAGGTCTGTTTGTCAGTCATAATATATCAATTAACTATCCACCCCATGGAGGCTGCATATTGTTTGAGAAGGGAAATGGAATCTTTTCAAATATAATACCAATTTATAATTCTAATAAATGGTCTTTCTGTAACTAAATTCATACCGGTAGTACATGCTGCCCTGCCACTCATGACCACTAGGTGGTATGCAATACTCAGTTTCAAATGACAGGTTTCAGAGTAGCAGCCGTGTTAGTCTGTATTCGCAAAAATGAAGTGAGCTGTAGCTCAGGAAAGCTTATGCTCAAATAAATTGGTTAGTCTCTAAGGTGCCACAAGTACTCCTTTTCAGTTTCAAATGTCACTAAATTAGTTACTGGCAATGCTTAATCTCACTGTTGGCATCTTTATTGTACGAGGTGAAAAAATCAGAGTGGCTTTGAAAGGGAATGTCATGTTCTAAAATCTCAATTTTAAATAAAATCCTGTGTGAGCTGTAATAGTCTGTAATTTGCCAAGAATGATCTGCATTTCAAAACCCCTTGAAATATAAAGTACAAGTAATTCTGGACTGCTTGATGTAGAAAATGATAGACTTACATAAACCTAAATTTAATGTGTGTGTGTGTGTGTGTGTGTGTTTTAAAGCTATAGGTTTGTAACGAATAAAAAAAATAAGTTCAGGCTTTCTGTTGCATAAACACAGTTCTTTTACTGATGATAGATATATCTATATGTCCTATTCATTTGTAAGTTTTACCATGAAGCTCTTTCACTACAAAACTGAACTTCCATTTTCCTTTTAGTGACTGATATTTGTTGCATGTGAGCTATGATAAAGAAATTCAGCCTTTACAATACTGAATATATTTAGGAAAGAGAAAAGTAAATTCAAAGCTAAAATTCATGAGAGAAGTTGAGAAGTTAGTTTCGGAGAGTTTTCAAAGCAATCAGCTTCAGTCTCAAGGGCCGCCAATCTGGAACATTTTACTAGCCCTAAATTAATTTTAAACTGCTTCAGACCAGTGCATTTATGGTGGGATATCTATCTATCTATCTATCTATGTCAACTTTTCTTTTTGGTGTCGCTTGGTGACTGCTTTTTGGATGATGAATAATTACTCTTTGGGGCAGTGACTGTTGCTAATTATGGAATCCCATTGACTTCAATGGGTCCAGGATTTCATTCTATATAGCTTTATATAGTACCTAGCACAATAGGGCCCACCCAGGTTGTAGTTTTTAGTGGCTACTGCAATATAAATATTAAATAATAACAGCATTAAGGTATATTGATTTATGTTAGATTCATAGATTTTTGAGGCCAGAAGAGACCATTGTGATCATCTAGCCTGACCTGAACAATGCAGGCCACAGGTCTTTCGTGAATTTATTCCTGCTTCAAGTCCAAAATAAAGTCTGGCCTGTGATATATAAGACTACCCCCTATCAGACTGGCCATTACTGTCTCATTGTTTTGTTCTTCTCCCCCACATCTGTGTCCATCTGGTGTCTCTGGTCTTACACTCGGATTGTATGGGACTGACTTTTTGTTCTGTGTTTGTACAGCACCTAGCACAATGGGGTCCCCGATCCATGAGTAGGGCTGCTAGGTGCTTCAGTAATACACATAATAAATCATTTTCAGGTGCGCTGTTTCCTCCCAGAGAAGCCAGTCATAACCCACCTAAACCTGGTTGAATTAATATATTGACCTAACTAAAGAAAATAATTAACCTAATGATACAAGCAGCATTCATAATTTTGGGGTTGCATTTTTCTTACTTTCTGTAATTGCTGTGTGCATTAAAAACTCAGCTGTTCTATATCATTTTCACTATTTCTATTTCAAAATACAATTCTATACTTGAAAAAATGAAAGCAAAAGATTTGCTAAATAATGGCCCCTCTGGGTGATCAGAGCCCACAAGTACCATGCTGAAGGGGAAACCTGTAGTGTTCTCCTGAGCAGCTAATTGCTTTCTGTAACATGGAGCCTTGAGGGAATGCTTCAGAATAAAGGATCCTCAGAGCTCAAAGATAGCCCATATTCAAATAAAATAGCTTATGAAAAGGGCTTTAGTGTAATTGTGCTTAAAATAACACCTGAAGCAATAGCCTAAACTGATCATAGAATAGAATAATAGAATATTAGGGTTGGAAGAGACCTCAGAAGGTCATCTAGTGCAACCCCCTGCTCAAAGCAGGACCAACACCAACTAAATCATCCCAGCTAGGGCTTTGTCAAAGCAGGCCTTAAAAACCTCTAAGGATGGAGATTCCACCACCTCCCTAGATAACCCATTCAAGTGCTTGACCGCCCTTCTAGTGAAATAATGTTTCCTAATATCCAACCTAAACCTCCCCAACTTGAGACCATTGCTTCTTGTTCTGTCATCTGCCACCGCTGAGAACAGTCTAGCTCCATCCTCTTTGGAACCCCCCTTCAGGTAGTTGAAGGCTGCTATCAAATCCCCCCTTCACTCTTCTCTTCTTCAGCCTAAATAACCCCGAATAGAGGGGAATAATCACTTCCCTCAATCTGCTGACAATGCTCCTACTAATACAGCTCTATATGCGATTGGCCTTCTTGGCAACAAGGGCACACTGCTGACTCATATCCAGCTTCTCATCCACTGTAATCCCCAGGTCCTTTTCTGCGGAACTGCTGCTTAGCCAGTCGGTCACCAGCCTGTAGCGGTGCATGGGATTCTTCCTTCCTAAGTGCAAGACTCTGCACTTATCCTTGTTGAACCTCATCAGATTTCTTTTGGCCCAATCCTCCAATTTGTATAGGTCACTCTGCACCCTATCCCTACCCTCCAGTGTATCTACCCCTCCCCCCAGCTTAGTGTCATCTGTGAACTTGCTGATGGTACAATTAATCCCATTGTTCAAATCATCAATAAAGATATTGAACAAAACCGGCCCCAGGATCAACCCCTTGGACACTCAACTTGATACCGACTGCCAACTAGACATCAAGCCGTTGATCACTACCCGTTGAGCCCGACAATCTAGCCAGCTTTCTATCCACCTTATAGTCCATTCATCCAATCCATACTTTTTTAACTTGCTGGCAAGAATACTGTGGGAGACCATATCAAAAGCTTTGCTAAAGTCAAGATATATCACATCCACCGCTTTCCCCGTATCCACAGAGCCAGTTATCTCATCATAGAAGGCAATCAGGTTGGTCAGGCATGACTTGCCCTTGGTGAATCCATGTTGTCTGTTCCTGATCAGCTTCCTCTCCTCCAAGTGCTTCAAAATGGACTCCTTGAGAACCTGCTCCGTGATTTTGCCGGGGACTGAAGTGAGGCTGTAGTTCCTCTGATTCTCTTTCTTCCCTTTTTTTAAATATGGGCACTATATTTGCCTTTTTCCAATCATCTGGGACCTCTACCGGTCACCACAAATTTTCAAAGATAATGGCCAATGGCTCTGCAATCACATCAGCCAACTCCCTCAGCACCCTTGGATGCATTAGATCCATACCCATGGAGTTATGCATGTTCAGCTTTTGTAAATAGTCCTTAACCTGTTCTTTCACCACTGAGGGCTGCTCACCTTGCCCCCATACTGTGTTGCCCAGTGATGTTAGTAGGTGCCTCTCTCTTCACATCTGTGGCTTCACACCAGTTTACACCAATGGAGAATATGACTCTGGGTGTGAATTATTTAAAATCTACAGTTTTTTTTTCTGCAAAATGACCCTTTTATAAATGAATTTTAACAGTTTTTTTATTATTAAACAATGTAGTAGTTTTGGTTCCACGATATTGGAGAGAGAAGATGGGTCTCTGTTATATAACAAAAGGAAATAAACCTTCAATTAAAACAGGAGTGAAAGAAAAACTCAAAGTAACACACTGCAGAGGAGGGCAGAACACAACAAAGGGAGAGAGGATTCATGTCACACCTGGCCTCTGCCTCTTCTTGTGCTTTGCCATTCTGAAGATGAGTGGCAAGGTTTGACGTTATTAGGAGTGTTAGATGGCTCAAAAGAGTTGGGCTCCCAGGTGTAGCTGTTCTCACCACACTGAGCTTGAGTCTGTGAAGGGAATGGCCTCTGGGAGCACTACTGCAGGAGCGTAGTGAGGAGGAGTTGCTGGTGTTCCTAGTACCCCGTATTTATCCAGGGGCCGCAGAACGTGGCTGGGTCCTGGTTTACAGACCTGCAGTACGTTCTGCAGCTGAGCATTCCAGCTCTGTATTGCCTCAGAGGATTATCTCTGTCTCTCTCTATCTTTTTCAACGTTTTTTGCCATGGCAGTGCTGTTCCAGGCCACTGCGACACTGTCTTTGGCCACGCCAACAATCTCTACAGGGTTCTATTTCCTTTTCTCTCTTTATTCTCAGGTACATCGTCCACCTCTCCGGTACTTTGTTTTTTTCTTTGGGTCTCTGAAATGAGGACTGCAAACATTTCATCCTGAGATTTCCTTTCTCTCCCCTTTAGGGTGACCAGATGTCCTGATTTTATAGGAACAGTTCCCATATTCAGGGCTTTGTCTTATATAGACGCCTAGTACTCCCCACCCCAACCCTGTCCCGATTTTTCACACTTCCTATCTCATCATCCTACTCCTCTTCCTCAGTTTAGCCAGCCACTCAGCTGCTTATAAAGACCCTGTCCTTGAGGGTCTGGCCAGTGCAGCTGCTGTGGCTATGGGAGCAGGAAAACAACACAAGCAGGTCTTGGTTCATAGAATCATAGAATATCAGGGTTGGAAGGGACCTCAGGAGGTCATATAGTCCAACCCCCTGCTCAAAGCAGGACCAATCCCCAACTAATTCATCCCAGCCAGGGGGATCTCATATCTATCATATTCCAAAGAGGCTATGATAGTATTATTTAAAAATGCATTTTTGATGTTACCTCCCTGAGATTCTTCACAGTCTTTTTAATTGGGCCGTGGGTTGAGAGCCACTGATCTACACTATATGTGACCCCATGCTACTAGACACACCCCATAAAACTAACTCATGACTTTATCAGTCATATAACCCTACAGACAAAGACCAAATCTGCTCAC
Source organism: Caretta caretta (assembly GCF_965140235.1). Classification (NCBI taxonomy): domain Eukaryota; kingdom Metazoa; phylum Chordata; order Testudines; family Cheloniidae; genus Caretta; species Caretta caretta. Next base: position 169,845,397 of record NC_134206.1, read on the forward strand.
AGTCCTCTGACTTCCTGCTTGAGGAGTGTACCTCCTCCAGGTTCACTGCTGCAGTACCATTGTGCAATATTCAGTGCATTACACACATTGATTCATCTGTATATTCACACATTAAGGCCAAAATGTTCAAACTTGAATGAATGCTGTGAAATACAATCATTCTCTTAAAACTAGACTGGTTACTGCCCCAATCCATTACAGCATTTAAACACCACTTCTTATTACAATGAATGCTGAATACCAAAAGCCTAGGGTAATCCAGTAAACAATTTGACTTGTAAATAACGCGGGCTGAATGATTTTGAACTAAAAGACAATGATTTCAGAAAAGAAAGGCTTAAAGGTCAGTGTGGAAATGTCAACTGTATAAACACCGACGCAAATCAGAAATTAACAAAATAGTGGGGATTTTACTAAACGCTGATAAGAGTAAATATTGTCCTGCATTGTGTGTTTGAGCATAGTGTGCGCGTGTACCAATATGAGGTCTGTGCTGTGTCCAGGTAAATTTTACATTCTCGACAAATCTTTGATGAGTACTGCAATGGGAGCTGAAGGTGCTCCACCTCTTCTGAAGATCGGGGTAGTCTATAAGAATGTAAGTATAAATTTAGGTGCCTGTTAGAAGGAAAGGCCAACATTGTCAGGGGTATGTTGAATAAAAGAAGCTGTGTCTCCATAGACATAAGGGTGATCATTCGCAAAGGGTGCCTGACACAGCTGTGCCCTCCTAACAGTACATGCCCAAACTACCATTACGTATACAGCCAGTTCATGTAATACAGATAAGATACAAATTTCACCACCTCTCTTAAGTTTTGCTCATCTCTTTCCTTACAGGTATATGTGTGCATTTATGTAGTTGTCTTTTCCACATTTAGCTACAGTTGTCTTCTGCCAGTTTTAAAAGGGAAGTCAAAAAAAGATGCTCTTTTGAAGTCATTGTAATTTCACTCTAGATAACTCAGCAGACATAGACCAGATTGCCAAATGAATACCAAGATCCTAGTGCAATCTTTGTATTAAGAGATGATGTTTAATGTTCTACTGATTGTTGCTGCAGTAACAGGTCTCATTAAATGAGTGATTGCATTTCATTGCATTCACCTCATATGCATATTTTATGCTAAACAATATTCTGTAGGCACACACGTGACAATTGGGCAATAAGGACCAAAACCACTATGCAATGCTGTAAAATGCTGGTAGATAGCAAAGACTCTGGCTACATGAACAATGAAAAAAATTTCTTGCAGTTATAAAATGAGGTAACTGGAAAAACTTTAAATTGTAAGCACTGATGTATGGTGGGATTTTCAATAGCCTTCAGCATTCTCCTAACTCTGTTCCCATTAACGTCTATGGCAATTCTCCCATTAACTTCAATGAGGCCAGAGTTAGGTCAAATAGTGAGTACTACTGAAAATCCCACTGATGATAAAAATATTGTACAAGTTTGTTTATAAGCTGGTTGAGTGGCTCAGGGTAATTGCTCAGAGACAGCCTGAACCAAAACCCTGCATCCCAGTATGGGTTTGGATTCAACTGCACTTTGTACCTATCTTTGTAATGGGCTGAACCTAAACATCCCAACAAGTATCAAACTTTAGCTTGAGATTTTGAACCCCCATATTTGTCAGTGGTCATCTGCAGGGCTTTGATCTGTCCCATTGTAGAATTACAAATGTCTAGTTTGGATCCAGAGTTAGACGTAGAGTTTAAGGCCAGAAGGGATCCTCGGATATCTCATCTGGCCTAAGGGCTACATCACAGGCCACCACCACTCAGCAGCCAGGCAGGACACCCAACAACCAAAATTAGATTATGGCCCTCAGGAGTTCAGACCTGGGATTTTGCTTCCAGTCCTTCATTCCATGATCATTCCTATTTGTTTTTATTTTATTTTATTACTATAGCATTGTTAGTACTTTCCTGTCACTACAGGGGGAAAAAAAACAGAAAACTCCTAAAAGTAAATGAATTTGGTGCCCTACATTTAGATAGTCCCTTTAATAATAAGTTTACTTTGCATGAGTCTTATAGTCATAAAATTATGGTAAATTAATACTGTTCAAAAATCTTTCTAACATGAACTGAAGCTCTAACAGTTATTTTGTGGACTTATGCAAATACACTAGGTAAATTGGATCCTAAATCATAAAGCTCAGCAGACTATAAGGTAGCATATGACAATTTAATGTTCTTCAGCATAGTGTAAATAGGGAATTATTTTACAGGTCTTCTTAACAATATAAGATTACAACAAATGTATCTTGAGAGAGGAATGGATGATATGGTTAATTGAAATGAGGACTAACAGGGTGTATCTCTGAAAGAAGATAATGGAAGCAGGAGTGAATTTGTTCTGACAAGTACTAAGCTTTAGGCACCAAAGATTTAGAAAACATATCTTTAATAATCTTTCAGAGCCAGAGGGTCCATAGTAAATGTGTATCCTAGCCCTTACCTTAGAATGAAATGTTTGTTTTTCTTATTAAAACAACTGATAGGGCTAAAACCCCATTCCCCCAGAGATCTAAACACACCTGCACTGTTATGATAGGAACTTTGTGGTTTGAGCCCATCTCCAGTTAAACAATTATGTCTCCCTGTCACATATAAAACAAATAGGCAACACATACATAGAATTTCCACTTGTGATTACCAGTCTATTTGGGGTGTTTTAGTTTGTTCAATTGTATTTTAAGAGTACAGGGCAGAAACATAAGAATGGCCATACTGGGTCAGACCAAAGGTCCATCCAGCCCAATATCCTGTCTGCCGACAGTGACCAATGCCAGGTGCCCTAGAGGGAGTGAACCTAACAGGTAATGATCAAGTGATCTCTTTCCTGCCATCCATCTCCACCCTCTGACAAACAGAGGCTAGGGACACCATTCCTTACCCATCCTGGCTAATAGCCATTAATGGACTTAACCTCCATGAATTTATCCAGTTCTCTTTTAAACCCTGTTATAGTCCTAGCCTTCACAACCTGCTCAGGCAAGGAGTTCCACAGGTTGACTGTGCGCTGTGTGAAGAAGAACTTCCTTTTATTTGTTTTAAACCTGCTGCCCATTAATTTCATTTGGTGGCCCCTAGTTCTTATAGTATGGGAACAAGTAAATAACTTTTCCTTATTCACTTTCTCCACACCACTCATAATGTTATATACCTCTATCATATCCGCCCTTCGTCTCCTCTTTTCCAAACTGAAAAGTCCTAGCCTCTTTAATCTCCCCTCATATTGGACCCGTTTCAAACCCCTAATCACTTTAGTTGCCCTTCTCTGAACCTTTTCTAATGCCAGTATATCTTTTTTGAGATGAGGAGACCACATCTGTACACAGTATTCAAGATGTGGGCGTATCATGGATTTATATGAGGGCAATAAGATATTCTTCGTCTTATTCTCTATCCCTTTTTTTTCCAATGAGCTGTGTCCATTGTCGTGGGCATACATGTCTTAGTGTCCTTGTAGAGTCTGCCAGATGCTATTACCATGCTTTGTCGACAATAAACCTGGCCTGACGCCTTCGTACCTTAACAGATCTTGTGGTCATTGGGCAGTTCACTGGAGGTCTGCTGTGCCAGCTGTCTGCGCAGAGCTGGGGCAGCACACAGGGAGAACACACACACGCAGCCAAACATCTGACCACACCAAGGTCCAGGTGGCACATGTAGGAGTGTTAGGAAGTAGGGATTCATGCTCCCCAGGCAGATGTATAATCCAAGTAACAGTGTAGGCCAAGGGACCAAATTCTGCAACCCTTATGCATGTACTCAGCATGAGTAAGGGTCACAGAATCTGGCTCAGAATTGATGAAAACAACACAAGCAATGGAGATGGAAACCTCTGGACAGGCATGGTTGTACAATGATCAGCTCAATATGGGCATTTTTTTTAATTGTGAAATTCATTTCCATGCAATTGACTAGTTTTACATAGTGTTAGCTGGCACTATGGGGCCGGACTGGGTTCAATATAATAACAAATATTGTTTACCCACTGGTGTCACAAAATACCCCCACAGGAAATCATGTATCCTGAGCTGCCTGGTGTCACAGAATAATCAATAGCAAATAAAAATTCACTCTTAATATGCAGGAGGGATAGAGAATGTCATTTACGTAAGAAAAATATAATTAATATTAACACAATAGCTAAGGCGATTATGTACCATCCTGCTGACTTTGTGCTTAGTACTGCTATTTGGTGGATTATTGGCATGGGAACCTGAAGGCTAAGTAAAAGAGTAGTTACAGTAATAATTACCTATCTAGTTATTCATATTAACCTTATCTCTGTAATATTTGAGCATCCGCAAAATGAGACTAGGCCCCAGCTGGCAAAACATGTCTTCTAAAGGTGACAGGCTAATATCTGTGTTTGTGGGGCTATAATGCTTATAATATTTGGTAAAAAGGAAGATGGGGTTTGGGAGTTGATATTGCTTCTTAACTTGTGGGAAGCTTAGAAGTTTATTTTCTGTAAGTATATCCCCTATGCAAGCAATCATGCAGTGCTACCAACTCTCACAATTTTATTGCTTCACAGTATTTGTTGTTTGTTAATATCCCAGCTCCTGGTGTCATGTGAATATTTTCATTTAAAAAATAAAAAGTGAGTCTCTAGCTTTTGTGGTTGTGGAGAAAATCTGGAAATCATGAATCCTAAGGGCTCAAACACCTGAAGGCCCCAAAGACCCAAAAATTATTAATGGCTTAAAAATAATGAGGGTTTTTTTTTTTAATCTCTTGATTTTTGGTGCAGAGGCCTGATTTATAATTTTTGAATACTTGAGGTTGGCAATACTTGTATTATGAGTTTCCCAAGGTTTGTTAGTTAGGTTTTATTTGCCATTTTGGAAGACAAATATGTGATATTAGGCAATGTGAGGTTTTTGCTATGATATGTAACATATTCTTGTGAAGGTAGCCCAAGAAAAATCAAAGATAGGATTTTTTATTTAGTAAGACAGGTACCTTAGACTAAAAGATTATAGACAGGGAGCAATGAGGTCTTTTTTCAATCAATAGCCAGCCTAGGAAATAATTGCACTGAACACTCAAATCATTCAAAACCTTACTCAGGTGGGAGAAGAGACAATGATGCTTAATACCTGGTAGTCCCAGACCTCTGCAATATTTTATGTGAAAGTCTTTCCTGTTGCTAGCCCAGATTAAATTGAAGATCTTGTTTAAACTGTGCAAGCGATTACTGGGGTTTTTTTAAAGGAAAAGTTGTCCTTATTGTCTGAAAGGCTTTTTATGTGACTTTCTTAGGGGTCATTAGGAAAAAATGTATGTAAAAGAAATACACGTGACTATCTCACTAGAATACAAAATTAAATCTAAACAGTTGATTGGGAAGAGAGAGAAGTTTTGATCTGATAAATTAGCAGTCAAAATTTCTCTGTAATAACTGTTCTATCAAATCATATTCAGTCCTTGCTTTTTTTTTTTTTTTTACAAGCAGTGTGACATGGAAGTTTTATTCATAATTATGTACAAAATTCATCAAAAATATTCACACACGGGCATGTGGCATGTAATCCAGTGCAGAAATGTGTGGATTATTATAGGCTCCTATAATGCTGGTGAACTTTCTGAGAGAGAGTCAGTGGTGTAACTATGTCAATAATATGCACTTTAATAGAGAATAAGAAAATCCAGGCAGTCCATTTCTAGTATCTTATTGCATGTCATAGGTGGCTAAAGTCACTTGGCCTTGTACTGGGACAGCATCTGAGGTATTCTATACTTGCCTAGACATGCCTGTCATTCCTTACTGTCTAAACCTAATATAGACATCCATCATGTCATGTTTTTTTCTATAAAATGATTTAGTGAAAGATGCAGTGGATCATTGTCTCAGAAATTAATATCTTTTGAGGTGTTTCTGTAAGTGACTCAAATAATGGGAAGATGCAATATCTTTCACCCCTTTTTTGGTTAAGAGAATTTCATTTTTGAAATAAGGAGGAAAAACGAAGAAAGAAGAAAAAGAAACAAAACAGTGTGGGTGGATGTAACCTAGATACAGTGTGTATCAGCTCTAGGGATCAAGTTAATGGAAAGATTCTCATTATCTTCAATGGGCTTAGAGCAGGTTTTAAATTCCTATATACTATAAGGTGGCTTGGGGCAACCTCTATAAAGATGAGTGAAACAAGAGTTGTTTTAAAACATTGCAAATCGAAAGTGAAGAGGAAGGTTAAGTTTTGTAATTAATTTGAAGTCTGGTCCATCTGGTTGTAAGTATGCATACTGAAAAGCTATAGGCATCTGCCACTATCTGTTGTTCTAGCACTAAACTACAAGAGAGTGCATTATTAGGCTAATAATGCACACCATGGTTATAAAGACTGGGGCCAGGATTTTCAAAGACTGGTGCCTAACATTAGACTCTGCAGCACATAACTAGGAACCTAAATAAGTGGCCTGATTTTCAAGGTTGCTGGACACCCAGCACCTCCACTGAAGTTAATGGGAACTGTCAGTCCCATTGAAAGTTTGGTCACGTATATAGGTGCCTAAATATGGAGAACAGCCTATATTTGTTATCGTATTGGCTTAGTGCCTTTGGGCCTCCCAAGAAAGTGTCCTGATTTTTCACATTTGCTGTCTGGTTATCCTACCCTGCACCCATATGCAGCTTTCTTGAAGTCAATAAAGCTCTGCCGGAGTGCCCATGGAGCTTCTTGCAGGATTGAGGTTTGAGAAATCTGAACACTTTATTGTCTCCGTACTTTGCAGAAACTTCCTCTCCACATTTAATTTAGACTCCTTTGGAAGCTTTCTGTAACTGTTAGTTGCAAGAGTGTATCATCAGAGGGGATGCCAGGATGCCTTGGGGATGCCCCTGCAGCTGGGCTCTGCGGGGAAGGGGGTGCGGGTGTCTTGGCTGGGGGGTGGCGCAGTGGGTTTGGGGGGAGGTGTTGTGAGTTTCTGGCCCCCCAGATGAGCTCTGGGGAGGCGAAGGGGGCAGAGAAACAGGAACTGGGTTGTCATAGGGGTTCCTTAACTCTGTACTCCTGGGAGAATTTTCATGTGTGTCCGTATGGTTACATACATACTTGTTGACAGGTATTTTGAAATAAATTACTAAAATAATTGAAACTGGCATGATTATGTCATGTTATTTTGACAAATTTTGCAGAATTTTAAAATATTGTGTGCAGAATTTTTAATTTTGTGGTGCAGAATGCCTCTAGGAGTTAAAAAGTCTGAGCCTAATCTGAGTTATATTTATACCCCACTTGTTTACAACAGACCAAACCCTCCCCCCCATCCCGATTCCACTGTATAATTACAGACCTTATCTTCCTTTTCTTACCTAGTTTTGTACCTAGTTTTTTAGGATATAGAGATATCTGCACCTTTTATTCCTAGCATCTCATCTAGTACAAAGACACCTGCACCAATTAAGACACCTGTACCAATTATCCCTATCATTGTACCAAGTGTACAGCTCACATTTGGCAAGCCTTAACAGAACATTCCTCTTGTCTCTGTCAGTCTGTGTGTACAAGAAAGAAGGGTCATACACAAATTAATTGCTAATGAATATCCATTCTAAAGCTTAGCTTAAGTACAAAGCATGCTGGGAGTATGGTTCATTCTTATACAATGTAGCAAAAGTACAAAGACTTTTAGAAATATAATTATACTAGCTAACACCAGATACAGCAAGAACAACCTAATAAGATTTCAAAGTGTCTAACAAACTGTTACAAGTTCATAGAAACATCTAGATCTCAAACCAGGTTTGATGTCAAGCATTTCTGCCATTCAAGTATAACATTTTCATACATTTCTAACAAGAATTCAGTTGAAATCGGCCCAATTCTTAGGAGCTGCTCTGTACTGAAGACAGGGCTGTTGGAAAGCATAATCTTTATTTTTCAGTGCTGCCATTAGCATGTCTCACTTGGCAGAGTTTTAAAGAAAAACAGCCATGTTTTCCCCTGCAGCTCAGCTTTGGGACTCATCAGTACCTGGGAAATGGATGAACTGAATTTTAATTTACAAGTAGCTGGTATTAAAAAGCTGAACTGAAAGCTGATTTGGGGTTCCCAATCAGTTTCTTAAGTAGGCAGAAAAACTTTGAAAGAATCAATTAGGCTGGAAGGAGAAGGGAATGGAGGGTGGAATTTGAAGATAAAATCCAGGAGATTTTTTTTTTTAAATACAAGGGCTTTATTTTCTGTTTTTTTCCCTTCTACGTATTTTCCACACAGTGGCCACAGGGATTTTTATTTGCTATCTGTTCATTAGTGATGACGTCTCATCACTGTATTACTAGGAGTTTGGGCCCTCCCAAAAAACAAAGTCCAGTCAGAATAACAGCATTAACCCTCATAGCAGGGAAGAATTTATGAGGAGAGAATGATGGTTTGATGTGAAACTCAGACAGTTTTCAAAACCAAATCAAATAGACAAAAAGGTTCAGCTCTGTTTGAACTAAAACAGCCTAGTTTCACACAGTTACAACGTGGTACCATTTGATTGTGGTTTTCAGCATCTAAATAGCTGAAAAGTACATGGAGTTTATATGTTCTGTTTTATCTAAGTTTACCAATCCTTTTTATCTAAAGCCTTTAATTTATGCTATGGCTTGTCACTAAATAGATGTTAGGAAATTAAATGATTCACTACTATATGTTAGTATTTGCTGTCTAATCTTTTTAAAATTATTATTATAATTTGTATTATTTGTGGGTTCACGCAATGCTGAACAAATTACTATTATAAGAAACACTCATCTACTGCATAATCAATGTCATAAGCAGGTATCAAATACTGCACAGTGAATATACCCATCTGGATGAATTTTTTATAACTAGTGCACAGCAAAAGTCAGTGGATCTGAAGTTGTAACATTAGATGCCATTTTTCAGAATTAGATTAAAGATCATGTAAGACAGCAATGAAACAAGTTATAATAACACTAGTTATTACCACCTCTATTAAACTTCTGCAAAGCCAAACAATACTAGACAGAAATTAGGCTTTAAGATTCTAAAATAGAGAGTGACTGAATACATTCAGATCTGTGTAGATGCCTACACATAGATTTGCACCAGTTGAGTTAAACCAGTGCAAATTCCTGAGTGAAAGCTTTTATTTAAATTTCAGAGTGACTTCATTTAGCTTAACATAGTTCCTAGCCTACATAATCTAAATCAAAATAGGCCTTTTGCAGTAGTTCAATTCAGTAGGTGTAAATCACACCTTTAGTTAAATCAGTGAAAGTCTGCATACATACATAAGCCCTTACACTCTAAAATCTTGTGCGTCTCTTCTCCTGCCCTACCTCATTCTTATTTTTAAAAGTATCAGTGCTTTACTAAAAAGGATGTGTATATGAGTTGCAACCCTGTGTTTGTTGGGGCAGAAGTAACTGAAATCTCCCTTACAGTGCCCGGGGCAGGACCAAGGTAATATAACATAGGCAATGTGTTGAGCAGCCTGAGTTTTATAAGAGATATGCACAATACTTTATTTGTTTTAATCATCATCCCACTTTTTCTTCCTCCCTTCCTTAGTCTGTTTTTTTTCATTTCTGAGGTAGCTTGTAAGCTTTTCAAGGCAGGAAATCTAACTTGTTTACATTTGTAAAACTCCATGCAAAGTTAGGGTGTTAGACAAATATTTAGTAATACTAATGTTCATGGTGTCATCAGGGGGGAAAGAAACCTGAATTTACAATTAAATAAAGAATAATTGTTGTTAAATAGGTTTCAGAGTAGCAGCCGTGTTAGTCTGTATCCGCAAAAAGAAAAGGAGGACTTGTGGCACCTTAGAGACTAACAAATTTGGAGCCTGAAGAAATAATTTTAATTCACACCTGGCTCCCACAAAAGCCCTGCAAACTCCCTTAATAATATTTTAATGTTACAAAAACAAACTGTTAGTCTCTAAGGTGCCACAAGTACTCCTTTTCTTTTTGTTGTTAAATACTACTTTTGCTAAACTGTGAGGTTTGAGGGCAGGGTTGTTTGTTTTTGTAACATTAAAATATTATTAAAGGAGTTTGCAGGGCTTATGTGGGAGCCAGGTGTGACTTAAAATTATTTCTCCAGGCTCCAGTTTTACAGTCTAAGAGGTAGGCAGAGGGACAGAATACATATTGACAGTGTTATTGTCATCTCAATTTAACTGTGTGGGAAACTTTCTTGTCTGCATCTCTGGGAGCTCAGCCTGTAGTGTCTGAATCATATACAGCAACATATGGGTATCAGTGAGGCAAATACTTTAAACAAACAAACAAAAACCCATAGTTCATTATTATTTATATTCTAGTATCATCTAAAACCCAAATTAGGGATCAGGGCCCCACTGTGATAGGTGCTATACAAATATGTAGTTAAGAGACAGAACCCAGCTCTCTGGTGTTGTAACTCCAAGGACTTCAGTGACTCACAGTGCCTACCCTGGAGAGTTTACAATCTATGAAGGTTTACCAAGTGTCATGTATCTCATGTGGCAGCCTCTCATTTGTGGCTTCTTCACCTATTCCTGCGTGTCAGCTGGATTGTCATGCATCTCATTGAGATGTGGGAAAGCTGCAGACATCCTTCTGCTTCCTTGCTGGTTCATAGTCAGAAAGGAACAGCTAGTGGGCTGCAGCTTACAGCCAACTACACCATTTTCCCCCAGCATAAACTCTCAGGCATCCCTGAGTGACCTGAATAGTCCTGTCCTGCACAGGAACCCAGCAACCGCTGACCTCCATCAGCCACCTATCCAGCTGCTCCCCAGACACAGTCAAGCAACCTCCCACCAATCTGCCCTAATACCAACCCCAGACAGAGTTGTCAAGTTTTGTGCTGTCCCTTGTCCTATCCACTCCACTAGCTTGGGGCAGGGCACGGTTGACCATAAATGTAAGTAACATGCAAGCTATTTGCAAATATGCAAAAAAGTTCCTTAAATAATTTGCATAAAACATCATATATGGAGCAGAGCAACCTTAGCAGCCACGTTCAGATTAATGACAAGGCTCCACAAGTGAATGAAAAAACAAACAAACAAGTAAGAGGCTGTTGGCTGTTGAGGGGTGAAGGAAGATGAGAGAGCAATAATATGAGCTTGTTATTGTGCACACTAGCTGTGAGCACAAAGTAGCTCGGCATCTGCCTTGCTTAGGTGATGGCTTAAATGTTTGAAATGACAAGATGGACTCCCTGCCACTACACTTTCAAATCCTCGTAGGGTCTGTTCTTGCCTTCATCGTTCTAAGGTTAGATACCTTGAATTCCAAGCACTTTAATATGTACAGTCTTTCGTATGTGACCTTAAAATCAGAGCTCCTCAGTTCTCTGCACAGACATTAAAGATGCCAGGACAGGTTTAATAAGAGTAAGGGTTTGTCCCAATGTTTTGATGCAAAATTTCTCCTTCAATTCTACAGTTGTGCAACATGCTGGCTGACCACCTTGCTTACATTTCAGAGGCATTTCACTACAGTAGTGCTGTAAATGTAGAGCAGTTAGTGTTCTGGGATTTTCTATGATGAAAGGTATTAGGTAATAATTAAGTATATATCAATAAGAATAACATCTAGAGTTACATGGTGCATTACATAAATTTTTAAAAAATAGACTTAGGGCTTGATTGTTCTCTTGCACAGATATGAATCATCAGTAAATCCATAAAGGTCAGTGGAGTAAAACTGTGGTAACAGGAAAAAAAATTGTGCCCATAGACTCTGTCCCAAAGTAGATACATTTTACAAAGGATAGCAGTGCTCAAGCTTCAGGGCATAAACTGGCCACAGGAAGAAACATACCTCTCATAATATAGGATAAGTAATAAGACATGGCAAGGCACAAAATTGAGAGAGGGAGATTAAGAGAAGAGGAAAACTCTTCAAATGTCTTTCTGTTTAGGATTTCCCTGGGTCAGAGATGCCCAAGAGCAGTGGTTCTCAACCAGGGGTACATGTATCCCTGGGAGTACATGGAGGTCTTCAGGGGTACATCAACTCATCTAGATATTTGCCTAGTTTTACAACAGGCTGCATAAAAAGCACTAGTGAAGCCAGTACAAAGTAAAATTTCATACAGACAATGACTTGTTTATACTGTTCTATATACTATACACTGAAATGTAAGTACAATGTTTATATTCCAGTTGATTTATTTTATAATTATATGGTAAAAATGAGAAATTCAGCAACTTTTCAGTAACAGTGAGCTGGGACACTTTTGTATTTTTATGTCTAGTTTTGTAAACATGTAGATTGTAAGTGAAGTGTAACTTTGGGGTACACAAGACAAATCAGACTCCATGTCTAGCTGGCAGCCGGTACCAAGTGGAGTGCCCCAAGGGTCGGTCCTGGGGCCGGTTTTGTTCAATTTCTTCATTAATGATCTGGAAGATGGCTAGGATTGCACCCTCAGCAAGTTTGCAGATGACACTAAACTGGGAGGAGTGGTAGATACGCTGGAGGGGAGGGATCGGATACAGAGGGACCTAGACAAATTAGAGTATTGGGCCAAAAGAAATCGGATGAGGTTCAACAAGGACAAGTGCAGAGTCCTGCACTTAGGACGGAAGAATCCCATCACCGCTACAGACAGCCGAGTGGCTAGGCAGCAGTTCTGCAGAAAAGGACCTAGGGGTTACGGTGGATGAGAAGCTGGATATGAGTCAACAGTGTGCCCTTGTTGCCAAGAAGGCTAATGGCATTTGGAGCTGTATAAGTAGGAGCATTGCCAGCAGATCGTGGACGTGATCGTTCCCCTCTCTTCGGCATTGGTGAGGCCCCAGCTGGAGTACTGTATCTAGTTTTGGGCCCCACACTACAAGAAGGATGTGGAAAAATTGGAAAGAGTCCAGCGGAGGGCAACAAAAATGATTAGGGGGCTGGAGCACATTATTTATGAGGAGAGGCTGAGGGAACTGGGATTATTTAGTCTGCAGAAGAGAAGAATGAGGGGGGATTTAATAGCTGCTTTCAACTACCTGAAAGGGGGTTCCAAAGAGGATGGTTCTAGACTATTCTCAGTGGTACCAGATGACAGAACAAGGAGTAATGGTCTCAAGTTGCAGTGGGGGAGGTTTAGGTTGGATATTAGCAAAAACTTTTTCACTAGGAGGGTGGTGAAGCCCTGGAATGAGTTACCTAGGGAGGTGGTTGAATCTACTTCCTTAGAGGTTTTTAAGGTCAGGCTTGACAAAGCCCTAGCTGGGATGATTTAGTTGGGGATTGGTCCTGCTTTGAGCAGGGGGTTGCACTAGATGACCTCCTGAGGTCCCTTCCAACCCTGATATTCTATGGTTCTGAGATTTTATGAAAGGGGTACAGTAGTCTGGAAATGTTGAGAGCCACTGCCCTAGAGTACATTCACTTCTACTTCTGGAGAAACCAGGTTTGAAATGAACAGCCTAGCAGTGACTCCCTCAGATTAATTCAGCCAAGGTAGAAGGCCTGTGGGGGATGACTAAACTGAATGTCTGTCTATAATATCTTGTCCCTAGTTAGAGGGGAATGCTATAACTGCTGCTGCCTGTGTGTTTTTTACATCCACCATTACAAATTATTATTTTTTTCTTTTACTGTGCCCAAAAGTGTGCTAGGCGTCTTACAGTTCTAAGCCTGTGTGTCACAGTTTCTTGCCAACTGAGCCATGAAACAGTAATAATATCTCAGCTGTATAATAATTATGATGTTTTCTGTAATCAATTTATAATGAAGCATAAAAAGCTTCATCATAAACTGTACAGCAAGGTCTCTATAAAAGACAGCGGAGATCCCTATGAAGAGGGCAGGACTGAACTTGTGAGAATGGGCATACAGGTCATTTTGAAGTCTTATTATTTTTATGTTCTAACCTGGTTAACTTTTAAGGTGAGGACTGGAGGAGGGACAAAAGACAATGAAACCAGGAAGGAAGCCAACTTACAGGGAGGTACTAGCTTATGCTTCAGTTAACGCTGTCTTTGGAAGGATTAAATGACACTGCACCTTTCAGATGACTGAAAGGGGGATAGGCAGGATGTGCTTCTTTTTACAATATTCTTATATTCTGTGCTTTCTGCCCATCTTTGGTCCTTCCCATCCAGGCAGCTCTCAGATCTACTCGTATAATTGTTTCCATAATAGTGAATCCCTTAGGCCCAGATTCTGCAAACTGCTCCCGGCATACAGGCTCTGAGATTGTCTGGAGCCTGATGCAGGACTGGGTCTTTACACAATAGAGGAATGCTGTGTGAGAAAAGCAATTTATATGATGCATTTTCTGACCTTGCAGACAAACATGTCAGGAAGGTGAGAACAAAACAGACCACAAAACATTGTTCTCTGGCATGACCACACGAAGCAAGCCAGATGGAAAATGCCACTGTGACAGCTTAAATTATTACTTCAAGCTATCTAAATACAAGATGCCAAGTGTTTTAGCAGTGATCCTAATCAAATTACTGTACAGTAGAGCTGGGAAAGTACCTTGAAAAATTATTTTGCTTTACTTGCATTCATACCCAGTTTGTGTTTGCGTGCCATGAATATTCTAGCAAATGAATAATTCTATTCTATTCATGCATATTCTAGCTGGAATATTTGTTGAAAGAAAGAAAAATATGTATGTGATTATAGATGTAACTCTTCTGCCATGTGGAGCCAGCAGCAACAAGGGTTGGGTTCAGTATCTAGGGGTTCCTTTTCAACAATACAACACAAAACTGGCTCGAGCCCCCACCCAGTTACCTGGGACAATTACACACCACCCACTGGGCACGTCTAAGAGGCAATACTTCCCCTCTCGCAAACACACAGTCTGAGTGTAGCAAAAACTTTTAATAAAAGGAGAGAATTAACTCAGCATTAATTTGGGAAAACTCCACAACTAGGGTGCATAAACACAAACCATGAGCAAAGGACCCACCCCCAAGTAAATTGGGCAGTGTCCTTTCCCACTCAGGGTATCTTTAGTCCAGAAACCCAAAAGTCCCTTTAATGTGCCCTTCCCTTCTCTGTACCCCACTCACAGTTGCTGTCCTTGGCCAGTGCAGCCCCAGAGTTCACCTTTGTGGAAGGCGGGGGGGCAGTAAAGAGGCACCTTACATGCTGCCCTGCTCGGGCACTCACTCGTTGCCCCAACAGCCGCTTGCCACGCCTCTGCAGGGCTCTGCTCTGGTCCTCTTCACCAGCTTCTCTGCTGGCCACTTGCCACAACACTCCACCAGCCACCCTGCTAGCTGCTTGCCATGCATCTCCGCCCACCACCCTGCTGGTCAGGCCTCTCCACCAACTGCCCACTTACCAAGATGTTTTCAGGACCCCCCACACACACACACTTAACACAGCTCTCAGCGATTTCAGCTGTTAGCAGGGGAGCCTCACTGCTGGTGCACACTGCACAGTCTCTTGCAATAGAGACACTTTCCCAAAGTAAGTCTAATACTTATCAATTGAGTATAAATTAGCTCTTTTATTATACTATGGAGAGAGAAATGGTCAAATAGTATCTAGAACCCTTAAACAGAACCCACCCTCTCTCAGCTCATTGGGCTTTGGAACCTAGGTCCCCTGCCTAGTGAGTGCTATTAGTTGAGGGTGAATCCCTCCGTTGGGGTATGCCAGGTACAGTTCTGCTGCTCTCGGTTCACACAACAAGGATAGCAACTCTTTATTACCCCTTCCCCAATAACAAGGAGACAAGGGATCCAACACCAGCCACAAGTGATCATTTGGGCAAGCAATCCCATCATGCTGAGCACCTAGGCAGGGTAGGTGTGTCCATGCAAACAAGATCAGCTTCTGAAGTCTTTTTCCACAGCTCACCACTAGATGTCAGGGGAGAGTTCATCCAGACTCTGTTTACATAGAGAATATTCTTGGAAAGTGTTTTTGAACTTGTAAATAGGATTATTCACCTGTGGTTCCAGGACTTATAATCATCCAATTAGAAAACAGAAACTCTACCATGTCATGTGTGTCTGATCTAAACTAACCAACCTAGGCCTTGATCCTGCATTGGAAACTATATGTGCATAAACATACTCTCAGATGGCTCCATGAGCAGTATTAGGGCCATTGCTTGAAGTTTGAATGACAAACACTCACTGTAAACTTCACATACAAACTAAGAGGCAAATGAACAAGTCCAAGAAAACAGCATGTTACTGAAAGACAACTTGCAGAAAAAGGCCTCAGCCCTACAACCACTTCCTTGCGGATGGACCCCCTGTGCTTATGTCAAGCCCCACTAACTCGGTGTGGAACAAATTGCGGGGTTGGGGCCAAAGATACTCAATTAGTTAATTAAATGATGTCTGGAAGCAATGTGTATATTTAGAAATAAATATGTCATCAAGCAGAGGAGTTTGTGTGAAATAAACAGTATTAAACCAGTGTCTGTGTTGTCTAACTCGGCTCTGAGTCGGTTTAGACAACAGGGTGTAAAATGCACCTAAATTCTGCCTCCACTAGAGCTTCTTCCTTTGCTACACTAGTGAAGAATTATGGATCTAATATTTCATCAGGTAGACACATCCATAGATACTAATTAGTTTAGACCAACAGTATGGAAAAACCCAAACCAGTCCAATCTAGCCCCACTCAAATCTGCCAAATTCCAAATGTTGTTGGTTCAGTACTGCAGCCTGATGTGATGACATTTGAGTCACGGCATCACTGTGTTTCAGTGCTACTCTAGGAAAGTCCTGTGCTCTGGGGACCCAGAGTGGAGGAAAAAGAGAGGGAAGAAGGCCAGCTATATATGTAGCTGCCCTCTCCCTTCTGCCACCTGAGTTCTGTTCCCAGAGCATGTACTGGACTGGCATGATTGACATTGCGAAGGAAATATCCTCACGTCACATTGCGAGTCCACTGAACACTGCTAACTGAACCCAGAATCCAGACCTTTTTAGTTTAAGCAACAGAGACAAAATGATGATACTGACCTCCTTTCTAAAGCACACTGACATCAAATGGAGGACCATATAAGACCTATGTGTTATTATTAAATACCCTGGAACTAATGGTTTTAACAAATAATGTAAGTCTTTCCCTAAAGACTAGCATCCTCCGTAATAGAGATAAGGAAACTGTGACATCTGAAAACTGAGGCCATTCTAGCATTTTAACGTAAGTGAAACAAATAAGTTTATACCGTCCATGTCACCTTTTATCTTTTCTTTTAATCAAGCAGCATAAACAAAACAGCATCGTTGTTCTGCCCTTGAGTCCTGCTGCTTGCCTGAATGCTGCAGCCAGCCAGTAAGAAGTCTGCTGCATGTAATGCAGCAATTGTTAATAAAAGAGAAATTATGATTACTTTCTAGTTCATTAGGTGGCATGTGACTGTGAGGTGTGGGAAGAATTTAATCTGGGGAAGTGTCTGCAGTGAGAGCAGTAGAACAATCCATAATGGCTGCATTGCAATAAAGAAGAAAAGTTCAAATACTTCATTCCCATCTGTTTTTATTTTGCTAATCTAGTTGACTGAACACCTTATAGGTAAAGCTAGAAGACTGAGTATCCCGAGCACTGTCATAATGCAGAAAATAAAATGACAGCATTCTTTCTGCTACAGCTATCACAAAGCAAAAGGAAAGGAAAAGGCCAATTTGAACTGAAGTGATAGGGAATGGAAATAACTATTTTCACTGCTACTGTCAAGGTACCCTCTGCACAAGCTACTCCTTCAGCATCAGCCCTTGTTCCTGAACCTCTTTCCCTCATCTGTGGGGACTCTGCGACAGCGGGGGGACGCTGGGATAGCATAGTCATGTATAACGAGCTGAAACAGGTTCAGGCTATAGGAAACTTTTATTTTCTCTTGTTTGCCATACAGTTACACTTTTAATAACTTCTACTTGCCGTAATCCTCCCTTTGACACCAGAGACTCCTAAACTTACCTGAAAATGTTTGAGAATAAATAGAGTGCAAGTTCATTGAAAACCATCAGCCCCAAAATTGGTATTGGTGTGGGTGGCCAGCACATTATAAACTTGATTACCAAAAGCCAGAGAAGTAGAATGAGTGAGATGGATACTTTATGTTGTTTTTTTAAACTTACAAGAGGTATTGTATTGGACAGTGGCCAACATTGTCCTCATCTTTAAATATTATGCTAATGGTGATTACTATCTGTAATATGTATCGTAGCCCCATTCATGGACCAGGGCCACATTGTGCTAGGTGCTGTACAAACAGAATAAAAGATGGTCCCTGCCCCAGAGGGCTTACTATCCAAGTATAAGATGAGAGACAACAGACAGGCTAACAAGGGAATATGGGGGGGAAATAATGAGACAATACTGATCAGCAGTGCTCTCAGCACATTAGTAGCCTAACCATTGTCAAGGGTTTTTCTGTAGGCAAAGGAGAGGGTTGAGGAGAGATCTGAAGGATAATGAGGTGTCTTTGCTGATTTCTATGGGAAGCTGGTGGCAGCGTGGGAGAGAGAACACACATTTTGAAAATTTAACCGGGGAACAACAGAGGCTGGCACACTGCACCGATGTCCTGCACCAATTGGACGCAGGAGTTGATTTGTTATGGTGAATGAGAGATTATAAGTATTGTGGGGGTTGGCAGGGAAGGGCCTTGAAAATGAAGGCCAGTAGATTTGCTTGATGTGATATTTGCTTGATGTGATAGAGAAGGGGGAGCCAGTGGAGGGATGGACAGAGAGGAGTGATGTGGTCAAAGCAATGGGCGAGGAAAATTATATTTGCAGCAGCAACACGGGGGGGTGGCTTTTTGTGTTAGATGATTTGTTTATTTAGCTCTCTCGATAATAAAATATATAAATCATCCAGCTCAGCACATTTGGGTTTGCAGTCATCAGTGCAAGAGAAGAGAAGGAATTTAGTGTAGCCATGGTAATTAGCATAAGTTAGGTTGTTTTTGTTTTGTAACCCTAACTTCAGTTCCTTTTATGACTATCTACCTTTTTATTGCTGGTTTCAAAACCAGCAGAGGACATCAAAGGCTTTTTTTTTTTAAACAAGAAGAGTCTTTGGAAAGTGCCACAGTGGAACAATTTGTTTCAAAAGAATCCTCTATTGAAATAGCATCTGGAAAAGAAGAATCACTCAGCAGTTGGAGCCTTCAGAAGGGGATGGGAGGATTAGTTTATTTCTACACCATTTCACTTCTTAACCTTTCTGCTTTTTCCTTTTCTCATTCAAGAAAGAGGAATGAGGGAGATAGAAGACGGCAGTGAAAGAAGATTAGTAACATGTTTATTTTATAGATCTTAAACCAGATAGCAGAAGAGAGGTATTGAGGGCAGAGAGCACAAAGTAGGCTATTTTGGGCTACTAATTTTTAAGAATTTAGTATTGCCAACTCTCACAATTTTATTGTGAGTTACATGATATTTGGTGTTTTTTTTAAAGTCCCAGCTTCTGGAGTCATGTGACTACATAGGATTCTCATCTTTTATTTTGTAGAAAACAAAAGTTTTTAGCCCTCATAGCTGCAGAGAAAAGTTGAAATTATGAATCCTAAAAGTTGAAAACCAGCAGGTAAATATAAAGAATCCTAAACTTACTATTTTTTTTAAAAAACCACATGATTGGAGCTTTAGACATGATTTTTGAATATGTAGGGTTGGCAATACTGAGAACTCTTTAATTTTGAATCCTAGCGTGTGACCCTTGGTTTTGACTTCAGTGGCACTGCCTACATGAATAAAGACTCCAGGATTAGACCATCACTGATTTCATTGATGGTATGATATGGCCCTTTTAATTTAAATGTAGGATTGGTGGTGGTTTGGTTTGTTTGTTATTTCCTGTTTCCGTTATAGACAATGTAATAGTTAAAAATCTCCTAAAGGCCAGATTCTGCCTAGTTCCTGTGTGGACTTGCAAGTGGATAGTAGAATGCTTATTGTTCTATAGGAGTGTTCGCTGGTGGTTACGGAGCCTTCTCCCCCTGGTCCTTCCAACCTTCCCTTATCCAAGTTTGAGTCCCTGCTTGTATTCCCTCTTCCCTTGGCCTCAGTCTCCTCCACCCAGCACCCCTCAGGCTTGGCTCTGTGCCCCCTGCATTACTGTCAGGTACCTTCCTTCTCCTCTTTCCTGTCCGGTCATGGTCACCAGCAGCAGAAGCACTGAAAACACAGGAGAGACAGTCTCCCTGTACTCAGTTCTTGTGCCCAGTGTCACAGGGGTCCCTGGTTGCTGAGAAGACCCATTGCAGGGAAAGTCTTGCACAGCCCCTGCAGGCCTACACTAAGAATACCCAGTGCAGATGGATTCTTCACAGACTTAGCTAGTGCTAGTGGTACAGTTTACTCACTATCATTTGCACAAGACTACCAACAAGCACAGGGTATGCCTGCTGTATGATTCCAGAGCACCCTGTCATCATTGCTATCCCAAGATGAAGAATTAAAGAACATTAGACTGGCATGTTATCACCATGAATTTATGTCCTATTTGTCAAAAGGTTATTTAGCTTATTTTAGATCTTTATCTGCTTTTGATGCTCTAAACACTAGACATTACAAAAGAAAGACAAATGAAACCAACTCCAGAATACTTAATATAAATGTAATGTGTGTGTGTGTTTTCTATTGAGTGTTATTCAATCTTATCTCATTATGGCTATAGATAAAGCTTGTCTCAGGCATAGGCCAGATGATTCCAGCATTCCGTGTGTGTGTGTGTATGTGTGTGTGGGTATAAATTTTTTTTTAAAAGTTGTGCAGAATGTACAAGAAACTGCATTTTGTTAGCTGATCTTGTCTGATTCCAAATTTGATTGCAGGGGGTATGCACTCGCAGTGGATTTAAGTTGTTTTAATATGACATTGCAATTATTGTGATTACTGGGTTTTGTAACGGATGACCAGAGGTTGAGATAAGTGATTCCAATATCTGTTTTTCTTTTAAAATCTAAATAGATCCAGTATAATATTTATCAAAGAATCAAAACATTTCACAAAAATTCAGCCCTATGTTTACCCGTGTCACCACGAACACTGACTCAGCTAACATTTAGCACAACAGTTCCATCCTTTAAACTGTCAAAATTGATGAAATTACATGCCACCAACAAACCTATGATTACTCACATGTGGCAGGCTAAATGTCTTCATGACATTTAGTGGCAGACAATGATATTCATACAGTAACGCATGATGATACCACCATTATTGTGATATAGTTGACTGCACTGAGCACTTAAGCATCACAGGCTAGAATCAAGGGCACACAGTGTACCATACAGCAAGGTCAATTGTGAATAGCACTTTTCCATAGAGGTCTGAATGTCATACATTGTTCCATAGGGATATTAGGATTTAGATCAGCGGTTATCCTAGGTTTTCATCCTGAACATTGTATTTCAAAAAGGTCCAGAAGCCAAAAACAATACTTTGAGCAGATTCTCTGCCCTGCCCCTTTTGCACCACTGACATAGTTCAACAGATGCAGAAACCATCTTGCTCAGGATTTCTTCAGCATCTGAATTCCCTAACTGGTATAGAGCCAGCGCGGGCAACACATACAAGTGGTACAGGCAGGGGTGAAAGTCACTTAAAAGTCTTACCAGTTCGGGGGCCTGGCTCTGGGCCTGTGGAAGGCGTGGGGCCTCGGGTGTAAGGGGTGGGGCCTCAGGCATAAGGGGCGGGGCTGGGGTCAGCCTCCCCCAGCCAGCCCTTCAGTGCTGCCCAGCCCGCAACGCCCAGGGCTTTGGCAGCAATTTAAAGGGCCTGGGGCTCTCGTTGCTGCTGCAGTAGCGGTGGCAGCGGCCGGGAGCCCTGGGCCCTTTTAAATTACCGGGCCCCTGGGCAGCTGCCACTTTTGCTCCCCCTCTTGGCAGCCCTTGGTGGAGCAAAAGGGGCAGCAACATTAAAGCGCTGCCATGGCAGCGCTTTAACATCAGCTGTGTATGGGCCCGAACCCATGGCCACTTCTTACCGTTACGCCGTACCAGCCCGTACCGACCCACTTTCACCTCTGGGTAGAGGTGCATGTCAGGGGAGAGGGCATGGCTGGAGCATGCTACACTCAGACTGTCCCCAGCTGGCATATGGTCTATAGGGGAATGTTGCCAGGTAGCACAATTTAGGGGAGGCCCCGGGCTGCTCTGACCTGCACCAGCTTAGAGAATTAGGGAGCTGTAACTAGTTGTTAGTTCTCAGCTTCTCTTCTCCCCTGCCCGAGCTATCCTGGATGACTGTGTGAGGAAGAGGAAGGAAGCCATCCTTTATTAGGAGCTCTTCTAGACTCAGCAGCACTAATCAAGCTCCTACCCTGCTCTCCTTGGGGTTCCCAGAGTTTGAAAGGGAAGCAGGCAATGGAGTAGCCAGAACTGCCCTCCTCGCTCTCACATGATGTAGCTGATGGCCATCAAGCAGTGGCTGAGTAGTTGCAGCAAGGGACAGCAGCTGTTCTGAGCACTCCCAGTTCCCATTTGAAGTCAAATGGGCTCAGCATGGGTGCAGCAGTCTGCCCACACAGTTCTCAGGGCAGGATCAGAGACAAAGGCCTGGTCTACACTGACGCTGTAAGTCGATTTCAGTTACACTAGTTAAGTTACGTAAGTAAGTAACTTAACTTAAGACAACAGACAGCAGGGTCCACACTACGTTATGTCGACGGGAGACACGCTCCCCTCAGCATAGCTTCTGCCTCTCATTGAGGTGGATTACAGATGTCAATGGGAGAGCGCTCTCCCATCAACTTAGTGCGTCTTCACCAGACCCGCTAAATTGACACCGCTGCATCAATCGCAGCAGTGCCGATTTAGCCACATAATGTAGGCCAGGGTTAGTTTCCTACTCTAACTAGGTTTCTCTTATTTAGAAAATGAAATGGTGTCTTTTAGAATTAAGTTCTAACCTAGAGACTCGAGAAAATGTTGCCGTTTTCTTAATACAAGGAATAAAAGCTGTGCAAGCAGATATTTTTGCTAATGAAATGAATCATTATAAAATTCAGATTGTGGGTTTTGTCAGAGGCTGTGAGAAAGGATGGTCCTTTATAAATTTCTCAGTAATTGGATTACGGACATTTTGGACCAAGAAAATGGTTTTGTTTCTAGACTGGCTTTACACAAGATTAATAGGCCAAAGGAGAATGGAAAATAATTAATCTAGAATTATGCTTCCAACATACAATTCCTGTAGTTTGAAAAATGAAATGTTCAGATTCGCATGCTCAAGAAGATTTAATACAATGAATTCACAATCTTTTTTCTCTCTCCACATTACAGCTCTGTACTTCAGCTGTTTAAAAAGGAAATATATACCTGACATTCATCTCAAACTATTAAAAATGGATTATAAATTATTATATCCAGCAAGATTTAAGGTTTCACATTTTAATCAGACTTCCATTTTTGTTAAAGAAGGGAATCCATTGCAATTTGCTAAATATCAATCGATTTGGGATAGTAAGTAGGCAAGTAAGCTTCAGGCTCTTCATCTGTCTTCTTATGGTAATTTAATTTTATTATGGCTTGATTTATATTCCAGGACAGCATTTGATTATCCCAATATATGACTTTTAAAAAAAAATTAGAAATATCCATAGACCCCCCCAAACCTGCAATAGGGTCTGCTAGGGTGGACCTGTGCACCCTTGCAGAGTCCCATTAAGATCAGTAGGATTCCATATGGGCACAAGTTAGTGAATGCCATTGCAGGAACATGGTCTGAATGGTTTCATTTTAATGTACAATTCTATGTAATAAGACCTTCTAGAAATGCAAATGCTATAATGTAGAGAGATTTTAGGCTTTTATAACAAACCAATGTGTATTTTTATATGAACGGCATCGGCACAGAAAGGGAAGTTAGCTGCTAAGTAAACTTCTTTGGTAGAGTGGAGCCCAACTTTGTGATTACCTCGTCCCTCGCTCCCTCCCAGACCTTACTTAGAAAGGTATACAGGAAAGCTTTGGGAAGTTGATCACTCTCCCTACTCTAATTCTATTTGTCAGGTTGATGTGGCACAGGTTAAGTCTGTTTACATGGCCTAAGCTGGAGTAGATTTTGCAAAAACCATACTAGACAAGTGTAGGCGTGAGTCACATTCATGTCCCTTTTTATTGAACCTAAAAGTATATGGGGAGTGTTTTGATTAAGTGGTTTCAGTGTAGAGAGCATATTTGGAGCTCTGGGTTCTGTTTCTAGTTCTGCTGTTGACTTGCTTATGCCCTTGGGTAAATCACTTTTTGTGCCTCCCTTTCCACATTTTCTGGTTGGAGATATTAATACCTACCTCACAGGGATGTTATGAGATCCTTGCGTAGAAGGTTCTGTAGAAGTGGAAACTATTATTATGTTCCATTGGCCTGTCTCTAGTTTCCTTTTTTATTTAAATGCTATAAGTTGCCATCTGTTCATTGTGAGCTAATAAGCATTTGTTGTGGCTCATTTTCTTAGTATGAGTGGATGTAATTATTATATTTTTTGAATTTGTTTACCTGCATTTTGTTGTTACTTTGATTTATGTGACTAATTAATAGAGACAGAGGAGGAGACAATGAATATTTCTGCCCTGGTCCTTTCCTTCACTCCTCCTGACCCCCAGATTCATGGGCCTGTAAACAACCCTCCATTTGTCCACAAGTGGGGCGGGAGGGGCAGGGAGAGGGTGCAAGCTTGTGAGACAACTGGACCTCCCTCTTGCCTGGGTGATCCATGTTTACAGGGGATCTTTTTGTATGTGGATCCTAAAGGGAAGATTAAGTACTGTGTCAAAATAATTGTACTCATATTTTAGTTTGTAGCTACCACCACCTGCTACTCAGTTTCTCCCATGAGCATCTTCATGGATGGGAACAGCTCCTCATGGAAATTCAATGAGCTGCTACCTTCACACCTGACACCTGCCTCTTGCACCCCTGCATCCATAATAAATTCATGCCACATCACTCAGTTCCAGCCAGTGAAAGCAGGGTACCTGCTTTGCGCATACATTTAATGCCAGCTGTGCCCCCCCCGCCCAAACACTCACACCAGCCTTTGGCTCTCAGATGTGGCTGCTGATGCAGGTCACGGAGTCCTTGACGGTGCAGCTCTGGGACCCTGCCCCTCTTTCCTTCTGGGATCCCAGAGCAGGAGGTGAGGGAAAGATAGAGCTGCTCAGGAGTTTTCAGATAGTGAGGGGAAGAGGAAAGGAGCTGCTGGGCCAATACATTATTCACAGGAGGGAGAAAGGAATACAGAGTCCAGCAGCTCAGAGCAGAATCTGCTCCTGCCTCCCACTCCCCTCCCATGAATAATGGGTCAGCCCAGCAGCTTCTTTCCTCTTCTACCTAACAAGGTATATCCATAGTTATGAATTTCTTGGGTTTGTAATGCTTGTTTGGAGGGTAATTACACCATCTCTGTAATGTTCTTACCTTTTCAGTTACTGATTTATACTTACAACCTTTACTTCATCTTAACATAACTTTTGTCTGAGAATGACAAGGAGATATAACAATTGCTAATAACTTACCTTAATTACAACCTTTTTTTTCCCCAAAAAAGTAGTTTATGCACAAGATTTGAAAGCATTTTAACTGTAGGGAAAGTGGAAGAGTCTTAATTTCATTACGGAGACCATTTGGGAGCGAAAAAAGACCCAACCAAAGATGCTAAATATCGTAACGGAGCTATTCTTAAATTAATTTTAAATTATAAATCAATTAACTGATTTATTTATAAATTCTCAGAAAATGCATTGTAGGTTTAAGGGGTCAGTTATGGTCATTTGAGGGAGGATATGCCGTATTCTTCATACGTAACAAAAAAAGTGGAATTCGGTTTTAGGTGCAAAACTCAACTCAACCTTAACTATGGGCTGCAATTGGCATCTTTATCATTTACTTCTGTATTCATTGAGGGAAGAACCCTGCCTATTCCTTTTGTAGGCTCTGTGTGTGTGTGTGTGTGTGGTGGGGGCGGGGGGGCAGAATGAGAGAAGATCCTCTTTCTTTCCCCCTGTGCCCTTGCTACTCCCCTGGGATAGTACAGTACCCCAAAAGAAGTGAGGAGAGCTAGGGAGGAGCAAAGCATAGGTGGAGCTATGGATCTGCCCTCCCATGTGCTGTCCAGCCGAGCTAGGCAGCCATAGGGAGGAAATTAAAATGATGTAGCAGACTGGGCAGCTCTGGGAACCATTTTGCCTCTCAGAAGTAGAATGCATCTGTTGCTCCTCCTGG
The DNA here is from genome assembly GCF_965140235.1 of Caretta caretta. Lineage (NCBI taxonomy): Eukaryota > Metazoa > Chordata > Testudines > Cheloniidae > Caretta > Caretta caretta. The sequence continues at coordinate 169,871,529 of NC_134206.1, forward strand.
AGCAGTGCAGCTTCATGCCACCATCAGTGTCAGGCTGCGCCTAACACACAGCGTAGTTTTCAATGATAAAATCCTGTTGTAAGTACTTTAATGAACTGTCACAATTTATAGGAGCAACTTGCATGGACTCCACTGGAATGTGGTGTGTGTGCAATGTTCTCATTTTGCTTATATGTTTTTCTTATGGTAATTTTGGCTATAATGTTTATAGCTGCATTGCTTTCCCCATCACATGCTCAATCAGATGGCACTGAGCTATTCATCCAGCTGAGACTAGCAAATGGCTGCCTTTACAGTCTTAAGATCCTCATAATGCAAGACCGCCCAACAGTGTGCTATTGATCCTTTTCATTGCCCTTGGCAATGAATGTTTATCTGAGGCATTGCCTGTTGCCTAGACGGCTAATCTATTGTCATCTCATAGTCCCACACTGCACCTCCATGGTTTTCAGTTTAAACCATTTTACACTGATTCAGTTCCTGAAAGGGTTAACAGATAACGTTAGAAAACGTTGAGCCATTTAAATGACAAAGTGTACCACAGAACACATTAAAGAGAGATACCTCTTCCCCAGGAGGAAGGAAAGGAAGACGTTACCATAAAACTGTGTCTAGCCCTTTGAACGGCTAATACTCTGAGGCCATGTCTACACTAGTGAGCTTACAGTGGCACAGCTGTACCAATGCAGCTGTAAGATCGCTCGTGTAGTTGCTCTATGCTGATGGGAGAAAGCTCTCCCACCAACATAATAAAACCACCTCCAGGAGCGGCGGTACCTATGTCTGCAGGAGAAGCAATCCTGCTGACATAGCACTGTCTACACCGGTGCTTCTGTCAGTGTAACTTATGTTACTTGGTGGGTGTTTTATCACATCCCTGAGTGACATACGTTATACTGGCAAAAGTGGTAGTGTAGACAAGCCCTTATAATAAGACATTATTTGTAGAATCACACATTTTCAGTAGGTGATTTTTCCTGTCTGTGGCTTTCTTGTAACTGTTGAAAGTTTTTCATTAGGGAACACTTTTTTGTTATTTTGGTTAGAAAAACATTTTGTTATGTGGATTCATACATACTGCATAACAAATATTAATTCCATGCAAAAAAAATTACAGCTCTAAAGAGCACGATCAGGTTCTATGTGTTTACTTGCTTTGAAAAATGAGAATTTCCCCAACACACACAAATGCTTTGGTTGCATTATCACCCCATAATTAGAATAATTAGTAAAATATTTGGAGGGGAGGGAGAGTATTCTAACTGTAATTGTCCTAGAGATCATCTGGAACCAGACTATGAGATATTGCCTCTTTCTCTGTGCATTGTTCCAACCACTCAGATCAGGTTTCAGAGTAACAGCCGTGTTAGTCTGTATTCGCAAAAAGAAAAGGAGTACTTGTGGCACCTTAGAGACTAACCAATTTATTTGAGGATAAGCTTTCGTGAGCTACAGCTCACTTCATTGGATGCATACTGTGGAAAGTGTAGATCTTTTTATACACACAAAGCATGAAAAAATACTTCCCCCCACCCCACTCTCCTGCTGGTGATAGCTTATCTAAAGTGATCACTCTCCTTACAGTGTGAATTATAATCAAGTTGGGCCATTTCCAGCACAAATCCAGGTTTTCTCTCCCCCCCACCCCGCCCCCCACACAAACTCACTCTCCTGTTGGTAATAGCTTATCTAAAGTGACCACTGTCCTTACAATGTGTACGATAATCAAGGTGGGCCATTTCCAGCACAAATCCAGGGTTTAACGAGAACGTCTGGGGGCTGGGGGGATAGGAAAAAACAGGGGAAATAGGTTACCTTGCATAATGACTTAGCCACTCCCAGTCTCTATTCAAGCCTAAGTTAATTGTATCCAATTTGCAAATGAATTCCAATTCAGCAGTCTCTCACTGGAGTCTGGATTTGAAGTTTTTTTGTTGTAATATTGCAACTTTCATGTCTGTAATCGCGTGACCAGAGAGATTGAAGTGTTCTCCGACTGGTTTATGAATGTTATAATTCTTGACATCTGATTTGTGTCCATTTATTCTTTTATGTAGAGACTGTCCAGTTTGACCAATGTACATGGCAGAGGGGCATTGCTGGCACATGATGGCATATATCACATTGGTGGATGTGCAGGAGAGCGAGCCTCTGATAGTGTGGCTGATGAACAACGCTTCCTCAACTCTCATCCCCTAATGTCCCTACTCTACTTGCGCTATATTGATGACATCTTCATCATCTGGACCCATGGAAAAGAAGCCCTTGAGGAATTCCACCATGTTTTCAACAATTTCCATCCCACCATCAACCTCAGCCTGGTCCAGTCCACACAAGAGATCCACTTCCTGGACACTACAGTGCTAATAAACGATGGTCACATAAACACCACCCTATACCGGAAACCTACTGACCGCTATTCCTACCTACATGCCTCCAGCTTTCACCCTGACCACACCACACGATACATCGTCTACAGCCAAGCTCTGCGATACAACTGCATTTGCTCCAACCCCTCAGACTGAGACAAAAACCTACAAGATCTCTATCAAGCATTCTTACAACTACAGTACCCACCTGCGGAAGTGAAGAAACAGATTGATAGAGCCAGAAGAGTTCCCAGAAGTCACCTACTACAGGACAGGCCTAACAAAGAAAATAACAGAACGCCACTAGCCATCACCTTCAGCCCCCAACTAAAACCCCTCCAACGCATTATTAAGGATCTACAACCTATCCTGAAGGATGACCCAACACTCTCACAAATCTTGGGAGACAGGCCAGTCCTTGCCTACAGACAGCCCCCCAACCTGAAGCAAATACTCACCAGCAACCACATACCACACAATAGAACCACTAACCCGAGAACCTATCCTTGCAACAAAGCCCATTGCCAACTGTGCCCACATATCTATTCAGGGGACACCATCACAGGGCCTAATAACATCAGCCACACTATCAGGGGCTCGTTCACCTGCACATCCACCAATGTGACATATGCCATCATGTGCCAGCAATGGCCCTCTGCCATGTACATTGGTCAAACTGGACAGTCTCTACGTAAAAGAATAAATGGACACAAATCAGATGTCAAGAATTATAACATTCATAAACCAGTCGGAGAACACTTCAATCTCTCTGGTCACGCGATTACAGACATGAAAGTTGCAATATTACAACAAAAAAACTTCAAATCCAGACTCCAGTGAGAGACTGCTGAATTGGAATTCATTTGCAAATTGGATACAATTAACTTAGGCTTGAATAGAGACTGGGAGTGGCTAAGTCATTATGCAAGGTAACCTATTTCCCCTTGTTTTTTCCTACTCCCCCCCCCCCCCCCCGACGTTCTTGTTAAACCCTGGATTTGTGCTGGAAATGGCCCACCTTGATTATCATACACATTGTAAGGAGAGTGGTCACTTTAGATAAGCTATTACCAGCAGGAGAGTGGGGTGGGGGGAGGTATTTTTTCATGCTTTGTGTGTATAAAAAGATCTTCTACACTTTCCACAGTATGCATCCGATGAAGTGAGCTGTAGCTCACAAAAGCTTATGCTCAAATAAATTGGTTAGTCTCTAAGGTGCCACAAGTACTCCTTTTCTTTTCACTCAGATCAGTTGAGCTTCTCCAGATTTGAACTGTGGGATATTGGCTTCAGGGCTTTCTAGCGGAGTGTCCCTGGTTTAGGAACTTGCTCTTTCTGTCAGTTGACCAGGGCCTACATCTGCTGACCTTCAGCTACAGTGCAAGGCTTATCTGTTTACTGAGTTTGAGTTAATGTGAGGTGATTAAGTGTTCATTAGGGACTGACACCAGAATGTCTAGTGATTGCTGCTTACTAGAGTCAACCTCATATTTTTATTATTTTGTAAAGGAGTCCAGCGCCCATTGTGACAAATCTCTATTCAATAATCATATAAGTAATTAACTGATCATGGCAATACTAAATGTTCCATAAAGTTTACTGCTGTATGGATAATCACAGTCGTGTTCTCTTTCTAATCATTATAGGATGACTCAGTGTTCTGCATTTCACACTCTTTGGCACAGGGAAGAGATTTCAGTCTTGCTAGAAGTAGAATTCTTGTCGTTTCTTAGTATTATTATCCTCTGTATTTTCCCACAATGAAACATGCCAATAATGTGGATGTTATAAAAGCAATTGTGTGATAAAACAATTTACCTCACTTCACCATCAAAATTACATGCCCCGGGGGGACGTATCAGGCAGCTCAAATGATCACATTAAACCCTCAGGGACAGATTCTCAGCTGGAGTAAACTGTCATAGCTCTGTTGAATGGCAATTTATATCAGCTGAAGAGCTGCCCCTCAAACTTTAGAAAAATTCCAAGGAAAACAAGTGAAATGAAATCCTTCACTCTATCTCTCCAAACATTCCAGAACTCTTAACACCTTCCCCAGTGCTGGGTTGTACAATGTGTCTTGGCTCTATCTGAACACAGAATGGATATCCATGTCACCATGAAAGGCTGGAATTGAAAGACTTTCAGAATAATTTGGGAGCCAAACGTTGTGCAGGAAATATCTCCAAAGACCTGTTTGCCGGGGTTTATAATTTCTGTTCCAGTAGTGCAGAGGGGATCCAACTGAGACCAGGCCTCATGGTGCTGGGCACAGTACAGACACATTCAGAAATAGTCTCTGCTCTAAATAGACAAGAAAGACATAGGATTGGGAAAAGAAAGTAGTATTGTCCCCATTGTACAGATGGTGAACCAAGGCACACAGGGATTCAGAGACATCCCCAAAGGCACTCAGAATCTGTAGTAGAGCCAGGTATTCAATTCAGAACTCCTGAGTCCCACGCCAGTGCCATAACCTCCAGACCATCCTTCCTCCCTAAATACAATATAGATTTAGTAGCTCCCACTGTTGAGCAAGTCTGCTGGCTTCAGTATTTCATGGCTTCAACAGTGGCAAAAGAATACAGTATCAATCTCAATAAACTAAGTTTTGCTATTTTTCAAACAGAATGTCAATTTATGAAAGGAACAGGTTTAGTAATGTTTGGGATGACTTTTGAATTAAACTAGGCTGCTCAGGGTTGCTGGAACAATTTGTATAGCAGGGGTGCTGAGAGCCATTGAACCAAAATGTAAACCCTGTATATAACGGAAACCACTTCAAGACGGGGGTGCAACAGCACCCTTAGTTCCTGCACCAATGAGACTGCTTGTTCAGTACAGTTGAATGAAGTAGAAACATTATGGTCGATAGTCTAATTAAGATAGATACAAGGATTTGCTTGTCCTGTAAAGTCAGCATAAGTGAGAGAATTTTCTTACATTCTAGTCTGTGATCCATAAAATGCAAAAAATAACTGTCAAGAACAGGATAGCAGCATGTTGTCAGAATTGGACTGACTGTTTAAAATCAAATTTAAGATAGGCTATTTAATAGCAATTTTAAAATAAGAAGAGTACAATCTTTGAGATCAACAGAAATAAATGAGGAAAAAGCTGAAAAAGCCTTTTCTCTGTAGACATCAGAAATGCATTTCTAATCTTCCTCGGTTCTGCAGATAAGCTGGAATAGACTTACCAGTATTTAGCAGTGTGCGTTCTCATTGCTTTCCAGCCAATCAAATAAAATGCACTAGAACTCGATTAGTAACATTATCTAGTTATTGCTTGGTCATTATCAGTTAGTGCTTTGCATTATCCAGTCACTGCTCAAAGAACAAACTTCCTTGAGATACTGAAAGAAGAGTCTAGAAGTTCCCCTTTGTCAAGGGACTTGATCCTGCATTCCTTGTGCACTCAAAACTCTTACTGGCATAAAAAAAGTGCAGGACTGGACCCAAGGTGCTGTATAAATTACACATAATCCTGTCACCCTTATTAATATGAGTAATCCTATTCATTTGTGTGGGACTATTCACAAGAGCAACGGTTGTAGGATTGTGGCTTAGTACAATACTGGTGTTCATTCCCATACCCTTAAATTGCTTGCTCAATGAACAGTCCTATGTGGGTCTATTAAAATAACTAACTCTGGGAATAAAGAAAACAGCTGTTAATGGAGAAGTTCAAGGTAAGAAAAATCAAACATCAAGAAGAAAAGTATCACATTTTTCTAGTGTGGAAAATCCTCATTTCAAAGCCCAGAAAATAGAGCGTATAGCTTGAGAGCAGTATAAAATGCACATTCCCATTGCTTTCTGCTATTGTCAACTACTAAAACTGATTTTTATAATTACCCTTCTGATAATAGTTGTTTTGCCAAGGGACAATAAAACAGTATAGTCTTTTGAAAATATACTGATATCCTTAACAAACAAACAAAAAGCAAGTCTACATGATGCATCTTCATTGCGATTACAAAAGTAACATTTTCATTGAAACTAAAGAATCTACGTGTCTAACCTGCATTAGATAATCTTGGAAATATCCATGAACAGTTCAAACTCTGAGATTTCAGAAAACTTCAGATAAAAGTATATCATTTTTTGAGAAGTTGCCCCATCAAAAATATAAAGCCAAGAATATTTTATGATGGCATTTCCCAGAATATTCATTGCTAATTGTAGGTGGGTAAATAACAAAAATGAGTATGACAGCAACAGTCTACAATTTAGGAAACCACACTTGTATTCACATCCCTCCATTACCTCAGGCATAGTCTTTAACTGGGACTGGTTTCTACTACTGTTACTCACATTGGGTAGTGCCTACTCCAGGAGCAGTAACATGAATCAATCAATGAGCTTGCTTGAGGAGTGAGGGTGGCACAATTGGGACCTTATTTATTTAAAAAAACAAACTATAAACAGCCATCTCAAATTTGAGCAGTTATATATAATGTAAAATTATTTTTGATAAGATTACAAGTTTGATTTGATAAAGATAATAGTGTGGCTACAACAGACTTCTGTAAGGCACTTGACTTCGTACTGCATGATGCTTTGATTAAGAAACTGGAATAATACAAAATCAACATTGCTCACATTAAATGGTTAAACTGGCAAACTGACAGGCCTCAAAACAAATATAAATGGGGAATCATCGAGTGGGACTCTCAGAGATCTGTTCTTGACCCTACGCTATTAAACATTTTTATCAGTGATCTGGAAGAAAACTTAAAATCATTACTGATACAGTTTGCATATGGCACACAGCTTGGGGGGTGATAAATCATAAAGAGGACAGGTCACTGATACAGAGTGATTTGGATACTCTGGGCACAAGCAAACAAAATGCATTTCAATATGACCAATATGAAGTCATATCTAGGAAAAAAGAATGCAGGCCATATGTACAGCAAAAATGACTCTGTTCTGGAAAGCAGTGTCTCTGAAAAAGTCTTTGGAGTGATGGTTGATAATCAGCTGAACATGTGCTCCCAGTGCGATGCTGTGGTCAAAAGGACTAAAGCAATTCTCAGATGTAGGATTATATGGAATATAGAGTAGAAATAGAGAGGTTATACGATTTCTGTATTTGCACTGATGTGATGGATGCTAGAATAGTGTGCCCAGTTCTGGGTCCAAAGATTTTAAAGGGTTGAAAATTAGAGAGGGTTCAGAGAAGAACCATGATAATGATCAGAGGACTGGGATGAGAAATTTGGGGAGCTCAATCTATTTAGTTTATCAAAGAGAAGTTTAAAGTGGGTCTAGACCACAATCAATAAGTATCTACATGGGGGACAAAAATTTGATAATAGAGGGCTGTTCAGTTTAAAGATAATGATTAAATGTAATTCAATGGTGGGAAGTTGAAGGTAGACAAATTCAGATTAGAAATAAGGTGCACATTTTTGACAGCGAGGGTAATTAACCACTGTAACAATTTACCAAGGACTGTGGTGGATTATCCATCACTGGGAAATTTAAAATCAAGATTAGATCTTTTTCTTAAAGACATGGTCTATTACAAACAGAAATTAATTCAGTAAAATCCATTGCCCTGTGCTGTACAGGAGACGAGACTAGATGATCGTAAAGGTGCCTTCTGGCTTTAAAATCTAAAAACAAATATGGAGCATTGCATGGGATTAGATGATGCTAGTTGGGCACAATCCAGAGTCAGGGGCACTATGGAGTTGCATTGGCTCCTGGGGAGCTCTCACAAGCATTCTCCATGGCCCTGCCCAACCAACTGGGGTGCTTGCCTGCTACTATCCGGTCCCTCCCACATATCCAGGCCCACAATGCAGGCCAGTGAAAATGAGGGCAGAGCACTGGCTCTGCATTCTCTTCGCCCATTGGGGGTATTCACCGTGTGCCCCTGGGGGCATTTGAGATGGTTCAGTGTCGGCACTCCCCTGAGCACAAGGACTGCATTGGTCCTTACACCGTGGACTGAGCAGGGCCTAGCTGAAAAGACTCATTGTGCCTTCCTGCAAGTTTGTGCCTGGTCCTTAAAATGGGTGCAATCTGCTCAACAATGAGTTGGTTCAATACACTGCAAGACCTACTCTTATAATTATTATTATATCTACCCACCAGCACACCTAGCAGTACAGCCCTTCATTCCACCCTCTCCCCAAAAGCTGAGCCTCCCAGCATATCTGGAAGGTGACTAAATTGATCTCTAGTGAACCCAGAGAAGAAGCACTGCTAAGGGACCTGCAAAAAGACACTTCCCACCCACCATCTGCTCCCTCCTGTTTGTTGAGGGAGCTCTAGTTTGAGCCCTTTTGTTGATTTTGGGAGGGTGGGGGGAAGAGAGATGATCTCTCAGTTAATCTGCACCCAAACCATTTAGGATTTCAGTGGTTAAAAACAGCACCTTACTCTCTGTTTGTAAACTCACAAGCAACCGGTGCAGATCACAGAGCACCAGTGTTACATGCTGTTTGTAAGAAGATTGTCAGTGAGTCAAGATATAGCCTTATGTAGCTTGCACCACTGTAGTCTAGTCTCAAGGTAACAAAAGCATGGATACATATAGCAAGGTCAGTATCTCAGTGAAACAGTCATACCTTACCAAGTACAGTTGGGGAAAATACAGCCTGAGTCATCATTACCTATGTATCCAGCAGCAGCCTCAGGCCCAATAAACCTCCTAATTTGCAAACATGTCACAAGTGGCAGCTGCTCTTGCTCAATCAGTGATGCTGATATAAACTCACCAAATCTTCTAGTTGCTTCTCCCAGTCTACCAACATTATTTCAATCTTATTTGGATTGCGTCTTAGTCAGCTAGCTCTTATGCAAGCCGCAGTCTCCAGCAGAAGCTGAGTCATTCATTCCACTGCACCATTAGGCTCAGACTGATAGCAACATAGGCCTGAGTGTACTCTGCATAATGAAAACACTGCAGTCCTCCCAACTGACTTTCCTAGCAGCCTCCTGTATGCACTGAGCAGGAGGAAGGGAAATGGTATTAATAGGCACCGGAATGGCAGTAGGGCTCTGTTTCTACCAAGGCACCCCCTATAACACAACTATATACCAGCCAGTGACTTGGCCACATCTAACATATACGGCAGGGAGTGGCATCTTCATAGTGGTTGTAAAATCATTATTCATCTTCTTACATGTAAAATAAAGACTGGCTGTTGACACTGGCTACGTTTTCAACCACACCTGTGCTCCTGCTGGAGTAGACTCTATCTATTCAGGTGTCTACATTGCACCCATCACCATAGTATTTGACCACATGTGGTAATATGTATTCCATAAATTGATGGTAAGCACAAGTTTTTGCTTTTCCTTTTATTCAACTTCTGTGAGCCAGCAGCCATAAGGAGTGGACTATGGCATAATAATCACCTAGCCCCAAATCAGGAGTGAAACACACAACATGTAATGTTTGTGCAGCAAAAGCTGATGACAAGCCTTCTGTCCTTCAGCTTACCCCTTTGTCAAAGCAAGTATATGCTTCTACAGTCAACATCTTCTTAAAGTGTAATGAAATCCTAAAGCTCTCATTAGTGAAAATCCCTCATAAGGTCTCTCCAGTCTTTTATCCCGTATGGGTCATTATAATTGGTCTCTCTAGAAGTACCAGAAGTTCTGCGGCTGACTGATCGTTCATGCCCAAATTTGTAATTTCTCTTTCAAGAGAATCATTTAAATTAAAATAGAGGAAATATACGGCACAACGAAAATATAGGCTGTCTGCATTTCCTAGCTGTATTTGGGAAGCTGCCTGCTGAAGACTGAGGACATTTTAAAATTTCGCCATCCCTAAATTAGAAGAGTGTCAAGAATTGCTAAGCCATGCATTTAGTGTCAAATTTTGGTGCCGAGAAGATGATGCAGAGAGTCCTTCTCCTTCCTCCCTGCTCCCCCCAGAGGATGACCCATAGTGTAGATACCCAAACCCCTGAACACGCACCCAGAAGGAGAGGGAAGTTGCTAGCATGGCCAGCATTACCCATCGCCCCAGAAGGGGTGTGTTCCTGACCTTTGCACAACTCTATTATTATTTGTATTACAGGAGCACCTTGAGACTCCAACTGAGGTCAGAGGGCCCACTGTACTAGATAGTAGGACCAACACGCGAAGCCATTTGCAGTGGACAACAAGAAATTTTACAGGCGCTACAAAACGCAGGAGTACTATCTACTCTTGAGTGCCATCTACAAGCTGACCGTATCTATTAATTATTAACATATCTGCAGACATCTCTCTTCTCTAGAACAGTGGTTCTCAAAGTCGGTCAGTCGCTTGTTCAGGGAAAGCCCCAGGTGGGCTGGACCGGTTTGTTTACCTGCCGCACCTGCAGGTTCGGTCGATTGCAGCTCCCACTGGCTGCGGTTCGCCACTCCAGGCCAATGGGGACTGCGGGAAGTGGCGCTGAACCTGAGGATACGGCAGGTAAACAAACTGGTCCGGTCCACCAGGGGCTTTCCCTGAACAAGTGGCAGACCGGCTTTGAGAACCACTGCTCTGGAATACACCTATAACATCTCTGAGTGGGATTTTAGTTAAACTAGCTGTACGAATACATAGTCAGAAATAGTCCTGACCCTGAAGAGCTTATGATCTAAATAGACGAGATTGACAGTAGTTGGGAGAAAAGAAGTAGTGTCTTCATTTGACAGGTGAGGAACTGAGATGCAGAAATTAAGTGATTTGTCCATGGTCACACAAGAAGACTGTGGCAGACCCAGAATCTGAGCCCTTAATCCCTATGTCTCAATCCAGTGATTTAACCACAGGACTGTGCACCCCCCACCCCCCACTGTTCCTCAGATGTTCCTGTTAACTGCTGGAAATGGCCCACCTTGATTATCACTACAAAAGGTTTCTCCCCCCCCCCCCCCAGCTGGTAATAGCTCATCTTAAGTGATCACTCTCCTTACAGTGTGTATGGTAACACCCATTGTTTCATGTTCTGTGTGTATATAAATCTCCTCTCTGTATTTTCCACTGAATGCATCCGATGAAGTGAGCTGTAGCTCACGAAAGCTTATGCTCAGATAAATTGGTTAGTCTCTAAGGTGCCACAAGTACTCCTTTTCTTTCTCCTATCTAAAGAACAGCACTAAAAGAAACACATTTTCTCAAGTTGTAAAGCTATCTCTAAGTCAGTGCACCCCTCCCAAACCTTCACACTAGCTCTGGCTCTAAGAACCAGAACAGAGCTCTTATGGTGGAAACAAAACTGTACTATATATTGAAGGGAAAGCTGTGTTTCTTTTCTCATTCAGCCTCACACACATTAAACAACTAGAATAGCATGAAACTATTTATGGGCAAACTACTTGACAGTGGTTATTGGACTCTAGTTGAGTTCACTACACCTGCAAACAGAAGGTCTGTACGGAAATATAAAAAACACTGATTTGTGATTAGTAAAAGCTCTGTTAAATCTTATGCAGATTACCAAAGTACTTGAAAGGTGACCTGGAAAGGATTTTTTTAAAATTTAGACTTGTATTCTGTTTTGCTTCTTTCTGGTGTGTAATGAAGGCCTGAGAAGTTTGTGTTTTGTTTTTGTTATTTTTGGGGGAGGATGGGGGGGGTTGTTGGCTTTTAAAATTTGACCTGCCTTTTTCCTTAGGCTGTGCCTTCACTAGGATAAAAGGTGTGTTTTTAACTTGTGTTAGCTAACGCATGGTAATTAACACAAGATAAAATCCTAGCGAAGACAAGACCGTTTGTAGTTTTTCCACATAAGTTACCGGGTCAAGCTAAAGTCTACGGGAGAGTCAAGAATTTACTTTGACCCACTAATTCAAGTGAACTCTATACTCTGTCTTGTTTTTGCTAGTTAAGAAGATACTTTTTTTTTCCCCAGTGAAGATGAATCCAGAAATAGCACGAGTGTAAATTCTGGTCTTCCTTGGTTTTGATGAAGTAACTCTGCAAGACATAAGAGGTGTTTGTTTTGTGTTCTTAATTGAATAGGTCACTGTATTGAAACTTTAACAGAAGCTTGCTTGAACATACAGATTGTTAGGCACCAAAGTTAATAGGCGTTAACACACACACACACAAAAAAAAAAAAACCCAAAAAGTTTTAAACAGTGTGATTAAAAATCCTTTCCTCTCTTAATAGCTCATCTTAAATTGTCTTGCCTCTTGTGAAGTCATGGCTGCATTAGTTCTCTAGCTGACACAGAGTCTTAAAGCTTCTGACAGAGGCCTGAATTTCTAATGTAAAAACAAACAGGAGAACAGTTTCAGGCCACCTTAATGCAACATAAAGAGAGAGAGAGGGAAAAAAGGACAGCACAAGCCCAGTTTTTTTTCCCTTGCTTTTTCAGTCATCTTGAATATGAACAAGGAAGCTTTTCCCTGGTTTAGAGCCAATGAACAAAGCTTTGATGGTGCTTTGTCTAACAGCGCTACTCTAAATATATAGCTTTAACTTGCTTTTTTTTTAAAAGTGCTACGTTGTCTGTAGCAACATGTTGCTTTTGGTTGTCTTATCCAAGAGACACCATATTTATTACTGTAGCATGGAGGAAGTTTTCCAGGTCAGAACTGATATTGCTGTAATCTGGGCAACTATTAAACCACAAAGGAGTCAATTAAATAAACATTTCCCTATTGTTTTGTGCTGAATTTTTATGGCACTACTTGGGAAAGTGGTGTAAGGAAGAAAATGCCTTGTGGTGATTCATCACTCTTCCTTCTTTCCTTCTGCTTCTGATGCATCCTACTGCAAGTAGCTGCTGTTGTGTTATGGATGCATTCTCCATACAATTTCTACATTCAGTATTTGCTTGCGGAGATCTAGACTGTATTTCCATATTTTCCACAACGATGTGGAGGATGGAAACTGTTTTCAGACGTACATGCCTCGCTCTGTTGCGCAAAACGTGTATATTCATTAGAGAAGAAAGTCTACAAAAAAAAAGAGGAGGCAGCCTTATACCTCAGATGCAAATCAAAGGAAATGAATTATTCTACATTAATTATACTTCTATTCAGGAGTGTGGCATCTCCATGGAAACCTCACTGCCATATGGCAGACACATAGTATTAAAAGAAACCAAATATCCTATCAAAATATTATTATTTGTATCTTTAAAAAAATGTTGAAGGACACAGGAAGGTAAATGTTAAGATGCACAGCAGGGAAATGAGAGACACAGGTATCTTTGTTACCAATCAGGCCAAATTCAGAGGTCCTTACTTAGTTTTTATTCAGTCCTTACTCATGGAAAATTTCCAGTGAAGTCAATGGGAGTTTACACAAAGTAAGGCCTGAGTAAAACCCCCCGGGTTCAATCTGTACCATGATCAGTGGAACTGGAGTCAGAGGGCCCATGTTCCCTGGAAGGGCCTGTTATGGATGGGACACCATGGGAATGGGTGGAGTTAGGCTAGAAACAACTCAGCCACGTGGACAGAGCAGTGCTCTGTGTTTAAAAAAGTTGTATTTGTTCAAATTAGTCTGCATTCAGCTTCACTCTTTGCTAATGAAGCATGGTGGCAGGGTCTGAGCTGTGAGTTCTCTGAGCTGCAGCAGCCAGTAGCGTGAGCCATGGAACTAAGTCTGAAGGCCCCTGGAACCCTGGATTTTGCAAACCTAGCCCAACCATGGACCCGGTGGAAGGAGGAGTTTGAGCTGTACACAGACCTGGCCATGCAGGAGGATGACAATAGCAGGAACATAAAACTGTTGTTTTACCTTTTGGGGAAACAAGGCAGAGAGATCTGCACTACTTTGAAGCTCACCACTGCCTCATGCCTCATAGCAATCTTAGGAGCCCTAGTGACATATTGCTCCCCAAAGCAGAACAAAACTGTGGAGCAACATAAGTTTTTCACTTGAAACCAATCTGAAGGGAAGGGAGTGGACCTATATGTCGCTGCTACATGCAATTTTGGGGACTTGATAGACTTCCTGATTCGGGACAGGATAGTCTGCAGCACTTGGGATCATCACTTGTGGGGGAACAGCTGTTCCAGGAAGGTGACCTCACATTAGACAAATGTTCTGACATGGGATGTTCGGTAGAAGTGTCAAGAGAGAGGATGAAAGCTCTTGTCAGCACAACACCCACAGAAGTGCATGCAGTGGGACAACAGCAAAGGAGAGCAGGATGGCCAGAATTCCATATCCATAGTGAGATGCATTTACTGTGGGAGACTGTATGAATGTGTAAAGGAGAAATGTCCCACACTAGATCAACACTGCAAGGAATGTGGTGAGTTGAACTACTTTAGCAGTGTGTGTAAAAACCAGGGAAGGCCCCAGAAAGATTTAGTCAGACTTGTACAAGAGGGGGATGGCACATCAGACAGCAGTGATGACTTCATAAACCTCCCCTTGAGTCCAAGAGCATTCTGGGTTCAGGCTTTGGGACAATAAAACAATCAGTGACAATACCAACCTCCATGCATGCAACAATGTTAATAGAGAAACACTCTCTGTGGTTTCAGCTGTATGGTAGGGCCTCATGCACTGTGATTTCTCAGGATCATTTGGACTCTTACACACCCATTACAAAGATCAGGGGCACTCTAATAATGTACAGTTAGAGCATTATGCAGCCGATAGGAAAATGTGAGTAACCTGAAAAATAACAGACAGTACCAAATAAAGTATGTGGTGGTGGATGGTAAGCACCACACAGACCCCTATTGGGGAATAGAGCCATGCAAGCCAGGGGTCTGATGAGGGTGCAACATCAGAATTGCATATCTGCAGTGCAAAAAGCAAAAAGGACAGTCCCATGGACAATGAAGAAAGTTTTAAAGGCAGATGGGAATGTTTTCAAAGGTGACAGGTGTCTCGAAGGAAAGCTGTGACTGGAAATAGACAGTGGAACCTGTGTGCTTGTCTAACCTGTTCTTCTTTGTGATAAACACCTGTCAGGAATGGTCTCGTTATTACTTAGTCCTGTCTTGAGTGCCAGGGACTGGACTAGGTGACCTATTGAGTTCACTTCTACTCCAGTCTTCTAAGATTCTAGGAAAATTCCAGCAGCACTACATAATTCAGTATGCAAGGAGCTCAAAAGTCTGAAGAGCAGCTGAATCATAGCACCTATGGAGGCCAGTACAGCCTGGGTATGCAGCATGGTGGTGATAAAGAAGCCTAAACCAGAGCCATTAAACCAGGCATTGAAAAAAAATGCCACTATCCACTGCTCACAACTGATGATATCTTGTCAGAATTTTCCAAAACCAGAATCTTTATGGTCTGAAACATGAGGAATGGGTTTTGGCATATAAGCATGGAGAAAGAGTCTAGAAAGCTGACATCTTACCAATATATTTTGGTCACTACTTATGACTGTGCATGCCAATGGTCATAAGCCCAGCACCAGAGGTGTTCCAGAGAAAACTCACCAACTGCTGGAGGGACTGCCTGAAGTGAAAAGCTTAGCAAAGCTTTTGACACGGTCTCCCACAGTATTCTTGTCAGCAAGTTAAGGAAGTATGGGCTGGATGAATGCACTACAAGGTGGGTAGAAAGCTGGCTAGATTGTCGGGCTCAACGGGTAGTTATCAATGGCTCCATGTCTAGTTGGCAGCTGGTATCAAGTGGAGTGCCCCAAGGGTCGGTCCTGGGGCTGGTTTTGTTCAATATCTTCATAAATGATCTGGAGGATGGTGTGGATTGCACTCTCAGCAAATTTGCGGATGATACTAAACTGGGAGGAGTGG
This sequence comes from Caretta caretta, assembly GCF_965140235.1. Classification (NCBI taxonomy): domain Eukaryota; kingdom Metazoa; phylum Chordata; order Testudines; family Cheloniidae; genus Caretta; species Caretta caretta. The sequence continues at coordinate 169,887,577 of NC_134206.1, forward strand.
TAGATACGCTGGAGGGGAGGGATAGGATACAGAAGGACCTAGACAAATTGGAGGATTGGGCCAAAAGAAATCTGATGAGGTTCAATAAGGATAAGTGCAGGGTCCTGCACTTAGGACGGAAGAACCCAATGCACAACTACAGACTAGGGACCGAATGGCTAGGCAGCAGTTCTGCGGAAAAGGACCTAGGGGTGACAGTGGACGAGAAGCTGGATATGAGTCAGCAGTGTGCCCTTGTTGCCAAGAAGGCCAATGGCATTTTGGGATGTATAAGTAGGGGCATAGCGAGCAGATCGAGGGACGTGATCGTTCCCCTCTATTCGACATTGGTGAGGCCTCATCTGGAGTACTGTGTCCAGTTTTGGGCCCCACACTTCAAGAAGGATGTGGATAAATTGGAGAGAGTCCAGCGAAGGGCAACAAAAATGATTAGGGGTCTGGAACATATGAGTTATGAGGAGAGGCTGAGGGAGCTGGGATTGTTTAGCCTGCAGAAGAGAAGAATGAGGGGGGATTTGATAGCTGCTTTCAACTACCTGAAAGGGGGTTCCAAAGAGGATGGCTCTAGACTGTTCTCAATGGTATCAGATGACAGAACGAGGAGTAATGGTCTCAAGCTGCAGTGGGGGAGGTTTAGATTGGATATTAGGAAAAACTTTTTCACTAAGAGGGTGGTGAAACACTGGAATGCGTTACCTAGGGAGGTGGTAGAATCTCCTTCCTTAGAGGTTTTTAAGGTCAGGCTTGACAAAGCCCTGGCTGGGATGATTTAACTGGGAATTGGTCCTGCTTCGAGCAGGGGGTTGGACTAGATGACCTTCTGGGGTCCCTTCCAACCCTGATATTCTATGATTCTATGATTCTATGAAAATAACTGCAGATGTTATCCTCGCTATCGGTGAAGGGAGTAATGATACAGAAACTCAACAAGACAATGACAGAAAATTACTAGCTGTTCTATAGCAATGCAGGGACCAGAACATAAAATGTGATTCAAATAGTGTGAGGTGATATGCATTACACAGCTACTCTCAACAGAGGGGCTGAAAGTAGATCCTAGCAAGATGAAGGAGTCAGAGACATGCCACTGCCAGTGGATGTGAAAGGAGTAGAGCATGTCATTGGATTGATCAATTTTCTGTCCAAGTTCTGTCCACACCTGGCTGCAGTAGCCAGAACCCATGTGTCAGCTCATAAGGCAGGATGTTAAGTGGGACTGGGCAGGTCCCCAACAGCAAGCATTTGACATGCTAAAACAAATCATAATGGATGTCCCTGGCCTGAAGTGCTGCCATCCAGGAAAGGCACTGACACTCCAGTGATGCATTGGAGAATGAATTAGGTGAAGCTCTTTTACAGGAGCAGCCAGTCACTTATGCCAGCAGAGGCCTGTCAGATACTAAATAGGGGTGCCCTACCCAAAATAGAAGAAGAGCTTCTGTTTGTGGTATTTGGAGTGGAGTGTGTGATGGACTTTCCTGGGCTACAACCTGGAACTGGGGTACCGCTGAGCCCTCTGGCATACCAACCACACTGTGAGGCTGTGACAAGCTATAGGCTACTTCCTGCCATGCCCTCACACAAACATCTACACAGGCAGGGATACCACCCAGCTGCAGTTACATGAATGCTTCTCCTCAGCCATTCATGAACTAACAATAGAGAAACTCCAGCCAGCTTCCCCCACAGCTCCACAGCCTAGGTCCCCAGGGCTATACCATCTTGCCCTGGTCAAAAGCCTGACCAGTATAAGTTTATTACCCAGTCCACTCCTCCCTCAATGTGGAGAGGACAATGCACCAGTTTTTGTTCATGAGCATATTCCTCAAGCACTTCTAGCAAAACACATGGTTTTAGGTAAAAAATTTAAATCAGATTTATTAACTACAGAAAGATAGATTTTAGATTATAAGTAAAAGTGTACAGATCAAAGTAGATTATTATAAGAAATAAAACAAAAATGCAATCTACATTCTCTAAACTGGACAGGATTTGAATCAAGCAGTGTCTCACCCTATTAGATAGTACAAGCAGTCCACCTATCTTCCATACACAGGCAGAGCTACCTTCTTTCCTACTTGGGACCCCCTTCCCCAGTTCAGTCTTTGTTCCTTGGGCGTTTTCAGGTGCTGTGTTCTAGGGGGAGTGAGACCAAGTGATGATGTCACTTCCTCTCTTTTATAGCTTCTTCCAGCTTGCTGGAAAGATCTTTGCTCGTGATGTGGGGGTCTGCCCACCCGGTTAAGCATCCTGCATTGCCTACTGTGCTCCCTTTGGGAAGCCTCCATTATAAACAATTCCTGAGATAGTCCCTCGTCAAGTGGGTTCCATTTAATGGGGGCCATTAGCACTGTTCTTCTTCTTCTTCTGCTGCTTCTGTATAACTTCTTCATTGTTATACCTGAAAGGCTAGTTTTTGGTGTTTCCAACTTCACAACATATTTCAGTAACACACACATAGCAAAACTTCATAACTTCACATATAATTATAGCACATACAATCCAACAGGATATTAATGTTTAACAGATCAAGACTTTTAGAATGATGCCTCATAAGGCATACTTTGTACAAAACATATCATAATTATATGACAGTGGTGAATATGGGGGTGCCAGGATGTTGCTTTGGGGTGTCACAGAGTGATTCATCAATATACCTATGGCCTCCTAGTAATAGTGCAATCAGACCACAAAGCCTCAGAGACAATCATGGCAAAGCCCCATCTTAGTGCTCCAAAGAGATTTGCAGCATGTGTTGATGCATCTCCAGAGTACTAGGTAGAGATCAGACATTGTTCAGGATGATTACTAGTGTTTGCTGACACCCTGAGCAGGGCATATATATACCCGGCATCGGTGATTTTGGGGAAGATGATCAATGCAATATATTACTGGATTTAATGTCCTATCTCCCAGTCCGATGGCAATCAAAGAGGCTAGAGAAAAAGACATCCACCTACAGGCAGTCGAGAGAGTGATACTGGTAAGGTGGCCAGAAGACAAAAGCCAAGTACTGGTAGGGGCAGAACGATATTTGCAAATTAAAGATGAGCTGATTGTTCAGGATGGAATCATATTTTGAGGACAGTGAGCTGTTGTCCCTGCCTCATTACATACGGATGTTATGCAAAAAATACATACCTCAGACTTGGGCATTGACCGGTGTCTTACATGGGCTCAAGAATGTGTTTAATGGCCAGGAATGAATACACAATTCCTTTCCTTGATAGGAAGGTGTGACAGCTGATAGTCATGTAATAACCACCTGCAGAAAAAGACTCTGTTAGCACATGAGCTGCACACTCAAACATGGAAAAAGTGGTTGTGGACTTATTTATATTAAAAAAAAGCAGTACTTGATTAGAGTGGACTACTACTGAAACTTCTGGGAGGTTGATGCCTTGCCTGATACAAGAAGTAAGATAGTGATTGGCAAACTGTAGACCCATTTTGCGAGATATGGCATTCCAGACACTGTATTCACCTTTGAGTATTTGATGTTCCTTAATTTTCTTCTAATAGGTTTTTTTATGTAGTTTATACAAGTAGATGAGAAAGCCAGACCTTATTCAACTGAGATATTTCTTGATGAATGTACAAGCTCCAGAACCTTAAAATTCCATTTCATCTGCAGACATGGAGCTTCTCAATGTTCATTGGAATTCACCCTGCAGAAAGGAGCATCTCTGCAGGACAGGTGAAATTTTAAGACTCTGGGAGAACTCTCTGCTTAGTCTGTGGGTGTTAATAGTCTGAAATCTATATTGAATAAGGTGTAGGAGGCTGGAGTGTTGTGTTATCATTTCACTGCTCTGTGGGATTTTTTAGTATTATTATTAATAACAGTTGGTTTAGGGGGAACCTTCCTTTGCTTTTTTCTTTCAAAATCTTTCATAGTTGGGTAGCAAGTATCCCTGTATCTTTCACCCAAGATAATGAAAATGCTCCATCTGGGTAAATACATATTTATTCATTCTTACTAAACCAAAAGGACTCCCACTGGAGATATTAGTTTACTAGCTAAGCATGTAACTGAGCTTTTTTAAAGCATATTCTGTATCCAGCAGACCAGAATGGCAATGTAGTTTTTCCGTGTAAACATATGTCATTTATTCAACTCACACCTCCCCCCACCCATCTCAGAATTGTACCTTCAATTCAGGTAAGTACATGCCATGCCACATGTGATAAATTTCACAGCTGTGTGAAGATTGCATTTATCATGCATCTTTGAGTGTTTCACCTGCTGTCTGCCCACTAATGCATCTCTCCTGGGACTTCTAATATTCCAAAGCCCTGGGAAGCTTCACTTGCCCAATTTATTTGTTTGGTACGAAAACAACAACAGAAAAACACTACAACAGAGAACTATTTCCTCCCAAATTTGGTCTGAAGTATCAAATGGACAGTTCTCATCCTGCATCAGTGACTGGTTTAAGATCCAATATCTCACCAGTCAGAGCTAGAAATGGGAGCTCTATACCATTGGAAAGGAGAGATTCCAAGGTGTCTACTGGGATGCACAGACCCTGTTTTTTAGGCCCTTATTCTGCAAAACATTTAAGCACCTGCTTAAGTGTATCCCTGTTCTCCAAAGTATTTAAACATGTGCTTAAAGTTAGTGCATGTGCTTAAGTGCTTTTGCTGAATTAGGGCCTACGTTCTCTATGGTCCCAAAATATTTGAACTTCAAAATCTTATTCTTTGTACACAATCTATTGAAAGTAATTTCTAGAGGCTTTGAAAATGTCTTAGTTATAATATTCCTCTCTGAGTCCTGTACAGTTGGTAAAGGTTTCTGACATTAGGCTAAGAAATAAAAAAACTACCCATTAAATATTAAATCTCTAAAACATTCCTAAGATAGTTTTGTGTTCTGTAAAATGTCTGGCATCTACTTTATACACAATGCAGTGGTGCAGGATGAGGCACAGATCCTGCAAAAGACTCTTGTATCTGTTTAACTTTACAAACTTAGTAATTTCACTGTCATTAAAATGAAACGTGTGCATTAAGTATTTGCAGAACTGAGGCCTCTGGCCCCCCTTCAGGAAAACATTTAAACATGAGCTTAAATCAAATTCTAGTCAAGAGGGCATATGTTAAAGTTTTAACTTCAGACATGTAATTAAGACCCATTGGTTTTAAGTGTGCACTTGAACACTTCTCTGAATCAGGGCCTATAATAGCACTACTTGTAAGGATCTCAAAACTCACTTGAGGCTTTGCTGCTCAATAGTTTTGAAAAAGTTTGGCCAGCTCTTCTTTATACTGAACCACACTATCATGTATCCTCTGTAAATAAATAGTTTTGCATGTGTGTGTGTCAAGGTTCCTCCCCCACTCTGAACTCTAGGGTACAGATGTGGGGACCTGCATGAAAAACCTCCTAAGCTTAATCTTTACCAGCTTAGGTCAAAACTTCCCCAAGGTACAAAATATTCCACCCGTTGTCCTTGGATTGGCCGCTACCACCACCAAACTAATACTGGTTACTGGGGAAGAGCTGTTTGGACGCGTCTTTCCCCCCAAAATACTTCCCAAAACCTTGCACCCCACTTCCTGGACCAGGTTTGGTAAAAAGCCTCACCAATTTGCCTAGGTGACTACAGACCCAGACCCTTGGATCTTAAGAACAATGAACAATCCTCCCTACACTTGCACCCCCCCTTTCCTGGGAAATGTTGGATAAAAAGCCTCACCAATTTGCATAGGTGACCACAGACCCAAACCCTTGGATCTGAGAACAATGAAAAAGCATTCAGTTTTCTTACAAGAAGACTTTTAATAAAAATAGAAGTAAATAGAAATAAAGAAATCCCCCCTGTAAAATCAGGATGGTAGATATCTTACAGGGTAATTAGATTCAAAAACATAGAGAACCCCTCTAGGCAAAACCTTAAGTTACAAAAAAGATACACAGACAGAAATAGTTATTCTATTCAGCACAATTCTTTTCTCAGCCATTTAAAGAAATCATAATCTAACACATACCTAGCTAGATTACTTACTAAAAGTTCTAAGACTCCATTCCTGGTCTATCCCTGGCAGAAACCAGCATATAGACAGGCACACAGCCCCTTTGTTTCTCTCCCTCCTCCCAGCTTTTGAAAGTATCTTGTCTCCTCATTGGTCATTTTGGTCAGGTGCCAGCGAGGTTACCTTTAGCTTCTTAACCCTTTACAGGTGAGAGGAGCTTTCCCCTGGCCAGGAGGGATTTCAAAGGGGTTTACCCTTCCCTTTATATTTATGACAGTGTGTATATAGCGTACATAGCTCTGATCTTGTAATGTGGAGCGTGCAGCAGGGGTTCTAGAACAATTTGTATAGTTTAGGCACATATATATAGTGAGGGTGCTGAGAGCCATCGAACAAAACTATAAACCATGTATACAATGGAAACCGCTTCAAGCCTGGGGGTGCGTCAGCGCCCACAGAACCCCTAGTTCCAGCACCTATGGCATGCAGATAGACTGCTACACATATGGAACCACACTGAAATCAGTGGGATTCCACATGAACCAGCAGTCTTCCTGAAGGTTTCAGGTCAGTGTCTATGTGTGTGAATAATATGTATGTGAGTATAAATAATATTGCATGTTATTCAATAGACCATAATAGTTTCTTCTCATCCAGGTTATAGTCCTGTTAAATAAAACATGTGCAGTATTACAACAAGCCATATAACTTTGACATATAATATTTCTACAGACATAAGAATTAAAAAAAAAACAATAAAGACATGAAAAAGTTACAGTACTAAGGTCCAAACACAGCAAAGCTCTGAGGCACGTGCTTAACTTTTTAAGCCTGTGAGTAGTTCCACTGACATTAAAGCTCATGGGACAGTTGCTGATTTTCAAACATTAATAATTAGGCTGTTTTCAGCTTCTTGATTTTACTCCAAAAAGGTGTCATTTTAGTACAAGTTGACAAATGTCCAAATTTGTCATATATGGAAATGCCTGTAAATACAAATTGCAAACATATTCATGATTTCCACCTGCACTGGGTGAATATCACAGCGAATATTCAGAGGTTCTCTGCCTGGAGACCTCTTACCTGGATAGATAACTCGGAGACTACATACCTTGCCTTTACTCTTTATAATCCAGAAGTTCAAGCCTCTACTGCCTCTAGTCATTATATTTCAGGAGTTCAAGCCTTCATCCTCCTGACTTTAAGCCTTTGCATTGCTTTTTACAATTCTACAGCTATCCATGTGCAAACAGCAACTAGGTTGGTGTGAGTTAGAGATCTCTAGCTAGCAGTAGCTCTGGGAGCAGCCTGGCAAAATTTTATCTGCTCACTCACTGCGGGTGAGCAATTATTTTTGACAGGCAAGTAAAATAGCATTTTCACTTTTGCATATTATCATCTATTGTCCTGGCAAAAGGTGGGGACATTTTTATGACCATTTTGCAAAACTGTTTGGAAAGTATAGAATATAGGCAGAGGCATTCCTAAAAACAGGATGGATTTTTTGAATGATAAATAAGGAGGCCCAGCAGGAATACCTGGTCTCAGTGTAATTTGTTTCTCTTTTTGCACAATAGGGGAGGATGGCGATAAAGGACGAACTCCAGCTGTAAACAGCCTTTCAAAATCTAAAGCCATTAAAACCTGTATAATGGCCATCAGTCTGGCAAATGACTAGAAGTTCTTAATGTCACTATTTCTGTATGTTTAGGCACATTCTATCCTTGTAAGGTGGATGCCTGCCATGAAACATGCATTCACCAGCACACTCCATATGTACAGACTGCTTTTTATGTTGTTATAATGATGGTGCAAACAACAAGAAATTCTTACGAACGACTTTCCCGTTACTGCGTACTGTTCTTGCTGAGGAGACCAAGATCTCTCTTCTCCGTAGTCAGCCATGATGTTTCCTGCTACAGTGCCAATTTGCCAAAGTGCATTTCATCACTGCCAAAAATCCTGTTTTATTGCTGTCTTGCTGGCGTCTCTAAAAATGTTTGTGTGTTTAAAATTATTACTTATTATATCTCTAATATGAGTTATAACATATATTTTCTCTTGTATAGCAGCTTTCTTCTATGGCTCTCAAAGCATTTTGCAAACACCTTGTATTAAGCACCTTGGAGAGTTTGATACTATTTGCACTCTTTAATTTACAGGCCAGGACACCAAGTGTACAGAGGTCAGGTAGCTCACAAAGGAAATCCTTGGCAGAGCTGAGAATAGCCCTCGTTTCTGCTGACTCTGAGTCCTCTGTCCCAATTATTTTTGTCACTTGTCACCATGGCTTCCAAAAAGTGATGAGGGTTTGATACCATGGCACAATCACTTTCTCAATTTGTGGATTTATACCTAAGCTCTGCTGTAGTTTGTACCTTCGTAAGCAATATACAAATATTATCGACATGAGCCAGATCCTCAGCAGATGCAAATTGGTATAGCTCTATTGACTTCAGTGGAGCTACACCGATTTACATCAGCTGAGGATCTGGCCCTGCCTCCCACCCTTAAGCAGAACTATTCAAATGTTCATATATTTATTAACCTTTTTGGCTCTGAAAGCAAAAGTGAGGATTGGCTACCTAACAAGAATATTTGCTTTGATCGGGGTATATAGAGGAAGAGGTCACCCTTCATAGTATTTAGTATTATAGGTTGAGATAGTATTTAACAAGAATTATTGTCACTATGAAGATAAAATATTTCCTTTTTAAAAAGGAGAGTGGTCGTGGACTTGTACATGACACTTTGCTGTACCAATCTGTTCATGGCATATTTTGAAACAAAATAAATATTCTAGTAATTAGCCATTTGTCAAGCATGTATTAACATCAGTATCACACCGTGAACATGATTGAAAATTCAGCTCTCTCTTAAAAGTACCTTGGGTATCTTCTGTTCTGAGCATAGAGAAGACTGTGGAATCTAATAATTTGGTAGTAATCGTAGACAAATCCTGATTCTTTAATGGTGACAGTTCTACTGAATATTAAGTAATGGTATTTTAAAAATCTGGATAGGTGATAGGAAATCATTGGGATTATTGGTGTTTATTATTGTTTTTAATATGGTTTTTTCCACTAGTAAACTAGCTGGTTCTTTCTGTCAGTGGAACATTACACTTTTAGGTTTATACAGCTATAAATAAGGGACTTTTGGAGACAATCTTCAGAGGAAAAAGCTGATAAAATGACTTTTTTTGGCTTCAGTCTTCCATCTGGCTCCCTTGAAGAAGTCTACCTTTTAATCAACTGATTAGATTACCTTTGATCATCATAAGAAGTTAAGCATAACTGCAAAGAGTTTATCACAGGAATGTATGACAAGAAGGTGGTACAGAAGGTTAATAGTTTTACCAGACAGGAACACCAGATACAACAAAGGAAACCAATAAGGATATGTTCACTCTGTGTTGTGACTTTTACAAACAGCAGGCCAAATTCTACTCAGTTACAGCTACCTAAATCAGAGTAACTATTGATTTAACTGGAATTACTATGGATTTATATTTATGTAATTGCAAGCAACATTTGGCCAGCTCTCACAAGTTTAGATCAATTATATGACAACATTGACAGTGAAGACAGAAAAAGGAAAAATTTCTAGTACTTACCATTTGTGGCATACAAATAGGCTGGACACCAAAGTAGGGCAAAGATTTTCACTGGAGCTAGATTTTCAAGATATCCACTCCATTGGCCAGAAATCGCAAACCGCAGCCCCTGGGAGCTGCAGGCGGCTGGGCAAATATAAACAAATGGTCTGGAATACAAAAGAAAAAGTGCCAGGCTGCATTATCTTTTCTGCATAGCCCTGCTCCTGTCTCAGGGAGTCCTAGGGGCTGTGGCAACCAGGTGTGTCCCCTGGTAGCACAGCTTAGATGGAACTTTGGAGCTACCAAGGAGTCAGGGATGGAGAAGGCCTGCCAGGGCCCAGACACAGTGTGGCAGCACAGAGTCTCTGCATGGATTGCCCTGGCCATCCCAAAGTATCCACTAGGCTTGGGGGCAGCCCTGTGGTCTTTTCTGTGGATGCCAGACTCCAATCCCCTGATGGAATAACATGGCAAGGGTGCTGAGGGGGACAGGGGGGAATCTTCCTTAGGTAATCTTGCAGAGGAGGGGCTTTGATGTGGGAGGGAATGATCTTGGCCTTACACAGAAGCATTAGGTAGGGTCTGGTATACTGAAATTCCACTGTGATGGATTTGTGTTGATGTGCCAAGCAGTGGAGAACCAGCACAAGAGAACTGCAAATCCAGAGGAGACCTCTGCATAACTCTGCTCTGCTGTATTTCAGAGATGGTAGAAGTGACCATATTGGGAGTATGTGTACCGAGTATCTATGATGGAAACCCACAGGGGACAAAACCAATGTAGGAGGGATTATCAGGCTGAGTCCATTACTTTCAACTGTATACCCAACAATACACAACTGCAAATCAGCTATGTGGATGACATGGGCATGAACTATTGTATTGGTGCTGAGGTTTCCTTCCCTGATCACTTTGTGTCAGAGCAAAAGCTTGTAAATCTGAGCAAGGCTTGAATAACAGGACTGGGCCTGTATTTTGCATACAGTCCTATTTATCATTTGGAAAAATAGATTTATGTGGGGTTTTTTTACAAGGAGTTTGTTTTAAACGGTAACAGTATCCTAGTTCTTGTCAATTGTTCTACACTTCTGTGGCTGATATTGAGGGGAAACTGTGTGGGTATTTTGCACATACCAGGCTTTGATTTAATGTGACTGTACTGAAGCCCTTTAGAATTCGCAAAGTTGCAATCAGGGACCGGAGGCATACCCTAGCATAGGGCTCCACCTTGTCCCTGCCCCAGGTTGGTGTGTGGAGCCGCTTTGTTGTATAAGGATGTGAGGTGTGGAGATAGAGGCCAAAAGAATTTAGAAGGTCAGAGCTCTGTAGTGCAGACTGCAGTTAACAGCAGACTCCAGTTTCTGTGTTATGTAATGATTGAGTATTGTTAACTACAAGCTCTCATTACTTTAATACAATTAACAATTTTTTTTTCGGTGGGGGGGGGGGGACGGTGTAATGGCAGGGATCATGAACATGATTTATCTGCTGGGCTTCGGGTCACCATTGCTACTTTTTTGGGTGGACCAAGGCCTCCTACTCCTGGACTAGTACTGCCTGTTTCAGTGTAGGCTGGAATCCATCCTGGAAGAGGAAGGACTAAGCCTTCTTCCACCAGAGCAGAGGACTTGGTGTGGGTGGGAGCCCCTTCTGATACCACCCACAACAGAACCATGACAACCATGAGAGCAGCAAAAAATGTATAAAAACTGAGATTTGTGATATCACATAGCTGCAGGGTTTGGAGCACTAAGGCCCTGTGAATTTGCAGCTGTTCTAAACTGCTCTCCATTGTTTGGTTGAATACATACATAAGATTTTGAACAAGTGTATTCACTGCTGAATACATGTATATGGCATAACATATATGTGTATTCATCTCATCAGTGATGCACAAATTCCAAAGAACAGTGCATAATTAATAGACTGCTCTTTGTTCACTTGTGGTGAAATATTTTCAGATATGGACTAAATTAGCAAAGAATAGGACTGGATAGTCAATTTTTTGCAAAGCCCAAATTCTCTGAATGCTGTAATTGCCAAAAACTAATTAGCTCCAATTATGGTCAGACACTGCGCCAGCAGTCTTCAGGTTGTACAGTTTCCTTGCTGGATTAAGCAGGAAAAGTGACTTTTGGCTGTCTTCACTGTACAATTCATAAAGAAAATAAATTCCAGTAGAATCACCTTAACATGGTGCCAAAATACAGACTCCCTTCATTATACCAGAATCACCGAGAGCTAAGTAACCAAAACAGTTACAATAGGACTTAATGCACTGGAAAATATACTATACTTTAGGTGGGAGAAAACCATAATGCTATACCAGACAGCTGCCTTGTATACCTTCATGCATCGTTTCCCTCACTGACATTTTTTGGCCAACTGAAACTTTTGTCTGTCCCCAAAATATGTTTTTAACTCTCCAACTCAACATTGCATTGTGGGTGCACTGCTCAGAATGATGCATCTGAAACGAAAAAGAACATTTTAGATTGAGCAGAGTGTTGAAATTTGTTGAAATAACAGTTGGCTGCCCTCAAGTGGGTATTCATCTTCTGCTTGTGAACAGCTCCTTAACTTTCGCCTTCTGGCATGTCTCCAAGTTTTTCTTTGCTTTCTTTAAACATTATAGAGGCTGACACTTCCTACAAAGATTATAGCATATTGTATATTTGTAAACAATTAACTTTGTTTGAAAAGGAGATAACTGGACTTCCATGAAACACACTTCCTACCGTATCATGCTAAAACCCGATATTACACTTTCTCTACAAAGATTCTAGAAATGCAGGGCCAAACCCTTGGGACTGGCTCTCTTTCTCCTGGTTCAGCATAGAGAGAGCAAAAGTGGTTTTAAGTCACATTTATGTCTACTTGACATTGGGCCCACGGCTTCAGAGCTAGAGGGTTTTGATTTGTTTGTTTGTCTGTCTGTTAGTTAAAAAGTCTGGATCAATATGTGATGTTCCTTACTGGAGTCCAGACAATTTAGCCATCCCTAATTACAGTGTACATGTTAAGGGAAAGAGTTAAATCAATGTGGAACCTTAACCATTTAATGCCCAAAGTTATCAACCTTAATTTTGAATTATGAAGGTTTTGATGCGGGGGAGGGGTTGTAAGGGAAATATAGCAATGTTAATGCCTAAGTCCAAGATCCCTGTGGCTAGTGAATTAGCCCCAGATGTTGTTACCATTTGCTAAGCTTCACTAAGCACTGCTAATTAGTTTGGGTTTATTAAATAAATGTTTCATTAAGGAAAGCAATAAAAACATGAATGCCTGTATTTTTAAATGGTGATTATCAAGGCTGAATGGAATTCAGCCTTTTTCCAGATGCATTCTGTTGGCACAGGTTTATAAATGGACATTTGGTGCTTTAACAGAAAGAATATAGCCTTTTTGAGGAACACCTCACCCTTATTAGAAACAATGCCAGAGGAATTCTATTGTCTATTCTTCCTATAGGTAAATGCTTGGTATGAACAGCAAAATATGTCTGATAAGCAGACAATAAGAAAAACACCCCTCCTCTTTGCTGCTTTGAGCTTCTGTGCATATTAGGCTGTCTGAGGATTTCTCTAGGTTTTCCATAAATTACAGAAATGAAACCGCTAGCCAGTTAGGTTCAATAAAAGGGCACAAGGCACATCCAGGACTCATAAGAACATTATATTTGTTACATAACACTCTCTTATGATGTTAATATTCAGCAACAACTAGGGATGTAACAAAGGTGTTATTCTCAGGAGTTCTGGTAATAGACTGTGGTCTGTGTTTCCTGGGTCCAGTCATATGACAATGTCAGGGGTATGAAAGGTACATTACTCCTATCTTGTGATAGGGTTGTAGCCACTGACTTCAGTAGCTAACATTAAAAAGGAGTGCTGAGCATCATTCAGCAGCACTCTTTTAGGGTGATTTATGGAATTGCACTGACAAACTTCATTCCCCGTCCAGTCTTTCTCAGCCTGAGAGACCTTGAAGGAGGCAGCAAGAAGGTTTGTAAAGTAGTAAAAATTGAGAGCTTCCAGTGTAGACACAGAGGACTTTTGTGATGGAAGAAACTAAACACCTACTTCCTGTGTCATAACAATTAATATTTTGATATCTATATAAAACTAGCCTGTTGGAGCCTAAGATCCTTATAATTGGAGTTGAGTAGCCATGACAAAATGTTGTTACTTTAAGAAAAGGATACAGAACAATACAGAAAATATTATCATGCCATATCCATCTTATATATTATGTTCAGTATTCATCTTATGTCAAAAAAGATATATCAGAAATAGACAATATCAAAATAATGGCAGTGAAACTGATTAGAAGCATGAAAGACTAGAGTAGAAAGGAGATAAGTAAGAGTTTATACAATGAATGTGTAAGAACTTCTACACTGATCCAGCTAACATGGAAGTCAATTGGAAGACTCTCTTAGTGTGTGTTTGGATCCTGCTCCAAATCAGATGCTCCTTTTTATCCTTTCATGATAAGGGAATGGGGAGACACTAAATGTAAAACTCATAAAAGGAAATACTTTACTGCAAAAAGTATAATTTATCAATAGACTCCCTGCCAATAGATATTAAAGAAAAGAACTTAGTAGGATACTGTCTAATCCTTTTATGTAAGAGTAATATCTGTAGTTCCACTACTGACTAAGTAAATACGTATAAAGGGTATCAACCCTCATGTTTCAGGGCACGAGCCAGCCAACCACTAACTGCCTGGGTTTAGGATGAAGCATCCCCTAGCGGCATGTTACTGTGTAATTATCCATTATGGGAGTTTTACAGGTTCTGCTGAATCATCTTGTACAATACTGACCACTTTCAGAGACTGTCCTCATAACCTTTTGTACTGCCTTTTGCACTCTACCTAAGGTAATTACTATTTCTAAACTGCTGATTCAGCTACAGAGAGTGATACCTGATTAAAGTGAGTTTCAAGACATTAACACAGTGGGAGAGGGAATGTCTCTTCAGAATATCCCTGATGGCTAGCACTAGGGGACTTGTCCTCTTTACAAAATTTCCCCAATCCTGAAATGGTTTTCAAGATCATTTATTGAAAACCATTTCAGGTAACATGATTTTGCTGTCAGGGGATGCTGTCTGTGATTGGGGAAAACTTCTGGAAATGTTTGTTAACAAGCATCTTCATGACTATGAGCCTAATGCTAATCTTATTTAGGTTATACGCGCTGGTGAATTAATGCATGGACCTACGGGGCCCATGCCCAGGGATCCTGGCCAATTTGGGGACCACCAGCACCGGAACTGTGCCTCTACCCCCAGGTTCCTCCTTTTCCCCCCACCCCCCGAGGCCGTGTCCCCTGGCTAGGCCAGAAGCCAGGTCATGGTAAGAGCCACCAAGGGAGCATTTCAATTAGGGTATATACTGAAGAGTGATTTAGCACAAGCAGCAATGAGATTAAAGGGTATATGGAAAGGAGTCAAAAGAAAAAAGCTGAGAAGAAGAAAATAAATGCCAGTGAAAGTATTTTGACATTATTGGTGTAGATGCAGATTAATTTAAAAATAACTCCAGAAGAATCAGCAGATTCTCAAGTTTTTATGTATGAAATCTGAATCTCATCAATCTGATAGCAGAGATAGCAAATGTGAAAGCAATGTATCTGTTGATAAAACTAAATGATTTATTTAATGGATAAAAGATAAACTATCAAATTATTGTGGCATAAATGTTGGCCAGGAGGCCAAATTCAGCCACAGTAAACAGGTGCAACCCTACTGAATTTGATGAAGTTGCACCCACTTGGTCTGTAAATCACTATAATTTAAATCACCGTTCAGCTGATTCCAGCCTTTAACTCAAGTGAGATGCTGCATGGTAATCAAGAACATAAAGGAAAAGAGGGTTGTTTTAATGGTTAATTTCTAACACAAATAAAACACATGCTAATAAATGAATGGTGGACAAAGCCACAGGTTTGCAAAGTGTTTTTGTCGGTGTGTGGGTTGTGTGTTTATTTGCCTTAGGGGTGTTAACGTTTTGTGTTTTTTTGAGGAAGGGAAGTAACATATTCCCAAAAAGTCCTTAGATCCTCTCTCCTCCCCAAGTCCTCCCTCTCCTAGCCACCAATAGATGCATGTACAACAGGCCTTTTATGAACAAAAACACCTGTGGATTGTTCTCATTTTTGTGTGTGCATTCTTTAATATTTCAAAGTGCATTTCTTAGCATATAACTCATTACAAAGACAGACTGGTGGGTGGTTTTTGTTTCTTTGAGGTCATTGCTAAATATTTTGGCCTCCGGGCCCTATCCCCATTAATTCTTGAACAAGGTTAACTGAAATATTTATATATGGTTGTAGGATTCATACTTGACAAATACTTTGAAGATATTGTTTCCAGCTTACATTGTAGAACAATTTTCTTATTCAATATCAACAGCAATTTTTTAATATCATCTACAATAGGTAAAACCATGCTATAATTTTCCTCAGGTAATATAGTTTTTTAGTTTCTCTTAATATAAATAGGTCCACAAACTGTGTAATAAGTACACAGGCCTGTAATCATGTTTGAAAAGTGTTTTAGATGTAGTGAAAAAACATTACAGTGGACATTGTTTTATATTCACTTTTCCATATGTTGATTCTGTCCATGTGGCTGCAAGCAAAATAGGCAGTCTAGTTCCAGTAGATCCAGAAAAATCAGATGTGAATACTATGTCTGATTTAAAAAAATAAATAAAAAGCAGGTACAAATACAACCACTGTCCAAACCCCTACAGTAGAATGCGCACAAGCCATTCACCACTCAAAGGTCTGATCCTGCTTCTACTGACATCAATGGGAACAGAACTGGTGCCAAAAATTAAACTATGGCTTTTATGGTAGATGATCATAGAATCGTAGGACTGGAAAGGATCTCAAGAGGTCATCCAGTCCAGACCCTTGTGTTCATGGAAGGACTAAGTATTATTTAGACCAGAGGTTCACAAACTGTGGTCCGCAAGCTCCCTTTGGGTAGTCCACAGATAGTTCCTTCTAAGATACGCGCCTGGGCAGCTGCACATGACAGAATGGAGGGCCACCCACCTAATTAGCAGAGCCATGCAGGCCTGTTGCAACAGTGTTACCCTGTTAGCTCATATTTAGCTTGTGATCCACTATGACCCTCAGATCCCTTTCTGCAGTACTCCTTCCTGTGCAGTCATTTCCCATTTTGTATGTGTGCAACTGATTATTCCTTCCTAAGGGGAGTACTTTGCATTCATCCTGATTGAATTTCATCTTATTTACTTCAGACCATTTCTGAACCAGTTTGTCCAGATCATTTTGAATTTTAATCATATCCTCCAAAGCATTTGCAACCCCTCCCAATTTGGTTTGGCTGCAAACTTTATCAGTGTACTCTCTATGCCATTATCTAAACAAACAAACAAACAAACAAAAAACAACTAACCACAAATTAGGTAATTACATGCCACCGTTGGCTTTGGTTTATCATATGTATAGCAACAATGTCAGTCAGGAGGGAGGTCTGTATTTGCAAATGCCAATGGCAACTTCTAAAATCCTCCAGGTAACTCCTGCTTTTCGAAGCTAGTCTGACCTAAAGCCAGAGCAGAGAGGTAAGCAACAAATAACAGGTCAGACACCGGAATACATATCTGATAACAGGCAGTTCCTATATGTTCTAAACAATTAAGTACAGCTGTTTGAGTGTGCATAGAGTAAAAGGGATGGATGGATGTTTTTCTTGTACTTGCTCCATTCAGCAGGTACAAAACAATTAACAAAAAGATATCCACACCAGCACTCATAAGTTGTGGGTGCTGGGATTTACAGGATCTACATTTAGTAATTTGTAAGATTTCAAAAATTGTCCTCAAAATTGACCCAAAGCATCCAGCTTCTGCTGTATGTAGCAGGAGTCTGAGGATAAACTGTTTGGACTTCCTTCAAGTGACAGGTGCATCTGCCGTCATGTAAGGTGTGTGATTTCTATCAAGTCACAGCCTAGCACACTGCTACGTTGGGGTTGTGCTGCGGATTCCATCTAATGTATAACGACTGCTTTCAGAGCGCCCGCTATGAACCCCCCCCCCCCCCAAGCTATTGTGGCACCAGCTGAACAATTATATGAAGAGCAGCCCAGGAGGAAAGGCTCACAGTCATCCAGATGTCTCCCCCCACACCTAGTGAGAGAAAGGGATGCTTCAGCGGAATGCAACCGCCTGGCCTGTTGTGTGCTCTCCGCGGCTCCCCGCCGCCCGTGCAGACACATCAGCAACTACAGCGGCTTGGTATATCGTGCCCGTGCCGTAACTTCGCAGGGCGCTTTGCGAAGCTCGGCTCCTAAAACCATCGGCTCGCTTCTGTGTGTGAACGCCCCCCACTCACACTTCGGGCCTGGAAGAGCCAGGGCGCACGGGCAGACACGCTGCCTCTGTACACACGTCAGTGCCACCCACCGAGCCGAAACGTGAGCCCCGGCCAGCCCCGAGAGGCAGCAGCAAGACAAAGGGGGCGTGAGAGGCCCGGCCGGCGGCGGCAGCGCCCCGCTGATGGGCGGGCGCACGCGGCAGCTCAGGCCCCAGCCCCGGCTGCGCCCTTTGCTTTCCCGCGGGGCCCATCTCTGCCCCGCAGCGGAGGAGGAGCAGTCCCGCTGTCCGTCCGCAGCCCGCTTGCATGGACGCACCGGAGCGGGGCGGCCAAGGAGACTTGCTTCCCAAGCTGGTGCTGCTCTTTGTCCTCGCAGGTCAGTGGGGAAGGCGCGGGGCGGAGGTGCCGCTTGCCGGGGGCTGGGGGGCGGCGGCTGCAGGGGTGCCAGGGGGCTGGGGCTGGGTGAGCGAGGCAGAGCGGTTCGGAGAAGCGGGCAGGCCAGGGCTGCACCGCGTCCACCCTGCAGCAGCTGTTCTGCTCTCCCCCTGCCCACGTGCCAGGGCTTGTCAGCCTCCGGCAAAAGCCCGCGGAACGCCGCGGTGGAGGGCCACGGGGGAGAGTTCCCGGCGCCTGGGGCGCTTCAGCGGGATTCCCCTCTCGCCAGCTGGCGCGTGTCCGGCCCCGGCCCCGTCCCCTGAGGGGTTTCGGTGAGCAGGGCTGTCTGCCTCGGACACAGAGCGGCATCCCCCCGCCTGGGACTCGGACCAGCCCTTTTCAGAAGAAGGAAGGGGCTTGTTTGGCAAACGTGGTGCAGCGACTGTGGAATTGCTTAACCCAGTTTTACGAAGCGACTCTGAATCCAGGCAGCTTTTCGTTCGCACCAGGATGAGCAGTTTTCAGTGGATTACCTGCAGAGGAAAACCCTGTGTATTCCACCCCGGTGCCACTCCAGGTTTAAAATTGCCGATAATTAGAGCAAATAAAGTAAGGGCACATTTTCCCTAGCTCTGTCATCTGCTCCTGAGAACAATTACATTTGTCTTTACTATGTTGATTTTTAAATGGATAACAATCACATTTAATTATCTTTAAAACTAATTGAACTAAACCAAAATAATAATAATAAAAGCTTCTCCAAACATCCTCCACTATGCAACATGCTCATGTTGTAGTAATTTAGGACCCTATCCTGCACCTGATGAAGTGAGCTGTAGTTCACGAAAGCTTATGCTCAGATAAATTTGTTAGCCTCTAAGGTGCCACAAGTCCTCCTTTTCTTTTCACTTTATCCTGTTTCTCTCATTTTATTACAGTAGATAATTAGTTTATGAACTATTTGTAGTGTAGACTGAGTAGTGTAGACTGAAGTGGATGTGCATTTAACCTTTTAATATTAATTGCAATTAAATAAAACCTGGAACCTCAGGAAATTGTTGTCTGTGTTCAGTCCAAACTCAGATCAGGTGTAAGCATCCATAGCTCCATGGTTGTATCTGTATGAGTCTCTTTTGCAGTCCTTCGACAGTTGCAGTACCACAAATGGAAGCACATTGGCAGTGCTATTGCAGACAGGTGACAGCATTTTTATCACCTGCCATGTAAATTTACTCAGAGGAGGTGTACATGACATGGTAGGTTTTTAAAAAACAAAACAAGAAAACCAGTTCCATGGCAATGGCAGCCATACGGCAGTGGTGGGCAACCTGTGGCCCATCAGGGTAATCGGCTGGCAGGCCGCCAGACAGTTTGTTTACATTTGCATGGCTGCCCACAGCTCCCGGTGGCTGCGGTTTGCCATTCCTGGCCAATGGAAGCTGCGGGAAGCGGTGGCCAGAATGTCCCTGCGGCCCGCACCGCTTCCCGCAGCTCCCATTGGCCGGGAACGGCAAACCACGGCCACGAGGAGCTGTGGGCAGCTGTACAAATGTAAACAAAATGTCTGGCGGCCTGCCAGTGGATTACCCTGACGAGCTGCAGGTTGCCCACCATTGCCATACAGGGAGGAGGCGCTGCAATGGTGGGAGATGTTATTTTTTAAAAAAAATGCTATACAAATCCTCTGATTACAATGGAGTAGCTGCCACTTAAAGTGGGTCTGAATTTAGCCCAAGGGGACTAATTTACCTCATATTGCCCTCATTTGAAAAGTACTGAGGCCTCAAATCAGGAAAGAATCCCTATTCAGGACCGTACTCTTTGGGATTTAAGGATATGGATAAAGTTAAGCACATGCTTAAGTGCTTTCCTGACTCAGTAACTTTAAAATTGACAGTACAATTATCAATCAGAAGCTACCGAGATTCTGTGGTTTGTACAGTTAACAATAAAGGATAGCACTGTTCTTTCACATAAGAGTATCTTGTGTGTTGGCTGATAACTTTTGCCACTTTTGGGGAAGTTTCATTATTGTTGATAATTTAAATTGATAATTTGTTTCATTTGTGTTGCTTGATCAAATAATTGATCATCTACATTCTTTGAATGAGAAGAGTGTGTACAGGACATTTCTATGGGATTCCTCGCTTACAGACAGCCCCCCAACCTGAAGCAAATACTCACCAGTAACTACACCCGACACAACAAAAACACCAACCCAGGAACCAAACCCTGCTACAAACCCCGATACCAACTCTGTCCACATATCTATTCAAGGGACACCATCATAGGACCTAACCACATCAGCCACTCCACC
Organism: Caretta caretta; assembly: GCF_965140235.1. Classification (NCBI taxonomy): domain Eukaryota; kingdom Metazoa; phylum Chordata; order Testudines; family Cheloniidae; genus Caretta; species Caretta caretta. Next base: position 169,908,208 of record NC_134206.1, read on the forward strand.
AGGGGCTCGTTCATCTGTACATCTACCAATGTGATATATGCCATCATGTGCTAGCAATGTCCCTCTGCCATGTAGATTGGCCAAACCAGACAGTGTCTATGCAAAAGAATAAATGGACACAAATCTGACATCAGGAATCATAACATTCAAAAACCAGTAGGAGAACAATTCAATCTCTCTGGTCACTCAATAACAGACCTAAAAGTGGCAATTCCTCAACAAAAAAACTTCAAAAAACAGACTCTAATGTGAAACTGCAGAACTGGAATTAATTTGCAAACTGGACACCGTCAAATTAGACCTGAATAAAGACTGGGAGTGGTTGGGTCATTACAAAACCCCATTTCCCCCATACTAATTTCTCCTTACTGTTACTCACACCTTCTTGTCAACTGTCTGTAATGGGCCATTCTCTTACCACATCAAAAGTTATTTTTCCTCCCTTGGTATCCTGTTGTTAATTGATTTATCTCGTTAGACTGACCTCACACTTGGTAAAGCAACCCCCATCCTTTCATGTATTTATACCTGCTCCTGTATTTTCACTCCATGCATCTGATGAAGTGGGTTCTAGCCCAGGAAAGCTTATGCCCAAATAAATTGGTTAGTCTCTAAGGTGCCACAAGGGCTCCTCATTTTTTCTCAAAAAGGAAATCATGCCCATTTTAAGTCTCTCTAATGCTGCCAAAAATTAAACTAGCTTGCTCACTCACTCACTCCCCCTAAATGAGCACTGCAAGATTTTTAAATCCCTCCTTATCAGCTAGGTGACCCAGCACCAGTAAAACCAGGAGGCAGTGATTGCTGTAGCCATGTAGATGACTGTTGTAGGATTCTTCCACTTCCTTTGCTATGTTGATTATTGTGAGGAAGCAAGGCTCTGAAGCATATGGGGCCTGACCTTACTGACAGGAGAAGCCCCACTGAAAACTAATGCAGAAATGTCAACAAGGGCTTAATTTGTAGTTGCATCGGGGCAAAAGTCTCCAAATAAGACCCTCAATTGCACTTCTGCAAATCCATTGTCTTCCAATTAAGCCCTCAATGGGGCTGCATGTGTTTAGCTAAGGAATTAATTTGGCTTGTTGAATCTTCATTACTGGAGTTAATGACCTACAAGATGGAAAGAACCCAAGTAGACTCCAGAGCCTAGGTTGGGTTTATGACAGTTAGAAAAACATCTTGATGTGTAAACTTAACAAAATTACACTGGAGATCAGTGAGATGCAATAAACTTGGAACACTGCAATAACAGTTTTACAGAGCTACTTTTTCAGAGGAGAACCTGAACTTTGGATTGTGGCTTTTACTTAGGAGGACTGGTTTGTTTTCTTTAAAAACAACAACAAAACCACTGCTAGTGAAAAACTTTTCTCTTTCTTCAATATGTGGATATTCATTCTTTGTTTGCTAACCTTTTGACTGTGTTTCCTTTTACAGTTTGATTATTCTGTCATTCCCAGAAAATGACACATTAAAAGACAGGGAGGGGTGAGGGCGAAAGTGGTTGTATCCTTCTCATTAGGCGTTCCCTGGGCACAAAGGTGTTCTATGGTGGCGTAGCCAGCTCCTACACTAGCCTGCTTGCGGCCTCTAATACAGAGGATGAATTGGAGACAGGGTTAGTGGGGGAAGAGTCAAAGTACACTGTGCTTCAATTGTTCTTAGCTAGCAGATGGTGCCTTAAGACAATGGGTTTCCACTGTTGGAAATTTGAAATTCTTTTTTAAAAAACAGAGGGAGAGAGCCCATATAGCCAGACTGAAAAATACAGATATACAGGGGCACCTGAAGATGTACTCTTCAAGCCAGTTGGAATTCTGCTGGAGTTCGGATTGCAGAGTCAGATCAAACCTCAAGTGAAGTCCTATCAATGACTGGTTCAATGCAAAAAGCTGCTACAATGCATCTTCTTTAAAGCTTTGCTGTATAGTTTTTTACTATTGAGAATGCATTGTTGTTTTTATTCTGCAGAAGATTGTCTTGCTCAGTGTGACAATGACTGCAAAGCTTACTGCTGTGATGGGACTATCCCCTACTGCTGCTCGTATTATGCCTATATTGGGAATGTCCTTTCGTAAGTATTGTCACTTTCTTGAGAAAATTGATGCCCTGTATTCGTGGTTTGCTGTAAATTTAGGTTATTGAGAACTGTTTGGCAATCAACATTTCAAGATTGTTTCCTGCTAATAAAGTTATAAATATTTCCAGAATAAAAGCCCTTAATGGTCCCATGAAATCGAAGTGTTGTATACTTTTAAAATATGTATTCATGTCAATAGATTTGGCTACATCATCAGCTTGTGTAAATTAGTGTAAATTCTTTGTGATCATTGGAGCTACACTGATTTATTCAAGCCCAGGACAGACCAGAACAAAGGCATTTGCTAAGTGGGCTAGATTATTGTAAATTTGATCTTCCTGTTTTGAGCATATGTCATTTGTTCATGCTTTGGAAAACTGGTGTTTTGTCTTTAGTTAAAATTCATTGTAAACATTTTAGATTAGGGTCTGCTGGTCCTTTCATGCTCTAGTGTGTGTTGCACATTGTGGTATGTGTAAAAACAATGGTTGCTGATGGAGCGGAAACAAGGATATACCCATACCAAAAGAAGTGCAAGGGTTAAATTCTCCATTCAACATGCATGTATAGAAACAGATCCCAGTCCAGTAATCAAATCCACTAATGCAGATCTTTGTCCCCAAGTGCAGCCCTGTTTGAAATCAGTAAGGTTTCTTGTAGGTGTACAGGTCTGCACTAGCAAGTCTAATTGTAGGCTCAGTGTCTAAATGTAGTGATAGCCAGTAAGTGTTCCACATGTGCATCAGAACAAAGCAAACGTTAAAATATATAATGGTATTCTGTGATAAATTGCACTGCAAATTGTGTTTAGCAATTGCATCAATAGTTTCTATTTAACTTTCAGAATGCAAGCCGTGAGAGTTATTTGTTACATATTCTTGATCAAAACCAGAGTAGCAAAGAGACGTATATCGTGCCTTTAAAAAAAAAAAATTCTTCTGTTTTGGTCCTAGAACATGGGGAGTATATCAGTGTTCCAGTCAGCATACTTCATCATGCTTTGAAGGAGCAGGCATATTGATATTATCTTAATTTATCCAAGGCCTTTGGACCAAATTAGAAATTTTTTAGACAAAAGTACATAATCTAACAATAGAGTGTCAGAATCTTGTATTCCTCTGGAAATAGGTGAGCACGTATTCAAGATTTCCTGGTATTGTCTGAGAATTAAAATAGGTTCTTGCTTCCACCCAGGGGATAAAATGTTCCAATTTAATTTTCTTTTCTATGTAATAAAAACTCATTCTAAGGATGTTTCCTCATTTTTTAACAGAGAGAGAGAGAGGGGTTGTTGTTTCTGAGATCCCTATTCCAGCTCCAGTCTGTATGTCTTGCATAGAGTGGTGGGAATGTTAGCAAAGGATATCAAATCAGAGACAACCATATCGTTGTTGGGTGGGCCTGAAGAACAATTTTAATCTTCCACTGCCCCACAAACCTAACCAATTCTGCCCTTCCTGGTAACAGTGCTCAGCACAGGCATTTGGGGAGGGTCAACAAAATGATTCCTTAGCATCCTGCAAGATTAGACCCATTTTATATAAAGGGCGGGGATAGGAGGAAGACTTCAGGTCACAACGCCTTCAGCTGCAGGAGGTAGAGCTGACCTGCTTTTCTTGGTGTTTATGCATTGTTTCCAATCTGTGTAATAAACAGTTTTGCAATGGACAGTTATCTAACATAAGTTTGAGACCTGGGAGTTGCTGGGCCGGTGGAGGATTTTGTGTGCATTTGGATGAATTTTACTGCTTGATAGAACATTGCAAACACTAATTGTCACGGCATTTCTGTGAAGTAGGCATCTACATTATTCCAGTTTTTACAAATGCTAAGATACCAGTACTGATGAGACCACTATAAATGCCAACAGAGAAGGAGAGTTTAAGATAGATTAAGTGACTTGACTGAGCCCACACAGGGAACTAGGTAGTGTCACAGCGAGGGTTAGACTGGTGAAGTTTCTACAGTCCATTACACCAGTCAGTCTCTTATTTTATTGAGCTGCCCCTCTTTGTAGCCAGAGGCCATGCTGAGTGCTTAACAATGGAGCTGTCTCAGTTGCAAGGGACTGTCTGGGGGAGATTGCGTTACTAAATCCTGTGCCATCAGTAGCATCTTAGGTAGCACCCTCAGCCTCAGTCGCACCCACAGCTCTCAGTGGGTCTGGCATCTTCCCAGAGCTGGGTGAATAATGGGGCAAAATGTTGAATAACTTAGTCACAAAATGGTGTGAAATAAGCCAAATAATTTTTTGACGACTGGTTTCAGAGTAAAAAGAAAAGGACCTTAAAGACTTGTGGCACCTTAAAGACTAACCAATTTATTTGAGCATGAGCTTTCGTGACGACTGTCATTTGACCAGAGCTAGGTCCTCCAAAAAACTGAGGGACTTCAAGGTGTGGGTTTGTGTCCCAATACACCGCTCCTGGGTAATGAATTCCTTGGGTATTTAGGAAAGTCACTGGCAAAGGTTTAACCCTCGTGATCCGTTTATATTCTCAGGGATATTTTCACAAAAGAAAGAAGTGGAAATGTCTACTTAAAAGGTAGACAAGAAAATGAAAGCTGAGATTGTCACTGATGTTCAAGGCTTCAGAATTAGCGAGAAGGGGCACTGCAAGCTTTACAAATCTAAAAGCCAGCTCGGCATAGCCATCAGTCCAGGCTCCTTTGTTTGTCAGGGCAGTTTAAGGGATGTATTTTGTTGCAAAGATTATGAAGTCCTTTGGTAAAGGACTGATTATTTTGAGTCCTGCGTGGACTGAAAAATACAACACATCACTCCAGTGATACCAAAAACCAAATGGAATGCAGGGCAAATAAAAACCTTAGAAATCTGTGATTTGCAAAAGAGGATGCTGAACAAATCCAAAAGAAATGGTGAGAAAGTAGCAGTCTGATTAGTGAATTGACAGGTATTATGTGAACTTCAGGGGAAAATACTTTTGTTACTGTCTGGGTCCTGCATTTAGTGGCAGGAAGGAAGGAAGAGGGACAGAAAGAATGGAAGGAAAAAAGGTAGATATGTTCAATATAAAATGTTTGTGCATACTCCAAGCTGCAGAACTGGAAAATAAGAATATGTAGTGGCAGAAAGTATGGCATGTGCAGTAAGATATGTGATATCAAGCAAAGGGTACTTCTGACTGGAATCAGTATGTAAATGAGGAAGGTGACTGACTGAGTTCAACAAGGGTTGTGATAAACAGGGATTTTGTTCATTTCAGATATCAGTGACCTGGAATAAGAAATGTATATTAAGTTGATTCATGGTTTTGTGTGGACAGTTGATATGAAGAAAAGTGCATGAACATTCAGAATGTCTTGGATAAACTAGGAGTATGGGCAGAGACCGGGTTTATGTACTTCACAATAAATACAGTGAAATTCAGAATTCATAATAAATTCTAAAATGTTCAGCAACCGTTGGCTAAGAGATACATTTGCATCTATATTGTAAAAAGTTTTACAATCTGCTTCTGCTTGAAATTAAATCTCTTTTAATCAGTGTATTTCAACATTCAGTGGTTCACATGACTAGAAGCACATTTGATTATAAAATGTCAATTTTCTGGCAATTACAGTTTTGTGCTTGTGACATTTCAGAAGCATAAGGGCCACCCTATTGCAAGCCTAAAGGACTTATTTATAAAACTTTACATCTGAGTTTAATTCTGGTTTCCAATGGGAGGATTCCCCTGTGGGAGTGGATGTAGTGGGGTTTGAACCATGAGGTGAAGGGGGTAGAGTCTGAAGACCCTTGTGTGGAGTGTTGGGAGTTAGTATAAAGATGCCAAAAATATGTGGGAAAGGTTTATTCAATGCACTAAAAGTAGTTTTATTTGCTATCATGACACAGAGAATGAGTATCAAATTCAGCCTTCCACTCCTCAGGCCTCTATCATCTGAAAGCCCTTCAGAGGTAGTATATATTGAGTGCTACTCTAATGCAAATAATCTTTCTCAAACCATCTGACCTGCAAAAGCTGCATTCTTATGAGACAATAGCCTATTTCCATCTGTTCCTATTTATTTAGAGCCCTGTTGAGGGCCAAGACTAAATATTCTTCCTAAATTTCCTTTCCTTTCTTTTCTTTCCTTCTTTCTTCTCCTGCACCATCAGGTGCATAAGCCATTTTTCACCATTTGTTTTGGTCTTGTGTTGGTCTGTTCTGGCTTCTGAGTGTCGATGGATTTAGTTTCTTTCTCTGTTCTATGTAACCTTTCTCTAGATCATGCTATCTTTCACTTTCCAGAGGGTGTCCATGTTATCACTTGACATGGAAGTTGTGTTAGGTGTCAGCCTTAAAGTGTGCCCTAAATATGACCACGGTCTTCGTCTTGCCATATGATGCTTTAAGTTGGTGTGTTCTACTTAGAATTTCTGATACTATAATGAACTTTTTCCAGTGGACTCTGAAAATTGTCCACAGGCATGTACTTTGGAATAAATCAATCATCTTATCAATTGCTGTTACATGTTTCCATGACTCTGCTCCATGAACAAAGACCAATATGATGCTAGTGTTAAAAATTAGTATTTTTGTATTGGTGCTGATCATTCTACTTTTCCAAATCTTTTAACATTTATTAAAAGAGTTTGCTATTTTGATATTCATTGCATAGTGTCACCATCATGGCACATCTCACTCCCTAGATACGTGAAGTGACTTACTTATTCTTGTGTTTCTCCATTTACTTGCACTGTTGATTTTTGGAACATTGATAGTGATATATTTTGTTTTTCCCTTGTTGATAAACAAACCAACTTGTTTTGCTATTTCTACCAAAGCCAGGGTCTTTTCTTCCATTAGGTGAGGTGTTGAACTGAGCGAGACACTGTCATCAGCAAAAACAAATTCATTCAGTTGTACTTTATCATTTGTCCATAAAATACCTCAGTTGCCTTCTGCAGTTACTTTCCTCATGATGCCGTCAAAGACCAATGCAAACAGCCGTGGGGCATAATACACCCTTGCCTTACTCCAGTTGTCTCTGCAAACATTTAGGTGATGTTATCACTATCTGTCTGTGCAGTTAGCATTCTCATATATGTCTTTGATTATTCCAAGTATTTTTGCTAGTGTTCCATAGTAAGTTATAATGTTCCAGAGACTGTCTCTGTGTACACTGTCAAAAGCCTTAATAGCCTTAAAGCCTAAATGTTTCTCCTAAATCGCAATATTCTAGATCAGTGATATGGGAGCTAAATTAGCAATCAACATTACTCCAAAAGAGCCACAGTCGTGTGAATTCTTTGTTTCATTTACTATTTTTATACATACAGATATATATATTCTCACAGCAAAATGACTGCCTCCAAGTATTATTATTTTATCAACTACAATTAGTTAATAAGACAGTGAAAGCATCCTGATTGGTTCATAATCACACAGTGTTTTAATTTCATGTGATGCAAAGAGCTGCAGAAGAAACATTAAAGAGCTGCTTGTGAGCCTCAGTCTGAATATCACTGTGCCAGATTATGCTATGTGGAACCTATGAGGAACTGCAGTGAAACAATCTAATAACATCTCTCATATCTCTGAGCCATTTAATCTTAACTGTATTGTGACTGACCAGAAATAGAAAGCTTCTTGTTAACAATGTGGCCCCTACCCTGTACTTTGTACTAATTCCTAAGACTCATTAATGTAAACTGAAATTCTGAAAGAGGGCTATAGAATCACAATTCAGCTCTCATTTGCTTCTTCTTGCAGCTGCTTATGTATACCATGTGAAATATGTAATTCAAATGGACAGTAGGAGAATAAAATCACAGTCAAAAATGCAAAGTTGTGGCTTTCATTCTCTACAGTTTTATGACAACAATAACACCATATGTTTCTGACACAAGAAGCAGTATTTCACATCCTTACACGTTTTTTTGGAGACATCATCTTATTGACTAAAATTTAATCCTTGATTATGCATATTTCCAGGAATGAAATAAAATGTCAGCTTTACAATAATGCTTTCAAAATTGCTATATGGTAGGTGTACTGTTAATGCTGTTTCACTTGAGTACAGTATGTTTCAAGTAATATAGTGGATATTGACTTCTGTGGAAGGAGAATGGGACCTTTGGCAATTAACATCTGTATCCGGCAGCCACAGAGTTTCATTATCTTCTAATATAGTTTATTTCATGAAAAGAATACCAGAGGGACAGTAATTTTTTTTTATCCACAAAAAATGTCAGTTAGCCATATAAATCACGTGAGCTTTTATAAATGGTCTCTGTTTTAGATTATTTTGGTTTAGCAATTTATAAAGTAGTTTTGATTTGTTTTTGCTAGACTGCTTCTTTCTGTAAGGAAGGTAATTCTGCCTTTTTTCTACCTCCTACAGAGGCCCAGAATCTACTCTATAACGTAGACATGGGACTTTGGTGGTAGGGTTGCCAGTTTGGGTTGGACTTAATCTTTAATTCTTGGAGACTCCAGGACAATGCTGGAGGGTTGGCAACCCTAACTGGGGCACCTATGTATAGGGCCCTACCAAATTCACAGCCATGAAAAACACATCATGGGCCGTGAAATCTGGTCTTTTGTGTGCTTTTACCCTATACTATTCAGATTTCACAGGGGAGAGCAGTGTTTCTCAAATTGGGGATCCTGACCCAAAAGGGAGTTGTGCGAGGGGGGTCCGTGATTTTAGGGGGGTTGTAGTATTTCCACACTTATTTCTGTGTTGCCTTCAGAGCTGGGCGGCCAGAGAGTGGCTGCGTTGGCCGGGCCCCCGGTTCTGAAGGCAGCGCCCCACCAGCAGCAGCGCATAAGTAAGGGTAGCAGTACTGCAACCCCCCTCCCCCGACACACACAACAACCTTGCGACCCCCCCCCCCACACACACACACACACACAAAACTCCTTTTTGAGTCAGGGCCCCTGCAATTACAACACTATGAAATTTCAGATTTAAATAGCTGAAGTCATGACATTTATTACTTTTAAAATCTTATGTCCGTGAAATTGACCAAAATGGACCATGAATTTGGTAGGGCCCTACCTATGTATTGAAAAATTGTGAGTAAGAGACTTTTGTTCTGAGTCTTGGGGTTCTCTTCTAGGTTTGTGTTATAGTGACCCCTTAAGATTGTGTTTGATATTCTGGTGTATCTAGGAAAATAGCATCCGTGTACTCCTGTATGTAATTTGAACTCTACTTTACAGTCAGTAGTAATGAAGTACTTTTTAGATTGTATCAATTAAATAATCTTATACTCTATAAAACAAAACTAAATTTTGTCCTGTTTGCCTTCCCAAGAATTATTGTCACAACAAACCTACTTATCCTCCCAAATTACTTTAGCGACTGTTAATGACAGTCTCATTAAAGAATGAGCCCTTTCTTTTTGTAATGAATATGAGCCATGAATATGAGCCTCAAGGTGGCTTTTAAGCTGCAGCCTACATTGTAGGGGTGTACAGGGTCTGTGTTGCAGCCCGAGCCCTAGGAAGAATTCGTGCTGGCTCAGGCAGAAATTCACTGGGGCCCTAAGACAGGGTACATTACAATGGCAACTCTGCCATTCTTTTCAACAGATACAAGATATACTTCCCTCAGCAATGGACCATGTCCACAGACTGGTTAGGAAGGGTTCTGAGGAAGGGGAAGCAGCTTTGTTTGGAAGCTTGAAATACATTTTTCTCTAAAGTCTTTCATTGTACTTTAAGGTGAAGCAAGGTTTAAATCAAAAGAATCTAGGCCTCAGATGAGGCCTTTCATTTAGGCTTCATTTCATTCAGATAATTTGATATACATTTCAGTTGCTGATATTTCATAATGAGATGTTATTGTCCTTGCCCAGGCATTTGCTACACCTACAAAAAGGGACATGTGGATTAGGAAAACAAATCAGCAGATTTATTACACTGTTACCTAAACAGTCTTCGGCAACAAATGATTAACAATTAGAACTAACAGCCCACTGGTAACTGCCAGTAGGACAGTCATAGCTGTTGCTATGTTTATCACCCTATTATTTTTAAATTTAGGCATAAAATTTGGCCTGTTTCAAGGGATTCAAACCCTAGATTCAGAGAGCCAGGTCCTCAGCTGGTATAAATTAATGTTCATGTCAGTGGAGTTTTGCTAATATACACCAGCTGAAGATCTGGCCCGGTATGAGAGGGACCACCAAACTTCTTTCAAAACCAAGAAAAGGAAATAGTTTGGAATACCCTTCACTCAAGTGGTCTAGAGACAGCAGAAAGTCTTGCTGGCTTCTGGCCCGTGAAAATGTCTAGGCACTCCGTGACTAAACAGCTGTGATAATTGATTTCAAATCTATGGGGTGCTTTTCTGCTTAGAAATGACCACATTATCGTGGTTTTGGCATTATGTGATCAACCAAAACTGTCCCATTCCTAGGGATGCAAGCACAGTTTTTGTTCCATAAGACTCCATCACTAACTGAAGTTGCAAGTTTTGCAGGATGCTACCCTCTGAGCTATTTTGAACTCTTCTGAAACTGGACATCAATCCTTTCCCTCTGTTACAGACAGGTTTTTGCCAGTTCTGTCTCTTCTCCCCCCGCCCCATCTCTGCTGTAATTGTAGTGGTGCATTCACTACTAAGTGCGCATTCAATTGTTTTCCAGAGCTCCCTTGACAATAGGTTTAATTCTTTCAGTTTGGCCTCTTAAATTATTAAAATGATAATGTTCAGTCTTCCTGTAATATGACTAATTTTAATTGGCATCTGGGGTTGTTATTTCCCTTCCTTGGGATCTGCTGTGGCAGCCTCTGTCACAATTTCAAAGTTAACTGCACATTTGACCCCTCCTTCTGGTCCTTCTCTTAAGGTTTTAGGTTCCCGTCAATCACCCCTCTCAGGCAGAGACACTCATCTCTCTCCCCACAGACCGGGGCTTAGGCTTGCAGTACCTCTGTGATAGCCATAGCCAACCAGTCTGCCTAATGGCCAGTGTCTGTGCATTGTTCTTCCCCCTCACCCTCCAAGGGCTATGAACAGTGTGTTGCCAGGAGTTACAAGTCACCACACAACTCTTTCTATGCAAGCACATTTATTCTTAAGACAAAAGCATTACAGAGAAAACATATTAAAAACAATAAATAAATTTAAACACACACTAAATGTACAAGGAGTCACCCAACAGTCTTTTGGGGCCCTGGAAAACCCTTCTGCAAGGATTAGGGCCCCTGTTGGACAGAAGACCCTGTCCTGTCTGTCTGCTGGGTCAGAAAGAAGGCTTTGAGCCAGTTTAAACTCAGCCTTTTTAGATCAAAAGCTCTTTCTTTATCTGTTGGTCTCTGGACAACCCAGTTTGAACCATTAGAGGTAAGTCTCCCCATCTGTCCCTGGAGCTGTTTACAACCTAGGTGATTCACCTTAATCACTCCACGCTGGTTTTGGTTCCTGGAGCAGCTGTGGTAACCCTCCAGTTGCATACCATCTCAGGCCTCATTCTCTCAACAGCCCTTTTCCCTGAAGCTGTGTCCTCCCAGGAGGAGCCACTTCTGAAGGGGTAACTGTAGAATTACTTCTTTCTATTCTGTACCCAAATGCCTTGCAGTGAGATTTAAAGAGCTCAGTCTCTTTAGTTTATTAAAAAGAAGACTGAGAGGTGACTGGATTACAGTGTTTTAAGTACCTTCATGGGGAGAAAATACAAGGAACTAAAGAGTTTTTTAATCTAGTGGAGAAAGACATAACAAGAATCAATGGCTGGAAGCTGAAGACAGAGAAATTCAAATAAGAAATAAGCAGAATTTTTTAACAGGAAGGCTGATTAACCACTGGAACTAACTACCAGGGGACGTTAACCAAACACAGGGTATTGGTCTCAATACAGGGGTGACTGGGAGAAATGTAATGGCATGTGATTTGCAGGTCAGACACTAGATGGTCTATCTAATGGTTGCTTCTGGTCTTAAACTATCAGAATGAATCTGGGAGCTGGTCACCCCAAACTGCTACAGGTGAGGGTCTGTCAAGTTTGGCATTGTCAAGTCAACTGCTGGAGTGGTGGTGATGGATGGCTGCAAGTCAGTTATTAGCGTGGCTCATCCTTGGGTAGTGAAGATGGTTGATGACCCTGAAATAATAACCGGCTTTTAGCAAATGGACTTCCCAAGTTGTCCCCTATTGTCTGCGCTCCCTGTGGGCATATGACTTACACCCCTGCTCTTGCAAAAAGTGGAATTTTTAATGACCATAAATGATCAGAACTATGCATTTAGGTCTCATTATACATAACTGAACTTCCCCAATGTCACTAATATGCCTCTTAATATCATGTTGGCCCATTAGTTCATTACTGGCTAAAAGAAAAAAAATGCCACCTATTGAATCACCAGTACTCTGCTAGAGAAACAGGAGCCTTACTTTTCCTTGCGGGTCTTGAATGACTAGTACACAGCATGACTGACCAGGCCAAACTTGTGAGATTATTATTTAATATTGTGTTAGGGTTCGGAGGCCCTGATCTCTCTACTAGTTACATGAATTAAACATAGTCCCTGCAATGAAGGGTTTGCAATCTATGAAAACAAGCAGCATGTGAAGAAGAGGGAAACAATCTTTATATACATACATATACGTGTGTGTGTGTATATGCAATTAATATAATATTACATTTTTAAAATCTCCATTAAAAGAGTGTTAGAGTTACAGAGGCACCCACTCAGAAGTTAGGAAGTGCCAGATTTAGTTTGCTTGTGCAGCCTTAATTCAGCCCCCTTGTGTGTATGCGTTATGATACATTCTTTAATTACATTATTATTATCTTCTCTGTGTTCAGAGAGTTTTGTGACAATGTTATTTCTGCATATTTACTACAGCAGATTTTTTCAGTATGTAAAGGCATGTGCATCTTCATGTGAGGTTAAAATGGAGCCGTAAATGGATATTGCATATAATACTCCAACAGAGGGCCTTGGTTTTTACTGTGGATATGGATTACATAATATCTAAGTCACCTCTACAAATGTGGACCAAGGTGGCAGTGGCCAGCAATAACCACCATACGTATTGCCTGCTGTTGACATTGCTGTATCAGTTGGCTTATATGAAATATGTTGACTGTCTTATTCCAGCTTTTATTGATATTACAAAAACCCACCACAGCTAGTACCAACTTGACACATTTGTCAGTTGGCTCAGGACAGAGACAGAGGAATGGAGAATGCGTTTCTCTTTCATCTCTAGAGGTGGTACCTTCTTGTCAGAATGAAGGCCTCTAAACAAGACAATGCGGAGAAGCTTGCTATGCTGCTGCCTGTGTAGTACCTGTTTTGGGGATAAATATGAGAGTTCAGTCTCCAAAGACATTAACGCAGCACCTTTTTACAGTTCATACGTTTTTTTAAACTTGAGATGAAAGTTGTTGTTTGTCATGTTCTTTTTGCTCTAGAAAGCTAAGCACAATAAAACCAGAGATTCTAGGTAAGCCTAATGAGTCTAGGTACCTCTGGTTTTGGGTGACAGACTTGAGAAACCTGAATGGAACCTGAGTTGGAGGACGTGTGCTACGCATTCAGAAAATCAGGCCCTCTTCATGGTATTGCCGATTTGGGCACCTCAAAATGGAGGCATCCAAAATGACCAGTCACTTCTGAAAATCTTGGCTTTTGCCTACTATGGTTGAAATTTCCCCTGGGCAAATCCTAGAAGTGAGGACCATGCTAGGGAGCAAAATCTCTGTGTGTATGTTGATTTTGGTACACTTAGTTCCTGATCTACTTATAGTCTCAGCAACTTGGTTGCTCCCCTCTGCCCCCCTTTCCAAAAAATCCTGTATTTTCTCCTTGGACCATTGCTCTGCTTTTGAGTCATTCTATATACACTGTCTACTAAAATAGCTGCATTGTGTCTGTTAACTGTGAATAATAAATGAGCCTCTTAATCAGATGTGATTACATTTTCTATTTCTGATAGCTGTCCAAAGATGTTAATTAAACACAATATCTTTGTATCCTGTGATCTTTGATAGCTTAATATTGGCAGAAAATTCCTTTGAACTGATGGCACCAGATATAACATAGAATCATAGAATATCAGGGTTGGAAGGGACCCCAGAAGGTCATCTAGTCCAACCCCCTGCTCGAAGCAGGACCAATTCCCAGTTAAATCATCCCAGCCAGGGCTTTGTCAAGCCTGACCTTAAAAACCTCTAAGGAAGGAGATTCTACCACCTCCCTAGGTAACGCATTCCAGTGTTTCACCACCCTCTTAGTGAAAAAGATTTTCCTAATATCCAATCTAAACCTCCCCCACTGCAACTTGAGACCATTACTCCTCGTTCTGTCATCTGCTACCATTGAGAACAGTCTAGAGCCATCCTCTTTGGAACCCCCTTTCAGGTAGTTGAAAGCAGCTATCAAATCCCCCCTCATTCTTCTCTTCTGCAGGCTAAACAATCCCAGCTCCCTCAGCCTCTCCTCATAACTCATATGTTCCAGACCCCTAATCATTTTTGTTGCCCTTCGCTGGACTCTCTCCAATTTATCCACATCCTTCTTGTAGTGTGGGGCCCAAAACTGGACACAGTACTCCAGATGAGGCCTCACCAATGTCGAATAGAGGGGAACGATCACGTCCCTCGATCTGCTCGCTATGCCCCTACTTATACATCCCAAAATGCCATTGGCCTTCTTGGCAACAAGGGCACACTGCTGACTCATATCCAGCTTCTCGTCCACTGTCACCCCTAGGTCCTTTTCCGCAGAACTGCTGCCTAGCCATTCGGTCCCTAGTCTGTAGCTGTGCATTGGGTTCTTCCGTCCTAAGTGCAGGACCCTGCACTTATCCTTATTGAACCTCATCAGATTTCTTTTGGCCCAATCCTCCAATTTGTCTAGGTCCTTCTGTATCCTATCCCTCCCCTCCAGTGTGTCTACCACTCCTCCCAGTTTAGTATCATCCGCAAATTTGCTGAGAGTGCAATCCACACCATCCTCCAGATCATTTATGAAGATATTGAACAAAACCGGCCCCAGGACCGACCCCTGGGGCACTCCACTTGATACCGGCTGCCAACTAGACATGGAGCCATTGATCACTACCCATTGAGCCCGACAATCTAGCCAGCTTTCTACCCACCTTATAGTGCATTCATCCAGCCCATACTTCCTTAACTTGCTGACAAGAATACTGTGGGAGACCGTGTCAAAAGCTTTGCTAAAGTCAAGAAACAATACATCCACTGCTTTCCCACACATGAGACAATGTATCCAGAGCTTCAGGGCATCTCTCCGGTTTGACATCAAGAATAGAGTAAAAATAAGCCCCATGAAATAAGTTTTTGAGTAGAAGCATGCAGTGTTGTCTAGCCCCACAGGTATTTCAAATATCTTCTAAGTGACTCTTTTAAAGCTGTGAAATATGGTTTAGTTCCCCAGGGAGGGAAGAGGAGTTATGTTTTAAAGAGATGCTACGAAGGCTGTGCCTAAAAATCTTGACCTACCTTACTATGTTTGCTTCATGCCTAAACTATTACCTTCAGGATTATTTTGAAAACAGATTTTTCGTGTTACTGAGGGCCTCAATCTGATCTACTGAAGCACTGAGCAGTTAGCAGCTGACAGAAGTGTTTCTGTGGGAGTTCATAAGTAGATGGGTATTTTGGGGGCAAGGGAGTTGATGGTTTCCCTCCCTTTCCTGTCCTTTTTTTTTTTTTCCGTAGGAATAAGATCTTGGAGAAGAAACGAATGATGGCTTATGAGATAGCACTAGAAAGGATGCACATCATTCTTGAATGGGTATCTGATGGAAGCTACTTATCCAGGAAATGTCACTTGGTAGAGCTCGTGGCAGAGAAGATCCAAGGATTGGAGATGCAGCTGGAGACAATGAGGAAATTCAGACAGGGAGTTGAAGGTATAATGTAGGAGAAGAGGTGGTAGAGACAACACAAGATTTGCGGATACCTGCCAAACGAAAGGACCTGGAGGATGAACTGCCAGAAAAGGAGGGTGATCCATGGAAGAATGTGACCACGAGGACAAGATGGAGGAAGAGACCAGCTAGTGGTGATGAAATCAAGTTGAGTAACCGGTTTGCTGCACTGGTGAATGAGGAAAAGAAACAGGCAGAAGATGGGGTGTGAAAAAGAAGACAAGGGAAGCCAGTACCTGCAGAAGAGATGATGGAGATAGCCAGGGACTGGAGCCTGAGTTAAAATGAGGATGATATTCAGGATGCTGCAAGAGATTTATACCAACATCAGGAAGAGATGGGTCTATGTGAGCGAGGACTCCATACTCCTGAATCTACAGGCCTGTCACCAAACCAGACCAAGAGAACAGAAGAGTGTGCTGTCTTCCAGGAGCAAGGATGCAAGATGTGGACATGAGGCTTAAGAGAATCCTGATGAGAGCGGGGAAAAATCCATTGTGCTACATGTTGGGACAAATAACACTGCTAGATTCCCAGGTGAATGTATCAAGGACAGTTATACTCAGATATGTAAGACATTTAAAGAAGTGGAAGCTCAGGTGATTTTCAGCTTCTGGTTCCTAGAGAAGGAGAACAAAGGCATGTCAAGATAATGAAAGTCAACAGATGTGTCAACGGTTGGTGCTATGAGGAAGGTTTTAGGATGATTCACTATTGGGAGGCATTCACAGAAAGAGCATTCTTTTTGACTGATGGACTCCACTTGAGTATTTGAGGTATTAATCTTCTGGAATCGAGGCTGGCATAATTGTTAAGAAGGTAGGATATGAGGAGGGAAGGCAGGGAGAGACTCTTAAACCTCCATGCTTGGCTTCAATACACAGGAGCAGGAAAATCTGCTAAATCAAGAGATAGTAAGGAATAATGGAACACCACAAGCTAAAAAACTGGGTGAGGTCCAAAAAAAACCCAACTGAAATACTTGTACATGAATGCAAGGCATCTAGGCAGTAAAATTGAGGAACTGAAACTACTGATGCAGGAGGTCAAACCAGATGATATAGGAATTACAGAAACATGGTGGAATAACATTCATGACAGAAATACAGGTAATGAATAGTATGTGCTGTTTAGGAGAGGTTAGAATAAAAGTAAAGGAGGTGGTGTACCATTGTACCTCAAAGATGTACTGTAAAGAAATACAAAGTGATAGTATGGACAAAAGAGAATGTATTTGGGTTGAAATCACTTTGGGGGAAGGATTGTGAAAGAGGTTCTTTTGGGATAGTGTTAGGGGTTTGACTCAGATGTGGATAGTGATCTTTTTAATCTTATTAGAGAAATACTTTTGGGAATTGTCATAATGGGAGATTTTAACTTCACAGATATAGATCGAAGAATAAATTATATTAATACTGGTTGTGATAGTTTTCTTCATGAAATTGTCACTGAAACAACAAGAGGCTATGTAATTTTCATGAGGACTTCATAAGAAATGGCCTTGGATCAAGTGATCATGAATTTATTCAGTTTAAATTAAATGGAAAGATAAGATGCTCGTCATCTATGATTTCTTGATTTCAAAAGGAAAAACTTTGTGATATTAAGGGAACTAGTTAGAGAAGTCAACTGGACTGAAGAGTTTAAGGACTTAAATGTAGGGGAGGCTTGGAATTTCTCCATATCAAGTATAAGAAAACTTTTTGAAAATTGCAACCCAAGAAAGGAGAAAAAACATGTAGGAAAAGGCTCCAGATGCAACTGAATGAAGAACCACCTAAACCAAGTTATTAGGAGTAAGCAGAGATCCTATAGGGAATAGAAAAAGGGGATGATCAGCAAAGAAAGCTACATCTTGGAGATTAAAAAATGTAGGAATAAAGTGAGAATTTCTAAAGGTTCAGCTGAATTAGCTCTTGCCAAGGAAATTAAAATAAATAATAAGAGGCTTTATATGTGTGTGTGTGTGTGTGTGTGTGTGTGTGTAGATATATATATATATATAGTGTGACAGGGTCAGGCCAGATGGCTACAAAAGAGTGGTCGAAGGTAGATACATTCGTTCCAGGTTAAGCAAGTCCCTTTTCCTTGGGTAAGATAACTGGGACTATTCCAGAACACTCAGGAACTTTCTAGAACTAATTAAGGCAGGCAGGCTAATTAGGACACCTGTAGCTAATTGGGAAGCTGCTACAATTAATTAAGGCTAATCAGGACATCTGGTTTAAAAAGGCTGTCACTCCAGTTAGTGAGGTGTGCGCGTAAGGAGCTGGGAGTGAGAGGACATGCTGCTGGAGGACTGAGGAGTACAAGCGTTAACAGACATCAGGAGGAAGGTCCTGTGGTGAGGACAAAGAAGGTGTTGGGAGGAGGCCAAGGGGAAGTAGCCCAGGGAATTGTAGCTGTCGTACAGCTGTTCCAGAAGGCACTCTAGACAGCTGCAGTCCACAGGGCCCTGGGCTGGAACCCAGGGTAGAGGGCAGGCCCGGGTTCCCCCCAAACCTCCCAACTCTTGACCTAACACAGGAGCTTCCACCAGAGGTGAGGGTCTCTGAGCTGGTCCCCGACCCACATGGCGGATCAGCAGAAACTGCAAGGATTGTTCTTACTCTTTTTTTCCCCATGCTGGCCAGTGGTGAGGTTATCGGAGTGAACGGCAGATTTGAGCCATGAAAGTGGCCAAACTGAGGGCTGCCATGAATCTCTGAGGCAAGCAAAATCCGCCAATAAGTGCAGGACCCACCAAAGTAGAGGAGGAACTTTGTCACTACATATATATATATATATATGAAAAGAGAGACTAAGGAAGGATGAAGCCAGGCTACTATGGAGGGGGAGGAGATTAAAGATAATCTCGGTATGGCCCAAAAATTAAATAAATACTTTACCTTGGGTTTTCAAGAAGGATGATAAGATGGAGCATGGGCATGAAGGCAATTCACTTGATGGAAATGAATGCCTATACATTACCATATCTGATGTAGAAGAAAAACATAGAGCTTAAATCAGGGGGACTGGATGATTTGCAGTCTAGAATTTTGAAAGAACTGGCACATGAAATTGCTAGTCCTGTGGCAAGGATTTTTAATAAATCTCTGTATATGGTACTACCCCATAATGAATGGAAGATCGTTAATGTCATATCTATACTTCAGAAATGAAAAAAAATGATCTGGGCAATTACTGATCTGTTAGTCTGATCTCAGCAATATGCAAGGCTTTGGATGTGAAGGAAAGAACAATTTAAATTCACAGAGGTAAATGGTAAAGAGGTTTTAACCCAATATGGGTTTATAGGAGGCATACACTGCTGCATGAAGGGGACTCCTGTCCGGGAACATGCAAGCCACTTGCACACTAGCGAGATCAGGGACAGCTGCTGGTGAGCCTGGTGCCCGCCCCCGTGGGCAGGACTAGGGGCAATACAGCTACACTGGAGGAGCTACCTGGACCGGTTGCTGGCTCCTGCGAGCGGCAGCCTGACGTGCTGCTGCTTTGCTGCTGCGGTTCCTGGAAGAGCCCTGCAGTTCTGTGGGTGTGCACTTTATATCCATGGATATAAATTTTGTATGCACGCTGGTAGGCAATTCTTCAGTAAAATTAAATGGTTAAAGTAAGTCATAGACATTACAGTTGATTTCAGAGTCTGTAGGTCAGGATAATAGCAGTCATGTTAAATCTGCCCGTTTGTAGTCTCTCTGGTACATCTAAAAGACTGGAGCCCTCAGTCCATTGTTCAAAGCTCCCTTTGTTAGAAATCACAGTCCAGAGATGTGGAACAGGAAAGAGGCAAGGAGGTGATGTCACAGTCTCAAACGTGTACCTCCCAAACCATGTGCATCGAAAAGTACTAGCTCAAACATGGAGTCAAGGATCACATATTCTACAAGCCCTTCTGAGTCATGGGCATCCATTGTCCATATGCTCTCTCAGGAGTCCTTGGGAGGAGCCCACTGGAAGATTCCCCTTAATGGCCCATCAACACATAGCTGGCTAGTCTTGTCTTGTGGGTATTACCCAAGAACAAATGTTTGGTAACAAGCATACAGTAAAATTTCATAACTTCATACACAGTGGTGATACATACATTTCAACAGGATAATAATACTTAGCGGATTATAACTTTTCCAGTGACACCTTACATGGCATATTTTGTACAAAATGTAGTGCAATTGTGTGACAGTGCTGACAATACTGGTATAGACTGTCAACTTCCTTTTTATACTGTGGTTAAGTGTATAGACTTGATGGAATGCTTGTAAGATGCTGCATGTATTAATCCTACATATAATATCGGTATCCCATGCTGTAAGGTAATACTTTAGTGTTTGCTCTATAACTGTAAAATGTTTGTTCTCAAACTCTGTAATTCACCAAACAGGGAAAAAAAAAAACTTCACCTAATGCAAAATGCTGGATTCCTACAGAAGGTGTTATCTCCTGTCCATCAGGAAGGACTATCAAATCCAAATGGACCTTCGTGGAACAAAGACTTGTTGATTGCTCCCCATCCATGAAGAGGTTATGTGCAAAAGTGCTTGTCCCATCATCGTGGATCTAGGAAGATGGGGATAAAAATCCCTGACCAGAAGGAATTAGGGACTCTTTATGCTGTCTGGACTCCTGACCATAAGCAAAAGTTCCCCAAGCTACTTGGCTTGGGTTAGCCCAAAAGGACATAAAAGCTTGCTTATTATAGAAGTTCCTATTACCTTTTGAATTTAAGATTGTACCACATGTGTGTTTGTGTGCTTATCTGTTTTAACCTTGTAAATAACTCGTTTCTTTTTCTTACTTAAATCCTTAATTAGTTTATGATAGGATTGGCTACACGCCTTGTCTTTGGTGTGAGATCTAAGGTGAATATTGACCTTGATAAGTCACTGATCCTTTAGGACTATGAGTAACCTAAATATTTTGTGATCTTTGGTGTTAAGTGACTATTTGTCACAGAGTCAAGCTTGCCTGGGTGGCAAAATAAATCGAAATGCCCAAGGGGACAGTCTGTGACTCCATGTTAAGGCTGTATAGTGTCTGAGGAGTTTACCCTTGTTACTTGGTTGGTGAAATCTAAGTATAGAACTCACAACCAGGTTCGGGTATGTGCTCTGCTTCTTAACATTCTGCCCTGAGGTTGGTATTCTTGCTCATGAGCCACTCCAGACAGCATGACGGGGCTTGCTTCCAGTTTGTCATATGTTCCTAATGCTAATGCTTTGGGGTTTCTGCCAGCCAGAAAGGGATTTTTTCCCCCCTCAGTGTATTCTGGAAGGGGTTTTTTATATTCTTCCTTTGAAACATCTGGGATGGCCACTGCTGAAGACGGGACATTGGGCTAGGGCTTTGAGGTGGCACTGAGCAGACTCTCTCTTTTCAGTGCTTGGCTGGCTGGTTCTTGGTCACATGCTTAGGGTCTAGCCAATGGCCATATGTGCAGTCGGGAAGGAATTTTCCCATTGATCAGATTGGCAGTGACCTTGGGGATTTTTTGCTGCCTTCTGCAACACATGAGTGCGGGTCACTTGCAAGGATTATCAACGATTATCACTTAATCATTTACCTACTATTGTTTGTGCATCAAGTACTGGTGCACCTCCGCCCTTTCCATTCTCTGCCTGTGGCACATAATAGTGTAGTCTTCTGTGGTTGTCATACTTCAGTCTAATTTTGGTTGTTCGGTTTAGTGTGTAGTGCTGGATAGTGCTGATGGCCTGTGATATACTGGAGGTGAGACTAGATGATATTTTCCTTTCTGGCCCTATCTCTCTGATTCTAAATCAGTGGCAGTTTTGCTGAGGGGATGGGACTGAGGCAATAATAAAGGAGTCTGGCCTATGTGTTGTTATAACTGATTCATGGTTCATGTGTACCGCTTTAAACCAGTGAAACCAATGGATGGAAATTAGTATACATGCCGTTGCAGTGCAGAAGTGCAGTATGTTTGTGATGGGCTTCTATCACTTTCCTTAGGACGTTGTTGTACAGGGGTGGCCAACCTGAGCCTGAGAAGGAGCCAGAATTTACCAATGTACATTGCCAAAGAGGCACAGTAATACGTCAGCAGCCCCCCCTCAGCTCCCCCACTCCCACTCCCAGACCCTCCCACCCACCAGCAGCCCAGCCAATCAGCGCCTCTCCCTCCCTCCCCGCACCTCCCAATCAGCTGTTTTGGGGCGTGCAGGAGGTTTGGAGGGGTAGGGGGAGGAGCGAGGGCATAGCAGGCTCAGGGAAGGGGGCGGGAAGGGGTGGGATGGGGCAGGGCCTGTGGCAGAGCCAGGGGTTGAGCAGTGAGCACCCCACGGCACATTGGAAAGTTGGCGCTTGCTGCTCCAGCCCCGGAGTCGGTGCCTATACAATGAGCCGCATATTAACTTCTGAAGAGCTGCATGTGGCTCAGGAGCCACAGGTTGGCCACCTCTGGTTTACTAAGTCACCCTCAGAAAGTCTTACTTTGAGTCCAATCTGAGATTCATCAACCTGAGAGCTGCAACAAGTTGGCTATTGGTGTAAATCCTGGCTGATTTGTAGGACTTCAGACCAAAAGGGACCATTATGATCACCTAGTCTGACCTCCTGCGTGACACAAGCCATAGAATTTCATCCAATGATTCCTGCAGTGGAGAGAATTGACTTTCCCAGCTATGTAAGTGTATGCTATCAAGTCCAGCTGAAATACAGCATATATTTTATCAAGACATACAGTCTCAATTTTGACTTCCAAATGAAGATAAATTTACCGCGTTCCTTGCTAAGCTGTTCCAGTGGTTCCATCCTGTATCTAATATGAATTTTTCTAATTTAATCCTCCAGCTGTTGAATCTTGTTTGCTTTTCACTGCTATGTTCAAGGCCACCCTAATGTCAGATAGCTTCTCTCTGTGTAGACAGTACTTAAGCCTGTTGTTGTTGATGTTTTTAATTAATGGTATTGCAGTAGATCCTATTGGACCATTCCAGGACAAGGGCCCATTTGCACTAGGCATTGTATGAAGAAATACAATAATAAGATGATAGCCCCTGCCCCAGAAAGCTCTCATCACTATGGCAAGATGCAGGAGGTAAATAAGAGAAACAAAGGGGAGGGAAAAGGAATGGTGTGATTACCCTAAAGCAAGCATGCCTGCCATCCCCACTAGTGTTTTTTTTTGGGGGGGGGGGGAACGGGAATGGGGCGCGGGGGAGATCTCCTCATGCAGAAGCCACTGCTGACACAGGTAGAAGAGACAAGTTTCAAGAGTTCCCCCCTCTGCCATTAGTGAATAATCTGCCATATGAAAGTAGAGAATAATCAACAGGAGGCACAGGATGGGGGATGAAGTCTCCCAAATCCTTTCCTTGCTTCCAGAAGCACTCCTACTACTGTCAGAAATGGGAGGAAATAGCTGAAGATGTTTTGGTGAAGCTGCTTCCCTGCCCAGCTCTCTGCCAGCTGTCCCCCAACTCTGTTAACAGCCCTTAAAACAACTGGCCACCTGAATGGCACCTGTAAAAAGGGAGCTAATGCCCACTTTATAGAGAAGTGAAGCATCTTCACCCAACATCCTCTTGCCAGTAATAAGCATAGGTGGACCAGTATGGGGGAGTGAGGCATAGGCAGGTAACAAGAGGTGGTATGGGTTAGAGTGGACATCCTGGGTGGCTGTCACAAGGGACAAGATACGGGAAGTTGTGTTAGTGGGAAAGACCCTCTCTGGTGGGTTTTATGCCCTAGTGCACCTATTTAGTTATTGCTAGCTATGCAATGGTGTTTAAATCAGAACAGGAGTTTGCCAACACTAATACAGTTTTCCAAAAGGTTTTGTGTTTTTACTGAGGAAGGATATGTTTAACTAGGATATGTTGTAACGTTAATTAAAATGCTTGTAAAGGGGCAATGTGTTCTATTGAAATAATGTTTGTTTGTATGTTTAAAAAAAATACAGGTGGTTGTTACTAAGAATATATAATGTACTGCAAGACAGGTAGCTTTTTTATTTTAAAATTATATTAAAAATAAACACAGTTTTCTGAAAGGTGCATGATTTACTACATGGAGCATGATTCAGTGCCCATTGAAGTCAATGGAAAAACTCCCATTGACTGTCAAGGGAGCTGGATCATGACCCTGAAGAATTCCCACCCTATTAGCAAGGACCGTGAGAGCTACTCTCTACAGCAGGGGTCGGCAACCTTCGGCACGCAGCCCATCAGGGTAATCCATTGGCAGGTTGTGAGACAATTTGTGTATGTTGACCGTCCGCAGGCTGCTGTTCCCGGCCAATGGGAGCTGCGGGGGGGCGTGCCTGCGGAAATAAACGTAAACAAAATGTCTTGTGGCCTGCCAGCAGAGTACCCTGATGGGCCACGTGCTGAAGGTTGCTGACCCCTGCTGTACAGCCTGAATCATAAACAAAGAAATAACAGTCAGCCTCTAAGGATGAGGGGGCATTCGAGTCTGCAGGCTCATTCAGTCTATGACCTTTCTGCTGAGACTGCCAGGTGCCAACTGGTACCAGGTATGGGGATGGCTTTTATGAAACGGATACCTTTGCACTAGAACTGGACTGAGGCTACCAATTCATTTCCTATTCATTAGGTCATTGAAGAGCAATCGTGCAGCATCCACTTTTCAACTAGTCACCTTGTAGCCTTATCTTTAGTTATGGGTTACTTTAACTAATTACCCATCCCGATGGTGAGGGTTTTACACCTACTTTAATCTGTGAGAGTTCAGACCCCAAGATTGAGTAGAGAGCTTATCAATAGAAGAGGGACCCCTCAGTGTACAACAGAGACGTCATAGTGCTCTTGCTAAAATCATTACTTTTTATTAACCAATCAATCAGTGCACACACTGCAATGTGATAAAGGAGCAAGAGACCAATACAGAATGCATAATATTTGCATTACTCACACTGTGCCTTGTGGAAAAACCCGAAATGTTAGTTCTCATCCTCATGGCCATCACCATATCCTCCTGGTATCTTTCCTCCCTCCCCCCGCCCCATCAAAGCACACAGGTTGTGTGTGATGCAGCTTTTATAGTACATTGGACTGTTGCCTGCTTTGCTTCATACATATTTTTGAAGGTATTAACCTCTTCCTTATTTGAACTTCCACACCCCACTACTTTTGGGGTATGCTGTTTTTCATAGGCTAACTCATTGGTTCCCCTTACACTCATTACCACTTACGTCACTTTATCGCCATAATAACAGGCAGTTACCTTAAGGAAGTCTCTAACATTTCACCCTTGCTACCAATAGTCATCTTGCAGTGTCTGCTAATCTCTTGTAGACGTTATTATCCAAACTGAGTAGTTAACTTTCAAAACATCAGCATATCACAAATAAAGACATAAACTCAGCATGATTATTATTAATTTACTTATGCTAATTTGTTCTAAATCCTAATTTTGCTAAATTAAATATTTTACAGGCCTGTAGGCCCAGTAATGCAATATTAATCATCTTTATATCTCACCTCTGTATCCTAAATATACCTAATGTCTTTTATCCTTGGCTACAACCTGGAGGTAAGACACTGTTATTTCATTACAAATCCTCTAAACTATCTCTAGTCTCCCTTAAGTGGTGTGTATTTAAAATCAATATAATCTCCCTGTAGCACCCCTGAAGCAAAGTCACAGAATAAAAACAATGCAGCAGAGTTTAGCTCAAAGGGAGGCATTAGAGATGAAGCTGATGCCAGAGGTCAGGATATTGTACATCCTATATCTCAGAGCTTTTGGTGCTCCAAACAAGAATCAATTCTGCTGCCACAAAGAGGATCACAAGTAGTGAGGAAAACTCCTTCTAAAAGTCTCTATCAAACTGACAGTTTTTGAACTTCACATAAAAGAAAAGGTGGCAATGGAAGCACATGGTGGTGTTTGACTTTTTATTACTAGGATCTATAAATCGTTCTCTAACTACTGTGTGATCTGGACATGTGTTTATCAAAACTAGTATGTTTCCATGACAGTAATGTACAGTCAATCCAATCAATAGTATGCTGATTGGAGTGGATACTTTTTTTTTTTTTGGTAAGCGTATGTCCACTAAGATAGATATATACAAACTTGTGGGGTTTTTTCTTTCATTATTATCTGTCATTACAGTGTCTGCCAGTCAAGCATGTGATGTTTCACTGAGGATTAATAACCAATGGGATGTTCGCAAAAAGAAAAGGAGTACTTGTGGCACCTTACAGACTAACCAATTTATTTGAGCATGAGCTTTCGTAAGCTACAGCTCACTTCATCGGATGCATACCGTGGAAACTGCAGAAGACATTATATACACACAGAGACCATGAAACAATACCTCCTCCCACCCCACTCTCCTGCTGGTAACAGCTTATCTAAAGTGATCATCAAGTTGGGCCATCTCCAGCACAAATCCAGGTTTTCTCACCCTCCGCCCCCCCACACACAAACTCACTCTCCTGCTGGTAATGGCCCATCCAAAGTGACCACTCTCTTCACAATGTGTATGATAATCAAGGTGGGCCATTTCCTGCACAAATCCAGGTTCTCTCACCCCCTCCACCCCCATACACATCTACTACCCAAGATCCATAAACCTGGAAATCCTGGGCGTCCCATCATCTCAGGCATTGGCACCCTGACAGCAGGATTGTCTGGCTATGTAGACTCCCTCCTCAGGCCGTACGCTACCAGCACTCCCAGCTACCTTTGAGACACCATTGACTTCCTGAGGAAACTTCTATCCATCGGTGATCTTCCTGATAACACCATCCTGGCCACTATGGATGTAGAAGCCCTCTACACCAACATTCCACACAAAGATGGACTACAAGCCGTCAAGAACACTATCCCCGATAATATCACGGCTAACCTGGTGGCTGAACTTTGTGACTTTGTCCTTACCCATAACTATTTTACATTTGGGGACAATGTATACCTTCAGATCAGCGGCACTGCTATGGGTACCCGCATGGCCCCACAGTATGCCAACATTTTTATGGCTGATTTAGAACAACGCTTCCTCAGCTCTCGTCCCCTAAAGCCCCTACTCTACTTGCGCTATATTGATGACATCTTCATCATCTGGACCCATGGAAAAGAAAACCTTGAGGAATTCCACCATGATTTCAACAATTTCCATCCCACCATCAACCTCAGCCTGGACTAGTCCACACAAGAGATCCACTTCCTGGACACTACAGTGCTAATAAATAATGGTCACATAAACACCACCCTATACCGGAAACCTACTGACCGCTATTCCTACCTACATGCCTCCAGCTTTCACCCTGACCACACCACACGATCCATCGTCTACAGCCAAGCTCTGCGATACAACCGCATTTGCTCCAACCCCTCAGACAGAGACAAACACCTACAAGATCTCTGTCAAGCTTTCTTACAACTACAATACCCACCTGCAGAAGTGAAGAAACAGATTGATAGAGCCAGAAGAGTTCCCAGAAGTCACCTACTACACGACAGGCCTAACAAAGAAAATAACAGAACGCCATTAGCCGTCACCTTCAGCCCCCAACTAAAACCCCTCCAACGCATTATTAAGGATCTACAACCTATCCTGAAGGATGACCCAACACTCTCACAAATCTTGGGAGACAGGCCAGTCCTTGCCTACAGACAGCCCCGCAACCTGAAGCAAATACTCACCAACAACCACATACCACACAACAGAACCACTAACCCAGGAACCTATCCTTGCAACAAAGCCCATTGCCAACTGTGCCCATATATCTATTCAGGGGACACCATCACAGGGCCTAATAACATCAGCCACACTATCAGAGGCTCGTTCACCTGCACATCCACCAATGTGATATATGCCATCATGTGCCAGCAATGCCCCTCTGCCATTTACATTGGTCAAACTGGACAGTCTCTACGTAAAAGAATAAATGGACACAAATCAGATGTCAAGAATTATAACATTCATAAACCAGTCGGAGAACACTTCAATCTCTCTGGTCACGCAATCACAGACATGAAGGTCGCTATCTTACAACAAAAAAACTTCAAATCCAGACTCCAGCGAGAAACTGTTGAATTGGAATTCATTTGCAAATTGGATACTATTAATTTAGGATTAAATAGAGACTGGGAGTGGCTAAGTCCTTATGCGAGGTAACCTATTTCCCCTTGTTTTTTCCTACCCTCCCCCCCCCAGACGTTCTGGTTAAACTTGGATTTAAACTTGGAGAGTGGTCAGTTTGTATGAGCTGTTGCCAGCAGGAGAGTGAGTTTGTGTGTGTGTGTGTTCCCCCCCGGGGGGTGTGTGTGAGAAAGCCTGGATTTGTGCTGGAAATGACCCACCTTGATTACCGTGCACATTGTAGGGAGAGTGGTCACTTTGGATGAGCTATTACCAGCAGGAGAGTGAGTTTGTGTGTGTATGGGGGTGGGGCGGAGGGTGAGAAAACCTGGATTTGTGCTGGAAATGGCCCACCTTGATTATCATGCACATTGTAGGGAGAGTGGTCACTTTGGATAAGCTATTACCAGCAGGAGAGTGAGTTTGTGGGGGGTTGGGCGGAGGGTGAGAAAACCTGTATTTGTGCTGGAGATGGCCCAACTTGATGATCACTTTAGATAAGCTGTTACCAGCAGGAGAGTGGGGTGGGAGGAGGTATTGTTTCATGGTCTCTGTGTGTATATAATGTCTTCTGCAGTTTCCACGGTATGCATCCGATGAAGTGAGCTGTAGCTCACGAAAGCTCATGCTCAAATAAATTGGTTAGTCTCTAAGGTGCCACAAGTACTCCTTTTCTTTTTGGGAATACAGATTAACACGGCTGTTACTCTGAAACCTGTCAAAGGGATGTTGATGACCCTGGTGAGAAAAGAACTATTAACACCAGCAAGTGCTCAATTCCCTGGAAAATTCCTTGTGGTTGTTGAAAGAGTGTTTGTTACTAGAGTAACCACTCTTTAATGTGAAAAATAATCCTTGAAGCTACTTTCTTTGGTATTCTTCCATCATCACTCGGTAATAGAATGTAACTCTGTTGTCCTCAGACAAGCATCTGATGACATCAACAGTGAATTTGTCCCAATAAGTTTAAATAGTGCCCTTCCTATGCCAGTAGCCAATCCAAGTTATAATTGTACAGCAGCCAACCCAGATTATAACTGTATTTTTGATAATGGTCTGTCATTAGCCCTAAGTTTCCTTTATTATCAGTTTAAATCAGGATGCTTAGGAATACCCCCCGCCCTTCATCTGATACTCTTCAGAGAGTTCTGCACCAAAAAATTTACCATTCTGTGCCCCTAACAAATAAAAATCTGTCCACAATATTTCAAAATTCTGCATATTTTATTAGTCAATAAATAAAATGTGGAGGCTCCAGCATGGTAGTGGAGGGCACAGGCCACTGGCTGCATGAAGGTGGGAGATCACCCTGCAGCCCTCCTACCCCCTCCCCACCCTGGGACACAAACTTGACGGTGAGGCTGCACCCAACCGTGACACAGCTTAAGGGCTCAGAAACACCATGAGGCCCTGCCCCCCAAGCCAGGTGCACCAATATAGCAAGTGAGAGAGACAGAGTCTCGCACACATGCCCAGCCCGGACCCCAGGGGAGGAGCAGGCAGGCTCAGCCCAGCAGGATCTTATTGTGGGGGTGGGGATCCAGGTGTGGGGTGAGAGGGTTCTGTGGGGGGCTTAGTGGGAGTCCAGGTATGGGGGGGAATCTGGATGCACAAAGGCTTGGTGGTGGTTCCAGGTGCAGGGGGAATGGGACTCTGCAGGGGGGTCCAGGTGAAGGTGGTTGGGAGGGAGGGACTGGGTGTGGGGGGTTGGGGCTTGGCAGGGGAATCTGAGAGTGGGAGGCTCAGCGGGGGGGTCTGGGTGGTGGAGAAATGGGGTTTGGTAGGGTGGGAGTCTGGGTGCAGCTGGTTGGGGCTCAGTGGGGTTGGAGTCCGGGTGCAGGGGGTTCATTGGGGTGGTCCAGGTGCAGGGGGGGGTGGGCTTGTTGGGATGGGGGTTCGAGTGCAGGGAACTTAGTAGGGGGTGGTCTGGGTGCAGGGGTGGGGGTCTGGATGAAGGGGGGTCTGGGTGTAAGGGAACTCCAGATGCAGAGGATAAGGCTTGGTGGAGGGTGGTTCTGGGTGCAAGGGCCTCAGTAGGAAAGATCTGGGTGCTGGAGAAATGAGGCTTGGCATGGAGGCGTCTGGTTATGGGGGAGTGCAGGTGGACAGGGAGCAGCTCCCTATACAGTGACCCCGCCACCTGCAGCTGAGGAGTGATGGGGACAGGAGGTGGAGGGCAGTGCAGAGCTTCCTATAGCCAGGGGTGGGTCTGTTCTGGACCCAGCCACTCCTTGCAGGGGAAGGAGAAGTCTCATCCTGCCCAGCCAGGACAAGCAGCTGAGCTTGGAGCAGGGTAGGAGCCACCGGCAGGTGCGTCCCCAGCTATTCCCTTCCCCCCCACACAGTGATTTCTCTCTCCGCCGGCTGCTCTGGGCATGCAAAACAATGCACTGGCACTGCTGGTGAGGGGTGCATGGCTTGTGGCTTCCCTTTGCTTCCCCATCAGAAATCATTTTTCTTTGGGGAAGCAAAGAAATCTGTGGGGAACATGAATTCTGTGCACGCACAGTGGTGCAGAATTCCCTTAGGAGTAATACAAAAACCACATTACCTTTAGCTGAAAGAAGTTGCTTGTCATTTGCTGAGCTTTGCTCATGCCAGTTCATTTCATAAGAGGAGTTCAGAATGATTCTAGCAGATAGAAGCAGCCCTGCAAAAGTAGCACTTCAATGGTCTATTTATAGAGTGGATTAGGAGAAGATGTGAAGCAAGGATTTCACTTGCAGGTCAGGGATGGAGAGGAACGTTTTAGGACTAAGTTGAAGGCATGTTAATTGACCCTTGTCTTTCCAAATGTAAAGAGAGTTTTTAATTACCCAAATCTTCTGAGAAAGAAGAGTACCTACCTGTGGCACAGAGCTAATGGCTTCACAAATATCCAGTAATAGTAACAATGCAGCTGTATCCTTCTACTCATCAAGAAATTCTTTTTTCCAGTACTTCACAGTAAATGAAATTTGGCTCGTTCTCCTCATAGTCATCTAGTTCACTGTAAGTAAATATTTCTTTCAAAATCTATGGGTAAATACCAAACCCTATGCGTGTGCATCGTCACGGAAGGAAGGGTCAATTGTATAACTCTAGCTATGTATTTCCAAGCTTCAGAAAACAGAAAAACACTTCAAAATAGAAGTGAGTAGAGCCATATGGTTAGAATTTACAAGTACATGCACACACTGTAAACTTTGGCCTTGATCCTACAAGCTGTTCCATGTAAGAGGACTTCTGCACCCATGCGGGACCCCATTGTCTTAATGGGTCTATTTTCCTTTGAGATATTATTTCTGGTCTCATTTTTGGGTGGAATTATATTCTGTAGGCCATACGATGCTGTAGCAGGGGAATCTGTCTATGAATGGCATCTCCCCACAGCAGGGCCGGATTAAGGCAGGGGTTTTAGGGGCTGCAGGCCAGGGCCCCGGCTCAAGGGGGGCCCTCCAAAAATAAATCACAGGCAGCAATCTCCAGGCCGCTAAAAGGGGTGCTCAGGCAGGCTGCCTGCATGCACTGGCCCCATGCTGGTCCCAGAAGCCGCCGGCTGCTGACACATCTCTGGCACGTTGCTAGCAGTGGGGTGGGGGAGGCAGCTCTGTGCACTGTCCCCCACCCCCAACACCATCCCCGCAGCTCCCATCTGCCGGTTCCTGGCCAGTGGGAGCTATGGGGGCAGCAATTGCGGGCGCAGGCAGCACACAGAGACCTGCTGTCCCTTTCGCCCCAGGGACCGCAGAGATGTGCCAGCAGCCATCCGCTTTCAGGAGTGGCGAGGGGCTATGGCAGGCCGGCAGCCTGAGCACTGCTGCACCACCAGCTAGGAGCTGCCTGTGGTAAGCGCCTCCTGGCCAGAGCCTGCACCTCGCATCCCCTCCTGCACCCCAACCCACTGCCCCAGTTCGGAGCCCCCTCCTGCACCCAAACTCCCTCCCAGAAGACTCCATGCCCCCTCCTGTACCCAAACTCCCTCCCAGGAAAAATATTTGTATACAGGGACCCCACAAAATCTAATAGCCCCGGGTCCACAGGAGAGTTAATCCATCCCAGCCCCGCAGCACCCTTGCATAATAGGAACTGGACTGGCCTTAAGGGTATATCTACACAGCAGAGAAAAACCCACGGCTGGCCTGTGCCAGCTGATTTGGACTTGCGGGGCTTGGGCTGTGGGGCTGTTTCATTGCTATGTAGGCTTCCGGGATTGGTCTTGAGCCCAAGCTCTGGGACCCTCCCACCCTGCAGGGTCCTAGCACCGGTGCTCGAGACTGAGCCCAGACAGCTATGTAGCAGTGAAACAGCCACAAAGCCCGAGCCTTGGGAACCTGAGTCAGCTGGCATGGGCTAGCCGTGGGTTTTCTTCGCTGTGTAGACATACCTCAAGTTGCCATGTTTCCACAGTGACCAAACCAGTCATTTCTGGTTTTTTTAAGGCCAGCTTTTCTATTGTGTCTGACTGTAGAAAATAGTCACCATCTTATTTAAATGGTACAAAATGCTGTCAGGAAAAAAAATACATTTTTCTTTGTTGTCCTGGTCAAAGCTGATAGAGAGACAAGAGGAATTAGTATTTGTTCTGTGTTTGTGTAGAACCTAGCACAATAGTGTCCTGCTTCTTGAATAGAACTCATAGGCACTATAGTAGTACAAATAATAACCAACCATAATGATCGTTTTTAAAAATTCAGATCACCTTACATTTTAGTTTCTTAAGGGAAAGGGGACCCAAGAAGATAAAATCTCAGATATTTTTCTTGCATGAGAATATTGAAGAATGGAGACAAGCATATTAAAACCAATGGTACATAACAAGTTGCAAACTCTTCCAAATCACATTCATACATAATTAAAAAGTAATTAAACTGGTTAAAGAATGAGCATGGTCTTTTTCTCTAATATAAATATTTCATACTTAAATAATTTATGGGGTCACAACACATTGCAAGACTGGAAATCACTCTTTTAAGAGTCTGATTGAAGTGGATCACTGGGGAAATGTGCTTATCTTGAAACCAATATGCCCAGATCTGCTAGAATGGAGTATGTGTTTTATTATTATTCTCATTGAACCTAGCACATTTTGTTTGCTCTCCGGGATGTTATACAAGTTTTGATATATAAAGGGAAAAGTTTCTCTGCATAATATTATTTCTCTAGTATATCAGCCTAACTGTTTCTGGTAGGTACTTGAATAAGTAACATTAGGGCATGAATAGCTGAGGAATATGCTTTCCTTTCACATTTCAGAGTACAGGGCTTGAGGCGACTAGCTCTTAAGGATATATAGAGAAGTAATTCTTAGTGACCCAGAGTCAAATCTTGGCGCTGCTGGTTGGACACAGCTAGAGTTAAGAATTGGGGGCCAGATTATCCCTCCCCTGGAAATATCCACAGGAGGAAGCTGGGGGGAGGCAAACTCAGATCCTTCTCTTGGGATTAAAGAAGAGAGACTTTGCCCTGCCATCATGTCACAAATGGCCAATGGGCAGGCTATTAAGCCTCCAGAAACTGTGCATGTCTCAAGTTCTACTGAAGTCATTTGCACTGAAGGCATGCACACACACACACACCATGCCTGGGACTCCTCTCCTCTGATCATCAACATGGCTCCTGTGCAACCTTCCTTCCAGAGCTTTTTTGACAGGGACTACTCTGGAAACTCCCGAACAGAGAGGCTGCACACTGCAAAAGAGGCTCTGAAGAACAGTTAACTTAGCATGTGGGCAAGTAAATACCCCAGATTCTGAAACACATGAATTTCCACTAGAACTAAGAGTTCGTTTTCCCTTGAAACATTGTTTTAGGTGTCTGAGGCATGTTAGGTTTTTAATAACCTGTTGTTGTGATGGGGCCCCCAGGGTACCTGGAACTGTGGGACAGCTGTGCCCCCTTAACTTTCCAGCCTGGGCGAACTCTTACTCTGCTTTGCTAGGGACAAGCCGCAGATCTTTCCAGGTGCTGTGATCACTCAGTTAACAATAGGCAGGGGCACACCTAGCTTGACTCAAGGACACACCCAGTACTCTCTGAGACACTCATGAATCATACATAGGGAAACACCATCAAATCCCTCTAGCCTTGCACCCCAGAAATGTGCTGTCTTACACTGCTCAAGACCTTCTCTTGAACAGTGCAAGCTCATTAGTTAGTTCACCACTTTATCACAGGATAGTGGACATGCACCAGATTTTTGTAATCTGAGCAGATTTCCCAAGCACTTTAGACAAATTCACTGGTAAAACATTAAAATTTATTAACCAAAGAAAGGTAGATTTCAGAGTAACAGCTGTGTTAAGTGATTATAAGTGGTAGGCATAAAGGTCAGAGAGAGTTACCTAAGAAAAAGCAAACACACAATCTAAATCCTAAACTTTCAGACGGAAGCAGGGTTTGAATCAAACAGCTTTTCTCACCCCCACTGGACCTTGCCAGGCAGGTTACAGTTCTTAATACACAGGCTGGGACCAACCTGCTCAGTTCAAAATCTTTGTATTCCCAGCGTTCTTGTTTCCTTCAGTGTAGATGGGGGAGGAGAGAGGTGGTCTCAGGATGCCACTGTCCCTTATTTTATACTCTCAATTCATGTCCCAGGAAAGATACTGACTCAGGCATGTCCTTGTGGGCCTTGCTAAGTCACATAGTTGAGCAATGCATAGTTACGCAACTGTCTCTTACAGAATTATAAATAGCTTGTTTAGAATCATAGAATATCAGGGTTGGAAGGGACCTCAGGAGGTCATCTAGTCCAACCCCCTGCTCAAAGCAGGACCAATCCCCAATTTTTGCCCCAGATCCCAAATGGCCCCCTCAAGGATTGAACTCACAACCCTGGGTTTAGCAGGCCAATGCTCAAACCACTGAGCTATCCCTCCCCCCTGGTGGTCAATGGCTTGTGATGGTCGCTTAACGCCCATTTGGGTGTGTCTCACCACCTTTGTTGTCACTGGAGAGCTAGCAGTGGCATCTCCCAAACATATTTCAGTGACAACCGTATAGCAAAATCTCAAAACTTCATACTCACTAATGATATATGTATTTTGACAGAACAATGAGTTTCATAATATCATGACCTTTCACATGGTATCTTACATGGCATGCTTTGTATGAAATATCACAATCATATATACATGATAACTATGGGGGTTATAGGTGAAACTTTGAGGTCCAGTGCGTCACAATTGTATAGTACTATTTGTATTCTGGAAGGCAATCGGTTAATTACTTTATTTATGTAAAAATTTAAGTTTTAAGCATAGTACTGGATCTCTTCACAGACTCATTTCTTCCATGAAGCCCACAGAACTTTTATTATAGAGGTGATATGCTGACAGTCTTTTAAAAAATATATACATGTATTAACTTGTTACATTTTGTCTTAAATTAAGACTGTAAACTTTTGCGGACAGGGACTATCTCTTACTGTATGTCCATACAGTGCCTAGCACAATGAAGCCCTGACTCAGTTGGAACCCTCAAATGATACGTAGCTTATAAGAATCTCAGTTTAAGATCTTTATAACCGCACATCTTAAGACCTGCAACTTAAAATCTTCTGTGAATGTTATGTTGTATAATTGCCACAAGTACAGAATTTGCAACAAATACATTATAAAGTCTGTAATTATAATTTAATTATTATACTCTACTGTATGCTAATGCCTGAGTTTTCAAAGGTACTGTGCAATTCTCGCTTCTGTTGACTTCAATGAAATTTGTGAGTGCTCAGTACCTCCTAAAATCAGGGCACTAATAACAGAGTAATGCAACCTGCTATCATCTTTGATCCTTCCTTATGCATGCATTTTGCTGGGTGTTGCTTATTCTGCACATTTGCCAATTCCCTTCTTTTCTGAAGATTTCACACATTTCTAGAGATCTCTGGAAAAACCAGTGTTCTGTCGTATACTCCAAATATAATAGTTGCAGCTAAAATAAACATATAGTGAATTAAAATACAATATATTGCCTTTTCTGAATATAGTCATTTCAATGAGCGGGTAAGAGCCAGTGAGATAGAATCCTTGGAGAAATATTATTGATGCCTGGAAGATTTGCATGTTGAAGTGATTTATTCAGCTATCTGTTGAAACTTTCATGACTTGATGAATCAGAAAATGTAAGTCACATAGTAA
Source organism: Caretta caretta (assembly GCF_965140235.1). Taxonomy (NCBI): domain Eukaryota; kingdom Metazoa; phylum Chordata; order Testudines; family Cheloniidae; genus Caretta; species Caretta caretta. The sequence goes on from NC_134206.1 coordinate 169,944,347, forward strand.
TTTAGTACAAATGTGGTTTCTCCACCAAAAGGTGTAACTGAACTATAAGATTGTGCTGTTCCATTAGAATAAATTGTTTTCTGCTAAACTTTTTATGAAGTTAGCAGTTAATTACTTTACTGTCTGAGACATACCGGGGTACAATTCAGACCAATGGGGAACTGCATCACTTGCAGTCTTGGGTGCCTTACAATGCCTTGCTTAAATAGCTCTGAGCTGGGCTGCTCACAGACTGCCTTCCAGCATGCAAGCCACACCTGGAGTGTCTGTGTGTAACTGCAGCCTGCTAGCCTCATCCTGGCTCTCGACAGCCTTGGTTATACTGCGGGGTGACCCCAATACACACCCAGTCCCAGATTTTCCATCAGAAATGTACATCCTGTACTTCCCAGCCCTCTCATGGACAGTACAACTATATGAACTCCGTTATTCCTTTAAGGGAATAATATGGCAGTTTATTATCTTAAATAATTAACCAGACACTTCAACTTAAACACACTGGATTAGATAAAACAGTAAAACAAGTTTATTAACTACAAAGAGAGCTTTCAACTGAGTACAAGTAATGAGGCATAAAAGGCACAAATGTTTCCAAGAAAAATAAAGGTAAAACACTTACTAGTGCCTAACTTAACAAACTATATTAGATTCAAGCAAAATGTCTCCCTACCTGCTTCCAGCAAGGTTACTGACCAAACTCTTCAGGTCAGGTCCCCCACCCCTTTAGAGCCCAATGACCTTTTCCTTTTGTCTTCTCAAGTGCAGAGAATGTAATGGGAAGGGAGGGGCAGGGGATGTCCTTGGTGGTTTTGTCCCTCCTTTTTATAGTTTCAGTCCTTGTTTTGAAAAACATTTCTAGTTGAGAACCAGGATACAAAGAGTCTATGTGGAAGGATGTTCCCTGCTGGCTTTTTTTCACCTGTTTGAGCTTTCTTTGTTTCCCTTCCTGCTTGATGACTCTTTACTGCTTAAATGCAAATTAAGGCAATCACACATTCCTTTGTTTAGGGCAAATCTGTTTGCCAACTTCTGCTTGGGCAGGGCTGTGGGATTTGGTACATGTGTTAATAAGATCATACAGGAGATTCTCGTAACTTCACATACAGTGTTGCCAGATGCATTTTATCAGGACCAACAAATTATGAGTTTTTAAACATACAAAGATTATGACAGTAGTGTGTCGGGCGTGAATACAGGAGTGTATTCCATCACACTGTCCTTCTTACTGGTTTGCTAGGATTTTATGCAACGTTTCTGATGCATGTGAAAAAACTATCTATTCTGGCAATACGAGGAGTCTCTGATTCCTTGGCATTGTTGTAACTAATGCTGGGTTTTCCTATTCATTTTGTGAAGGTGTTAAAGAGCAGTAGGGATGGGGCCTTGTGGTTAACTCACTAGATTTTGGATTCAAGAAAGCTTCATTGAGTGATGTGCTCCATCGCAAACTTCCCATGTAATTTGGGGCAAGTCACATACTCCATGTAGATTTCTTTAGTCTGTAAAGCCATTGGGGTGGAGATTATCTCTTCCTAAGTAGCTTTATCTCATCTAGGACAATAGGATCCTGGTCTAGGTTGGGGTCTCAAGGTGCTATCATAATACAGGTATGAAAAATAAAGGGAGTAAGTTGGAGGTACTTTGCCTAGGTGAGGGATTTGAAGTTAAAAAATTACTTTTATAGTGTCTTCCATCCATCAGTCCCAAAGCTACTGACAGACATTAATACTTGCAACACCCTTGTAAGGTAGGTAAGTATCATTCACATTTCACAGATGGGGAAAATGAGGCACTGTGAGGCAAAGTGATTTACCCAAGATTACACAGTGAGTCAGTGGCAGATTCAGCACCACAACTCAAGCTTCCTGACAGCCGTTTCTTGCTCTAACCACGGGATCTCTAGACAGAGATTTATCTGATGTAAACTGGAATGCTCCATTGCAGTTGATGGATCTGACCCTTACAAAATGAAAATCTCCTTTTACAAAATGATCGTATCCTGGAAGAGATAATCAGCACTGAAGTTGGAGCGTTAGTCCTAAGAATCATTCTCTGTGTTAGAGAAGACACAGATTACTGCTGAAGCAGTGGAGTTAGAAATTGATTAGCAAGTTTGAATGCAGAGTGCAGGCACTGATTGAAATGCAAGTGTGTATATGGTGCCGGTTGTTTTTTTAACGCTCACTGTAATCAAGTGATTTGTTGTGGCTTAATTACCGTAAGTAATTGGTATTCCATAGCCCTGCATTAGCTGTTTTAAGCCTCAGAAATAGGTTGTTTAGCATGTTCTTCTAATAAGTGTAAACTCATTGTTAAGTAAACAAGGAGAATTACTAAAAGACTCTGCAAAGGAGACAGAATTACAGTACTTGGAAGTGGGAGAATGTCACCATTCCATATATTATCTAAACGGCCTGAATTGTGCCAAATTTCCTTGTGGTTTTATGGTTTGGACAAATTGCCATATGGAGTCGAGTCTCGTATCTAATTTAATTTGTGATTCAAACCAGTCTAGGTCTCCAAATGAAACCAGGCATTGGGAATTCAAGGTATTTGCCCCATTTCAGAAAAGTTACAATTCCATGGTTCAGTAGCTTCTTGACTCAGTGGATAGTATATGAGAGGGGAAAACTCTAATCAGAAGTCACCAAATAGAAGAGGTCCTGGAGGAATCCAGCTGGATGCAGGGAATTAATATTTTCAGTGGCAGAATTAGGTCCAATTCCATGTGTCTCCTCAGGAAAAGGGATGTTGCACAAGCAGAAGAGAGAGGTTGAGCAGCACCATGGAACTAGTGCTTCCTTTCTCCAGGATCTGTCCAGTTTGGAAACTGTGCCCCTTGCCTCTTTTGTACACTAAGGGCATATCACTGGACAGGAACAATGGTCAGATGCTTTTCCAAGTGAGCCTCACTGAGTGGCCTGGGCCCCTTCTCCTGTGGGCTCTGGGTTTTATTGTCGGAGAATATGACACAGCTCAAAGTTCTGATTTTGAAATTTAAATTAAATTAATTGGAGTTACCAACAAAAAAATAAAAAATTGAATAAGTCAGAAATTAGATTTATAAATCCTTCCATGCCTTTACAATACAAATCCTACCAATAATTCCTAAATAAGCTTTGGAATACAAATTCTTTCATTACTCTTCGGATACAAGTGACTGATTTATGAATCAGAACTTTTAAAATCCTGAGGTTAGATGAGGTTTGTAAATCCTGGTGTAATGTTTTCACTGAAGGTTTTGATCTACATTTGGTTTTTCTTTTTTTCATACTTAGAAGAGCAGATTCCTAACAACAGTTTATGCATGGTCCTATGTGTGCATGTGTTGGCGTAGGTCCTGACACTTTACTTCACCTGGGCTGGCATTCAGGCCAATCAGGAAACACATCAGTGGACAATGGAGGAAGGAGATCCCTTTTACCCCTAGAGATTTTAAACAGTTACAGCTCCAGGGCGAGAGGGATTAGATTCTGAATCATGGATGATTTGTTTGGCAATGACATGACTCTCTTTGGTTTGATGCTTTCTGTGGTCTGCTCCTCTAAGGGCTCACTGGGCTATGCCATTCTTTTCTCTCTCCAAGCCACTGTGTTGCTCCTGAATTTGTGATCAGAAACAGAAATGCTAGGGCTGCTAGGAAGATCAAAGGAGTAAACAGTTCAACAGCAGTCCTTGGAGGAAGTTCAGACCAGCCAAATGTGGAAACTGACAAACCAAAGGTAATACCATGGGTGGAGGAAGAGCTGCTCAGAAAAACAAAAATTTAGTTTTGGAAAATGAGTATGAGAGAAACTGAAACTGAATCAAAATGACTTCCATTACCAGGATAAAATTGTTTCTGAAAAGGTGAGAGAATAACTTCATGTCAAGAATTCTTTCCTTCTCCTCTGGGAATCCTGTTTCTGGCTTCCACCTTTTGTGTGTTATCCTACTTCCCTTCTTCCTTATCTTACACTCAGTTTTCCTCTACCCTGCACCTTGGGACAGTCATTTTAGATCTGTGCCAAATGCGTATAAGACACAGCTGTTCTGATTTGGTAGAGTTATGTATGCATTTTGCACTGGTGTAACTATGCAAGGTGCAAGCATAACCCACTGGTGAGCATGCATTACATGTCTTGCTCTGTGCCTATCTACAGCTCATATGAATTGTTACAGCTCCCAGCTAGAGAGTGTTCTTTAGCTTTAGTTCTAGCAGATCATGGTTTTAAGTCTGTAGGTCCCCATTTCAGTCCCTGGCGTGTTGGGCAAGATGGGAGCCATCACATAAGGCCCCTTGTCGCTCTTCATTATGTGCCCATCACATTTGAGTCTTTTTGCTCATCCCCCTCTATAAAGATTCACATTCATTTTATTTTTCGAAGCTCTCCTGCAGCACCTTAGGTCAGACTTCACTGGCCATATTAAATCTACCTTTCCAGGAGCATGGCTCTGTCTGAATTAATAAACAGGGAATACCTATCTGGCTCAGCATTGGCAGCTGTTCTTGCAGCTGCTCCAAACTTTGAAAAACAAAACCATCTTCTGCAACAGGGCCGAATCCCTCCTCCATACAACTGGCTTGTCAGAGGCATTGGAAAGGTAGCAGAATCCTGAGTCGTCCCTACTGCAGTCCTTTTCTATAGGGAGAAGTGGCTAATAGTTCCATTTGGAAGCTGATCCACTCCTCCTCCAGCTTGGCCCTATTCTCCTTAACCCTGCTCCATAGAGATGCAAAGGGAGTCCTCATGACTCTAAGCTCTGGAGCATTCAAGAGTTGCAAACCCACTGCCTGGGCTCACTCTGACCGAATTCCAGATGTTGCCACTTCAGCACAGGTAGGAGCCTCCACAGCTGTGACAGATGGGGCAAGCTTTCCCGCACAGAATGGCTCCTCTGTTCCATCCCCAGCATCACCACCACTACCTTCTTCTAGTTCAATGAGGTTGCTTCTTTGTTCTTCCTCCGGAGAAGAAAGTCAGCACATGTATACAAGCAGAAAAACTAGGAGGAATGGGATGACATCAAGGAAAGGAAAAATTATGCTGAGCAGCAAGAAAAACATAATAAAGTCATATCACTTGAGGTAATTAAACTAGACAATGCACTGTAAAGAATAATTGTGCACTGCTGCAGGGATGGGCTAGATGAGCTAATACATTCCTCTATCTCAGATTTCTATAAACGCACTGGGTCACTGACAGGAAACGACATAAAAGACATTTTAACTTTAATCCTGTTTCTGAAAGTGCAAAGAATGTGTCACTTCAGAATATATATCACCACCAACTTAGTCATTAATTATTTTATATCTAGCTATCATTTTTACTTCATATAACCAGTGAAAGCCAAGAGATGCATCAGACAGGGACTTGGGTGGCTCAGATGATTAGAAACAGGCTATGGATTCTTTCACCACTAGGTCACTATCTTAAATCATAGAATCATAGAGGATTAGGGTTGGAAGAGACCTAGGAGGTCATCTAGTTCAACCCCCTGCTCAAAGCAGGACCAACACCAACTAAATCATCCCAACCAGGGCTTTGTCAAGCCGGGCCTTAAAAACCTCTAAGGATGGAGATTCCACCACCTCCCTAGGTAACCCATTCTGGTGCTTCACCACCCTCCTAGGAAATAGTGTTTTTTAATATCCAAACTATACCTCCCCCACTGCAACTTGAGACCACTGCTCCTTGTTCTGTCATCTGTCATCACTGAGAACAGCCTAGCTCCATCCTCTTTGGAACCCCCCTTCAGGTCGTTGAAGGCTGCTATCAAATCCCCCCTCACTCTTCTCTTCTGCAGACTAAACAAGCCCAGTTCCCTCAGCCTCTTCTCAGAAGTCATGTGCCCCAGCCCCCTAATCATTTTCTTTGCCCTCCGCTGGACTCTCTCCAATTTGTCCACATCCTTTCTGTAGTGGGGGCCACAAAACTGGACACAATACTCCAGGTGTGGCCTCACCAGTGACAAATCGAGGGGATAATCACTTCCCTCAATCTGCTGGCAGTGTTCCTACTAATGCAGCCCAATATGCTGTTAGCCTTCTTGGCAACAAGGGCACACTGCTGACTCATATCCAGCTTCTCATCCACTGTAATCCCCAGGTCCTTTTCTGCAGAACTGCCTCTTAGCCAGTTGGACTTCTGATCTAGACAGGCTTCTGCTAACAGCCACTATGCACCTGATTTCTGTTAGATTAATCTATCTGTGCATTTCTGTCATACCCAGTAGTTTATTACCAGACACCAAGTACAAAGTTGAAAATAGTATGAATTGCCTAAAAGGACATCTAGGCCTTGGTGCTACAAACACTTTAGCACGTGCCAACTTTACTCATGTGAGCAGTCCCACTGAAGTCAGTGGAGCTATCCACATAAGTAAAATTACACACATGCTTTTATGTATTTGCATGATTGGGGCTCTCCTTTTCACCACTGCTTTCAGCTGTTATTAGTTACTGGGAATGATTTGAAAATAGTCATCCATGAGAATCATTGTTGGTCCTTCTTCTGTCATTGTTACTGAGGGAAGAGGCAATGGCAGGTGCTGTGTTACGACACCAAGGCTTAGGAGCACCCTGATTTTCTGCTATAAAGAATTCCATAGCTGAGGGCTTTCCACTATGTATATGCTGCCACTAGTACCTGAAAATGTTACCCTAGGGTCGGTCACCCAAGCATCCTTTCTTAATGCACATAGGTTGCAGAGGGAAACACAGTTCCCAGTAAGTTGGTTGTTGTGGTCCTGTTCCAAGAGGACACATGTCCAACTCCAGGAAACAAAATCACCATTACAATTATTACTGGTTGGTATCATTTTTGGAAGTCTCCACATAGAAGTGATGATGTTAACTGCCATGGAGACTTAATTGTACATCTCGCTTCTAAAGTTGGTCCCTGTATGTTATGTTTGAGGCACAGTAGTGGAGGAGTGTTATGAAGTTTGCACTGCAGCTTCCTATGCTGTATTCCCTTTTTGTAACCAGGTGTCAGTTTCCTGGGCTATCAATCTGGCACTTGTTCACAAGTATGTTCTCTCTCTCTCTCTCTCTTTATATATATAGAGAGAGGGAGAGAGAGAGCATTATCTAATGATAGTGACCCACCTGAATAAGTGCTGAAGTTAAGTCTTGCTTAAGAGAGCATTTAGAATCTATTTAGAATCCCTGAATGTTTACCAATGCAAGTAAGGACAGAACTACAGAAAGGCAGCCAGATTTAGATACATTAAAGGATTTATGCAGGTTATTACTTGAAGTTTCAACATTAATCATCATGCTGGAATGGAGCATTGCATATGAATATGCATTTTCAGGGCAATGTTTCAGAAACTGTAGACTCATAAAGATGACAAATTGGAGCTCAAGTGGGTCACCATGTTGTGTTGAAAGTATGAAAAATACTGAATTAAATACTAGGTAATAAGAAAAGGAGTACTTGTGGCACCTTAGAGACTAACAAATTTATTAGAGCATAAGCTTTCGTGAGCTACACCTACTTCATCAGATTCATACAGTGGAAAATATAGTGGGGAGATTTTATATACACAGAGAACATGAGACAGTGGGTGTTACCAAACAGACTGTAACAAGAGTGACCAGGAAAGGTGAGCTATTACCAGCAGGAGAGTGGGGGGGGGGGGTGTGACCTTTTGTAGTGATAATCAAGGTGGGCCATTTCCAGCACTTTACAAGAACAGTAGGAGGGGAAATAAACAAGGGGAAATAGTTTTACTTTGTGTAATGACACATCCGCTCCCAGTCTTTATTCAAGCCTAAGTTAATTGTATCCAGTTTGCAAATTAATTCCAATTCAACAGTCTCTCGTTGGAGTCTGTTTTTGAAGTTTTTTTGTTGAAGAATTGCCACTTCCTACCAACACTACAAAAAGAAGGATTCTGGGTGGACTCCTCCTGAAGGTCGAAACAACAGACTGGACTTCTACATAGAGTGCTTCCGCCGATGTGCACTGGCTGAAATTGTGGAAAAGCAACATCACTTGCCCCATAACCTCAGCCGTGCAGAACACAATGCCATCCACAGCCTCAGAAACAACACTGACATCATAATCAAAAAGACTGACAAAGGAAGTGCTGTCGTCATCATTAATAGGTCAGAATATGAACAAGAGGCTGCTAGGCATCTCTCCAACACCACTTTCTACAAGCCATTACCCTCTGATCCCACTGAGGGTTACCAAAAGAAACTACACCATCTGCTCAAGAAACTCCCTGAAAAAGCACAAGAACAAATCCGCACAGACACACCCCTAGAACCCCGACCAGGGGTATTCTATCTGCTTCCCAAGATCCATAATGAGATGGACGCCCCATCATCTCAGTCATTGGCACCCGACTGCAGGATTGTCTGGCTATGTAGACTCCCTCCTCAGACCCTACGCTACCAGCACTCTCAGCTATCTTCGAGACACCACTGACTTCCTGAGGAAAGTACAATCCATCGGTGAACTTCCTGAAAACACCATCCTAGCCACTATGGATGTAGAAGCCCTCTACACCAACATTCCACACAAAGATGGACTACAAGCCGTCAAGAACACTATCCCCATTAATGTCACAGCAAACCTGGTAGCTGAACTTTGTGACTTTGTCCTCATCCATAACTATTTCACATTTGGGGACAATGTATACCTTCAAATCAGTGGCACTGCTATGGGTACCCGCATGGCCTCACAGTATGCCAACATTTTCGTGGCTGACTTAGAACAACGCTTCCTCAGCTCTCATCCCCTAATGCCCCTATTCTACTTGTGCTACATTGATGACATCTTCATCATCTGGACCAATGGAAAAGAAGCCCCTGAGGAATTCCACCATGATTTCAACAATTTCCATCCCACCATCAACCTCAGCCTGGACTAGTCCACACAAGAGATCCACTTCCTGGACACTATGGTGCTAATGAGTGATGGTCACATAAACACCACCGTATACCGGAAACCTACTGACCGCTATATTTACCTACATGCCTCCAGCTTTCATCCAGACCCCACCACACCACACGATCCATTGTCTACAGCTCTACGATACAACCACATTTGCTCCAACCCCTGAGACAGAGACAAACACCTACAAGATCTCTATCAAATGTTCTTACAACTACAGTACCCACCTGCTGAAGTGAAGAAACAGATTGACAGAGCCTAGAAGTTACCTACTACAGGACAGGCCTAACAAAGAAAATAACAGAACGCCATTAGCCGTCACCTTCAGCCCCCAACTAAAACCCCTCCAACGCATTATTAAGGATCTACAACCTATCCTGAAGGATGACCCAACACTCTCACAAATCTTGGGAGACAGGCCAGTCCTTGCTTACAGACAGCCCCGCAACCTGAAGCAAATACTCACCAACAACCACATACCACACAACAGAACCACTAACCCAGGAACCTATCCTTGCAACAAAGCCCGTTGCCAACTGTGCCCACATATCTATTCAGGGGACACCATCACAGGACCTAATAACATCAGCCACACTATCAGAGGCTTGTTCACCTGCACATCCACCAATGTGATAATGCCATCATGTGCCAGCAATGCCCCTCTGCCATGTACATTGGCCAAACTGGACAGTCTCTACGTAAAAGAATAATTGCTCACCTTTCCTGGTCATTCTTGTTATAGTCTGTATGGTAATACCCATTGTTTCATGTTCTCTGTGTATATAAAATCTCCCCACTATATTTTCCACTGTATGCATCCGATGAAGTGAGCTATAGCTCACGAAAGCTTATGCTCTGATAAATTTGTTCGTCTCGAAGGTGCCACAAGTACTCCTTTTCTTTTTACAGATACAGACTAACACAGCTGCTACTCTGAAACCTGTCATCATACTAGGTAATGTAGAATTATGCCTTTTTATAAGCAAATTACTGTCACAGTGTTTCTTTTAGAAGATATCTTTTTATGGAATGGAATTATCCTCTGGGAGTGACTGACATATATACTTTTCTTATAATGTATGTTTCTCAACTCAGATGATGTTACATTATGAGATGTGCTTGTCTGAAAGTCTGTTCTCTCTTCGGCTATTTTTGAGATTTTATGTCGAATGCAAACTAATACATAACTTTATGAAAAGGAAAAATAAGATTCTGTCTTGCGCTGATGCCAGACTTTGCATCAGTGTTCTGCTATGGTAAATAAAGACATATTTGAGGGTGGGGGGTATCTTTATGAAAAATCTAAAACCACTTTTTAATGTTCACCCAGCAGTGTAGAGCTTATGTGGCAAATAAGATAGGGGATCATGAATGTCAACAATCCCTTCTCCAATTCCAAAATATATTGGGAATGAATATTTTTGCCTGTCAGGCACAATGAGTTTCAAAAGGGTGAGACTAAAACCTCACACTAACACTGAAGAGAGTTGCTTTGGGAAGCCCTGATTGTATTGGCAAATAGTTTGTGTCAAAGCGGACCCAGTACTGAGAGCAAGCAAGAGCTTCCATGTGCTAAGACCTGTTGTCGTCTTGTCATCAGGAGCCAAGATCGGAATATTTCCTAAAATAAAACAAAATAAGTTTCTGGCTGTTTTACGTGGATGTGAGGGAGGATGCAAAGATTAAGAGAATTAAATAGCTTTTCTGAGGGTTTTGATTAGACTTGTTCTGCAAGGCTCATTCATGCTTTATCTCATACCTCGTTGGCTTTTCGGCCAAGCTCCAAAGTGGACTGTAATACCACAGGGGTTCCTGTGCATTCTCATCTTCCCCCATGTGTTATGCTCCTCAGCTGCTGCCACACTTCAACTTTATAGGAATTCCCTAGTGATTATTCTCGGTTCTGAGCATATAGACATGTAAACATCCATATTTTTGTGCTTGTGAGGGTATCCCGTATTAAATGATAGTAATAGCTTTGTAGAGGGACTAATGCTGTGTACCAATAAATGACAGAAGACCGCATGTCACAGTGCTGCAGGCCACAGCTAGAAGTGTCCAGGATTCGGTATGATTCTTGACATTTTTTTGCATTTGGATTTCCTGCACGCACACACAAACCTGATTGTCCACTGCCTCGTGCGGATGTTTATACCTGTGCAAAGTGAGTGTAAAATGCCACCCTTCTGATTTTCTAGTGTTTTACACGACTCTGCACAGATATAAATTACCACACGCAGAGGCAAGGCAGTGAAGGATCAAACCCATAATGCTTTCATGAGATCCATAGCCAGACGGCAGAGTTATCCAAGCAGCTATAGAAAGAGGGGGTTCCTCTACCAGGCTTTTTTCTTTCCTCTTCTACATTACTGTCCCCTTTTTCTTCATATTTCCTAGTTGCTGGGAAGATGGGGGCAGTCTACCCTGTTCATCTTCCCCTGCTCCTCTCTGCCAGGTAAAAAAAGTACTCTGCACTCCCTCCTGGCTCTCAACTAAGCTGGAGGCATTCTCCTTTTGTTCCTCACCCTAATGCCAATGGGGGAAAGGGCCTAAAGAATTTTTCCTCCTTCCCCAGTCATAGGGAACACACAGAGCTGTCACAGGTTCTCTGAGCTAAGCTCAGCAGGCAGGAGGCATTGCTTAACATCAGCGATCTGCATGCCACTTTGAAGTGAATGGAGCACCAACCGGGACCGTGGGCCAGATAGGGCTGCTGAAAAAATTAGAAGCCTACTCTAGGATAGAAACCCATGGGCCAGAATTAAGCTGGCCATGGCCTACCCTAGGTCTGTTAGTCGCCATTTGTACAGGCCTTGTATAGTGTGTTACAGGAGTGGAGGTTATTCGTAACTCTGAAATGTTCATAACTCTGAAGAAAACGTTATGGTTATTCTTTCAAAAGTTTGCAACTCAACATTGACTTAATAGAGCTTTGAAAGTTTACTGCGCAGAACAAAAATGCCGCTTTCCCTTTATTTTTTGAGTAGTTTACGTTGAACACATAACTGTACTGTATTTGCTTTTTTTCTCTCTCTCTTTGCTGCTACCTGGTTGCGTACTTCTGGTTCTAAATGAGGTGTGTGGTTAACTGGTCAGTTCGTAACTCTGGTGTTCGTAACTCTGAGGTTCTACTGTAATCCAATGACCTGTCACCTCTGGGATTTAGGTTCATATATTGCCTAGGTCTCAGGCTAGTTTAAACTAATTCTTAGTAGAAATTTGTGTGTACCACAAAATCACTGAGCATTTAGGCATGGCTAGCCATCTTCTCAGAGGAAACTAATACTAACATAGTGAGGTGGCTGCCAGCCCAGATGGGAATGCTGGCCACTGAAGGGCTGTTTTGCTTCACAACACTGCCGTGTTGATTTCCACAGCAGGATCTTAATGACTCCATGGCATTAGACTGCCAGTTCTACATGGAGCCTGCCACTGGCCTCAGCCTCTTCCCACTTGCTTCTTGAATCCTGCTGCCACTAGCAGAGCACAAGGGAGCACAGTGCTAATTCTGCAGCCACCACCAAATTGTGCACTTCCATGGAAACTGCTGTGCCCTGAATCTTATGCGTAGCTTGTACCACTGTTGTCAGCTTCTTCATATCAAATGCAATAAAATATTTGATAACATTTTAAAGCTTAATTTAGCACTAGGGAAACTGATGCCAAAAGGAGTGTGTGGAGCAGCTGGAGCAGGGGACTGATAGTCAGAAATCATAGATTTTTTTCCTAGCCTCTGCCACAAATTTAACATCTGTGCCTCAGTTTCCCCACCTGTAAAATGAACTGGTCTGTATTTGCTGGATAATGCTATTATGAAGCTTAATTTTTGTCTCTAAACCAGGCTTGTAAAATCTGCTTTCTAGTGTTGGGGCCTAGCCAGCAATTTCAGCAGAATTTAAACTCTTTGCAACAGTAAGGATTAGAAACCACCTTTTCAAAGTAACCATTCTAAATGTGGATGAAATGTAAACAGATGCAATGTAGTCTGACTGAGTCTGCAGACAGTTGAGAAAGAAGAACAGGAACTGAAGGTGAATTCCTCTCCCCCACTATGTAGTTTGTCTAGACAATCTCCATCCACTGAACTTGTCTCAGCTTTGTTTGGTTTCTTCTGCTAAAGTTACTGAGATTATAAACTGGAGAAATCAACAGGACTTGAGAGGGATAGAATCTCCCCACCTGGACCCCATGAGCAGCGGTGAATCTACCCTGTAGCAACAACTGCAACTTCAGGGCTACAGTAATCACCAGTGATTGCAGGCTTGGGTGGTCCCTCTCCTGGCACAAAGATGCACAGGAAGCCCTCTCAGAACACAGCTCCATGGTGTAACAGGAAGTGCACACCCTATCCCCACATAGGATGTCCAGATAGCAAGTGTGAAAAATCAGGACATGGAATGGGACTACTCAAGCTTAAATGCTTTGCTGGACTAGCACCTGCAATACTGTAGTATTCTGCTAGAAGATCTCCATAACACTACCCTTTACAATATTTTTTGCACCATTGCTTTAGAACACTTTCAGAGGAGGGATTTATTTTTGCTTTTTGTTTTTTGTTTGTTGCTTGCAGTATTGTCTTAGACACAGGGATACTGATTGCTACTTATCTTTGTAAACTTGGGTAAAATTTTCAAAAGCGACTAAATTAATTACGAAACTAAGGGCTTGTCTATATGGCCCTGCAGTGCAGGCTACAGGGGTGTGAACTGCAGTGTACACTAAAATGTTGCACTGTAACTGCCCCATGTAGACCCGGCTACTGCAAACTAAAAGATACCTAATTTGTGTTAATGTCATCCTGTTTGAAACTGCAGGGCTATGTAGACAAGCCCTAAATCTCCTTGAAAGTTGATGGGATTTAGGAGCCTAAATGCATAAGACAATTTTGGAAATGGGATTTAGGCCCCATGTCATTTAGTCACTTTTAAACATTTTAACCTATGAACTTCATTCTTCTGTCACTTACACCAGTTTGACACAGTAGAGTTATTCTTGTTTTACACCAGTGGAAGTGAATAAAGAATCAAGTCGTAGGTCTGTTAATATACATCTGGATACTAAAGGCAGAATAAACTTATCTTAGCTCCATGAGGAAAAACATTATAAATCCTCTGTGCTAGATCCTCAGCTGATGAAAATTGCCATAACCCCATTGACTTTTATGGAGCTACATTGATTTATATCAGCGGAGGATTTGGCCCTTTGACTCCCACAGTACTATTCTGAAATACTGTCATCCAGAAAGGAAAAGGGGGAAGTCTTTCTCTTTATTGCAAGCATTCTTGTACCGACATAGCGTTAATAAATAGAGCTGGGTTGAATTTGCTTTAGAAATCTGAGAAAGCTATTTCTCACTATTTTCTCTCACCCCTAAAATGATCCTTTCACATCTATCCCCCAGAAGCACTAAAACTGAATAGTGGACAGTAAGGTGGAATTGTTAGGCTTGCTAATGTGCAGCCAAGCACAATACAAATGCCTGTTTGGTGGGTGTTCCCTATAAATCCAGGCACAATTGAGTGGTCCCTAGAAGGAAAGTGCTTAATCATGACTTCCTTATTGGAAACACATTTAAATTCTCTGAGTTCAAATCAGAACCAACTGGTCATGGTTTGTGTTAAATGGCATTGACTGAGCCTAATTTGAATTTTTGTTTTCATTGAGTTGAATTCCATAAGGAACCGGATAGGGTAAAGGAAATGATTTCCTCTGGAATTAGTAAATGAGGAAAACACAAAATTAAAACAAGACCATGCCCTTTGAAAACTAGATCGGAACAAAGGAACCCTGTGGTTTTAACCATGTGAACACTTCAGTGAAGCCTCTCATTATTAGTGAAATTCTTTTTTTCTGAAATTTCCTGAGTGCTATTAAATCTTTTTTTGGTGGCAAAAAAAAAAAAAAAAAAAACAACAAAAAACCCCTACCATATTCCTGTATTGAAATAAAAGGATTTAATTTATCCTTTTTTCCCTCCCCAAGAGTTAACATTCACAACAGACTCCAGACCACCCATAATCTGGTAATGGCCCTTCCACAACACTGAGTCTCTAAACAGATGTTTCCAGGAGTATTATCTGATTCCTGGGTAGAGGGGAAGGTATGTTCATAATCCCCAAAGCCATTCAAGGAATGAATGGGTTTGTGAAAACATTGTGAGATATATGAAATACCCTTTCAAGATAAACGTCTGGTAAAGGAAAGCAAAAGTGCAGTGGGACTTAAATGATTCTTCTTCTTCTGTGGCACCACGGTATTGCATCTGGTGTCCTTTGAGGTATGTACTGTATTATGTGGCAATGCTTCATGAATACCTCAGAAGTTAGAAGCACAAAGGGACTCTATTTTTTTTTATTTTACTTTAGTTTGTATTAATATAGCACATTGCAAATTGCTGTTTAAAAATAATAACTTGCTATAATAACCACACTGCCCTGGATGATGACTGATCTGAACAAATTTTATGTCCTGTCAGCTTTGACGCAATGAGAAAATATGGAGCCATAGAGGCAGGAATAGCAGCAGCTATCGGTTCATTGCAAGGGGTGGGTTTTTTTATTATATTCATCCTCAAAAATGATATTTAAAATATTGCTGAGGGCCTAATATACTGTACAACATTTATCAGGGTAGGAAATGGAAGCTGAAAATATGGGTTTATACTCTAGTGTAAGATCATAATCCTGCAAAAATACAAACAGATGTATAACTTTAATCACATTAGTAGTGACATTGAATTTCAGATCAGAAAAAAATAATCAGTAGGGTTCATCTCACTGATGCCGAGACCATCCCCTGAAATGTTGCGATTGATCAGATTGATCTTTAAATATTGTCACATTACAGACACACAGAGAATGCCACTGAGTTGAGTTTTAAGTCTCACTTCACTCAGCCAAACATGAGTCAATCGATCATGAAATAATGAAACAGAAAAAATGATATATAAATGATCCATTGTAAAGTTTTAAAAATCAGAACCATATTTTTTGTAAATATAAATAGTCATAAATAGCATGTAAAATTGATCCCAGGTTCTCCACTTCTCTCAGTTCATTACCCCCACTAACTAGTATTTAGCTTGTCTGCTTTCTTCCAGTTTCTTAAAATTACTCTTTTACCAATTGTGGGTGCTTTGTTCTTGAAGATTAGTCAGACCTCTGAGATGTTGTAAAATACCCAATCCTGCTCACATAGAAACTTATGAGCTTTGTTATTGACTTTACTAGGATTGAGACTGGGCCTTAGATCTTCCAGAGTGAAGATCCTAGGGTTATCTGAGTTGTCACCATTTAAAGTCATATTAATTTTTCTAATCCCTTCCCAACTTTTTCTGTGTTTTAGATCAATACGATACATTAGGTGCAGTGGATTTCCTTCCTTCCCACAAGTCCAACATATAGCCACTAACCTTTATATTACCTCTTTCCTCATTCCATTTAAGAAATTGGACCCCAAGTCAATCAAAACACTTAACCACATGCCTAACTTCAAGTACATGCAGAGGTGCTTTGCTGAATCCGGGCTTTAGTCACTCTAAAACACAGGTCATGTGAGGAAAAATAGCATCTGTGAGCTTGAAAGGAATAGAAGAGATTTTCAAGGCACAAAGGGGAATTAGGTGCCCAACTCATTTTTTTCTTCTATCACTCTCTACTTTTCTACTTTTTCTTCCTTGTTCTTTCACTTGCTTCTTGATTACCATTCTTTCACTCTGACTCTTCCTTCTGTACCTTCTTGACTTTCTTTTACTCCTCTCCTTTTTTCCTCTGTCACTCATTTGCCTTCCCAGGAGTTGGGTACCTGTTTCCCCTTTGTGCCTTTGAACATTTCCCCTGTAGTTAGTTAATTACATTGGAGTGTACTTAAGGCACACTTCTGGTACTCCGACATTTTATCAGTCTCTTCAGGCCAAATTTATCACTCTGGCATCAGTAGAATTAACTCCACTGGAGGCAATGGAGCTGTACCTAATCACTTCAGTGATGAATGTGGCCTACAGCCATGAAAATACCAGCTGTTAGAACACAAGTTTGTTCTGTGTGAGTAGTCAGTATGTTGAATATGGTTATATCCCCGAGAGCTCCCAATACTCAGCTCCCATACAACAATCTGCAGAAAGAGTAGAGGTGACCTATTTTTTTGCATCATATTCATCCGTTAAAACCTAGATTGTCTTCTCTTCCACTCACCCAACACACTCGCTCCAAAGCTTTGCGGAGTCTGTTTTGGCACAAGATGTGATTTCTTTTGAAATTTGTGCAGGATCTTTTTACCTGCTGTGTGTAGATTTTGAATTAAGAGTAACCACATACATTTTTGTAAAGTTTGCTCTACCAATAGTGTGCCAGTTTTGGTGAAGCATGTTTGGCCCCTTTCTGTAAATTAGCCCTATATGCCTGTCTAATATAAAATGTGCAATAATTGCTTTAGTCTCTTCCTTGGTGACATAGTCCAGTTGTTTTCAACTAGGGGTACACTTACCCTTGGGGGTATGCAGAGGTCTTCCACAGGGTACATCAACTCATATAGATATTTGCATAGTTTTACAATAGGGTACATAGGGTACTTGCAAAGTCAGTACAACTAAAATTTCATACAATCACTTGTTTATACTGCTCTATATACTATACACTGTAATGTAAGTACAATATTTATATTCCAATTTATTTATTGTATAATTGTAAGGTAACAATGAGAAAGTAAGCAATGTTTCAGTAATAGTGTGCTGTGACACTTCTGTATCTTTATGTCAGATTTTGTAAGCAAGTCATTTTTAAGTGACCTGGAATTTGCGAGTACGCAAGACAAATCAGACTCCTGAAAGGGATACAGTAGTCTGAAAAGGTTGAGAGCCACTGATGTAGTGCATGGCAACATACTTCTGCTTATATATTTTTAAACATTCCTTTTGAATATTTTAGTCAATTCTTTGAGAAAAATTCTGCCCCAGAGTGATGTGCAGAATTCCTGTGGGGGTAATTGTTCACACACATTGAAGGACAGAATTTGGCCCTTTTTTTATGAGAAATGTTTTCTTTTACAATGATGTGCTATTGTGACACACAGCTGACCCAACTGCTCTACTCAGGAGCTATATCATGAGACACTGAGACATATGTCTCAAGTAGCTATCTTGGAGTGTGACATTTAAAATAAAATGGCCCTATGGGGGTACGCCACAGTGAAAACCACATCAATATGTGGTCTTGCAGTTACAGATGGTTTTGCTTTTGAATATTTTGTAAGCCATATTATTATAGTATTCAGTCACTTCCTTCACATTACTATAAAAATCATGAAAAGTGTACATTAGTAATAGGCTATGAAACAAAGGCAATACTTAAAGCCTCAAGGAGAATTTTTTAAAAAAAATTCTGTTTACAGACCATTCTGGCAATATATCTCAATTTTTCAGTATTTCTGTTTTTTATTACTAGGGTCATTTGCATAGAAATGAGCTTTTCTGGCTTGTGGATATCATCGTTTTGCAAAGTAGTAATGTTCCAGTACTGTTACAAAAGCCTAATTTAGTAAAGCTTGTAGTATAAGAAGGAACACACCTAAGAGTGAGGAATATTTTTTGATTCCAGATTGTTTTTAAATGATTGAGTGTAATGGTGAGAGTTTGGGAGCATCTTCTTCCACTGAGAATCTGGGTGTTGTGCATTCTTTTGAGAGGTTATCGCAGAATGTTTTTATAATATAATTTTAAGGCAGCCTAGTAGTACCAAAGTCCTGCATGATATGGGAACATGAGGCAAAGGAACATTTTAGTTGCATAAGATGTAATGGATGAAAACTCAGGCCCTGATTCAGCAAATCACTTAAGCACTTGAGTAGTTCTGTCGACTTCAGTGGGAATACTCATATCCTTAAAGTTAAATATCTGCTAAACACTTCGCTGAATTGGGACCCCACTGAGGTTACATACCTCTTCCCTTACAATCTTTAGGGAAAATCCTTCGCGTCTTACATGCATGAGTAAGGTGTGCTGGTTTTATCCCTGCATCTGTGCCTATCAGTGGCAAAGAAAACAAGACTATGATAGGTGTCATGTATCAGAAGGGTAGCCATGTTAGTTTGGATCTGTAAAAGCAGCAAAGAGACTATAGACTAACAGACATATTGGAGCATAAGCTTTTGTGGGCGAATAACCACTTCGTCCGATGCCGACGAAGACTTTTGAAGTCTATGATAAAAATTGTGGAGAAATGTATCTAGTAGTAATGGGCCAAATTCTGGCCAGCCCCTATGTGGATGTGCAAAGGGGAAGTGGGATACAAGGAGCTCATCCCACACACTGTATAGGAACTGGCCAGAATTGATAGTGCGTAGTACTTCCTCCCTCCTTGCACCCCATTGGACATAGATGCCTGAAAAGGGGAAGGAAGGGACTGGGTCATGTTTCCACCCTTACTCCATGCTGGCCAGGGTATACTCTGTTATTTATAAGGTGGTGCAGTGGGCACATCAATGTGTGTTCTCTGGGACTCCTTAAGAGGAATTCTGGCTAATTCATTCATAATTTACCCTTCCTCAGTACCTCAAACATTCCTTCAGGTGAAAGAAGAATCTAGCTCTGTATTATTTAAATTATCTTGTTCACAGGTTTTTACAATTCACTGACCCCTTCTGCATCCTCAACACCATCACCTTCTTTAGGTAAAATGACCTTAATTATTGCACTTTCTGGAACATACAAGAAAAACAAAACAAAGTCGTCCCCCCCTCCGTCCCCCGCAAAAAAAACCTTTGCAAACAGAAATTTCCTGTTTAATCCTCCATAATCTATTTCTTTAGAAATGTAAATTGATTCCTATCACCAATCACTTCCATGCTTAATAAATATAATTTACACATCTGATATTACAGCCATGTTTAACCTGTGCTTGTCTAATCACCTTAATCAGAGTTTGCTGATGATCTCTGCTTATTACATTACACAATAGGGCTCCAATCTTGAGAAGATATATGCACGTGGTTAAAGTTATGCATATATATATATATATATATAGGTATATATAGATAGATAGATAGATAGATATAGGTAGATAGATAGATAGGTAGATATAGGTATTTGCAGGATCAGGGCCTTGGAAGATAGTCCTGCTTCTCTTGAAGTCATTGGCAGAACTCCCATTGCCTTCAGTGGAACAGAAGTGGATCCTGCCCTTCTTACAACTCACAAAAGACATGAGAGTTGTCGCCGGGGGGCTCATGCAGCTTCTGGGAGGAGAAAAGGTAAAGAAAGTAAACAATGTTGTAAATTTGACAAGGAAAAGAATGCTGAAGAGATTCACCTTGAAGTTAGCAGCTGAAAGATTCAAAGCCCATTTTATTATTTATTAGTAAGAGGGCTACATTTTAAAGTACATTAGAAAAAAGAGAAGAAAACATTTTTATTTTGTGTTTTTCCCCCACTCTGCTACAGAATTGAATTTTCAGTGTCCTATTTTTATTGGAAGATTTGGAAAAAAGTCTAGGCCAGATCATTCAAAGTCCAGATAGAATTATTCAGACTTACAAAATACAATACCAGATAGTGTTGCCTTTTTAAAAGATATTTCACTGTTGTTTTATTCCTCTGACAATGTTCATAAAGATATAATTTTCTTTTTAAAAAATGAGGGTGTAAATGATTAATGAAGTTGGGCCTTTAATTTTCCACTATGGGTTCCAGGAGATAATTCTGATCATTTAGTTTCTAAAAAATACATCTGTTTCATTTTTACTTTCTTTTCCAGCTTTCCTAAAGACAATAAAATCTTCCTCTTTGAATTGGAATTTAATAAATCTTAACTGTATTTCTTGGGCATGACTTAAGTTCTGAGAATGAAATGTTACAAAAATAAAGTCTAAAGCTTTTTTTCCTACTCTGTAAAAATAGTGTTGCATTTGTGTTTTAATTTGAGAGATTTCTGTTTGGGTATCACACATTCTTTTATTTTGCCATTATGTGTGCTTTTTTGCCTCACACAAAAAAAGGATAAAAGAGAGACTTTTCTTAAGGGGTGAAATTCACCCTTCCCTGAATAAAGCAAGGGTTAATCATCCATAGGCCTGGTCCAAAGCCCACTAAAGTCAGTTGAAAGAGTCCCATTGACTTTAGTGGTCTTTGGATTAGATTGTATGTGTGGTGCATTTTGCAGGGATTGGAGGAGGTGGAGTGTACTCCATCAGCTCAGTTGGCTAGCTGTGGGAACTATAAGCTGGAGTAGTGACCACAGCCTCCATGCAAATGGGTTCAGTCAGAGTCGATACGGGCCTTGTCTATGCTACGGGACTAAGTCGACCTAAATTACACTACTCCAGCTAGGTAAATAATGTAGCTGTAGTCAACATAGTTTAGGTCAACTTACTGCGGTGTCTATACTGTGATGGATTGATGGGAGACACTGTCCCGTCGACTTACCTTACTCTACTCATTCTGGTGGAGTATCGGAGTCGACTGGAGAGCGCTCTGCAGTCAATATAGCAGGTCTTCACTAGACCCGTTAAGTTGGCCCCCACTGCATCGATCGCAGCAGCAGCGATCCCTGGTAAGTGCAGACATGGCCGCAGACTATCCTTCAGCAGTACACAATGGATGTGCCTCTACCTGTTCCAAGATCGCCTCCTCCTGCAGAGGTACCATGCTGCTGAAGTGGTGCAGTGGGCCTTGCATAAGTGCTCAGTGTTGGGGGGAATTTCATCCACGGAGCCAGATCCTGCTTCCACTGAAATGAGTGACAATATTACCATTAACTCCAGTGGGTGCAGGTTCGGGACTAAAGTGCCCATCTGTTTATACTATGGTTTTCTAGGAATCTCTATCAAATTCTGGTCAGTGATACTAACATAAAAGCACTCTCTGCAAGAAAATGTACAGAGAACTAGAATTGATGTCATCAGTTGAACTCTTTTGCTCTTATTATGTCATTGCTGTGCTTTAGGTGGCCACTTGTCCTTGTGGTCCATTGATATGAACAGAATTAAAAGTTATTGTGGCTCTTCCAATGCAATGTATTTTTGGTTCTCTATCAAAAGAGGAGAGCTCTTTGTCTGAAAATGTTTGTTCCTCGAGCATTTGTTTGAGTAACTCGTTCCTTATAAGGCACCTCTCTGCAAATTGGGTTTCTTTCCTCAGAGGGCTTATCTGAATTTTTGCATTTGTTGGCTGATATTTTCTTTTGACAGCCATTAGTAGATGGCAATATAGTTCTTTCTAGTGTTTCACTAATGAAGCACTTAGAGACTGTATAATATTCAGTAGAAAAATTCTTGTATTTGAGAACAAGCCTTAGCAATTTTATATAAGCTGTTGTATCTGTTTTTCTAGAGTACTTGTGTTTCCAGACATGGCCACCATGAAGGAAAGAATGTTATTCTGTGGCCTTAGCCTTTCCAGAGCTGTGGGAGATCGTTTGAGTGAGTAGCAGTTTGAATCAATAGCACATAGTCTCACATGAAGTATGCCACATTTTGGCTTATGACTCTTTTGGTGTATTAGAGATTGCATACATATGCACATACAGCACCACTCAACTGGAGTTGTGTCTTACTGTTTTGAAGAAGTTTGATTTCCACGTCTAACTTCTGCTTTTCAAGGTACTTAACTTTTCCAGCTCAGCCAGATAGCTTTGAATTGTTGGGAATCTATTCCTTTTCATTATAATAATCACAAGCACACATTGATTTTGAGTTTTGTTCATTTATTTTGTCCTTTTGTTTTCAGTTTTTAGTTTTAATAATTCTTTCAACCACTACACTTCTCAAAGAAAAGCGACCGTGTGTTTTGACATTTAAGACTAAACAATAGCTGTTCTATCTCTAATGCACAGGGAGAGGGAGCAGGTAGTCTTCCTCTGTGTGTGTGAGTGGATGCATGTGGCAAAGAGATTTATCTAGTACTTGCAACAGTTCTCTGCAACACAGAGATTTGTAACGTTTCTGTCTGCCTCAGCACACTAGTGCAGGAAACGGCCATAAACTGGATGTTTGTGTTCCAGGGCTGAGTGAGGCATACTTGTCTATGTAGTCTCAGGCATATACTGCCACAGATGAAGCATATCTGGACCCAGTTCTCACTGTGCATCAGCAACTGCCAGGTCTCTGACCTGAGCATTATGGAAGTTTTATCGATTACACTGATAAAGTGCCACCTTCCAAGTCACTCATCCACTTAATATTCTCCCTGCAAGCTCGTGCTCCTCTGTCTCACAGGACAGTAATTAAGAGCCTAGTCTTGCCACCCCTTTAATTAGTGTTTACTCATGTGGGTAACATTGCAGATAATGATCAGAGCTATGTGTGATGTTCTCACTGAAATCTAAAATCATATAAAACTTGCCTGATTTAGGGGTTTGTTAGAAACTTGAAACATGGAACAGGTTCATTGAAAGCCTCAGGAGGACCATGAACCTCTCACATGCACCTGACCTGACCTGATTTGATTTGATTTGTTTTGGCATTGAAGCTATGGCACGTCCACTGTGGATGCAAACTTAAGTGAAATTTGGTGGGTTTTGATCTGAGGTTTTGGATTCCTCCAAATACCAAGTTCAAAAGTGTAAATGAAGGTTGCAAATTGAAAGCAAATAAATTGTTCAAACAAACCCTGTGAAGCAAAAACACAGAATCTGACATAGCTCTAGAAATGAGCTGGTGGAAATATGTGAAGCCAAATGTTTTCAGAAGCTGATGTAAATGAAATTGGTGCCAGAAACAGGACTTCAAACGTTTACCAAACAAACACTAGTCAGAACATTCTGGGAGGCACTTAAACCTACCAAACCAAGCTGATGTCAAAAGTGGGTTATTACTAGAGTTCTATAGAGTGGTAGCAATCTGTTCTCCCCACTTTTCTATGGCTGGGGGTTTGGAAGGAGCTCAGCTCTCTTCCTGGGCTGTTAGAGATGTTGCTCCGTTTTTGTTGTGCTCCCGTCTCCTTTCTTGGCTTCTGACTCAGAAGGTGCTTTTTAACAGTAGTGTGAGACCAGGAATACCAGGGACCAAAAGCAACAAAAAGAACATCATTTAAATGTCAGGTTTCAGAGTAGCAGCCGTGTTAGTCTATATTTGCAAAAAGAAAAGGAGTACTTGTGGCACCTTAGAGACTAACCAATTTATTTGAGCATAAGCTTTCGTGAGCTACAGCTCACTTCATCGGATGCATTCAGTGGAAAATACAGTGGGGATATTTATATACACAGAGAACATGAAACAATGGGTGTTATCATACACACTGTAAGGAGAGTGATCACTTAAGATGAGCTATTACCAGCAGGAGAGCAGGGAGGAGGGGGGAGAAAACCTTTTGTAGTGATAATCATTTAAATGTACGACACTGTAACCCTCCCAGCTATAGATACAGTGTCTGGGTAAGGCCTTTGAGCAAGCACAGCAATGTGGAACATTTCAAAAAGTGGAAATACCATTACAGATTCTATTTCCTTTCCACTCAGCCCCTGAAAAACTCTAATTTCATGAGATTGCAACAAGAGGAGTAGGGGGAGGGGAGTAAAGCAACTGATTAGAAAATAGAGAGAGAAAAGCCACATCAAACTAAACTGAGAGGCTGGGATTCAAATACCTTTGTAGTACCTAGCTCAAACAGGTAGGAGGGCAAAGTCAGTAATTGGAAGCCTGGGGCACTGTCCTGATCAAAATTCTTTAAGATAAAAAGTAGAAAAGCTATCATTTCTGATATTGCAGTGTTAATAGCATTTTTCTGTGTCACTTTTGTTTTAAGTTAAATGTATTGACAGTTTTTCAAATGGCAATAAAAGCATTTAATTTCTCTACTATTGGACTGATTGTCTCAGGGTTTCAATGCCATGATTTGAATCTGTTCACTTTTAAAATTCAAGACTGATCAAAATGTAGTTGCTTAGCCATTATCAAGTTATAGCCTGAAATCATTTCCTATTATGAAAAACATGCTAATTTTACTGTTCTGTTGTCGTCATCGTCCCCCCCGCCCAATTTCTTCCCTCCTCCTTATCTGCTTTATCTGACTTTCATGTTTTGTCATAAACCCACTGATGAGCTCTTCAGGACAGGGACCTTCTTCTTGGGACTTGCTCACTGACACCCTCATCCTTGACTGGAACACCTATACTGTAATACAAACTGATAATAATGTTATCCTATGTGAAATGATTTAGGGATGTCAGGTGCATTTCTGCACCAGAGTTGTCCTTGGTGGGCAGTCAGGACAGAAAGTCCAAGACTAAATGGATGTGGTTTTCAAACAACAATGACCTTTGTACCCTGGAGGTGATCCCATAGCTGAGGCATGATGTTGGGAAGCTGGAGGCATGCATGCGCTGCTGACGCTCTCTTGTTCTACTGACAGATGACTTCAGTTCCAAGGTCACTTCAGCAGTTTTCACAAGCACTAAATTCATTTCCTGTTTTGTTACAAGAAATAAAATCGACATAAAGACCTTTTCGTGTGTGTCCTGAATGCACTGAGCGGGACATCCTGCATCATCCTCTGTGGGGGCAGAGGGCAGAGTTGTAGAGGAACTGAGATGCTTCTCTATTGTTCAGTGCATGGGGAAGGGAGGGAGCACACATCCCCTTCATGGTGTGTTTCAAGCATCCCGGGGGCTCGCTGTTGTCAGGTGAGAGGACTTTGGAACAGGCTAGAGGATCCACAACTATACAAATCATTTGGCCCTTTCTCCTTATGTGGGGTGGGCACCTGTATCTTACAGACTTCTCCAGTGTAGCTTATTTGGAGCACTCTGTTGCCACTCTGTAGCATTCCATTCTTATAACCCCCGGCGGAGTTCTCCACTGCCCAGACAAACTACTCAGGCTATGTGCCAGGAAGAGGAGTGTGCGGATGTGCATAAAGGAAGTAAGCACACTGTGTTCACATGTTTCTGGAAAGATAACTTGTCTGAAAAGTCCATCCAAGGATTACACTGAAACCAGAACAGACTGTAATTATGTATCCTTTTATGTTGCAGTGTATGTGATTTCCTCTCAGGTCCTTTAAATATGCCCTGGCTATACTTCACTGGACGTGCAACTTTGTAACAAACTTGTAGGCTGTAACTTACTGTTCACGCATCGAAAATATTAAAAGACAAAAGATATTCTTCTTAATCCCATGTAGTGTTATGTGTGTCTTGAGCTGCCAGCAGAGAAGGGGGAATGAAGGTTAGGGTTTGCAGTGTATGCCCAAAGGGCTGTACTTTTTGCTTTTTCACAGTGCTTATACTTCTCAAGGCACTTTGTGGGCTGAATTGTTAAAAAAAAGTAACTCTCCTTGTGAGTATCAAAGAGGGAAAAATCAATTTGGATGGAATCAAACATCAGCAACATATTTAGATACACGATCTGATCTCAGTAAAACAGAATTAATGAAGTAACAGTTGAAATTCTAAAGTAGCTGTTGGTGTACTAAAGATTGATTAGCGTGCAGATCTTTAAATTAGTAATTGCTTGTTGAAAAATAATATTACCTTCAGGTGCTTGCTTTGGGAATTTTAGTTTAAAAAAGGAATTCCATGTATAGAGTACCAGCTGGACTGGGCGCTAGCCCTAATTCTGAGTTGCTCTGATTCTGTACTGGGCACAGAAATGAAGAAGGGGCAAAAGTGACTTTAAGCCATTTTTGCATTCCCTCTATTCTCAGAGCCACAAGGGGGATTGCCAGACACTTGGAGTAAATTAGAGCGGCCTCAGGGGTACTCTCATTTATCCTTATACACTCTATAGTCCCTTAGTAGCCATGGACAGCCAAGAAGAATAGCCAGAATGTGCTGTCCAATGCCCACCTGGGGTTGGGTGGACATAGTACCATTCTACCAGTTCTGTGCTGAATGGGGAACTCTCTTATACAGGGGATATATCCTGTGTACTGTTTTTACCCAGTTCCAGTGGGGAAAAGAGACTCCTATATATACAAATTATGTTTTAAAATATAAAAATAAGGAAGTGAGTAGGAGTTTTGCCTAAGTAAAGACTGCAGAATAAGGCCTTAAAGGCAAAACCAGTCCTACTTCAGTTACTATTCTCTATGCCACTTATTTCATTAAACAGTGGGTACTAGCTAGCCAAAGAATTTCACTGAGTACTAGGTTTGGCAGTTTTCTGACTATATGCAGCCCAGGTTACACAGGCTTCTATTAAGGTGTTCCAGGGTTATGGTCACGTTGTGGTGGAAAGTCTGCCCAAAAGCAACAAGCCTTAGGAAGCCAGAGGATGTACTGAATCAATCAGTCTAATGTAAGCTTTGCCAATGGAACTCCTATAGTGTTCCAGCCATAAATTAAATCTTCCCTCCCTGGGAAAATCCCTGCAGGAGAGTAATAGTAGAGAAGTCTGCCTTCCATGGGGAGGTAAATCCCCTTCAGGTACAGCTTCCCCTGCTAGGATGGAGGGTGGGGGTGCACTTTCAACACCCACAGTCCAGAAGACATGAATCTGCCCTCTGTGTGTGAGGAAAAAGTGTACATGAGCCTGCAGACCTTACATGCATGTTAGTCCCACTAAATTCAGTGGAAGTTCTGCCAGTATAAACACAGCAAAATCAGACCTAATTAAAGGTCCAAAGAGTTCATTTTTCAAACATACCATATGCTGGAACAGAGGCTCAGAATATTATTTTTTATAATAGTATCTCAGAGAATGACTTTTTTTAATCCTGTAGCTTCATTTTTGAACACACTAGGGAAAATCCTTTAAAAGATATATTAGTACTATTACAAAATTTGTGTTACATGTACCATTATTGATGTACAGTATTTACAAAAATTCAAAGCCAGAAAACCACTCGTACCAACAACTGGCAACAAATTAACTGGAGAACTAAAAAAGTACAGAAAATTGAGACTTCATAGATCAGATGCATAAAGTGAGGATTGTGAAAAGAGTACCCCTTACTGTACTGAAACATAGTAAAATACAATGAGGATAAGGCCGTCTTATGTCTTTTAAGAACAATATTTCTTGCACCCTGTTAAGCTGGATTTCTGTAAATTTCCCAGAGTAAACTACCCCAATATAAGGAGTTTTATGCTGGTATAACTTTGTCCATACTAGAGGCTTGTACTACTTTAACTATATATTGTGTTCTAAACTGATATAACCATGTGTGTCACATCCTGACCTGACCCTTTAAGAGTAGTGGGCTCAGCCCACCTCCACAGGTGAAGGGAATAAGTCCAGGTGGCACTGGACGAGAGCATGTGAGTCAGAAGCAGGCCTGCTGGGAAATATAAGGGCAGCCTGAGGTCAGGGAAAGATTTAAAGGAGCCAAGATGGCTGAATGAGCTGCTCAACATTGAAAGCCCTTTCTTAGCTCTCAGGTAGACTGGTAAGTGCAATTCTGCAGAGAGCAGCAGCTGGCTAGGAAGGTTAGAGTGCCAGGAGCAAGCCTTCTGGAGCAAAATCTCAGCAGGGACAGGACTCAGAATTGTGCACTAAGGGCTGTGGGACAGCTGGGAAGACTGGGTGGAATTCCTTGTATTTTCTTTTGAACTTTGCATCAATAAACCACCACTCCACCTCCCTTCCACCTGCCCCTGTTGTGGGGGTGGGGTGTTTGATGCATGAAATCCTATATTGAGTCATTGGGGAGTCCAAGAGGCAGAAAGTGAGGCAGCAAATAGCTGAAGCCAGACTGGCTTAGTCCCTGCTGCATAGAGGTAGAAAAACTCTTTGTAGATAAGCTCTTTAAATTTCAGGAAAACCTCTACATTGTTTCGTATGTTAAGGTAGGGAGGGGTGTTCAACAGGCACAATTACTCGGCAGCCAATCTAAGCTATGGATCATGTGCATTTTATGCTTCAGAGGCACACATGCCACAGTGCAAAGTAGATGTCACTGGAACTATAGTATTTGTTTCATTAATCAAGGTTGAAATTCACTTCATTTGCATAAATCCCAAATTATCAAGTTTTGCAGGGGAAGGAAGTCAAGTAGGTGAAATCTACCCCCATCGGTATAGGATTAGGATGTGGGTCTGTAATACAGTCACTGTCCTGTCCTCAGTAGTCACTACTCTAGCCCATGAGTTAGAGCAGTGGTGCCCAAACTTTTCCAGTCGTGCTCCCCTTACCATTCTGAGAATTTGGTGCACCCTCCGTCCAGCCGCCTGGTTCTGAAGGCCAGCACCAGCGCAGACATGAGGGTGGCAGAACCCTGGCCAGCAGCTGCTGCTCTCTAGCTGCCCAGCAATGAAGGCAGCGCCGCCGCCAGTAACAGTGCGGTAGTAATGTGGGACAATGCTGTTGGTGGTGGTGGCGCTGTCTTCAGCATTGGGCAGCCAGAGCGTGGTAGCTGCTGGCTGGAACATTCATGTTGTTTGCAAGGTGGGAGGACTATTTTTTTTTTTTTTAATCCCACTCCTGTTAATTTGCCAGCGGGTCCCAGTTTCTTCATGCCCCTCCCCCGAGAGCCTCTTGTGCCCTTCCCCCCGTTTGCGCACCAGTGAGTTAGAGTAGTAGCTGCTGCCCCTCTGCCATTTGTGCAGGGCATTAAGGCCATTGCATTCACATAGCAGCCAGTTCTGTGGCCATTCTCCCTCTCATCCACCCATCACCACCCTCTGTGACAGCCTATGTCGGGTGGTTTGAGAGACCTCCTATGTGGTGAATGTGAGATTCAGAGGCTTCTTGGATCACCATTTACTGGCAGCCTCCCTGTGCAGCCCAGCAGAAGATCTGAAGAGATTCTGTGGGCCTGGCACCAGCAGAAATGTTGACTGGTAAAATAGAAATGTGGTGTTAGTGATGGGGAAGGAAACTTGTCTTTTGAATATTTTATTGTTACCCTGAGGATGTCCCTTGGAATTTCATTTTTTTTACAAACAAAATCTTTTCTTCTCCCCCTTTACATTTCTTTATACTCTTTTTTTCTGTCGCTATTTCTATAGCTATATTTTTTTTTCCTCCAGGCACATCTTTTCTATGAAGGACCTTGCATAAGCTTTCCTTTAAACTGTTGTACTTCAAAGTTTTCTCTTTCCTTCAACCCTTCCTAGTTGCTATGTGATTCTGCTGTGCAGTTTCTAGGTCTTCCTTTCCTTGACTGTCCTTTTTCTCTAAAGACACTCCCCCTTGAAGAAACTTGCAGTGGTGATAGCATGAAAAATATTATCTCTATCCTCTTAGGTACTGAGTGAAAGAGAGAGAAAGAGCATGCATTTTATAATATAAAAGGAGATAAATTTCTTTATAGGGTATTTAATTGAACAGGAACATGAAAATAGCATTGAAAAAGATTTGGCCATGTCAGAAGGGTAAATAAGTATATTTATGATTTTGCTTCATACATTCTAGCCATACCAAAGGTTATCCACAAAGTGAACAAGTATTTATTTTCACATCATATCCACAGAACAGTCATTCCAACACTCTAGTCATGTCAGGACTTGATTCTGAGAGGTTTAGCCTTTTGGAGCTTGATTTTCAGAAGTGCAGAGCACTCAGAGCTCCAGCTGAAGTCAGTGGGAGCTGTGGGTGCCCAGCACCTCTTAATAGCATATTCTTACTGTTCAGCTGATTAGCAGATAGCACTTTAATGCTGTAACACTCTCTTCAAAATCCTCTTAATCTTTTTTTACAAATGAAGTACTTGGCTCACATATCAGTGTAAAATGCATGACCCTTGGGTCTGATCCAGCGGGCTTTACATCAGCCCCTACTTGAACAGAGAAGCCATTTGAGGGTAGGCAGCTCTTTCTCCATGTCTCATGTTGTCACTAGCAAACTGTCTAAAAGCTAGTCTCTAAACACCACTTTAATGCAAAATCTGACTTCATAAATAGAAACAAAAATGTTTAGCTATCTAGGCAATTTTTTGTGACTCATTACCTTAGTATCTAAGGCTGGGTCTCAGCTTAAAAATTTAGCTGGCAGGGCTATGTTGTTCTTTCAGGTTTTTGATGACATAGCTTTTTGATGACTGGTAAAAGTCCTAGCAGTACTAGCAAAGTACTTTTGGTATAGCTTAGCTTTCTCCCTGAACCAGTGTAACCTATGTTTGCAAAAGCACTTTTTCTTTTTCTTTTTTTTTTCCAAGTATAACTGTATCTACATTAAGAGGGTTTTCCTGGCATAGCTATACTGGCAAACTTTTACATGTAGACAAGGCCTAGGTACCAGTGTAGTATTTGAGCACTAATAGTATTTGCTCCTCATCCAGGTATTTGGACATATTTTGCCTCATTTACATTGAGTAGTACCTTACTCCATGAATAGTCCCATTGATTTCAAGTCTACTCATGTTGTAAAGTATTAACTTGGCATAAGGAGTGCAGAATCTGGCCCCACTGTATTTATATTGTTGCATTTTTAGGTCAGTCACTGTTTCCAGAGAAGTGGATGGTGCTGTTTGGTTTTGAGATTGGCTGTTTGAGGGGGAGGGAAAGTGGGGTTGGAGGGTAGGGTTGGCCTTCATTCTTTTAACTGTGGTTTGGATTCCCCTCAGTTTGTAGGCTGTACTAATGGAAAAATAGTGAATTGTTTTAATCTCAGAGTTTGAGTGAATGAGTGTGGCAGAGCAGATTTGCATATTTGGAACTTTACTGTCGCACAGTTAATGTGGGAGACCTACTTTATGTGTACAAAAGAAAAATAAAACACTAAAATTATAGCCAGCAGTCCAGGGATGTTTGGTTTCAGATTCTGTTTCTTCCACTAAGGAGATAGTTTAAGCACAACAACTTTCTGTATGATTTTCTGATATTGCACTCTAGGGAAAGGTCACAATGATTCATCCATTTAATGGAAGCATTCACAGTACTGATATGGTTTATAATAAATGGAGCTTTCATTATGCCTTTGGTTTTTGTTTTGTCTTATTTTTTGGTAGTGTCATAAGAAGACTCTTTGGAAATGAAAGAATATCTCACTAAAGTCTTTTCAGAATTTTAAATGTTTTTTTTTTTTTAATGTGCCCGTTGTTCCAAAAGTGGCTAACCTGGTCCCAGAGAGAACTGGATGAACTTGACAACTGGAAGATCTCAGTCACATAGTCTAATGCTGCAATGTTCTGTTATGTTACAAATAAGGGGCTTCCCATGTCTCACATTTCTAGGCTTGGTTCTAAGTGTGGAACACTTAAAGCCTGTTGGTCTAACCCTTAGGGTTCACCAATAAAAGGATTTAAGCACTTTTAGACACCTAAATCAAACATGTAAACCCTCAGAACCCCTGCACAGCTGCTGCATAACCCTGTAGATGCACGAAGTCCTTAGGAGTCTGTTTCCACCAGTAAAGTCCTCTACATTTCTGTTGGTGGGCATGCCCACAGCCATCTAATTCCTGACACCACTGAGCTGCTTAGCACCTAAGCCCTGGCAGGATTCTCAAACTAGGCAATTCCCTGCCTATCTCAGCTGCAGGGCCTGCTCTGACACAAGTTCCTGGGGGCTATCTACAGGATTGGGCCCCCTACAGAAAAGGAGGAGTTGCCTCTGTGCCCATTATGCCCAGTAGTCCAGTTGTTAGAGCATGAAACTGAGGTTTAAATCCCCATTCTGAGTAATTCAGAACAGGTAATTGAACCCAGGGTCTCTCGCATCCCAGGTGAGTGCCCTTATTTTAGTGTTTTATCAAATACTTCACATATGCATTGGGCTCGTGAGAATGACTCTGTAGCCCAGGGGTTAGGGCACTGTCCTGGGAGACCATGGTTCTAGTCTCTGCTCTAATAACAATACAAATTGCATAAAAAACGTATAATAGCTTCAACAGGAGAGACTGAGACCCACCCCAGAATAGCCCATTGTTTGCTAGCTATGGCACACCTGCAATGTGAGTGGGGACTTGAATCTGGGTCTCCCACATCCTGAGCAAGAACTCTCAACCAGAGGTGGGCAAACTACAGCCCGTGGGCCACATCCGGCCTGCGGGACCATCCTACCTGACCCTTAAGCTCCCGGCTGGGGAAGCTAGCCCCCACCTCCTCCCCCGCTGTCCCCCCTTCCGCACAGGAACGCCACCGCGTGTCTAGCACAGCTGGCTCTGGCAGGGCTGCAGGCTCCTGCTGCTCTGAGCTGCATGGTGTGGGGGTTGGATAAGGGGCAGGAGGGCCCAAGGGGGCAGTTGGGGACAGGGGGTGGTTGGATGGGGCAGAGGTTCTGGGGTGGGGCAGTCAGGGGACGGGGAACAGGGAGCAGTTGGATGGGGCAGACGGCAGACAGGGAACAGGGCGGGTTTGGATAGGGGATGGGGTCCCGGCAGGGCTGGCTCCAGGCACCAGCGAAGGAAGCAGGTGCCTGGGGTGGCCAATAGAAAGGGGCGGCACGTCCACATCTTTGGCGGCGGGTCCTTCACTCCCTCTCTCCCTCTTCAGCAGCGGGTCCTGCTTCTTTTTTTTTTTTCTTTGCCACTTGCGGCGGCAAAAAAGCTGGAGCCGGCCCTGGGTCCCAGGGGACCTGTCAGGGGGCAGGGGTGTGGAGAGCGGTCCAGGCAGTCAGGGGACAGGGAGCGGGGGGGGTTGAATAGGGGGTGGGATCCTGGGAGGGGGCAGTCTGGGGACAAGGAGCGGGGGGGGTTGGATGGGTCAGGGGTTTTGAGGGGGCAGTCAGGGGGCGGGAAGTGGGGGGGCAGATGGGGGCAGGGGCCAGGTTGTTTGTGGAGGCACAGCCCTCCCTCCCCAGCCCCCCATACAGTTTCGCAACTCCAATGTGGCCCTCGGGCCAAAAAGTTTGCCCACCCCTGCTCTAAATGCTGGGCTATAAGGAGGTGCCACCACTGTTTTTTCTGAGAAAGGGCTGGCTTAGGTGCTTACCATCAGGAGAGGGTTCACATCTGTTATTCCTGAGGGGAGTCAGGCATCTAACTCCCTTTGAGGGCATAAGCATTTCCTTCTGGCTAGCCTAGGCTCTTCAGTGTGATGGCCTCTGTGAATCCCATTCTTAGGCACCTGAGTCTTCCCCTTCACTGTATAAAGAGCCTGGATGCCTCACTCGGGGCTGATGATTCCCTTGGGCACAAAACACTGAGCCTAAGTCCCTTTTGTGGATCTAGAGAGGCCCCTGGACCCATATTTAGACACCTGAATAAATGGTCTGATTTTCAGAAGTGTTAGGCTCTTGCGGTTACCATTGACTTCCACTGAAGCGGCTGGGCACTCACTGTTTTAAAATGCATTCCAGGGCTGACACTTGTATATGAAAACCAACACATTATAAACCCTGTTTTATT
Organism: Caretta caretta; assembly: GCF_965140235.1. Lineage (NCBI taxonomy): Eukaryota > Metazoa > Chordata > Testudines > Cheloniidae > Caretta > Caretta caretta. Next base: position 169,978,390 of record NC_134206.1, read on the forward strand.
TATAACTTTCAGGTTTTCGCAATGCTTTCTTTATTCTATTGTAGCTTATTTGTTATTGAACAAAGTATCAAATTAGAAGACATAAAACATACGTAACAGTATCTACAAGGTTGCTATCTAGAATCCTGCTTTGAAAGTAAAATGATGCACAGAATACAAATATTCAGTAAACCATGTTTTCTCTTTATAAAAGTCACGACTATCAATACTATCTCACACACTGTGCATGCTTCACTGACTGCACAGATTTCAGAGTAACAGCCGTGTTAGTCTGTATTCGCAAAAAGAAAAGGAGCACTTGTGGCACCTTAGAGACTAACCAATTTATTTGAGCATAAGCTTTCGTGAGCTACAGCTCACTTCATCAGATGCACTGACCGAGCCTAGGGTGTATCATAAGGGCTAATTTTGGTCCTCAATATCAGGAGCTCTTTATGTATATCTAAAAGAAAAATTTTGACCCAAAGTGTAAGTGCAACAGGGCTTCCTTCTTCCAAATGGTTTGGAACTACAGTCTGATTAATCACTTTGGGGAAAAGGTAACTGGAGTAAATTGAGCCCCTATAACTGTTGTGTTTTGTTTTAATCATTGTGCAAGTATACATGCTGGATGCACCAGAAGATGTGGGAAAGAATGACCAAATTGAATTTGCTTCTTATTGTTCACAATAGAGAAGGTTCTCCTAAATCTGTGGGCCAAGAGTTGGATAGGTACACAATTCTGCATACTAAAAAAACTTCATGACCCAAAATATAGCAAAGACAAGAACAATACAAATGGAAACATACCATGCAAGCAGCTTGGGATGCCCTTAGAAGTACTATGGGAAACTTTACCTTTTCCTAAAGAAAAAAGAATAGTGATACCTTCTAGGGGGAAAACTGCATAATGAGGAGGAGGAGAACTTGTCCTGCACAATATTTAAAAGTCATTTATGTATGCCCTGGAATGAGACAATTTAACATATAGTAAATTGAAAGAATGACCTGGCTCAATGTTCTAGGTAACTTTGAATGAACTGTCTCATTTTGTGTGTGTGTCTGGGATCTTCATGTTTGTTTAGATGCTGTGATGGGTTGATTTATGTGGTATTTGCAATAATCAATACGCATTTTTGTTTAAAATGAGGAACACTGAAGAGGAAAGGATTTCTTTTTTTAAACTGCCTTTGACTGAAACTCACTGCATATTTCCTCTTACATTTCAGAGGCACAGCAATAGCAGGGATTGTATTTGGTATCGTATTTATAATGGGAGTGATTGCCGGTGTCACCATCTGTATCTGCATGTGCATGAAGAACAACCGTGGGACTCGAGTAGGGGTCATCAGAACTACACACATCAACACCATCAGCACCTATCCAGGTGAGGGTGCTAAGTTACTCCTTCATAAGATTGCCAAAGAATTCCATAGGACATGTTCATAATAGATCTGTATTCTTTAATCATTATGATTTCATAGCAGTGACGATTTTAGTGGAGGTTCATGGAGTCAATTTTACACACAGAAATCATGACACACACACTCCCCCACCCCACTAATGCCGCAAACCTGAGTGGTGCTGAAACCCTGGCCACCCCATTGCAACACCCAGAACAGGGAGCCAAGCCCATCCCCCCCAGGACAAGATCTCCCACTACAGGTTGAGTGTAGGCCAGGCTCACTCTCCAACACCTCCCTCCCCATCTTCAGGCCTCCCGTCCAGGCCAGGATTAGGGGTGTCGGGGTCGCAGGTCAGTGCCTCTCCTGACTACAATAAGAAGAGTTTAGTTAAGTGCAGCCATTAAATGGGGAGGTTACATCCACTCTTGGTTTATAGTAAGTAAAATAAAGCCATAAAGATGTCAACAAAGGATAGCTGTTCCCAATAACTGAGGGCATGTCTACGCTGCAATTAAAACTAGTCCATGTCAATGGACTCAGGCTCGCAGGGCTGTTTAATTGCCTGCAGCCTGAGCTGTTATACCCTTCCACCTCTCAAGATCCCATGGCCCAGGCTCCAGCCTGAGCCCAAATGTCTACACTACAATTAAACAGCCCCACGAGCCTGAGTCAGTTAGGATGGGCCAGCCATGGGAGTCCAATTGCAGTGTAGACGTACCCTAAGATACTTCAAAAACTACTCCAGAGCAGTGTAAAGTGCACCCTGCCATTCCATCAAATGTTCAAAAGTTGGGTGGGTGTGGTTTCAGTGCTTGGGGAAGGTCTATACAATGGAAAGGAAGTGTTTATCTAAATAATTTAAGAGTATCTGCATCTCAAGCTTCTGGAAACCCAACATATTGCAGATTGGCCAGATTCACAACTGCAAGGGGTTTTGGAAGAGGAAATCTCAATGTGGATCATCTTGCATAGTTCCACCCAGCTCATATCAGGGGGCAGATTTTGCTGAGCCACATCTCCCTCTGAAGGGTTTGCTGAGCTACACTCCCCACAAAGTTCATTTCCCCAGACCTTCTCTTGTAAGCTCCTTGGAGCTGAAATTGTGTCTCCTCTTGCTTCTCTGAAGCATGTATTACTCTTCTGAATGCTTAGTAAAGAATAATACATTTAATTTCAAACACATGAACATTAATATTAAAATATATACTTCATTTCCAAGTTACAAGCTACATAGTCAATCCCTAAAATACTGTGATGGCTTGCTATGGAAAATACAAATACTACTAAACTAAATATATTCTGGTTTTCCACCATCCAGCCCTTTCTTAATGGCTTTGTGTCACATAAGGAATAATCATGGTGGCAGGGCATGCAAGGCAATCAGTTGTCTAGCATGTTGGTTTCATGTCAAAGTGAAGCCAGGGCATTTGATAACCACCAACCCCATTTATGGGGGTATGTTCCAATATCAGAAATGAATACCTGCGATACAATAAGGCTGAAAAACAGCACAAGAAGCCATGACATAAAGAGAAAGAGAGAGATCTTGTTATATTGTCTCAGGAGGATGTGACAGTACCATGCAGTTGGTTTTCCATATACCAAATTAGGGAAATTGCTTTGGTGAATAATTTTTTAAGGACAGGTCTTTTTAAAAAAAAAAAAAAAAAAACAAAAAAAAACAAAAAAAAACCTGAGGTATAAGTAGGAGATTGGCCAGGTCCTGTAAGTAAAATCTTGTGGCATGGAAACAGTAGAATCACATAAAGTACACTGAAGAGCCCATTCCTGGAACATCTTATGTGCCTCCTGCAAATTCCAGGGGTGGGAGGAGAGGGCTCTTAACACTTGGCAGGATTAGGTCCTTAATGCTAGGAGCTGTCTGTGAAAATGAATCAGGGCTTATAAAATATTATTAAGTGTTTGTATTCACATGCTAAGAGGCAATCTCTGCACCAAAGAGCTTACAGCCTAAAAAAAAATCACCGTTGTATTTTTTATCAGTTGTATGACCTGGGCTTGTGGCCTATTTTATGCTCTAATTTTAGCAACTTTATTGAAATTGCCCCGATAAGGGTTTTGTGTTACACATTTTACAAACAGTAAAATCAGTCGTGCTGCACTACAGGAATTCCCCCTTGCCTTAAAAATGGGATTCCGTACCATACTGGGGTTCAGCAGCAAAGATAATGCCACTCCAGACTATACTATGTTTGCCTGACAATCTCCTCATTTCACTACGGAGTTAGTATTTGCGCATGTGTCCGTATTGCAGTCTCCTGTACTCAATGTATCTATCTTCCCCCTCACTCCCATACTTGCCAGCTGCACGAAACTTAGCTATAATCACCCTCATTATTGCAACATTGCTTTGCATGACATAGAGAGTTGAGTAATAAAGAGCACTATAGGACTCACTAGGATTCTCAATCATGAATTGCGAACGAGCAAAGTTAGTATGCAAAAACAAAATGGACATCTCTAGACATCTCTTCTCGCTGTGTTTCATTCTTATCTATTCATCTCCAGCTGGAGGCATTTTAGCTCTCCATTTTCCCTATCACTGGTATGAACATCCTTTCAGCGGGAGGCTCTGTACTTCAGAAGAAGCAGTTTTTGGAGGATGGAGCAGGCTCTGAGAAACTATTTCTCCCACCCTAGCTAGGAGCTGTCTTTGATATAGGTGGCAAGCTATGGACATTTTTTCTTCTGCCTCAACCTCAGCTCTGAGTAGATTTTGGGGAAGTGCCATTATCTCTCCTTTACACTAGGATCTGAGTTTTCCCTGCAGGAAGGGGCTTGAGGGGGCTCAGGGCTGGGGCAAAGGGTTGGGGTGAGAGCTGCGGGGTGGGACTGGAATTGAGGGGTTCAGGGTATAGGAGGGAGCTCTGGGCTGGGGCAGGGTGTTGCGGTGTGGGAGGGGGTCAGGCCTGAGGCGGGGGATTGGGGCACGGGCTTACCTTGGATGGCTCCTGGTCAGTGGTGCAGCGGGGGTGCTAAGGTAGGCTTCCTGCCTGTCCTCGCACCGTGGACTGCGCTGCGCCCTGGAAGTGGCCAGCAGCAAGTCCGGCTCCTAGGTGAAGGTGCACAAGTGGCTCCACATGGCTCTCGCCCACAGGCACCACCACCCCAAGCTCCAATTGGCTGGGAACCCTCCAATGGGAGTGTAGAGCTGGTGCTCGGGGCAGGGACAGTGTGCAGAGCCCTGTGGCCCCCCTGCCTAGGAGCCAGACCTGCTGCTGGCCTCTTCCGGGGCACAGCGCAGTGTCAGAACAGGTAGGGACTAGCAGGCCTTAGCCAGGCATCACCACCTACAGGACTTTTAACGGCCTGATCGGTGCTTACCAGAACCGTCACGACCCAGTGCCTTACATTCCGCGACCCAGTACTGGGTTGCGACCCACAGTTTGAAAACCACTGCACTAGGACATAGACTGTGTCTTTCTGTGTATTTGCATAGCACAATGGGGCCTTGACACCAGTTGGGATTTTTGGATGCTATCATGATATAAATAATAATAAGAGCTTCAGATTTATACTTGCTGGGTTAGACCCTGTTCTGTAGGATTAACAGCAGATAGAGCTGGTTGGAAGGGACAAAATTGTGAACAATTTTAATAGAATTTTCAAAAACTTCCAGCCAGCAAATCTCTTACCATATATTCCCTGTTAGATAGCATTATCACATATAAGACCAAAGCCTAAAGTTCTTACTCAGTTTTCATTCTGTCTTATTCAGCTAAAGTCTTGAGAAACACTTAAGAGAAGACCTCAGGCTTTGTCCCACAATGTGTAGAGCTCTTTGCTACTGGAAACCTTCCCCACCTAAATCATATTGATTTGGTTAAATTATACTTTTCAAACTAATTCTTCTTCTCTTTCACTTTCAGTGGCTCCTCCACCTTATAGTTATGAATATGAGATGGAATACCCAGCAGACCTACCTCCACCTTACACTCCAACTCCACAGACTTCAATACAGTATCCGCCACCACCTCCTTACCCTGGATATTCAGGGAAATAATTAACTGGCTTTAAAGAGATATAAAGTGCCTGTTGAATCAGCCAGCACATTACGGACAGATATTGTTGGCTCAGGAGCAAATAGAATGGGGCCTACATCCACAAATACTGCCTGGGGTAGTGTAACGGGGGACAGTTGCTGAGGCTCAGGATGACTTCTAAAGGATGAAGAAAAGTATAGTCCATCCCAGATCACTGTAATTCACAAATAAACTGAAGCACAATAGAAGAAACAGCTACTAGGACTTACAGCCTAGCCAACAGTGTTTAGCATCATCCACAATTCTGCTGACTTTCTTTAGCAACTTGTTAAAGTGAACTGGAATATTATTTTTCCAATTAAAGGAATGTATGATAAAAATGGTTAATAAGTTTCCTCTTCAGAGCATGAGATACAGCAGCTGGGGTCTATTCTGGGAGGAAAATTCCAACTGTTGTCTACAAACCTGTATCATATCTTTCCTTGAAGTGGTGTGGATAAGGAAGAACAAGAAAGACGGAAGCTACTTATTAACTTCCATTCCAAATAGGAATACCAGATATGTGTTCAGCATAGCAGTATTTAGGATCTGATAGGTATACTGCAAACAAGAATTTTATTAGTCATTCAATAGCCAAAATATGACTGATGTAACTACTTTTGACCAAAATGCAGGCTATTTTAAGTGCCTACTTTTAAGAAGATTAAGCCTGGTTTATAGCCTGTAATCTAAGCATACAGAATGTTTTTGTATGTAGATTTCACTATAAATTATAGACATATCTTTTTATATGGATTTAAATACTGTATACAGATTTTTAGGTCACTAGATAATACTTTAATTTTGAAAGTAAATATAGATTCAGCAAAATCCTGAAATAGTTTTGGAGGGAAAAAACCCAAGGTTATTAAGGCTCCATAGATTTTTTTTTTCCTGCAGTTTGATTTCTGATTAAACTGTATGAAGATCAGTAGTTATTTTAATTGGACATTTGTTCTCACAAGTTAATAGTCAACATAAAGGAAGATGCATGCAGAGGGACTGTAAACATTGCTGTCAACAGGGAAGATAGGGGAATGAGTCATCTTGGTTATTTAAATGTGATTGGGCTCCATAGATTGAAAGGGAGATCAGAGTTGGATTTACTATCCTGTTTAAGAACTGCACACACAAATAGGGGTATATGCAATTCTGTCCTCTTCTCTTCTCTTTCAGAATCATTTTTCAGGCATTGTTGGTGAGTGTCCCTCATTAGAGGGTTGTTGGAACAAAAACACCAACATGGATTTTTATATTTTAACTTACTATTGTGTAACATTTACAGCTGTTGTATGGGCTTTGTATGGCTTCCTTCCTTATTTGTATGCTCCACAACTTATGTAAAAGGTAGAAGAGGAAAAATGATGTAACATGTCAAGAAGTTATGGTGACCAGAATTCACAAAGCTGTGGAAACAGCCTTTTTTATGCATATAAACTCCAGGTTAATCATGATTCTTAAGGCTCAGAATGTGTTTGTTTAAAAACTAGCACATAGCCCTCAGCTGGAAACTTTCATGGGCATTCAATGTATTACAAATTAAAAAGAAAGATGGTTCTCTGAGGACCTGAACCAAAGCCTACTGAAGTCACTAGAAAGACTCCCATGACATTACTGGGCTTTGAATTAGGTCCCAAACGAGGAGCACTTGAGGTGTTGAGGCCCTGATTCAGTAAGGTTTTTAGTGCTAGTGTAGTGTTAAGCACATAAATGATCTCCTAGACTTCAGTGGGAGTACTCACATGCTTACAGGTATTTGCAAGCTTAAATGCCTTGTTAAATCCAGGCCTGAATAACTATCTTTGCTAGTATTTTGGAGGAGCATTTGTCCCTTCCACTATGGGCAGTTTTACCCTCCTGAAAAGTCCACCTGAAGGCATAAAAACCCTTTATTCTCAACAGAATGTGTTTAAAAGGGCTGTTACGTGGTCTTTGGCCAAACCGAGCATTGTGTAAAGAACTCAAACTTCTTAATCTATTCAGAAGCAATTGGACTATCCCGCAGAACTTGGTTATAGTGAGTTTCATAGTGACTTCAACAAAGAATGGAGATTTTATTATTCCTTTTGGTGCTTTGCACTTTAATCCAAAATTATCTGATTTTTAAAATTAATCCAGCTCTCTGCTGGAGTAATAAGGGTGTGTCACATTAGCCATTAATATGGCTGCTCACAAGGGACAGGCAGCTGTTCATAGATAGAGCCTAAAATATACTTGACAGTAGGAGTCCTGATTATAATATTTTGGCTTCCCCTACTCATGACCATCTGTTAGGATGATGTCATGTCTGCCAATATACCAGTCTCAGCCAGTGGTCAGCCTGCATAACAGAGCAAGCATCATATTCTCTGCATGAAGTCCCTCCTCTCCCATAGCAATACCACATTAGTAACCCATGCCTTTTTACAGCTGATCACACCTGATGACGCTTTTTATGCCAAAATAATTACCCTTGGGAGAGGAAGGTACGAATGAAGTGAGTACTTTTCCTTCCCTCGTTTCTGGATTTTCTGCTCTGTAACAATGTACCTGCATACAAAAATACATCTCAGAGAGCAGTTTTGCAGTTCTATTTTTATTTAATGACCTCATGCTACTTTGTACATTTAACCTCTTACAGTTTCCTGAACAGAAAAGGGAAATATGAATGTCTCATAGATCATAAATCTTCCCTCATCATGAAGATCTCTCTCATAGTGACATTAGTCAGAACAAGTAATCATAGAATCATAGAATATCAGGGTTGGAAGGGACCCCAGAAGGTCATCTAGTCCAACCCCCTGCTCAAAGCAGGACCAATTCCCAGTTAAATCATCCCAGCCAGGGCTTTGTCAAGCCTGACCTTAAAAACCTCTAAGGAAGGAGATTCTACCACCTCCCTAGGTAACGCATTCCAGTGTTTCACCACCCTCATAGTGAAAAAGTTTTTCCTAATATCCAATCTAAACCTTCCCCACTGCAACTTGAGACCATTACTCCTCGTTCTGTCATCTGCTACCATTGAGAACAGTCTAGAGCCATCCTCTTTGGAACCCCCTTTCAGGTAGTTGAAAGCAGCTATCAAATCCCCCCTCATTCTTCTCTTCTGCAGACTAAACAATCCCAGCTCCCTCAGCCTCTCCTCATAAGTCATGTATTCTAGACCCCTAATCATTTTTGTTGCCCTTCACTGGACTCTCTCCAATTTATCCACAGTAATAAAGCACATCTCTTATGGGAAGAGGCATTTCTGGTAATTAGTGAGAAATCACTGGTCAAGAGACCCACAGTTTAAGTCACAGCTTTGAGATTGCACATCGCTGATGGTATCATGTTGTAAAGATGGTCCTGGTGGATTAGGTGTCTAGATTACATAAGTAGCTCATGTATTCAGGAGGACAGTCTTAGAAATTCATTTTAGCATCTCACAGAAATAAACATCCTTTTGTTTGATGGGACCCCAGTAAGAGAGAGCCTTGGGGTGCACACTTTGTACATTAATTTTCTCAAAAAACTTTTGGGCCATATCAGAGGATGATTCAATGTCTCATAACTGATTTATAATATCCCTTGCCCTGGCTGATCGCAGAATGAAGCATAAGACTGTTCCATTCCTGCAAGTCAGCTGGAATTTTGTCACTTAAGGAGTATACATCAAGCCCTATCAAAGTAGATGATGATGTAGCTATTGTGACAGGGTCAGGCCAGATGGCTTCAGGAGAGTGATAGAAGGCAGATATATTAGCCCCAGGTTGAGTAGGTCCCTTTTCCCTGGGTAAGGCAACAGGGAAGGTTTTTTTTTTTTTTTTTTTTTTTTTTTGAAACAGAAAAGAAATTTATTTGTGACAATTACAGAGAATACAAAAGAATAAAGAAAAACTTAGCAACAAAATAACGCAATCAGAAGGTATAACACAACAGCTTTCAGGAGGGAGAGGTGTTCAGGTTAGCCCAGGCCCAGAGCGGGGGGGCTTCCTCGACACTCGTGGTCTTCCACCCTCCTGAGTTACCTGGTGGCCTAGAGCGGGGGGGCTTCCTCGACACTCGTGGTCTTCCACCCTCTCGCAACAGGGAAGGTTCCAGAACAATCAGGAACTTTCTGGAAACAAGACAGGCAGGCAGATTAGAATACCTGCAGCCAATCACGAAGCTGCTAGAATCAATTAAGGCTGGCTAATCAGGGCACTTGAGTTTAAAAAGGACCTCACTTCAGTTTGTGGCGTGTGTGTGAGGAGCTCGGAGCAAGAGGCACTAGGAGCTAAGAGTGAGAATGTGTACTGTTGGAGGACTGAGGAGTACAAGCATTATCAGACACCAGGAGGAAGGTCCTGTGGTGAGGATAAAGAAGGTGTTGGGAGGAGGCCATGGGGAAGTAGCCCACGGAGTTGTAGCTGTCACACAGCTGTTCCAGGAGGCACTCTAGACAGCTGCATTCCACAGGGTCCTGGGCTGGAACCCAGAGTAGAAGGCGGGCCTGGGTTCCTCCCAACTCCTGGTCAGACTATATACAATTGAGTACTTTCAGAGTGTTTGAGAAGAGTTTAAATAGAAACAGCCTTCTTAAAGCAAACTGAGGTACATGTTCAATACAAGCAGATGAAAGAAAGTTTGGAGGGTTTATTAAATTTAAGCAACATGGCAAAGAAACAGTTGCTGCATAACAAGAAAGAAGAGTTTCACCATCTTAAATAGGCACAGAGTTAAATTTAGTTGAATTCAGAACTTCTGGCTGAGTAGCACTTATTAAAGGTCTTATCAGTTGGATCAGTGCTTCATCTTCATACAGAGTAAGCAACTCACAAACAGGTATCTCTGTAGAGACCATTCTGCTCCCAGAGTATATTCTAGCAATTTCAAGAGAAATCTATTTAAGCATTAATGACCTATTTGGGGGATTTTACAGTTAGGTAATGATCAGTTAGAGGAGTTAAAAGGTCAAGGCAAAGCCATAGGAAGTTAAATGTACTAGACTATCATTACTTAAATAACATACTCCAATGAATAGATTATTAGTGGTAATATAAACTTTTATTAATGAAAAATTAAAGGATTTACTCTTTTAATGTTGATTAGTTTGAAAGCGTAATAGGGAATGTTTAGCAATTTTAGCAAATCTGGAGGCCAGATTCTCAATAATGCCACAATACAAAGACGATAATGCTTCATAAATCAAGTAAGTCGATAGTAACAGTGTTCTATTTTAAAAATACATCCTTCCAATTTAAGGCTAATATTTCCAAGACCTTTTGTTAAACCACAGCAATATTTTTATGGATTGGGATAGTTCATAAGGGCTAGTGGTCATGTATTAGAATAATAATAATTAATAGCATTTTACATTTCTATAGAAGCTTTCATTCTAAAGGATCCCTGAAAGCTTTACTAACTAGATACACAGGAATCTTTCAACCACCACTGAAATGTATTCAACCAGGGAATGAAACAGGATGGGTATTTAAGAGCACAGAGTAACAGTACATGACAGTTTGGGACAGGAAGCAAAGAAAAATGCCTTAATCCCTTGAAACTGTACATGGAATTAAAGTAGATGGAATGTATTTATCCAAATAGGAATTTGCCCTGGAAATCCGGGTCTGCACAACAAATCTTGAGAAAAGATTGACTGGAGTCTTTAATGACAGCAAGTGGTCACTATTATTGTGTTATTTTTATTTATCAATGCCTGTATTTGTGTTGCAGTAATGCCTAAAGGCCTCAACCAAGATCAGGGCCCCACTATGATGTACATCCACATTGTAAAACTGCCCATGCCTTTAAGACTTTGCAATGTACATACAAGGGTAAAAGAAATAAAGTATTATTATTATTATTTTATTTTACAAATGGGGAACTGAGGCACAGAGAAATTAAATGTTCAATACCTTTGTATTAGATATAATCCAAAAGAAAGATTATTAATATTAACTATAATATTTTAATAAAGGAAAATCAGAAAACTACAGTTATCTATTAAAATATTCACATATAACTGGTACAGTGGCAATAATCCATAGAAGGATTTGGGAAACTCAGATTCAGGAAGGTGATAATATAAGGTATTTGTGTCAATTAATAGATGAATAATAGTTACCTGCCTAATATATCTGTTGTGAGAATTAAATAGTCAATATTTAAACATTGTCTGAGAATGAAAGTCACTATGTAAATTTTAATTATTATTGTTATGCTGCCCATGACTCAAAAATATTATTTTCAATCATAGTGAATGAGGGGGTCCTTTGGGCCCTACACAATGCGAATAATAACTAGGAAGGATTAACTAAAACCTACAGAGATGAAAGAAAACCGCGGCTTAGGAGGGTTGGTAAGGACAATGCTTCGCTATTAAGGTAAAATATGGGGCCAGATACTCAGCTGGTGTAATATGGCCTAGCTCAACTAAAGTCAATGGAACTAGGTTTATTTACATCAACCCAAGATACGGTCTCTAGGCTACAATAGAAGGAGAATCCATTGAAAACCAAGTCTCCAATCCTTACAATGAGCTCTTCTCTAAACCCCCATGAAGTTATTGCTGAGATCCCTTTTCCCCACACAAGTGGTGACTGGGCCATCTTTGCCTTCAGTCATTCCATAACTTTTACAACATTTACAAAGACATATATTCACTTTCTAGAATGTGATTGGAGCAAACACCGCAGGTCCTCTAAAGGTAAATTCCAGTTTTCTCTCAACAAGTAAACATACCACGTTCTTTGAAAGTCCTTATGCGAGAGAAAATAATCTAGAAAACACATTTTCTTCAGACAGTTTTTCTCAGATCATTTGATCTTTTATCTTGGCCTACGACTTGTGTTACTTCCCCTACCTCCCTATATTTTTCTTTACATCTGGAAATTAGGTAATTCTTCTTTAACTTCTGCCCTCAGCTGACAGCAAAGCAAACACAAAACTACAAGAAGCTGGGAAGCTGTCTGATGTTGCTTGGTCGAGATCATGAACTTTATTTTAGTGCTTGTCAAAGAAGGCAGATTGAGAGTTCTGTAGACCTCCGTTCATCCATCGAAAAAGTAAAGCTGAGACACTAGCAGGACAAATTTCTTGCCACTACTCCACCAGTGTGCTTCCGCCTAGACCTAAAGATACCACCTCTGCAGATCTACGAAGAAAAGTACTATATGAATGTTACATATTATTATTAAAGGGTTAGTTGATTTAAGCCCTGATTCAGCAAAGCACTTAAGCACATACTTAAGTGCTTTACTGAATAGGAATGGATTCCCCCACGTGTTTAAAGTTAAACATGTACTTAAATGTTCTGCTGAATTAGCACTTTAGACTTCATGCTAAATCAGTCATAGGCATTTCTGTCAAGTCTCAGGAGTAGCAGCCATGTTAGTCTGTATGCACAAAAAGAACAAGAGGACTTGTGGCACCTTAGAGACTAACAAATTTATTTGAGCATAAGCTTTCGTGGGCTACAGCCCACTTCATCGGATGCACAGAATGGAACATATAGTGAGAAGATATATATACTGAGAACATGAAAAGGTGGAGTAAGAGGTTAATTAGCCTTATCAAGTGTCTCATTGGGGAACTTGGCTAGCTCTGTGGGCAAAGGGCAGTCTCCCACTCAACCCAGGCCAGGCCAGGCAGAGTTATCTCAGCCCCCTCCCTCAAGCAGGACTGGCCCCATTCCCCATCTCCATGAGGAGAGCAATGCAGAAGGACAGTGCGCCAGATGGAAGATCATACCTGAGTTCCTGTATGATTCCCAGCCAGCCCTATCCAGAGTTAGACCACCTGATTAGTGTACAATTTGGGAGCAAATGTCCATCTAAAGCTTTGGTCAAAATGAGGTCATAGAGTTTAAGGCCAGAAGAGACTACCAGATCAACTAGTCTGACCTTCTGTATATCAGAGGTGACCAACAGTTACCCCTGCATCGAGCCCAGTAACCTGGATTAGACTGAAGTATTGCGGCCCAGAGGAGACTAAACTATGGTGTGCGACATGCAGAGAACAGGAAGGACTCAGGAGCACCAATGCCTAAGGCCCCTGCAATGGAAGGGGATTGATTTCATGAGCTGTATCCGGATGATCCTAGTAAGCAACCCATAAGGAAGAGATTGGCAAAACAAACAAAGGGCACTGCCAATCTGCTTTTAGTGAATATTCCTTCCCAACCCCACATATGGCAACCAGTTAGACACTGAGCATGTGAGCAAAACCCACCTGCCAAGCATCTAAGAAAGATAATTCTCTGTATTGCCTGAGCACCGGCCCATTCCATCTGGTGTCCCCTCTACAGACATCACCTGCATCTGATGAAGGAAACCAAAAAATCCCATAACATTTTGAGGGGAAAGGTTTCCTTCCTCCCCCCCAAAGGTGACTGTCCGAAGCCCTGAAGCATGAGATTTAGGAACATAAGACATAGGACCAGAAGGGACACCTTGGACCACTAAGCCAAGTGCCCCTTTGTCATACAATCCAACTCATTCTCCAGGGGGTGTATTCTATGGAGCGGTGCAAGAATCACAGGAACAGCTTTGTCCCATTCCCAATCTCGAAAGCATGGAAATGCCAGGACAAGAATGAAGCCATACAAACTGCTCCCCATTGTATTTATAGCCTCAGAGAACTGGGAACAAACTGAGAGGGGCTCCACCTGACAAACATCTAAGTAAGTCCCTAAAGGAGGCTTATCTTCACATTCCCATTTTACCATCCCATGGATAATTCCTCCATCTTTCATACGGATGGCAGTTTTGTCTCCCCCCTAAAGTTAAAAATTGCCATTTGATCTGACCAGAGGTTCCCAGGGTCTTTTCCACGATCATGGTAATTTTCATATTGGCTTTACACCACTTTAACTCTCCTGGGCAATTTTTGTGATCACAACTCCTTATAGAGAGAAAGCTGAAAAGAACACGTAAGACTGACAGACTCTGGTCATTAGGAGGATCGAACCTGGGGCCTCTGTAGCTAAATGCATAAGCCTCTGTTGCGTTAACTAAAAGCCACAGGGCTCTTAGCCAAGGCTGTAGCACACTCATCAATCGCTAGCTGGGCTAGGAGCCACCAGAGGGGGACAGAGCGCCACACCAAGCTGGCCTGGGTTACGAACACAAGAGTGATACAGTTTCTAGAATCGTTGGGATTCATGCTGCACACAGACACATGGTGGCAGGAAAGTCAACCATAGGGAAGTCAATATTATCATGTACAAGATCCCATCTCAGCAGAATGTTAACAGAAGCTGAAGAGAGCCTTAAAGGAAAATAAGTGGTATCACAGAAACAAAAATCCAGTCCTTATTGGAGCTTATTGGGAATATTGATCTCATCCACAGGCATGCCTCAGTGACTCAGAGTTCTTATAAGGCCACATCTACACTACACACCCTAGTGTACGTGGAGCTACACAGAAAAGTGAAAAGCAGGTTGTGTCTACACTGCAGTGGATAGCTACACATGTCAGTGAAAGGCTCTGGCAGGGGGGCAGACCACAGGAAAAGCTTCAGCAGCTCCCTACTGCTGGAGCCTTTCCCTGAGGCAGTGAAGAGCTTCGGCAACAGGGTGCTGGCAGCCTTTCCCTGCTGCTAGAGTCTTTCCCTGTGGTGGTGTAGGACTCCAGTAATGGGGAGCTGGCAGCCTTTCCCCACTGCCAGAGTCTTTCCTATGGCAGAGCTTTTCCCCACTACCGCCCCACTGCCAGAGCCTTTTCCTGCTGGGGGAGTCTCCTCTTGCAGGGGGAAGGCTCCAGCATCAGGAAGGCAGTGGGACACTACAGTGCTAAAAAGAGCAGTGTAGATCAGGAGGAACTGCTTGGGTGAGTAGAGAGCATATAGGGTATGTACTCACATACATACTCACACCCTTCAGGTGTGGCTTTACTCACCCAAGCCATGCCTCACTGGCCACGCGCCTATTTATGCCTGTGCTGGGGGGTTCTGTGTGTATGTATACTACACACCACCCAGAGTGGTATGTAGTGTAGACATAGCCTAAAACCTATTCAGTAACTACTGTTACTCCCTCCACGCAGAGCTCAAGGTCCAATTGTGTAGCCTTCCCTCAACTGGTGAGTGCAGAGAACCAGACTTTTGAAGGGATCTACCCATTATAAATCAGGTAGCATGATTCTTGTGTCTGATTCCAGCTGAGACTAATGCAGGGGGCTCATTTAAGCCCCAAGTCAATCCAAGGAATGGCTACCAGGAAGAGACACAGAAAAGCATCGACTAGCTGGAATGCAATGATTCATTGAAGTGGCAAAGCACTGTTCCTTCCATCGATAGCAGACTATTCTAATCATAACAATCAATGTGTCTGATGGGGATTTCATCATTACAGTAGGAAACACACGATCAGCCTTCTCCCAAAGAGAGAAATCAACCTCTCTCCTGGACTGAGCAAGTTTCTATCTCCCGAATTGGCAGGGAGACTAACACCTATACATAGAGATCAGAACTTGGATAAAGCAGAGTGGAACCTGCACTCAGAAATAACCTCACACATTTTATGTCCAGTTGGTGGGCTGGTGCTTTTAACTTCTTTGCATCTGGAAACAGCTGTAAAGTGCCCTGTGGCCTCTGCATGTCTCAGGACCTGGGAGTGAGGTGGGGAATAACCTCTCACAAAGAAGGGCAATGTCTCTGATATATGCCTTCCCACCCTTTTGTCTTCCTTCGGGACCATACAAAAGACAGGAGGGAAAGAGGCCTTCTGTACTGAGATCAGTTAGGCAGCTGCATAGCCATTCATACATAAATTCACCAAATTATGCACATTGATCAACCAATCTTTAGCAATGCAGGATTTTTTATTTTATTTTATTTTATTTTTTTGGCAGAAGGCTTCACCATGCCTTAGGGGACAAGGGCAGATGAAGGATATATAATCTCTCTCTTTTTGGAGCTCCATATTTAAAAAATGCTCTTACTTCCCATCCCCAGAGGCACACTGCTATGAAAATCCTATTGTAACAGATCTGTGGGCCTGAACATGATGACAAACGGGAATATTTATCTGTGCTTATCTGAACATTTCATTTTTTCAAGTAATAAATTGCACCAATCCAGCCCATCCTGGACACGAATAGATTACCCAGAATAGGGATGAAAATTGATATCCAAAGATTTGGGTTTGGAATGAGGAAGAATTTCACATATCCTGCAGTAGAAGAAATTGTTGTGCATTTTCCTCAATGTATATTTAACAATTTAGGAAAGATTTGAATGATCATGGCTGTGGATGTTATCTCATCTGAAGGGAGTAGGGCATGCAGCTGCTGCTGGTGACTGACAGGTCTGGTTCTGCCCTCAAGCCAGCTGAAATACCCATTGTAACAGTGGGCCTTATTACTTGAAGAAAGGAAATTTTCAGGTAAGCACAGGTAAATTTTCTTGTTATTTATACCTCAGAGGTCAATGTTTAAAAGTACAGAATCTGCAGATAAGGATACTGGACAATCTTGCTGTCTTGTCTTGCCTCTATATTTCCCAAGGGGCTGCCAGGTGTTATTTCCTCTCTGGTGTTGTCATTGTCTATTGCCTTGTACATGATATATATTTCAATTGACAATAACATATATTCCAGTCATACTGAAACTGCATTTTATTGCCAGTGTGGATGGTAGTCATAATTGAGGATGTGTCAGCTAGTTGCTGGAGTATGAATAATTGATATTGAACGAAATTCCTTTTTATAGTTCTTATTCATTAGAGAGAAGGCAATCAGGGAACATCATTTTCCTGTTGTTTGCCTTCAGGTATGATTGGACAGTCTGTGTGTGATTCAGAAGGGGAAATAATCATTTTTATACATGCAGCATGTGGTTAGGTTCTAAGTGAGTGAAGACTTGAACTCATAAACGTAATTGGGTATGACAAAATATTCAGTTTTGCCCATGGAAATATCAAATACAAGGTTAGCAGTGAAAATGTGTCCGCAGCATTGCGTGCTAAAATGAGTCAGCAAGTCTCAGCTGACAGCCTTTTCGCCTGTGTGTTAGAACATCAAGGGATCGGGGCCTGAACCAGAACTTGGGCTCCTACGCCAGACTGACATTTCAGTAAAAAACCTATAGGAGTTATGGTACCATTTAAAGTCTCATTCTTGTATGAGATGTCTTCCCCTCCCAGGTTCTGGAGGCTGTTCAGATGGAAGATAAAAACCACATGACAGTTTTCTAAGCACCAATATGGGAAGTGCCACATTGAATCCTCTTTTTATCTACATAGTATTTGCAGTACAGGCAACAGCTGGGCCCCTCAAGTGAACCTCCTAAGCCACATTCTTGAGCTATAACCTTTTAGGGTGAAAGAGTGGTTTATTCTCCAAGCCCATTTAATCCTGGGCTTCTGCTGAGACTAATTGTGATGGTGATTAATGTCTGTCATAGAGAATAGCTCAACCTTGGGGGATTCAGGGTGATAACCCCACTCTAAGCTTGTCACTGGATAGAAATCTCATAACCCTGTGCACGCTGCAGATATGTAGTCAGACCCAGCAGGAGTTACAAAACAGTGGGGTTTGCTGGCAGGTGTCCTTCATTAGCTTGTCAATTAACCCAGCAAGCTATAGCATAGGTTGAGCTGTGCTCAAGTGAACCTCACAGACACATCCAAGACAAGCTACAGGCAGAACGCTATGCTAAAAATATATAAATAACTAAAATTAACCGAGGGGAATGTATATGTTTAGTTGGAGTGTTTCACTGATTTCTACTATTTGTTTATAGTGACATAAGGACCTGACCTGTGGCCCTGGGTTAGGAATCTGTTTTTGTCATTGTTTCTGTTGAACACTGAATAAATGTAAATGGTTGATGGGGGGCAGGGAAAGCTGCCATTTAGTTTAACCATAACCCAGTGAGACCAGTGTCTGTTTTGGGGCAAGGAAGTTTGGTCCCATTCCATACCTGAGTTCTTAGACACCAAGATAAGAGGCCCCTTAAGCTTTAGTCTTTATTGCTAAAAAATTTGTTTTTACCAGGGGGTAACCAATGCATGTTAGCTACCCCACTGTAAAATTCTAGTGCAGGCATGGCAATGTAGTTTTATCATGAGTTTAGGCTCGGTGAGGTCATCCATGGGTAGCGTATATAGTGTTGACCTCATCTAGCTACCTTGCAGTAAAAACTAGAGGTGTCTTCTCTCCACTAGGGTTTTACAGTAAGATAACTATTGTGTCAGTTATCTTGCTTTTTTAAAAAAAAACAACACCTTTTTGGCAGCGAAGACACAGACTTAGAAATAATTAAGATTACATATGGTCACATATCCATGGGATTCATTTAATATAGGCCATTGAACAACTATTAGATGCTAATAACTTTCAGTCACTATGATCTTAGGCCCAGATTCTCTGCCATAGTCCCAGCTCCTTTCAGGTTACTGAGTAATGTGGCTAGAATCACAGCTGGCCAGCTAAGAGCTTTCCAAGCAGCATGGAATTCTCAGATGGAATAAACCCAGGCTTCTGTTCCAGACACACTCTCTCACACACACACCCTGAGGGAGGCAATGCCTCAGGAACATGTCAAGCCATAGTGAGTAGGGCTCTACTACACCAGTTCACAGCTAGTGGATGGGATACATACAATGTTGAGGTGGTGGTGTTTTGTAAAGGAGGGTTTGGGGGGGGGGGGGGGGGTTGAGTAATTGTGACCCCATGGCAAGGTTTACATATCATCCCAACTATCTCTAGTCGACGGCAAGTCCAATGCAGATGTGATATGCCGGCTTCTTCCTCAAAAACTGCTTGAAACTGCATGTTAAATATACTGGAGGTGGCAGCTAGTTTTGGCAATTATGTTTGTATGTCTATATTTGAATTTCATACTTCAATGCACTCTCTCTTTACCCTGAGAGCTGTCTGTATACATCAGTGAAGCCACTTTGGCCCAAACTCTTCTTACTCACACAGGTGGGCCCATTGGCTTCACTGGGATTACTTATGGGAGTAAGGTGAGCAGCATTTAGCCCATTGTTTGCCTTATTAAGATGTCTTTGTGAATGCCCGGACATGTGAACCCAATGCAAGATGACTGGATCATCCATAGAAATATTCTTTTGTGGTATCATATCAAGGCAAGCAGAAGAAAGTGTCAAACAGCTGACAGGGTGATGGGTGAGACATTACAAAGAGAGCCTGACATGCTTTCCTTATCATGGAGCAGCCTGTTTGGTGGTGGGCTAGCACAAACTGCTACAATCCCCAGAGAAATGACAGCAGGCACAAGCTTACTACACAGAAGAGTCATTGTTTCTTGCTGTAAAATGTTCCCTGCACAGATTTCCTCTGTGACCTTAGGCAAGTCTCTTTGGATCAGATTTTTAAAGGTATTTCAGTGTTTGATTTCTATTGATGTCAATGGGCTGAATGGAGAGGTGGCCAAGCCAAACCTGAATGATGCTGCGAACCCATGCAATACCCTAAGTGGGGAGCCAGGACTAGCCCCACAGGACAGGAGCCACTGCTGCTAGGTGAGTGCTGGGCAGGCTCACTCTCCAGCCCACCGCCAGTCACTAGTGACCCATCGTCCCTTTACACACACAGACACACATGGCCATTTCGAAATCTGGCTCTGCCACTTGCGGGTACCTGATGAAAGAGTGAGCACGGAATGCCCCTAGGCTGAGTTGCTCTCCTAGAGGGAGTGCATTGGGAAAACATATTTGGTTAATGGGGATGGGGTCAGTAGGAAAGGTATCTATATCATGGAGGGGAAGCTAATCAAGACTGAATGTCTCAAGTTGGGTTGTGTTGGGCACCGGGAACACTATGAGGTAAGTGCATGGGAACTCGTCTCTAGGTTAGGAGCAGTGAGGAATTGGTTTGCTGGGGGGAGAACAAGTCTCACTCTCCCACAGCTTGTACCCCAATATTTCCTGTCAGAGGCCAGTTTATCTCACTGAGGAGCCGGAGAAGGGTTATATAAACTTCTCTTTTTTCAATTTTTATTTTACTGGCCAAACTATAAATTGCTGCCACCGACTTTCAGGAGCTGTTGGTTTATTTGTTGCACAAACTAGCAAAAAAAACCCTGACTAAAGTCTAACAGCTCATAGACCCCATCTATTGTATGTTCCCAAGTTATCTCTGACTGTACCTAATTTTTTTTCAAATAGAAGAGACCCGCCTTAGCTGTTCATCTCAATCCTTATTATAAGGGGTTATCAGTAGCCCTTCTGCCCGCAAAAATGAATATTCTTTTCCATACATAAAACCCATATTAATGCTCATGTGCGGCAAGGAGGCAGGCAACTCATCACCTCCATTTAACTCAATTCAGGGGTGGGTGAGAAAAGCTCATTCTGAAAGGCCTTTCTCCTACATAAGCTTGCTACCTACATAGAGGGGGGAGGGAACCAATAGCAGCCTTTCCCTAAATATCTCTTCTGTAGCAGATCTCAATGGTACATGTCACTTCATGTGCATCTTATAATACTTTGGTACCAGTATTAGATCATGTAAAATGGCTACTTATTTAAATGATCCCCCTAGTTAAAATTGGGCGGAAAAGGGAAAAAAATCGGCAAAAATGTGATATACTGCAGTTGTATTATTATTGCTCTTTGAATTTTCTGTAATAGTTGTGCAATATACGGTCCTCTGCAAAAAGATTTATGATGAACTGAAAATGAGTCTTCACTAGAGCTAGCTGATTTATTCCTAGCATACAATTTATTGAGTGGCTTTAGGCCTTTTCCTGTCTGTGATTTGTGCACAAGCATTTATTCTTATTATTGTGCCATATCTTACTAGGCCAGATTGTGCCCAGCTGCTCAGTATGGGAGGAGATGCCCTGCTTCTTACACCCCTGCAATGGACAGTTGTGGTCACTGGGCTCGTTGGAGAGTAGGAAATGCTCCCTTTGATGTAAGAGAGCCCCAGGGGTTACACATCATGGGAGACAAGAGAGTTGCTTGCAAACTGTTCACTACAAGTATTGCTTTAAGTATTTGAGTTTCGTGACTGGTCTCCTATGTCACATGGTATTATTTCTGATTTCTGGGTGGATGACTTATCCAGTCTTTTTCTCCTAAAAACAAATTTTGTTTAGTCATTAACCAAGTTTTGTTTTCTGATGAAACCAGTTTCAGCAATGAGTCCAACGTTCATTTTCCAAGCATGCTCCTGTGATTAATTGTTTGTTTGATTTTCATTTCAATGTTCATGGAAAAGTGAATAAAGTGGGAACACAGCTGAAGCAAATATCTATTTAGAGGACTTTAAAATGTTCAGGAACTTTCCTTACTTGTAGCTCAGCTCTATTTTTCCCATGACTTCAAACTGTGCTTACTAAAGCCATGATCCTGCTCAGACCTATGCACATCTGTAATTTTACACACTGTGGGAAACTGAGCATGAAGTTATCAGCCCTCAGGAAACTCCAACTTGTACAGAACCCTGCAGCAGGTCTCAGCAACACAGGCCACCATGAGCACAGCATATTGTCTTATGATCTCTGTTGCTGGCTTCCCATAAAATATGGAGTCAAGTTCAAGGTCTCCAATATAAATGCCCAGCAGTGGTTCCCAAACTTGTTCCGCCGCTTGTGCAGGGAAAGCCCCTGGCGGGCCGGGCTGGTTTGTTTACCTGCCGCGTCCACAGGTTCAGCCGATCGTGGGTCCCAGTAGCCGCGGTTCACTGTTCCAGGCCAATGGGAGCTGCTGGAAGCAGCGGCCAGTACGTCCCTTGGCCCGCACCGCTTCCTGCAACCCCCATAGGCCTGGAGCAGCGAACCGCGGCTACTGGGACCCGCGATTGGCCAAACCTGCGGACGCGGCAGGTAAACAAACCGGGCCGGCCCACCAGGGGCTTCCTCTGCACAAGCGGCAGAACAAGTTTTGGAACCACTGACACAGAGCAATGTGTACATTTAAAACAAACAAACTCCAGACCCTACCAAAAGAAAACACTATACTACACATACTATTCTTCCTCTGGGGAGAGGGGTCAGAGAGAGAATGAACGCACATGGCTGATGTTGGTCACTTTATGCACTAGTGGAAGGAGCTTAGATACTGCTGTGCTGAGGGAGGTATAAGAATCTATATAGCACAGAATATTGGGAAGTTCCATTGAAGTCAGTGGGACTACTCACAGTGTATAACGTCAAGCACATGCCTATGTGCTTGCTGAATTAGGGCCTCAAAATGGTCAAATAACATTCGAACCGTTTGTTTGATGAAAGTTGTGATTTTTTTTTTCATAAATTCTTTGAATTTTGTCATTCACCTATCTCTAGTATTTACAGCTTTACCCTTTTTTGTGTGCAATTTCTCGGATCTTTTTACAGATTAAAAAGCTTTGAAAATAAGCAATTGATTTGTTTTGGGCACCATGGATTCTTATTATAATTTCAAGTCTAATTTTTGCTGTAGAGCAGAGTAGGGATGGAATGGTTAATTTCTCCTAGTTTTGAGGAAGCCTATGGAGAATAAAAACAAGGAAACTTAATAATGCATCTATAATAATCATAATGCCAATGGATGTTTTCTCTTGGGCCTGCCACAATAAGTCATATGCAGCCTTAATGCAGACGGTCATAACTGAAGATTGCCTACTAGTTCTACCTTATGCAACATAATCTGTTTATTCAGAAGCTATGCTCTATGTTCTGAGCTATGATTCAGGAGAACCTTAATCTGACATGATTTCTTTTGTTCTGTCTCCCTTGTAAGTAATATTGCAGTTGCAAATGTTGGACTGACTCTTTATTGAAAACAGTGTATTATTGTCTTGTCAGAGAAAATGTTATCTATAGCTGTTATTAACTATTTTAATCTGGTATTTTCATTCTATAACAGTAGTATTGTTTTGGAAGAGAATAGTTAAGTGTGTGTGATTTGTTTTGGTTTTTATTGCAAGAGCAAACTTGCTAATTAAAAGCAGGGACAGGGTATAAAAAAATGTTTAAATAATAATTTTTAGCACTCCAGATCTGAAGCTCTCAAAGTGCTTCACCAAGCTAGGTAACTGTTAATAACCCTTTGTGCTTTATAGGTGGGAAAACTGAGGGACAGAGGTTAAGCCTCACATTTGTCAGAAGTGACCACTGACTTTCGGGTGCCCAACTGGAGGTACTCCTGGCCTGACTTTCAGAAGCACTGAGCACCTGAAGCTGGGCACCTCAGGAAAAAAAAATCAGGCCGAAGGTGCCTCAATTTGGATAGCTAATTCCCCGAGGCACCCAAAATCAGTGGCCACTTCTAAAACTTTTTGTCTAGGTTCCTGGGCAAGGCTTGCAGCTTTTAGAGGTGGTGAGCCAGTGATATGATCAATATTTAAGCTATTTACATTATATGTTCTCAAAACACTAAGCATCGTTTTTCATTCTCCATTTCATTCTCCTGTTTTCCTCTCCCTTTTCCCCTAAGGGCAAGGGTCAAAGCAGATGTTGCTCCCTCATACAGTGTCCATGGTCATTCCTAATCAAACCTAAACTACAGCCATAATAAACAAAAAGTGAAAAGTCATCCAAAATATCATGTTAGTTATAGAACAAGTGACATTCTCAATCACTCAAAATGAAGAACAGTTGTCAGCTTTTTGCTCAGTCAAATGTGATGACATTATAAGAGCTTCTGTCATAAATATAAAGGGAAGGGTAAACCCCTTTGAAATCCCTCCTGGCCAGGGGAAAGCTCCTCTCACCTGTAAAGGGTTAAGAAGCTAAAGGTAACCTTGCTGGCACCTGACCAAAATGACCAATGAGGAGACAAGATACTTTCAAAAGCTGGGAGGAGGGAGAGAAACAAAGGGTCTGTGTCTGTCTGTATGCTGCTTTTGCCAGGGACAGAACAGGAATGGAGTCTTAGAACTTTTAGTAAGTAATCTAGCTAGGTATGTGTTAGATTATGATTTCTTTAAATGGCTGAGAAAAGAATTGTGCTGAATAGAATAACTATTTCTGTCTGTGTATCTTTTTTGTAACTTAAGGTTTTGCCTAGAGGGGTTCTCTATGTTTTTGAATCTAATTACCCTGTAAGATAGCTCCTATCCTGATTTTACAGGGGGGATTTCTTTATTTCTATTTACTTCTATTTTTTATTAAAAGTCTTCTTGTAAAAAACTGAATGCTTTTTCATTATTCTCAGATCCAAGGGTTTGGGTCTGTGGTCACCTATGCAAATTGGTGAAGCTTTTTATCCAACATTTCCCAGGAAAGGGGGGGTGCAAGTGTTGGGAGGATTGTTCATTGTTCTTAAGATCCAAGGGTCTGGGTCTGTAGTCACCTAGGCAAATTGGTGAGGCTTTTTACCAAACCTTGTCCAGGAAGTGGGGTGCAAGGTTTTGGGAAGTATTTTGGGGGGAAGGACGCGTCCAAACAGCTCTTCCCCAGTAACCAGTATTAGTTTGGTGGTGGTAGCGGCCAGTCCAAGGACAACGGATGTAATATTTTGTACCTTGGGGAAGTTTTGACCTAAGCTGGTAAAGATAAGCTTAGGAGGTTTTCATGCAGGTCCCCACATCTGTACCCTAGAGTTCAGAGTGGGGGAGGAACCTTGACATGGTGGCACAGTGGTGGGATTAACCTGAAATCATTTTGAGATCCAGTTGAGATTTTTTGAACTAGAAATACAGATTTTAAAAAGGAAATTTTTTTTTCCTTTGGAAAGGAAGTCCAGAAAGCAGTTGAAACTGAAAGCTGAAACTGTGGCCAAGCAGAGACAAAAGGGGATTATCTTGTGAATTGCAGGTTTTCTTTGCCTGGAGGCAGGGTACTTAACTCCTGCAGGGAAATTCACAGTCTTCCAACCCAGAGGTTTTTTTTTCTTTTCTTCCTAAAAGTAAATAGGGGGTGTGTGTTCTACCCATTTGCTTTTTCTTTGGGCTGGGTAAGCAGGTTTCCAAGTAGTTGGAGGTTTTTTGCTTTAATTTGGGCCCAGAGCAGAGACAAGGGAATTGTCTTTTTCTGTAGGCTGACAATCACTATCAGAGAATAGGTATTCTATTCCAGCACAGCAAAATTTTACAGCCAAGTTTTGTTTGTTTATTTCTAAACCTCGGGTGTAAAGTTAGTTAAAAACAGAGAGGTTAGAATGGCAAAATCCGCGGCTCGACTACAGCTCGAATTAGCCAAATTTCAGGCTGAGGAAAGACAAAGGGAACATGAAAGACAGATAGAACTCATGCGGCTGAAGAAGGAACAAGAAAGGGAGGCAGCGAGAGAAGCAGAACAACACCAAGCGGCTGCTCACAGGAGAGCTATGGAAGCGAGGGACAAAGAACTGGAGGAGAAGGAAAAAGAGAGGAAGTATGTGGAGGAGATGGAGAAGATAAAGGCTCAGCAGAATATCCCAACAAACCCTAGCAATCCTTCTCCAGGTACCACTTCCCATCCCAGAAAGTTCCCCACCTACAAGGCAGGTGATGATACTGAGGCCTTCTTAGAAAACTTTGAAAGGGCCTGCCTTGGGTACAACATCTCTACTGACCAATACATGGTAGAGCTGAGGCCGCAGCTCAGTGGACCCTTAGCTGAGGTGGCAGCTGAAATGCCTAAAGAACACATGAACAAGTATGAACTGTTTAAATCCAAGGCGAGAGTCAGAATGGGGATAACACCCGAGCAGTCTCGTCGGAGGTTCAGAGCCCTAAGGTGGAAACCAGACATGTCATTTACCCGACATGCCTACCACATTGTGAAACATTGGGATGCCTGGATATCAGGAGCAAGTGTTGAATCTCCAGTAAATTTGCCCTTCCTAATGCAAATGGAACAATTCTTAGAGGGTGTTCCTGAGGAAATAGAAAGATACATCCTAGATGGGAAACCCAAAACTGTAATTGAGGCAGGAGAGATTGGAGCCAGATGGGTGGAGGAGGCAGAGAAGAAGAAAACTGGTCGCAGCTGGAGCGGAGACCAGAAGGGACCACCCCAGACCACACCCTATTACCGGGGGCCGCCCAAAGCCCCACCTACCTCCCAAAGAACCCTCCAGACCCCTTATCGTCCCACCACCCCGTTCTCCAGCAACCCTCCTCGCCCCAGTGACCCATCAGCTGGACGATGTTTTAAATGTAACGAGCTGGGGCATGTAAAGGCCAACTGCCCCAAGAACCCCAACAGATTACAGTTCATTGCACCGGAATCACACCAGAGGTCCACAGGCTCAGATACCTCCCAGATACCCTTGGAGCGGAGGGAAACTGTGAGTGTGGGCGGGAAGAAGGTCACCGCGTGGAGGGACACCGGAGCACAAGTGTCAGCTATCCATGCTTCCTTCGTGGACCCCAATTTAATCAACCCAGAGATCCAAGTGACGATTCAACGCTTCAAGTCCAACTCTTTCAATTTGCCTACAGCCAAGTTGCCTGTCCAGTACAAGGGCTGGTCAGGAATGTGGACTTTTGCAGTCTATGATGATTATCCCATCCCCATGCTGTTGGGGGAAGACTTGGCCAAGCATGTGAAGCGGGCCAAGAGGGTGGGAATGGTCACCCGCAGCCAGGCTAAACAAGCCGTGAGGCCTAGCTCTGTTCCGGAAACTTCTATCAGGACCCAGTCAGAGGTGATGGACCCGGACCCCAGGCCAATGTCTGCAACAGCAGTAGTGGATCCAGTCCCAGAGACCCAGACGGAACCAGTCCTAGAACCGGAACCAGCCGAACAACCAACACCAGACCCCGTGTCAGCACTGAATCCAGTACTTGCAACCTCAACACCAGAGGGCCCCACCGAACCTGAACTGGCAGCAGCCGATAACCCTACACAAGAGGCTCAGCCGGAGCCTGAATCCCAACATAGTGCACCAGCGGAGAGCGGTTCACAGTCAACAGAAACAGCTCCATCCCCTTTATCGCTTCCAGAGGGACCAAGCCTAGGTCCACAATCCCATGAGGAACTGATGTCTCCAGCATCAAGGGAACAGTTCCAGACCGAACAGGAAGCAGATGAAAGCCTCCAGAGAGCTTGGACGGTGGCACGGAGCAACCCACCGCCTCTCAGCTCTTCTAATCGATCCAGGTTTGTTATAGAAGGAGGACTTTTATACAAGGAAACTCTTTCTGGTGGACACCAGGAAGACTGGCATCCTCAGAGACAGTTGGTAGTTCCAACTAAATACCGGGCCAAGCTCTTGAGCTTAGCCCATGATCACCCTAGTGGCCATGCTGGGGTGAACAGGACCAAAGACCGTTTGGGGGGGTCATTCCACTGGGAGGGAATGGGCAAGGATGTTTCTACCTATGTCCAGTCTTGTGAGGTGTGCCAAAGAGTGGGAAAACCCCAAGACCAGGTCAAAGCCCCTCTCCAGCCACTCCCCATCATTGAAGTTCCATTTCAGCGAGTAGCTGTGGATATTCTGGGTCCTTTTCCGAAAAAGACACCCAGAGGAAAGCAGTACATACTGACTTTCATGGATTTTGCCACCTGATGGCCAGAAGCAGTAGCTCTAAGCAACACCAGGGCTAAAAGTGTGTGCCAGGCACTAGCAGACATTTTTGCCAGGGTAGGTTGGCCCTCCGACATCCTCACAGATGCAGGGACTAATTTCCTGGCAGGAACTATGAAAAACCTTTGGGAAGCTCATGGGGTAAATCACTTGGTTGCCACTCCTTCCCACCATCAAACAAATGGCATGGTGGAGAAGTTTAATGGAACTTTGGGGGCCATGATACGTAAATTTGTAAATGAGCACTCCAATGATTGGGACCTAGTGTTGCAGCAGTTGCTCTTTGCCTACAGAGCTGTACCACATCCCAGTTTAGGGTTTTCCCCATTTGAACTTGTATATGGCCGTGAGGTTAAGGGGCCATTGCAGTTGGTGAAGCAGCAATGGGAGGGATTTACACCGTCTCCAGGAACTAACATTCTGGACTTTGTAACCAACCTACAAAACACCCTCCGAACCTCTTTAGCCCTTGCTAGAGAAAACTTACAGGATGCTCAAAAAGAGCAAAAAGCCTGGTATGATAAACATGCCGGAGAGCGTTCCTTCAAAGTAGGAGACCAGGTCATGGTCTTAAAGGCGCTCCAGGCCCATAAAATGGAAGCATCGTGGGAAGGGCCATTCACGGTCCAGGAGCGCCTGGGAGCTGTTAATTATCTCATAGCATTCCCCACCTCCAACCGAAAGCCTAAGGTGTACCATATTAATTCTCTAAAGCCCTTTTATTCCAGAGAATTAAAGGTTTGTCAGTTTACAGCCCAGGGAGGAGACGACGCTGAGTGGCCTGAAGGTGTTTACTACGAAGGGAAATGTGCTGGTGGTGTGGAAGAGGTGAACCTCTCCATGACCCTTGGGCATATGCAGCGACAGCAGATCCAGGAGCTGTGCACTAGCTACGCGCCAACGTTCTCAGCCACCCCAGGACTGACTGAACGGGCATACCACTCCATTGACACAGGTAATGCTCACCCAATTAGGGTCCAACCTTACCGGGTGTCTCCTCAAGCTAAAACTGCTATAGACCGGGAGATCCAGGATATGTTACAGATGGGTGTAATCCGCCCCTCTGAAAGTGCATGGGCATCTCCAGTGGTTCTAGTTCCCAAACCAGATGGGGAAATACGTTTTTGCGTGGACTACTGTAAGCTAAATGCTGTAACTCGCCCAGACAACTATCCAATGCCACGCACAGATGAACTATTAGAGAAACTGGGACGGGCCCAGTTCATCTCTACCTTGGACTTAACCAAGGGGTACTGGCAGGTACCGCTAGATGAATCTGCCAAGGAAAGGTCAGCCTTCATCACACATCTCGGGCTGTATGAATTTAATGTACTCCCTTTCGGGCTGCGAAATGCACCCGCCACTTTCCAAAGACTTGTAGATGGTCTCCTAGCGGGATTAGGAGAATATGCAGTCGCCTACCTTGACGATGTGGCCATATTTTCGGATTCCTGGGCAGACCACCTGGAACATCTACAAAAAGTCCTTGAGCGCATAAGGGAGGCAGGACTAACTGTTAAGGCTAAGAAGTGTCAAATAGGCCTAAACAGAGTGACTTACCTTGGACACCAGGTGGGTCAAGGAACTATCAGCCCCCTACAGGCCAAAGTGGATGCTATCCAAAAGTGGCCTGTCCCAAAGTCAAAGAAACAGGTTCAATCCTTCTTAGGCTTGGCTGGTTATTACAGACGATTTGTACCGCACTACAGCCAAATCGCTGCCCCACTGACAGACCTAACCAAAAAGAAACAGCCAAATGCTGTTCAGTGGACCGGAAAGTGTCAGAAGGCCTTTAACAAGCTTAAAGCGACACTCATGTCTGACCCTGTACTAAGGGCCCCAGACTTTGACAAACCGTTCCTAATAACCACAGATGCGTCCGAGCGTGGTGTGGGAGCAGTTTTAATGCAGAAAGGACCTGATCAAGAATTCCACCCTGTAGTGTTTCTCAGCAAAAAACTGTCTGAGAGGGAAAGCAACTGGTCAGTCACTGAAAAAGAATGTTACGCCATTGTCTACGCCCTGGAAAAGCTATACCCATATGTTTGGGGACGGCATTTCCACCTGCAAACCGACCATGCTGCACTACAGTGGCTTCACACCGTCAAGGAAACTAACAAAAAACTTCTTCGGTGGAGTTTAGCTCTCCAAGATTTTGATTTCGACATCCAACACATCTCAGGAGCTTCTAACAAAGTGGCTGATGCACTCTCCCGTGAAAGTTTCCCAGAATCAACTGGTTAGAATCGTCCTTGAGATGTGGAAAATATTGTTAGTCTTTATGTACTTGGTAGTATATTTAGAGATGCATGTGTCTTATTAACTCTGTTTTTCCTAGAGCTCCAGGAAGAAATCCCAGCCAGTGTTTCACCCTAGCTGAGATTTGGGGGGCGTGTCATAAATATAAAGGGAAGGGTAAACCCCTTTGAAATCCCTCCTGGCCAGGGGAAAGCTCCTCTCACCTGTAAAGGGTTAAGAAGCTAAAGGTAACCTCGCTGGCACCTGACCAAAATGACCAATGAGGAGACAAGATACTTTCAAAAGCTGGGAGGAGGGAGAGAAACAAAGGGTCTGTGTCTGTCTGTATGCTGTTTTTGCCAGGGACAGAACAGGAATGGAGTCTTAGAACTTTTAGTAAGTAATCTAGCTAGGTATGTGTTAGATTATGATTTCTTTAAATGGCTGAGAAAAGAATTGTGCTGAATAGAATAACTATTTCTGTCTGTGTATCTTTTTTGTAACTTAAGGTTTTGCCTAGAGGGGTTCTCTATGTTTTTGAATCTAATTACCCTGTAAGATAGCTCCTATCCTGATTTTACAGGGGGGATTTCTTTATTTCTATTTACTTCTATTTTTTATTAAAAGTCTTCTTGTAAAAAACTGAATGCTTTTTCATTGTTCTCAGATCCAAGGGTTTGGGTCTGTGGTCACCTATGCAAATTGGTGAAGCTTTTTATCCAACATTTCCCAGGAAAGGGGGGGTGCAAGTGTTGGGAGGATTGTTCATTGTTCTTAAGATCCAAGGGTCTGGGTCTGTAGTCACCTAGGCAAATTGGTGAGGCTTTTTACCAAACCTTGTCCAGGAAGTGGGGTGCAAGGTTTTGGGAAGTATTTTGGGGGGAAGGACGCGTCCAAACAGCTCTTCCCCAGTAACCAGTATTAGTTTGGTGGTGGTAGCGGCCAGTCCAAGGACAACGGATGTAATATTTTGTACCTTGGGGAAGTTTTGACCTAAGCTGGTAAAGATAAGCTTAGGAGGTTTTCATGCAGGTCCCCACATCTGTACCCTAGAGTTCAGAGTGGGGGAGGAACCTTGACAGCTTCTCTCCTCAGTTTCTTGCTGTCCCCTCCCCTGCCTCTCTGCCTCATTAATCCATCCTCATTAGACTCATAAAGACTCATAGACTTATAGGCTTTAAGGCCAGAAGGGGCCATTGGGATCAACTAGTCTGACCACCTGCAGGTCACAGGCCACCCACCCACTCACTCCTGTAATAGACACATAACCTCTGGATGATTTAAAGACTTCATGTTACAGAGAAGCCACCATTTACTCTAGTTTAAACCTGCAAGTGACCAGTGCCCAATGCTTTAGAGGAAGGTAAAAAATCCTCAGGATGTCTGCCAATCTGACCTGGGGGGAAATTCCTTCCCAACACCAAATATGGTGATCAGTTGAACCCTGAGCATGTGGGCAAGACCCATCAGCCAAACATCTGCGAAAGAATTCTCTGCAGTATCTTAGTGTCCCATCTCCAGCCATTGGAGATATTTGTTATTAGTAGTCCCAAACGCAGGCATACCAATATACCAATGCAGGCAATCTTATCATACCCTCCTCTCCAGAAATGTATCAAGCTCAGTCTTGAAGCCAGTTAGGTTTTTTGCCCCACCGCTCTCCTTGGAAGGCTGTTCCAGAACTTCACCCCTCTGATGGCTAGAATCCTTTGTATAATTTCAAGCCTAAACTTATTGATGGCCAATTTATATCCTTGATTCAATTCCCAGCTCTGCTACAGTTTTCAGATGTGACCTGTGCTATTGATTAAGTTCTCCAGGAAGTGTAGAAACTTCCTGGAAACTTTAGATGCAATCTTTGGTTTCCTGGGACATTTTCTGCTGAGGAGTAGAAACAAAGAAGTGCGAGACAGGGCAGTCATAGGCTGCAGCTATGCAAAGCAGTAAAACTGGAGAAATGGCCTGAAGTAAATAGGGCAAAATTCAATCAGGACAAATCCAAAGTACTCCACTTAGGAAGGACCAATCATTTGCACACATACAAAATGGGAAATGAGTGCTTAGGAAGGAGTACTGCAGAAAGGGATCTGGGGGTCATAGTAGACCCCAAGCTAAATATAAGTCAACAGTGTAACGCTGTTGCAAAAAAGGCAAACATCATTCTGGGATGTATTAGCAGGAGTGTTATAAGCAAGACACAAGAAGTAACTCTTCTGCACTTCTCCACACTGATTACACCTCAAATGGAGTATCATGTCCAGTTCTGGGCCCCACAGTTCAGGAAGGATGTGGACAAATTAGAGAGAGACCAGAGAAGAGTGACAAAAATGATTAAAGGTCTAGAAAACATGGCCTATGAGGGAAGACTGAAAAAAATTGGGTTTGTTTAGTCTGGAAAAAAGAAGACTGAGAGGGGACACAATAACAGTTTTCAAGTACGTAAAAGGTGGTTACAAGGAGGAGGAAGAAAAATTGTTTTTCTTAACCTCTGAGGATAGGACAAGAAGCAATGGGCTTAAATTGCAGCAAGGGTAGTTTAGGTTGGACATTAGGAAAAACTTCCTAACTGTCAGGGTGGTTAAGCACTGGAATAAATAGCCTAGGGAGGTTGTGGAATCTCCATCATTGGAGATTTTTAAGAGCAGGTTAGACAAATACCTGTTAGGGATCATCTAGATAATACTTAGTTCTGCCATGAGTGCAGGGGACTGGACTCGATGACCTTTCGAGGTGCCTTCCAATTCAATGATTGTATGATTCTATGATTTAGGCTCAGTCTCTGTATGGGCCACCTTCCTCTCTGATGTTACTTCATTACAAAAGGAGTTACCCACTGTTTTAGCCCAATGACAGCATTTCATTTTTATCCCAAATGTGTTACCTTGCATTTGCTCACACTTTCTACATGAATATGTGTGCACATTCAAACTCGTCTCCTGATACATTTTTCAGTAGGTTCTGTCAGACTAGGCATTATAAATGCCAGTGTCATAGACTTAGCATCTCAGACATTTTAGGGTTAAAATGCCAGTCAAGTTGTATACAAAGATACATATTTTTAACAAAATATGGTACAAATCAGTTAAGCCTTTAAGAGAGGCATTTCAAGTAGGTCCAAATTTGTCATCTTCTTGTTTAATCTTTAAAGATTTTATTTTGACCAATAGTTTTTCTCCTTCCTTCTACTCTTTTTCTTCACTGTAATCTTTCTATTTAATTTTTTTCCTCAAGAATCAAATTGAATTCATAATCCCAATATAAGAAGACCAAAAAGTAGAGCAGGTCAAATAATTTGTAACAAAACTGTGTTTTATTGGCTACATAGAGCGGCTGATTTGGAACCACTCTGTAATAATTTATGAATATTGTGTGTTGGCTTGGTTATTGAGATGCTTGCTGTATGAATATATTGAGTTAAATCAACTAGGCTGCCTGGACAAACGGGCAGGAATGAAAAAGAAAGGCTCAAAATAAGCCACTTCTCTGCAAACACTTGAGAGTTGTTAAGGCGAAATGCCAGACCTAAATGCTTTTGCGATTCCGGTTCAATCTCCTGCTGAGCCTACAAACTAGTAATGACCTGAAGGGTCACAGCTGGGGAACACAGAAGAACACAAGATCCCTGAAAGGATTAAAATGAACCTTCTCTTATGGGAAGCGGGGTAGTTTTTTGGGGAAAATCAGAATGAAACGCAAGCACCCACTGAATGAAACATATGCCTACTTCAGTTACCATCATGGGATGGTAAGCCTTTAGCTAAGGTAAACATCTGTGGACTTTTTAAAAATCCTTTTTCTCTAAATGCTTTGTTATATCTGTTAAAATAAACAATTCTCTGGTTTTTGAGAAGACTGTCTGGTCATTATATTCACCACAGGTCACAGATTTCCAAAGAGAAGAACTTCAGGTTCTGAACACAGTTGGACCTGCAAAGTAACCACTGTTGACAGATCGTGCCCTGTGTTACAGCACCCTGTGTAAGAGGGAGAGAAGTGCACAGTTCCACACATAAGAGGTAATGAGGCCTGTCACACTCAGAGAGACCAGCATGTGGACAGAGATCCAGCTAACCCAGTAACCTCCATGACGCATAAGTCACATGGTGCTTGGATACATGGATTCTAAGAGCATAATTCTTAGAATCTTGTTTCCAGAATGTATGCTCCCAGTTATGAATTTGAAATTATGGAAAGCAAATAAAATTGGCATGTGACCTGTCAAAGCAAAATTCTAAAACATTTGAATGAATATTCATGTGAATTTTTTCAGTATTTATTCAGCTCTGCTAAAGAAACTTGTTCTGACTTCCTCATTCTCCTTGTTGAAAGAAATAGATTTCAGTAAAGGCAGCTTGTGAGACTGGGATCTGCGATGTTTGTGTCAGTCTTTTGAATTCGAATTAAATATTGAAGAGAAAAAGGAAACTTGGCAGACAATTGCACTTACTGTGGACTAATGTCATTCAGTTTGTTTGAAGAAAAATGTTCTAAAACAGCTGAGAAACTGATCTTAACTTTGAAAACCACCACTGAGCACTCCCTGGCCAACTACTCTTTGCTTTATCCTCAACAGTGGAAAATTAAGTTTTCAGAGTAGCAGCCGTGTTACTCTGTATCCACAAAAAGAAAAGGAGGACTTGTGGCACCTTAAAGACTAACAAATTTATTTGACCATAAGCTTTTGTGAGCTACAGCTCACTTCATCAGATGCATCCAATGAATTGAGCTGTAGGTCACGAAAGCTTATGCTCAAATAAATTTTTAGTCTCTAAGGTGTCACAAGTCCTCCTTTTCTTTTTAGTGGAAAATTAACACTACTAAAACATCAGATTTATTGCAATGACGACTGAAGATCTTACGTTAATGTTCTCTCCGACATTGCAATATGACTTCTGGCTTTTGAGGGGCAATATCTTTGTTGTTTCAAACCAGCTTAGATACTGATTGGTAGGTGGCCAGCTGGCAGGTTTATCCTGAATATTGCACTAAATTGGTTAATCTGTGCTATATTTAAACAGTGGCAGCAGCTAGATTTTTCACATACTGATTTTTCAGACTCTACTAGCTTTTTGAAACAGGCATCTTTCCTTCTCTTCATAGTAATTGATTCCAAACCAGTATCTAGTAAGATTACACAAATGCATCTCCAGTGATTATTGCTACCATGGCCAGAGCAAATAAAAGAGTTACCAGTTCTTCCTCTTCCAGGAGGACAGAAGTACTTATGCTTTGCTGGAGTCTTCTGCCTATTCTTCCTGTATGCTCCAGACCCTCCTGTACTTCCTCAAATGAAGATTAGCAGCATTCAATAAATAAATACCACTAAAATCTTTCTAGTTACTTGAAACACTAGTGCAACAAACTGTACAAAAAGGAAAAGTTGTGTCTTGGGAAAATCTTTCTGTGCCCCATTTCAGGCGTTCTCAAACTTCATTGCATCGCAACTCCCTTCTGACAACAAAAATTACTTCATGACCCCCAGGAGCAGGGACCAAAACCTGAGCTTCACTGCTCTGGGCAAGGGAGCCAAAGCTGAAGCTCAAGGGCTTCAGCCCCAGGCAGGGGGCCTGCAACCCTGAGCCCTGCCGCCCAGGACTGAAGCTCTCGACTTTGGCTTCGGCCCTGGGTAGTGTGGCTCGAGCTTCAGCCCTGGGCCCCAGCAAGTCTAAGCCAGCCTTGGCGACCGCATTCAAAGGGAGTCGCGACCCACTTAGGTATCCTGACCCACAGTTTGAGAACTGCTGCCCTATTCCACTCCTTGGGTTTATTTCTTCATTCACCTCAATCAGTGAAAGTCAAGAATAACTATACCGAGGTTAACGGAGCTACACTTAGTTAAGTGAGATGAGACTCAGGCTTCCCATAGTCCCACTAAACTTCATCCCTCTCTGCTTTATTTTTTCTTTTGCCCTATGCTTACCTTGATGAGTCAGATCCTAGGCCAATATAGCAATTTGCATCTGCTGAATGAGGATCTGCTCTCATCCCAAGTTTCTTTCTAAGGTTGGGGTAGCCTCCCAATCAGCAAGCTAGAAGCCCAATTTGTCTACTTTTTCATATCTCTGCTACAAACCTCCCTGTTCCATGACATCAGCCTGTTCTAGTCTTCACGCGCAGCTCCACTATCCACCTCTTGTGTTAATCATACTATTTCCTTCTAGACTAATTTCTGATGAGCTTGTATCTTATTTTCTGTCCTCGCTGTATTTTTATTACTGTTCAGTGCTTTGTGCATCTAAAATGTAATATAAAAATAAAACCCTGAAATTCAGGTGAATTGGCTATTATGAATGCACAGGAGCTACTGTTCGTAACATTTGCTTAATGATTAACAGATTAAATCTTCTTCTGACAATATGATTAATACCACTGCTGCCAATGAAAGGGCCTCTTGTAACAGTTCATCTGCCTTTTGGTTATAAGCCCTGAAAGTCCATTTTTTACCCAGTTATTTAATCTCTTCACTCTTTCAAATTGCATCAGGCTGAACTTTGGAATATGACTCATCAACCTTTTCTTAAAGAGAAGGTCACCCCTCAGGAGGACAGAGGATCACCATGGCTTTTGACTTTGTTACAATAAGAAAAGTAGACAATGAGAGGCTAATTCATACTAAGACAGGGACAAAAGTCTGGACTCAGACTTCTCTACTTAATCCATTACTGCTTTGGATCCAGAAAATATGGGTATCATTAGAACAATGCATAGGCTGGCTTCTTGTAGTCTTTGATCTCTGTGAGATGCCTCTTATAGAATTAACATGTCTGAATTATTTTCACAGAAACAAAATTTAAATCTGAGATTCTTGTAAACTGTAAAAAATGTCACCTGAAAAGGAAACAAATGTCTTGGGTGACTGCTATTCTGTACTGTAAATTAAAACAAAAGGAAAGCAAATGCCTCTCCAGAAAGCTCAGATTCCCATCCTCATGATGGTACAGATCGAGGATGCAGAACGCTTCAGTAGTACCCAAGGAAATTTAAACAAGGAGTCCGGTGACATCTTAAAGACTAACAGATTTATTTGGGCATAAGTTTCGTGGGTAAAAAACTCACTTCTCCAGATGCATGGAGTGAAAATTACAGATGAAGGCATTATTATACTGACACATGAAGAGAAGGGAGTTACCTCACAAGTGGAGAACCAGTGCTGACAGGACCAATTCAATCAGGGTGGATGTAGTCCACTCCCAGTAATTGATGACGAGCTGTCAATTCTAGGAGAGGGAAAGATGCTTTTGAAGTAAGCCAGCCACTCCCAGTCCCTATTCAAGCCCAAATTAATGGTATTAAATTTGCAAATGAATTTTAGTTCTGCAATTTCGCTTTGAAGTCTGTTTCTGAAGTTTTTTTGTTCAAGTATAGCTACTTTTAAATCTGTTATAGAATGTCAAGGAAGATTGTTCTCCTACTGGCTTTTGTATGTTACCATTCCTGATGTCCGATTTGTGTCCATTTAGTCTTTTCATAGAGACTGTCCAGCGTGCCGTGGTTGAGCTTTGTGACTTTGTCCTCACCCACAACCATTTCAGATTTGGGGACAACATATACCTTCAAGTCAACGGCACTGCTATGGGTACCCGCATTGCCCCACAGTATGCCAACATTTTTATGGCTGACTTAGAACAACGCTTCCTCAGCTCTCGTCCCCTAGCACCCCTCCTCTACTTGCGCTACATTGATGACATCTTCATCATATGGACTCTCGGGAAGGAGGCCCTTGAAGAATTCCACCTGGATTTCAACAATTTCCACCCCACCATCAACCTCAGCCTGGACCAGTCCACACATGAGATCCACTTTCTGTACACTACAGTGCAAATTATCGATGGTCACATAAACACCATCCTATACCAGAAACCTACTGACTGCTATACTTACCTACATGCCTCCAGCTTCCATCCAGGACACATCAGACGAGCCATTGTCTACAGCCAAGACCTAAGATAAAACCGAATTTGCTCCAATCCCTCAGAGAGAGACAAACACCTATAAGATCTTTATCAAGCATTCTTAAAACTACAATACCCACCTGGGGAAGTGAGGAAACAGATTGACAGAGCGAGATGGGTACCCAGAAGTCACCTGCTACAGGACAGGCCCAACAAGGAAAATAACAGAATACCACTGGCCATCACATACAGCCCCCAGCTAAAACCTCTCCAGCACATCATCAACGATCTACAACCAGTCCTGGAAAACGATCCCTCACTCTCACAGACCTTGGGAGGCAGGCCAGTCCTCACTTACAGACAGCCCCCCAGCCTGAAGCAAATAGTCACAAGCAACTACACACCACATCACAGAAACACTAACCCAGGAACCAATCCCTGTAACAAACCTCATTGCCTGCTCTGTCCCCATACTACTACATAGCGACACCATCAGAGGACCCAACAACATCAGCCACATCATCAGGGACTCTTTCACCCGCACATCTACTAATGTGATATATGCCATCATGTGCTAGCAATGCCCCTCTGCCATGTATAGTGGCCAAACCGGACAGTCTCTATGTAAAAGAATATATGGACACAAATCAGACATCAGGAATGGTAACATACAAAAGCCAGTAGGAGAACACTTCAATCTTCCTTGACATTCTATAACAGATTTAAAAGTAGCCATATTTGAACAAAAACCCTTCAGAAACAGACTTCAAAGCGAAACTGCCAAACTAAAATTCATTTGCAAATTTAACACCATTAATTTGGGCTTGAATAGGGACTGGGAGTGGCTGGCTCACTACAAAAGCAACTTTGTCTCTCCTGGAATTGACACTTCGTCATCAGTTATTGGGAGTGGACTACATCCACTCTGATTGAATTGGCCCTGTCAACACTGGTTCTCCACTTGTGAGGTAACTCCCTTCTCTTCATGTGTAAGTACAATAATGCCTTCATCTGTAATTTTTACTCCATGCATCTGAAGTGTGTTTTTTACCCATGAAAGCTTATGCCCAAATAAATCTATTAGTCTTTAAGGTGCCACCAGACTCCTTGTTATTTTTGTGGATACAGACTAACACGGCTACCCCCTGATAAGGAAATTAAATTTTTCTATTTTCTTCCCTACTACTCTGATTCAGTAAACCCCTTCTCAGAAGCTAATCATGTTAAGTGCTTTAGCTTATACTAGATGTGATAGTGGGTAGTCCCATCTAGGTCTAACAGCTGACTCATTCTCATACGTCAGGTTTCAGAGTAACAGCCGTGTTAGTCTGTATTCGCAAAAAGAAAAGGAGTACTTGTGGCACCTTAGAGACTAACCAATTTATTTGAGCATAAGCTTTCGTGAGCTGTAGCTCACGAAAGCTTATGCTCAAATAAATTGGTTAGTCTCTAAGGTGCCACAAGTACTCCGTCTCATACGTCAGCTAATGATCAAAGGGTTAATTTATATTCAGAATACTAAATGTGAAATACCTCAATTTCAACACCAATTTTTTTTAGGAATAAATGATATTGTAGACAGTACAGCCCCTTTTGAACCCAAAAGAGGAACCATTACCATGAGAGCTCTCTGTGTCCCAACTTCTCTAATAAAGGAAGTCAATATATTCCTCAGGATTGAGAAGCCAGGAGGAGGAGGAGTTTCTTCAGTTATTCAAAAGCCAGAGGCAGGGATATTGTATGTTGCACAAGAGGTTCCGAAATAAAGACGCTCTGATCTATACATCAGTTTGGTCATTCTCATGTCACCCTAATGGCCAGCTTTCGTGCTGGAATCATCTTCTCAATTATCAAAAGAATCAATCAATATGGACCACATACTGAAGAATCTTTCTGGGCTTTAGTTACTATTACAGTTACTACATGTAAGGGAGGAAAGCATCTTTGGAATCATTAAACACCTTTCATGTTGATAGAAAAAGTAATTGCAGAAAGGCTCTTCAGAAGTCATTAGAATAGCTGTAGATATTTTTGAATCAGACACTTGTGTTACAAGAAGATATTTCAGAGAAGAGAGTTGGAGCCACTTTAATGCACATACTCATCAAATAAGCCCGCAATTTGTTTATGATAGATATCCAGCTTTGCAAACCTAATGCCAATGAGATCAAATAGCTGATAGCCTGAAATTTGATCAAGGGAGACATTCTATGTGGACAAGTAATTAAATTGGCTTATCTAGTGAAGAAATAAATCAATGTTTTGCAAACTCCACTCAGAAGTCCACATCCTATTTGTCAGATTCAGTCATAGACAGTATTTAAGTTCGTGTTTGCCACATACTAGATATGGGCTCAAAATTGAAAATTCTGGATACTCATTTAAATTTTGAACAGTGCAAAGTCAAAGTTCGGTGAGTGCTGAGAATCCAAGGTTTTGATTCACCCCATTATATAGATAGGTGCCATTTGCAAAATTTGAATCTAGACCCCTGGAGTGAAATCTTGACCCTATTGTAGTTAATATGTTTTACCATTGTCTTAAATGAGGTTAGAATTTTACCTCAGTTTTTGGTTTGAGGAAGGGTCCATCTCTAACGTATGTAGGTTTTGCATCTAATCAGGATCTTTTCATCTGATCACTAGGGAGCATCTCCCAAATCTGAGAGCTAACACACTAGGAGTGCCCAGTGCCAGATGGCATGCTGTTATGATATTTACCCAGAATGTAGCATATACTTTATCACTGGAAAACTAATACCCCACTGATCATTAACATTCTTACATGATGTCCATATAGTAACCCCACAAAGAACTTTACAGATGTGCTGGAAATATGTGACTAAAAGGTACTTAAACTAGACATGTCAGAGGGAGTTGATAAACGGGTTTTCTCCAGGCAAAGGAAAGAGGACAACATCTCAAACCAGGTGTGGCCAAATTCTGTGGGCTATTCATTTGTATCAGAGGTTGTTGCAGGAAGAGATCATTTGCACTGTAAAAACCACCAGCAGGGGAGGAACCAGTGTGGTGTCTACACCCATCCAGGGAAAGGAACTTTATCTGGGTACACCCTTCAGAAGAATGCATTTCAAAGATTAACTGGACTATAAAGGGAGGGGGAGAGAACCCTTAAGTTATCCTTCACCTGCGGAGTCAAAGAAATTGAGCACTTTGAGCTCTGTGAAGGGTCTTAGCCAGAGAGTCTGGTCAGCAGTGTTCCCTCT
Source organism: Caretta caretta (assembly GCF_965140235.1). Taxonomy (NCBI): domain Eukaryota; kingdom Metazoa; phylum Chordata; order Testudines; family Cheloniidae; genus Caretta; species Caretta caretta. The sequence goes on from NC_134206.1 coordinate 170,019,528, forward strand.
AAGTTATGCACCTGCACGGCCGCACAACAGTCCATCAAGTGCCGTGCACACGATTATTACAGCTGCACACCTCCTCCTCAGCGATTTGTGTTCAGTGCCCCTCCCTCCACTGCTCTGCTGCCAGGCTGCTCCTGCCCTCTGCTTTGGAGCCATCCCTGGTCAGCTGCTTCGAGGAGTCTCCTGTTTGCTGTGCAGAATGGAAGGAGTGCTGATGTCAGGTGTCCCCCTCCTCCAACCTCTCCCCTCCACCCATGTACCCATCTCTGCAGAGCAGTGGGCGGGAGCAGGGACAGGGCTCAGGAGTGAGATGGAGCTGCTGGCGGCTGTTCCTGTGTTTGAACAAGCCTTTAGACTGGTGAGTGCTGCTCTGCTTAAAGTGACAGTGCACAATCTCCTATACACTTCCCCAAAACACACACACTCTCTCTCTCTCTCACTGTCTCTGTCTCACACACACACATACACCCTGCCTGTCTGTCTCTCTCTCATTCTCATATACATACACACACACACACATTGTCTCTTTCACACTCACCTCCCAACACATACTTTTGGCGGTGTGGTTGGTGTTACTTCTTGGTACTTCCTGCAATGCACATATGTTCTCTGTAATTTTATTCTTTCAGAGTGCTGTTATTTTAGTTTTTTGACTAGTCTGTCCATTTCATAATTTTATTTCTCTCTTCTACTTAAATTTAATGCGTTGACTAGTGAGTTCTAAAATGCCTACCCTGTCCTGACTGGAGTAATTATCATTATTACTTTTATTATCATATTGTGCTTTGTCATTCATTATTTAAAGTAGTACAATCAAATAATAGTACCCTTCCAGAATGTAACTTTAGCCTGTACTAACCTTAGAAGTGCCAGTTTAAAAAACATTAGTTAAATAAATAACTTTAGATACTGTGCAGATGAAAGTTGCTTATTTTCAAATTGTATTTTTAATTATATCTGTAAAATAACTTAAAATTTGCACGAAAATAAATGCAGTATATATAGGTTTTTTGTTTCAACTGGTGGTGCACATCACTTCAATATTATTGGCGCACATAACAAAATTCATTCTGCACATGGGTCGAAAAAATTAGAGGGAACATTGCCGTCAGCCATGCTGGAAAAAAGACTTGGTTAGAGCTAGTTTGTTAATTCAGGTTTTAGTCTTAGAAGTGTATTTTTACTTTTGTTTGCTTGTAACTCTTTCTATCATTACTCCTTATACTTGGCATCACTTAAACCTATGACTTTTTGTTTAACAAACTTGTTTTAGCTTTACTACAAACCAGTTCAGTGCTTTGATTAAAATAGAGTGTTTGTTAACCCCAGTTAAGGTAATAAGCTGCTGAGTGCTGACTCTCTGAGGGAGGAGAGAACTTAATAACCTCCATGAGTGCTCAGTAAGAGGGCTGGACACTGAGAGAGACACCTCTGAAGAACTTGTGAGCTGGGTTCATTGATTGTTGCCTGCGGGGCAAGGTTTGGAAGGGCAGCACCCTGAAGAGTTTGCTGGCAAAGCAGACAAGTTGGTGTGTGAGGGAGCTGATACATAGCTTAGCAGCAGCAAAACTCTCAACTGCTGGGGCAAAGAGGGGTAACAGAGTAACTCACAATTCTGGGAAGTCCAGCAGATTGTCAAACATTATCCACTAACACTGAAAATAGAATATGGCTGCAAGTATTCATCTTAAAATCATAGAACCACAGGGTTAGAAGGGACCACAAGGGTCTTGCTCAGTTCGTGCATTTTTTTTGTCAGGTCACTATCATCTTAACACCTTAAAATTATAAGAGGGCCGCGAATGGACTACCCCTGCAGTCAGTGACCCTTGTGCCATTAAAGAAAAAAAAATTAAGAACTAAATCTCTCAAGTTGCTTAAGCTACATAGATGACAAGGGAAGATTGAGACTATTAAACTGATCGTGTATATCAGCTAGATAACTATGCTATCAGCATTCTCTCACTGAAACATTTTGCAGGTGGCAGAAGGTTTCCTATGTATAAAAAACAGAGTAATCCCAGAGGGAGGTGGTGCCCCTTTGCTTTTTAGGGACTGGGGTGTGTTTGCTTTGCCTATCACTTTCTTTATTTTCTTCTCCAGGTCATGGGATAGATGAATGTTAAGCCTATTGAGTCTTGAGTTATAGTATTTCTCAGGTTCACTAATGTGCCCAGGATGGTCCAGGATTTGGTGTTTGTCTAATTATCTTATACTCTTTCTGCTGGTCCTACTCACTAATAAAGAGGACGGGATTCATCGAACAACAACACCTCACCTCAGTTGAGCTTTTCGAGCTGACCTCAGGGGACCAGAGATTCTGCCAGCCTGAGGAAGTAGCAACAACTTTGACCTGAAGCTGACAACAATCATTACCCTCTAAGTGCTGTTGGGTTTTTGTTATTGTTTAGGTTTTTTTCTATCTTCTGGCTCTGTTAAGTTGGGGAAATGACTTGATAAACCACCAGCTTTGGTTAGCACTTTTCTTAAAGTGATGAAAGTGTTAAGAAAGGAAAATCCTGTATTTCAAGGAATCCCTGTTGAGGTTACAGGGACAAACCATCCCGATGAGTCGAAAGAATAGTAAATATGGCAGGCGACCAGCTTGGCTTAATGGTGAAATCTTAGCGGATCTTAAACATAAAAAAGAAGCTTACAAGAAGTGGAAGGTTGGACATATGACCAGGGAAGAGTATAAAAATATTGCTAGGGCATGTAGGAATGTTATCAGGAGGGCCAAATCGCACCTGGAGCTGCAGCTAGCCAGAGATGTCAAGAGTAACAAGAAGGGTTTCTTCAGGTATGTTGGCAACAAGAAGAAAGCCAAGGAATGTGTGGGCCCCTTACTGAATGAGGGAGGCAAACTAGTGATAGAGGATGTGGAAAAAGCTAATGTACTCAATGCTTTTTTTGCCTCTGTTTTCACTAACAAGGTCAGCTCCCAGACTGCTACGCTGGGCATCACAAAATGGGGAAGAGATGGCCAGCCCTCTGTGGAGATAGAGGTGGTTAGGGACTTTTTAGAAAAGCTGGACGTGCACAAGTCCATGGGGCCGGACGAGTTGCATCCGAGAGTGCTGAAGGAACTGGCGGCTGTGATTGCAGAGCCATTGGCCATTATCTTTGAAAACTCGTGGCGAACCGGGGAAGTCCCGGATGACTGGAAAAAGGCTAATGTAGTGCCAATCTTTAAAAAAGGGAAGAAGGAGGATCCTGGGAACTACAGGCCAGTCAGCCTCACTTCAGTCCCTGGAAAAATCATGGAGCAGGTCCTCAAAGAATCAATCCTGAAGCACTTGCATGAGAGGAAAGTGATCAGGAACAGCCAGCATGGATTCACCAAGGGAAGGTCATGCCTGACTAATCTAATCGCCTTCTATGATGAGATTACTGGTTCTGTGGATGAAGGGAAAGCAGTGGATGTATTGTTCCTTGACTTTAGCAAAGCTTTTGACACGGTCTCCCACAGTATTCTTGTCAGCAAGTTAAGGAAGTATGGGCTGGATGAATGCACTACAAGGTGGGTAGAAAGCTGGCTAGATTGTCGGGCTCAACGGGTAGTGATCAATGGCTCCATGTCTAGTTGGCAGCCGGTATCAAGTGGAGTGCCCCAAGGGTCGGTCCTGGGGCCGGTTTTGTTCAATATCTTCATAAATGATCTGGAGGATGGTGTGGATTGCACTCTCAGCAAATTTGCGGATGATACTAAACTGGGAGGAGTGGTAGATACGCTGGAGGGGAGGGATAGGATACAGAAGGACCTAGACAAATTGGAGGATTGGTCCAAAAGAAATCTGATAAGGTTCAATAAGGATAAGTGCAGGGTCCTGCACTTAGGACGGAAGAACCCAATGCACAGCTACAGACTAGGGACCGAATGGCTAGGCAGCAGTTCTGCGGAAAAGGACCTAGGGGTGACAGTGGACGAGAAGCTGGATATGAGTCAGCAGTGTGCCCTTGTTGCCAAGAAGGCCAATGGCATTTTGGGATGTATAAGTAGGGGCATAGCGAGCAGATCGAGGGACGTGATCGTTCCCCTCTATTCAACATTGGTGAGGCCTCATCTGGAGTACTGTGTCCAGTTTTGGGCCCCACACTTCAAGAAGGATGTGGATAAATTGGAGAGAGTCCAGCGAAGGGCAACAAAAATGATTAGGGGTCTGGAACATATGAGTTATGAGGAGAGGCTGAGGGAGCTGGGATTGTTTAGCCTGCAGAAGAGAAGAATGAGGGGGGATTTGATAGCTGTTTTCAACTACCTGAAAGGGGGTTCCAAAGAGGATGGCTCTAGACTGTTCTCAATGGTATCAGATGACAGAACGAGGAGTAATGGTCTCAAGCTGCAGTGGGGGAGGTTTAGATTGGATATTAGGAAAAACTTTTTCACTATGAGGGTGGTGAAACACTGGAATGCGTTACCTAGGGAGGTGGTAGAATCTCCTTCCTTAGAGGTTTTTAAGGTCAGGCTTGACAAAGCCCTGGCTGGGATGATTTAGCTGGGAATTGGTCCTGCTTTGAGCAGGGGGTTGGACTAGATGACCTTCTGGGGTCCCTTCCAACCCTTATATTCTATGATTCTATGATTCTATGATTCCGGTTAGAATTTTGCCCTGGTGGTTTAAATAAATATAGAAGGTTTACATTGTGTGTGGGGTTAAGAAGCTAAACCTTAAACCATGGCAGAAAATCTGAAATATTTTAGCATTAGTTCTTAGCACTAACTACTACAGGAATCTAAGTAACATCTAATGTAGCCATATTATGTGTGTACACATGTAGAGATAGCAATTTTCAGTATATTGGTCATGAGGCAGTGTCTACTAAAATTCTGCAAGAATTCCATAGAGTTGAAGCCAATCTAGCCTCAGTATTTTTTTATTTGTTAGGACTTAGGCAAGTTTCTGCTTCAGGAAGCCAGAGAATTTTCATTAAGTCTGGCTCAGTGCTGTCAATAGTTGTATTACTAGATATCCTACTTAACAAAACTTGTTTTTCAAATTCTCCACTATATATAAACTTTGTGTGCATTAAACCATTGCTGTTGCTTAATTAGATACACCAGTAGATTCCCCGGAATATACGGCCAACAGTTTCTTTAGCTTGATACCTGCAGTTACTTGTGTCTCTTGGCATTTCATTCTTTTTTGTTAGGAGAAAATCTCCTCAGCATTGAGGTGAGTCACTGCTCAACTTGCCTTTGACCATCTGTCAAAGCCTAAATGTGGTATACAGTGTGTGGTGCAGGCCCCAAATTAAAGGGAGAGAGAAAATTATTCACGTATTAAAATGCTGTGGAATTCATTCATTTGGCGTCATTAACTTTCTATAACCTCAGTTTTATGATTTTGCATTTCTAATGTAAATTATTGTCAAACATGAAAGTGAAGGGACACTGGAGTAAAGTGAAATGTAGATAATTTTGGAGTTTAAATGAGTGTTGTCCCTAAAAATGTGGCACAGTTGAGAAGTATGCTTTGCAATGCTTTTTAATTTTTTTCTTGTTTTGCTTAATATCTTTGCAAAAAAAAAGTGATAAAACTGTGGCAATCCATATAGAAATCTTCTGAAGAACCCCTGTAACAGACACTGCCTGCTAATGGGAGCTGTGTGTACAGATCTGTGAGGAATAGATGCCTTAATCAACACCAACTTCTGCCTTATGGTTCTCTGAAGTGGTCTGTAATTCAGCCCTCTGTCTGTTAAACACATTTTATGTTTGATATAATTTCTTAATTATCCCACAAAATATGTGAGAAAACTGCTCATCTGTCTAGGGAGTGGAGATTAAAATTAAAACTGTCACAGTTTTCTTCTACATTGTGTGGGTGTCAGCTTAAAAACTAATATGGAGCAGACAAATATCAACAGAGATGTCAGCAAAACCAGTCATTACAACAGCTGGAATAGTAGTTATTTCCTTTTTTCTGTGAAAGTGTTTTCTCAGTCTGTCTGTAGGTAATAACAAATCCGTTTAAAAACATTTTGTGTTCATTGCCTGACATTGACTCGGGAATGTTTAATCTCTCACTACTAAATGGTATTTATGTTTTAAGAAGTAAGGGTGAAAAAATCCTATTTCTTTTAGCTCCAGTGTTGAGGGAAACAGTGACACCTCCCACGCATTTGTCCTTTTTGGGGTCAGTAAGAAGCACCTGTAGAAATTCAGTCTTTGAATATGCTAAGAATCTGGTTATTGCACGTAGGTTGTGGCACTGATTGTTTCATTATTTATTTCTTTGGTTTTCTTCCATTACATTAACATTTTGAAGGTCATAGCCTGTTAATTCAAGATGAGGAGCAGATGATATTTTCCCTCCCTAGTTCAGCAGAGAACAGCTGTTGCATGGCAAGACTCTCTGGTTAATAAAATAAATAAATAGAAATAGGGTGATACTTATAGCAGTAGTTCAACCAGGAGCACTAACAAGAAATTACCCAGGCTGGTATCCATGGGTTAATTGACACTGACCATCACAAATGTGCTTTCCAATTAGCCTTTGGATAATTTCTCATCAAAATAGAAATAATGATCTAATTATAAGGGCAAATACATTATAGGTACTAGCTAGTCTTAATATAATTTTCCATACAATAATCCAAACTTGTCATTGCAAATGTCTCTAAAGTACAGAGGAGGTGTGTGACTGCAGGGCATTTTAAGGCTATTTTATCCATGGCAACCACTCAGTTATGCTATGTCTGGAATAGCATTCAGGTCTGTTTTAAATGTCTTTTGGAATCCATGAATTTTGGACATGGTTTGTGTCAGTGCAGGGTAAATCTTCCAGAGATTTCAAACACATACTTATCCAGTAAACCAATTTTCCTAACCATAGTGTGGGTGGATTTGAGAGAATAAATATTAAACTGGTAATTCCTGGAAATGTGCAGGGGCAAAAATATCTTATTAATGTTCATGTAGCATGGGAGCCTGAAAATGCACATATATATGGTTGACATTGAGATGACTGTGAAGAGGGGAAAAACAGTCCACATGGAAGATGTTCTGGTTTATTGAAGCACTCAATGGTTCCAGCAAGACAATGGTCCAAACTTCCCTTCGTTTCACAGGTATACATCCACAGTATCACCACTGAATTTGGCCCATTGTTGGGCTAGAATCAGCAACTGTCTTGAGAAGCCATTGGACTTTTTAAAATGCCACCTGCTTTGAGATGTCATCTGATCTGCTGGGTTTAATTTGTGCTGAGCCAATACAGCTGTCAGGTGCTTGTTGAGCTGCCTGGACTACTGCTGCTGTTGCTTTGGGATGCCTTCTGGGCTACCACTGCTGGTACTGAAAGGCAGCCTTTAAAGGTGGTCCCTGTTGTCTTTGCTTTTCCATTACTCTCAGTTATTGTACTGCCATGGAGACGGACAATGCTCCAGGTGTTATATTTCAGCCCTGCTAGACTGGCAGATCACTGGTGATCACGCTGATGACCCTGGGTGGAGAATGGGTAGCTGTACTCCTGACGGAGAAGGGCATGGGTCTGAGGTATGCACTGGCCCTACAGGCTTAGAACAAGGCAAACCGGTATAATGCCCACAGCTGTTGGGACAGAATTTTTTAATATGGGACACTAACTACATCTGATGCTCTAGATATATGGCAGCTCCAATGGCAAAAGCACCTACATATACTGTGACTGAATTCCATCCATAGAATTTGGAGTAGAATTTAAGGGCTCCTAGTTTTTCTTGTTGGTGATGGTTTATAGTTTATTTGTAATACGCTGCATTCAACATGAATAGTGCAGAATTCAATGTGACTGGGTTTTGATTAATTTAAACTTGAGAGTGGCTTTTTTCCCCGCCATGGGTTAAAGAACTTTGCCATGTGTTTTAGTTTCCAGTCTTGTCATTAAGAGCCAACATATAAGGGATGGCTACTCCCTAAAGATAAAGCTGATATCAGTGTATTGAAGAAATGTGTTTCCTAAAATGCTTCCTCATCATATCTAATTTTGAAACCAGAATGGAAAAACTCTGATATGCAGATATGAGTGACTGTTCTGGGTAATCTAAATCTCCTGAGCAGATGCCCATATTCAGCAAAGAACTTGAACATATCTTTAAGTCCCATTTACTTCAATGGCACTTAAGCACATGCTTAAAGTTAAGTGTATAATCAAGTGCTTTGTTGAATTGGGGGTCTTGAGATATTTCACTTGATAGTTTCTCCCTTTTCCCTAGCCACTGAGGTTCCTGCAACTAAACTAGATGTCTACAGTCCCTGTGAAAACAAGCTTTGGGGAGGGGGAAATACTGAATTGAAGGTATTGTTACATCTTGAGGAAAATTTGGAGTTGCAAGTTTAGGGAGCAAATTCTAACCCTTTAATGGGAGTATTTATCAAAGGAAATATCATATTACATTGAAAAGTAGAAATTACTGCAAATAATCTCAAAAGATTAAATCTCAGAGTATTAAATTTATGCAAAAGGAGGCAAGGAGGTGATCCCGGTACCAGTTTACTTGCCATACTGGAATCTTTCCTTGAGAGAATTTAATCTATCAGTGCAGATAACTGAAATTTTCAGAGTGCTATTTAAATCAGTGTTCTCTAAAATACCACCAAAATAGGCTTTTGCATGCTCTTGTCATAATGTTTACCTTGTTTTGAGATAAAGACTGCATTATGTTCAATATCTGAAAACATCATGATTGTATGTCCTTTTAACAGGGAAAACCAAAATAGGGGTATGCGTGTAATGCATATATTTTAAAATTGATAAATCTTTTTAAAGTCTATTTGGACTGAATTAATATGTCTTTAAAATATACAGTAAAACATACTATAGATCAAACCATGTTGCAGATCTTTTGGAGCTACATGTCTAGCTGGAGTCCACAGTCATACAGGTCCATTCATGTCCTGCAGCTGAGAAGGGGTGGCAGAGCCTTCCCAAAAGTGCTTGGGTGAGGGTCCCCCACCCCACCCCCCAAGGCCCCATCCCCCCCTGCCCCTTCCCCCCTGAGGACCCCCTGAGGACCCTACCTGTGTAGTCCCCTACCTGTGTCCCCACCCCAGGACTCCTATCCAGGGCAGATGAAGGGACCCAGGCTCCCCACAGCTGCCCAAGCACCCCTTACCCAAGGGATCAGCAACGTTTGGCATGCAGCTCGCCAGGGTAAGCACAGCATCCAGGGCTGGGTCAGACCCACCCCCAGATTTCTCCCCAGGCTGCAGGAAGCTCTGCAAACTTTCCCCACCCCCATTTCCTGCACCCATTGCTCCTTAGGTGCAGGGGGAGGGATCACTGTACAGGGAGCTGCTCCCCCATCTATCCCCTGCATCCAGACCCCCTCATACCCAGACTCTCCTGCCGAGCCTCAGATCTCTCCCCCCACCTCCCGCACCCAGAACCTGCCCTGCTGAGCCCCACCAGCTGCACCTGGATCCCCACCCCACTGAGCCCCACTCCCCCAGCATCTGGACCCTGCACTGAACCCCCCCCACCCCAGACCCTCCACCCCCATTGAGCTCCAACCACCTTCACTGGAGCCCCTGAAGAGTCCCAATACCCTTGTACTCAGAACCCCCCCACCAACAAATCTCTGTGCATCCAGATCTGCCCACCCCCTCACCCAGATCCCCCAGTGAACCACCCGCACCCAGATTGCCCTACACAAAACATTCTCAACCCACACCTGGATCCCCACACACTAAGCCCCTCCATGCTTGGATCCTGGTGGACTGAGCCTATCTGCACACACCTGGTGCACCAGGCACAGAGGAGCAAGGCCCTGGGGTGTTTCTGGAACAGGCCCGGTCCTTGCACTGTGTCAGGGTTGGGTGCGGCCTCACTGCTGAGTACGTGTCCTGGGGGTGGGTGGTGGGGAGGCTGCAGAGTGATCTCCCACCTCTGTGCAACCACTGGCCTGTGCTCCCCAATGCCATGCTAGAGCCTCCACATTTATCTGACAAATAAAATTTGCAGAATTTTGCAGAATTTTTAAATATTGTGCGCAGAATTTTTTTTTTTAGTGCAGAATTTTTAGGTGCAGAATTTTTAATTTTTTGGTGCAGAATGCCCTGAGGAGTATGCTACACATTGGAGGTAGTTTAATTATGTCAATGGGAGAGCTGTTTCCTGTCAGCAAAGAGTGGCTACACAGGAGATCTTACAGTGGCACAGCTGCATTGGTACAGCTGTGACACTGTAAGCTCTCTAGTGTAGACATGGCCTAAAATGTCTCTGAGGGGAGGCAGGAGCTAGAGGGGCTGAGAAACGATGAAGAGTATGTCTACACTGCAATGTAAGACCAGGATTAGTAAAACTCAAGTAGCTGACCCTGGGTTAGAGAACCCAGGGACTGAGCCTCAACACTGATTGTTAACCTCACATTGAGAATTTTCTAACGTGGGTTTGAACCTTGGGCTCTGGCATCTGCACTGCAGCATGCAGACCTGAGTCAAACTAACCATATCCCAGCCTCCCTAGCACCCTTCCAAAATGTTGCTGCTCTAGTTGGTGCACTGTGGGTAAACTTGACTGTCCACGCTGCATGTTACAGGAAGTTGAAACAGCCCACCAGCACAGCCTGACGAGCAGTTTTTTTAGCCTGTGTGCTCCCAGCTACTGGAGCCAGCACCATGGACAAAGTGCCTTTTGAAGACCTTCTCTTGCTTGTGCTTCCACTGCTGTGCCAGGAGACAGGCAGAGCTTCCGTGTGGCCCTGATGGACATTTTGGCAGTGTTTTCTGACCCACCAAATGGCAGAGCTTGTGATGAAGGAGGAGGAGTACCCCAGCATGGCAGAGTCAAACTGACTGATGCTGCTCATGACTCGCGGTAGAGCCGCTGATGACCCCTGCATAGACCGGTGCTTTCTGCATCACATTGTCATGCAGGCCTAGGATCGCCAGCAGTGGGTCCAGAACTTTCGCATGAAGAAAGCTACATTTCTGGAACTTTGTGAGAAGCTTGTCCCGACCCACATGAGGGCAGCCTTTGCCAGTCCAGAAGCAGGTTGCTATAACTGTCTGGAAGCTGGCTACCCAGGACTGCTACAGGCTTGTTGCCAACCAACTGGCGTTGCAAAGTTGACTTTGGGTAAAGTGGTGGCATATGTTTCTGAGCCTACCAGATGTGTGGTTTACCCCAAGGTGGCAGCATACTAGCTATTCCTAAAGAAATTACTGGCTTTGAGACAATGGGGTTTCCAACCTGTGCTGGGGCCATTGATGGGACTCATGCCCATAGTTTGCCCTCCTCAAAGAGTACATGAGTACATAAACCCCAAAGGGTACATTGTTATGCAGTCCCTCATGGACCACAGAGGGCAATTTATGTATGTTGGTGTGGATTGCACTGGGAAAGTTCATGATACCTGTGGTTTTTGCCAGTCAGGAATCTGTATTCATGGACAGGCTGGGACATTATTTTCCCTTCCCTCCCCCCCCCCCCCGACACTGTCATAAAGAGAGTTACTGTCCCCACCGTTATTCTGAGAGACACTGCATACCCCCTTTTGCCTTGTCTTATGAAACCTTACCCTGATTTCAGAGGCCCTAGCAAAAGGTACAGAATGGTTGTTGAATGTGCTTTTGGCAGTTTGAAATCCTGTTGCAGATGTCTATCGACCTGTTTGGATTCCAGTGTCATCAATGCTGCTCACGTTACTGGGGCTTGCTGTGCTCTTCACAACCTTTGTGAAGCCAGAGGTGAGCTATTTCCCTATGAATGGACCTATGACAGCGAGGGGCTGCTGAATCGGTCCCCTCAGCCAGAACGTGCAGCTAGCAATGCGGGAGCTGGATGCACCCGGGCAACAGAAGTCAGGGAGGCTCTGTGCTCTCACATTATGGACTTTCATGGCCAATGGAGGAGGGGGAATAGTACTTCTATGAATGTATTTGTGAGCAGTGGAGATGGGGCTCATTGATTTCGGGGGGGAGAGGTTCCGTGCTTGGGGAGGATCGGGGCCTTGATTACCATGTAATGTACCTGTGAATGACATGACCAGGAACAACAGAACCTTCCAAAAAAAGTGCAAGAACAAGTGCAAACAGTGAAACCAAGTACAAGACAGAAACCCCCTACCATTGCATGTCCCCTGACCCTTTCCCCTTCTTTCCCTGTTTGCCAGGCACTTGGCACTGGGAGGGGAGGGTTTGGTTTGAGCTGTGGTTTGAGCATTGAGCTAAACCCAGGGTTGTGAGTTCAATTCTTGAGGGGGCCATTTAGGGATCTAGGGCAAAAATCTGTCAGGGATGGTACTTGGTCCTGCTGTGAAGGCAGGAAACTGGACTCGACCTTTCAAGGTCCCTTCCAGTTCTATGAGATAGGTATATCTCCATATTTTTTTTAAAAAAGTGGGGTGAAGGCAGCCACAGGGGAGGAGGTCAATATTGAGGGATTCATGGGACAAGGTTGTCCAGTCCAGCCACTCATGGGGCCCAATTCCATGGGGCACCCAGCCGTGGAGTTTTCCACGCTGTTTCTGGACTGCATCACAAGGTACCATGCAGGGGACTCGAGCCCTGGTGTGGGTGATGTAGCAGGAGCCAATACCCTAGCGGCCATTAGTGATGTCAGGTACTCAAACAGTTATTTCTGCTCAGCTCTGTCCTCCTCCCTTAGTCACCGTTCCTGCTCCAGGAACTACAATGCAAGTGTCTGCTCCTGTTGTGAGACCCTGTCCACAAGCTGTGCAGCCAGCCTCTGCCTTTCCTCTTGCCTCTCACCATGCCATTCCACTAGCTGTAAGTCCCTCTCTCTGTGTTACTGGGCCTGCTTGTTGGCCCTTTCCAGAACTTCAACCATAAGTTCATCATGGAAATGCTTCCTCTTGAAACAGTATGTCAGCCCAGGCTTCTGCTGAAGTTTGGGCAAGCTGTGGAGGTACTGCTGCTAGTAAAGGTTGAGAGGCCTGGAACAAGACAAGACACAGAGGGTTATTGTCTCAAATAGCTCAGTGCAGGAGCACAGAAAAAATCCTTGTGGAATTTCAAGGATATAAAATGTTACTTTTCCAAAGTGAACTTCAGTGTATTGTCAGAGAGATGCTTTAGACCACAGAAGCTCCCTGGACACAGCCTGGTTAATCACAGTGAAAGAAGTGCAGAGACAATGGTAAGTTAAAATTCAAAGCTGTCTTTTGTTTTCTAAAAATTGCAGAACTACTATATTCTAAAACATTGCAGTGGACGTGCTACAGAAACTTTTTCTATCACGTCAGTCATGTCAGGCCTTCCATATTTTGGAGGACATAATTGTACTTGCGGTGCCCTATGGGCAAAGGGAGATGTTATTCCAAGCTACTGGTGGGAAACCTGCAGTGTAAGCAGCCGAAGTAGTCAAATATAAGTGATCGAACAGCACATCTCTGACTGTAGTAGTCTAGTCAGCTTCCCAAGTGGCCCTGGAAAATACATCCTTCCCTGCAGTGTGACTACCTATCTAGAGTTTCTGCTTCAGGAAAACGTTGCAGCTTTCAGCACCCAGGACTGGGTTAGAATTCATGATGATGCAGTAGAACAGACTAAGCCAGTGGTGGGCAACCTGGAACACGCTGGTCGTCACTTTCCACAGCTCCCATTGGCTGGGAACAGAGAACCACAGCCACTGGGAGCTGCGGGGGCCATACCTGCGGATGGTCAACTGCGTCCGGCAACCAGATTACCCTGATGGGCCGCACACCACTCGACTAAGCCATATGGAAGCTGGCTGCAGGCGAACATGCAGAACTCCACAACCTTCCTCCTCCCCAGCCCCAGCCCATTTCTGGACAGAATTTCAAATCCCATTCAAATTTGGCACATATGATTTTGTCTGTTTGTTGGGGGTGTACTCCCCACACTGGTTCTGAGAGGGCTGAATTAGGCCAGGTGGGCCCAATCAGCCAATTAAGCAGCAAATGAGGGAGACATAAGATGTGTGGAGGGAGCTAATTAGGAGCAAACTCACCTGTGGAGAAACAGAAGGGGGTTCTTATAAAGCCCTGTAGCTGAGAGCAGTGAGGACCTGCAGGGAAGTAGTTTGCAGTAGGTCTCTTCGTGAAGAGATGTGTGTTTGGAGACTACAGAAGCAAGTAGCCTACAACTACTACCTAGGAGGAGGAACTGGGAGGCTGGCAACCCCAGAGAGAGAGAAAGGAGCCAGACAGGAAAGCCTCAGGAAAAGTAGCAGCAAGGTTCAGAAGGGGATAGATCTTGACTGTTGATTAGAGGGTCTCTGAACTGGAATGTGGAGTAGAGGGTGGGCCCAGGTTTTCCTAGAAGCCATTGGGGGAAGTGGCACTGGCTGGGCAGTGAATGAGAAGACTGCCTGAGCCTGTTCCAAAGAAAGGACTTTGATACCCCAGAAAGGGAAACTGCATGGTGACCTGGCCAGAGGGCTAAGTCATGAAGCCGCAGCAGCTCCTGGAGTGAGAGATGGGGTGCAAACTCAGGAAGGGGCATTGGTTCACAGAGTTAATCCCCAGAGCGGCCAGGAGGAGGTGCTATCTAGCGGTGAGTAGAGCACCTCGTGACAATCACTTATGGTGAATAGGTAATATGAATTAGTTGACCCAGACCAAAAGAGCCCAACACATCTGACTGCTAATGCTGTTTAGTAAAATTAGACATTTGTTCTTTCAGTTCTAAAGGTGAACATAGAACTATCTGGGGGCAAGTGTTTAGCCTCCAGCCCAATCATGTGAATATTTGTATACTGCATTATTTACCTACAAGTTATGTCACCAATCCTGAAAGACATAAGCATGTGAGTAGCTCCACTGAAGTCAATTGCAGGATCAGGGCCTATGGATGCAATTTCAGTCATATTTGAAGCCTATGCCTCACAGCTAGAGGTGATCAGAAACTTTTCACTGATAGTTTCCATTAGCATTTCAATATAATATGGGAGGTTTTCATGACATTTATGGTGACATTTTTCTCCTGACTAGCTAGTCACAGCTTCAAGTGTAACCCTAAGGAAACTAACTAATACGCAGAAGGTGTTATCTGCGGACTGAGTAACTTCCATAGTTTAAGGGAGGTCACTGTGGCATGATAGGGGCCCACTTTGGAATGGTGAAGAGAAGTTTGTCCCAAACATAACTCATTCTTCCTGCGAGTAACATCTATCATCTTGCTACCATATTCTGCCTCTTTCTGTTGCTGGTTCTTGATGGCTACATTATAGCAGGAACAAGCATGGTTCAGCAGTTGAAACCAGGGGTGACGAAGAAACCTCTTGGAATACAGAGCAGCACAGAACTAGTTGTACAGTGAGCTGGGTGGGGGGGAGAGAGAGGCTTTTTTTTCACTGGGGTACCTACCATTTTTGTCACTCTGCAAGTGGCTACACCCTGCAAGGAGAGGAAGGGCTAGGCTAAGGAGTGAGAGGTAACAAGAGAAGGTGAGGAAGCTGATTAGCTTTGCATCAAGGTGTATTTGACCCAGGTTATTTAACTTAGCCTTCCATTAATTTAAAAAAAAAATGGAATAGGGATAGAGAGAAATTTAAATTCCAAACAGAGCTGACGTTTAATAGAACATTTAGGAGTGAGGGTCAGGGATACAGCAATGGGAAACACCATCTTTAGCAGTGGTCTCACTATCTCTTCTCATTTTGGTGAGTTTGTGTGTGTGTAGTTTGTTTCTTTCATGCTGAGCGGTAGTGTTGAAGCCTGAGGAAGCAAATTTTGCCCTTTCCAGGCACAGTTGCTGGTTCAGGTTGTTAGATATCTCCATTCAATATAAAGGCACCCGGGGTACATGGGAAGATCCTATTTCAATAAATGTTCATTTCTAATGAAAAGTAATTACAGAGTAGGAAGCAGTTTATTGATTGGCTAAACACTTTTGCAATATAGTTATCGTTCTGGGGACTCGTTCTCATGGAGACAAATTTCACTGAAAAAGGAAATCCGTACTTTTTGCAAAGGTTGGTTATTCTTTCTTTTTCTAAAATTATTTATCCTAATCCCAGAACAGAAACCTAATTGATTCGGAAGGAAGGTAATTTGTACCGAAACTTTGTGAAGTCCCGGAATGCATCAGTGACATTATTTGATAATGGAATGATACATCAAGGATATTTTCAAGTTAGAGCAAGAACTAAATGGCAAATAGTGAATTTTCTTTTCTTCCCACAGATAACAATGTTTTCATGGAATGGCATCCAGTATATCTTACTGCAGGAAGGAAGCAGACTGTTCTACAAATCTATTATAGCCCAGTTACTGAAAAACATAAGAGGCATTTTGATCGCTGTAGAGTAATTTTCTCAAGTCACATGCAAAACTTTTTTCAACTTTGTTCACTTTTTTCCAGCTTATGAGACTTATGGTCCATGACAATCCATTTCTACTTTTTTTTTTTTGGTCATAACCACAGTTTTCATGTTTGTTTTTTAAAATTAAGGATAGTGGCTACGCCCTCCCTCTCTTGGCAAATGAGAGTTTTGCAGATCCTCATTAAATCCAAAACTGTGAGGGTTCCTTCAGCTGTGGACACTTACTGGGAAATCAAAACAGGTGACATTGGCCTCAACTGGATCTTTGGCACTATATTCAGCCATGTGAAGGGACACTTCCCCCATAATGCGGTACACCAAAGCCAAAATAACATTTAAAAGCAAAGCCCAGTGAAACATTTGCTTCATGAATTTTGATTCTTTCCCCTTTTTGCACATGGAGCATCCATGAGTAAAATGTAATTTATTCAGAGATTTAATTCTTAGAATGCATTCAGTTTATTTATTATTTTATTCTCTGGATTGAATACAAATGGTTCACTGCAAGTGACTTACTCAGTATCCTAAATTTAAGTAGTGTGCATTAGGGCAGGTGTACACTTGAAACTTGCTGTGTGTTTTGGGTATCCACATGTAATGTATGTCTACATAGCCCATGGCTGGCCTGTGTCAGATGACGTGAGCCAGCTGTAGGTTTTTAGTTACAGTGCAGGCATACCCTAAGCGATCCACAACAACCATGGCACAAGCAGTGCATAAATACCACATTGTTATCCCACCATTAGGTTATTCTTTTCTCTCATTATTGTGGTCATGCAGCACAGCAGTGTTCCAAAGCAAGTACTCAGCATTCTGGTCAGACATCACATGGATCATTTCTTTATTGCGTTGCAAATTGTGAGATACCTACCAGAAGGCAATGGGATTCTGGGACTTGGGGATAAACTAAAAACTCCCCTTGATGTCTCTTCCATCCCATCAGTCATCTGACTTTTACAAGCCAGCACGATTTTCAAAGTGCTCTCAGACAGCATGGAGGAAACATTGGCAAGCATTGTAATCAATACAAATAGGCCATTGGAAGCATATCTAAACAGAACCAGGGTAATAAGAGCACCTGAGGAGGGGGAGGCTGAACTTGAGCAGACACATCTCCAAGATCTCTTTCTAGAGTGGTTTCACTCCTAGAGCACCACTTTTGAGCTCAGCCAACTAGCACTGACTGGTGGGACAGGATAGGGATGATCAGCACTGGTGAAGAACTTCAGGATGTCAAAAGCAACTTTCCTAGAAATCTGTGTAGAATTCTTGGCAGAACTACAGCTGCAGAACACCAGCATGTGTTGGTGCAGGAGAGGCATGTGGCCATCACCAACTGGAAGTTCGCCACCTCCAATTGCCTCAAGTCAGTAGCTAGTCAGTTTGGTGTTGGTAGAGCAACCATCAGGGCTGTTGCCATGGAGGTGTGCCGTTATCAAAAAGGTACTGCTCCTCTGGATCATAAGGTCTGACAATTGACAAGAGGTGGTTAATGGTTTTGCCCGGCTGTATTGAGGCCATTAGAATATCAGGGTTGGAAGGGACCTCAGGAGGTCATCTAGTCCAACCCCCTGCTCAAAGCAGGACCAATCCCCAACTAAATCATCCCAGCCAGGGCTTTGTCAAGCCTGACCTTAAAAACTTCTAGGGAAGGAGATTCCACCACCTCCCTAGGTAACACATTCCAGTGTTTCACCACCCTCATAGTGAAAAAGTTTTTCCTAATATCCAACCTAAATCTCCCCCACTGCAACTTGAGACCATTACTCCTTGTTCTGTCATCTGCTACCACTGAGAACAGTCTAGAGCCATCCTCTTTGGAACCCCCTTTCAGGTAGTTGAAAGCAGCTATCAAATTCCCCCTCATTCTTCTCTTCTGAAGACTAAACATCCCCAGTTCCCTCAGCCTCTCCTCATAAGTAATTGAAAGGGCCTGTGTGCCTATTCTTTGCCCCCAATACCAGACCTCAGAGTTCATCCACAGAAAGGGTCTCCATGGTGCTGCAAGGCCTGGCTGCTCACTGTCAATCAGTGTTAACATGAGATGAAATGTCCAGGATGTCTTGGATCTTTAGAAACTCTAGACTGTTTTCTGCAATGTGAAATAGAACTTTGGCTCCCATGCTTTCTATGGACACTGATGGTGTTGCCATCCATGCTGCCATTCTGGGGGACCCTGCTTACTATCTGCATCCATGGCTTATGAAGCCTTTTCCTCGATAATAGGATGAGAGAATGGAACTGTTCGATTATACCTTGACTAGTTCTAGAATGACAGGGGAATATGCATTTGGGAGACTGAAAGGCAGAAGAAGGAATCTGGTGTCGAGGCTGGAGACTGACTAAAAGTATTTGCCTCTTATAGCTGTTTGCAGTGTTTTGCACAATACTGGTGAAATCAAAGGGGAGAGCGTCTCAGATAGATGGGAGGAGAAGGCTGGTAGACTTGCTGAATGTTTTGAACAGCCAGATAAAATTTCTCTAAGAAACGTTACAACTACTCAGGGCAGAGCCGCTGGGGTCCCCTGCCCACTGCAGCAGCATGGGGAGCTGCTAGGTAACTCCCCTGCCACTACCAGGACTGCATGGGGCATACCCCTTGCTGCCAGCAGCTAGGAGCTTGAGGACACTGCTGCCTCAGGCAGTGGGAATACTTCACAGCTCCCTGTCACTGCAGGAGGCTGTGGAACCCTGCAGCTCCCAGCCACTAGGGGATTAAGTCCCGGAGGTCTTTGGAAGTCACACATTTTGTGAGTTCTGTAACCTCTGTGTCATAAATATAAAGGGAAGGGTAAACCCCTTTGAAATCCCTCCTGGCCAGGGGAAAGCTCCTCTCACCTGTAAAGGGTTAAGAAGCTAAAGGTAACCTCGCTGGCACCTGACCAAAATGACCAATGAGGAGACAAGATACTTTCAAAAGCTGGGATGAGGGAGAGAAACAAAGGGTCTGTGTCTGTCTGTATGCTGGGTCTTTGCCGGGGATAGACCAGGAATGGAATCTTAGAACTTTTAGTAAGTAATCTAGCTAGGTATGTGTTAGATTATGATTTCTTTAAATGGCTGAGAAAAGAATTGTGCTGAATAGAATAACTATTTCTGTCTGTGTATCTTTTTTGTAACTTAAGGTTTTGCCTAGAGGGGTTCTCTATGTTTTTGAATCTAATTACCCTGTAAGATATCTACCATCCTGATTTTACAGGGGGGATTTCTTTATTTCTATTTACTTCTATTTTTTATTAAAAGTCTTCTTGTAAAAAACTGAATGCTTTTTCATTGTTCTCAGATCCAAGGGTTTGGGTCTGTGGTCACCTATGCAAATTGGTGAGGCTTTTTATCCAACATTTCCCAGGAAAGGGGGGGTGCAAGTGTTGGGAGGATTGTTCATTGTTCTTAAGATCCAAGGGTCGGGGTCTGTAGTCACCTAGGCAAATTGGTGAGGCTTTTTACCAAACCTTGTCCAGGAAGTGGGGTGCAAGGTTTTGGGAAGTATTTTGGGGGGAAGGACGCGTCCAAACAGCTCTTCCCCAGTAACCAGTATTAGTTTGGTGGTGGTAGCGGCCAGTCCAAGGACAACAGGTGGAATATTTTGTACCTTGGGGAAGTTTTGACCTAAGCTGGTAAAGATAAGCTTAGGAGGTTTTTCATGCAGGTCCCCACATCTGTACCCTAGAGTTCAGAGTGGGGGGAGGAACCTTGACACTCTGTGACTAAATCGTAGTCTTAATTAGGATTACAGCACGCACATTGTGTGTGCAATGGTGCAAAGCTTTTATCATGCTTCATGTGGGGATTCTGACTTGGTGCATGTATGAATCTTGTAGTGTATGTGCAGGTGGTATTTTCATGGGTTTTTTAATGAATTTGTGTACAGGATGTGCATTTTCATGAATTGTTTAATGATTGTTGCATAAATTAATGCATGGAGATTGACATTCGCAAACTGTTCTAGTTGTATGACTGAAGACATTTTCAATGAATTTTTAATAAATACACCAATTTAAACAGTGTGAATAAAATACTATTAAATATACCTAACAAAGTGAATTAAACTCATTGAAACCCCAATAAACTTATGAAATATAGTGTGCAGTCAATTTTGTGCTTTTAAAGTCACAATTTTGTGTATGTAGGTTGCTGAAAATTGCTCTCTGCATCTTGGGATGTCAGTAGAAGGCCTTCCCCTCAATGATGAGGGAGTTAAGGGGATCTCCCATTGTCTCTATTCTTTTGTTGTCCTGTGGCAAAGATTGCCTAGAAAATGACCTGTTTCTGGGCATTGTTGCAGTGAATGGTGTATGTCCCAGAGTGCTCCAGTATCAGGGGTAGAGGGTTGCAGGGGATTTGTAGTCTGTGATGTAGTCCTTGACTAGAAAGCCACTGTGTTCTCTACGAGTGGTGTTTGCCTCTCCATCATCACCAATAGCTGTGTATGTGAGGACCTAGCCAGTTCCACATACTTTTCTCTCCTCTGTTGTTCTTTGGGAACACTTCCTCCACTTCATCTTTTTAACCCTCTCTTGGGATGTTGATGAGTTCTTTGAACATGTCATCTCCTGAGCTCCTATTCCTCCAATGTAGATTGGACAGACATTCACTCAATATTAGTACTCCTGTTTTATCACCACAGCATGTCAGTTGCTATTGGTGGGGTGGGGGGGGGGGCAGGTAGGGAATGGACAATTAGTTAATGTAGACAGTGATAAAATGTTGCTTTTTCCTTAAATGTGAAATTCCATTCCCCTAGGCTCTTCCCAGTCTTGGTTGAGCTTGTCATAGATTCTAAGACCGGAAGGGATCATTGCAATCACCTAGTCCAGTGGTTTTGAAACTGCAGGTCGCAACCTAGTACTGGGTTGCGGAATGTAAGGCACTGGGTCATGGTGACTCTGGTCAGCATCGCCAACTAGGCCGTTAAAAGTCCTGCACCCCAGTCCCACCCCAGAGCCTGGACACCCAGCCCAGAGCCCTGGCCCCCTCCTGCACCCCAAACCCCTCATCCCTGGCCCTACCCTGCAGCCTTCACCCCCCACCCCAACCCTCTGCCCCAGCCCTGAGCCTCTCCCACACCCCAAAACCCTCCTCTCCAGCTCCTTTGGGTCGCAGGCATCAACAATATTCTTCAACTGTGCCAGAAAAAAAAATTAAAATCACTGATCTAGTCTGACCTCCTGCAGAAGATCAGACTAGAACATACAGGCCATAGAACATCCCCATGCAATTCCTGGAGCATGTCTTTTAGAAAATCTTGACTGAAAAACTGTCAGTGATGGAGAATACTCCACATCCCTTGGTGCTTTTTCCAATGGTTAATTCCTTTCACCGTTAAACATGTATGCCTTATTTCCTGTCTGAATTTGTCTAATTTTGACTTTCAGCCATTAGATCATGTTATACCTTTCTCTGCTAGATTGAAAAGCCCATTACGAAATATTTGTTTCCCATATAGGTACTAGTAGACTAATCAAGTCACTAGTTAACCTTCTCTTTGTTAGACTCGAGGACCTCAATCTACCTAGCCTATCACTATAAGGCATATTATCTCATTCTGTATTCATATTCTTGGCTCTTCTCTGAACCCTTTCCAATGTATCACCATCCTTCTTGAATTGTTGGCACCAGAACTGGACACAGTATTCCAGCAGCAGTTGCACTCATGCTAAATATAGAGATAAAATCCCCTCAAGATTCCAATTTATGCATTCCCAGGATCACATTAGCTCTTTTGTCCACAGCATCACACTGGGAGCTCATGTTTATCCACTACACCCCCCAAATCTTTTTCAGAGTCCTTCCTTCCCAGAATAGAGTCCCCCAACCTGTAAATATGACCTACATTCTCTGTTCCTAGAAGGCTAAATGCAAATGTATACATATTAAAACACACATTGTTCACTTACACAGTTTACCATGTGATCCAGATGGCTCTGAATCATCTGTCACCCTCATTATCTACTACTCCCCCAGTGTTTATCTTCAGACTTTATCAGTGATGACTGTTTTGCTCTTCCAGATCATTGATAAAGATGTTAAATAGTGTAGGGCCAAGGAACTAGCCCTGCAGGATGCCACGGGAAACAAAATGACAAGGTGTTTTCACAGCCTCTCTTATTTGTATAGGACTCCTGTGGTATGAGGGGGGTGCACTGGCGGTGGCTGTTCTGCCAGTTTTGGAAAAAGGTTAGTAAACGAAGGTAGGTCGTGGGTGGTGGGGACCTATTTAAGGATTGTGCAGTCGAGGCAATCTAGTAATTGCACCTTTGCAGGTTGCTAGTGGGGTGGGGGTTGGTGGCTGGAAGGTGTGAGGGAGAGGCAAAAAGAGGCTAATAATTTTCTGTGCACTTCTGGAGTATGTTCTCCTGAAGCATGTCCATTGTCCCCAAAAGGCAGAGAAGGATTCTATTCACAGAAACTGCAGAAAATATGCCATGTTTTGCCAGGATGGTGCCCACAAAACTGGTGTGGGAACAGAAAGAAACCACAAGCTATGTGGGCAGTGCCAAGAAATCTGTATTGCCATGCAGTCTCCGTGCTAGATTAGAGCACTATGTTTGACTTAAATTTTCTTTTGTTAATTGCTATGAATAAGCATATAGTGCTCTGCAAAACATACAGAATTCTGCAGTTGCCCAGAGGGAGGTGACATACTTAGTGCCTTATAACTTCTTTAAATATTTGTGCAGCATGACTTTGCTGATTTACCTTATTACCTCACATGGTATAAAAGCTGAAGTCATCAATGAAACTGTGGAACAATGCTAAACAATGAGACTTGGTAATACCAGAGTACAAAATATATAGGAATGACCGAGTAGAAGGTAAGAACAGCCATATTTGGTCAGACCAAAGGTCCATCTAGCCCAGTATCCTGTCTTCTGACAGTAGCCAAAGTCAGGTGCCCCAGAGGGAATGAACAGAACAGGTAATCATCAAGTGATCCATCCCCTGTCGCCCATTCCCAGCTTCTTGAAAACAGAGGCC
Organism: Caretta caretta; assembly: GCF_965140235.1. Lineage (NCBI taxonomy): Eukaryota > Metazoa > Chordata > Testudines > Cheloniidae > Caretta > Caretta caretta. Next base: position 170,042,735 of record NC_134206.1, read on the forward strand.
AGGGACACCAACCCTGTCCATCCTGCTTAATAGCCATTCATGGACCTATCCTCCAGGAATTTATCTAGTTCCTTTTTGAAGCCTGTTAGTCTTGGCCTTCAGAACATTCTCTGGCTAGGAATTCAACAGATTGACTGTGTTCTGTGAAGAAATACATCCTTTTGTTTGTTTTAAACCTGCTGTCTATTAATTTCCTTTGGTGCCCCCTCATTCTTGTGTTATGAGAAGGAGTAAATAACACTTCTTTATTTACTTTCTCCACCCCAGTTATGATTTTATAGACCTCTGTCATATCCCCCCTTAATAGTCTCTTATTCAAGCTGAAAAGTCCCAGTCTTATTAATCTCATATGGAAGCTGTTCCATATCCCTAATAATTTTTGTTGCCCTTTTCTGTACCTTTCCCAATTCCAATATCTCTTTTTGGAGATGGGGGTGACCAGATCTGCACACAGTATTCAAGATGTGGGCGTACCATGGATTTATATAAGGAAATATGATATTTTCTGTCTTACCATCTATCCCTTTCTTAATGATTGCCAACATTCTGTTCACTTTTTTGACTGACACTGCACATTGAGTGGATGTTTTCAGAGAATTATCCACAATGACTCCAAGATCTTTCATGAGTGGTAACAGATAATTTAGACCCCATCATTGTATGTGTATAGTTGGGATTATCTTTTGCATTTCAACATTGAATTTCATCTGCCATGTTGTTGCCCTGTCACAGAGTTTTGTGAGATCCCTTTGAAATTCTTTACAGTCGGCTTTGGACTTAACGATCTTGAGTAGTTTTGTATCATCTGCAATTTTTTTCTAGATCATTTATGAATATGTTGAATAGTACTGGTCGCAGTACAGACCCCTGGGGGACACCACTATTTACCGCTCTACATTCTGAAAACTGACCATTTATTCTTACCCTTCATCTCCTATCTTTTAACCAGGTACTGATCCACTAGAGGACCTTCCCCCCTTATCCCATGACAGCTTACTTTGCGAAAGTGCCTTTGGTGAGGGTCCCTGTCAAAGGCTTTCTGAAAATCTAAGTATACTATATCCACTGGATCCCCTTTGTCCACATGCTTGTTGACCCCCTCAAAAAATTGTAGTAGATCGGCGAGGCTGATTTCCCTTTACAAAAAACATGTTGCCTCTTTCCCGACAAATCGTGTTCATCTATGTGTCTGATAATTCTGTTCTTCACTGTAGTTTCAACCAATTTGCCCAGTACTGAAGTTAGGTTTAGCGGCCTGTAATTACCAGGATAGCCTCTGAAGCTTTTTTAAAAATTGGCATCACATTAACTTTCCTCGAGTCATAGAACCATAGAATCATAGAATATCAGTGTTGGAAGGGTCCTCAGGAGGTCATCTAGTCCAACCCTCTGCTCAAAGCAGGACCAATCCCCAACTAAATCATCTGGTATAGAAGTTGATTTAAATGATAGATTACATACTATAGTTCTGCAATTGCACATTTGAGTTCCTTCAGAAGTCTTGGATGAATTCCATTTGGTCCTAGTGACTTATTACTGTTTAGTTTATCAATTTGTTCCAAAACCACCTCTGTTGACACCTCAATATGGGACAGTTCCTCAGATTTGTCACCTAAAAAGAATGGCTCAGATTTGGGAATATCCCTCACATCCTCAACTGTGAAGACGGATGCAAGATTTCATTTTTCCACAATGGCCTTATCTTCCTTGAGTGCTCCTTTAGCATCTCAATCTGGAATTGAGCCCACTTACTCCTAGACTGAATTTAAATGTATATTTGTAACCTTTCCAGCTCAGGAATAAAGGAGACAAAGTACTGAAATCATGATAGCATAACAAGGGCTATAAAGAACAATTTTATTAAAGCTAGCTCCATACTCTGAGGCTGTTTAATAACTTGTTTCAGTCTTCTGCAAACCCACTTTTCTCCTTCAATAGCTTTGATTCAATTCTGGAAAATTAATATAACACTCCTATAATGTAACAGATAAAACAAGGGACAACGGATTAATGTCAGTGAGCTATAAACATTTCATTTCTTAACTCTCAGAAAACTTTTATATCTTGGCTTTAATTCAGCCTATTGATCTTTTGTGGTGTTTCTTGTGAGTTTATGAAAGGATTTTATTATGATTTAATCTATGGTGTGATCGATGAATGTCGTTTACCACAGCTGACTGGTTCTGAAAACAACACTGGCCTGGTTTGAGTCTTTGAGAAGTGCTTCCTGTTTTAATGTTTTAAGCTACTTGTGCAGTTTTAGAACCAGGTAAAAGATGCAACTGACAGCAGCATTTGACCAATTTGAGACTTTACTAGACAATTCAAAACAAAGAACCCAAACCAAGCAGTTTGCTTACCTACTGTCCAAGCCTGCACCCCTAAAGTCAATGACCAATCTCCCACTGAAATCAACAGGAACAGGGTTCTTAGGTCCAAATCCTCAAAGTTGTTTAGGAACCTAACTGTTTCAGTGGGAGTTAGGCAGGTGGCAAAGTACCTTTGAGGATTTTGGGGCCCAGTATCTTTACTGGCATGTTTAACTAGTGAAGTAAAAGGCCATTTTTCCATTGTAAAAATGTGTCAGGCAGCACAAATATTGCTAAAGAAGTAAAAAAAATTTCCTTCAAAAAAGCTTTCCAGGACAGTGCCCAGCATATGGGGGAGGGTGTGTGTGAAAGCTCCTTAGTCTCAATGCATTACTACTTGTTTATCTGGGGTAAGTGTTTTCAGCTCAAACTCTTTGTGTTAAAGACAAAATTGGTCATTATAGATGACATGCTCTATTTTGTTTAATTATTTATGGTTGTGTATTCTCTTCAGTCTTCAGCTGCAATTAAGTGTTCCTAGCAACTTACAAATTAGCCTGTCATTTTTAAACATTGCATTTCCAACTCTGTAGATATAGCCCTGTAATTATGTAACTATTCTCCTTATAGCACTAATTCACCAAGGTACTTAAGCCCCTGAGTAGTCCCTTTGAAACTACTGGACCTACTCACATGCTTAAAATTAGGCATGTGTTCAATTATTTGCCAGTATACTTAGCTAGAGATGGTGATATGAGTTGATGGGTTGTACTCATTCTAAACATTATAATCAAATTTGAGGTTTCTTTATTATGAACCTTTAAAATTAGTCTCTGCAGCTGAATAATGGCACTAGAATTTCAGTACCATTTTAAAAAAACCTTTAGATCCCTATAAATACATCAGAGAAATCTGTCTTCTGTCTTAGAAACTAAACTTATCTAGGTCCTACACATCAGGAGTAATTCCCAAAACATACCTTTATCTAGCATGTATGTTGCACTATTTTGAATGAATTGGAAAACCTGAAGGATGGCCAATGGGGTGGTGTCCTTCTGTTTTCAAGGAAAACGAGACAGTGAGAACCACCTTTTGAAAAGACCTGGAAAATTAAGGTGGCACTAATACTTTGTACACATTTTGTACCAGAATTCTACATAATTTCTAGGCACCTTGAAAATCACTGGAATCCACAAACCCTGCATTAGGCACCTAGTCTCCATATACAATATGCTTGGGGAGAAAGAGGTTTCTGAGAATATGATCCACAAAACCCAGCATGTTAGGCTAATAGGAGATGCTGTTGAGATTTTGTGCCTTAAACCCCACCTTTCTCTAACTTAGGCACCTCTCTGTAGCCCAGACTTAGGTGCTTATCTCCTCTTGGGATCCACAGCTGGGAACCCTCTCAGAGAGTCTGGCACCTAAGCCAGCTCTTATGGGAATGGCAGCAGTACACGCTCAACTTCATACAAAATGGCTGGTGACAGCAGTGGCAGCCTCCCTCATAATCTTCACCCCAGCTGTTAGGGTACTCACCCAAAATGTGAAAAATCCTAATTCAATTCTCCCTCTACCTGATAAGGATGTGAACAAGGATTTCTTACCCTCTCAGATGAACGCTCTAACCACTGGGCTAAAAAATAATTCTCATTCTTTATCTGGCCCACTTAATACTTAATTATTTAATACAAAGTGGAATATCTTCAAGAGATTGAGGGAGATATCCCAGTGGTCAGGGCCTTCTCATGAGAGGTGGGAAACCTCTATTCAAATTCCTCCTCCATACCAGCAGAGGAGGGATATTGTACTAGTGAGTACCCTGATCACTGGGCTAAAGTTTAGAAGGGAGGCTAACTTTGCCTCCTGCCCTCCCTGGCTATTTTGTGTGGAGTTAAGAGAGTTCAGAGCACACCTACAGATCAGGTCATGCTGATAAGACAGGCAGGGCAACACCTATTTTCACCTGCTGTGAGGGTCACACTGGGGCTTAAGCATGAGATAAGCAGCAGTGCGCATGCCCTGAGGCAGAAACTCATGATACAGTTCTGCAGTGACCTGGAATCCTACTTTCGCTATTTCCGACTCAAGGAATATTTTCACCACACCACTGAACAGTACACTAACCCACAGAAACCTTCATACCAACGCTACAAGAAGAAGGACTCCTCCTGACAATCAAAACAACAGACTGGACTTCTGCATAGAGTTCTTCCGCCAACGTGCACGAGCTGAAATTGTGGAAAAGCAGCATCACTTGCCCCGTAACCTCAGCCGTGCAGAACACAATGCCATCCACAGCCTCAGAAACAATTCTGACATAATCAAAGGGGTACCCAGAAGTCACCTACTACAAGACAGGCCCAACAAAGAAAGCAACAGAAGGGCAATAGCCGTCACCTACAGCCCCCAACTAAAACCCCTCCAGCGCAGCACCAAGGATCTATAACCTATCCTGAAGGATGATCCCTCACTTTCACAGACCTCGGAAGACAGGCCAGTCCTCACAGACAGCCCCCCAACCTGAAGCAAATATTCACCAGCAACTACACACCACACAACAAAAACACCAACCCAGGAACCAAACCCTGCAACAAACCCCAGTGCCAACTCTGTCCACATATCTATTCAAGGGACACTATCATAGGACCTAACCACGTCAGTCACACCACCAGGGGCTTGTTCACCTGCACATCTATCAATGTGATATATGCCATCATGTGCCAGCAATGCCCCTCTGCCATGTACATTGGCCAAACCGGACAGTCTCTACGCAAAAGAATAAATGGACACAAATCTGACGTAAGGAATTATAACGTCCAAAAAGCAGTAGGAGAACACTTCAGTCTCCCTGGTCACTCAATAACAGACCTAAAAGTGGCAATTCTTCAACAAAAAACTTCAAAAACAGACTCTAATGTGAAACTGCAGAAATGGAATTAATTTGCAAACTGGACACCATCAAATTAGCCCTGAATAAAGACTGGGAGTGGTTGGGTCATTACAAAACCTAATTTCCCCCTACTGTTACTCACACCTTCTTTTCAACTGTTTGAAGTTGGCCACTCTCATTACCACTACAAAAGTGATTTTTCCTTTCTTCCTATCCTACTGTTAATTGAATTGTCTGGTTAGACTGACCTCCCACTTGGTAAGGCAACTCCCATCTTTTCATGTGCTGTGAATTTATACCTGCTACTGTATTTTCCACTCCATCCATCTGATGAAGTGGGTTCTAGCCCACAAAAGCTTATGCCCAAATAAATTTGTTAGTCTCTAAGGTGCCACAGGGACTCCTTGTTGTTGTTATAATCAAAAAGGCTGATAAAGGAGTTGCTGTAGTCATCATGAATAGGTTGGAGTATGAATGAGAGGCTGCTAAGCAACCCTCTGACACTACATTCTACAGGCCATTACCCTCTGATCCCACTGAGGGGTACCAAAAGTAACTGCACCATCTGCTCAAGAAACTCCCTGAAAAAGCACAGGAACAAATCCACACAGATACACACCTAAAGCCCCAACCAGGGGTATTCTATCTGCTACCCAAGATCCATAAACCTGGGAATCCTGGATGCCCCATCATCTCAGGCATTGGTACCCTGACATCAGGATTGTCTGGCTATGTGGACTCCTCCTCAGGCCCTACTCTACCAGCACTCAGCTATCTTCGAGACACCACTGACTTCCTGAAGAAACTACAATCCATTGGTGATCTTCCAGAAAACACCATCCTGGCCACTATTGATGTAGAAGCCCTCTACACCAACATTCCACACAAAGATGGACTACAAGCCATCAAGAACACTATCCCCAATAATGTCTCAGCAAACCTGGTGGCTGAACTTTGTGACTTTGTCCTCACCCACAACTATTTCAGATTTGGGGATAATTTATACCTTCAAATCAGCAGCACTGCTATGGGTACCTGCATGGCTCCACAGTATGCCAACATTTTTATGGCTGACTTAGAACAACACTTCCTCAGCTCTCATCCCCTAGTGCCCCTACTCTACTTGTGCTACACTGACATCATCTGGGCCCATGGGAAGGAGGCCCTTGAGGAATTCCATCAGGATTTCAACAATGTCCATCAACCTCCGCCTGGACCAGTCCACACAAGAGATCCACTTCCTGGACACTACAGTGCAAATAAGTGATGGTCACATAAACACCACCCTATACCAGAAACCTACTGACCGCTATACTTACTACCTATCTCCAGCTTTCATCCAGACCACATCAGACGATCCATTGTCTACAGCCAAGACCTAAGATACAACTGCATTTGCTCCAATCCTTCAGACAGCGATAAACACCTACAGGATCTCTATCAAGCATTCTTAAAACTACATTACCCACCTGGGGAAGTGAGGAAACAGATTGACAGAGCGAGACGGGTACCCAGAAGTCACCTACTACGAGACAGGCCCAACAAAGAAAGTAACAGAACACCACTAGCCATCACCTACAGCTCCCAACTAAAACCTCTCCAGTGCATCATCAAGGATCTACAACCTATCCTGAAGGACGACCTATCACTCTCACAGACCTTGGGAGAGAGGCCAATCCTCACTTACAGCCAGCCCCCCAACCTGAAGTAAATACTCACCAGCAACTCCACACCACACCACAGAAACACTAACCCAGGAACCAATCCCTGCAACAAACCCCGTTGCCAACTCTGTCCACATCTATTCAAGGGACACCATCATAGGACCTAACCACATCAGCTACACCATCAGGGGCTCGTTCACCTGTACATCTACCAATGTGACATATGCCATCATGTGCCAGCAATGCCCCTCTGCCACATATATTGGGCAAACCAGACAGTCTCTACGCAAAAGAATAAATGGACACAAATCCGACATCAAGAATTGTAACATTCAAAAACAGTAGGAGAACACTTCAATCTCCCTAACACTCAATAACAGACTTAAAAGTGGCCATTCTTCAACAAAAAAAACTTCAGAAACAGACTCCAATGTGAAACTGCAGAACTGGAATTAATCTGCAAACTGGACACCATCAAATTAGACCTGAATAAAGACTGGGAGTGGCTGGGTCACTACGAAAAATAATTTTGCCTCTGATATTCACCCCTTTTCGTCAACTATTAGGGTGGATATGGCCCATTCCCAACTGAATTTGCCTTGTTAGCACTGACCCCCCCACCCCCACACTTGGCAAGGCAACTCCCATCTTTTCATGCGCTGCATATTAATATCTGCTTACTGTATTTTTCATTCCATGCATCTGGTGAAGTGGGTTATGGCCCACGAAAGCTTATGCCCAAATAAATTTGTTAGTCTCTAAGGTGCCAACAACTCCTTGTTGTTTTTATGTGCCTAGGTGATTCTTACAGCAAAAATGTAGGTGCCAAGTGAATTTAGGCACCTACATGTTAGGCAGTAGCTGAACAGGAGTTTTGTGGATCACAGTGGTGCCTGTTTCTGGGATTTAGGCACCTAGATCTGGGGTTTAAGTGCCTAAGTCCCTTTGTGGACATGTGTTCAACTGATTTGTGCAAAACATGGTAGAACAATAAAAAAATCAGGAACAGGAACTTGTCACAGGATGGATAGCTTTTTCAGGGAGGTGGGCCCATCTGGTCCTGATTACCTGCCTTCCCATTGATGGATTTGCATTGGTTTTAATGATATTCATACAACCATTACATTATGAAGATAAAGACAACATAAACAGGGCAGGAGAGAAAGGAACTCTAGCCCAGCTATGTACAGCCTAAGCTCAAAACGCAAAGATTGAAAAAAGTGAAAATATTCATCCTGGTGTCATAGGCTGGGTTTTCCCCACCAGTGACTAATTAGCAGACAACCAGATGATGATTTTCAGGCCAAAGATCAGGTTATTGAGGATTAGTTGAGCTGCAAGCAACCAGCTAAAAAGCCAGCAAGTAGTTCAGTTAGGGGGCAGATGTATAGGGAGTAGGAAGGCATTGGGGGCAAATACCTGGAAGGGGACTTTCAACACCAGACCTGACTGGAGATATCTGCTGCTTTGGCATGGACAGAAGTCTAATGAGGAAGAGGCTTTAGGAGGGATCAGACAGCAGGACGTGGTTTATCTCTCTTGCTTGGTTTGGTTTTGAAAAACAGGCCCACCCCTGAAGAAAAGGAATGAAATTCTGCTGCTGTTGGGAGCTCTGTCATACAAGGGTTTTACTTGGGGCAATGAGAGGGACCTGGCAATGAGAATTGGAATGATGATTCTGCCTTGTGGTTGTGGCCCATGTATGGACAGTGGGACAAGTGACCGTGGAGTCTGTGACCCTGCAATGTGGCCAGAGTGATGAATGACCCATAAGGAGCACTTCCAGTCCATGCATTGCATTGTTCTGTTGTGTCTGTCATAGCACCTGCATTTACAGTGTGGGCAGTGATACATCTGTGCAGCATCCAGCTCCCTTACCCCTGTCATGGCTAGGGTAGAAGGGTGGCCCCTGACATTCTCAGATTTTCCAGGAGTTGGTCGACCCAGGGTTCCCCCCTCACCATGATGCCACCTCTTGTCTGGCAATTCCCTGCAAGCCAACCATAGCCTGCTGCCACAGAAGTCACCACTTCTTCTTAATGTCCTTGGTTCCCCTCCCTGGGCATCAACTCAGTCTCTGAACTGCTCCCAAAGCCTTTCCCTAACAGCCGAACTCATCTCTGCAGCTCAGGCACTCATCAGGACATCAGCATGGGTGACCATGAACCCATTTATGGCTGACACTCAGCAGATATAAAATTGGCCCTGCGCTGCCCATGCCCTCCTGGGTGCCCACTGGCTGCTCCCTCTCTCCAAGACAGTACATGCCATGGTGATGGCCAAACTGAATCCATATTGCTGCTTTTTATCAGCTGTTCAAAATGGACACTTCCCTGTGACCTCATAGACATGTCTTTCTGTCCACAGCTCCTTACCCAACCCCTGCTTGCAGTATGGCTACCAGGTAGCCACCTCACTCCAGCTCCCTTCAGGTTTGGACAGATCTCTCTGACCTACGGAACTGTGCCTTTCCAGCATGGGCTGGCCTTCATCACCCATCTGTGAGGTCAGGGGTTGGCTGCAAGCCCACCTAAGCTCAGGCCTATTGCATGGCTGCTGCTGGCACGGTTTCCAGTTTTTTACTAGGCTGCCCATGCACGGCAGGGCAGGGCAGGGTGGGAGAGGTGGAGGATGGGGACAGTAGGAAAGCCCAGGAGTTTCAAAACAAAGGAACGGCTGTTGTGGATGCCAGGGAGCTTGCACCCGGACACAGATCCATGTCTCCCCAGTTCTACTTCTCTCCTCCGCTGTGTGGTCCTCATGGAGCACAGTGGTCCAGTCCTCAGGGGTCCTCAGACTATCTCGTGGCATAAGATCTTCCTGGGTGTCACCCAGGCTCTTGGAAGAGCAGCTTTTCTGCCTCCCCTCTTTTGTGTCTCAGGTAGTGGTGAGTTGTCCTTGCAGTGCCTGGCCTCTTTCTTGATCTGTGGGAGGCAGTGCTGGGGGCCGGGGGAGAGAGGGCTACAGGCACCCATGCATACTTCTGGAAGATGAGATCTTCCAGGGTTAAAACCAGCCCCGGGAGAAGGTAAGTCCTGTCCCAGTTCCCAGGATAGGAAACTGCCCCCTTCCATGCATGTATGAGGTCAGGCAATATGAGCTAGTGCATAAACCCAGGGGGTGTCTCCATCTGTTAGATTTCCGATATTCTCTAGAATATGACCACAGGAGACTTCTTGGAGGATTTTCCTTGGGTTAGATGTAGTGGGTCGCTGAGCCTTTGGTAGAGGGATATAGCGTTTGTATGTGACAGCCTGGCTCAGTTTCCCTCTCCCTTTGGTGACTCTGCCCAGCATCCTATGTGAGATCCTATGTCCCTCCGCTGTTGTTGCGGTGGGGGGGGGGGGCAAGAGGGATCTTAAACTCACCATACAGTGTGTCCTCTGTAAAGAATCCAGGTGTCAGCTGAGCTGTGTGCCTGCTGTCCTGTGTAGAAGGCTTGGCAAGGGCAGAGGTGTACTTCTGCATCTCCCATTCTGTAGCTTAGGTGGCTGTCTGCCTAGTTGGTTGACTTGGTGGATCAAGTACCTGGATCTCCATTCACTATATAGAGGACCTTGGTTCCCTAACTGTGCTTGGTGGACAGTAATGTTCCTGTAATTTTCAAGATGCCTAAAAGTTAGGTGCTGTAATGCTGAGTGCAACACCGATGTCTCTTCATGGATTCCAGGGTATGTGTTAAAAGAAATCCCTGTTGATCGCTCTTCTGGGCAGAGATCTCATCTTCCCGGTCATTAAAAAAACCCGTTCTGATAGTGTTGGATGCTATTTGGGGGGTGGGGGGCTTGGGTTTAAAAAAAAAAGCAGCCAAAGAGTTTTAGTTATAAGGTTAAACGTTTGGGTTTTTTTATTGGCTGGATAACTCTATAATACAAACTCGCCCAAGTGAATTCTGGAGTAAAGGGTCCAAGAAAGCTCAAGAGACTGACATGATTCCTTTAAGACAGTTGGATGGAGGGAAACTTAACTAATAACAAAAATATTCTTTCTGGAACATTACTTCTGATAGCAGCATCTATGCTTACTATAAACTCAAAAATGTTCACTGATTGTGATGACTGAAAATTGAAAAAAGAGAAGGAGGACTTGTGGCACCTTAGAGACTAACAAATTTATTTGAGCATAAGCTTTCGTGAGCTACAGCTCACTTCATTGGATGCATTCAGTGGAATAAATTTGTTAGTCTCTAAGGTGCCACAAGTCCCCCTTTTCTTTTTGCGAATACAGACTAACATGGCTGCTACTCTGAAACCTGAAAATTGAAAGTAGATTATGCCCCTACTATGGAGTCACCGGGCTCCACAGTATTTGCTCAAGTAATAATGTTCAATCTAACTTCCTGCAACTGAGACTTATAGTTTTGTCGTTCATTTTCTGAAGCCTTGATTTTTTTTTGGCAAGAGGAGTATAGTGGAGAGAAGGTGTGATCTTGAGAGTTCACAGGAGGCCTGTCCTTCATTTGTAATGACAGAGGTGCTGGGGCTCAAGAAATTAGGTGCCAGGGCTCAGGCAATTTTTTCTTTCATAACTGATGCAGCAAGCCCAGAGATGCCGGGGTTCTGAACTGCCACTAAAGGTGCCAGCCCTGGCACAAATTAAGCACGGCAGGAGGCCCAGATTAAAGAAAAGAGGGGAAAGTCTCTGGATGAAATCCTGGCTACATTGAAGTTATTGGGAGCTTTGCCATTGGCTTCATTGAAGCCAGAATTTTACCTTTTACTTGCAGATTTTACATTCAACCAAAAAAGTCTTTAGCCACCCTCTCTAATACAGTTAATCTATTGTCAAATAAAACATAAGCAGAACAGCTTTTCTGTCTACAGAGTTGCCTGTTGCAAAACATTTTTTAAACACTTTTTTTAAAAATTGGGGGGATTTTGATCAGTCTGCTACAGAGCTCCACATTCTGGCTTCTGGTCAGGAAACCCCCAGTCACTCAATCTCCTAATAATAATCTATGTCTTCTTAAGGAACTTATTCCACCTAGACTAGCTATGGCTGATGATTTTACCTCAGGGAGCTACTCCCATCTGGGATTCTGACAACCTTTTTGGAATTTAATCCCCAAAGCCCCATGCTGCTCTCTGACTTTCTAATGCAGCATGGGAGGTGTCTCATCCAAAGACCACCAGTGAGTTTGAGAGGTACAGGGCTGCAGAACAAAAAAAAAAAAAGAATACACTACAATGAGGAATATAGGTAATCTGAGGTGAGATGCAAAAGTTGCTGACTGACAAAAAGACAAACAAGGCAAAGAATAAGAAGGAGTTGGCAGAGAAAAAAGAAGCAATAAACAGTGAACCTATAAGAAATAAAGATTTGTCTACATGCACACTGCAACCAAAAGAGCTCAAATAATTTTAATTATTTTAAACATTGAATTTTTGTGTGTGCGCACATGTGCTACTATCTGCGTAGCGCTATTATTTTGGAATAAGAGTGACCATGTTTGATTTAACTAAAGTTTGTTTTACTGACTGACGTGAAATTGAATTTGGGTGCCCTTGTTCCCAAATAAGGGTCTATACTCAGACTTGCACTGTAAGAACTAAATGGGAATTAAAACCAATTTTGTTATTTTTGGTTTGAGTTTGTGTAGACAAACCCTAGGTATTCACAAAGCACAAAACATGAAAAATGATTTGAAGTAGGGAAGCACTAAGACTTGAAATATGTCTCTAGTTCTCATTTGTATTATAGATAAAGTTTAGAGATGCACCTCTGATCTTCAACATGCACAGTCTACTCTTCCCTTCCTCTCAATTACTTTCCTTTTCCATTACTTGAGGTTCTCAAACATAATCCCTTATTCTGCACTCCAGTTACATCCTAGGAAAGTGGTTTGTAGAAGCTAATGGGTTAATTAATATTTATGAATGAGGCTGATGTTTGCTTTTAGAAAGATTAACTATCAACATTAACACAAGTGTCTATTTTAATGTAAACACAAGTATGGGTTTCCAATTATTTTCTGTTTCCCTTTGTTTGCTCACTTGTTGCTTTATCTAATGGCTTAACAGGAACAAATACTCGGCAAATAACAATTTCATTTTACCTTAGCATACCCATAAATTTCATATTAATATACTTCTTTTCATTGATTTGAACGATACTGCTACTTTGGCATATATCCCTTACCCAGCTCCTTCCCAGACTCCCTGCTGCTGATCTGGACCTGATTCAGCATATGACACATGATGCGCTGGTGTCGCTGCACTGCTGGGTCTGTTGCCACTCCCTTCCCACCCGTTCAGGAGAGTTATGTAGCTACTCTATGGACAATCCTACCAATTATCTGCCCTACCGGGTAGCCACTATAAGAGAGCAAGGAGATACCTTATGCTCCTAATTCCCTTTCACTGGCACACAAGAGTGGATATAATCTGACCCTATATGTGTAAGTTAATGTATGTTTTAAATTATTTAATGTGTACTACACAACATACCAAAAGTGTACTATGACTGACTTAATCCTGGAACCTTAACATTTAAGGTCAACCTTCCTTGTGATTTTTTGTGATTTCTTGTTTGTTTTTTATCGTGCAACCCTTAATCATATCGTTGAAGACTCACACAGGTAGTCCTATTGACCTCTCTATGTACAGGCTCACTCACCTGGAGGCATCGTGTCTGCTTTTGCCTTAAGAAGGTACAATGAGCTTACCCACTGTTGTTCAGCCATTACCTCTTTTACTGTATGCTGGCTTAAGAAAGCCATAATTGTTTTTAGGGTGAACCCTACAAACACCATCAGGCATAGCACAGACTGCTCTGGAGATCCTCATCACAGTCAATACTGTGCTTGACAATAAGGGTTGGATCCACAAAAGGGATTTGGGCTTAGCATTGTAACATCTAATTTTAGGTGCCCTGCCACCCAATGGAATCTTCATCCCCTCATTAGGCACCCAGGCTCCCTATACAATGCATGGGGACAGCTAAGCACCTAAGAATGGGATTCATAAAAACACGCATGCTAAGAAGGGAGCCCGCTAAACCAGCCAGTAGGAAATGCTCTGGGTAGGGGTGAAGCTGAAGCCCCACCCTTGAAAAGGAGTTTGGTGCCTACCTCCACTCAGTTCACAGCCAAGAATCCTATCTCTCCTGGAGTGAGGTGCCCAGGCTCTTTCATACAAAAAACTGAGGCACGACTGGGGCCCCACCCATGCTTATAACCCATAGCCTGATGTTTAGAGCACCCAGCTGGGTTGTGGGAGACCTGGTTTCAAATTCCCACTCTGCCTGATTTGGAGAAGGGAACTTGAACCTCTGGTCCTCATATCCCACTTGAGTATTCTGACCACTGCGCTAGGGCTCGCTTGATTGCTCCTGTTGAAGCTGTTCTTTCTATAAAACATTTACATAGTCATCAGAGCAGGGCCCGGAAGCTAACTCTCCTAAGTGAGTGCCCTAACCAATGGGCCATAGAGTCATTTGAATTGTCTCTGGCCTGGGTTCAGCTTCCAGCTCTGAATCCAGCAGAGTGGGCACTTGAACCCATGTCTCATAGAACCCAGGTAAGTGCTCTACCCGTTGGCCTAGTGCATATGTTGGGGGCACCTGTGGAGTGGTAAAAAAATGGAGTGGGTAAAACTAAACTCCATATTCCTCAAATGAGAAGTGGGTGAACTCTGTTTACCCTAGACTACACTGCTGCACCTCTGCCAATGCCACATTTTGTGCGAGGCCTGAGATAAGCTCTAAGCACACCTACCAAATCAGACCACACAAGTGAGATAGGTGGGGGGATATCCTAATTTTAGAATCCCACCGGGGCTTAGACACCAAGCAGCTCGGTATGTTCAGGATTTAAGTGACTTTGCACATGCTCACAAGCAGAAATATAGGTGCCATGGGGACTTTTCTGGGGGAAATTTAGGAGCTTAAAGTTCCTACCAGGTTAGGCAGCAGGTGAGATGGGGTTTTGATGAGCTAAATTTTGCACTTAAATCTCTTTGTGGATCTAAACATTTGCAGGATCAGCCCTTATTTGGGAATATACCTTTCTTTAAACAATTCTCTTTCGCAGTTTGTAATCCTTGGGGGAAGGGGATGGAGGTTCCATTTGGGTACTATCAAATTTTATCAATGCTTTGAACAGTCCCAATATTTTGTTTTTCTTACAGAATAGTTGTAGACTGGAGAGCATGCCTAATAATTAGACCTGGGTTTTTTTAGAGGTGTGATTTCTAAAACTGCAGCATGTAGATTCTATCCATGACCTCCTCCCAGAGTGACTTTATCTTCCCACACTCCTGCAAAATCATGAGCCTTCTTTGCTCTTACAGTGCTTGGATGCCTTGTGCTTTTTAGCCTTTTTTAAATAAATACAATACTTAATTTCTCTCATCAGTTGTATTTAATGAGCCTATCCATCTCTGGTGTGACTCAATTGACCTTAATGAAGTTACACCAGGGATGTTTGTTCCAATGACTTTCAGGGTAGTATACTGTCTTCTCCTTTCTGCCCATGCCCTCTTAATCTAATTTTTAATTGTTTTTTTCCCCCCTGCATCTGTTGAAGTTGCAACATTCCTATTTTGCCTAAATGCTAGGGCGATAAATGCATTAGAAACGTATAAAGGGTTGTTTTCCTTTATGTCCTATAGGGACAGTGTCTTCATGACATGTTTGCAAGAGTAACCTGGGTACAATAGGGCCCTGACTGGGACCTGTAGGTAATAATGGAATGTAAATCTTCTGAACAAGACTCTTCCCAGATTTCATCAAAATAATCATGATAGCATCCTAAGAATCAATTAGATGTTTTACTTTCTATGTTATGTCTATGAATTTAGCATTGGTGAAGGGATATACATTGCCAGTCTAGTGGTGAAAACCTCTGTTTGTCCATAGAATACCTTAGTGCAGCCATGCGGTATATATTTCTTTCTACACAGGGCTACATTCTGTGTCTGAGAAAATAAAGCTGAAAGTGCCTGAAGTCTTCGTGCAATTATTTCTAGGGATCAGAGTGTAGCTCATTCTCTGTGCCCATTTAGTTCTTGGCTTCGATAGCATCAGTGCTAACATTCTCAATTTAATGCCACTTATGTTGAGAGTGGATTGCAATAGGGACATCTGTCCATTGTGAAATGCACCGAGAATAACTATTTGTCACATATGCTACAAAAATAATTAACTATTTTTTCCCGGGAGTGGAGGTGTGAGGGTTCATTCACTATTCTTTTAACCCTGTAACAGGAAGCCAGGCAGGAGGGGACTGTGGAAGAATTGAGGTGGAAGATTTACATGAGAGAGAGAGAGTAGTTTTAGGGACTATATGGTTTTCATTATTTTAAGAAAGTGCCTCATTCAGTGTTGCGGGGGGGGGGGGGGAGTCACTTTCTGTGATCATTGTTGCATCACCGGTGGGGAGGAGCTGAAAAGAGTAAATTAATTCATGAACTTCATAAAGTTTACAAGCAAAAGGAATGAATTCAAGTCACTCATCAATTCACTGATGAGAAATTATGAAGAATGTCAAATGTTAACTTTTTTGTTCTCATATATTGTCTTTTGTCCTCTCTAGAAGGAAAAGACCCACGCTAGCTCAACAGGGGGACATATTTTTATGAATTGATAGTTTTTACTTTAAAATTAGTTTCATTCATTGAAACCTCTTTTCACAGGTATTGAATAGCTCAGGGTGAGAGCCAAAGGAGGTGTGGCCCTTGTAAATAAACCTGTATATGTTGCTAGGCTGGAGTTCAAAACTACTGCCTCCTACATAGGCACAAGGGTTCAGATTTTTAGTCTAGGAGCATAGGTGCTGGAACTACTGGTGTGGGGTGGGCGGGTGCCACACCTCCCGTCTTGAAGTGGTTTCTATTATATACAGGGTTTACAGTTTGGTTCAATGGCTCTCCGCACTCCCACGATAAAAATTGCTCCAGCACCGCTGTCTAGGAGTTAGATATGTGTCTCAATCTTTAAGATAGCTTTGAAAATTTTAGCCAGGATACTTACTCCAGCAAGTCATTCTTAGCATTCTTCAGAATGTGACTTGTAACCGAGGGATAATATGTGGTGTTACATGTGGCTATTTTGTATCTGTCCACCTAGTGGCTCATCTTTGAGGCTGGTAATGGAATGCAGTATGTTAAGATGTAAACCCTAGCACATAGATGCTGGGTAATGATGTGTTTAGAAAGGCAGGCTCAAGAATACTGCAAATATCAGTTGCTCCCTCCATTTTCAAAGCTTTATTCTGGGCTCTAGCAGTGAAATTCCAACCTACAGTATATCTGAGTCATACAGTGAAAGCTTCATGCAGTTCTTTGAGAATGTACGAGCTATGTGACTGTATTTTTTTGCCACATACTGCTTTAAAACTCACAATACTGGTTCACACTTAGTTGTTTTATCCACATGAAAAGGAAGTTTCCAGTCATCTCTCTGGGACAGATTCCCAGCTGGAGTAAATCAGCTAATTTGCATCATCTGCGGATCTGGCTCTCTCTTCTCTCCCACCTTTAACTATAAATAAGAATTATAAGCATATGCCTCAGTTTACATCAGCCATCTCACTTCCTGCACCTAAAGAACTACTGTCAGTAGCCCTAAAATTACTTCTCATCCTGTGAGAGTGGAAGTGTAGGAGATGTGCTTCCCTATCCTACATCTTTGCTTATTTACCCAAATATTTCTTGCAAAACTGTTCTTTTTTTTTTTTGGTCAACTTTTTCAATGCACTGAGGGCTATGGACTATATATGAGAGATGTAAGTGACTATCTGTGAAGCTGGAAAGATGTACAGATTTCAGCATCTCAAACAATATTGCAATATGAATAAGCAGATGACCTGACTCACCACACATGATTGCCAAGTGCCTACCACACCTGCAAAGGAAGGACTATAGGATGCGCAATATTACTTGTTATGGACCATATGAGGCTGCTGAAAATGTTTCATACTTGGCAGTGGGATTCCTTCTGCTTCCTGAATATCATTTGGCCTGATGCACAGTTGGTTAACAAGGACTTATAGGACTTACTTGCCCCATTAAAGTCAAGGAGAATCATCTGAATAAAATTTCAAAATGAGGGGGTGGAATAGGGCTGGTTTCCCTGGAGAGGAACAGCTAGGTTTAGGATGATGTAAATTTGGCAATGCTACCTTGCCATAGATTTTAGCTTGCCTCTGGCAGAGGGATCCCATAAAAATGGGTGACCTTATAGGGAGCGATATGACATTTGAGGGGGAAAATGAATTTTGAGCAGAAGAAATGTCTCCTGGATACCCTTGGAGACTGCTATCTTCTCTGATACCTCTTCAGTGGCTGGAGACTGAGAACAGCAGTGCAAACTTCACACCTGCAAATATGCCTTTATCCTGACCTGGGCTGGAATGACAACTTCTGGGAATGATGAGGTAGTTCAGCCTCTATACCCATTCAGTCCATTTCTTATCAGATGTAACAAAAACTATCAAAGTATTTTGAAATTCTGATTAATTCTTATATTGAAATTAAAATAATTAAAAAAACAAGATGAATGTTTCATGAAAACTTTCACAAACTGCTTTCCATTTTTCAACCGCTTCTAGTTGTAACTTTATGCCTTAGATTTTTAAAATGTCAATACCATAGTCTCAGTATTTAAAATTGAATGGTCTCTTGGAGTTGAACATAATGTAGGCTGATATAATACTATTTTAATGGCATAACCTTTGATAATGTTGCATTCACATTTTGTGTCCTTTCATGCAAAAAAAGTTAGAACAAAATGTAAAGGTCAATTGAACAAGCAGGCAAGGATTGGAGGGAAGATGAGGGTTAAGAGGTGTGGGCAGGCTATATTGTAGTTATTGTTAATTGAGAAAACAATGTAGAGAATACAATGTGTTTTATTATTTGAATAGCTATTCATTCCCTCTACATACTATTACCATTACAAACCTATATAGGTTAAATTAAAATAAAGCCTGGAGACTTAACTGAAACTTAATTTTTATAGCTGCATGTTAATTAAATTGTATATTTTATCTCTAGAAATAAAATATAACTCGTCACAGTTAAGCCAGTTTTACAGTTTTAAGTTCTGAAACATCTCCATCATCATGATTCTGAGTTATTTGGTATATGAGCCATAATATCCATTAGAGAATGTGTTTGGTCTTTGAACTTTCATTTGCAGCTAGGTAACTATCCATCTATTATGTGAGTGGTGTAGTAAATAAGTAAGTAAAATATTGTCATCCTCTAGAATGAGGTGAATGTGCATAACTGCAAATTCAAAGGAAATTTCTCCTATTAAAAGAAGATGCTTCTGTCCCTAATAGAACATTCAAGTTTGCGTGGTAATTTCTTTCTTTCTTTTTTTTTAAACAAAAAGCCTAAAAAGCTCTGAAACCATTGTATTATAAAAACGTTTGCTACCTATACTGAAGGACATGCAAATATTCCCAGTTGACCTTGGAGAAAAGAGTGAAGGACATTATGTAATTTTGCATCATGTAAAAGAAAACCTTAATTTTAACTGCAGATGTTCCTGTGGTGCTTATTTCTAGCATTTGATGTGACCATGAATAATCTTGCATGCCTTCCCATTTTATATCACACAATATAAATATTTTATCAATGGTGTAACTCTGCATAAGACCTGATCTCCATTATTCATATACTTTAACGTTATAGATTTTTGCACATCAAACTAAATCTGTCTGGTTTCTTTCACACGGTGAGATTAGTAAACTTGATGTAATATCTTAGACATGTTTTAATAACCTATTGGACTAAGGTACATCAAAAATATGGATGTACTTGTGATTAACTCAGTCTTTTCTGGTTGCCCTCTCAGAGTACAATAACTTTAGTGGCTTTTGAACCATTCATCATTGCCTGTCCTACTCCAGTTAGCAAATGACTGAGTTCAATCCAGCTGCCCTTTTTAATCAATGGAGAGTCAATGGGAGTTGGATTTGGCCTCAGTGAGGTTGCTTTAATTTGGGAAATGTCAGAACTCTAAACCCACCTATTGAAATACTTTAAATGGGGTCATGGATGGGAAAAGAAAGTGATAGGAAGTTGCATGGATCAGCTGCAGAGCCTTAGAAGTAGGAGCTGTGCAAAACACTTCATGCAGAATCAGATGCACTTGTGACTTGCCTGGATCTGACTTTGTAGAGTTTTCATGAGTTGGGAATGTTGTGTAAATTGTTCATATAACTCCTTTCACTCACTTTTCTCTCAGGGATTGGATGCTTTTTGTGCATCTTCTGACTCAGCCAGAAAAAAAATTGTGTGGGTTTTTTTCCTCTGCACCTGAGCACTAGGGATTTTTAAACAATCACTTCCAAGAACCTACAGGAGTGATGTATCTGTGCAAGTTTCCTGGGAGCTAGTGGAAACAGCAAAACTGTGGGAAGGAGGGTTACTTACTGTCCCCTGAAGACCATCCTGGACTGATGATAGTAGTGACCAATGCTCATCAGAGGGGAGAGCAGATCATCAACCATACAAACCACTTGTTCTTCCTCCCAAAATGCAATGCTAGGTATGAGTGAAAGGGGTTGTTGGCATCTTTCTGGTGGCAAAGTATTTGTGTTGAGCTGGGGGGCCACAGTTCTGGCTTCCATAGTTTCAGGTAGTAGTTTGGATAAGCATCCATAATTTGGAATTGAACTTTGATGTATTTGAGGTTTATATATAGTTCTATGCTGTCTAGGCTAGTTTACTGCATATGTATACAAAGCTTTTGTGACCATTCTAGAAGCTTGATTATTATATATGTCTCATCATCACTGGATGGCACTACTGGTTATTTTTGCTTTGGGTTAGTGAAAAGGTAACCTTTCATAATGTTTTTAAGATTATGAAGTCATAGTCCAGCATAGCCCTCAGCTGAATCTAAACTGTTGGTTTTATTTATTAACAAGCAATACTTTACACCAGGAGTCTCAAACTCAATTTACCTTAGGGCCAGTGCCAGTCCTCAGATCCTCCCAGAGGGCCAAAAATGTCACTGAAGATGGTGTTCAGAAAAGAAATCGTTTATATTGTATTTTTTATTTCGAATTTCCTAGATATAATAAAACTCTCATACAACTTTATACAACTCTTCACCTGCCGGAGAGTTTTTACTGTTTGCCAGACACCTGGCAATGCTTCAGTTGTGTCAGTTTGTTGACATTTGGCCTCAGTGAGTGAGTGGTTGAAACCTTCAGGATTGCAGCAAGGTGTGCAGCAGATAGTTGTGTTCGGTATTTTGACTTGTTTATAGTCGTGGAAAAAAGTGATGCTGCCTCCATGGCTGACTCTGCCCAGGGACTAGTGATGGTATCTCTTGTCCCTCTCCCCCAGCCAATGGGAGCTGCGGGGGGCGGTGCCTGCCACAGATATTGCTGGCAGTGTGTCTGTATGTGTCTATCCTCCGCGGGCTGAAGTGGGGAGGTTCTCGGGCTGCAGATGGCCCGCGGGCTGGGACTTTGAGACCCCTGCTTTACACACAAAAACACCAAGAGAAATATGTTATATATCAGTGATAGGAAATTACAAGTCATTTAGCTATGTTGATGTTCATTCTTAGACTATAAAGTCTCTTCAGGGCAAAGACCTGTTCCAATATGTGCAAAATATCCTCTTGAGCACATTCTGCGCCAAAAAATTAATTCTGTGCACAATATTTTAAAATTCTGTATATTTTATTTGTCAAATAAATGTGGAGACTCCAACATGGCATTGGGGAGACAAGCCTTTGGCTGCACAGAGGTGGGAGATCACTGTGCAGCTCCCCTCCAGGGCTCAGACTCAGCGGTGAGGCTGCACCCAACCCTGACACAGCACAAGGACTGTGCCTGCCCCAGAAACACCCCAGGGCCCTGCTTCTCTGTGCCAGGTGCACCAGATATGGGCAGGCAGGCTCAGCAAGGCAGGATCCAAGTGTGGAGGGGCTTAGTGTGGGGGGATCCAGGTGTGGGTTGAGAGGCTTCTGTGTGGGTCAGTCTGGGTGTGGCTGGCTCGGCCGGGGATCCAGGTGTGGGGGGATCTGGATGCACAGGGGCTTGTTGCGGGGTTCTGAGTGCAATGGTAATGGGACTCTGCAGAGGGGGCCAGGTGAAGATGGTTGGGGCTCAGCAGGGGCAGGGGGGTTGGGTGTTGGGGGAATAGAGCTTGGCAGGGGGCTGGGTGTGAGGGGGATCAGTGTAGGGGTCCAGATGCTGGGGTAGTGGTACTCTGTGGGGTGGGGATCCATGTGCAGCTGGTTGGGACTCTGTAGGGTGGGGATCTGGGTTTGGGTGGCTCATGGGGTAGTCCAGGTGCAGGGGGAGTGGGGCTTGTCGGGGTGGGTTCTAGATGTGGGGGGGGAGGCTTGGCAGGGGGGGGTTTGGATGCA
The DNA here is from genome assembly GCF_965140235.1 of Caretta caretta. Lineage (NCBI taxonomy): Eukaryota > Metazoa > Chordata > Testudines > Cheloniidae > Caretta > Caretta caretta. Next base: position 170,064,937 of record NC_134206.1, read on the forward strand.
CAGGGATTTGGCAGATGGGGGAGCAGCTCCCTGTACAGTGATTCCCTCCCCCTGCAGCTGAGCAGTGATGGGCACAGGAAGTGGGGCGGGGAATGTTTGCAGAGCTTCCTACAGCCAGGGGAGAAATCTGGAGGTGGGTCTGACATGGCCCCGAATGCTGTGCAGGGAAAGAAGTCCTGTCCTGCCCAGCCAGGAGTAGCAGCTGAGCCCAGCACTGTGTAGAAGCTACCAGCTTGGTCTTCCCCAGTCCCTCCCCCTGCACCACAGTAATTTAACTCTCTGCTGGCTGCCCTGGACACCCGAAACATACTGCTTGGGAGGGTCACATGACAGGTTTTGTGGCTGCCCTTTGCTTCCCCATCAGAAAGTCATTTTTCTGTGGGGAAGCAAAAAAATCTGCAGGGGACATAAATTCTGCTCATGCGCAGTGGCACAGAATTCCACCAGGAGTAATAATGGAACCCTGAATCTGATTAAGGCCTTTGGGTGTTATGGTGGCAGAAGTATACAATAATGATAATTAATAAAATATTGCATGCTCATTTACTGAGTCGTCATATTGCTTCTGGGATTTGTATGTTTTTGTGGTTTCTTTCCCTCACCAGAGAAAGAGGGCAAGAATTATTTAAAGGATACATTTTTGTTACTTCCTTTTAGGATTCACAAATGAGCAGGGAGAGAAATATGAATAGAACTAGCTCAGCTGGATGGGTGAGGAATGTTAGCTGCCGTCCTTCAGTGCACACTCAGAGCATGTATTCAATGCAGCACTTCATTACCTGTGAGAGAGGAGGTCAGGCTCAGTAATGATTTGGCAACACATTTACAATAGTGAGAACGGCCTTCCAGTCTGGTTTTCAACTAGGATCCTATCTAAAGTTTCTGTTACTGATCCTGACTGAATTTACTATTTTATTATACTTTGATGATCAACACGCCTGTGCACTTACTCTCTGAGACCCTGTCAGGAGGCCAATTTTAGTGTTGCTGAAGATGCTGTTTTCTGTGTGCAGGTCTGTGTTTCATCTAAACTCTGTCTGTTCTTTCAATCCTCCTGCTGCTTGTGTTTGTCTTTCTCTGTATCCTGCCTACCTTCTGTCTTACACATCCATATCCCTCCTGTCTAATGCAAAGGTGGTAAAAATGCTGGCAGTCAATTTGTCTAATTGTGACCAAAGGTGCCAACTATTCCCCGTGCCAGTGGGAGCTTGTGCCCGCCCCATGCCTCCATCCCAACTCCACCCCTGCCCCGCCCTTGACCCGCCACCATTCCAACCCCTTCCCCAAAGTCCCCGCCCCAACTCCACCCCTCCCTACCCCTATTGGACTCCTTCCCCAAATCTCTACCCCGGCCCCGCCTCTTCCCCAAGCACGCCGCGTTCGCCCTCCTCCCCCAAAGGAAAAGTCAAGGTGAATTTAGTGTTCAAGAAAGATGCTAGCTTGACAGCTCTGAAGGTTCTCTCTCCCCAGAGCAGGTACAGAGTAAGTACTTATACTGCAAGTTTTCCCACAATACCATGCCAGTGTGCCTCAACCCTGAGCTGGAATGACAACCTTGAAGGGTGAGAGGATATTTCAGTTTCCATACCCTTCAAATCTCAATGTCTCTCCTTCACTTTCTTTCTCCTTGTTCCTACTCTTCTTTCCTCCTTTCATCACCTGTCTTTATCCTCCACTTATCATCCATACCATTGTTTCTCTCTCCTCTGTTCTTCCCACATTTTCTCTATCCTCACCATTGATACACGTTTCCCCTTTGTCTCAACTCCAGGGTCTGTCCTTATTTCTCTGTTCCCTTCTGCCTTCCTCAATCTGTTCCTTGCTCTTATTCCATTTCACTCTATCCCCTTCCATCTCTTTTTGCCATTCAGGGGTCCAGACTGTCCCAGGGAAAAGTTCATGTCCTATCTTTAGTATCAGTCATTTTGTCTTGGTTGCCACAAGCAAGAAGACAGTGTTTCCAATACACTCCTCTCCAAGTTGCAGAAGCAAGCTTTAAGAAAATGATGCAAAAAGAAGCCTTGATTCATCACACTTTGACGACTAACTCTTCAAGTCCAAGGCTTCTACAAGTTACTTGGAAAATAGTATCTCATAGTTACATTTCAAATACTTGTTTCCTGCAAAAATGATTTCCTCCATTATTTATTGCCTTTCCTAGCCCCATTTTAATCCTTTTTCCCCCCAACAGGGATAAGATGATGAAATCAGCTTTTGGTAGTTCTTTTTTTAAAGCATGGGTTAATATTGCCCTCTGTTTATTTAACCTTCTGTCCTTGTACGGTGCAGAAAATCAATAGGCGCTTCCCAAAGGACTGCAGTGCTGGTCCAGCACCTGACAGTGTAAAATGAACCCTCACCATGCATGCATCTTGTGTAGACTCCACATGCTGAATAATGCCTTTTGTAAATAAAACAAAAAATCTGAGATTGAAATCTGTAGATTCTCACTTTGTGTATGGGACTCGCTATGCTTTGAAGTCAGCCATTTATTATCATTCTAATACTGGCACAACCTATAAAACATTTATCCTCTCTGGAATACAGTGACAGGTGCAGTATGTCCATTTTTATAGTGATTTGGTCTTAACTCGAGCATTCACGTAGGTACACTCAACTGCAAAGTCCTGCAACACTGGCTGTGCTGTCCCACAAACTCAGACAAGGGAGTTCCAAATGCGAGAGATCTAGGCCTTCAGCTTGCAAGGTTCTTCATGCCCTCAATTTCTGTTCATCACCATGGGAGCTGAGAAGGCTTGACACCTAGCAGTTGGTGCTCAGCTCTAATACTACTAAGGTACCCACAAAGAAAAGAAAAATGACTGGTGCTTATTAAAGCTAGTCTGGTAAATTTTATTGGCAAACATCTTTTCTCAGGAGAGGAGTATGAATTCTGTAAGTGAAGTGAAAATTTTGCATACATTTAATTGATAAATGATCAACAGTGTTATGGCCTGATTCAACGTGGGACTGAAGTACATGAGCAGTCTCATTGAGATCAGTGGAACTATTCCCATGTTCAAAGTTAAGTATATGCTTCTGACTAGTTCCATTGATCTCGATGAGACTACTCAAGTGCTTAAAATTAGGCACTTGCTTAAGTCCCTTGCTGAATTAGGTCTGTAGCTGTGAGGTAACATTCTTCAGTCATCTATCTGTCTCTTCTATTTAACTGCATTCCTCTTCCTCACATGGTTGATTGGCTTTACACTTTAACCTCTTAGCAAGCAGTCATAAATGTCTACACAAATCTGAGGATGTCAATAGTAAATGCCAGCAACGGCAAAACAAAACCTCTCCATTAAATTTTGGGCTGTTGTGTTCATTTTTATTGACAAAACCCTACTCTACTCATCAATCACATTTGTTCACTTTGAGATTTTTTTTTTTTTACTTTGTTTTTACCAGCGCTGCAAGATGTGATTTATATCCAAATGACTGTTGGTGGTTATCTAGAAAGCATGAAAGCTAGTAAAGGATGTCTTTGGAAATGGAATACTTAATATCTTTCAGCTCATTTCTATTCTTTTTGCTCATTTCTGTTCTTCAACTTACCTCAGCACTTGCTTAAATGTGAACTTACTCTATCCATAACCAAAAAAAAAAAATTGCTTTAGACCACAATATCTCAGTAACTGTAAGATAATATCTTCAGTTTGCTATGCCAGCAAAAAAATGTCTAGGCCTACAAGACTGCCAAGATTCATAAAATTCCTTTGCGTCATTACCAATTTATTGGCATAAATCTACCATAACTCACTTTGTTTAAGGGTTTTGCCTCAACCTCACGTCAATGTTAACTTTCTTCGCTTTAACTCTCTCCAGTATGTTTTGACATGATGCAGGGCAGCTTGGATGTTTTTTTTAAAGAGGAGATTGTCTTCAAATGTGGTGTTACAGGAAAGAGAGGCTGTGTTCAGAATGATAAAGTTTTCTATAGTGAGCTTAATGTGGACTTGAGCCAAAGAAAATATGCACCAATGTTTCCTTATGTGACACACTGAAGTTTAAATTTCATTATTTCGGACTATTTCATCCAAAAAACCCCCAAAAAACTACAAAACCTTTTGGTCTGAGTCCACTGCTATGATGAAGCCAAGCTCTGTGCATCACAAAATGCAATCTGTCACATCCCATAACCATATAGTGTAACAGCATGACTTCATTTCTAGCGAAATTTGCTGGCTGAACATTTTGGCAGACATCTGCATGATACTAGAGCAGCCGAACTTCCACCCTTAACAGTCAGAGATTTGTGTTGTGGCACTAACTATGGATAGGGTTCCTGATCATCTAGTAATGGGGAGTCAATGGAAGTTTTGCTTAAGAAAGAACGGATCAAAGACTCCAGGTGTGACGTTATATCCCATATTCTTCATCGAAACATTAATATGAATATGGCATAACTAAGATATGTTTTATGCAAGATGTGTCATGTGAGGTATCATTGAAAAGATTCTGATCTACTGACTGTGTTTATCCAATTTGTATACATGTATCATTTCTGTATCTGAGGTTAGGAATATTGACTTTGTTACAATTACACCTGTGTGTGTATTGAGGGGAAACACCCCAAGCACTAGGCTATTAGCCTGAATGAGCCATTTAGTAACTTCAAAGATCTATTGTCCTTCTTAGTCTCCCACTGTCCTGAGGAGCTTCCTGGGATGTTGCTTTGATACTGCAGGGTCATCTGATGATGTCACCTGGTACGGAGTATAACCTTGGACACTGCTGGGTTTTTTTTCCACTGGAAACAAAGGATTCCCACCTTATGTAAATTCTATTTAAGGCTGGTAAGTAAGGCAATTGGGACTCTTCTCCATTGCCTCCCTATCCAAGAAGATTGCTAAAAACATCTGAAGGGTAAGGCAGGGGCTTAGTCCAGTCGTCAAGAGAAATAACTGGAACTCTAAGCTACAGAAACTCTGCAACCTGCCTAAAACAACATTTAGGGTGAGAAATTACATTTTTGTAACCTATTTCTTCAGTGTATTAAGCTTAGTTTGCATGTTTTGTTTTATTTGCTCAGTAATCTTTGTTCTGTTTGCTATCCCTTATAATCACTTAAATTTACCTTTTGTAGTTAATAAACTTATTTCTTTATTTCAAAACCCAGTTTGTGCAATTCATATTGTGGGGAGTGGGAAGCTGTGCACATTAAGGGAGAGGGCGAATTTTTATGAGCTTGCGCTGTGCAGATATTTCTATACAGCGTAAGACAATAGTATTTTGGGTTTATACCCCAAAGGAGATGTGCATGTGAGAGCTAGGAGAATGGCCAGCAAAGTCCTCCCACACAGAGCTGATTTCAGTCTGTCTGCAGCTAGGTGTGGCCTTACCTATTTGTGTGCTGGAGAAGGCTTAAGAGCCTAGCACAGCAAGCACAGGTTGAGAAAACCCAGGCTGGTGGAAAGGGTGGGCTCAGTGAGACCCCAGCACATTAGGTAGCACCCCAAGAGGGGGATCTAAACTGTCATACCAGGTTTGGCCCCAGACTTTCATAGAAATGACACTCATAATAAGAAATTATATTTGTGAGCTGTAACCTGTGAAGAGGTTTATATAGCACAGGTAGCCAGACAACTGTGGTTCGTGCATTCCTGTACAGTGATGCCAGAGTCCCTAAATATATTATTGACACAGAGGAAATGGACAAAGAGTTAACTATTCTGTTCTGTTCTATTCTTGTGCCTCCTTCATCACACTAATATCTGAGCACCTTCCAGAAGTTAAGCACATCACTTAGTCCACATCTATCACGTGTGGTTCATTCTTTCTCTCAACCTCTTCTTAGAGGAAGAATTGTGTGAGGAGTACGGAGAATTGATGGGGAGGGAGGAACTTTTTAAAATGTATATGCGACTCTGTGCTTGTATGAGAGAAGGCAAAGTGAAAGAAGCAGGTCCTGCCCTTGGAACAGAAAGGAGTGAGGTTTGTGAATGCCTTTAGTTCCTCAGACTGGCCCCGGAGAAAGTTGTGTCCTGCACAGCGGAGCTTAACACTTATGATCGAAAGTGGCATTGTGCCTGAGGAGCAGAGTTGCCCACCATGATCCTCATGCTTGAGCACAGGTGATCTTTAAGATATGCTGGGCCCGGGCCATTGATTGCCTTGAAGCTAACAATGAAGTCCTTGAACTTGACCGGTTATTCCATGGGAAACCAATGTAGATCTCAAAGCACAGGTCTAATGTGTCACAGTAGCCCATGTTGCTGAGACCACCTACCATGCTCTGTACTAACTGAAGTTTCCTAAGAGCTGATGGTTTCATGCCATGGTATATCACATTACTGTAGGTAACTTTGAGAGGCATATGGAAGGTACGGATAGGTTATGTGCTATTTTTAGAATAGGTAATGGTTGTCAGACTTGGTAAAGGAGTTAAACAAGCAATTCTTTCAACTAACCCTTTTTCCTTCCAAATATTCTTCTGTTAGCAGATTTTATGTGGTACAATGGAGCTTGTTCTGGTCATGTCATGTATCCTGTGATTCTCCTTCAGGGGAAACCAAAGTTTCCACCAGTGAGCTGGTCAGGGAAAGCGCGTGACGTGTGCATCTTTAAGAACATGAGATTGTTCAGAAAGCTGCAAGCAGGGACTTTTTTTTTTTTGGCTGACTGGCAAATTACCCTTGAGAATGTTGACATGCCAATAGTAATCCTGAGAGACACAGCTTACACCATACTCCCACGGCCCATGAAGCCATACACTGGCCACCTCAACAGCACCAACGAGTGTTTCAACTACAGGCTCAGTGGTGCAGAATGACAGCTGAATGTGTGTGCCATTGGCCATTTGAAGGGTTGCTGGTGTTGTTGTTTACTTACAAGATTGGACATCCTTGAGAAATATCCCAATGGTTATAGCTGTCTGCTGTATCCTGCATAATGTCTGTGAAGCAAAGTGGGAAAATTTTAAACCAGGGTGGAGGTAGAGTAGCTATCTGCTGAATTTGAACAGCTAAATACAAGGGTTATTAGAGCTCAATGCAGTGCTATAAAGCTCAGCGAGGCTTTGAAAGAATATTTTAATAGTGAGCCAGAGTAACGGGTATTGCTGTAGAGTGTGTTATCTGGCCTTGCTCTCTTGCAGCCTAGTATGATTCTTTTAGTAATTTCTCTGCATGCAGGACTATTAGATTGTCCATGCACCTATTAATATTGTCTGTGAATGATGTTATTTGTTCTGTGACAAACTGAAGTAACAGGAAATTGGTGGGTGTCAGACCTGATCAGCATCAGACAGCATATGTTGTGAACTAATAAAGATGAATGTTGTTCCCAAAAATAGAATTTTATTCGGTAACATGAACCAGGCAATTAAAAAAATTAAAAGTTAATAAATTAACGGAATAAAACTTATGAAGGGGAAAGAACATTTATTTCAGGTACACATACACGAACCATGGCTTTCACAGGTCAGTGTATGTGAAGCTGTGAATGTCTTTCATGTCCCCCCAGATGGAGTGGTAAGGGCAGTACACTGACCCCTGATGCCATGTGGAATGTTGATGGGGGAGTATAGGGAAGTCCTAATATTGAGTTCTCTATAGGCTGCAGAGGGAGGCAAGCATGGGAATGTTGAACCTGCAGTTCTACCAGAGTCTGCAGCACCTGTGTGCTGTCTGAGAAGCACAGGTACCTTTCTTCTCTCCACTCTCTCTTTCTCCATGCTGTCTGCAAGGTGATCCTGCAGGCCCTGTGCTCGTTCTCTGATGCAGCACTGGCTTGCAGGATCTTCTGGAACATGTCATCTGAGTCCTCTTCTTTCTCTTCCTTATCCAGCTCAGGTGTTCCTTATCCAGCTCAGGTGTGGAGGGAGAGACCAGGAAGGCCACAATGGCAGCAGCTGCAGATACAACACACAGAGGTACCATTTGTCAGTGTATTCACAATGGAAATCAAAACGTAAGATACTGAACTCACTTCCCCTCCTCCCCAAAAGTTGTAATTTCTGCATTCTCACTTCTGCTTGGGATTGATAGAACACAGCACCAATCACAGCACCAGCCAGGGTGAGTATGGCCCTCAGAGGCGGGGGGGAAATGGAGGAGGAATAGCTGTGGCATGATTATAGTTGTATAGGGCAATGGGACTGAATACGGGCACCGTTTTCCACCAGTGCTGGTGATTTTAGAGGTGACGGTAACAGAGGCAAAGAGAGCATAGCTGCTGCAGGTGTCCCGATGCTGCCCAGGCCTTTATGCTGCTAGGCTGTGTATTGCAATGGTTCCTGCTGAAGTAATCACCGACTGGCATGGGAAACTGTCCTACCATGGTGAATGTAATAAGGCTGCCATCCCAAGAAACCATCAGCGGAGGATTTCAGAATGCCTCCATGTAAGTTGTATCGAGATCTCTATGGAGGATTCATGTTCCAGTACCTCTTCTAGCACAATCTTCTACATGTCGCCTATGGGTGTGGTCTTCAGAGATGGAACAGAATTACTGTAAAACTTGGGAGGAATTTGTTACACTGAACGTGAAACAGCAGCATTCATTTTAATGGGCTTTGCTACCACAGATGTTTCTTGCGCCACAGATGTCTTCACTATGCCTATGATAGGTGGAATCCCTGAGAAAAATGGACCATTTTCCAATATATGAACACATTTTTGAAGGTGAAGTTAGATGTACAGGCACGTACCATCACCCATTGATTGAAGTGAACATTGCCCCTCCAGGACAGACTTAAAGGTATCAGAAATTCAGAACAAAGGTTGCATTTGCCACAAAAAGCCACATGTATTTTACACTAGGCTATTTTGGAAAAAAGAAAAGGCCACACTTGCTACCACCAGTTCAGCTACAGCAGTTGTGGCAACAGAGTATTAGTGCAGACAAAATGTCAGAAGCTGCCAGCATTTTTACCATCATACCACTCAGACCTACTCTGAGCAGGCTTAGACAACAGAAACAGAAGTTCTAGCAGCTCCGAGAGCCTTGCCTACAATGCAGAGGAAGCTGTTGGAGCTCTGCAACAGGCCTGAGATGGCTCTTTGGAGGCTTCTGAAATCCACCCACCTACCAGCAAGACTCAGTCCTCCTAGCCCCTACCCTGCTGAGTCAAAATACAACACAAATTAGGGTCTTCAGATTCTAACAAGTCTTTTAAGCTTGTCAGAGGTCAGGAGAGACCAATGATGAGGTATGCTAAACTTGTTTTGGGGAGGGAAAACAAATTAGATTTAGGCTTGTGGGGCAGGGTGTCCAATGTGGGAGGCTCACTCAGGGTTCTTGCTTTCCTTGGGCTTCAGAAATTTCACAGGACGAATTCCCTCAGTCTCCTCCCCGGCATCCCCAGGCTCTCTTCAGATGCCTCACAGATCTCCTAAAGGCCTGCAGGATAAGACTTTCTAGCTACAAACCTCAGCAGGTCCACAAGGGGAGAGGATTGACTGAATGAGAGCAGGGGACACACAGGTAGGATACTAAAGGGGCATTCCCCACATTCTGCTTTTCTGGGGAGTGCAGAACTTCCTCAGCTAACTCCTACTGCCCCCTGACTTGCACTGGTGGGTTCCAGGCAAGCTAAACATAGCTACCAGTCAGCATGCCATTGTAACACTACTAATTCACTTTGTATTCATTTTTGAAATTTGACTAACTCAACTCAGCTTTGGTCCTGTGGACTAGATCAGGGGATCTCAATCTTCCCAGACAACTGTACCCTTTTCAGGAGTCTGATTTGTCTTGTGTACCCCCAAGTGTCACCTCACTTAAAAACTACTTGCTTATAAAATCAAACATAAAAGTACAAAGTGTCACAGCACACTATTACTGAAACATTGCTTGCTTTCTCATTTTTCCCATATAATTATTAAATCTATTGGATATAAATTTTGTACTGTCATTTCAGTGTATAGTATATAGAGCAGTATAAACAAGTCATTGTCTGTATGAAATTTTAGTTTGTACTGACTTCGCTAGTGCTTTTTATGTAGCCTGTTGTAAAACTAGGCAAATATCTCAATGAGTTGATGTAACCCCTGGAAGACCTCTGCATACCCCCAGGGGTACATGGACCTCTGGTTGAGAACTAACTGTGCTAACCTATAGGAGGAGTACACCTGAACATTCTTAGGGTCAGGAAGTTTAAATATGGACTGAGGAGGCTGGACATCTTTATGAATATTCATGATAGCCATCAAACTCTAGAACAGGGCTAATCACAGCCTAAGCCATTGGGAGCTGTTGTCATGCCTGAGATAGGATAGGACCTTCATGGACCAACACCTGTCTCATCACTTCTAGGTCTCCATGAGGATGGTGTAAGTATTGTCCTGATGCTGGACGTATGGACACTATTGTATTTTTGCTATGTACTTTTTTGGGTTGGAGTGATTGTGCTTTTACTAATTGTTTTATTAAAACTATAACAGGTTTTTTCTTAAGTTTGAGTATTGAACCTGTGCATCTCATGGTTCCCAAATCAATAGTAATTCTAATAACACTGGGCTCGATCTTGGGACTAGCCCCTGCCAACCCACAGAGTGCTAACTGGGGAGTTTTAAGTAATCAGTAGAATTAATACACAATCAATAGACCAAGCAACCTGCTTCAACAGTACTGAAAAGTGTGTTTTTTCCATTTACCCGGTACTATTATGAGAATCAGTATTGTTTTTCATGACTAGATGTAGAGACATATCAATAATTGCCATAAGAGTTTACAATATTTTCAGTATTTTTTAATTTTTATTAGGGCTGTCAATTAATCACAGTTAACCCACGTGATTAACTCAAAAAAATTAATCGCGATTTAAAAAATTAATCACGATTAATCACACTGTTAAACAATAGAATACAAATTGAAATTTATTAAATATTTTTGGATGCTTTTCTACATTTTCAAATATATTGATTTCTATTACAACACAGAATACAAAGTGTACAGTGCTCACTTTATATTTTTATTACAAATATTTGCACTGTAAAAATGATAAAAGAAATAGTATTTTTCACTTCACCTCATGCAAGTACTGTAATGCCATATTTTTATCATGAAAGTGCAACTTACAAATGTACATTTTTTGTTACATAACTGCTCTCAAAAACAACAATGTAAAACTTTAGAGCCTACAAGTCCACTCAGTCCTACTTCTCGTTCAGCCAATCAACTTTGTTTACATTTACAGGGGATGCTCCTGCCTGCAAATGAGAACAGGCGTTCGTATGGTACTTTTGTAGCTGGCGTTGCAACGTATTTATGTGCCTGATATGTTAAACATTCATATGCCCCTTCATGCTTCGGCCACCATTCCAGAGGACATGCTTCCATGCTGATGATGCTCGTTAAAAATATTAATTAAATTTGTGACTGAACTCCTTGGGGGAGAACTGTATGTCTTTGGCTCTGTTTTACCTATTCTGCCATATATTTCATTTTATGGCGGTCTCGGATGATGACCCAGCACACGTTTGTTTTAAGAACACTTTCACAGCAGATTTGACAAAACGCAAAGAAGATACCAATGTGAGATTTCTAAGAATAGCTACAGCACTCAACCCAAGGTTTAAGAATCAGAAGTGCCTTCCAAAATCTGAGAGCAACAGGGTGTGGAGCATGCTTTCAGAAGTCTTAAAAGAGCAGCACTCTGATGCAGAAACTACAGAACCTGAACCACCAAAAAAGAAAATCAACCTTCTGCTGGTGGCATCTGACTCAGATGATGAAAATGAACATGAATCAGACCGCTCTGCTTTGGATTGTTATCGAGCAGAACCCATCATCAGCATGGACGGATGTCCTATGGAATGGTGGTTGAAGATGAAGGGACATGTGAATCTTTAGCGCATCTGGCAAGTAAATATCTTGTGATGCCAGCTACAACAGTGCCATGCAAATGCCTGTTCTCACTTTCAGGAGACATTGTAAACAAGAAGAGGGCAGCATTATCTCCTGCAAATTGTAACAAAGTTTGTCTGAGTGATTGGCTGAAGTAGGACTGAGTGGACTTGTAGGCTCTGAAGTTTTACATTGTTTTATTTTTCAATGCCGTTATTTTTTGTACATAATTCCACATTTGTAAGTTCAACTTTCATGATAAAGAGATTGCAGTACTGTACTTGTATGAGGTCAATTGAAAAATACTATTTCTTCTGTTTTTTACAGTGCAAATATTTGTAATAAAAATAAATATAAAGTGACCACTATACACTTTGTATTCTGTGTTGTAATTGAAATCAGTATATTTGAAAATGTAGAAAACATCCAAAAATATTTAAATAAATGGTATTCCATTATTGTTTAACAACGCGATTAATCGCACGATTAATTTTTGTAATCGCTTGACAGCCCTAACTTTTATATATTGTGTTCATAAAGAGGAGTGGGCGGAGGAAGCAGAGATCAGAAAGTATGCAACTACACAATTTCATCATTAGATAGGAAGAGCTGCATTACAATATACCTTCTATTAGATCACATTCCATATAAAAGGTGTAAGAAATCAAATGATCCTCCTAACACAGTAAATTAGACCAAAAACTGCTAAATATATCTATCTGCTCAATTTCCTTCAATGCACTTTTATTTGAGATTATGGCAGTTGAGCATCCCCATGTCTAAATTAAAATATTGATTTCTATTTATTCTTTTCAGTGTTTAGTTTTATAGGCACTACATACCCTTTATATGCTGTGTATTTATGATGATAGAAACATTCGCCTGTTATTTACGATATGACCACCCTTTTTTAGTGTTCTCTACCATAAGAATTTCCACCTGGGTCTACACTACTAAACTTTGGTACAACTTAATATCACTCAGGAGTGTGAATAAGCCACCCCGCTGAGCGACGTAAGTTACATCAACGTAAGTGCTCGTGTGGAAAGCGCTGTGTCCACGGGAGAGCTTCTCCTGCCGACATAGCTACCACCTCTTTAAGAGTTGGATTTATTATGCTGATGGGAGAGCTCTGTCCCGTTGGCATAGAGCATCTTCACCAGATGCGCCACATCAGCACAGCTGCATTGGTGCAGCTTCGCTGATGTAGTGCTTCTAGTGTAGACTAGCCCTAGGTTGCCAGAAGAATTCTTCCGTCAACCTCGCTACCTCCTTTTGGGGAGGTGGATTAACTACAGTGGCAGGAGAACCCCTCCCGTCACAGTAGTGAGCGTCTACACTGACACACTACAGCGGCATAGCTACAGCTCTGCAGCTGTGTCACTGGAGTGTTTTAAGTGTAGACATAGCCTAAGGCGTCTTAGGGCCTGAATCACTTTTGAAAATGGGACTTAAGCAAGCTGTTACTGGATATTAGTTTAGCCTTATTTCAGTTGATCTAACGTATGATGCAATAGTTCAAAGAAAATTATGTAATATATCACAGCTAGTTAGCTCTTCAGATGGATTTCTATTGATTAGGCTCCAGTTTGGTGTCCGAATCTGCTGTTCACTGCTGTGTTTTTTCAGCGCTGATGCTTTGAGAGTGGAATGATCTTTCAAATATCTTACACAGCACTCATAATTCCCCACTGCTGTAAGACCAGCTGTATCATTAAATGCACCAATTTTGAAGCAGCTTTTAATCCTTTTTCAAGCTGGATATTTAAAACAAGGTGAGTAGGAGGGTGATGATCTATAAATGTCAGTACATCTGTCATCGTGAGTTCTTCCTGCTTATGGGTGAAGTTCACGCCCCCATCCCCGCCCAAAGCCTGAGTGAACAGGGGACTCTGCTTGTACTGGGAGTGCAGAATCCATCCCCATCCTGCACACAGCATATGGGGCAGTTGTGGAGCCCTTCTGAGGCTGTTACTGCAGCTCCTGAAGTGGAATTCCAGCCACAATCCCTCTCATATATGGGGATTTTTGGTCACTGAATCTATACTAACAGCAGATGCCCTGTCCCTCGTTTTCTCAGCCTGCATCCTAACCCCCAACCTGAGGTGGCCCATGCATAGCAACAGCTGAGCCCAGTCCCACTGCAAGCTAGTGTTCAATGTCCCACTTGCAGTTCTCATGCAATGGATCCAAGGTGATTCTACTGCACGTGGGGCTTTCCACAACTCCTTCAATGACCGGTGAACCCATGAGATCACCTACTGACATCATGCCTTTGTGCCTCTATTCTGGACCAGAAAGCTTTGCTGTCAGTTTTTAGAAGGGGGATGAGCCAGACATGTGCAAATTTGATTCAAACAATAATTTTCAAACCCTTTTGCTGCAAAAAATTGCAGTGTGATTACAAAAAAATACAGGAGCTGAGGACGACATTACTCTTGTTTATAGAATGATCTGCAGTTCTTCACCATTTTCTCTTCCTTCATTAACACTATTTCATTCACTGTGAAGATCCTGCAAGCAGTGATTTATAGGCTGGTCACTGAACTTTTTGTCTCTAATATTTCTAACACTTAATAAAACATGGTTACAGCTCTTCACTTAGATGGACTCACAAATATCCCCAAGAAGTTATATTCTCTACTTATCACCGTGTATTCATTACCCTGTCTGTTGCTCTTGTGGTGGTGTTCAGCTGCCTCTGATTTTAGTCTTTCATCGGTTATTTCAGTATTGCTGTGAACCTCAGTAAAAAGAAGCCATATGGAAATGTCTGGTTGTATTTTGTCAGTCACCTAACCTGTATACCTGTATAATGTTCTACCCTTCATGGCACCACTCCACAACTGAAGAATACTAACTGCCACTGGTCTTTGTCCCCACACAGTGGTAAGAGGTGAACAAGGCGAACTTGAAGGTTGGTCAGTGCTTTGCTTTTCAATTCAGAAAGAGCTAAATTTAAGACAGTAAAAAACAAAATACCTGCCATTGAATAGCTGCATGAGAAAAGTTCTGACTTTTCTGGGGACTTTTCCATTAACTTGACCAGCATGAAATAGAACTACATTAAAAGTTTATATCAGAGCTCAGCAAGGGTGGATGAATATTGCACAGGTTGTTTGTTTTTTTTTTTAGTCTAGCCATTATCCCCTTCCATCCTGCACTTTTTCCTTTAAAAAGTAGCCTAGTTCTTTATCTCAGTGATAGTGGGTAGGCAGTTTAGCAGTCTTTGCAGCATGTCACACTGCCCTATATATCTATCCAGTGAGAAGCAGTACTCTTAATGTCAAATGACAATGGTTCCATCTCTTTGTATTCTATTATTTATGTCATGAATTTCAGAGTTTGAAGTATCGTGTTTGAAGGGAGAGAAATATTAAACTCTAGCAAATTCTGATTAGAACAACTTTTCTGATGGAAAACAGGTCTAGGATTAACAAGGCTGAACTATGTGGATTTTATACAGTAGCTGAGTATACACTGATATGCAGTGGAGGTGGGTGACATCTGAAGACAAGAAGATAAAACTGACATATACAGAGATGGATGATACTTTGTGATATCATTCTCCAATCAACAGACATTGTGAGAAGTAGAACATCTTAAAAATATCCACTAAGTTTGGAGATAAGATGAATTTCACTATATTTTAATACACAAACTAAGTGACCACCTAAAGAACTGGCAACAACTGGATGCCTCTCAGAGCTGTTCACTAACTTTGAGTCAAGCAAAATTGTACTGGAACCTTGGGGATTTGCAACAGTGGACTTTTAAGTAGTGTGGACTTCCCTGTGCTTATTCTTTGACCTTTCAACAGCCAAATATTTGAAGAAATGAACACCTTAATGTAAGGGGACTGTTGCCCCCTTTCTAACATTCAGTGGGGGTGTTTTGGTTGGCTCGCTCCCAGTACTAAAAGGGGGAAGGGTCGATGGGGAATCAGGACCCTGAGACTGACAGCCCCCAGGTACAATGGGGAGAGGCCAATGCTCCAGGTCAGTCTGAATGACAGGGCAGACAGGCTAATCAGGGAGTCAGGAGGCCAGGGACGTCCCTTTATCCGTGTGAGCTGGATTTGCCTGGGTCAGACAGAGTGGAGCCGAGCTAAGGAGAAAGCAGGGGCCCAAGCTAAGCTGGGGCGCAGAGCTGCAGCCCCTAAGCCAGAGGCGCAGCCCAGAGAGAGCAGGCTTGCCCTGGGAGCAGAGCTGCAGCAACCAGAGCCAGAGGGGCCAGAAAAGCAGCCCAGGAAGCAAGTCAGTGTTGGGAGCAGAGTCACAGAAGCAGCCTGCAGAGCAGACCTGTCCTGGGAGCAGAGCTGCAGCAACCAATGCCAGAGGGGCCAGAGAAGCAGCCCCGGGAGCTGGAGACAGAGCAGCAGCAGCAGTGCAGAGACAGAGTGGTGGAGCTGGGGCTGGAGCAGTCCAGAGCTGGGTGCAGTGAGAAGCTGGGGAGAGCAAGGGGGACCCTGGGCAGCGGGCCCAGCACAGGGAGACACCTCAGCCAAGAGGCTCTGCAGCCCAGGCTTGGATCGTAACCCCGACAGGGCGGGGGTGACACTGGGAAGAAGGGTCCTACCACTTAGAGCCTGAGAGCATGTGGCCACCACCAGAGCAAGTGTCCAACCCACAGCATCCCTACAGCACAGCCAGGGCCTGAGAAGAAGGCCTGGGACTTACAAGGAACAGACTGTGAACTGCCCTGACATTCCAGAGACACTGTTTGTGATGTTCCCTGCCACAGAGCGGGGTGATGTGTTTCCTTTAACCTTGCCCATTTTTCCTTATTCTTTTTAAAATTAATTGTTGATTAAATAACTTGCATTTGCTTTAGATTGTATGTAATGGTCAGTGGGTCAGAGAAGTGCCCAGTGGAGAGAGAGTACCCTGGAGTGGGGACACCCTAGCCCCTATCCTAGGTGACCACAGCAGGGGTGGGGGTCGAGCCCCCCAGGAATCCTGGGCCCAGCCTTGTTGGGGTTATGAGGACTCCGCCAGACAGGAGAGTGGAAGGGGAGGCCACTGGGTAAAGGAAGTGGGAGCGAGGACTCAGATCCTTTCGCTAGCCCACTTCACCGGGGTACTGCAGAAGCCAGGAAAGTTCCCCACAAGAGCGGGACTGTTCCCCTGCTTACATTAACAAAGCTGTTTGGCCCAGATCTGCTTATTAGGTCTTTGGTTTCTTTGGGGGTTGTTTTTGTTTTTTAATGTTTTGGCTAACCTTGATGCTTATTAAAGTGAGATACTGGCAGCACTAGTTAAAATGATAGATGTACACGAGCACAGAAGTGGTGAAGAACTTCAGTATTTCCTCCTAATACATTTTTCTTGTTTAGTTCAAATAATCCTTTCCCCTATCAACAGACTACTAACTAACCAATCCCTATAAAATTTTAAAAGCTGCAGTAAATAAGTGATTAGCCTTGTCATAGCAGGCCTTTTCAGTCCAATAAAGATAGATCGGGATAGTTAAGTGCCCTTCTTGTGGTGATAAAAGAATGCCATGGAGGGTCTTATCACTATTATAAGATAAGACAATAAAAAATTTTATATCTATTTTTCAATTCTGGGAACTCAGTGACTATGGGCTGCCATTGTTGCAATGGAGATAGATTGTGTTCCTTCAAGTCCATTAGTGAGGGAGGCAGAAAACAGTGACATGCTTCTTTCCCCAGGAAGACTTTCTTTGCTTCACGGTGAAAGGAACTTTCTTGGGGAGGGGCTGGTAGTGGCTTGCTCCCAACTCTTATGACTTTTAGCCAGGACAGTGGCTACCCAACGCCATCTCTAGAGCCGCAATCACTTAGAGGTAGACTGATGGTGCTTTGTTCCCCTCTACAGAGGCAAAAGGTCTCCTAGTCAGGACACTGCTACTTTTCTCCTTCGCGGATGGTGAGGGAAGCAGTTTGTTTACATTTTGTTAAAATATGCAAGATTGGAACTATACATTGACCACTCAGAACACTGCATGTAAAATCTCAGCATTCTTCCAGGTTGAAAATAATGTTGACTACAATCATCCTTGTTCGTCCATTGATCTTTATGCAAAACTCCCAATGATCTCCTTAGGAGTTCAGTGTGCAGACCTAAATACTAAATGACCTTTAAATTGTGGGATAAGTTTTAGAAGTAGTCCTGGAGAGATGCTTTGTGCAACAAACATCTTATTATGTAATTGCATTGAATGTATGTGTAATTTTCTCCGCTATGAAAAACTATTGCTCTATGGTCATGCATGAACAAGTATGAACTGTTTAAATCCAAGGCGAGAGTCAGAATGGGGATAACACCCGAGCATTCTCGTCGGAGGTTCAGGGCCCTAAGGTGGAAACCAGACGTGTCATTTACCCGACATCCCTAGCACATTGTGAAACATTGGGATGCCTGGATATCAGGAGCAAGTGTTGAATCTCCAGTAAATTTGCCCTTCCTAATGCAAATGGAACAATTCTTAGAGGGTGTTCCTGAGGAAATAGAAAGATACATCCTAGATGGGAAGCCCAAAACTGTAATCGAGGCAGGAGAGATTGGAGCCAGATGGGTGGAGGAGGCAGAGAAGAAGAAAACTGGTCACAGTTGGAGCGGAGACCAGAAGGGACAACCCCAGACCACACCCTATTACCGGGGGCCGCCCAAGGCCCCACCTACCTCCCGAAGAACCCTCCAGACCCCTTATCATCCCACCACCCCCTTCTCCAGCAACTCACCTCGTCCCAGTGACCCGTCAGCTGGACGATGTTTTAAATGTAACGAGCTGGGGCGTGTAAAGGCCAACTGCCCCAAGAACCCCAACAGATTACAGTTCATTGCACCAGAATCACACCAGAGGTCCGCAGGCCCAGATACCTCCCAGATACCCTTGGAGCGGAGGGAAACTGTGAGTGTGGGTGGGAAGAAGGTCACCGCGTGGAGGGACATGGGAGCACAAGTGTCATCTATCCATGCTTCCTTAGTGGACCCCAATTTAATCAACCCAGAGATCCAAGTGACGATTCAACCCTTCAAGTCCAACTCTTTCGATTTGCCTACAGCCAAGTTGCCTGTCCAGTACCAGGGCTGGTCAGGATCGTGGACTTTTGCAGTCTATGATGATTATCCCATCCCCATGCTGTTGGGGGAAGACTTGGCCAATCATGTGAAGCGGGCCAAGAGGGTGGGAATGGTCACCTGCAGCCAGGCTAAACAAGCCGTGAGGCCTAGCTCTGTTCCGGAAACTTCTATCAGGACCCGGTCAGAGGTGATGGACCTGGACCCCAGGCCAATGTCTGCAACAGCAGTAGTGGATCCAGTCCCAGAGACCCAGACAGAGCCAGCCCCAGAACCGGAACCAACCGAACAACCAACACCAGACCCAGTGTCAGCACTGAATCCAGTACTTGCAACCTCAACACCAGAGGGCCCCACCGAACCTGAACCGGCAGCAGCCCATAACCCTACACAAGAGGCTCAGCCAGAGCTTGAACCCCAACAGAGTGTCCCAGTGGAAAGTGGTTCACAATCAATGGAAACAGCCCCATCCCCTACGTTGCTTCCAGAGGGACCAAGCATAGGTCCACAATCCAATGAGGAACTGATGTCTCCAGCATCAAGGGAACAGTTCCAGACTGAACAGGAAGCAGATGAAAGCTTCCAGAGAGCTTGGATGGTGGCACGGAGCAACCCACCACCTCTCAGCTCTTCTAATCGATCCAGGTTTGTTGTAGAAAGAGGACTTTTATACAAGGAAACTCTTTCAGGTGGACACCCCAGGAAGACTGGCATCCTCAGAGACAGTTGGTAGTTCCAACTAAATACTGGGCCAAGCTCTTGAGCTTAGCCCACAATCACCCTAGTGGCCATGCTGGGGTGAACAGGACCAAAGACCATTTTGGGGGGGTCATTCCACTGGGAGGGAATGGGAAAGGATGTTTCTACCTATGTCCGGTCTTGTGAAGTATGCCAAAGAGTGGGAAAACCGCAAGACCAGGTCAAAGCCCCTCTCCAGCCACTCCCCATCATTGAAGTTCCATTTCAGTGAGTAGCTGTGGATATTCTGGGTCCTTTTCCGAAAAAGACACCCAGAGGAAAGCAGTACATACTGACTTTCATGGATTTTGCCACCCTATGGCCGGAAGCAGTAGCTCTAAGCAACACCAGGGCTAAAAGTGTGTGCCAGGCACTAGCAGACATTTTTGCCAGGGTAGGTTGGCCCTCCGACATGCTCACAGATGCAGGGACTAATTTCCTGGCAGGAACTATGGAAAACCTTTGGGAAGCTCATGGGGTAAATCACTCGGTTGCCACTCCTTACCACCATCAAACAAATGGCATGATGGAGAAGTTTAATGGAACTTTGGGGGGCCATGATACATAAATTCATAAATGAGCACTCCAATGATTGGGACCTAGTGTTGCAGCAGTTGCTCTTTGCCTACAGAGCTGTACCACATCCCAGTTTAGGGTTTTCCTCATTTGAACTTGTATATGGGCGTGAGGTTAAGGGGCCATTACAGTTGGTGAAGCAGCAATGGGAGGGATTTACACTTTCTCCAGGAACTAACATTCTGGACTTTGTAACCAACCTACAAAACACCCTCCGAACCTCTTTAGCCCTTGCTAAAAAAAACTTACAGGATGCTCAAAAAGAGCAAAAAGCCTGGTATGATAAACATGCCAGAGAGCATTCCTTCAACGTAGGGGACCAGGTCATGGTCTTAAAGGTGCTCCAGGCCCATAAAATGGAAGCATCGTGGGAAGGGCCATTCACGGTCCAGGAGCGCCTGGGAGCTGTTAATTATCTCATAGCATTCCCCACCTCCAACCGAAAGCCTAAGGTGTACCATATTAATTCTCTAAAACCCTTTTATTCCAGAGAATTAAAGGTTTGTCAGTTTACAGCCTAGGGAGAAGAGGACGCTGAGTGGCCGGAAGGTGTCTACTACGAAGGGAAAAGTGCTGGTGGTGTGGAAGAGGTGAACCTCTCCATGACCCTTGGGCGTATGCAGCGACAGCAGATCAAGGAGCTGTGCACTAGCTACGCGCCGACGTTTTCAGCCACCCCGGGACTGTCTGAACGGGCATACCACTCCATTGACACAGGTAATGCTCACCCAATTAAAGTCCAACCTTACCGGGTGTCTCCTCAAGCTAAAACTGCTATAGACCGGGAGATCCAGGATATGTTACAGATGGGTGTAATCCGCCCCTCTGGAAGTGCATGGGCATCTCCAGTGGTTCTAGTTCCCAAACCAGATGGGGAAATACGTTTTTGCGTGGACTACCATAAGCTAAATGCTGTAACTCGCCCAGACAACTATTCAATGCCACGCATAGATGAACTATTAGAGAAACTGGGACGGGCCCAGTTCATCTCTACCTTGGACTTAACCAAGGGGTACTGGCAGGTACCGCTAGATGAATCCGCCAAGGAAAGGTCAGCCTTCACCACCCATCTCGGGCTATATGAATTTAATGTCCTCCCTTTCGGGCTGCGAAATGCACCCGCCACCTTCCAAAGACTTGTAGATGGTCTCCTAGCGGGATTAAGAGAATATGCAGTCGCCTACCTTGACGATGTGGCCATATTTTCGGATTCCAGGGCAGACCACCTGGAACATCTATAAAATGTCCTTGAGTGCATAAGGGAGGCAGGACTAACTGTTAAGGCTAAGAAGTGTCAAATAGGCCTAAACAGAGTGACTTACCTTGGACACCAGGTGGGTCAAGGAACTATCAGCCCCCTACAGGCCAAAGTGGATGCTATCCAAAAGTGGCCTGTCCCAAAGTCAAAGAAACAGGTTCAATCCTTCTTAGGCTTGGCCGATTATTACAGACGATTTGTACTGCAATACAGCCAAATCGCCGCTCCACTGACAGACCTAAACAAAAAGAAACAGCCAAATGCTGTTCAGTGGACCGGAAAGTGTCAGAAGGCCTTTAACAAGCTTAAAGCGACACTCATGTCTGACCCTATACTAAGGGCCCCAGACTTTGACAAACCATTCCTAGTAACCACAGATGCATCTGAGCGTGGTGTGGGAGCAGTTTTAATGCAGAAAGGACCTGATCAAGAATTCCACCCTGTAGTGTTATTCAGCAAAACAGTCTGAGAGGGAAAGCAACTGGTCAGTCAGTGAAAAAGAATGTTACGCCATTGTCTACGCCCTGGAAAAGCTATACCCATATGTTTGGGGACGGCGTTTCCACCTGCAAACCGACCATGCTGCACTACAGTGGCTTCGTACCACCATGGGAAATAACAAAAAACTTATTTGGTGGAGTTTAGCTCTCCAAGATTTTGATTTCGACATCCAACACATCTCAGGAGCTTCTAACAAAGTGGCTGATGCACTCTCCCATGAAAGTTTCCCAGAATCAACTGGTTAAAATCATCCTTGAGATGTGGAAAATATTGTTAGTCTTTATGTACTTGGTAGTATATTTAGAGGTGCATGTGTCTTATTAACTTTGTTTTTCCTATAGCTCCAGGAAGAAATCCCAGCCAGCGTTTCACCCTAGCTGAGATTTGGGGGGCGTGTCATAAACATAAAGGAAAGGGTAAACCCCTTTAAAATCCCTCCTGGCCAGAGGAAAAATCCTCTCACCTATAAAGGGTTAAGAAGCTAAAGGTAACCTCGCTGGCACCTGACCAAAACGACCAATGAGGAGACAAGATACTTTCAAAAGCTGGGAGGAGGGAGAGAAACAAAGGGTCTGTGTCTGTCTGTATGCTGCTTTTGCCAGGGATAGAACAGGAATGGAGTGTTAGAATTTTTAGTAAGTAATCTAGCTAGATATGTGTTAGATTATGATTTCTTTAAATGGCTGAGAAAGGAACTGTGCTGAATAGAATGACTATTCCTGTCTGTGTGTCTTTTTTGTGACTTAAGGTTTTGCCGAGAGGGATTCTCTATGTTTTGAATCTAATTACCCTGTAAGGTATCTACCATCCTGATTTTACAGAGGTGATTCCTTTACTTCTATTAAAAGTCTTCTTGTAAGAAAACTGAATGCTTTTTCATTGTTCTCAGATCCAAGGGTTTGGGTCTGTGGTCACCTATGCAAATTGGTGAGGATTTTTACCAAACCTCCCCCAGGAAGTGGGGTGCAAGGGTTGGGAGGATTTTGGGAGGAAAGATGTGTCCAAACTATGTTTCCCAGTAAACCCAGTTAGAGTTTGGTGGTGGCAGTGGAGACCCAGGGTCAAAGGATAAAATTAATTTATACCTTGGGGAAGTTTTAACCTAAGCTGGTGAAAGTAAGCTTAGGAGGTTTTCATGCAGGTCCCCACATCTGTACCCTAGAGTTCAGAGTGGGGGAGGAACCTTGACAGAGGGGATTGTTGGAGTCTCTCAGTTTTCTCCTACCTGGCTCTTTTCTTTAAAGTGCCCCAGTTTTAAATTGTGTAAAGGGAAGAGGAAGCTGCTTTTCTTTCCATCCCTTGTCACCCACGTCCCTCATCCACATTAACAACCTATTCCATCACACGTGCACACCCACCAGCAAGGTCTCAGGTTTTCCCTAGGAAAATCTGGCCATTTTACAGAGGACAGGTAGGGATTGGAGAGGCAGAAGCTGAGGGTATGGCCCCTGGGGACCCTTCTTGGGAATACCAGTTGAACTGGCTACCTTTTGGAATTTAAGGTGTTGATTTTGACCTGTAAAGCCCTAAACAGCTTAAAATCTGCCAGCTTCTGAGACTAACACTCTCCCTGTGCAATACTGGATTGGATCCATAGAATCATAGAATATCAGGGTTGGAAGGGACCTCAGGAGGTCATCTAATCCAATCCCCCTGCTCAAAGCAGGACCAATCCCCAATTTTTGCTCCAGATCCCTAAATGGCCCCCACAAAGATTGAACTCACAACCCTCGGTTTAGCAGGCCAATGCTCAAACCCCTGAGCTATCCCTCCCTGCAAAAAGGATCCCTTTCAATTTAAAAGGAGGCGGTTAAGAGGGGACTCTCTGTGAGAGCCCATTCACTTGGAATTCACTTCCTGCACACTATCTCCCTGTTAAATCTGAAATAATCCAAATTTGTTGACTTTCCAGGCATGCTGCAAAGCCAGTCTATTTGCATGGACATTTGGGGAAGGCTAAGTTGTGTAGCGTTTTGAACAAGCAAGCTGAAGGGCAGTTTTATGGCTGAGTGCTGTTTAGTGCTTGGTGGGATCTGCAGCTGTTTTGTTGTTTTGTTTTTATGTACATTAGTACAGATTGTGGCTGGGGCTTTCAAAGAAGCCTAAAGCAATTTGGCACCCAATTTCTATTGAAATACAATGGTAGCTGGGTGCCTAATGCCTTTTTACCTTTGAACATCCCAGCCTGTGTTTTTCAATCAGGTTGCCTCAAGCTTCTGATAGGCACTTCTAAGACATTACTCTAAAAGAAATAAAATAACTGCATTCATTTTTTTCTCTATATTCTGTATGGAAGCATAACCCGCTTCAGCTGAGTTCACTCAGATCCTTAAACATTTTCAATGTGTACTTCATTCCAGCTGTTTCTTCTTTTTTTTTTTCAGTGAAGTGGTAAGTAAAGAGCCAAGGCTCTGATCCAACAGCTGATTCTACAGACAGACTCCAGTGCTCAGACAGAGCCCCATTGCCTTCACTCCATGTGGATGCAGGGATCGAGCTGCATAGAATCACTTGTAGGATTGTGAGCAGAATTTGGGTCCAATGGAAGTCACTATAGAATCACCATGATTTGGCTCAGAATTCTTAATAAATCCTAGCACCATTACTTTTTTTATTACTGCCCCTCCCCCACCCCACCCCCCAAAGGAATTAAGGAGGAATTAGGCATCATATCTCAGGACATTAAAAACGTATGCCACAAAGACAATATAAGATAGCTAGCATATTTGTATGAGTACAAATACACATATGACTTAGACATTCTCAGCAACTTATTCTAGCTGTTTAAAAATAATTACTACTCCCAAAGATTCTGCATGGTGGAGAAGAGTAGCCTGCAACATCTAAGTATGTTTTAATGAGTACATTACTTGTATTCTTAGCTTGTTGATACCTGAGATGGTGAGGAAACAGAGCACTAGAATGTCTTTCAGTTGCAGTATTTTATTGACACAGAGATCAGTCAGCACAAGGCCTAAAAATTGCAGGGAGACTCATTGCATGCAGTGAAAAGAGTGCAGTGAATGGTAGATCCATTCTGCAGGGCACATTTGCATTCTGTAAGAAATGGGTAAACAAAATCATGGATGGCAAATCAGAGTCAAACGAAGCAGAAGACACATTCTGAATATCGCTTCTTTGAGATTGCATCAGCAACAATCGTCTCTACAACTCCAATATGTGCAACTGGGATAGGCATGCAATAATGTTATATTTGCATGGCACATGGCAGTTTGCATACAAAAACACATCCTAATAACTAAGGACTTATTCTTGTACACTTCCTTATTTATCTCATCTGTATACCATGCCTTTCTTCAAATTTAAGGTTGTGTTCTCCTTATTCACTCATCTCTATCACGTTTACTGTCTACATGCTTCAGCAGACACCATGTTATCCTAACTCAGTATTATGCAGAGGAGAGATTATTCACATATAAGCAGGTCACTATGGCTACTGGTTACCTATTTTGTAAAGCAAGTCTGGGAGCCAAATATTAAGGCACCCTGCAGAATTCAGGCAAATATAATCTCTTATATGGTACCTCTACCCTCAGTGAAGTCATCCCCACCCCTGGTTGCTGCTCACATTGCAAACTTCCCTGGGTTTGATCAGGTACAGTTCTCCTTTTCCTGTTTTGGAGTAAGTTTTATAGCATCTATTGCCTTTGCTCATGAGGTGACTCCAAAGAGCTCATAGACTGCAAGGTCAGAAGGGACCATCATGATTAACCAATATACCCAGATGTTTCTCCTCCTCTGTCACTTCCAACTGATAAATCCCCAGTTTATAGCAAAAAGTCTTGTTGTTTAGTCCCTAAATGCATGAACTTGCACTTTGCACTATTACATTTGATCCCATTTCTATAACTCCTATTTATAAAGTCATCCAGATCTTCTTGTATGATATTCCAGTCCTTCTCTGTATTGGCAATACCTCCCAACATTGTGTCATCCACAAATTTTATTACCACACTCCCACTTTTTGTGTGAAGGTCAGTAATACAAATGTTAAATAAAATTGGTCCCAAGACCGATCCCTGAAGAACTCCACTAGTAACCTCCCTCCAGCCTGACAGTTCACCTTTCTGTATGACCCTTTGTAGTCTCCCCTTTAACCAGTTCCTTATCCACCTTTCAATTCTCATATAATTCCCATCTTCTCCAATTTAACTAATTTCCCATGTGGAACTGTATTAAATGTCTTATTGAAATCCAGGTAGATTAAATTGATTGAATTTCCTTTGCATAAAAAATCAGTTATCTTCTCAAAGAAGGAGATCAGGTTGGTCTGGCACGATCTACCTTTTGTAAAATCATGTTGTATTTTATCCTGAGTATCGTTCACCTCTATGTTCTTAACTACTTTCTCTTTCAAAATTTGTTCCAAAACCTTGCATACAATTGAGGTCAAACTAACAGGCCTGTAGTTTCCTGAATCACTTTTCCCCCCCTTTCTTAAAAATAGGAACTATATGAGCAATTCTCCAGTCATAGAGTACAACCCCCACGTTTACAGATTCATTAAAAATCCTTGCTATTAGGCTTGCAATTTCATGTGCCGGTCCTTTAATATTCTTGGATGGAGATTATCCGGCTCCCCCACTTCTACACCTTCCCGCCCCCCACTCCCATTTAGGCCCATTAAGCTGTTTGAGTTTGACTTCCATTTTAGATATGGTAATTTCTACCTCCATATTCTTGTTCCCATTAGCCACCCTGGCACTACCCCTGCACTTTCTGACCTCCAAGACACTGTGTTTCTGAAAGATAGTTACACAATGGCAAGTAGATTAATTTATAATCGTAACAGTTAAAGATCCAGCATAAATTGTATGGAATTTCAAATACAATAAATTCTGTGCTGTTAAGAATTCTGTTGGAAGGTCTGAAATGTACTTCGAAATTTTCCCCTACATTTTTGGATCTATGGAGGAATACTAATACAGGCTGGGACTTTCAGTGAGCCTAAGGGAGTTAGGCACCCAAATCCTATTTAAATTCAATGGGATTTGGGAATTTATCTCCCTTAAATTCATTTGAAAATACTAGATTAGTACTTACATAGTGCATTTGTGTTAAGTGAATTACAAAGGAGGATGGGCATTATAATTCCCAGTGGAGAAAATGAGGCACACCAAAGTTAAGTGACTGTAAGGTAAGACAATGAGTCAGTGGCAGAGTCCGGACCAGAAGCCAGGTCTCCTGACTTGGAGCCCTCTACTCATCCTGAGAACAACTGAAGTCATCTCAATGAAGGTATTGGCTACATCTGCCCTATACTTAAAGTTGACTGAAGAAGCATCTATAATGTGAATAAAATATAGTTGGGAATGGGGCTAATAGTAGCATGAGGGATAATTTTATAACAGGGGAGAGAATAAGTCACCATGATTTGTAACTGACTGTATATCAGTCAGCAAATATAAGGAAATGTTATGCACACTGTACAATTAAAGGGACACAGTTGAAGACATCTGGAAGTACTTTAATCAAATCCATGCACAGGAGGTCTTTTTGCCTTCAGAATTCATGTATAACTCCTGCTATTATAATTCTCTGATGTGAGATTTTGGCAACCATCGAGGGAGAAATAGGCCTCGCTGACAGTCTACAGTCTGATATTAAAACAATAGAATATTTTAAGTGCTGAGCCACTATAGTAGATTTTCTAACAGCCACCCTGTCTTCCTTCCTGTTATTTTGTATTTTCTTTTTTGTGTGGAGAGGGAGTGGATATTTAACAATCACTTCTGTCTCTCAAGGCTGAAATAGCCCAAATCTGTTCAACTTCTGGGCACAAAGCAACTCCCATCTGTTTTTATTTTGTTTTGTCCCTGGCATTTTGTGGGAGTGAAGGTGTAGAGGGGGGTAGAATGACATATTGGGTTACTTGTTTACTATTGGCTATATATGGATTTTGTTAGAGTGTGAAGCCAATTAGGATATTATAATACACTGTACAATATTGTATATGATTTTAAATAATAGCAAGGCTCTAAGCTTTTTGGATAAGGGCCTTGTGTTATCTTAGAAAGTTCAATGAAAAAATGCATTTAATATTTGTTTTGTTGGGGAGGGTTGTCTATATGCAACAATATTTACATCTTAATATATTATATATTTTTACTGTAAATCCATGCCACTCAGAAAGACAACGCACACTGCTTCAAAACAGTCAAACTATGAAGCATGGCATGTAAATAGTATATCCACAACCAGCCATGAAAATAAAGTTGGCTAAGAAAGCTAAGCAATTTTAAAAAATCACTTCTGAGCATGTTCAGTAGTCATCTGCAAAGAATTAACATTTAATCACAGCCTACTTTCCCAGTTGCTCAGTTGCTCAACTTTCAGTCTCTTAGCTATTGTGATGTGATAATTTCACTAGTTCCCCAGTTATCTTAGAGTTTTCTAGACTAGACCGAACCTGAATATCTATTCTAAAAAACAAATGGAGGAGAAAATAAATCTTTTAGGCCTTCTTTATACCACAAAGAAGAAGGAAAAAATGTGACAAATTTTTCTTTCCCTTTGCAGGTCATCTGCAAATTTTGTAGCACCTATAAACTAGTACTACTAAATGGGCCCTCAGTTGCTATTGCCTTTCAATATTGCTAACTTTATATTTCCTTATACTATATTATAAACTAACATTGCTGGATTGAACAGGTGTGGGCTGGCTGTAAATGTGAATACTACACATGTGTCATGCTTACAGGGCTAGCTGCACCTTTGATTCCTCTCTGAGTGCACCTCCTCAGGTGTTAGGCCCCATATCATTATCCTTCTCAGGATAGAATCCTGTGTAAGCTCAGGTTTCAGAGGAACAGCCGTGTTAGTCTGTATTCGCAAAAAGAAAAGGAGTACTTGTGGCACCTTAGAGACTAACACATTTATTTGAGCATGAGCTTTAGCTCAAACACTTGTCTTTCTCACCAACAGAAGCTGGTCCAATAAAAGATATTACTTCAACCACCTTGTCTCTCTAATATCCTGGGACTGACACGGCTACAACCACTCTGCATACAGTGACTGACTATATACATGTGTTGGTGTATTAGATGTAGCTGTTGGACACTGCAGAACTATGTAGGATCTTATCTACTATCTATCTGCCAGAGATCACTGAAATCAGCAAGTGTGATCAGAGCAAATCCCAAAAGCCCAGTCTCTCCATGTACTGCCTGCTCCATAGGCACCGACTTCTACTGGCGCCGGTGGCTGCTCGACGCCCCCCCCCCCCCACCTCCGGCCCCACCCTGACTTCAGCCCCGCCCCCTCCCCAGCTCCTTACCCAAAGTCCCCACCCCAACTCTGCCCCCTCCCTGCCCCTATTCTGACTTCTTCTCCACATCCCCACCCTAACCTCGCCTCTTCCCCGCCTCCTCCCCCCTCCCTCCGGAGCTTGCTACAGCTGTTTAGCGGTGGCAAGCCCTGGGTGGTAGGCAGAGGAGCAGGGACGTGGCGCATTCAGGGGAGGAGGAGGAGGTGAAGTGAGGTGGGGCGGGGAGCTTGGCTGCCAGTGGGTGCAGAGCACCCACTAATTTTTCCCCGTGGACGCTCCAGTCCTGGAGCATCCATGGAGTCGGCGCCTATGTCCTGCTCATTAGTTTGCTTGAGAAGGTTCATATTTGTATGAGGCTAAACTGTCTTCTAAATGACAGGTTTCAGAGGAATGTATGTGCTTGAATCTGAAATAAACCTGTGGAGTCAGTATATTTTATGATTGTATCTATCCACCTTATAGAATGCTCCAGTTAAACCAGGGGCGGGCAAACTTTTTGGCCTGCGGGCTGCATCGGGTTTCAAAAATTGTATGGAAATTGGCTGTGCCTCCCCAAACAGCCAGGCATGGCCCGGCTCCAGCCCCCGCCCCCTATCCGACCCTCCCTGCTTCTTGCCCACTGACAGCCCTCCTGGGACCCCTGCTCGATCCACCCTCCCTGTTCTCTGTCCCCTGACTTCCCCCGGACCCCCCACTGCCCCATCCAACCCCCCTTCTCCTTCCTGACTGCCCCCGGGGACCCCTGCTCCATCCAACCACCTCTTCTCCCTAACTGCCCCCAGACCCCCCCACCCCTAACTGCCCCCCCCGCCCCATTCCAACCCCCACTCTCCTTCCTGACTTCCCCACCCCGGGACCTCTGCCCCATCCAACCACCCCTTCTGCCTGTCCCCTGACCGCTCCCGGCACCCCCACCCCTGACTGCCTCCTGCTGCCCCATCCAACTCCTCCTCTCATTCCTGACTGCCCCCCTGGGACTCCTGCCCATTCACCCCCTCTGCTCCCTGACTGCCCCCCAGAACCCCTACCCCTGACTGCCCCCCCCACCCCATCCAACCCTTCCTCTCCTTCCTGACTGCTCCCCCCCCAGGACTGCTGCCCCATCCAACCACCCCTTCTCCCTGACCACCCCTGGAACCCCTGCCCCCCTTCAACCCCCTGTTCCCCACTCTCTGACTGCCCCAACCCCTATCCACACCCCTGACCCCTGACTGCTCCCCAAACTCCCCTGCCCTCTATCCAACCTGCATCCCCCACTCCCTGCCCCCTTATTGCACTGCCTGGAGCACCGGTGGCTGGCGGCGTGGCTGCACCAGGACATGCAGCCATGCCGCCCGGCTGGAGCCAGCCACGCACCGTGCAGCACAGAGCACCCGGTCAGGCCGGGCTCTGCAGCTGCACTGCCCCAGGAGCTCACAGCCCTGCTGCCCAGAGCATTGGGCCAGTGGTGCAGTGAGCTGAGGCTGCAGGGGAGGGGGGACAGCAGGGAAGGGGCTGGGGGCTAGCCTCCCAGGCCAGGAGCTCAGGGACTGGGCAGGATGGTTCCACAGGCTGGATGTGGCCCGTGGGCCATAGTTTGCCCCCCTCTGAGTTAAACTCATGTGGCATATATCTGGAGGGGTGGGATGGGAGGGTGTGTGTTGTTTGGCTTGTGTAAAATAATTAATTGATAAGCAAATAATAGCTGAACCTCATGTAGCTAATCTAATATTTGTTTATCAAGATGAGGTAAGAGTGTATAATATCTCCCAGAGTAAAATACGGGGACCATGTTCCATAGTTTGGAGCATAGGTACTAAAACTCATTCCTGGCTAAATTACCCCATCTTGTAGTATGGCCCAAGAAGGTGGAAAATGCCATGAGGGTCCTCTTGCAAAACCTCTGATTGTTCAGTCAGTAAGTGGGCTTTGCTCTTCTAAAGGCCCACCCACAAATCTCATGGATTCACATGAATCCAAGACCAGCCACTGAGAGGCCCTGTGCCTGTGTGCCAGCTCTGTGGTCTGGACTTGATCTTTGATAAAGATGAGGCTCTGGCAGCAGAGCTTCAGCTTTATCTCAAAAGAGGATAGATACCAACTTCAGTGTAGAAACAGCAGAAGGGACACTACAGCCCCAGGATCTATTAACATCTTTTCCATGTACTCCATTACAGGAGTAGGGACAAATTATGTGGCTCCCTTCATTTGGCCTGGCCACTTCTCCCTCATATGTGGACTTTGGAGCCATGGACTGGACTCCGGGGGGTCCAGAGGAGAGTGTGGACACGGTTGCAGAGGCAGCTCCTGTCTGTGAGAAAGTGGAGATGTGCAGGCAGAAGGTCTGTGTGTGGATTTGGGGAAGCATGGTCAAACCCAGAGATTTTAAAAAGCAATTTAAACAAGCTGAAACCATTGACAATTTTTAAGCCCACATACCCTATATTATGTCACACAGGGAGATCCCCAGTATTGATGGTTTACAACAATAAGAAAACTCTTGAAATGAACATGAAATTTGATAAAGTCATGATTGTACAAAACATTTGCTTCTAAATTTGAAAAACACACAAAAAATTTTGTGGGCTTTGGGGATGCGGGTTTACTAAAAATAGGATTACTTTTGAATCGAAATTAATATATTTTGGGACAGATCACTTGGTATTTTTGAAACTTTATGTGGATGAAGATAACTGTTCACAACAAAATATGTTATTTTTCTAACTTTCACACATTTCAGTGTGAAACTATGATAAAGATTATCCATTTAGGCTTCCTTGCCAATTGTACACATTATATTATACAAAATTAATTCTGTTGAGGCCACAAGAAAATAGTTTTTCATCATGTATGGGTCTTGGGCCCCAATTCTACAAGCACTTACACCTGTACCTAGTTTTACTCATGTGAGTAGTCCCATAAATTCAAGCACAGATGCTGCAATTAGTAGTAAGAAATGGTGCCCCCTTATGGGCACAGCTATCCACCTACAAGGTATCAGTTGTAGAATTTTGGCCTTGCAGGACTGGGGTCTAGGGAATTGAACCGATGCTTACCTACAGGATCTAGCACCCCAATAAGGTCATTAGATCATGATATAACTTTATCAATGTTTGAAGAGACTAGTTTAATATGACAGCTAACTGGTCTGTAAAAAAATTAATGAAGAGCAAAATTTCTCCAAATAATCTGCAATTAACTTGTGAATGTGTATTTGTGGAGACTTCACAAACATTTTGGGGGTTATCTCTGCATATTATATATATATATATATATATTAAAACAGGGATGACTGATCAGTCAACAAAGTACCCCTAGGTATATGGGCATTCTGTAAAAGATGTCAGCAGAAACTGCTGCAGGCAGAGAATTACAATAGCTTTCAGAAGAAGGAAAATATCAGTGATCCCAGAGCAATTAAAAAGATGTTCTAGTTAGGAAGCATGAATACAAATCCAGCATCAGTTTAATGCCTGAACTCTTGGTCCTAGGAGATGGGCTCCAGGACATAAAGAACTGCTGCCCCTCCGACATGAGCTTGGAAGCAGCTGTCTTTTATTTGGATTGAATTTCGTTAAAATGATGCGCCCTGCCTCTCTGGCTGTGGCGCAAGCAGCGGGTCTGACAGCAATCTCAGCAGAGGGGTGAGGTGAGGCAGGCAGAGCTCGGCGTCTCCAGTGCTACATTTTGCAACAGAAAGGCAGTTTGCCGTCCCTAAAAATAGCTCCCGCCTGCATCGTGCAGGAAATACAGAAGAGGAGCGGGCGTGACACCGGTCTCACGCACAGAGGCACCGCTCCCCTTCAGTCTGGGGGAACACAGACGGGCGTGCACTGTGCTCTGTGGCTGCGAGCCTCGGCGGGCAGGGAGTCGGCTTGGGCACGGGCCCGGGCCGGCTGCGCTTTCCCCGCGCCTCCGCTAGGGGTCTCCCCGGGGTGTGTGCGCTGCCTCTGCCGCGGCTCTGGGTGGGCTGGGATATCAGCTGACTCGCGCTCTCGCCGGAGCTCGGCTGGTGCTGCCGCAGCTCACTCCGATCCCCCGGCGGCGGCGGCGGCTGGTAGCGGACGCGCGGATTTACAGCCGGTCCCCCGTCCCCCCCGAGGCGATGCTGCCCCATTTAGCGCTCCTCCTGCTGGCCTGCTCCTGCACGGCCCGGGCTGTCGAGGTAAGGGGCAGGCAGGCGGGCGGGGGGCTGCCACTCTCTTCCCTCCTGCTCGGCTTCCCGGAGCCTTTGTCTGTGGAGAGCCCAGAGCCGCCCCTGTCGCCGGGTGGCTCGGCCACATCCAGGCGCCGCAAAGGTGGGCGAAGGGACCCTTGCCTGTCTCCCGAAAGGAGGGGCTGGGCTCCCCCCAGCCCCCTCCGTGGCCAGGCTCCCTCCCACCGCTGAACAATGGGCTTCTCCAGCTGAGCAGTGCAGGGAACAAAAAAAAAAAAAAAAAAAAAAAGTGGTTGGGGGGGTGGGAGGAAGCAAGCTGCGAAGTGCCGTGCACCGACCGCAGCCCCTGCGCGCCTCCGGCTCGCTGCTGGGTTTCATTGTGTGCGAGCTCTCCGCCCCGGGGGTGCGGGAGACATCGCCCGGAGGCGGCAATGCCCGCCCCTTACTGGAGGGGGCGGGCGGTGTGCACTGGGGCTTGGGTGCTCCTCGGCGGGGGCAGAGGGAACAATCGTGCATCCCCTCCGGCGGGGATGCCCCGCGGCGCACGGACGCCTGGGGAGCTTGGAGCAACGCCCGGTGCCTTGTTCCTGGCTAACTTCAGCGGTGCTGCCCCCGGGGCGGGGGCAGGAGAGACCTCCTCTCTCGGGGAGCGCGGGGCGCAGCCCCTCGGCGTGGGTTGTCTTCCCCCCCGCCCCCCGCTGCGGTGCAGGCGATGAGTAGTGGGGGGCGAGCGTCCCTCGCAGGGCCCCCGGGGAGGCGCCTGCTGCTGGGGTCCGTGCGCTGCGGCGGAGCCCGGGGCAATCCCCTCCCGCCCAGCTGTTGGGGAACAAAGGGTTGGCGCCTCAGCCGGGCGGAGCTGCCCCTTCCCCGGCCTCTGCGGGCCGGGTCCCCGCGGAGAGGCTGCTTTACCCCCGCCTGCCCCTGGCCGGGAGCGGGGGGCTTTCATGCCCCCGGGCTCTGCTCAGGTGGGCTGGGAGCGAGGGACATCCGCTGGGGGGTGGGCGGGGAGGAGACGCCTTCTCCCGGCTTTGCAAGGGGCAGGCGCTGGCCCCGGCCCCGCGCGTGTGGAGCCGGGCTGCGGCGGGTTTCTCTCGGCCGGGCGGGTACAGGGCGAGCGAAGATTCAGAGCGAGAAGATGGCGCCTCTGCAGTGCAGCAAAGGCAGGCTGTCATGAAAGCTGCAGCCTGGAGAAATCCTCCCACCGCTAGGTGTTTAACAACTCTCCTTTCCATTCATGTCCCTGCCCAGCAGGCAGCCAGTGCTGCATGCAACACGGCCATGCCTGCGAGCAGGAAAATAGCCAGCACGATGTTGGGGGGGCTGACACTCAGTCCCCGTTAAAACTAATACTCGCATATACGCTTTCTGTTTCCCTCTCCCTTCTGAACTGTTGCCATGTAATTCCGGGGAGGGGAGGGTTCCCTTGGGAAAAACATCCCAGCACCATGCACAGTTTAGGAAAGGTCTGACAGCTTTGCTGTTGTGCTGAGCTTTTGTAGATGCTCGAGGGTTTCCCCCCGTTAAGGGAACTTTGGATGGGTAGAAAGAAGAATTAAATATGTCCTAGCGCCTTTGGAATTGAGGAGGCTCTGAAAAGAGAGAAGGAATCATAACTTTATTTCTTAAATAGGGTTCATCGTATACACAGTGAGTCTTAGTGGGTAACAAACGCAAGTGCAGCCTCGTTGCTCCCCTTCATACAAAATCAGGACAGATAGTCATCTTCTGATCTTGTTCCGTTCTTGTTTTCCAAATCTTTCCTTCAAAGGCAGAGGTTCTCTCTCTCTGAATAAAGCGATTAACGCCTTGCTAGGAAGGAGGAATTCAAAGAATGGGAGTGTAATAAAAACAAAGGGCAAGCTCAGTATAAACAGCCAAGCAAAAACCTACAGACTGCCATTCAGCAATGAACCACAAATCTTTATTTCCCAGGGGGGCCCTTCAGAATATCTTACTCTAGATAGATGAGATGAGGCAGGAACGCATTTTTTAAAAACTTCTCCTGAAATAGTTAAGAAAATACATAGAACTCAAACGTTAAAATTATTCCATGAGTTTAAAATTAAGGAGCTTGAGATCAGACCCTGAATCTAATAAACGCTTCTTGTGGAGTGTAGTGCTCACAACTGAGAGTGATCTCAGGGAATCTTGCAGGATTAATTTTTAAATGGTTTGGGTTCTGTCCACTTGATTCAACCCAGTATTATTTTAAATATGAATGAGTTAAATCTCCACCTAGATGCTATTAAGTGAAAACTAAAATAAAGTTACACGTAGAGACAGAAAACAGGAGGTAGAAGAAGAGGGCAGATTTTTTACACCTTTATTTTGCTGCAATACTGTCTTGGGTTCTGATCCTGCAAACAGTTATGCATGTGAATAATTCTACATGAAGACGGTGAGTTAGTCCCGCTTACATGTATAAGTGCTTGTGGAATCAGGGTCTTGGATTTTTTATCAGTTTTGTGTTTCTGTGGGAAAGATTAATTGTGTCTAGTTTTAGGGGCCCTTCCCTCACCCATCCTTTTAGTGCTCTCTGCTGAAGAGTGATATTCTGCATTTTCAGAATATTTGCTCCTATCTGAGAGTTTGCTGCTCGCTTTAGAGTCTTTTAAAATCTTCCTTCTAGGAATAGAAGTTTTTCTCCTGCAGTTTAAAATTGCTTTTTGAATTCAGAAAGTAACAGAAATTCCTGCAGTTCTTGTTTAAGAAATCTTCGGGGTGGGTGACCGGAAATTAGAAGTTAGGACAAGGATGAGAAATTGTTTGAAATGGCACATGGAGGAGAATTCTAAAGCTTCTTGAAACATTTAAAAAAAAATGCATTTCTTATTACTAGTGCACTGACCTTATACTTGTTTAAATAACTTCCTTGTTTCATCCCATGTGACTATCTTGTGTTGAAGAATGTAAGATCCACTAAGCAAAAATTGTCATGAGTATGAACAAGCGATATATATAGTTGGAAAGCCATTTCTGCTTCTAATTATCATTCTCTTTAATTGATATTTTCTATTTTATCTATTTCCACTAATTGTGTTAATTTATTGAAATCAGACAATCAGGCACAATTAAGTTGTCTTCCTGTTATTTCTTAGTGAACAATCTCATTTTATTAGCTGAGATTTTCTTTTTTAATTAGAGTATTAGTGGAAATATCAAGATTTCTGTCAGCTCTGTTTTGAATGCTCTAGTTGTTCCAATGTTATTTACAAGTGAGATGGTTCTAGCATGTTAATAATACTAAAATTAAGATGTCTAAACAGGTTGTACTTTAATTCATTTTTTATGTTAGCCCTTATAAAGTTATTGCAGTTAATGAAAATACAAAACATTTATTACCTAACAAAATTCTTAACGTAGTGACTTTCAAGAAACACACTTTCTGGAGAAAGATTATAAATTACTTCATGTTTCATAAAACAAAGCAAAAGAGAGTGGAAATACAAAGTGAGATGTCAAGAATTTGAAGCAAATTCTTTGCCAGAGGGTGCTTGTGCAGTCGATCAGATGATCTTTCTTTATTCTGTGCTGGCTGGCCAGTGTTTTGTGCAAGCTTTATGCCAATGATACAGACTCTCATAGCATGGCTTCATGAAGGTTTGTGGTGTTTGATCTTTGCATTTGTGTTTGTTAAATATTTAGTTGTGCAAGTTCAACATGGGGCATATTTAGTTTGCATGTGAGAACTTTGAAGGAAAACAAACATTTTTCCTTCTATCAGTAGTCTTTTTAGAGTATGAAGCTCCACAAAATAATTTCATAACTTAGGAATTGTGTATAACTGATTAATTGGCAACTTCATTTTTATTGACTGGTTTGTTTTCAAACATCTCTGTGAAATAATGCCCACAAGCTGTTGGTTGCAGATAGCTGGTCGACAGAACATTTGGATCACATCTAAGTTGCAGTACGTTTCGAATGGTTGGTTTGGCTTTTTTAAGAGTATCTTTACACTGAAATTATGTTTGTTGCTCATTTACCTACTCAGTCGGTTATTTCTCCCCTTATATCATCTTACTATAAAATTCAGAATTCCCTAATTTGCAAAATATAAGGTTACTTGCACGCATTCTTCCTGGAGATTTTTAATTCTTTGCTGTTTTTCATTCCAATCCTGCTCCCCTCTCTCTCAAAACAAAACCAATCAAGAGAACAACAGCAACAAAAATTGGAAAACATTCTCCCAGTTAACATCTCAAGAGTTGCTAGCACTGCATATGGGTTTTTACTAAATATTTATTAGTTAATAAGTATTTTGTTAAGTAAATTGTAAGAACATACAACGAATAGGAGTAAACTACTAATACGAGTATAATTGGGTTTATGTATGGTAGAATGTTCATTTAGTGTGCTGTCTGTCATGCTTTTAACACTTAACTCCAATAACACAGTTGCAGACTTAAATTTTTGGGATTTTGGAGAAATCCTCTGGTATAAGAAGATTACAAGTGAAGCAAATTAAAGAATTTGTTACTGTGTTACTTTCTGTTAGCTTGGTTAGCTTTTGGAACATGTTCTTATATGATACGAGTTCACAGATTGCTGCCAATCTGAACAATGTCAACATCTGGAGAGAAAAACAAAAAATGAGAACCTAAAGCAATATTGTGTGAAAGAAACTTTTAATGGAAAAGTAAAAAATGTTTTCTTATTGTTAGGTAAAAGAATATAATCAGGGTTGTATGATTCTACAGTCCCAGTATTTGCAGAGGCATCTATCTTTTCCCCATACTTTGCTTCAAACTTGTTTAAATTTTAAGCTTTCATGGTTTTTAAAAATATATTTTCTAGTAGTTTGGTGGCAGTACCAAAGACGTTGAGAACTTGAACTAGCTGTGCTGATTGAGAGTTTTCAGACAGCCTGAAATAATAGCTCAATGAAGTGAACCAACCCTTACATCTTAATGTGCTGTTGATTCTGAAACCTGTGGATGGCAATTTAATCATCAGTATTGCTAACAACTTCATTTCTGCTAGTTTAGCAGAAACATCCAGCCTAGCATCCTTATCCCATGATTCTGAACAGCTTCCGCCTTCGGCTTGGTTCCAAAAAGCTCCAGTGGCATCATGTCCAGTTTCTAAAACCTCTTTCCTTTCCCCTGAGCATTTCCGTGAAGTGGCTGTATTGTCAATATACAAATCTGTAATGTAGGAAAAGTGTAAACTAAATTGAAATGATAGTCCCTGCCACAGACAGCTCACAGATCAAATCTGTAGCATTCGATTAGAGAGTGGGCTGGAATTAAAAACGTATCTCTTTTGTATAAAATGTGACCATTTTGACACTGCAGTTGTCTAAAGAATATACAGTAGCAGACACTCTATGTTTTTGAAAGGTGGTAAATTCAAATCCAGTAAAAGGAAATATGTTTCCACATGATTCATGGTTAAACTCTGAAACTTACTGACACAATATATAACCAACGCCAAAGTCTTAAGAGGATTCAGAAAAGAATTATCCATTCACATGGATAACAAGAATATCCAGTTGTTAAATTAAAGTACTGAGGAGAAGTAATCCCTTTTGAAGGGACATAAATCTTCAAGTCTTGGAGCATCAGCCAGTCTCTAACTATGGGGCTTATAAGTAAACTTAGTTTCTTAGAATTTTACAAACATGGGGCAACAGAATTATGGCCTATAGGACCAAGTTAAGTTTGGGTAATGTAGTTTTTCATGGTTAAGAAACTCACTAGCAGAAGAAGAGCTCTCTCTAGCTTGAGAGTTTATACCTTCCAACAAAAGTTGGTCCAATAAAAGATATTACCTCACCTACCTTGTCTCTCACTAGTATATGACTATCCTTTTTTTCTCCTGAGCATTTTCTCCTCTCCCACTTTCAGAAATTAGAATTAGAAGTTGGCTCAGCCACTGAATAAAGATGAGCAAAAGAAATAGGCCAGCCACTGGAGATTATTTCAAAGCTCTATGGTTGCATCATCTGTGTTCCTGAAGCACGTTTGCTGTTACCTTTTCAGCTGAATGGGAAACTGGAGAGGGCTGGTGCTGAAGAAGAGAGAGACTGCTTTATTCTAAAAAATAATATTAAAGAATCACAAACCTTGTAATTAAAACCTAGCCCAAGAGCATAGGCTAACCAAAGAACTGTTTTATTTTTCTGATTCTTTCACTTCCATGCTTGCTCTTGTTCTCAGATGCAATGGCATAGCTTTGAGACAGAAACTTTGTGGTTGATTGTGTGTTTACGGCAACAGCAAACTTCAATTATTTTTAAACTTCAGTTATAAATACCTTTTATATAACTGAGATGTGGAACATTATGATAATACAGTTGCTTATGACCATATGTCTTTGCATCAATAAAAGAGATCTTGCCAAAAAAGATCCACTTGCTCCTTTCTTTTCTTAAATGGCAAAATGATTCAGTAATAATATTAGTTGCTAAAGATTTGTTAGTTTCTATTTTAATCTCTTAAATTCACCTCAAATCTTAGAAAATAGTATGTTCCGGAAAGCTGCTCGCGCTCTCTCTCTCTCAAGCATACATATATGCACAGAAATACAGCATTGTTTTGGGGGAAAGTAAACTACAGAAAAGAAGTGCAGGAATAATTTGGAATGGAAAAAGAAACCTCCAATCATAATGACCGTATGTTAAGTCAGAGAGGATAAAGAAATCAGTGGTTGTAAGACGACTCATAGTCAGGAATTAAAGAAAAACAAACCAGAATAGTTATAGGTATTATAAATGAACATGAAATAATTAGTCCAGGTTGTGGATAAATAGTAATTGACTTATAATATGAGTTGTGAGTTAGTCCATGAAGGTTTGCAATATTTCTTAATACATTTCATCAAGATCAGTAATAGCATGCTATCCTAATACTAGATAGCTTTGAGTGTCATTTTCTGCAATTTTGCAGTTCCACTACATGTGGCGTGCCCTCCCCCACCTTTTTTAATCCAGAGCTGAGTAAAATTGCTTTTTAATGTCAGTATTTTCTATTTTCTTTAGTGTTTTGGAGCATCCACTGAGACCTTCTGATAACTTTTTCAGCTGTCTGGGCCATTGCACTATTATCCTTGAAGGGATGGTGTTTATAAAACTGTATATTGTTATCAATAACAGACCACTAAAACTGAGAATTTTAGGTCTCCAGTTTACTTGTCATTGTTTGTTATGCCAACTCTTGGAGTTCTATCTCAAGTTACTTGATCTTTCTTAAAGTCCCAACTCCTGGTGTCATGTGATTATGTGAGATTCTCAGATTTAATTAAAAAGAGAGTTTCTGTTCCTTGTGAGAAAAGCCTGAAAATCTGAAGCCTAAATGCTCAAAAAACCTGAAGGCATATAAAGGACCCAGTATGTAGTTTTTTTTAAATGTCCTGCCTTTTTAGCCGCTCTCTGTTTAGATAGCGAAAATCATTGCCTTGTTAATTTTCAAGACTTCCAGGCAATGTTTGTTCTAAAAAAAACAGCTGTTTTCACTACCACGTAATAGATTTATTTGCCCCAGAATTGTTTTGTGCTTTTAAATTGGTAATCTTCCATTCAAAATCTGTTCAGAAAGATGTCACAGCTCTTAACTGTTTTTTATAAAACTGTCTTAGACTAGTTATAATTAAGAGGATCTCCTTGCCATTTGAACCTACATTAAAACAAAGTTTTGCATAGGAATTGTCGTATTGGATCAGACTAGTGACCATATTTTTAGCAGTTGCCAATATTGGACACTTCACAGGAGAGTGCTAGAATGCTCATAATTCATGCTATAGATGGAATGGTAAGGTTCTTCTATTGATCCATGCTGTTAGCAAGTGTTGGAACCATGCAGAAAGTGGCTGACTGATTCCTGCTGACTCACTGTAGCAGACGTGATTCATTAACTCCACTCTGATTATAAAGAAGGTTGAAGTGAAGGAAAAGGGAGCTAAGGTCTGGAACGGAAGTATTTGCAAAGAAATCCTAGGAATAGCCAAGGTTTGGGGGATAACTTAGGCAGAGATACAAGGTGGAGCAATTTAAATCAAGGCAATTTACTGTGATGATTTAATGTATTTTGATATTTTTTAAAATAATGGATTTAAATGAGTCTGAGGCTCAAATTAATTTGAAAATTTGTGCTATTTTAGATTAACATTTATAATGATTATAAATACCACTTGGTAGCGTATGTGTTTGAATTTTATAAATTGGCTGTTGGCAAGGACAGAATATTTACAGTTAAGGCACTGAGCCTGCAAACACAGAAAGAATCAGGTGTGTAACTTCAATCACATGAATAGTCCTGTTGGCTTCAAATGGTGTTTAAAGTTAAGCATGTGCATAAATGTTCTCACCGTGAAGGGCTAAAATTATATTTTTATTAAAAGCTTTTTTTCATAGAATAAAACCTGCCACTTGCAAACTATTTTATTTTTAACAACGAGAAGTCCAGACTTTATTTAAAAAACAAACGTTTAAAACAGCTGTTATAAAACAAGACCTGAAATGTTAGACTCCGTAAACACATATTTAGGGCATGTCTTCACTGGCTGTGTTAAAGCACTGCTGCGGCAGCACTTTAATGTGGCTTGTGTAGTCGTGCCCTAAAAAACCCACCTACACGAGGGGAATAGCTCCCAGCGCTGGTGCAGTGTCTACACTGGCACTTTACAGTGCTGAAACTTGCAGCTTTCAGGGGGATGGTTTTTTCCCCACCCCTTAGGGAGAAAGTTGCAGTGCTGTAAAGTGCCAATGCAGACAAGCCCAAAGTCACTTAAAGTTGGGATTTTCAGAGCCACCTGGCTTAGAAGCACAAGCCCTATTGACTTCAAGCTGCAAGATCTGATGGGAGAATAGCCTGGTCCAGGCATTTCAGATTTATTGCCTTGTGGATGTTCAATTTATCGCAAAGTAGTGTTGATTGCAAATACAGCTCAGGATATTTGATGGTGATTTTGGTGTTTTGAATTTGTGGTGTTCTCTCAGTAAAGATGCTAATGAAGTCTTGAACTTTGCCTTTTCAGCATAGATGAGCATCTTATGTTTGAAAGTTCTTGATAGAAACAAATCTCTTATATGAAATCTAAAATTCTGCTAACAGGAAACTAATTAAGGAAACAACTACAAAGCACTTTAGCAATTTAAGACTATAAAATGGGAAGCTAGTCAAGAATTAGCAACATCTAAATAAAAAATAGAAATCATTTTTATACACTGATGAGGTATGTATCTGTTTTGAGTTAGAGATGAAACCAGACCCCAGGAAGAGGGTAAGTTTGTACTATATCCAGTGCCTGTGAGATTCTTTGCTGTACAGGTTGGGAACTCCATCTGCTTACATATCGTCATCTTAGGTCCATGCAATCAGTGGTTGGCTTGTCTCTTTGGGCATTCCCGAGAAGAATGTTGTGTGTTCTTTTTTTTTTCTTTTCTTAAAGAAAAACTGATTTTTCAAAAAAAAAAAGAGTACTTGTGGCACCTTAGAGACTAACCAATTTATTTGAGCATGAGCTTTCGTGAGCTACAGCTCACTTCATCGGATGCATACCGTGGAAACTGCAGAAGACATTATATACACACAGAGACCATGAAACAATACCTCCTCCCACCCCACTGTCCTGCTGGTAATAGCTTATCTAAAGTGATCATCAAGTTGGGCCATTTCCAGCACAAATCCAGGTTTTCTCACCCTCCGCCCCGCCCCCCCCCAAACTCACTCTCCTGCTGGTAATAGCCCATCCAAAGTGACCACTCTCTTCACAATGTGCATGATAATCAAGGTGGGCCATTTCCTGCACAAATCCGGGTTCTCTCACCTCCTCACCCCCCTCCAAAAACCACACACACAAACTCACTCTCCTGCACTTTGGATAAGCTATTACCAGCAGGAGAGTGAGTTTGTGTGTGTGGTTTTTGGAGGGGGGTGAGGGGGTGAGAGAACCCGGATTTGTGCAGGAAATGGCCCACCTTGATTATCATGCACATTGTGAAGAGAGTGGTCACTTTGGATGAGCTATTACCAGCAGGAGAGTGAGTTTGTGTGTGTGTGTGGGGGGTGGGGGGGTGGGTGGAGGGTGAGAACCTGGATTTGTGCTGGAAATGGCCCAACTTGATGATCACTTTAGATAAGCTATTACCAGCAGGACAGTGGGGTGGGAGGAGGTATTGTTTCATGGTCTCTGTGTGTATATAATGTCTTCTGCAGTTTCCACGGTATGCATCCGATGAAGTGAGCTGTAGCTCACGAAAGCTCATGCTCAAATAAATTGGTTAGTCTCTAAGGTGCCACAAGTACTCCTTTTTCTTTTTGCGAATACAGACTAACACGGCTGTTACTCTGAAACCAGTTTTTTTGTTTGCTGTGTTGGTCCCAGGATATTGGAGAGACAAGGTGTGTGAAGTAATATCTTTATTGATCCAACTTTGTTCTTTTAAATAGTTTCCTTGAGTTGTTTAGATAGCTGTCGCTCTCCTGCGTAAGAATATATTTATCTTCTTGAGTGTTGAGCTATATATCCAAATGGCTGCATTTGCCAAAATATATATATGATCAGCATTCAGCTTAATATTAAGAAATATATCCTGTAGCT
Source organism: Caretta caretta (assembly GCF_965140235.1). Lineage (NCBI taxonomy): Eukaryota > Metazoa > Chordata > Testudines > Cheloniidae > Caretta > Caretta caretta. Next base: position 170,108,808 of record NC_134206.1, read on the forward strand.
CACAGAAGATGTTCAGGTATTTTCTTTAAGAACAATGGAGACTCATTCAAATGGTCGTCTTACATTTTGGGAGTGTTACTTTTTAACCAAAATTCAGGCTAGATATTAAAAGCTGAATTTCTTGAACTGTTAGTGACAAAATCCATTAAAGCAAAGTATTTAGTATTCAAGGAAAGTTTTGTGTTAGGAATCATAAAGAAGTTAGCACATAGGTTGCGAAGACCCTATGTTACCTTTTCTTACACAAGTCCAGCTTCCGTCGACTGAAATAGGAGTTAAGCCTGTGTTGTCAAGAGTCAAAATTACCCCTTGGGTCTTAAGAAAACTGAATTGATTGTCAGTCCCAACATTTCAGTGGCCTGTCCATCATGATGACTGCTGTATTATTTTGTTCATAACTATTGGACTTCAGACAAACTGGTTATCTGGAGTTTCTAAAAAAAAAAATTTTTCATTCCCTTTGTAAAGTTTACACAAGCCTAAGGCATTTCTTCAGTTTGTAATACAGCATAAGGGGAAAGCTATATTTTTTGATTGCTTGTTATGAATCTGTACATAGATATTTTGTTCTGAATCATTTTAGCTATTCTTGGATATTACCCACATCTATAGTCCGACACAATCATGTTGTTGAGATTGTATAAGATTTATTTATGTTGCAGTCTTTGCACTTGTACAGTTGTTCAAGCCAGATATTGCCTGACTGCACATATTTATATGAGAAAACATGATTGGCAACATAGAGGATGGAAAGTGTTGGTCATAGAGCAGGTAGTTCGGATTTCAATTTTTTTTCGGACTTTAGCCACTTCGTGTATTAAATATCCTCTATCATGTTGAATAGGACTTTTGTCGTAATATGCCATGAAATCAATAATTAGAATGGACTTACGTTCAGTGGCATTAAAGTCGAGTGCAGTGTCACATTTGGAGTACATATTCTGGAATATTTTTGGCTTCTGCTAAATGACTTAATATAACTGTTTGTCTGAAATATTTTATAAACGGGTTTAAATTAATTTAGTTATGAAATGTAGTATTAGATATATTTAGTGAATTAATAAATTAAAATTGGGGTCCCTTTAAGAATAATTTGTGTATCTGGCTCTAAATACAACTAAGCTGTAAGTCCAGTGTTTCACACTGTCTAATAAGCCTTAATGAATATTTCTGAGCATGCTGTATATGGTCCTTATTTAGCCAAAGCATTTAAGTATATGCTTAAATCCATCCCCATTCAGGAGACTCAGTGAGATTTAAGATAGTTCTTAAGTGTTTTTTTGGATAGAGTGGTTTTTTTTTAAATTGGGGCCTATCTGCCTATAAATTTCCATTGGTGTAGTAAAGTACTAATTTTAAGGCATGTGTTTAAGCTTCTGCCTCTTTTTGTGACATCAAAAAGCAAAAATTATAAAAAGGCACATCCTCACCAGTAGTCCATCCAACAGTGCCAGCACCTATCACCGGGACTAGGAATTGATTCTAACAGTGGTCCAAAGAATGTCCTGAGACACACCTCATGTAGTGCCTTTGAATTGTTTCGACAATTGAGTGGTGTCAGCTATATTGTGTTTGACCCAAAGCATTCTTAATGTTGTTTACTCTATGGTCCGTAGACTGTCTTGTCTCCTTAATACTGGATTTGTCCTCAGGCAAGTGCTCTCTTTAGCTGGCCTAGATTGGTATTCAACCACTATATCTAGATTGAAGAGTTTGAATCCTCTTTAGCAAAGATTTTAGGGTCCACGGCCTCTGCACCTTCTGGCAAATCTGCCACTCTTGCACTAGCTGCCCTCACTTGCCTCTCCCAGTAAGCTACAGTATACCTAAATGAATGACTGTTCTTAATTATGCTGGCAGCCAAATCCTTGATCTAGTTAAAGGTGACTTGCAAAGGGGGGGAAAAATTAAGTTTGTGGCCTTTTATGCTCGCTTATGATGTACTATGACAGCTTGAAAGGTTTGTTCAAATTTTAATCTGAAAAAATGTTGTTGTGATTGGTAAACTGGTGAAATTATGATATCACAAGACAAGAGTGCAAGGTGAGAAGAAGGCATTTAGTCACTCTTTAAATCACGTGTTGGGTTTTTTTTAATACACATCCTTAAGTGCAATGACTAATAAAGGTTTTGGACAGAGAACATCTTTGTTTAAGGTTCACCCTTCGATTCAGGTGTGAGAAGTCTTTACTATAGGACACCCAAGAATTCCTCCAGCAAAACTGGGCGAGGTTAGACGTCATTATTGACATTTCTGAAGTAAAAATATGAGCAAGAAAACAAAACAGTCTTGAGACAACAGCTTTCCTGGCCTTCTTTAAGGACACAAGACCAGTTTTGAAAATTCCGTTGTAGCGTATCTTTAGTGTTTCAGCTCTCCATTGTTGGAGTTGCTCTGTGCTTAGCTCTTCAGCCGCCTCTCTAAATTTGCTAAAACTACAAGGTGAATTTATGGAATTTTGAATTCAGTAGCTTATGTTGCTTTTGCCACCTTATTTGTGCATCAAAAGTGAAATTATTTTTCTGGTGCAAGAACAAGGTAGAGGCTATTGGCTTATGGCTCACCTGCCCAATTTTGGTTTAAAAATAATTGGCTTGAGGTATTGCTTTTTCCCCATTTCTCTCTGAGTCATCCTCTAGCTTTGGCTAATGCAGAAAGTACTGCAGAACTAGTCTGGGAGGATGAGCATAGTTTCATTTTGTTGTCAGAGCTCTGCTTGTTTCTTTCAAGAAACATTTGTTTGTAGCATCAGCTGATCTGCAAATCAAAATGGATGAAAGATGCAGTGTATTATTAGGTGTTCTAAAACATTAGTTTAGCACCTAGCATCCAGTTGAATTGAAATTCAGTACTCCTGGTCCAACGTAACTGTCCGTGTAGGAGTGATGGAACCTGGTGGGTTAAGGGTGCCTTGGCCCACACACTTAAAAAAGTGGAAGGGCTATGTCTGCCCAGTTTTTAACATGGGTATAGTTTTGAAGATAGGGGGCCACATTCTCCCCCCCCCCCCCCCCCGCAAGCCTTGGGCAGGCAAGGACTTCACTTCATGTCGTCGGGGAGCTGATGATGAGCTCCCCTGCCGTGAAGCGCATCCTCTTCCCTGGGGCGGCGGGGGGGGGGGGGGGCTATGGGCATTAGTGCATCCCCTTTGTCGTGAGACCTGGCCCCTCTCAGTTGCCTTGCTCCTGCTCCTCCACTTCCTCCTTTCTTCCCCCCCCCCCCCCGCCCTCCCCTCGGTACCCTGACCGAGCCAGGCTGTGGCATGAGCCAGCCTGGGCCACTGTGGGGAGCCCTGGGACAGGTCCAGGACTCCTTACAGCGACCCAGGCTCCCTGGGCAGCTTTTACCATGGTCTAGCTTCTGGCCTGGCCGCGCACGTGTGTGTGCACGGCCTGTGGGGGTGGGATGGCTTTGGGCAGGAAGAAGAGGAGCCGGGGGGGCCTTTGGGCACGAAGAAGAGGAGCAGGGGTGGGGTCTCATGGCTGCCCCCCACTTCTACTGAGGACACTGGAATGCTGAAACCATCTTTATACCTTTATGTTGTGACTACTATATATATATATATAAAAATATAAAACTTTTTTTTTTAAAGCAAAAGAAGCATGAAGTAAGTTTTAGGCCTGCATTTCCTTCAGACGTCTGATACATTTTTTAAAAAGCAAGCTAACGTTTGTCTTAAGATGTTCCTGAAGCTGCACAGACTGATTCGCCAGTCTACATTAGATCACATTTGTTATTTTTAAAGTAAAGGTTGCTAATAATACCCAGACTGGAATACAGGACATAGGACATGACATCAGTTGGGTGTTCAGTCTGGAGCTGCTGCTAAGCATGCAGGCTGCATTTCACCACAAGAAATTATACGATAAGCAAACAGCTTGTACAAAGGCAGGCGAGAAAAGGGGATTATGAGAGTTCTATTCCCTCTCCCCCCTTTTTTTTAAAGAATGTGATGAGTCTTTTTTTCAAAAGCAACACTTACAGGATTAGTTTTTGTTTGCAGAACACTGTAAATATGTAGTTCTACAGCTTGTATTGTTTTGATTAGGTGTTAAAAATGCTTACAATAATTGCTGAAGAGTCAGGATTTACCATAGGCTGCAGAGATTGAGCAATTTCTTGCTTTGAGTGTGAAGAGCTTTTCAGAAGTGTGAATTGGAACAATGAATTTTTATTCAGAGATGGCTAAAAGATGGAATATTAATGCAGGAGAACTTGACAATGGAAATAACAGGAATGCTTTTAAGGTAGGGGTTACACCTTGCCTCTTACACGTTAGTAAGTGACATTTGTAATTCTGCAGTTGATTTCCCTACCGACATTTTAATGTTACATTCCTGACCAAAATTACCAGAGTATTTTTATTCAGAGATGGCTAAAAGATGGAATATTAATGCAGGAGAACTTGACAATGGAAATAACAGGAATGCTTTTAAGGTAGGGGTTACACCTTGCCTCTTACACGTTAGTAAGTGACATTTGTAATTCTGCAGTTGATTTCCCTACCGACATTTTAATGTTACATTCCTGACCAAAATTACCAGAGTATTTTTATTCAGAGATGGCTAAAAGATGGAATATTAATGCAGGAGAACTTGACAATGGAAATAACAGGAATGCTTTTAAGGTAGGGGTTACACCTTGCCTCTTACACGTTAGTAAGTGACATTTGTAATTCTGCAGTTGATTTCCCTACCGACTTTTTAATGTTACATTCCTGACCAAAATTACCAGAGTATTAAGAGGCTGTCTTTATTCATATATTTAATCTGTTTTATAATCACAGATACAGATTTTGCATTTAGTATTGTGTACTTAAAGGATCATCAAGACTCGGGCCAGGTCTACACCAAAAAGTTAAGTCAATCTGGCTACATTGCTCGGGGTGTAAAAAATCCACATCTCTGAGCAGCGTGATTAAGCTGAGCTAACCCCTGGTGTAGAGAGGGCAAGAAGAATTTTTCTGTTGACCTCGCTACTGCCTCTTTGGGAGGCGGATTAACTACAGCGATAGGAGAGCCCCTCGTGTCACTGAAGAGAGTGGTTACACTGAAGTGTTACAGTGGCACAGCTGCACCTGTGTTGCTGTAGTGGTTTAAATGTGGATATAGCCTCAGTTGGGTTTCTATGCTGAAATTGTAGGCTTTTGCAGTTTGTTTTCAGATGTCTTTTAAGGCATAATGTTACAACACATGCAAACATTTTCACTATTTCTTCTGCAAGGGTAGGCCTGTATGTTTTGCAGCCCTTTTGTGCTGTGGGTTTTCTCCTCTCCTAGATGTAAACTAAGTCACTATCTGAGGTTTCTGTCATGGAAGAGGAATGATTGATAAGCCCCTTTGTGAATGGGTAGAGTCTCTATTCTGCTTTCAGCACACATGTTCTCACACACTGCGTTAGCATCTGAAACTCTGTCCCCTCTCCCTCCACTTTGTCTTGGTAAGTCTTCATTCTTAACTGGAAAACAGACACTAAATCAGAGCCCAAGGTTTCTCCTTCACTGGCTCTCACTAGGATTTTCCCTGGTGAGCACTCCTGCATCAGCCCTGGTTTCTCTCTTGCCCTAAACTCTCTGGCTGTGTTAAGCTAGTAGAACTCTCCAGGGTTGGAGCTAACGAGACCGACCTGATCTAGTTTCTAGGATGTCCAGGTATGGTCGCCGTGCAAAGTTCTGGAGCAGGGGTTCTCAAACTGGGGGGTCGGGACCCCTCAGGGGGTCTCAAGGCTATTTCATGGGGGTCTTGAGCTGTCAGCCTCCACTCCAAACCCCGCTTTGCCTCCAGCATTTATAGTGGTGTTAAATATATAAAAATGGGTTTTTAATTTGTAAGGGGGATTGCACTCAGAGGCTTGGATAAGCTATTACCAGCAGGACAGTGGGGTGGGAGGAGGTATTGTTTCATGATCTCTGTGTGTATATAAAGTCTGCTGCAGTTTCCACAGTATACATCTGATGAAGTGAGCTGTAGCTCACGAAAGCTCATGCTCAAATAAATTGGTTAGTCTCTAAGGTGCTACAAGTACTCCTTTTCTTTAAGTGAAAGGGGTCACCAGTACAAAAGTTTGAGAACTACTGTGTCTGGGGCTTTATATTCTATCAAATCTTCTCCTTGCTCTGCTCTAAGAGTTCTCCTTTTGTACTAGGAAACTAAGCAAGGAGTAGTGGAGCTCCCTGTGAGGTTGCACTCAATATGCTTTATGAAAATATGCTTATGAACGTGAATATGATGTAACTGGAATACCCTACAAAAGACCTTTTGCATAAAGCGTATCATTACAAAACTTATAATCTACTGAGTGTGTTCATCCTGTTTGCTTGCATGTATTATTTCTATGTCTGGAGTTAGGAGAATAAGATACAAACTTGTATTACTGATGTAAACATATTAAGTGGAAGCCATTAAGGATGCTTCAGAATCAATGAACTGTGAATGGCTCTGTTTACTTGCAAACCTTCTTCCTATGTACATATCGGCCAGCCCAGGACGGAGGCTGGGGTCTCGCAGGGCATGTGACCATGTCGCCTGATAATGAACTCCATCTTAAATCTGGTACTTTTCCATTTAAAAGGAGGGGTGGGGACCCAGAGAGACAAAAGTTTCCCGTGTGCCAAAGCTATAAAAGGGGGTGGAGCAGGACAAAGAGGGCGAGAGAACCTCATGAGAAAACCCCTAGTTACCACCTGAGATGTCTGCTGGGACTAACAAGGACTGTACCAGGGGAAATAATTGGGCCCAGACTAGGAAGGAGTCTAGTCTGTAAAAGAAGCTTATTGGAACATCTGAGGGTGAAATATTACCTGTAATCAGTTTCTTAATGTATTAGGCTTAAACTTGCGTGTTTTTGCTTTATTTTGTTTGGTGACTTACTTTGTTCTGTCCGTTATTACTTGAAACCACTTAAATCCTACTTTTTATACTTAATAAAATCACTTTTTTGTTTATTAATGAACCCAGAGTAAGTGATTAATACCTGGGGGAGCAAACAGCTGTGCATATCTCTCTTATCAGTGACATAGAGGGCGGACAATTTATGAATTTACTCTGTATAAGTTTTATACAGAGTAAAACAGATTTATTTGGGGTTTGGATCCCTATGGGAGCTGGGTGTCTGGGTGCTGGAGATTAACTACAACTGCTCAGCAGGTTACCTAAGTCTGCAGTTTTGGGGGGTGGACCAGACCTGGGTCTGTGTTATAGCAGGCTAGAGTGTCTGGCTCAACAGGACAGGGTTCTGGAATCCCAAGCTGGCAGGGAAAACGGGCTTAGACGTAATCTCAGCACATCAGGAGACAGTCCCAAGGGGATCTCTGTGACCGAACCCGTCATACTCCAACCTCAAAGATCAATTTCTACACATGTTGATTTCTAGCAGTGCCACATTCACCACATTCTAACAAGAAAAACATTAGTGCCTCTCAAGTTAGGTGACTTAGATTACTTTCAGTGACTTTCCTTGTAACTAATTACCACAGCACAGTGAATTTTTGAATTTGGCGTATTGTCAACAGAATTTCGCTAATACATATCCAGTAAAGATAGTTTTCAGAGTAGTAGCCGTGTTAGTCTGTTTTCACAAAAAGAAAAGGAGTACTTGTGGCACCTTAGAGACTAACAAATTTATTTGAGCATAAGCTTTCGTGAGCTACAGCTCACTTCAGCGGATGCAGCTATTGACTCCAAGCCCAAAAGATAAGCTACATTCCACTTTCTCACAAAGTTTCTCAGTCTACCTTCTGTCAAAATTCTCAGGGGAAGGAAGAAAAAACTGGCACAATTTAGATAGCAGAAAAGAATTAGAATTGCACCAAGTGGATGAAGATCTGTAAAAATGTGTCTGTATCATACCAGTTTTTTGCAGGGGCGATAAAGCAAACAAAGGACAGCATAGAAAGATTGATAAAATTCATAGCCAAACTCTACAAAGACTTAGACTAATTCCTTCATTTGATCTGCAAGAACATTCCTCAGAGGGCGCAGCCATCTCCTGTGCTGAAAACAGATCAGCCTCACCAGAGGAAGTGTGTAGCACAGAAGAATGATCTAGTTGACTTACCTCCATGAAGTATCATTATGTGATTGCAAATGGTTGCTGTTCTACAGTTAAAGAGGCAGTACACAGAAAACGGAAGTATCTGCCTGCTAGTATTGAGAGAGCTGCCATTTTGTGTTTCAGTTCAGAAGCAAAAAATAGCGAGTGGCTGTTCTTTCCCTCCTGTCCATTTTTCCTTAATCTGAAATAAACCATCCTGACTGAAAAACATGTGCAAGAGATTGTGTTTTCCTAAAGTTAATCACTGTGCTTCAGTGGATGTAGCTTTTAGGTAGATGGTGCCTCCTGTTATCCCAGACTAGAAATTTGAGAATTTTTTGTGTAGAATATACCTCAGTTGTTCCTAAAAATCTTTTTATAGGCCAAGATGAGCAAAAATTGATGCCTAAAATTAGGTTTCCAAGTCCCGTATTCAGGTATTTGCATATTTCAGGCCTGATTTTTCAAAAGTGCTGAGCACTGGGAGCTGGTATTGAAGTTGGAGGGAAATACTAAGTGAGTGGTAACTTCAGACGTCTTGGGAAAAAATGTATCTTGGCCATAGGCCTGTGTGTTTTTCCCTCCATGTTTTTTCTCTCCTTTTTTGGAGATGGCATCATTACCTGCCAGTGAGAACTGCCAGTATTTTCTGAGGAGACAAAAATTTAACTTGCTTGTGCTTTTGCTTTTGCTTCTTCTAGAACTTGGCAAGTCTCTCTCTCTCTCTCTCTCTCGGCATGGAGACTGGAGGGTGGAAACAGGGGAGAGAAAATCTAGAATTCTTTGGAATCTAATTCCAGTCAAATCCGTAGCATATAGGATCTGAAATAGTACCCTTTATCATTGTTCCAGTTTGTGTGTCTGTAACCACATTAAGCAATACTTAATTTAGCTCTAAAAATCCATTATCTAAGGGAAGAGTGAAAGGAGCATGGCTCATTTGTACCTCTGAATTTGCCTTTGCCTGCACAAGCTGGAGGCATAAGCCTGGGGGCTGACAGGCGTACGGTATTACCTGACCAAAAATAGCACTTAAGTTACATTTCTCACCTCCTCCAAAGCTCTCTTATTTCCACTCTTAAACCGTGCATGTTCATATTTAACGGTTTCCTGCTTGTACTACCTTTCATTCAGGTTCAGCGAGAATTTTATGCTGAAGAACGTGACACAAGTGCCATAGTCTAATAGTTGTACATGTGCCTTAAGCATCAGTCATCAATAGGAGTGTGGAAATGTGCTTTTTTTTCCCCTGCCCTTCTCTGTTAGCTTGGTGATGTGAGCATATTTAGTGGTAGCTTCATGGCATTTAGCAATAATGTATCATAAGATCAGATGGAGAATTTTTATGGTTGTTTTTGTTTTGTTTGTATGTACAATACCGAAAGCTCCCGTTCTTAATATAATGTAAAAAAAAGCAACACTAGAAAACTAAAAATATAGTGGAGACTAAGCATCCCACTTTTAATATTTTTGTAAAATGTTCAAATATTGAAAGTTTCAGAGAACTTTTCTGTGCTACACATTCTCCCACTGGTAGCTCTGATGCTGTTAAATTGCTTTTATTTACTGTTTCTTCGTGATCGTGTGTGTGTGTGTGTACTGATGGCTCCTGTGGGCAGGTATAGAGTAGGTGGCAATACCTATATCTTTAATTGAACATATTGTGACTTCTACCTGCAGCTGCTGCTGTAAATTGGCTGTAAATGCAACATAGTATGTCAGTTTCACTGACCCACTTCAGATGTCATGCTTGAATTGTTTGTGTGTCCATGGTTCTTGGTCACATCTTCATTAGAAACTTGTGGGTTTGTGTTTCTTTTTAAGGTCCACTGCATTTATGGTCCTATATTCTGGAAAGTTGATTAAGAGTTGACAACCACACAAACAAGATGCAAGATTATTGCTAAGCCATATGTGGTATTCTCGTCCTCAAGATGTCTTGCAAATTTTAGTCTCTAGGGAACGTTATTTTTTACTCTCCTAGGAAGAGTGCCTTGCAGTAGATGTTTTCTAAATATGAAATTTTTATGCTTCTTATTTTACTCTTCATGTGCTGACTTTCTTCCTATAGTAAAACTTGCTGTGTACAAACTGAAATCTCTCTTCACCTTCCCGTTATGATTTTATTTTCTTCATGTTTGCTTAATACTTAAAATATATAAAGAATATAGCTTTCATAAAGTATAATTTAATTTAGAAGATTGACTATTTTAGTGAATAATTCATTCCACTTTATGTTTTAGGAGGAATTTTTTTAAACCTATGTGAGTCCATGTTTTATAGTATTTTGAACAAACTTTTTTGTAATCAGAAAGTTCTTGAATATGGATAGAGCAGAATTGTTCTGTACAAATTGTACTATTAAGTGGCAAGTTGTGAAATAATACCGACAAAATTCACAGCCTCCCTGGAGAGTTTTGGCAGAAGTACAAGAATAACCAAGTTCAGTTCGAAAGGGAGAGATCTTATGGTAGTGGTTGCACATAAGTAATCATCTGGAAGATTGTCCTTCTGTCTTGAGACAGCTAATAAGGGAATACCTAGCCCCAATTTGTTGTTTCATTGGTAAATTCATTATCGTGTTCATATTAACCACAAATTCCACCTTTTAGATTGCTGGTAGTAAAGTATAAATTTGTTACCCATATTCTCTAGGACAAAGATAAATCTTTCTCTGTAAAGATGAAATGCTATTTTAAACAACTGATCATTAAAGCATGAATCAAGTTAGAATGTTAGTACTGTGCAGGTATTAGTGGGGAAATTTGATAATGTAATAAAAATAAATTATTACAAGTAATCCGAGCTGGATAAAATTTTGAAAAGTGGTGGTGGTGGTGAGAAATATTTCGACCAGTTGTCAGTATAATATTTCTGGAGTTGGAACAAAACTGTCCAAAACAGGAGAGGTGTGTTTGTTAATCTTCCTGGATATTTGTGGGAAGTAAGTGTGTGTACATAATTTTGATTGCATTCACTAATACATTCCTCCACAGCTGCTGCAGGCTTCTGCAGGAGAAGTACTTGTTTTACAGAGAGGTAGCAAACCACTGGGACTGAGAGTGGTGTTGGTATGATGGGTTCTTCTGAATGTCAAGAGCCTAGAAACCACTTAGGACTGGAACTGTAAAAGTCTGATGAGGAGCAGCAACAGCCCATGTTCCTGATTGGTGGGGTCCTCACAGAGAGGAAGTGATATTTTAGTAGTAAAGCAAATAGACTCTGCATTCCTACTTTTTTTTGAAGGGTTTTAATCTCATTACTTTCAAATATTCTAAAGATTATTCAGTCCTGACTAATTTGCTACATTTTTGATTGGTAATTGAGGGGAGGTTCATGAGACTACTTGTAAAACCAAGCACACTGATATCCTTCAGTGGGGAGTAAATCAAAATAGTATTTATTCTTCTCAGAGGTAAACTTCATGACTATTTGCTGTTGGGAATTGGGCTGCTGATTTTGAGCAAAACTAAGTAATTTGAAAGCAACTTCTCATCTGGTGATTGTGCTGCTATCATAAAATTCTACAAAGCAAATTTCAACAATGTGGGAGGAATAGTGTAATACTGTGAAGATGTTACAGGAACATGCTTTGTGCTATAGAGGTGTGTGTGGATACTAGTATGTAAATATATTATGAAATTGGTCTGTACACCAGTTATTTTGAAGAACATTGTGTGGTCTGCTGTGAGTTTGAATTGTGATGAAAGATCCAGAAAATCTTACTGATATTTGTTGACCACAGAGGAAACATGACTTAATGGTTGGAATCGTGAATTTAAACACTTCCAGTAGTCTAAGATGATGATAAGGAGTACTTGTGGCACCTTAGAGACTAACCAATTTGAGCATAAGCTTTCGTGAGCTACAGCTCACTTCATCGGATGCATACTGTGGAAAATACAGAAGATGTTTGTTTTTATACACCCAAATCATGAAAAAATGGGTGTTTATCACTACAAAAGGCTTTCTCTCCCCCCACCCCACTCTCCTGCTGGTAATAGCTTATCTAAAGTGATCACTCTGCTTACAATGTGTATGATAATCAAGGTGGGCCATTTCCAGCACAAATCCAGGGTTTAACAAGAACGTTTGGGGGGGGGGGGTAGGGGGTTAGGAAAACAAGGGGAAATAGGTTACCTTGCATAATGACTTAGCCACTCCCAGTCTCTATTCAAGCCTAAGTTAATTGTATCCAATTTGCAAATGAATTCCAATTCAGCAGCCCATCATCAACCTCAGCCTGGTCCAGTCCACACAAGAGATCCACTTCCTGGACACTACAGTGCTAATAAACAATGGTCACATAAACACCACCCTATACCGGAAACCTACTGACCGCTATTCCTACCTACATGCCTCCAGCTTTCACCCTGACCACACCACACGATCCATTGTCTACAGCCAAGCTCTGCGAAACAACCGCATTTGCTCCAACCCCTCAGACAGAGTCAAACACCTACAGGATCTCTATCAAGCATTCTTACAACTACAGTACCCACCTGCGGAAGTGAAGAAACAGATTGATAGAGCCAGAAGAGTTCCCAGAAGTCACCTACTACAGGACAGGCCTAATAAAGAAAATAACAGAACGCCACTAGCCGTCACCTTCAGCCCCCAACTAAAACCCCTCCAACGCATTATCAAGGATCTACAACCTATCCTGAAGGATGACCCAACACTCTCACAAATCTTGGGAGACAGGCCAGTCCTTGCCTTCAGACAGCCCCCCAACCTGAAGCGAATACTCACCAGCAACCACATACCACACAACAGAACCACTAACCCGGGAACCTATCCTTTCAACAAAGCCCGTTGCCAACTGTGCCCACATATCTATTCAGAGGACACCATCACAGAGCCTAATAACATCAGCCACACTATCAGAGGCTCGTTCACCTGCACATCTACCATTGTGATATATGCCATCATGTGCCAGCAATGCCCCTCTGCCATGTACATTGGTCAAACTGGACAGTGTCTACATAAAAGAATAAATGGACACCAATCAGATGTCAAGAATTATAACATTCATAAACCAGTTGGAGAACACTTCAATCTCTCTGGTCATGCGATTACAGACATGAAAGTTGTGATATTACAACAGAAAAACTTCAAATCCAGACTCCAGCGAGAGACTGCTGAATTGGAATTCATTTGCAAATTGGATACAATTAACTTAGGCTTGAATAGAGACTGGGAGTGGCTAAGTCATTATGCAAGGTAACCTATTTCCCCTTGTTTTCCTAACCCCCTCCTCCCCCCCCACCCCCTTCCTCAGACGTTCTTGTTAAACCCTGGATTTGTGCTGGAAATGGCCCCCTTGATTATCATACACATTGTAAGGAGAGTGATCACTTTAGGTAGCTATTACCAACAGGAGAGTGGGGTGGGGGGAGAGAAAAACTTTTGTAGTGATAAACACCCATTTTTTCATGATTTGGGTGTATAAAAGCAAACATCTTCTGTATTTTCCACAGTATGCATCCAATGAAGTGAGCTGTAGCTCACGAAAGCTTATGCTCAAATAAATTGGTTAGTCTCTAAGGTGCCACAAGTACTCCTTTTTCTCTTTGCGAATACAGACTAACACGGCTGCCACTCTGAAACCTAAGATGATGATGATGCTTGTTAGTTATGTAGTATTTTACATTTCAATAAATCATGCAAACATTAATCATTCATGCAGTTTTAGCACTTGGGAATTACCGAGAGGTAATACCCCAACTTTTATAGATGGATAAAGTGAGACAGACCGCTTCCGTGGCTTGTACCAAGCCATATAGAGCTGTTGGCAGAGCTGGGTTTATATAGCTCAGGAGTTCTGCCTCCTAATCTCCTGTGCTCATTTCACTAGACTACACTGTCACTCAAGAAATGAAGAAGCATTCTGTACAGCCATCAACGAGCAAATTCGTGTTCTTAATAACGTGATCTTATTAACTTCAAACGTACGAAGACTTATTAACTTCAAACGTACAAAGTAAAAGCCACTGTATCTCAGAAGCTAACAAGGAAAAACTCTGCTAGTCCTAATACCTACCTCTCTCTCACCCCTACTCCCACCTTGGGTAATTTTATTTAAAACAGGATATAGGAGGAAATTGCCCTTAGCACCCAAATGAATTGAAAAATTGCTGTGAATAAGCTATCATTAAGATAATTAAGCACAGTGCTGGAATAGCCCAAACATCAATTCCTCATGTGAAAGAAAGACTTCTCTGTGTGAAACTTCACTTTTTTATGCATGGGAATGCTACAAGTTCAGGACACTTCTTAAATGGTAAAATTCTTGAAGTTTCTGCTAGTCAAACATCTTACACTATGACATTGCTATTAGTCATTCTGCTTTTTCTGCCATTAAAAAAATCCATGTAGCTGAAGTTGAACTGACAAATAACCTATGTAGAATGCTGTGAGGCAATAGTCATTCTCCACCTATGTAGCAGTACAACATATTTGATTTCATTGTAAGGAAGACAAACAGTTTACTCACAGCTTCTTTCCTTATATATAAATTCTTTTTGGACAGTTATTTCACAAGGCTCCAGTACATAATTCTTCACATCCCTTTTTGTTTCCTGTTGTACATGAAGAGGTCTGGAATTTGTTAAAAAAAATACTTTTAATTCTTATCTATCCCAGGGAATTTCAGCCTGCACCAGTGTTCCCAATATAGGGAGTTGCTAGTGTAGATGGCATTTCAGCCCTGGCAGCCATTTCAGTGCTTTAAGCAGGGTTACGTTTTTGTGTAGTGGGAAGGGAGAGGGGACTTTTTAAAAAAACTCTCTAGTGTCAACAGAGACTTGGTTAATCAATTCATGGGTGGCATCCATACTACTAATTCCCATAGGTATTAATAAGAGCCACAGAAGAACATCTGAATAGCTCTCCTTAGAGTTACCTTTGTACATTGCTGTGTACTGCTGGAGGAGAGGGTAATGATAAGGAAACTAGTTAAGATAAAATAAACCAGACTCTAACTGAACTAATTCTTTTTTGAAGGTACACTCAGGCATGAGAGATGGAAGAAACCTAATTAGGTCTCCAAGTTCATCTCATTGTCATAGCAGAATTGTTTTTTACGATACATTCCTGACGTCTTGTCCAGTTTGACTTAATGTTCCATGAGACCATTCCAGAAACAGATGCATTTCCCTGTTATGAAACCTGGCATATGACTGTGTTCCCTCTTGATTTCTTTACATCCCATCACCTCTATATGAATCCATGTATCAGCCTTGAATAATTCCTCTCTGTTCTGGGGAGGAATAGACAGAATACTCAGTCTTTGATTTAATGCCTCCACACTTGGTGGCGCATACTAGGACCCAAATTGCTGCCATGCTGAGAGAAGTTTTCCCCAAAGCATTTCTGGTCCAAATGGAAGTGGGAAGTGCTAGAAATTTTAAAGGAGTGCATGCTCTTCTGAGGCTTTCACTCAAAGTTTTCCCGGCTCTGAACAAGGTTAGCTAAGTCTCCAGGCATTTGAATGTTTATCCAAACCTTTTTGAGGTTCACCCTCAACTGTAATAGATTTATTGCTGATCTTTCTCCTCCTTGCTTCGCTTATTCTCACTACAGTATAAATCTTAACTACTTGTATGGGCCAGATGAAATATAGTGACAGCATGACAAGGCAGTTTTATGCAGAAAGTTTCATTATGTTGTCTTCCCCAGTGCCCTGCTCTGAACGCTGTGCTGTGTGTGCCAACAGTTCAGGCTAGGAAGCTTGCAGACTTCTCTTAATCAGCTTGGCCTGTATGTGACCAGATCAAATGTTGGTCTGTGTGCGCTCATTACACTCACATCCTGTGGCTTGTTCCAAATGTTTTGATGTCTATTTAACACGGATGAGTTCAGCAGCTGCTCTTTTCCCTTAGTTTATAATGGAAAATTTGATTGTGGCATTTTTTTCACATAGAAATATTTTTCTCTGGTATTTAGATATGTGAGCTTCAATTATATTTGTTCTGTAGTTCAAAATTAGTGAATTACGTTCTAGCACTTAGAGCCCTTAGCTTAAGAATAGCAGATTCATTGATTGAATTTATAGCTGAGTTCATGACCACAACCAATTTTAGTAAACTATCCGTCTTTAAGGTTGTCTATTAATAAATGTATATTAAGCAAGTTTTTGTTTCCCCTCACTTCAACCTTAATTGAAAAATTGCTTATTGAATATTTAGATTAATGAAAGTGCCAAAGTTTAAGTTTATGATGCCTTGTTTAACATATTGTAATTCCAAATGTTTTCATGGAGACATTGCTTTCATTTTATGGAAATTTGTATTGATATCATGTATTCTTAGTTACTTCGACCCATATTGTGAAACTTTGAGTTGGTGGATGCTCCCTTTTGGTATGTATACATCTTATTATTTGTAGCTTAAAATGATAGGATTTTTTTTCTCATTGAAACTGGAATCTGGACTAACATGTTCCCCATCCTGTTGTATAAATTGCTTATGGAATATTGAGAAGTTGGTTACTTAAATGTAAATGCTTTATGGATTTCCCAACACTATTTAAGTTTGCTACAGATCCTTTTTTTTTGCTTTTGTTAAAAATAACCCCTTAATAATCTTATACTAGTGTAGCTCTGTCTTTTTCAGCCTGTAAATAATTTGTGTACTGAATGGAGTTGTCACTGGAACAATTATGTATACGTGTGCAGGTAGGTACCTTATGCAAGATGGCAAAAAAATAAAAATTAAAAAAAAAATCCAGTTTCTTTTATTTCTCAGTGGGTGGCTGAGAAGTGTGATCATTAAAATAAAATGTTAGATAGTGTTAGTCTATGAAAGTTGTGTCCTCTTTTACCCAAAAATAAAAAATTGCCATTTGAAAATGTCAATTGAAGTGATACCTAATTTGGACAAATTCTTTTGCTGCTTTGACAGGCTGCATTTTCTCTATGGAGCTGAGAAAATAAATTAGCTTGTATGCTAAAGCCTCATGAATAACCTGGTAAAATATCCAAAATATTTTCTGTGCATATTTTTAATAAATCTTAAAAATGTTTTTTGTTAAAATATACAAAAGAATTTTACTGATAACTTATTCAGGTGATGATACCAGGTGTATGTATAAGCTTAAACAAGAGATCCAAGAACTTGGGGAGGGACACATTTTTAATTTTGTCAGGTTCTGTCTCTTGTTAGATAAGGGTATGAATTAGCTCTGAAAAATTGTAATAATGTTGGAAATGTAATATTAAGCGCTCTAACTTTAGAATAGCAGATAAACCTGGATTTTGCTTTGGAGACATGTCTTCAGAGTTAATTTTTGAGATTGGCAGTTGGCAGTCCACATTATTTTAGCACTTGCATTTTTTTGATGTTTTTAAAAGTTGGCAGGCATTGAAATTCATACTAACTTTGTTGTTGCCTGGCATCAGTATGTTTGTTTACAGCAAACCTTTATCAAAATAAAACTCAATCCTTCAAGTAGATCAGTAGTAAATACTGTGTATAATGTTTTAATCTTAATTGCACTCTGCATCCTAGCTAGCAGGATTTTCTTGCTAATTCTAGCTGTAAAGCAAACCAAATGGAAGAGAGTGGAGCAGCTTTAGATGTCCGTGTACCCACTATTCCTTGAATTCTCTGTGGCTTTCAAACTTTAATCAATATGGAATGAAACAGAAGTCAAATTAGTGAGGTATGTAAAGAAATGGAGGGTTTTGTTACACATTTGCTTAGCAGTACTGCCTCTAGCTAAATAA
The DNA here is from genome assembly GCF_965140235.1 of Caretta caretta. Taxonomy (NCBI): domain Eukaryota; kingdom Metazoa; phylum Chordata; order Testudines; family Cheloniidae; genus Caretta; species Caretta caretta. Next base: position 170,126,567 of record NC_134206.1, read on the forward strand.
TATTGCTAACAATTAATTATTAGTAGCGATTTACATTGCTACTTTTCTGGAGTCCTTTCAGTCTTTTGTCAGAAAGCCAAGACTGTCAAGAGGCTAAGAGTCTGAATGGCTTCCTTCTGGAAACAAATGGACTTATTGTTATGGACAGTATTTTGTTACAGTTAGTCCCTTTTTATAATCAAGAGAGAAGAAACAGGGTATTGTTGTAAAATGGCTTCATTGTATATCCATATAAGCTGCTGCTTTGTAGAGGAAGATTGGGAGACTGTCTTTTATGTTACCTTTGAACACACACAAACACTTGTGATATGAAAACAGCGAACTAAAGAAAATTTAAAGGCAGGTTCAAAACACGTTATGTTTGATATAAAAGCCACTTAAATAAACTGCTATTAAATCGACCTAAATCACGTTACGATTTTTTTTGGGGGGGAGGGAGCTAGATTCTTGCAAGTTTGAACACTTACTTTGTTTTATTTCTTTGTATTAGGTTGGTTCCTAGAGGCCTGAGCCTTGTTTTGGTCATCACAGTAGGGACATAAAGAAATATTTGTTTTGGTAGAATGTGGAGTAGGAATCAGATTTTTGAACTGTTCTGAGTATTTTTTATGGTGATAGAATGATTTTTATGTCTGTTTGTTTATATATGTTTGCCTATATAAACATCAGACAATTTTTCATAAATTTTTAATAGGTTTGTCTGAATTGTTTGTTTCTCAGTAATTTGTTAATCCACTTCAGCTTTTTCTAACAGGCTTAACTTGTGGACAGCATTAAGGGAAAATGCTGGTCCCGTTTATGTAATATTAGAATAATAAGAAATGTAAATGATTTTATTATTCAGCTGTCTGGTAAAGGCTTCTCGTGTTGTGGTGCACTTTCAAGGAGTGAAGCTGAGTAGAATAATGCTAATAATGATTAGGTTTGTAGGAATGTTCCTGTGATCCTAGAATGCTTCTGTGCAGTATGACAGCTGTTGCAGACTAGATAGAGCCACCATACAGGAAACACAGAGGGAAAGCAATGTCTTGCTTAAGGTTCACTGCCTGTAGGTGCCTTCCTTACACATCTCTTTATTCAGGCATATTCAGGATATTGTAATTTTGCACATTGTTAAATGATATTTTGCAAGCACTTTGGTATTGTCTTAAGTTTACTCAATTTCTTTAATTTAAAAAAAATGTGAGTTTAAGGTTAGTGGGGTTAGACCAATGGACATATTGGTATTGCAAGAGGATATGAATGCTACGAGATAAGCCCAGTGGGCTAGAAGGAGTTCTGACGAATTGGCTTCTCCTAACATGGCAGTGACTGACTCTGAAGGCTGTCCTGTTCTCATCTGGCCAAATGACTGCTATGAAGAAAGCTCCTGAGGACAGACAGACTAATGCAGAGAAAGGAGCACTAGTTCCATTGCTTCTCATAGACTTTAGGGCCAGAAGGGATCATCATGATTATCTAGTCTGACCACATGCACATTACAGGCCACAGAACCTCACCCACTCACTCCTGTAATAGACCCCTAACCTGTGGCTGAGTCACTGAAGTCCTCAAATCATGATTTAATGAGTGCAAGTTACAGATAATTCACCATTTACACTAGTTTAAACCTGCAAGTGACCTGTGCCCCATGCTGCAGACGAAGGCAATCTCCCCACCCCCAGGGTCTCTGCCAGTCTAATCCTGGGGGAAAATTCCTTTCTGATCCCAAATATGGCGATAAATTAAACCCTGAGCATGTGGGCGAGATCCGGTAACCAGACCACCTGGGAAAGAATTCTCTGTAGTAAGTCAGAGCCCTCCTTATCTAGTGTCCCACAACCGGCTTCCCTCATTGATTAGGGGGAGGAGGGAATCCAACTGATCAGTCCAAATTCACTTATGTTCCCCTATTTTTTTGCTTCCTGTTCCAACTGAAGCTTTTTTATCATTTTCATTAATATTGAGTAGTATTTCAGAGATAAAGCCTAAGATTTTGAGCCCCCAAATTTGATCTAAGTTCACTGACTGCTGATTGTCTCTTGTCTTCTAACCTTGTCAACTCCTTAATCAATGTGAACCAAAACCAAGAAATTGAGAGGGAGTTAGAGGAGAAGCACAAATGTTTTCTTCTTTCTCTTTGTTGCGGCACTTTTGCAGCACATAACCAGGCTATTCTCATAACTTCTCTGAATCCCCTTAATGAATTGTAGTTATATCCAGTTAATCCTCTGCGTCTCTGAGGCTTCCAGAGTGCTATTGTAAAATAAACTATCAAGGTGCTCTCCAGAGCAACCAAGATTTAGTCAGGGGTATATAGTACAAATTGTGGACAGGTCATGGGCCTGTGAATTTTTGTTTACTGCCTGTGACCTGTCCATTACTTTTTCTAAAAATACCCATGACTAAATCTTAGCCTTACTTACGGGTTTATAATCTGTGTTGCCAACTTTTGCCATTTCTTCCTGAGTCATGTGGTTTTTGGCTGAGTCTGGAGCCAATCTGGTGGTAGTGTGAGAAGCTCCTGTCTTCATGCAGAATTTCAGCTGTGCCTGGGGAAACCTTCCTCCTCCCCGCCCCCAATTTGCCTGCCTCCCGGGGCAGAGAAGCCATTCCAGAGCCAACACCATTCTCAGGCGAGGGAAGGAAGGAGGAGAGAGAGACTCCAGTAGCTCAGAGCAGCTCTGCTCCCTCTTCCTCCTCCTGTGAGCAGGAGGAGGGCTCTGCTGTACCACCTAGCCTAGGAAGGAGCAGAGGGGGATGAAGAGCCACTGGAGCTGCGGGAGGAGCAGAAGTGTGGCTGGAGGAGGGCTGGTTGGAGAACAGAATGAATTCCTGAGCAGGGGGGCGGGCAGATGTGGGGGCAAGAACTCCTTCAATGGGGAACTCTCTCCCCCCACCCGCGGTGTGTGTGTGTTCCAGAATCAAGACACAATATAACGGATGTGACTAGTTGGAATGTCATTGAAACTATACGAAATAAGATACCTTGCACTCTGAAGAAAATATTATGAAAATTGCAGTCATCATAGGGTAGATATGTGTTATACATGTCTTACATTCAAAATTGTTCATCTTCTAGTGGTGTGAAGCTACATTAACAAATTCTTCTGTATATCTGTATTTCTAGGCAAAAGTGTCAAATCACAGTGCTTTGTATTAAAGATAAAAGGGACACTTACTAGGAGAGCTGTTGGACTGTAAAACATTCAGGCATGCTGGTGTTCTAGCAAATTTCTTGCCCGTTCTTCTAGGGTTGCTAATTAAAAACTTTAACTTAAACCCATTTAAATCAGGAATGTTGATTGGAATAGTAGATGCTGATGAGGTTTGATAAGCCCATTTTGAAAGCAAGAACATGCTATCTACTAAATCACAAAAGGTGCAAATAAAATAATGGAAGTAGTATGCTTATGAACCTAATATCTTCAAACTGCAGGTGGTTAGCTGCCATGGCCTCATACACAAACATACACTATGATCTCAGTGGGGATTGAATCCCAGACATGTAGCACCGCAAACCCAATTCTGCTAGTCAAGCTGAAGGAGAATTTCCTTATCTGTGAGAAAGGTAAATAGGTGTTTGGTTTTTGGGGCCAGCCAGTATGAGGAGGAGTCATGGTCAGACGGACAAAGCCACTTGAATACATATTCCTGCTGTTCTATAAACTCTTCCCTGAATCTGAGCACAGGAGTTGAAATCCCAGCAAGGGTGTCATTTTGTAATGATCGTGGCTGCCTGTACTTTTGTCCACAGTAGATATGATTTAAATCAGTAAACAGGAAACCTTAATTTAAATAATCAAATTTAATTGTTTTGCATTATGGTGGATGTTTTTCCAAAAGAAAGGTTGATTATTGTTAGTTGGTAAATATTTAAACTTAGCCTATGCAATAAATTTGGTGCTTTACTTTGTTAACCAGGAGGATGCACAATATCTATACACTTTATTTAAGCCATTTTATATCTTAATTTACATTTATTCAGATTCTTAATTTTTGTATTTTTATGTTAGAAAATGGTGAATGATAAATATTTTTATTTGCGACTTGTCAGCATTTATTTGGATGGAAACTGGAATTGAAAAGTGCACAAAATCATCATTTTAATTTTTTTTATTAAATTAAACTACTGTTAAATCTTAAATATAAATTTTTTTTTCAGAAATCTTTTGCATTTAAGACTAATTTATTAAACAAAGGAAGTATGATCTGTAGTTAGTGAATTGAACTGACTGTTTCTGGTCACCCCAGGTCCTTCAAGGTTTTAGAGCTAGTAGATCTCAGCCTCTCTCACCTGATTTTTATTAGTAGATAGGAAGAGGGAAAACAAGCTTTTCTGCTTCAACTCATAATTTCAGTGAACTGGTTTTTGAATTGAACTAGGTGAATAAACTAAAAGGAAGAAAATACTGTATTCTCTCTGCACCTTCAGAAAAGGCTGTTGCTGTCAAAAGCTGGTTTAGCACTTCAGCAGACTGGTACTTAGCCAGTGACTTCCACCATTTCAGTGGTTTGCCTTTCTTTAACATTTTTTAGGAAACATGTACTTCTTGAATATTATTTTTAGTATTTAATATAAATGATTTAAATAGATTATAAGAAGTTTAGGCCTTAATATACGTTATCATTTTCAAATTTAACTTAAAAGAGGTTTATTTTTTTTCTAAATATTCTGTTTTTAAAAAATCTTCTCTCTTTTATCCATCCTGTTTTGATTAGCTAGAGGAAAATTTCATTACCAGAATATAAGCCCCTACCAAGTGAGATTGTGATGTCGTTCCATGGTCGTGTATATACAGACACTATGATCTAAACTGTGAAAAGTCCTCCTGCTGGTGACGATGGTGTCTTTGTTACTCCTGGGGGAATTCTGCGCCAAAAAAAAAAAAAAAAATTCTGTGCATAATATTTTAAAATTCTGCAACAAAATGCTGCGTATTTTATCTGTCAACAGTATATAATTACGTCAGTTTCAATTATTTTGTAATTTGTTTCAAAATACCTAACAGGAACTATGTCTGTAACAATACGGACAGGCACACACAAATTCCCCCAGCAGTAGACAACTCAGTTCCTGTTTCACTGCCCCCCCCCAGCCCAGCAGGAGGCCAGAGACCCACACCCTCTCCCCTCAGAAGCCAGCTTTGTCCCTCCCGCCCCAGTCCAGACACTCTCAACCCCTCCCCACCAGAGTCCAGGATCCAGAAGGAGAAACAGCTTGATGCTGGTTCCTAGGCTTGAGTGGAGTTTCCTGTACGCTGCCTCCTTCCTTCAAGGTGTGCTGAGAACTGCAGCTGCCGGGAACCCTCCAGCTTCCCCCGCAACTCTCCCGCAGTGTCTTCTGTTTGCAGGTTGGGCTCTGCTGGGTCCTGCAGCCCATTTCTGTGGGAGGAAAAGAAAATTGTGCACATTAATTTCTGTGAAAATTCTGCACTGCACAGTGGCATAGAATTCTCCCAGGAGTAGTTTGTGTAGGTAGCTATGGCTTGTTACTTTAGCATCTTGGATTGTCTTTGATTGGGCTGTACACCTGTCATATATGACACCTTGCAAAAAGGCATTATTTTTTTTGCTATTCCACTCATGTACAGAAATAGAATAAACGGAAAGGTTTGGTTAGTGAACCTGTTATTAAACTAGTTGCTATGTTAGTTATAGTGTGACTGAGGAAATGAAATACAGTTTCATGCTTTCATTTAGCTATTCTAAGCTTTTGAGGTAAGTGAATTGGGAGTGAAGTTCTTCCTTGTATGGTGGTTCTTGCATGAAATTGTTTTTAACACCAATCAGAGCAGATCTGGACCCAGAAGGGAATCTTATTTTATTTTATTTCTCTCCCCTCGTTCTTTCACTACTTCCAGAAATAACATTTGTATATTGCTGTCACTATAAATTCTTATTCTGCTCAAGAGCCAGTGCAGAGGCTCAATTTGTTAGTGCTTAAAATATCTAATTGTATGATGTAAGTGGGTTTATGGTGCTCCAGTGTATTCAAGATCAGTTGCTTTTGACCGTTTTTTATTAAATAGCAAGATTTCAAGTTTATTTTTAAATGGGACTAAATGAGTTTGGACAATGCATGTCTCCACAATCAAAGTGTGATCTGAAATGGAGATAAAACCAGGGGTGTGTATGTATATATGTGAAAGAGTCATTGTTTTTATAGACTTCATAATCAGATCAAGATCTTGTGACTTGGCCACTTCTGAAATCTTTCAAAACAAGTGATTAAATAAAACCTGTTGTTCTGGTTAAAATTATAAGGATTGATTCTGTGGCATTTAAAACACAACCCCTCCCCGCCAACACTTAACCATTCTACCATGGAATGTGGGAAAAAGTGTGTACTGTAAACTATTCAGGAGACATTACTTTGAAGAAATGCCAAGTTTGTGGATAGCATACATGAGGATGGTGCGTGTGTGGAAGCTAGATTTAGAACGAGTGGGAAAGACGAAACTATTCTTTAAACAAACATGAAAACATGTTTTGGAAAAAGAGACTTCCTCAGTATGTCCTACTCTTTGTGCAATAGATGTTTGCCAATACTAAGAGAGAGACAGGAAAAATAATCCCCATATGGTAATTTACCAGTATTTAATGGTTTCTTAAACCTTGGATTAGCTCATTGTTGTATGTTGCTTCTGAAACAGACGCTGCTTATTGTGCTGTGACACAACAGGAGTGACTCTCTTCACTTTTTGAGTAACCTTTTCTTATGTTAATGCGACTTCAGATAATTGAATGATATCTTTGTGCAGTACTTTGACTTTCTTTCCCTTCCATATTATTTGAAAACACATTTTTTAACGTAAAAGTCCACATTTTCAGATGAGTCCACCCAGAATTTTGCAAATGCCCATTTTAGGCACTCCAGATTTCCTGATGTGTGTACAACAGGAAATTTGTGTACTTATCAGAGTCTGTGTGTCAGGATGTTTGCTGACTAAATTAGAAGTCCAACTTAAACCCAGGCTAAACAGTATAAAATACACTTTAAATTTAGATCAACCAAAAGAAACCTTATAGTAGGTGTTTTATATCATGACTGCCATTCTCATGATTAGTATAAAATATTAGTGTTAGATTATTAATCATTGTAAAGTGTCTTGTTTTTGTGGATTCTTGTGTCTAGCTCTCTCACTTTGAATGAAGAAGTAAAATCTCGTTGGTTTTTCAAGTAGCCACAGTAGTGTAATACTTTTTCTTCTCAATATGGTGGTAATGTTACCTTAACAAGAAAATTTGTAATAAATGCTAGTATTACATTAAGTTGGTAGCACCTTATATGCAGAAATCAATTTTTTTTTTTTTAAGATCACTATGCTAGGTTTCTTTTAAATGGCCAATCCACAACAAAGTCAACAATTATTAACCAACCTTGGTTCCTGGCGAAAGGAAGGTGTGATTCACAAGTGCTGATAAGAGAGATCACTTCATTTCTCTGCCCTCGCCACTGGCTAATGGGTCAGTTACAAAAGGTTCTGTCATGTGATGGTATATTTTCCACTGACTCCAGTAGCCGCTCTTAGGCTTAGCCTTATTGAAAGATTGTTGCAGGTCTCACACATGTATTGTGAATTTTCTTGCCCTCTAATTGAAGTGGCCTGGCTTCAATCTCTAACAAAGAGCAACAAGTAACTTTTGTAGTGCAGATGACTGTTTGGTCCCGCTCCTCTCACAAGCACAATATTAATAAAAAATATATAGACCATGTAAGAAACTGTTTGTTTGTTACGGGAAGAACAGGACCTATAGAAATTGGGGATTGGTCCTGCTTTGAGCAGGGGGTTGGACTAGATGACCTCCTGAGGTCCCTTCCAATTCTGATATTCTAGGAGTCTATGGTCATGTGGATGTGACAGCCTCCATCTTGGCTAACACCAGGGATTCAGCCGAACCCCTCCAAAACTGAAAGCCATGAGGGTACACCTTGAGCTAAAAAGCCATGCTGTCAAGCTGTGAACTTTAACTGACTTCTGTTCTTGATTGATTGGTCTTAATCGGGGCCATGAAACCTGCATTGACCCGTGGGTTACACTGGTCTTATCGCTGTCTTGCTTTTAAACATGTCATCCAGCTTCATGATGGAAATCTATAGTAGTGTATCGAAAGGTGAGTTGAGAGATTTGAACACTAAAAACTTTCTAAAAATATCTTTCATTTTAAATGTACTGTGATTGCAGCCTTCGTATTGGCAAGTCACACACAGTTATTTTAACCTTACTGAAGCTGTGTGGTATACACCTGTATCATTGCTTATAATACTGTAAATTAGCTATTTACTTATGCATCTTGGGCTGGGCTGTGTCCAAGAGTATGCCTTCACTGCAGAGAGCCTGAGTGATTGGCATCCAGGAGTGAGCAGCTACACTGCAAAGCCTTGTCTGAGTTACTGGGTCCTCAATGGTGCTGCATACCCCTGTGTGTGTGTCACTAAGACTTCTTGGGGGCACATCTCATGGTTCTTGGTGCTGCAGTAAGCTGAACTGCCCCTTGATGATTCTTTCCCAGTGAATTGAGGGAGAATTTGTTTCTCCTGGGCACACAGGGAGAAATGCGGGAAGTCCTTGGAGGACTAACCACAGTTGAGTGGTTTAGTCTATATCCTCACTGCAAAGTGGGCAGGTTCCCAGCCCGAGTGAAAGCTGAACCTGGGTTCTAACCTATACCCCCAGCTGGGCCAGCTAGCCCGGGTTGAAAGCACCACTTACCTCAGATGAGAGGATTGTGTGTGTGAATGGGAGCGGGGGTTAGGGTTCACACCTGAGTAAAAGGCTGGCCTAACAATGCAGGGAAGACATACCTTAACAAAGGGGTTCTCAAACTTCATTGCACTGTGACACCATGCCCCTTCTGACCAAAAAAAAAAAAATTTACTATACAACCCCTGGAAGGGGGACCGAAGCCTGAGTCTGCCCGAGCCCTGCTGGCCCAGGGGAAGGGAGGGGAAAGCTTGAAGCCTGATTCCTACCTCCCTGGGCTGAAGCCCTTGCTCTTTGACCCGGGGCGTTGGGGCTTGGGCTTTGGGCTCGGGCTTTGGGCCCCAGCAAGTCTAACATCAGCCCCAATTAAAATGGAGTCATAACCCACTGAGGGGGCGGTGAAGGTGGCATTAAGTCACCTTTGCACCCTCTTAGTTTTGGGCTTTTTTGGGGGCCGGATCAGCCCTGGGATAATTTTAAGGAGGGTTGCCTTTGTTATTGCTGCCTGTCTCTGCCTGCCAATGGCTAGAAACCCCACCCAGAATTTTTGCAGCTCTGCATGCTGCAGCCCTGTCCCTCCTTTCTTTCCCACCCCTTGCCTTGTTTCTGCCATACCCCATATGCCAGGGATGTGAGAGAGACTTCTGAAGACAGTTTTTGTTGCTTTTTCCCTCATTTCCTTTGCTGATGGGAATCTCCCTTGGCTTGGGGCTTTATGCCATTCACCCCTATTGTATGCACAAGGCAGAAACAGGGGAGGGATATGAATCTCAGCCCTTATTATTCAATACTCAACATCAAGCAAGAGTAAATCAATTAGAATATGTGGTGTTGTATGTCCTAGCAGTACTAGTTCTGTTTATCTTTCACCATAACTGGTCGTGAAACACCACTATCTAAATAAATATGAAAGGCTCCAAATCCTGGGTTTGAAGATGTGTGTGTGTGTAAAAAAAAAAAAAAAAAAAAAAAGCACACCGATCACTTGAGAGTAAATCACTGTCAGTTAAAGGGACATCCTGGGAATAAGGGGTTTTTGAATGTTGGGTAGATTATGGTCCAAGCGGTTCAGCAAACAGTTTACACAAGACTTTTTATCACATATTGTTTAGAGCATAGTTTGTGAACTCTCTAAGAAGGAGGTTTGGGGAGAGGTGGGTCGATGACAGTGTGGCTCTAATCTTCGGTTGGAGTCCATGGGGATTACAGCTGTAGAAACAATGCATAATAAACAATCTTCCATTTTCAGGGCACGCTGTGATTGAGGCAGTCTGAAACGCGCATTGGCACCCGCAATACCTGTTTTCCTATCCTCTCATAATTAATGATTAGAAATGAGATTGCTGAACTCCCATTGTGAGACGACATTAGTGTTCTGTGGGATTCTGCACAATGGAACTTCAGTCACCGTAACCAAGTAGAGATTTCTTCCCTCGGTGATAGCAGAACATGTGAGTGCTTTCACAATAACTGGTTCTCATTAAATCAATAAACCTGAAAAATGTGAGATGGGGGAGGAGGGAACTGCTTCCTGTTTATGAGTTTGGCAACAGAATGCTACAGCTGATGGGTTTCACAGAGACGAGCTGTGATATTACTCATTCAGGCTACTTTGAACATGTAAATCCCCATAAACAACCACTTGGAGGTATTTAAAAAAAGAGATTTACAGTGTATAGCTCCAAAATTACGTAAACTGAAAATTGAATTTTCATTACAAGAGAAAACTAATGGTCTTTATTTTTCACTTGATTGTCTACACCAGGTTTAGTGCACTTGCAGGTAATGAACCTGCACTTACTTGCCCATTATCGTGTCTTTCCATATTGGACCAGTCCTCTTGCATTGGAGAATTATAATGTTAAATGTTAACATATTCATTAGTTTCTTCACATCTGATAATATTAAGAATGATATTTTTCACTTTACAGCATCTTAAGGATCTGAAAGCATTTTAAAATCCATCCTTACCTTTCCTTCGTAAAATCTTGTTAAACTCAATCATTGCAAATTTCTTGGTAGGTCCTCTGGTAAGTTACAACATTATTTACATTCCTCCCAAGCCATTCAGTCACATTAGTGTGGGTGTGTTGCTTTTCCACTGTTGTCAGAAGAGGGGGGAACCACCAATTTAACAGGGTGGGGTGAAGCTAACCAGGGCCCTAGGGTTCCTGTCACTCCAGAAAAGAGATTTCTCTGAATTTTTTTGTTCCTTGACTTACCTCATACAATAGTAACTTTCTTTTCCCCTATACTCCACTCTAAATATGAAACCTTGGTGCAAACAGCTGTTTACTGTAGGAGCTGTATGTGTTCTACTAGGAAAGCAAAAGTTCTAAGATATCTCTTGTAAATTGTCCTGGGTTCCAAAGAAATCCACACTGTCCTTGGCTAATAGACTTGAAATGGATCAATGTGCTTGTCAGGTGCCAGTAATTCTGGGCAGGATCCCTGTATTTCATTCAAATCAGTATAAACTTAATGCCTACATCAGCTGTTCCCCAGAGATTGTGCAATTTTACCTGGAATTGACAGGATTTCAGTATAGAATTACATTAGGGTTATACCTGGCCCATGTAGCATTGCAAATTATTTGGGAGCAGGGACTGTTTGTTTTTGTTTTTTAAATGTATATGTGCATTGGGCCTAGCATAATGGGGCCTTAGTCCCTAATTTGGGTTTCTGGACCTGTACTACAGTATAAATAATAACAGTTGTGGCAGTCCCTTGTAAGCAAAAGGACATAGATGGTGAGTATCATTTGACCTGACTGATTTAACCAATCATTTGAAGAGAACATCCAGAGTTATATGCAATACTTTTGGGGGCATCGGGAATGGTAGTGGAGGAGAGAAACTCCTGGAGCTGATTTATTTAAAGGCTATTGCAGTCACCCAGAAGAAGGGTGAGGTTTTCCTATTAGATGCTGAGATTGTGAAATGGAAACAGTCTGGATTGCATCCTGTTACGTGACAGTTCCTTGTCCAGTTTATCTGAATTGATGATTTCATGACAACATGACCAAACCCAGGGTAGAACTTTTGTCAGAAGACTTAACAGTCCTATATCCCCAGCCTTCTGCCTCATTTAAGCGTGATTTTTATAGGGGCCAATGTGCAGAAATACTCTGAAAGGAAGTGCTGTCATGAAGCGGTGAGTGTTTTACTTGCCAAAGTCTAGCCTGCTAGCATTGAGGGCTTCTGTATGCGTCCTCTTGGTATGAGGAAGAGCATTGAGTAAGATGCATTTTATCCCCGGAGACTGGAACTCTATATGGCAATGTTGGTGCTGTACGAGAAGAATTATCAAAACAACTACTTGCTGTTCAAAACAGTTTTCCTAGCTAGTGTCAAAGGGCAAGGTAATACAGAAGTACAAACCTCTCTTTAGTTGGGATCAGCTGGAGCTCGTCTCCAGTAGGGCATTTCTTGGCCTGGGGGAAAATTACCCACTCTAGGCAGGTGTTGAGATCTTTCAAGAAACTGCTCTTGGATCTCAACCAATTGCGGTTATCTTTGTGAGGCCCACTGTGAGCTACTAGGTGTTGTGCCACTTCTTTTATGCTCTTGGATGCATAATCTAGTTCAGTGGTTCTCAAAGCCGGTCTGCCGCTTGTTCAGGGAAAGCCCCTGCCGGGCCGGACCGGTTTGTTTACCTGCCGTGTCCGCAGGTTTGGCCGATTGCGGCTCCCACTGGCAATGGGGGCTGGGGGAAGCGGCGCAGGCCAAGGGATGTGCTGGCCGCACTTCCCGCATCCCCCATTGGCCTGGAGCGGTGAACCGTGGCCAATGGGAGCCGTGATCGGCCGAACCTACGGACACGGCAGGTAAACAAACTGGTCCGGCCCGCCAGGGGCTTTCCCTGAACAAGCGGCAGATCAGCTTTCAGAACCACTGATCTAGTTGCTCTTGAATCAGTTATGCGAGCAATGGTGTTAATAGCTCTCTGAAGATCAGGTAAAGTGAAAGGGCAGCAGTGTCCTAGTTTCTTTCCCAAGGTGGTGGTGGCCGTTCATACTGTTTACACTCTTTGACCCAAGTGGTTAGCCAAATTTTGGGTGTTGCAGGTTGTTCCATTAGGAGGAGAAACTGACGGTAGTATTTTCTTTGATTTTATTTATTTGTTTGTTCATTTGTTTATTTACAAAGATTATACATGGAGTTCTGTTCCCTGAACACAAGGAATTGTGCAGGGAACTGTTTGCTTGTGTTCTCTGCCTGCTTTTCCAGACAGCACACTGTACCTAAAAGCTCACCTTAACTTTCTCTCAGGACCACATCACTATTACTTCTGTTGTTCTCTACTTCGCTTCCTCCTTACTTTTTGTCTCTGTTCTGACCTACACACAGTCTCTCACTCAGTAAATACCCAGCAAAGACCCTGCCCACATAGCTCAAATTCCTCAAATTCCTTGGTTTTGCCTTTGTTTTGGCTGGACACATGGACCTGTGTTTGGGGTGGAGGACGCTTAACAGTTTGAGTCACCTGATTACAATGGCTTCTTTACATGTATTCTGAATGCGAGGCGGCCATTATGCCGGACTCATAACAGAAAGATTTAACCCAATTGATCACAGAACTAAATTGTGTATTCTTCCTAGTTTTTACCATTAATCCTAGGGCTTGCAAGGAGGATGTAGCACTGTCTCATTATCATCATGGCCTTCAAAACATTCATCATGACACAGGCCGTGTCTTCACTAGGAGAAAAGTTGTGTTCTTAATTCGAGTTAACTAAGGTGGAAAGCAAGTCAATTAGTAGCTTTCACGTGAGCTAGCAGGTTGAGTTGAAGAGTTTGGGGGAGACCAGTCTGTGTGAAAACTACTACCTTATCTCCACTAGGATTTTACGGTGAGAGCATTGATTATCTCACTGTAGAAAAACACCACCTTTTTTCAGGTGAAGATACAGCCTTTCTGTTGTTCTTCAGAGGTCCGAACAGAAGCAATTGCAAAATGTATCTGCGGTATTTAATAAAAATACTATTGTCCCCTTCTTAATTAAGATCCGTCTCTCTCTCCATGAATGGTAGCTGCTTTATGAGCCAAAAATAGGAAATCTTCTGTGGAGGAACTGTGTGAAGCTATCAAAAAATACCACATGCTGGATACAGGTTTGGGATACTGGGCTGGACATCTGCCACCCCTTAAACACTTCTTTCTAGACATTATTGCCCCTGCATTGTCCTGTTAACTGGGATGTTTCCGCTAAGACAGTGGTTTTCAACCTGTGGCCCATGGCCCCTGGGGGTCCACAGACTATGTCTAAGAGGTCTGCGAAAGGTGACTATGAAAATGAAGTTTTAGATCCCATAAAAGGCAGTCTCTTTTTCTGATTAATCAAAGTATGTGAATACCCTCACCTACAAGTCAAAACCCAGAAGTGTTGTCATTACCGTAGAAGCCCGCAGTTTAGCACCCTTTCTTGCATTATGTCAAATGCTGTGCTGAGCATGTGCAGCATTTATAGTTGAATTCTGTTCAGGCAATTTTCAGTCTAAAGCTTCTATGGTAGGGGGTCCATGGACCATGGGGTGAATTTCGAAAGTGGTTTGCACCTCCATTAGAAATTTTTTAGGGGTCCACAAATGAGAAAAGGTTGAAAACCACTGTTGTCTTATTTTGGGATTTTCTAATGCTAATGATCTGAGGACTAATTCATATTTTCTTTTTTCTTAAATATTTGCTGGAGTTCAGGATTTGTCAGAAGTGCTGTAATACACTATAATTACAATTTAAAATACAGTATTTAGGGTCATCAGCAAATTGATTCTTACAAATTTGGAAGGAAAAACCTTTTAGCATGTAATTTTTATAAGAGCTACACTGAAGAATTTCGAATGTTTTTGTGTTTGTAATTCAGAAATAGCTTACTGAAACATGATATTTAGGCAGAGTACTTGTCAATGTGTGTCTGTGCATTTCATTTAGAAAATTACCCATTGTGTATGCACAGAATCATTATTTAATAAAACATATTAATGGATTTTTGTATATAGAGTCCGTACATTGTCAATAGCTCCATTGACAAGAAGTTGTAATAGCTTTATTGTTAAGATATTGAAATATATATGTTGTAAAACAGGATAATATGTATTATCATGGTATAGCAATACAATTGAATAGGAAACAAAATGGAATTCTGTGAGTGTATTTTAGGTACAGAACAAACATGGTATAGTTTAAACTTTGTAAACTTGCTGTTTTTTTGTTTAAACATGACTTAACGTTTAAGATTTTTTGGGGCAAAGACGTGTTACTCTGCATTAATGAGTGTTTGGTTTCATTCATATCTTTCATTACTTAAGAGAGCTTCCAATTATGTGGGGTTTTTTTCAGTTGTTGGAAAGGGTAACTATTGGGAAGTTTGTAGACCTGCAAATACTGCTTCTAGCTCATGCATTATGGGATTTTATTTTGTCACCATTCAGTCGCATTCATTCTCTGCCCTTTTTTCCTGAGGCTGTGATATACTGCAAGGATGAGTCAATCTTCTTGAACGAGAAATAGCGCCTAGTATCACATTGGTTGAAATTTGATGCGTAAAACAAATGTGATTTAAAAAAAAAAATAGAATGCTTGTTACTTATATGGGACAAATGCTTCTAAGTAAAGATTAAAAATATATGAAACTTTGTTCTTGAAGTAAGTTTTAGTGTTGATCTAATTGAATAGGCTGCCTGATAACCTTTTAAAACTATCCTTTTTTGTTGTTTTTAATATGAAATATTTATTGAACCTTTTTGTGAGCAAAGAAACACTTTCAAGTAAATAAGGACAAATTTAGTTCTTTCTCTGTCTTTGTGTTTATCTCATTTGTTTTAGTAAAACCTAATAGTTTAGTATTCGCTGCAGTCGTGTTCTCACTAAGAAAATACCACTGCAAGATTAATGAAAGTAGATTTTAAGGCCAGAAGGGGCCATTACCATCATCTGGTCTGGTCTGGTCTTCTGCATAACACAGGCTTTAGAATTTTTGCTAATTATTTCTTGCACTAGAGGGAATTCTTCCATACAAATTGTTACATGGGGTTGGATACAGCCCCATTCTCTGTAGCACCCCACTAAACATCTTATTTTCTGTGCTTGTTTTGATGCAAGTGTAACTCACTGAGATACCTTAAACTGTTCTTGATGAGGATAAATATCTTTGAAAAATATTGGTTAAAAATAACAAGGATGTAGTGCCTGACATGCCTAGGATGTGTGTCTGCAGTATCTTGAGCTCCACATATGGAAATAAGGTTCCACTCCAATACAGTTTTGTTTATCTTCCATAGTAAAGATGGAAAAGATGGTCAAGATGATCCCATACAAAGTTATTCAAACAAATACTTAGTGCATTTGTGAACATGTAGCCTGTTCACTTTTGTACACAAAGGAAGCTCACTGCAGAATCCTAGATTATTGGATAATGTGTAAATGTGTAAATAAGGAAATGTAGTGGCTTCCCGCATGGAATTTCTCATCTCCTGTGCACTTGAACTAAACTCTTCACCATAACTTTTGATTAATATGTTTTTTCAAATTGATTTACAAAATAGATTGTCAAGCACCTGTCAGACATAATATGTGTTGGTCTGCAACTGATGATGTGCTCTCCAACTGTCAGTTGCACGGGGCAGTTGCAGAGGTTTAAATTTAGTGCAGTACTGTGGGGAGCCTTTTCATTTTTGTTTTGGAGAGACTTCCTCAGGATAACTTACTTGCATGGTAATGCCTCTATTTTATTATTGTCAACATCTTCAAGAATTTGACACGCTCTCTAAGACTGTGAGTTAAGTCAGTTTGACTCTTCTCTGGAGATGTACAGCCATGATCATGTTGAGTGATATGTCTCTGCTAGGTACAATGTGTTGGAAAGAATGAAGAATGAAAGCTATCATGCTGACCAATATTGTCTCGTTGTTTTCTTGTGTTTCCTCGTCTGTCTGCAACCACCTGTTGTCTCTTATTTTATACTTAAATTGTAAACTCGTATGGCCACGGAGCCTTGTGTTTCCAGGGTGCCTAGTAAATGGGGTCCTGGTCTGTGGGTGAGGCTCTGAGGTGCTACTGCAATACAAATAATAAATAACAAAAGCATGAAGGGGATGGAAAGAGTGGGAGAATAAATGAATATTGATAGCCAATAGATTGTGAAACAGCATGTTTTCTTTGAGTAGCATCCCTATGGGTGCTCCACTGTAGGTGTGTCTGTGTCCCTGCGTTGCTGATAGGAGAACTTTGGTAGCAGTGTCCATTCAGCCCATGCATTCGCTGCCCCGTGCTCTGCCATGAGGCTAACCAGTGTGCACGGGCGAATCCTCCTCAGTTCCTTCTCTACCACAGAGTCATTGACAAGAACTCTGAAGTAGAAGGGAGGAGGGTGGGTCTTGGAGCACCTGTACAGGGACATGTCTCAAAGAGCCACCAATACTGCTTCCACTTCTGCTCTTAAAACTTTGGAATAATCGCTCCTTAAACTCTGATTATTTTCTAATAGCATAGTGATCTCCTGTTTACTTCTCTTTGGTAACTGAGATCGGTTGCTGTTGTATACAAATCACATCGTTTCTGAAATAGTGCATGAGATTAATTGGTAACATTTTTGCCTGAAAAGTAGGTTTCTCTAACACAGGGATCGGCAACCTTTGGCACGTGGCACACCAGGGAAAGCCGCTGGTGGGCCGGGCTGGTTTGTTTATCTGCAGCATCTGCAGGTTCGGCCGATTGCAGCTCCCACTTCCCGCGGTTCACCATGCCAGGGCAATGGGGGCTGCGGGAAGCGGCGCAGGCCGAGAGATGTGCTGGCCACCCCTTCCTGCAGCCCTCATTGGCCTGGAGCGGCGAACCGCAGTGGGAGCTGCGATCAGCCAAACCTGCAGACTCTGCAGGTGAACAAACCGGCCCAGCCTGTCAGCGGCTTTCCCTAGCAGGCCGCGTGCCAAAGGTTGCCGATCCCTGCTAACCTATGTTCACTAATCTGCATTTCATAAGCAAACACAATCTCCTATTTTACAGTGGTGTAGTAATAGTGGGTCTTTCATTATGTCTAGGTTCTGATAGTAATCTCCTTTGTAAAGTGCTTCAAGATCTACTGATGAAAAGCACTATGTAAGAGCTAGATTTTTATTATTATGTATTATTACATCTACTGAAGACCGTGGCAGTTTCCAAAAAAGGCCACATGCCAACATTATATATTACTATGATGAACTAAAAAGTGTGAGACTCCTCACTAGTGGAATAGTAGATTTTTCTAGTAACAGATTACTCTAATGCTGATTAATATTGTGCAGAACCACATCTAGTTGTATATTTTGTTTTATCGTGATGGATTCAAGGAATTTAGAATAACTTGGAAAACTACTGCGAAATTTTACATTCTTTTTTCTCACAATATTGCTATGGATGGGAAATATTTAAAAAGTCCAGACCTTTTTGTGGTAAAGAGTTTAACAATTAGCCTCTGTGTAATTCATTTTAATATTACAGTCAAAATCTGCCTTAACACGAATGAGTCTATCATGCTGCAGCTTGTGTTGGACTTACATGTGTGCTTTGAAATTAATCCAAATAACTCAGTATGCCTCTTAAGCCTAGCACTGACAGATACGTTCCCTTTTGGCTCATTCATGTCTGGTATTTGTTGGCTAAAAGAAATTGAATCTCATTTTAGACAGGTTGACATTTGTGTAGCAAAAATAATAACTCAAAAAGAATCTTACTGAAGAACTTTTTTTGGGGGCAGGTAGTGAATCCTCACCCAGCCACACACTAAATAATGTCAATGATTAAAGCAAGGGAAAGTCAGAAATTCTAATTTTCTGTGAAACATTAATATGCTATGTGGCACTAGGGAAATGTCATGCTCCATGGGTCTTGAACCCAGGTTCATGAGGGTCCTGGTAGTCATCACATTCTAATCATCCATCTCCCAGCTCACAGACAGCTGGGCACCAGGAAGCCCAAGTGGGGCACAAGCCCTGCCCCTGAGAGCTCCAAGGTTCTTGATGGGGCCACAGCCCCTATTTATGCCAGAGGAGGAAACTGAAAGTTGTCCATACAACTAAGCTTCACCCTGCCATGGGCTGCCAGTCTGGTATTTACCTATCCCTGCCTTCTGATCCTGACCTTCTGGTATCCTGACTTGGTCTGACTCCTGGTAACAGACTCATCATCCCTTCCCTCTGATTTGTGTCTTGATTTTGATCTCTTGGCATTCCAGCCCAGCCTGATTCCTGGTAATTGGGGCTCGTGGATGAATTTAATCTCCCAGGCTTGTCTTTTGAAGGTGTTGTGCAGCTTTCCTTTGACAATGAGGACTGAGAAGTCCGATGTGGAGCGATGGTTTTGTGAAAAGTGTTTGCTATGGGTTCTATCGTGGTTTTTTTAATCTTTCATAATTTTTCTGTTTGAGTTCATTTGAGAGTATAGTGATTATCTAGTTTCACCCATTTAGTAGTTTTTGGGGTATTTGACGCACTGGATGAGGTACACCACATGCTGTGATAGGCAGGTGTAGCACCCATGGGCCCTGAATGGCGTGTTATGGGAGTGTATTGATCATCGTAGCAGTGAAGATATGTTTACGTGTTTTGCATCTGTTGTTCTGGAAGGGTCTGGTGCTGCTTTGAGTTGGTGTGTCCTTGTTTGTGGGCAGCTTGCTTCTGATGATGAGCTTGGTGAGAGTGTGGGGCTTGTTCGAAGGCCAGAAGAAGGGGTTTGGGAAAGATTTCTTTCAGGAGGTTGTCCTCATTAAGTATGGATTGTAATTGTTCGATAATACCCCATGTGGGTTCCAGGGTGGGGTGATAGGTATGTGGTTAGTGTGCAATCAGTTTTGTTTTGTCCATGTGTTTTTTCTCCCCCTGGTCCCCATATTTGGAACAGGGGTATTTGGGTGCCTTGTTCCATGCTGTGATCTGCTTCTCTGGTGGAGTGTCCTTGTTTGGTGAAGGCAGTTGTAAATCTGTTAAGGAGTTTCCAGACTTTCCCCTCTGGGCAGTGTAGTCCCATGGAAAGGGAGGCATGAGGGGAACCTAAACGTAAAATCTCTGAAATAGAAGTGAATTTTATAATTGTATTCTCTGCAGAATAACTGTAATGAGAAGCAAACTACATTGTGAAATCACTAGGTTATATTAGTCTTCTCACGTGTGTTCCCTTTCAGATATATTGTGTCTTAGTCTCAGTAAAAGCTGAGGGTAGTATTGCTCATATATCTTGAGGAATAAGGTAGCTGGTTCGCTCTGTGGGGTGATCCCTTCAGCGATGATCCTGACTTTTTGATGATTAAGCCAACTATGATCTGTTCCTTTCTCTCTCTTCCTCAGTACAAGAGGAATCTTTTTGTGTTTAATGTCTGTTTCAGTCAGTCCCTTGAAATTGTCTGTACCTCAGCGTTCAATGAGATTGTGGTTTTGTTGTTGAAAGTTTTATACTTTGCTTTTTTTCCCTCAAAGACACAGGAATTATTCCAGTTCAAGTATCTTACTAAAAACCTAGTTAACACTTTGGTGTATGCTTGTTAATCATTACTGTACAGACGCCATGTTATGAAGCTGGATAATTTTGACATGAGCTGTCTGAGGAAACTGATGAGGATAAGATGGCAAGACAAGGTTCCAGACACTAAGGTTCTCATACGGGCAGGTATTCCGAGCATCCATACTTGGTTGGTGAAATCACAGATGAGATGTTCAGGTCTCGTCACCAGAATGTCAGATGAGCAACTGCCAAAGAAGATCTTTTATGGTGAGCTAAAGGAGGGAAAGCGCTATCAGGGAGGCCAGAAGAAATGTTTCAGACTCCCTCAAGTTATCCTTGAGACATTTCAACACTGACCCACAGTTTTGGGAAAATCTCACTCATGACCGTTCTACCTGGCGATGTCCACCCATACTGGAGCTACAGTCTATAAGCAGAGGAGAACTACTGACAGCAGAAGTGCCAGCAGTGTAAATCTCAGAACAGCAGTATGTCTGCTGCTAATGAAGTAACCCATAGTGGCATCTCTTGTTTATTGTGCCACAGACCGTTCAAAGCTCAAATTGGCCTGATCAGCCATTCACATGTTCACAGAAACCAAACCAATCAGTGATATCATGGTCATCTTTGAACTTGAAGGATGAACAACAACTGTAGATGCAATCCTGATAAGGATATAGGTGTGTGTTTTTAAGGTAATCTGGGTCCTGATTAAAAAAAATTAAGGCAACACTGTGTTAACCACTATTGTCACATTTTGGTGTCGTGTGTTCTAGAGTGTATCTTTTATTAAGTTCTCAGCTGTCCTTTTTGTTTTCCCTGGGAGCTGCTGCCTGCTAAGTGTCTGAACATCTAGCCATTTTGGGGGCCTTGGTGGAAGCTGTGCTCTTCTGACAATGAGGTTCCAACTGTGGTTGCTGAGCACTTTGGAAAACGTGTCCCTAAAATTTTTTTCACTGAGATTTGATATAAACTGAATTCATATCAGAGGACTTCCATAGATACCAGGTGGTATCTGTTAGAGTATTTAGAGAATAGAGTGCCGGCCATGTTTTACACAGTTTTGCTCATATCTTTTTATCAGGACCCCTATTACCTAAAATCACACCCCTCTGTCCTTGCCTTGTTTGGACCCAACATCTACAGTAATAATCTCAGTGGGAGCTGAGGGGCACTAAGCTCTTCTGAAAACCTGGCTTGAGTGTAAGAGAGGCTATTCGGTAATCTTTACTTTTCATGTACTGGATATAGTGGCTAGTGCTAGGTGACACTCTTGCATTAGTGTGGCCAACTGATTTGATGGAAGTACTTTGTACCAGAATATGTTATATACTGCATACGGGCATATTTGAATGTGTTGTGGTGTCAAACTAGATGACTCGCAGTTCATTATCTGAGCTGTAGAAGGGGGTATGTGGGGTGTATGTATAGGGGTAGCAAAGATATCATTTCAGTCATTTTTGGATTAAGTTGAAATTTTAATTCATTTGATAAATTACATTGTATGACACACACAACAAAGAAAATCTGCTTTTATTTGCCTCAAGTGTTCATGTAAAATTGATTATTTTATGTCGGGTGTTGCCACTATTGTTCTGCAAACAACCTCATAATTGACAAAATATCTCAAAGGAAAGTAGTTGTTCTACTGCTGGAAGTAAATTTAAAAGTAGGAGAATTCCTTGTGTTTCATTGGTTTAGGTAATGTACTGTAAGTAAAATCACAACACTGAGTTCCTTAAGTATCCAAGTGTGAGTTTCCTCAGGCCCTGTTGACTTTAATACATCTGACTTCTCTAAATATTCTTGTGACATTCTATACCTTGGGGGAGTGTCTTGTAACCCGCATATTCCTCATCTGTGTATATATAATTGTGATATTACCTTACAAGGCATGCTTTATATGAATCGGGGAAAGGTTATGATCTGCTGAAAGTCATTTCTCTATCCATATATGTATGTCATCAATGCATATGAAGTTATGAGGATTGTGTTGAATGGTTGTCACTAAAACATGCTATAAGTTGGGGAATCAGCCAGATATTAGCTCCCCAGAGGCAACAGCAAGGACAGTAACCAACACCCGGGTGGAGTGTCAAACAACCCATCAACAGCCATTGCCCACCAAGGGAGCTACAATTCAATGACTCACCTGCATGAGGCCACACCACGGGAATTGCTCAACCTTGCCTGGAGACTCAGCAATGCTCCCCAGACATGCCTGAACTTGTGTTCCCCAAGCACATGGGACTGAGGGTATAAAACAGAACACAGGGGCCACATGCTTGGCCTTTCTCCTGCCTCGACCTATGCTGCAAGCAACAAGGAGATTGAGAAGACTTGAGACTTCAACAGAGGAGACTGGCCCAGGTTTCAGTGGTGAACTCTGTGTACTATGAACTGCAATATCCAATGTGGTGAGAGAAACTGCTTAATCTAGATGTTGCCCAGTCTAATAGGGTTGAGAGTTTAGACTGCATGCTTATTTTCTTTTCTTTTGGTAACGAACTCTGACTTTTTGCCTATTGCTTATAGTCACTTAAAATCTATCTTTTGTAGCCAATAAACTTCTTTCACTGTTTATCTTTACCAGTGAGTTTGCAAGAAGTGTGTGGCAAAACTGGTCAGGTTTGCAAAGGCTGGTGTATATCCACTTTCTATTGATGAGGTGGTGAACCAATTAATAAATCTGCATTTCTCATCTTGAGCAGTGCAAGACGGTATATTCCTGAGGTGCAAGGCGGGGAGCTGGGGGGATTTGCTTGGCGCCTTTTCCTGTGTGATTCATTAGTGGCTCTGGGAGCATTCATACAGTCTAGCTGGGTGCGGGGCTCCACATGCTGTTGTGCTGAATGATAACAGTGCCTGGAGCGGTTTGCTGCTTATCACTAGCAAAGCACTGTGAGAGACAGTCCAGGCTGGAGAGTTAAGGGGGTACAGTGGTCCCACAGTCCCAGGCTGCACCCTGGGGAACCTGTCACAATTCTTTAGCCTGTTCTTTCCCTATTCTGGCTTGTGTTCTTTCACCCTTGTTAATATTAATTGTGTTAAGTATCTAGTCACAATTAACTGTTTTAGTGAACACTGAAGCAAAATGGGCATTAAACACCTCAGTCTTGTTGTCATCTATTATTAGCTTTCCTTTCCCTCACAGTAGTGAACCTACACTTTCCTCTGTCTTTCTCTTGCTCCTAATATATTTATAGAACCTGTTCTTATTGCCTTTTATGTTCCTTGCCAGGTGTAACTCATTTTGTGCCTTTGCTTTTCTAATTTTATTTCTATGTCCTTGCATCTTTTGTACTCCTCCTTAGCAATTAGTCCATGTTTCCATTTTTTGTAGGATTCATTTTTCATTTTCAGGTCATGAAAGAGCTTCAGATGCTGCTTTTCCTTCATGTCAGGATAGTTTGCTATTGTGCTTTTAGTATAGTCTCTTTGAGAAGCTGCCAGCTCTCCTGAACTCCTTTTCCCCTTGGATTTTCTTCTCATGGGACCCTACCTACTAGAACTTTATCCAGGGGTAAGCGGCAAAGTTTCCTAACAGGTAGTGTGGTCTGCCTTTTGCTTTGTTCTTTATGAACATAGTGAAAGAGAACTGTGTAAAATGTATTGCATGTGTAGAGATTAAACAAATCATAACTAGGTCAATTCAA
The DNA here is from genome assembly GCF_965140235.1 of Caretta caretta. Lineage (NCBI taxonomy): Eukaryota > Metazoa > Chordata > Testudines > Cheloniidae > Caretta > Caretta caretta. The sequence goes on from NC_134206.1 coordinate 170,150,382, forward strand.
AATCTGTTTTCTCTGGAATACTTGTCAGTGAAGGCTGTTTCACTGCAAAATTTCAGCTTCCTCCTCAGTCACTTCGGAGTGAACTGTTCAAAGAAAAACTATGCTTTATTTTTTTTGTAGTGGGCAAAGTGGGTTCCTCTCCCTCTCTTTTCATAGTCCAAAATGGCTGTTTTGCATACCCTTGCCAAAAACTGTTCACTTTCAAACAGAGACTACATTTGTAAAATTGCAGCCCAAATGGTGACAAGTTTTACAAAGTTTTATATATTGCTAATAACAATGCTTAGTTGTAGCCAACACTGCTGCTCCTGCACTAACAATGACAACAAGATACTGGACCTTGATTCCAAATTATTCATGTTCAGCTTAGCGAACTTCTACTCTCATACAACTTTTAAATCTCTCATCTGTCCTTGGAAAGAGTCTCCTGACTTTTGGTAGCCTTGTAATTTGTAAAAGAAGATGTCCAAAAACAGTAATTCAATATTCCCTATCTATTCCTTTTTACTGCTGTAATCTACAAGAGGACTCTTTTTTTTTCCCATTACTTGCCCATATATTTAGAGGGAGAGAGGCGGCGAGTTTAAGTTGCATCCCTTGATTTTTTTTTCACAGTTACTCCTTTATATGCTTTAAAACATTGTTTGGCATAACCAGAGTCGACCAGATTCTTATAGTCCAAATTTGACTTGATTTAAAATTAAGTCACATTTGCTCATTGTGTAGCTGGTGACCATGGTCTACGTGATTATGTATGTGGCCACTTAATTAGAGTGGCACTTGACTTGATTGAACCGTGAACCCCCTCTACTTTAAAGATGGTCTTTGTTTATGTGCCAGAAATTATATATTGTGCAGACTATTGAGTGTTTAACACTGCTCCCTTTCAGAAAGAATATGACCTCTTGGCTTCTATTCGGCCCACGTGGAAAATCTAAGTCTTAAATCTTTTAATGGTTTCCATTTTCTGGGGTAATCTTTATCTCCTTCAGTTTCTAAATCTGAACATTTAAAAAACAAAACAAAAATCTACCCCTGAGCAATCGCATCTGGGAAGATACGGTTTCTGTAGTTTTAAAATGAAGCAAGCTGCATCAAATCTGTAATGTTTTTAATAGGCAGAAAACTCTCAAACTTCAGTCTGAAGGCAGTCTGTGTGCATAATATTGGAAGGATGGCATAACACCGTAGGGATGGAAACTTATCCTCTGCAGTATTCAGTCCTCTCCAGACCCGTGATTTTAGGAAAGGGTTTAAGAACTTGCACTGGATACTGCGTAGTGGGTTCAGAAGGGTAAAAAGCTGCAGTGGCACAGCGGAACCAGTGCTGCTGGAGCGCTTCAGTGAAGATGCTACTGTGCCAATGGGAGAGCTTCTCCCACCGGTGTAGTTAGTCCACCTCTCCCAAAAGCGGTAGCTATGTTGATGGGAGAAGCTGTCTAATTGACATAGCGCTGTTAACAGCAGGGGTTAGGTTGGTATAACTGCGTTGCTCAGGATGTGAATTTTTCCCACCCCTGAGCGACGTAGTTATCGTAACGTAAGGCTGTAGTGTCGACCTGGTCTTAGCAATGAGAGGCTCAAAGAGAGAACTTTAAGTACTGTAGTTATTCACATCAAAATGAATGCATTCCTCTTATATCAAATGTAAACATGGAGCTGAATGCTGAATGTACTCTCCTTGTCGGTAGCAGCTAATTAGAAACTGTGTGATATGAAAAGATCTGGTTTGAAGCTTATTGCGGTTTGAGACTAGCTTTTGCACAATAGAGGCAACCCTTTGAAGGATGTAGTGTTTGTAGGAACCGTTTCTGGAGTGGCAACATTTGAGACAGCATTTGCAAAGTCTGCTAAAACTTACTTTCGCCTGTTGTGGCCTTTTGTAGTTATGTTGATAGTCACAGCTATCTGGTGTTAAATTATATAGCTTTGATTTCTCAGTGAATACTTCTTGAGGTAGATACCTTCAATTACCTAGGCTTTTTTGTATTCAGTTAAAGTAATGACAAATTTACTGGATTTAGGAGTGGGGAATCAAACTCTTGTTATACTTACTGATCATGCTAGAGCTGAGCAAATAGCTGTTTTTTGTGTGTGTTTGTGTTTTGTTTTGGTGGCTGAACTGAAAAATCTGAAGAAAAATATTCAGTTTGTTTTGAATTGAAACTAATTTCTTTTAAAAATGTTTTTGTTTTTCCTTTCAGTGAGACATGTTTTGGGTTGAACAAAATGTTTTGAATGTTGATTGAAATGACATTTGAAAACGAAGTGTGGATTAAGAACAGACACTTCTGAAATTTGTGGTGTTTTTCATTTTTTGCTAGGATTATTTGCCTAATTTAACCCAAATTTGTGAATTGTTTTGGTGTCCTCCAAAATGTTTTTTGACTAATTTACTATTTTCAGAAAAAAATTTCACCCAGCTCTAGCTCTCACATGTTATCCTTAATCCACTGGTTTAGTGTGTTTCTGATACAGCTGTGCCCTCTGACTAAAATATATAGCAGTAGTTGACCAACACAGCTACAACAACAGTGCATAGAGCATCTACTGTAAGGTGAAACAGTAATGAGAGTTAAGAGAATTCAAGCACTTCTGGCTGTGCAAAGGTAAAGTGGATTTTCTTGGCTTTCAGGAGTAGTTAAACCAGTGGTTCTCAAACTTTTGTACTGGTGACCCCTTTCACGTAGCAAGCCTCTGAGTGCAACCCCTTCCCCCCCCCCCCCTTATAAATTAAAACACTTTAAAATATATTTAACACCTTTATAAATGCTGGAGACAAAGCAGGGTTTGGGGCTGGAGGCTGACAGCTCGTGATGCCCCATGAAATAACCTCATGATCCCCTGAGGGTTTCCAACCCCCAGTTTGAGAACCCTGAGTTAAACTTCTATCAGCACTTTGCATTGATACAAATGATCAATCCCACAAGTTATATATGTGGTTTATATTTTGAAGTGTAGAAACTGGCATTTCCTAGCACTTTGAAGAAAATTGTTTGCATCAATCCTTTCTGTATTTCTTATAAACCTTAGCTGTGGGAGGGGAAAAGCTATACTGCTATACGGCCGTTTTACAGAACTATTCCAGTCACAAACAACTTTGCATTAAAAGTGAGTTTTTTATTTCGAGTTGATCTCTCTTTTATAAGGTTTAGTAGGAAATATTGATTTTTGTATCTTGTTTTTAAGTTAATTACGCTATTTTGAGATTGAAGAAATGTTCTCTGGAGTCCCTGTCTTCCCCGCCCCCCACCCCCCCCCCCCAAAAAAAAAAAGAAAAGAAAAGAAAAACAACCCACCCCAAAACACTTTTGCTTTCACCTTCCTAAAAAAACCCCCCTTGAGCTTGGGGTCAAGTGCCTTATTAAATAATTAAACTCTAAAGCTCTAAGCTCTTTACAGCTCCAAAAAGCTCTTTACAGCTATTTCTTGTAAAACCAGGCATTCATCATTTTGATATGACTTACATTTAGGGTAGTTTGTGTTCTCAAATTTTAACTTTGACTTTGTCATGGAAGAAAGTTAGAAGAGCCTATCTTGGTAAAAAAAGATGATGGCCAAGATCATTTTAAAAAAAAGGCAGGGGTTACACTAAAGCTAGGTTCCTAAGCCCCTATTTTATTTTAGGCAAATAAATTTTAAAAAATTGTGGTCTATATACTATGCAGCAATGATTAGTCACTAGTGGATTTCTATAGTAGTACAGTGAAGACTAACATAGCTGTTATAATAGTGTGAATCCCCCCACCCTAATTGAGTAATTGCTGCATAATTGTATGCCAGAAGTCGGGCAAATAAAGTACATAACATCCCTTCTGGATTCTGTTTAAAGTGAATAGAATAATGTACGATTACTACTTGATGAATATGTTTGGAGGTATTAGTATTTCTATATAAGTAATAAACTAGATTGCTGCTGTTAAAATGGTAATTGGTACTGTATGAGTTCGTCTTTGGGAAATTAATCTGTCTGAAAGCCTTTATAATCAGTAGCGGGGAGGTTGGCACCACAGGCAAGTTTTAGAAACTCACAGTGTAGCTTTATTTTAAGATGCTCAACATTACCATTTAGAAACTGCATCTCTGTACAGGTGCAGTACTTTAGAGTTGATTATATAATTACGTTTTTAAGTACAGAAAAGGCTTCTTGGCAGGATACAGGCTTCTCATTAATGTGAATGAAACCAATAAATCATTGGATACAATGAAAATTAGCACACATAGAATTCTTCTTACAAATGTGCTTATTTTAACTTGACCTTTATTTGAAGGATCAATGCCTAATGGAATGCTTGAGGTAGATTATTATTATTATTATTGATTACTTGTTTGTATTTGAGCAGCACATAGAGAGCCCAAACAGGATCTCAGGACCTGATTGTGCTAGATGCTGTATAAACACACACATTTTTTGACTTAAAATACCAACACTCGGCTTCCTAGTTCTCTGCTACAGTGCATGCAGTGTTTAGAAATGTATGGTAAGGAAGATGTCTTTAATTGTAAAAATAGATTCTTGTGAATTTTATTCAACTTTGCTAATAATGACTAAACGAATACGTGGTATTAACAAAACTTATTTGTAAGTTGTATCTGTTACCTTTTGAAAAGACCCACTTGTGTTTGGTTAACCTCTTATTATTATCTCCATATTTATTTTGTTCAAATCCCCAAAATGGTAACCATACATTATAAAATCTACTTGATCCTGGTATAAGACTGTTATTTTTTCCGTTGAAAAAAATATTTTATTTCTCCATGACACCGATGTTGGGGGATCTGTTCTTTATTTACTGGAGTCACCATGGTATTACGGTGATAGTGATCTTAATAATAATATTTCAGTAAATTTGGTGCTTCCAATCCCGGTTCCAGAATGGGTCTGTAGAGTCTTCTTTTATAAGTTGTTGGAACTTTTTGCCCCCTACAAATGTAAATAAAATTCTTGTCTGAATTTCTTCTAGAGTTCTTTTTTAGTATCCATATTGTTACAGCCTGAAATAGAAAGTTAATTTTTGGCAACCATAAGCTAATTGATTGTTATGACTGGAATATGGCCTCGCCAAGGCAACTGTAGTTGTTTCCAGTCCAACAAATTGATTTTTAATTTTGAAATAATGGAAGGAAACTTAATTTCATATAGCTATTTGAGGTTATAAGAAATATTACTCCTATGTGGTTTTTGTTTTTTTGTTTAGACTGCACAAACTCAAATGCAACTTGCAGCTGTTCAATCATCGATTCCTCCAGCCATATATTTAGTATTTCAGGTGTAGTATAACTTATAGCCTGATATATCACCAAATTCATTAATTTCTTTAAGAATGTAAGTCATAGATTGTACTGGATCGGTAACCATTTGTATAGCAACATCAACATACAGTACAGTTTTATGTTCCATTTTATTAATTTTAACTATTATGCTATTATTCTGATGTATTTTTTTGTACCACAAGTTTAATAAAGAAGGCAAACATCTAGGGGGACAGAGGTCAACCATGTCTGTTTCCTCTTAGTAGTTGAAATTTTTTGGAGTGTGGCCCCATTAACTTTTATCCTTTTGTTGTATGTTATCCAAGTCTTCATATTGCCTCCCAAACCCATCTCCAATAGCAGTGTTTTTAGGAAAGGCCCTCTGCTTTTTCAAAGACCTTTTTGACATCTAAGATCTAAGTATTAGGTCTTTTTTAGTTTCTGTTTTATGAATTACTCCTGTGAGCCATTGAATGTGATCACTCAGTTATCTATCATGTATGAAAACTGTTTGATCAGTGTGTGTTAACGGAGGAAGGACTGTTGCTATTCTTCTGGCAAGAGCCTTTGAAAATATGTTTGTCTACTTTAAGAGGCAAGATTGGCTTCTACGAGGTCAGTTTTTAAAATTTATTTCTTTTTAAATATGAGAAGTAGAGGAATAGTAATTAAATTTTTAATTACAAAACTCACTAAATGTGACGAGGGCAATCAGTATTTTGAAAAAGACAATGTACGTAGCTATGCCTAACTAGAATTGAAGTCATTAGGAATCCCAGTGGTTAAGAGAGGTACAATAGAATGGTGCACAAGTAAATTTTTAGCGGAATAAAATGAATTTACAAATTAATTCCATTGAATAGTTGACTTATCCAAGTGCTGTGCACTTAGGATAACTTGTTGATACCAGTGGGCTCAATTCTTTTATTGAGAGAACCTCAATAAATAAATAATTCTGTTTACTACCAGTAGATAAATCAGCACAATACATAAAGAGTTAATACTTCACCTGATCTGGAGAACAGGCTTGCAGCTTACATTTGTACACTGTTCCAAAATCATGAGCTAAATTTTGTCTATACCTCACTTGGTTTAGAACCAGTAGAATAGTTCACAGATTTCATTGGTATTACCACAAACTTTTTGTCCCTTTTCTTATATAGTTTTCTACATATTTTAAAGAGCACACAGACATCTATACACTTCCTTGCACTGATCAATGCTCCTCAACCTTATTCAGGAGATACCACCAATAGGGCTGAGAGAGGAAATGTGGTCCCATTCAATCTTTCCACATGATTGAGATTGTAAGAGCCAAATGGAAGCTTTCATGAGGTAGCTTTTCTGACTCCATAGATATTTTTGAGTCTCTCCTGATCATCTGTCAGATGCTAACTATTTTTGGTCACTACCAGCATGGGTACAGGTTAAATAATGACCTAGATCACAGAAAACTCACTTGCTGGCCACAAAATCTGCAATATTAAGATTTATATTGCTTTGTTGGTTTAATGGGATTTTTTTTACTGTTCTAAAATAGAAAGGAAGTGCAATTTTTTTAAAAAAACTACCTGTCCAATAAACATTAATGCTCTGTAGAAGATTTGCCTATAGTATGCACCCTTCACTGTAGATTTTTGTGAGCTATTTTAACCCACAGAAAGTTCGTAGAGTAAAAAAAACAGCCACAGTTCAGATCTTTTAGAGCTGTGGTTTTGAGCACAACTCACATTGTAAATCTGCTAAAATAAATTGGGCAGAAGGAGGAAAACTATGAATTGTCTCCCTGAGCATATGTAGTTAAGATGATTTTATGTATTGATGTACTTTTGTTTAGACTAACAAATTAAATAGCCTGCCTGTTGGGGTCTTCAGGGCACATTACTAAAGTTAATGGAATTTAGTACATTGCTTTTTGCAGGTAACTTTTTTTTAATTCTAAATGTTTTTCAGTGCGGACTTATACTGGCCAGAAAAAAAAAAATCGAATAAAATAACAAAAGTGTAATTCTTTATTACTTAATCTTTTATTCCTTTGTATTATGTTCTCTCTAAATTCTGATGGTGGAAGAAGAATGCATATGAATTTGAAAGAGCACAGTATGGTGCCACAGAAAATCCTTTCATTTACTTGACAGAAAAGAGAAAACGAAATCCCTTTTGTTTTTTTAAAGGTTAAATGACAGTTGGAAAGAATTATGTTGCTTCGTAAAATAGGAAAATGGGAATCTGAACAGAGAGCTATTTAAATGCTTTTGGAGATCATGATCTTAGTAAGCGTTCAGACACTAGTATGGACCAATTTTGTTTACAAATCCAAATTTTTGTTTATCCTTCAGCTAATTATTTGACACTTCATCTACATTGTGAAGCTGTACGAGAGGCTTCATATTTAATACTGTAACGGGTTCCTGTAGGAGCCCAATCTTAATCCTGCCTCTAAACATCATGATTCATGATAGGTAAACTCTAGAGCCAAGACAGAAATTCTCTACCAATTTTTAAATGAATTGGACAAGAGGTTTGCGAATTATGATACCCTAAAAAAGTGCGTTTTCATCAGCACTCAGAAAAATCTAACTTTGTTGCTGCTTTCGTAACAGAAATCAGGAAAGAAGAAGAGGAAAGAAGTGGTGGTGGGAGGGTGAGAGAAAATCTCATTTACTGGATTCCCTAGCTATGATCCAGTCCACCGGACCAAAGCTGAGTTGGGTTAGTCAAATTTAAAAAAATGGATACAAATTAGTATCCTACCTGTGTGTCCCCTGCTCTCATTCAGTCAGTCCTCTTCCCCTTGTGGACCCGCTGAGGTTTGTAGCTAGAAAGTCTTATCCAGCAGGCCTTTATGAGATCTGTGAGGCATCTGAAGAGAGCCTGGGTATGGGGGGAGGAGATGGAGGGAATTCGTCCTGTGAAATTTCTGAAGCCCATGGAAAGTGAGAACCCTGAGTGAGCCTCTCACATTGGGCCCCCCGTCCCTCAGAGCCTAAGGCTCGTCTGTTTCCCCACCCCCCCATACGTCATCACTGGCCTCTCCTGACCTCTGACAAGACTTGTTAGAATCTGAAGACCCTAATTTGTGTTGTATTTTGACTCAGCAGGGTAGGGGCTAGGAGAACTGAGTCTTGCTGGTAGGTGGGTGGATCTCAGAAGCCTCCAAAGAGCCATCTCAGGCCTGTTGCGAAGGTCCTACAGCTTCCTCTACATTGTAGACAAGGCTCCTGCTGCCAGCTCTTCTGTTGTTGTTGTCTAACCTTGGTCAGAGTGGTCTTGTGGCAAAAATACGGCAGCTTCTGACACTGTCTGCACAAGTACTCTGACTACTGCCACTACTGCTGGAACTGAACTGGTGGTAGAAGAACAGGCCTTTTTCTTTTTTCCAAATAGCTTAGTGTAAAATACATGTGGCTTTTTTGTGGCAAATACAGCCTTCATTCCGAATATCTGGTGCTTCTAAGTCCCTCCTGGAGGGGCGAGGTTCACTTCAATCAATGGGTGATGGTATGTGCCTGCACATCTAACTTCACCTTCAAAAATGTGTTCATATATTGGAAAATGGTCCCTTTTTCTCAGGGATGCCACCTATCATAGGCATATCCTTCTTATTCAAACCTGCTTGTGTGGCTTTTTCAATACTAGTCAGAAAATCTATGGCTGGGGTGTGGCTTTTTGCCACTGTTAAGCGAAGACATCTGTGGTGCAAGAAACAGGTTTCCAAGAGTGTAACTGTGGTAGCAAAGCCCATTAAAATGAATGCTGCTGTTTCACATTCAGTGTAACAAATTCCTCCCAAGCTTTACAGTAATTCTTTTCATCTCTGAAGACTGCAACTCTGTCTTCATTTTTGTCAAATGATGTCTTTGAGTCCATAAACTTCCTCAGAACTGGGATTTGTATTTGTTAAGCTTGTCTACACTTACCAGGGGATCAACCAGTGGCCATCGATGCATCGGTGGTCGATTTAGCGGGATAGTGAAGACAGATGTAGATCACTCTCCCCTCGACTCCTGTCCTCCACCGGATCGAGAAGAGTAGGGGGAGTCGATGGGAGAGCATCTCCCATCGACATAGCGTACTGTGGACCCCATGGTAAGTAGATCTACGTTGATTTGAGTTATGCTATTCGTGTAACTCAAATTGCGTAGCTTAGATCGAATTTCCCCTGTAGTGTAGACAAGGCCTTAGACTCACTTTTTTGTTTGTAACGTCTTTATAACTGAAAATGTTGGTGTTAGATAATAATATTTACAAGTATATTGACTAAAATAACGTTGCAAAGGATTTATGTCATTCTAAAGACAATTTGTATACCAAACCAAGTCAGATTTTTTTGATAAAAATTAAGTCATTTTAGACAAATTGACATTTGAAATTGGGTATATATAGATTCTGGTATGGCCTAACAGATTTTGCTTTTGTAAGAGAAAAATGCCTACATTTATACTTTACTTTATTCTGTCTGCTGCACATGGAAATGACTGTGATGATAATTCTCTAGCATATAAAATTGTAATGAACAAGCCACTAACCACAACTGCTTTAATACTAGCGATGCACTTTTTTAGCAGCTTAATGTGTTTTGTACATGGACAACGCGCTTAATGATTGTGACCAATCAATAAAAATCAAGTTTTGTCTGGGTCTCTGTCAGCTATTTCCAATGACCAAGGCTTCCAGCTGTACAGAGATAGAGGTCGATACAGTAGACCACATACTTTAAATTTGAAGGAACCATTTTACCAGTTCTTGTTGCGTATTAACTTCAAGGCCCAATCCAAAGCCTACTGAAGTTAATGGAAAGATTCCAGTTGACTTTAATAGGCTTTGGATCAGGCCCCTTGGCAGCAAAACAGTGCTTGGAATTTTTCTGCCTTGGTCCCCAGAAGCCACAGACTGTTTTTTGCTCGTCTTTTGGTGAGGTCATTGATATAACCTTGCTTAAGGGAGATCCCCAAGAAGGGGGGCGAGCAGATACTTGTCTCCCTACTTTAGTGTAGGGGTAGTCGATAGGCGTACTGTGGGCCAAAATCTGGACTGCCAGATGCTTTTGAATGGACTGCAAAATCCTTTTATTTACTGATTTTTATCATTATTTTTATTACAGTTCGATTAGTTGTTTCTCTGGAGTCTGGATCTTGACTATACCTTGACCAAGAAATTTGGACCTTGATGATAAAATAATTGACCACCCCTGCTAGCGCATAGTCCCATTTGCCGCCCAGCCGTTTTCCCTTGGCAGAAATTTCTGCTGAACAAGGGTACCTCTGTAGTCTCTGGAGGACAACATTTTCTATTCCAGCCTCAGTGGAAATGCACTTGGGCTTGTGGTGTCTGGAGAGTAAGAATCTCAAGGCGTGATAGAATCATAGAATATTAGGGTTGGAAGAGACCTCAGGAGGTCTAGTCCAATCCCCTGCTCAAAGCAGGACCAAGACCAACTAAATCATCCCAGCCAGGGCTTTGATAGCCTGGAGTTTTGTCTCTTTCTACGACATGTGTACAGTCTTGTGGGGCAAAAAGTGGAAGTCTTGACCTTTTACCATTGGGTGTAAGAGGCTGGCTTTAGAGCAGTTAATTTAAGGGAAAGGTAAGTTTATGGCTGAACTGCCTCAGCAGGAAGGAGCTAAATAGGGAAATGGATTTAAAACCATAAGGCATCCTAGTTAATGAGTCAGAGGTGCTGACTTGTGAACTCTCTTGAATGAAGGGTTAGACGAGACACTGAGGGTTTGATTTTTCTGGAAGCAGCTGCTATGCTGAATAAATGATCTGAACTAAAACATAAGGTAAGATATTTGCATGCAGTCAGTTATTAATTCAGAATTCAGCATAGTTAGCATATTAAAAAGAAGATTACACTAGGTATGTTCATATGTTAATGGTCACTTATTAGGCATGTGAGAGAGAGCATGAACAGCAAACAAGATGTTAACTAGAAGGAAGTAAAGAGAAAAATGTGGGGTTTTGATTGGTCTTACTGAACAGGAATAAACTGGAATTCAAAGTTGGTGTGCTACATTGTTCTCAATGGGGATTTCACTTGCTCTGTGGGTCCAGTTTCCCCCATCTTAAACCAAACAGTAGTATGGAACACAATGGAGGCAGTATTTTTACCAGTTTGTTAGAACTAGTGAATCCTAATTTTATTTAAATTGGAAAGCTCTTTGGTGCTCACATTACTGTTACTTTAATTGGTAATGAGTAAGGTCCTACTTGAATCGTGGGATGATTGTCAAATAATTGTGACTGAGTTGCGGACAAGACATGGAAAATCACAGAAAAGTAATAATGACAGGTTTCAGAGGAACAGCCGTGTTAGTCTGTATTCGCAAGAAGAAAAGGAGTACTTGTGGCACCTTAGAGACTAACCAATTTATTTGAGCATGAGCTTTCGTGAGCTACAGCTCACTTCATCAGATGTTTACCGTGGAAACTGCAGCAGACTTTATATACACACAGAGAATATGAAACAATACCTCCTCCCACCCCACTCTCCTGCTGGTAATAGCTTATCTAAAATGATCAACAGGTGGGCCATTTCCAGCACAAATCCAGGTTTTCTCACCCTCCACCCCCCCACACAAATTCACTCTCCTGCTGGTGCTAGCCCATCCAAAGTGACAACTCTTTACATAATCAAGTCGGGCTATTTCCTGCATAGATCAAGGTTTTCTCACATCCCCCCCACCCCCATACACACACAAACTCACTCTCCTGCTGGTAATAGCTCATCTAAACTGACCACTCTCCAAGTTTAAATCCAAGTTAAACCAGAACATCTGGGGGGGGGGGGGGGTAGGAAAAAACAAGAGGAAACAAGGGGAAACCAGCAGGAGAGTGGGGTGGGAGGAGGTATTGTTTCATATTCTCTGTGTGTATATAAAGTCTGCTGCAGTTTCCACGGTAAACATCTGATGAAGTGAGCTGTAGCTCACGAAAGCTCATGCTCAAATAAATTGGTTAGTCTCTAAGGTGCCACAAGTACTCCTTTTCTTTTTGAGAAAAGTAATAATGAACCTTTATTATTTGCGGTAATTTGGAAGAGCTGACAGTGTGAGCCCCTGCCACTGGCCCCCCGGGGCTGACAGCAAGAGCTCCTGCTGTCAAAATTGCAGGGGAAGTCTAATATTGCGGCATCAACTATTTCCGCAGAATTGTAAATTCAGTAGGGCCTTAGTAATGAGGTGTGCCATTTTACTCCAGTGCAACAGAATCTGATTTGAAGCAGAATGTTTAATTTGAAGTCTTCAGAATTTTCTTGAATTCAGCTGTAGGGCATCAGCAGAAAGGTTAATGGGGAAGTATCTTGGTGACAGGTTTTCATTGGATATTTTAATGTATATGTGCTGCTTATTATGTATTAAAAGCACAAACAAAACCATAGAGTCAAAAGAAGTAAATGTAAACTAAGGAGAGCATTCTGTTTAAATATACCAGCACTACTGCTAATTAAAATAAATGATTGTTTACTTTGAAGTCAGTATATGTAATAAATAAGTTCCTTCATTAAATTCAATTTCAGTTTCTTACTTTGCAGTGCATTTTTTAACAGTCAAGTCCCTGAAGGAAACAGCAAACTGAAATGTCACAAGAATGTAGTGCAGCAAATGGCATGATGCCGCTGCCATTGTGATTTCCATGGCTGCTAATCTAAGAATTGGCATCCCCTTTCACTCAGATTGAGCTAGGATGAGCTGTAGCTGAGGCTATGCCCTTCCATTTTCTAAAGATCCATTTATAAGTCCAGTTCCAGCCACCCACCTGCAAACAAAATCTTTCCAAGGACCTCCAGCAGAGAGATGTGAGGAGTTGATATGTTTTTAATATTAGAATTAGGGCTGTCGATTTAATAGCAGTTAACTCACATGATTAACTCAAAAATTAATCGTGATTAATTGTACTGTTAAACAATAGAATACAAATTGAAATTTATTAAAGATTTTTGGATGTTTTTCTACATTTTCAAATATATTGATTTCTATTACAACACAGAATACGAAGTGTACAGTGCTCACTTTATATTATTATTTTTAATTGCACTGTAAAAATGACAAAAGAAATAGTATTTTTCAATTCACCTAATACAAGTACTGTAGTGCAATCCCTTTATTGTAAAGTTGTAATTTACAAATGTAGATTTTGATTTGTTACATAACTGCACTCAAAAGCAAAACAAGGTAAAACTTTAGAGCCTACAAGTCCATGCAGTCCTACTTCTTGTTCCGCCATTTGCTAAGACAAACAAGTTTGTTTACATTTACGGGAGATAATGCTGCCCGTAAAGTAGAAATGCAAAGTAAGGCTGAGGAAGTTTTGAAATTTGTGTGTGTGTGTGTGTATTCATTGAACAGTTTTGCCAAAATCTGTGCAAAGCTTAACCTAGTGGCTTTCACACAGCATGTTTTGCTACTAGCATTCTGGACACACTGAATGGAAGACAGTTGTGGTTTGCGATAACAGAAACAAGGTAATGCCATTGATTAGAAGGATGGACAAAGGATTTTGTGAAGTGACGCAAATGGCATATGTGCTAGAACAAAACACAGTTGTAAGTTATCATTGTTGCACATAAAACTAGAGAAATAATTACATTAATACAACTCTTATTTCATAGCCCAAAACATGGGTCACTCCATACTGTAGTTGTAATTATGGGAAATGCAACTGGCTTGTCACTTTTCAACCTCTGTCTCTCCCAATATCTTTGATATCAGTGTTTATCAGAGTTTTGAAAGCTGAGCCTCCTTCAGGAAATGTTACTGAAGTCTTGAAAAATTCTTAAAGACCTGAAGAAGAGCGCTGAGTAAGCTCTAAAGCATGTCTTGTTCACCAACAGAAGTTGGTTCAAGGTCATCTTCCTTGTCTCTAATAACCTGGGACCAGCATGACTACAACACCACTTCAAACAAGATTTTACTATGAGTTTTAAATTGAAGAAGGTCACCAGAAAATTCAAGAGCAAGGGAATTCTCCTATAAACTGGATGATCCATATGAAATGAAGACTAATTTTTTTACAAGTTTATTTCATTGAAATTTTATGACAGAATGTAGAAACTAAAAGAGATTCCATTTCCTATATCTATTATAAAATAATAAACTGTAATGCCATAGACTGGATATGCATACATGCCAAACAGAAATAGAAAGCTCTGTGTGTGTGTGTAAAATATAATATGTTACTTCTCCTCTTCCCTCTCCCCCTGCATTTCTCAGTTGTGCTATGGAAGTAGTCAGACTTATGGAATCCAGCAGTAAGTCCATTTCCTTTTTAAGAGATGAATATGCAGTGGGTAATTAGAGGATTTTGTAATAATGTGGGTTACATGTTACCCACTTGGACTTGATTAGTAAAACTAGACCCCTGTTCATGAATTCTAATGTTTCAAGGATCACAGATGAGTAGGGCCCTATCAAATTTCATGGCCATAGGGTTTTAAAAAATTGTAAATTTAATGATTTCTGTTATTTCAATCTGAAATTTCACGGTGTTGTGGTTGTAGGGATCCTGACCCAAAGGGGATTTGCGGGGGTTCTCAGAGTTATTGGGGGGGGGGGGCGGTTGTGGTACTGCTACCCTTACTTCTGTGCTGCTGCTGCTGTTTTTTTTTTCTCTCCTTTGTCTGAGAACATTAGAGTGAAAATACATTTTAGTATGCAGCCACTGGTGATTCATATTTTGTTAGATTCCAAGGCCAGAGGGACTATTGTGATCATCTAATGCAGTGGTTCTCAAACTTTTTTTTCACAGACCACTTGAAAATTGCTGAGGCTCTCGGTGGACCACTTAATGATCTTTCCAAATGTTTGTACCGTTAACTAACTGTTGTAAAGTGCTTTGGATAAAAGTGCTATATAAAAAAACCCTTAATAATAATTACCTTTTTTTGTTCGACAAATAAAAGCACACAACTTGCATTTTAATATCAGTAGCCTTACTTTTCTAATGTGATGGATATGCCCTCTTTCCCCTGCTGTGGCAGCCCCCGAGCTGGGGCTGGGAAGGAGAGGAGGTCTCTCCCCTGCCACAGCAGCCACAGGGCTGAGGCTGGGAAGGAGGGCCGTTTCTCCCCAACAACCGCAGCTCTGGAGCTGGGGAAAGTTGTCTGTCTATCTGGCCGCCGCAGCCCTTCACATCCCAAATTCCCCCCACCCTCTCTCCTCACCCCACTACTCTCTCCCACCAACCCCCTATTCCCCACAAGGCCACCACCTCACCTTACATGTGCATCTTCTCCAGGGTCCTGGCTCCACTAATTAGGTGAGTGGCCCTTCATTCTCTTGTGTGCGGCCACCCAGGCGCACACCTTAGAGGGAACTATCCATGGACCGCCTGAATGGAGCTCACGGACCGCTGGTCATCCACGGTCTACGTTTTTGAGAATCTCTGATCTAGTCTGACCTCCAGTATAACACAGGCCATGGAACTTCGCCACAATAATTCCTAGAGCAGATCTTTTAGAAAAACATCCAAACTTGATTTAAAAATTATAAGTGATGAGAATCCACTGTGACTCCTGATAATCTGTTCCAATGGTTACTTACCCTTACCATTAAAAATGTGTGGCTTATTTCCATTTTGTTTGTCTATCTTTGACTTCCAGCCATTGGATCATATTACATCTTTCTCTGCTAGATTGAATAGCCCATTATTAAGTATTTGTTCCCCATGGAGATATTTGTACTCAAATAACCCTTTAACCTTCTCTTTGTTAAGATAACTAGAGTGAGCTCCTTGAGTCTGTCACTATAAGGCATACGTTCTAATGCCGTCACCATTTTCGTAGCTCTTTGAACCCTCTCCAATTTATCAACATCCTTCTTGAATTGTGGGCATCTGAACCGGACATATTCTTTCAGCTGTGGTCTCACCAGTGTCAAATACAGAGGTAAAATAAACTCATTCTTCCTACTTGAGATTCCCCTGTTTATGCATCCCAGGGTCATATTAGCTCTTTTGGCCACAGCGTCACTTTGGGAGCTCATATTCAGCTGATTGTCCACCACAGCCTCCAAATCCTTTTTCTGAGTCACTCTTTCCCAGAATAGAGTCCCCTATTCTGTAGACATGGCCTATATTCTTTGTTCCTCGATATATACATTTCCACTTAGTTGTATTTAAAATGCATATTGTTTGCTTGTGCTCTGTTTACCAAATGATGTAGATCGCTCTGAATCAGTGACCTGTCCTTTTCATTATTTACCACTCCCCCAATTTTTGTCTTATCTGCAAATTTTGTCAGTGATGATTTTATGTTGTCTTCAAGATCATTGATAAATATGTAAAATTGTGTAAGGCCCAAAAGCAAACCCTGTGGGACCCCACTGGAAACACACCTATTCAGCAATGATACCCCGAGTAGAAATACATTTTGAGACCTATCAGTTAGCCAGTTTTTAATCTATTTATTTAATGTGGCCTTGTTAATTTAATATCATTCTAGTTTTTTAGTCAAAATGTCGTATGTGTACCCAGTCAAATGCCTTACTCATGTCTAAGAACATTACATCAGCACTATTACCTTTATCGACCAAACTTGTTGTCAAACTAGAAAATATCAAGTTAGTTTTACAAGATCTATTTTTCATAAACCCATGTTGATTTGCATTAATTATGTTACTCTCCTTTAATAATCAAGGCCCATATTAGCTCCTCCATGTCTTGCCAGGGATCGCTATTAGGCCTATAATTACTCTGGTCATCCCGTTTACCTTTTTTAAAAATTGGAACGTTAGCTTTCTTGCAATCTTCTGGATCTTACCAAGTGCCCCAAGACTTATTGAAAATCAGCATTAATGCTCCAATGAGCTGCTCAGCCAGCTCTTTAAAAACTCTTGGATGCAAGTTATCAGGGTGTCACATCACTTTCATTTTACTGCTGCTTAAAAAGTTTGTGCCTTACCATGGCACTTTGCTGGCAAGGAAAGGTAATCTATTAATAGGGACCTAAATAACAGGAAGGTGAAATACACAAGATACTGATCAGTTTCAGTGATGTTCAGACGTTATTGTACACACTGAAGGCAGCGTGGTCTAGCAAATAGCACACTAATCTAGGATTTGGAACCCCTAGGTTTGGTTCTTTTCTCTGCCACTCACCTACTGGGTGATCTCTCTGTGACTCAGTTCCCCATCTGTAAAATGGGATTAATGATATTGAATTCCTTTGTAAAACACTTTGAAGATCTAGTAATGAAAAGTACTATGTGAGAGCTTGGTATTGTTGTTTGTTAAACTTTTGGGCCTCAGTTATAAGAATCTTGTCAATTTACCCTGCTTGGATAAACTCTGTGAAACAACAAACACCAAAGTGATCTGGAGGCAGACTCAAAAATGGTAAGGGGTGCATGGTGGGGAGATTATTTGGAAAGCTCTTCCTTCATCCTAAAGCAAAAGTTGGATCAGAAAAGCTACTAACTGTAGCAGCTTAGAGCAGTGTTTCCCAAACTTGTTCTGCCGCTTGTTCAGGGAAAGCCCCTGGCGGGCCGGCCCGGTTTGTTTACCTGCCATGTCGGCAGGTTCTGCTGATTGTGGCTCCCGCTGGCCGCGGTTCACTGCTCCAGGCCAATGGGGGCTGTGGGAAGTGGCAGCTGGTACGTCCCTCAGCCCGTGCCACTTCCTGCAGCCCCCATTGGCCTGCAGCGGCGAACCGCAGCCAGTGGGAGCTACAATTGGCCGAACCTGTGGATGCAGCAGGTAAACAAACCAGCCCGTCCCGTCAGGGGCTTTCCCTGCACAAGCGGTGGAAGAAGTTTGGGAAACACTGGCTTAGAGGATCACATAGGTCTGTTTTCATAACAGCCAAGTTTTTTTTTTACTTTCCTGTACTGCTCCACAGAATAGAAATGAGCATGTGATGCAAGTCGTATCTTTACATGAATGCAAGTGAGCTTGAGGGCAGTGAAAACCTCCATTTGTATTTGTATATGAAAAACTTGGTTGCCTGAATCATAGCAACTGCCATATCATGAGTACATGAGTCAACCCCTAAATGTGAGGGCTGGGTGGAGGTGAGGGGGGGAGAATCATGCATGCCTGATAGTGCAAATGTCTGATGTGATTCATAGATTGATAGATATTAAGGTCAGAAGGGGCCATTATGATCATCTAGTCTGACCTCTTGCACAATGCAGGCCACAGAACCTCACCCACCCACTCCTACGATAAACCTCTCACCTATGTGATGTGATGGAAAGGACAGTTGTGAGGGGCAGAAGGAAGGCTATGTTCGGCTTTTTGCTACAGTGCTGGCCCAGAACTTTTATGGGAGATCTTTCTTCCATTTTGGGCTCACCACTTGATGTGTCTGCTTAATTTTTCAACCTCCTAATACTTAGTGCTGCTCAACACAGATGCTTAGATCCATCTGTACTCCCTGCTGGAAGGTAATACCCTCTGATGCTGATGTTCGACATCTGTTTCCATTGTATTCTTGCCAGAGTTTGCCTTCAGTTAGTAACATTGTGGTTAATGTATCTGCTGATTCTTTCATTTCAAACAACTGATTTGTCTCCTGTCACATGGTTTCACTGCACAATCAGCATCTTGAGGGTGATTTCAGCTTTGAAGAAGTTTAGTACTGAGTTACTTAAGGAGACAAGTTCTAGACAGAAGGATGTTTATAGAACATATGGCAGTCTCTGAAAGCACTGGTTTATAAGGCATTTCGAAATTCTTGGGGGTTCACATGGTATCTGAATGTAAGATGCATATATATAAATGGCCAAACAGAAACTTTCAGATATTTAAAGTTTTATGTAAATATCCTATTAATATAAAATGACATCATTACAGGAAAAATAATTTAAAAATGAGGGAATTTCTAAATAAAGCTCCACAGGCCATCTTTAACTGTGCCCCAGTGAATAGTTATGATATAACAACTTTAAGGTTTTTTGTTGTGGTTGTTGACTCATTTATATATATATATATATATCTATATATATCTCAAATAGAGTCTACACAACATCACATGTGATTCCCTTCAGCAATTACACAGGCATTGGGGGAGGGGGGTGGTATTAATTTTTGTTCGTCATTTGTACTCTATTAACACCTAGATGCTTCAAGTAGACGGGGGGGGGGGGCCCAGGGTACCAAGCATTGTAAAGACATATTGGGCTTGCCCACAGTAGGATAAGAAATGTATTTTAAAATGTGTTTGCTAACACATTTTAGCTAGCACATTTTAAGTGTCTTGTGTAGTCCAGGTAAACTGTATTTTAGAAACTTTGGTGGAAGCTTGAGTTCACCTCTATCGTACCAGCTAACACATATTAAAATATGCCTTATCCTGTCTACAGAAGTGTTTAAAAAGTGTTAATTTAAATAGAGCTGGTTGAAAATTTTCAGAGTTTTTTTTAATAAAAAGGGGCCAAAGTTTTATGAAAACTTTCCCCATTTTTGATCAGCTGAAGTTAAAACATGTTTGTTACCCAGTGTGTGTTAACTACATATATCTTTTATCCTAGTCTAGACAAGCTGACAGTGAATTCAATCCCTGCCCCAAAGAGTTTTCAATTTAAAACCTCTCATGTCTTGAGTTTGTTGTGTGTTGAATTACTCAAGAGATTTTTGTTTTAATCTCCCAAATCTCTGTGCATAGACTAGCAGAAATTATTGATTCCAGTTCATTTGAACTGTTACCACCTTGGATTGAAATTTCAATAATTAATAACAATGTTCTCCTCCTATTTCCAGGTGCCTACTGATGGAAACGCTGGCTTGTTGGCAGAGCCTCAAATTGCCATGTTTTGTGGCAAACTCAATATGCATATGAATGTTCAGAATGGAAAATGGGAATCTGACCCCTCAGGGACCAAGACCTGCATTGGCACAAAAGAAGGGATTCTGCAGTATTGCCAGGAAGTAAGTTCCTAGTTTAACAGATAATTTAATGGGTTTTTTTCAGGCACGTAAATAGAACTTTTGCTTAAGTGTTGAATCCACTAGGATCTTACTCTTCTCTGTTCCATTGCCTTGCCCTTTCATCTAGTTTTCATCTCTCGAAAGCCTGTCAACCCTGCTCCAAGCAGTGGCTGAAGAGGCTATTTGAGAGTAAAGTAAGTCAATCCTCCTCCTCTTACTAAGTGCATTCCCTGTACAATGAACTAATTGTTTGCAAAGCTCTTTGAAGATTAAAAATGCTGAAGAAGTACTGTTTATTAATATTAATATCAGAGCTCCTGCTAGGCATATTTTGAGGGATTGAGTTCTGATAACCTTAATGACATTGGAGCACTCCACAAATATACATCAGGTCAACCCACAGCTATTTGTTTCTGTGGCACAATGAATCGTTTGAGGATTTTTTAGTAGAAAGCTTGCACTGCAAATGAGGTCACAACAAATGATTTGGTGTTTGAGAGCAGAAACTTATTGTCCACTTGCTCAAGTCCTGTGAACAGATTGTGTATCTAATTTTGTTTTGTCCCCATGCTGTGATAATATGATAACCTTGCACCAGTGTGTGACAAGTGGAAGAGAAAATGTGGTTTTCATGTCATGAAAGAAAAGAGCACAGCTTGAGCTGCTGTTTTAATCCCTCTGCCTTCTCATCCAGACTTCCTTTTTTTTAAACACAGGCCACTGCCTTCCAAAAAGGAAATATTTCAGAGCTTACCCCCTAAATGTCACTCTAATTCTTGCAAAAATCCCTCTCTAAAAAGCAAAATAGTTCAGTATTTGAATTTTCTTCAGTGCCCTGATCCATATCTACCTACCAGTCAGGTGTCCTTTGTACTCCGTGCAGTGATTTTTCTTGTCATGTATATTTTTTATTGTGGCTTTTGGGTCACATATATAATTCTGCAAGGTGTTTGGGTTTGGGATTTTTTTTCTTGCAAATGTAATGCCTTGGCAGCAACAATGATTTTTCGCTCCTAGTGCTCTCTTCTGTACCAAAATCCATATTAAAATGATTCATGAAATTTGTTTAGGCAACGTAACTATTTATCCTCTATCAAGGCATCATGAATGATTTGGCTTTGAAAAGCATGGGCTTCGTATCTGTTTTCAAAAGGCATCTTTTAGTCTTTTGTTGGCTTCCTTGGGACTTGTATGTAACCAGTTTTTATATATAATGAAACTAGGAAAAGAAATTAAAAAATAAGGAAACAAAAGTCAGACAATGGAACTATATCTTGATATTGCCCACTGGGATAAAAGTCAGTGGAAGTATTAAGACTTAAAAAAATAAACAAAAAACGTAACTTTTTTTAAAGCAGATAACAGAAGTAATACAATTAGGAAATTTCAAGGCATAACCCTATAGTGGCCTGATGTTCTAGTTACGCATGCTAAAAGAGCTAATGAAAGGATTAAAAATAAAAAAATGGAAAGTGTAAGATAATAAGAATGAAAATAAACTGAATTTTGATGTCCAGCATGGTAAAATATGTCCAAGGAAATTTTTAATTAAAAACAACTAGAAGTCAAACTTAAAGGGGGAAAAAATTATCCAGAAATGCGTATTTCTCCTGGAGAACAGAATTACACCAGACAGTAATGGATAACAAAATGTAGCCTTTGTGCTTAGTGTCTGGAGAAACAGGGGGCCATGCTATGCTGTATGTTTCAGAATCCTGTGTGTATTACTTGCTACACCTATCGTATGCCACATAAGAGGTAAATTTAAATCCAGAGTGCCCTCATGGCTAGCATTCTGGTCCCAGGGACTAGGTAATTGGACTGTAAGAACTCAGCTCTCAGGAATAGTGGGGATGCCAACTAGAAAATTTACATCCTGAGTGTGTGTGTAGAGATCCCAGGCAGAGCAGTGCCTGGACCCTGTTCAGATTCTGGAGGCTTAATTAAGTATTTGGATCCTCTAACAGCAGTCTGGTGAGTGTCTAAAAGTGCGGGTTCAACTAGATCTAAGACAAGACCATAAATTAAACCCCAGGCTTCTGCTGCTGCTGGATACTAAGTAACACTTCAGTACTTTAATTTTTAGATCGTATTTCATGTCTGACACTGTCCAAACTTGCCTGTGAATGTTTTGGGAGGGTACCCTATAATGACCAGGAGTAGGCTGAATTAGAAGCTGCTTCTCTGCTGAGAATCTCAATTGTGAGAGGGAGATTGTTTTACAGTGGCCCTGGCCATTATCACAGCACTATTGTGCTGGGTGAGGCACAAATACATAGTGAGAAGTAGTTTCTGCCCCAAGGAGCTTGCAGTCTAAATAGACAGACAAAAGGTGGGTGGGGGAAGAGAAAGGTGAAGTGACTTGCCCAGGTTGTTGCAGCAGATCAGTGGTTTAGCCAAGAATAGAACCCTGGTCTCCTTAGCTCCAGACTGGTGTCTTATCCACAGGACTATGTTACCTCATTATCCTCCTATCCTAAGTCCCCTCTGGCTCCAGCAGTGGTAGACTGATTATGGGAGGCAGCTGGTGGTTCCCTTGCCTCATATGAGCATGGTGATGGTAGGGATAATAAATGCATGCCACTTAAAGGGGAAGCAAGGGTTCTGCTGACACTTGAGAAAATAGTGGAGGGGAATATATGCCCTGCCTTCTGCTAAAGTGGGGCAAGTTAGGCTTTCCATTTGTCTCCAAGAAGTCATCTGCTGGCTGTTCTACCCCGTTCCACTTCTTTCCTTATAAAGTGGCAGACTATAACCTGCTAGTGGAGGAAGGATGAGCACCAGGCCGAGTCACTGAGACACTGTCCATGACCTAGACCTGCAACAGAGAGGAAGGTTTCATATAGCTCTGCTACCCTCAGTGTTGTATACTACCCTGGGAGCTGACAGGTGCATGGGTGCAAGTCTTGGGGTGGGAGGCCAACGTATTCTTTACAATTTTTAGAGCTGGTCCAAAGTTTTAAAATATTTTTTTTAATCAAAGTGTAGCTACTTTTTTTTTTTTAAAAAAAACTTGACAAATACAATTAAAATTTTTCAAAAAATAATGAAATTTATCAACAGTTCTCAAAATTTTTATTAAAAACATTGAGCAAATGATTATAGTTGATAAAATGGAAACTAACAGTTTACTAGAAAACCAACTCAGTCTAGTGAAAAGAGAAATGGGAAGCTCAGATAAAAGAATTGATATAACAGAAAATCTGAAGAGATGTGATAGTAAATATAGAAATGTAAGCTAGACTCACTGTTCAGCTCCTGTCTAGAAGCCCTTATTTCCTGACACTCCAATACTCTTTGTTTCCCTGAGGAGGAGACTTATAGGTGAGATTCTCTTTCTTTTGTCCCTTTTCCTTCTGCTGATTAAAGAGCAAGACACTACTGCAAATCAGACACGGGAATTGGGCACACTTTCAGTTTTCCTGTTAGCAGGGAAGCAATAAAGCATTAAGGCTGAGATGTGGTACATTTTACACATAAACTGTGCGCCAACTAATAATATTATCTCCGTTCAGAGTCCTTTTGCCAAATGAAACCACCTCCTTTTTTCTTTCTGTTGCCCATGCTTCTCTCCTACCTAATGAACTGATGCTACTTTTGGGGTGTGTCTTCCACCAGTGTAGAGGGAGATTAATTCTACCTTCTTTGTCAATCAGACGGGTGGTAACCAGTCTTGGATATACTGTTTGTGGTCAGTTCCATCTTCTCTTGGCATACAGGCAGCTTCCCCAGATGTTCCTCCTGCCTCATTATGAGCAGCGGATCCTGGTACCTCTCTGTTGAGGCACCATCTTTCTTCCAGGTCTCAGGAGAGATTTGGAGTGACATAATGCAGATGAGGACAAAGAAAATTTCCTCATGGAGAAAGCTGTCCCTCAGGTGTTGCTCCCCTGAAATCTTCAGAAGCAGGTCTGTTCTGCCCATGCTCCCTCTTCCTTTCTGCTCATGCTGTGATCTTGCTGTGGTAGCTCCAGGCCCAAGCATGAATGTGAGTGGCTAAAATCTAGATGAACACGCTCTACTAAAGTAGGTCACCAAAGGTTCAGTGGAACAGCTTACAAGCCCTTCTAGATACCCAAGAAGGTAACTTACAAAGAGAACGCCGGTGTCAGGCAGGAGTTTGCAAGATTACATGTTGGAAGTAGGGCTCCCTCCTCTCCTTGTCTCCTCATCTAGGAGTGGGTGCTGGGATCAAGGGGGCCTGTGTTGCCTTCCTATTTTCCTTTATAAAGGAATCTTTTGGTTTCTCCTCCAAAAGAACTTCTCAAAAGCTCTCCACTTCCTCAGCGGGTGGGCTTCCTGGCCCCATCTTTCATTGTCTTCTCTGACCCAGGAGCAGGAAAAAAAAATCTCATCCTTCATTTTCCTCCTGTTAGATACGGAGTGCCCTGGAGAGGGCGAGTTAGTGGGTTGGTCCAGATAAGAGTCTGTCTTCAGTCCCTTCTGCTACCTATTTTCTATTCTTTACACAACTCGAGGAGGATCACCCCAGAACAATGTTACTTGTTCTCCCACATAACAAAATCTCTTCTCTCTCAGGTAGAACAAGAGTCTTCAGAGGATGAGATGGGGAGATCACTAGTTGCCTCCCAGGCAAAATCAGCTATCTGTTTGTTGGGCAGGTGGTGACAGTGGGCTGCGCCTATCCTTTTTCAATACCTACCTTGCCCAAAACCTCTTCAGGCTCTGCAGATGGATACCAGCATCCATAGTTTCTAGCTGTGCAATCAAAAAAAGGGCTGGGGGCTTCCCATTTTAAGCTCCCAGACCTCCCTCTGAAGACTGATTTGTTCCTTCATGACCACCTGGATGGGAAGGTGGAAGGGGCTGTTAATTGCCCATTTGAACTGCGGGACATTCAGCTTGCTTCTTGAAGCCTTGCCTCCTACACCTCTTAAGCAACCGTCTAGCAGTTCACAGGACCGAAGAAGACAAAGCTGTCTATCTCCGTACGAAGGAACCACTTGGAATGCCTCATGGCTGTCCGTGAAAGAAGGTGTGGGGGAAGGAAGCACCTTAAAAACCCCCAAAAGACTCAAGAATAGAGAGGACTCTGGGGAAGGGAATTGCATTCAGGTGTGTGTGTTTTCTCCATAGATTTGTAATTCTAGTATGCTTTTTCAGAGTAAAGTAAGATGTGGTTACACGTGTGTTTTAAGAAACTTCTTTGTGAGGCTTTTGTGCTTTGTTTAAACAGAATCTTGAGTGCCCATGAGGGTGGACCTCTAGAGAGGGCTTGCCTTAATTATGAGGGGGGCTGGAAAGGTCAGCACTGGTGTCAGGGATGAGGGAAGTTGGACTTGCAGGGCCCTACATCCCAAGGAAGGGGTCCCAGACAGGGAATCTGAACCCTGAAGCTTGCCTAAGAGGCCAGAACCAGAGACAGTATAGATTGCTAGACGCTGTGCAGAACCAGGTGGCTTGAGAGCCTGTGGGATCGCAAGACTGGTAATTGTGTACTAGAGGAGACTCAGCAAGGGCTGTAACACATATGCCCTAAGTTTGGCAGGAGGGTGCATCATGGCAGGAATGAGAGTTTAGGTTGACTTTGGCATCTAGACATAAAGGTGGCAGGAGGGAAGAGGGTGAGGGTTGCAGAGGCAGAAAGAGGAATTAAAGCAACAAGGAAGTGTACACCTCTTTCTAAAGATGTTGATTTTTCTGTCTTATCTTTTTAGAGTGTGAGCTTTTAGGGACTGTTGGGGTTTTTTTATATTTGGGCAGCACTTACAGTTCGGTAACACCTTAAACGTGCTAAGATTCCTATTTATGAGGAAATGGAAGATGCTTGGATGATAAGTAAAGTCAATTAAACTGTGTTAATTTTTCTATGCCATTTCAACACACAGAGAACTACAGTACATTGTGCAGGTTTGAGAGTGGAGAGAGATGTCGTTCTCTTATCTCTTTTGGGGCAGTGTAGCATAAGATACCACATTTCTTTGAGAGTTAGCAGAGAAAGCAGGTTTCAGAATAGCAGACATGTTCGTCTGTATTCGCAAAAAGAAAATGAGTACTTGTGGCACCTTAGAGACTAATAAATTTATCTGAGCATAAGCTTTCGTGAGCTACAGCTCACTTCATCGGATGCATTTAGTGGAAAAATACAGTGGGGAGATTTGAAAGCTGGTTACTCTTCCCATATCAATGATTTATTTCAGAGTTTTTACTTTTCTTGCATCTTGGTAGAATGAGACACATTTGCAGAAGTGTAAATAGTCAGTTACATCTGTTGTCAGTAAACAATTTATCTGCTACAAATCATTTCCTCACTGCCATATAACAGCTCCCCTTATTGGGTATGGGTCTCATCTGCAGTTAATCTGCAAATCAGTAGAACAGTACTGTATCAAAATGAATTAATTGTAAGATGGATGGTAATACCTGTACAAGTGCCAGAATAGTTAATGTTGTGGACATAGAAACTGCCATATTAAATAGGGTTGTTAGTTCCTCTAGTCCTGTCTCTGACAGCATACAGGACCAGTAGCTTCATAGGAATGCTCAAAAAAATCCTGCAGTAAGTAGTTATGGAATAACCTGTCCACAGGGAAAGCTTCTTCTTAAACTCCATTAATTAAAGTTTGGCTTGAAGCATGAAGAGACAGCTGCTCCTTCATTGTGGAGTCAATTCAATGTCCGCATGTACAGATGTTGAAGATGGCAGCTGCCATATATTCACACAGGGAGAGTTAATTTTGAGTGGGTTCTGTTCCTATGAAAAAGGATTTACTAGAAAAAGGATTCAGGCAGAACATTCATTTTACTTTACTAACAATATTGAAAATAGCTTCTGTACTGCATCTTATTTCCAGTAATTGCAATACATTATAAATTTAGCTCATAGGACTGAATTAATTTTGCTCTTTGTACTGAACTTGTTCATACTGTATTGTAAAGATGACATGCAGGGATGGTAACAGATAAATCCAGTTTTGTATAGGACATGATTTCATTCAATTAGTTCACGTTAGAATGCTCATTTTCATATTAAATTTGACTTTTTCTAATTAAATGTGCACCAAGTTGAGCAGAATGCAAAGTAATCCTTCTGAAAATTAGATTTTTCAAGAGCAAGCCACGAATTATAGTAAATTTCCTTTGGGTGGTCAAGTGCATAGTGGAGCATAGAACTGAGAATCGTGAGACCTGGGTTCTGCCCTTAGTCTTCAAATGCAGCTGACCTGCTGTGTGATCTTCAGCTTGCCTCTTAGGGCACATGAAGAAGGCCACCAGGTTCTATTAACTTTAATGGGAGTTGGAGTGCCCAGCGTTTCTTAAAGACCCTTAACTAGTCAGTTTACTCCTCTGTAAAATGGTGAGATTTGCCTGCCCTTTGTAAACCACTGAGATCCATGAAGGCAGTATGTAGATGTTGTCTATTCCTGCAGTAGTCCTCCTCAGAAAATCAATATTTACCAACTGTAACCGCACACTGCAATATCTTAGCATTATTTTCTTATATATTTGGAGCAGGAAATAACTGTATCGTCTTTGATGTCACTGGTATAGCTGTTGGTAAAATAATCACCTTTGTAAATGAAGATGTATTATATATTCAGTCCAACCTGCCTTCTCGGCATTTCTCATGCATCCTACCGCTGTACTGTTTAGATACCAAAACATAATTAAAATAACACAATTTCTTTTTTGAAAGGACTATATTCTCCACTTTTCTGTGTTTATAACATTCTTAAATGGTCTTAGGTTTGTTTCTGGAAAAAATAAGTGACATAAAAGTTCAAGCCAGATCCAGCACACCTCGAATTGAGTAGTAGTTCTTACTTGAAGAATGATGAGCCATTAACTGACAACTGTAGTCTTTAGGCTAGTATACACGTCCAGTCACTCATACAGAAACAGTGCTTCCATACCACCTTTTCCTTTGGTAAGGAACTAAAAGGACCATCAAACCTTTGCTCACCCTTTCCCTTGCTATTTATCTGCCATACCGAGGTAATCCTGCTGTGCTCATTGCTGTGGTAGCTAACATCTTCCAAAATTCTATAAATGAATATTAGTGGCCTCTTCGTTGTCCTCTCTTTTACACTCCCTATCCAGGGACAGGTAGAAATTGTATTCAAAATAGCCATTCAGTTAAGAGGCAGCAGACATTCTTTTTTTGCTAAGTGTGAAATTGTGCACGTTTAAAGGAGGCAAAACTGATGCCTCAGATTTTTGCTGAGGAAAGCCACAGTCAACTGGAAAGTTAAGAGTAAACCTCTCATCCCTAGGTTTTTGGTAGGGCCAAACATCCATTTTAACAAATACCAATTTTAAAGACACATAACGTGTGAATTATTCCACAGGATATGCATAGTGCTTTTAAGTTTTGGAGTTTTGCATCTTAACAATCTCTTTGCATTTAAGGTTGATCTTAATCATTCTATATATAACTTACAGTAGAAAAGTGTGCATCTTTTGTCCCTATGTAGTCGCTGGTTCACACAGGAAGTTAATCAATCTGCTGCAGCTGCTAGCAAGGGGACATAGGCTATGCCTACACTACAAGCGCTAAAGGTGCACAACTGCAGTTGTAACGTGCACACTTGCTAAAGTGACAGAAGTTTTGCTTGTCACTGTAGTAAATCCATCCCCTCAAGAGGCAGTAGGTAGGTTGATGGAAAAATTCTTCTGTTGACCTAGCAGTGTCTATACCAGGGCTTAGGTCACAGCTGTGAGCAATGTAGTTAGGTTGACCTAAGTTTTAGAGGTAGATCAGGCCTGAATCCTTTAGTTCAAGCAGCTGAAGCTTATTCTTTTAGTTTTAAAGGTCTTGGGTTCAAACTCTGATCCAGTGATAAATTTATCCTAAGACAACGAAGAGACAATAACTTAGAAACCTTACTGCTTTAACTGTACTATTCTAAACTAAATCACACTCTTCTAGCCCAAAGGAACCTCAACATGTTCATGTTTCTCTGTGTGTGTGTGTGTGTGTGTGTAACCCATAATTTATACAGTTTCCAAACTGAGCAATTGACATAGCTCAGAAGGTACATTCAAAAAAAAAATCTTTGCTTTTTAAATAACAGCAGAACACTTTTGTGTTTGCTTTTCACATGCTCTCAATATTCCAACACTGTATTTCTCATTATAACTGTTTTGACAATTGATGTAAGGGACTCATTTATGCAGGAGGTGAGACCGGAGATGATCACTGTAGTCCCTTCTGGACATAAAAATCTCTGGTACGCTTTCTGGAGGAGTAGTCACTAGTGTTTATAGCCAGTTAAACTGAATGTATGATTGTGTCCCCAGTGGAGTTGGTGGGGCTGGGAAACGAAGGAACACACACAAGAACTGATGTCCTAAATTCTTCTGGGACAATGAATAATTCCTCTCCATTTAGATTGCTACTTGGAAGATATTTGTAGTGTGGATCATGTTCTCTCTCCCCCAGTCGTCTTTCTCAGTCTACATAAGTGCTATTCTCTCCAGTTATTCTCATCGTATCTCTTATCTTACAACCCTTATACCACTTTTATTGCTTTATTAATTTACCTCTATCCTGAACTGAGTACTGTGATGGTTGGGTGGCATTATTACCTTTTCTGGTTTATATGGGATCTTACCAAATACATTAGTCGTTGGACCAAATGGATAGTGGGACTGAATGAGTAACCAGGCATTCACTGAATAAAACCAGCAAAAGATCAAAAGAATAATAACTCTTTATTGGAAGAGAATATTTATCATACATTAACTGCCAATGAAGTATGGTTCTGTGTGTCTATGCCTCACTGTATGCCAGTTGAGGCTCAAGTGTCCTTTAAGATTTATATCACTTTAACTCCACTTGCTAGTGACACATACCAAACTAAATATGAGTTTCCCTCTTTGTATGGTGTGAACATGGCTGAGAGAGTTCAGAGTGCACAACTAGGAATCTGAAGGACCTGAGTTCCATTCCCATCACAGTGATATTGGGCACACTCATTTAACCTCTCCATCTCAGTGTCTCACTCGGTAAAAATGGGGGAGATGATTGCTAATCTCACATGGGTGTTGTGACCTTTGTTAATTTTAAAGTGCTTTGTGATCTATTTGATGAAAGACCAAAGCCTGATCCATGAAGCAAAGGTCTAGTAAAACCTTGCCTGTGAGAAGCATGTAGAAGTTGGGGACAATTTTTCCCTGTCTTTCTTTCCACCATCCCGGAAAATGTACACCAACCCCGGCAAGTAGGGCCTGCAGCTAATACTGCAGATTGTAGGGAGAAGTTAAACACAATCAGGTGCTTCCCTTTCAAGCAGTTTTGAGGGAGAAAGGTTGTAGAGACATGCTAACTGCATTCTCTGAACTCCTGTGAACAGAACCAACTCAGCACCATGCTCTGCGGCCTTCAGGAAGCTGTGAAATTCCTTTGAGCAGGTTTGGTGATGCTTGTCCTCACTTTGTGGCAGAAATGGTGTTTTTGCTGTGTTTTGGACACTCCACACAAGGGCACAGGTTGGAATATATTTGTATAAGAAGATTCCAGGATTGTCACCTGACTGTGTGTCATTTTGAAGCCTGGAGTGTCTATGGAGTCAGTGTGAAGTGATGGAAACAGCTGAAAGCAAGGCTGAGAGTGCTTTCTGTTCATAATGTCACCAGTTTCAGTCATCACTGGAATTCCCAATCTGTTATAGTCCAATTTTTAAATTCTCAGCCATTTGACTTTATGAATTACACCTGTGTTGTGTACAGATATAGTAAGGCTTGTATCTGTTATGCCAAGAGTGCGTGACCATTCTGATATCAGAGATGACTCAACCAATCATTACCCTTACTCTGTAGCTAATTTGAATGCAACAGTTTCATTGGGTGTATGAGGGAGACTGCACAGACGGTGGATTCCTTGGCCCAACTGCCACAGTTCTTCAAAGCCACCCACGCAACAACACAGTTAGAACATTCAATAAACCCAAACACACATTGCCCCTCACAATAACAAACCCCCCTCATTCACCACCCCCACAAATCAACACAAGATCTTTCAGCACAACACACATATTCGCCCACCCTCAGTCAGACATGCTATAAAACCATAATGTTGAGCAGCAAAGCTGTGGGTCATCACTAATAATAAATACATTGTAAATAATTTTCAAAATAACAGAAACTTGGGTCTTTCTAGTCTCTGTCCTGACTGGAATGGATCCTGCTGCATTGTCACAGTTCCAGTAATCGTTTCATTTAATTTCATTATTCATTCTTTTTGTTTTTTCGTATCCAGAACTACATACTGTATTTTTCTTCTTGGGGTCTTTTTTTCTTCCTTGGAGGATTTTACACCCCCATCTTCTGTGTCAAGATGACCTGTAGATGGACTATTAGCAATGAGGCCTCCCACACACTAGTATTACAAGCAGAAGAGTTATATTAGGTTCAAAGGGGATATTGGTCACATTAGTGGCAGGTCAGGAAAAGCTCCATAAATTGTAGCACTGCCTCTGTTGCATTACCACCTTTCCTTTTCAGGAGGGGAGAAGTTAATGTCCTTGCTGCTGTACCCTTTCCCCAGCTTCTTAGCTCTTGTGAGGGAGTGTACATCTGTAATATGCTAGATGATGTGTATGGTCATACCTCCCTCTAGTGACTGGCATCAGTAAGGGTACTGACAGCTTAGTTAATCTGGAAGGGGGTTGTAGTTTTGCTGTAGTTTTGCTGTTGTGACCACGGGGTGCAGGAGATGTGTGCACACAATTATATTAGATATGTCTCCACTACTGTCTCAGCCTAGGGTATTTTTAAGTTCCCCTACTCCCCCATAAATAGTTCCAGAGCTTGTCTGTGCTTTCCCAAGCAGTTGCAGAGTGAAATTCACACGATTCTTTTCAATTTCACTGCTGCCCACAGGGTTCTGAATAGCAGCAGAGAAACTGATGAGAGTTTTGTTCATTTCCCTCTGGTGCTGTTTAGGAAAGCGATCAGTAGCGGACCCTGGAGTGATCTGGCTGTAGGATCGGACACAACTACATAGGTTCATGTTCAGAAGCCTTCCTTCACAACTCCTAAGGGGGTTAGGCACACTTTGTATATGTGTTTTTACATCTTAAATTCTGCAGAAATCCATGGATTAGTGGGGAGGGAAGTGGGGGGACAGTAAGAGTGGAAACTAGGCTCAAAAATTCTGCTCTTCAGTTGAGTATAATCCCCCTCCTCTCCTCATCTCCCCCCAGAGTAAGTGCCTGCTGCTGCCCTGGAGCTCTGTAGAGTTCCAGAGAACTGCTAGGAGTTAGTTCATTCTCTTGCTGTGCTGCCATATGTGCCCCCTATAAACTCCCAGCTTGTTGATCCTTGTAGCTCCCTGCTGCTTCTATACCCCCTCTGCAGGGAGACGCTCCACCTTTTTCTCCCTTCCCGGCAGGCCTCGGGGATGGGTGACAAATGGATGTGTGAGAGAGGCAGATATGCATCTTGAGAGGTTACGCCTGACAGGAGGTATTAGGAATGAAGAGGAAAGAAAATACTGGGGGGTGAGGAGAGAAAGGCAACCTCTGTCAGATGTTCATTAAGCCCAGTACAAAATTACAGAGGGTGGGTGGGATCTAGATATAGTGCTAAGCATCCTTCCCCTCTCCACCCAGCTCCCAAGCTGTTAGGAAGATGGAGCGTGTTGGGTTTCTTACCAGAGCAGAGCCATTGGCCCCTCTGGGATTGGGAGGGAAAGGACTTCTGTCTTTCCTATTGTCCTGCTAGTCAGATGCCAAACTTTCTAACTGGTAGAGTTGGGTAGATTTTCAAGCCATTCCATTGTGTATTGTTCCCACTTGGTTTTATATCATCATTTTGTAATCTGTGCCATGACATTTTCATCTTGTTGGCATTTATCCAGTTTCTTAAGTAGCTCTATATTGAATGCCTTCCTGAAATCCAGATGCACTATATCTTTGTCCCCTTTATCTATGTAGTCAAGAATTACATTGATGATCTTCTAACATGTATTTTAATAAACCTGTGTTGTTTAGGCAATATTCTTTTTGATCTATTTGTATTTATACCATCATTGTGCTAATTTATGTACCCAGAGATGTCAGAATACATGCCCAAATAATTTTCTTCCTTTTCTGTCTGCTGTTAAGATAGGTTTCATGTTTCTCTCTTTTTAAAGTCATGAGGTAAAATTCTAGCCTGCTGGAATTTTTGCTGTTGGTTTTAATGAGGCAAGGTTTTCGCATATGGAGTATGTTTCTGAAGATTCTTGTTAGAGATTCTTCCTTCAGTTCTTCTAAAACTCTTGGGTGCTGTTAGAGCCACTGCTCTGTTTCCAGTTTGTTCGTTACCGTGGCTCCAAAATTATTGTTATAAAGCATGGAATGGTATTGGCCTTTGAATGAATTTTGTCTAGAAAAAAATAATTTCCCTGCCCTGAACTAAAACGGATAAGGACTTTAATATGCGCTTCTCTAGATGTACCAGATACTGTGACAAATACAGCACACTGTTAAAATTAGCTTTTTTATTTTGCAGACCTTGACAATTATTGCCTGTATTGACATTTATATAGCAAATGTGTTCTGCAAGAAAAAGGTTCAGTAAAAATAGCAATGGTGCGACAATGAAAATAGCTTAAAACCACATACTTGTTCTTCTGGGGCCAGAAGAACAAGTCTCAAAAGAATCTCTTTTAAATCTCAAAAGAAGTAACGCTGATAGTCAAGACATACAAAAAAATATAAATTGTAATACTGTTTCTTTGCCATCGTAGTTTCTGTCTTTCAATAAATCTCCTCTTGATCAGGAAGGAATAGACCCCATTTTTGTCCTCTCCTGAATCTCTGACAACTTAACACTACTGAAGATGCTCAATCCGTTTTTCTTAAGGCGTACGCTGTGGTGTTAAAAATGTATTATATTCTTGATGTATCATCTAGTGAAATGAAACTTGATTTAATCATTTTGGTTCACATCCTGGGTCATATCACCAGGCTTTCAGTAAGACACACAATTAATCATTTACAGCGCCAGATGACTTTCTTCATTCACTGCATGCTTCTGTCTTTTAAACATCTTTGATTGCAGAGAGAAAGAGTAAAGTGATCAGTAAATGGCCTGTTTACCCTGACATGAGACTGCAAGTTGTTTATCAGGTTTCCCAGCTTTCTAAACTAGATTTGAGAGGTAAGGTGATATCTTTTATTGGCCCCACTTCTGTTAGTGGAAGGGATAAGCTTTCAAGCTACACACATTTCTTCTGGTTTGGGGGAAGAAATCAGAGTGTCTGAGTTGAACACAAGTTGGGACAGGTGGTTAAGCATAAGGGGTAACATGTTGTAGGAGGTCACGTGAGATGAGTGTGCTGTAAGGGTTAGATGGTCATGCAAAAGGGGTTTGAAATGGGCCATTAAGGGTTAGCAGGCAGATGTATGTTACAGATTGTTGTACTGATCCATGAAACCAGTGTCCCTGTTAAGTTCATGGTTTTTAGTGTCTAGCAGCATTATGAATTTAAGTTCCTAGGCTCGCCTTTTGAAGGTGTTACGCAGGTTTTCTTTGAGGACGGATACGGAAAGATCATTTTGTGAAAAAAGTGTTCGCCCATGGGTGATATGGTATTTTTGTCTTCTATAATTTTTCTGTGTGAGTTCATTTGAGAGTGTAGTGATTGTCTGGTTTCACCCACAATTGTTATTCCGGCATTCGATGCACTGTATAAGGAACACTACTTGGAGTTGGTGTGTGGGCAGCTTGCTTCTGCTGATGAGCTAGGGGTGAGGCTAGGGGTTATTTGAAGGCTAGAAGAGGGGATTCAGAATGATTTGAGGATGTGGTCTCCTACAAGCCTTCATTGTAATTGTTTGTTTGATACCCCATATGGGTTCCAGTGTGGGATGATAGGTGACAACTAGGGGTGTGTGGCCAGTGGGTTTTTTTTCTTCCTGTTTTGAAGCAGGATCTGTTGGTGTTTTTTGGAGGCCCTTTCCACAATGTGCTCTACTGCTTTGTTGGAGTGTCCTTATTTAGGGAAGAGAGTTATAAATGTGTATCCTGGACACACTCTCTTTGGAACAAATTCTGTGGTATTTGAGTACCTGGCAGATAACAGATTATGTGGGTGTGTTTGGGGTGGTTGCTGGATCTATGGAAGTAAGTGGGGAGTGATCTGTGGGTTTCTTGTATATAGTTGTTTGTATGGTTCCCATCATTAAATTCCTATATAAATTGTGTATGTCGGGTGGTCTTTTAGTTCTTTATATGGATGGTGTCAGAGAGTTCTGTTTTCCTTGTTGGTGTAATCATTGCAGTTAAGGACTATGATATGCCTCCCTTTGTCTGCAATAAACTATACTTCTCGGGTGGGTGGGGAATCATTCTCCTGATATTGTATTAAGAGCCATTATTGCTAATTACCCTGTTGTGTTTTGACTTAAGATGAATTTTCAACAATTGCAAATACCATTTTGGTTTTGATTAATTTTATATTTAAAAACTATAAAGCACTGCAGTTAGCATATTTTTGTCCAGCTTGCCACTCACCCACACATTTGTCTGGCCCATCTAAGATAAAGGATAAGTATACTCTGCTTTAGAAGTGTGTCTACTAAGGAAACAAATGACATTCATGCCTCAAATCTGAGACCCGTCTGCTCCTAGGTGGAGGTGCGGCTAGGCACATCTGCATGCTGCCTCTGCCTGTAGATGCTGCCCCCACAGCTCTCATTGTCCGCGTTTCCTGGCCAATAGGAGCTGCAGAGCCAGCACACAGGGCAGGGCTGGGGCAGAGTGCAGAGCCGCTTGCTGCGCCTCCACCTAGGAGCAGCCTGGACATGTTGTCGCTTGTGGGGAGGCGCTTGAGGTGAGGGCCCCCTGGATCTGGCACACCACACCCTCTCATGCGTCCTATTCCTCTGCCCTGAGCCCCGTCCCGCACCCAAACTCCCTCCCTCTTAGTTAACCAGCATTTTTTTCACTTACCGGCACCCCCCATTCGTCCAGCATGCTGGATAAAAAAGCTTTTACTGTATTTTCTGTAGTTTCACTAACTACAGATAATACATTGCTTCTAGTCACCATATCCTTCAAGATTTGAGAACTAGTACATCTCGTCCTTTCATTCCCTTTTTATTCATAGATTGGAAGAAGAAAACAAGCTTTCTGGCTTTTTTAACTCCGTCATTTCTCAACTTTGAATGAACTAGTCATTGAACTGAACTGTTTTTGAATAAACTGAAATAAAGAAATTATTCTCTCTGCACTTGCAGAAGAGGCTACTACTGTCAAAAACTGGTTTAGCACTTAAACTCTGGTTCCAGGTGCTTTTAGCCAGTGACTTCTTCCAGTTCAGTGGTTTGACTTCCTTTGCATATGTCTACACGATAGAAGTTCTGTACGGGCGAGCCTATCTAAGGTAGCTTGGATCCAACTAGCACAGGTAACAATAGTGATGAAGACCGCACAGGTTTCTGTGCAGATAGTATAAACCCGGCATGGACCCTTGCTATGTACTCAGCCCACTAGCCAGCCCTGAAGTCCGTGCTCGGCTGTCTTTGCTGCTGCTGTTACCTGGACTAGCTGGATTCAGGCTAGCTTGGGTAGGCTAGCCCATGCGCAGCTTTCCCTGTGTAGACATACCCTTAAATAGTGGCAGCAAACATGTACTGCTTGAATTATATTTCTTTATTTAATTTTAATTATTTTAATAGATTATAGCTTGTTTAGGTCTTAATTTAGGTTGTCATAATGTCTAATCTTTTTAAATAGGTTTATTTTTAAAAGAAAAATGTGTTTAATTTAAATAAAAAAACCCAGTGTAAATGTCTGATTTATGGTTTTTTAAAAATCATTAATTTTATGAACACTGTGGCTTGTTAATATAGTCCTGCAGATAAGATTATTTAAAGCTTTGAACTGACCTTTTTCTAAAGGTTCTAACAGAAGGGCACACTCACTTCTGCACACAATCCTATATGACCATAAATAATTATTGATCCCAGTATCTGCTGAAACAATATGTGTTTCTATTAGATTTTCAGCTTGGAAAAACTTTTCATCAAGAAGTCCATGTCTGAAAAGGCTGAATTTGATATCTTTGTTCCAGTGAAATTCTGTAAATTTAGTTATTGCTGGGGGAGAAAGGGAATCAGAGATACAGGTTTTAATCATAAGCATCCAAATATGGTGTACTATTCTGAACGTGAAACATAAAAGTATATTGGTGAATTATCATTTTTGCCATAGGTTTTAACTTCCTCTTTGACCTTTGGGAAGTCTCAGGTTTTATGGTGCGTGCAAACTAAGTATGATCTAATTCCATTAGTGACTTCATTTTTAAAGATGGGATTGCCTTTAATCTCTCTTGGTGAATGTATTGGGATGTGAAGTGATTAAACTGAAGAATGCACATTCCCGTCTTTTTCATTTTTCCCTTTTTGAAAGGTGATAAAGGCTTTCCGCTATTACTCAAGCTGCTGATTTGTCAAATACTATTGCAAAAAACAATTGATATTTGAGAGCAACTGAAGATAAACATTAATGTTTCTGATGTTTTTGAGTTAGCGCACTGCTTTTGTTAAAATTATATTTGAAGTAATTACCTTATAACCCTCTTACTAATCTTTCCTATGTAGGGTATTCTTTGTTGGAATTTTTGTAAAGAGCTGTTTGAGATGCACCAAGAGCTTATTTCGTTGTGTGGAAAATGTGACTGTTTTGCGATATTGTGTATTAATTGGTTGCTTGACGCAAACTGTTTCATTAGGGAATTGTCACACAGGGAGGGGAGAGGAAAGAAATCATAGCAAACTTTAAATGTCAGTAGAATTCTGGGTACAAGTTATCATAGTCACTTAAAAGTATTCCGTGCTTCTGTTTCCTTGTCTTGCAAAAATCTTAGTTGTACATCATCCTAAAGTTTATTTCTTCGTACCTGTAGCAGGAGAAGAGGGAGAAACTGAAGATCTTTCAAACATCAATTCTGCTGTGCAGGAGGCTCTATCCAAAGCAACTGTTCTTTCTCCATAGACAAAATAGTGCTTCCCAAATTAGAAATGAACAACTGTTCATATGAGGTGTGGCACTGCACATCAGACCTGTCCTGTGCTCTCTGCACTGGCGTCTCATAGAATATTGAGTCAAATTCAAGGTCTCGGTCCTTATCTTTGAAGTATTCAATGGTATGGGCCTAGGATATATATAAAATACCACCTAAAACACCAGGATGAAGTCCATCATTCACAGTGGAATTCGTGAAAGCTCATCTGTTGTACTGGACTTAATTTTTAAATGTCTTCAGCTGTAACACGGAGTCCCAACCTTAAATTCTAGGGCCCTACCCCAGTGGTGGGCTACCTGCAGCCTGCACACAGCCCATCAGGGTAATCCGCAGGCAGGCTTTGAGTCAGTGTTTACATTGACTGTCAGCAGGCATGGCCTCCCGCAGCTCGCAGTGGCTGCGGTTTGCTGTTCCTGGCCAATGGGAGCTGCAGGATGTGGCGGCCAGCACGTCCCTGCGGCCAGCACTGCTTCCCACCGTTCCCATTGGCTCAGAACAGTGAACCACGGCCACTGGGAGCTGTGCGCAGCCGTGCCTGCAGCCAGTCAATGTAAAAACTGTCTCACGGCCCGTCGGGGTAATCTGCTGGTGGGCTGCATGCGGCCCGTGGACCGCAAGTTGCCCACCACTAACCTAACCTCTCTTGTACTTGATAGTCAGCTTTAAAGACTTGGATAATGGAACTTTCTCTGTGTATGCAATATTGTAATGTAGATTGTGGCAGCTGACAAAGTGCATGTAACACAGTCTAACTAGGGAAATAGACTAAGCCAGATGGACCGGCTGTGTTAACAAAATAGCAAAGGAAAGTTTCCTGTGTAGTCATGGATTTTCACGCATGAAGACGCGCATCAAAAGATAGATAGCAGGAAGATTATAGTATGATTAATGAGAACACAAACTGAGAGCTGCCATAACCCCCAGGGTCCTGCAATCACCAAGGATCTGAAATAAATAAATATAAATTCACAATCTGCAAATGTTGATACCCAACAGATATAGTTAATGGGGAGTATTTATTAAAAGCTCTTTGATGATGATCTGGGGTTAAAAAGAACAGGAAGTCATCATCATTCCAAGCTTTACTGAATTTCGAATTGACATGTATGGAAGCCTTTAGCAGTAGTATACATTTAACTCCTGGTCAGTGAGAGACCAGATTTGCAGATCCTGCACTAATAAAAATCACATAAGCACTTAACGGCATTGGGAATTTTTGGCTGTCCATTTGCTTGAATTAAGATGTGCAATTAAGTGTACAATACACAGATCTTAAGGCTGATGCCTGAAACTTCATGTTAAAAGGTAGATTTATGAAGTAATGAACAAGAAACTACACTGATTGGGCACTCACTCCAGGAAGTTTAAAATGTAGTCTTGGAAAGGAATATAGGTAGGGTTATGTACTTTCTTGTTGTATGTTGTGGCAAGCACCCCTGAAAAGATTTATTTAAAAAAAAAACCCCTTATTTTTGTTTAATATTAAGAAATTCAGATTTCCTCTACGTTTGAACTAGTGAAAAGACTACACAACCAAGTATCAGTAGTTGCAGCAATTGAAAGGGAAAGTGATTTTACACCATGGTTTAAAACTTTTTTTTTATTATTTATTAGTAGATATAATAAATTGATACAAAACATTTTTATAATTCTAACTTTACAATTCCACAAAGAATAGGTTTGGTGTATGTACAAGTTCTGATATATAAAATGGCCTTCAGAAATCTGTATTCTGGTTTTTTTAAAGACTGATTTATTGTTTAACTTCAGTAAATAACATTTGGAAAAGGATATTGTTGTTAAAGGTGTGAGACCTGATTATATAAATCTTCTGAGATATCTAGTATGTTCTCCAGCAAAACCAGGGAAGATCAGAATTGGGATTCCTGATGTGTAATGTGGAATTGAAAGCCATTTGCTTAGGGATTGTCCACGTGGAGACCTAGTGAGGGGGCAAGCTGGGGTATAAATTCTCCCTAGCTTTCTGCACACTAATGTGGATCAAAGTGCACGATATCCGGGTCCACACAGACATTTAGCATGCAGCATGCTAGTGTGCTTTAGATTTATACCAATGCTTGTTGAGCCCTTAGAAACCTCGTAAAGCAGCAAAACCAGGCACAAGTCATTTAAAAAGAAATTCTTTTTTAGAAGGGTGTGTGCATGTGTGAGAATGATTGTGGGGCAAGGAGAGGGAGGCAGGGAGAGAACTCGTGTACACATTTGTACTGTAGGTACTGGATCCTCCAAACTAGAGCTGTTCAAAAGTTTGAAATTACAAAAAGATGAAAAACTTAAAATCATGTGTTTGTCCCCCAGTTTCTGGTTGAAATGTCTCCAATTTTGAAGAATTTTTTAAATTTAAAAATGAATGAACTTTGCAAAGTTTTCTTCCTGTGTTTCAGCTTGCTCTGCTCCAAATAACCCCGACAAATGTAATTTCAGTATTTTGGTAAGACTTTCCTACAAATTTATTATTCAAGGGCTGAAATTAGCTATATATCTTTTTTGATGCATAGTCAGCACCTGCTGGTACTTCAGTTTTTTGGTCTGCTAGTGTTGAATATTCTTGATATCAAGACTAGTCTCTCTGGAGTCTTTAATTGTTTAAAGCTTAAAAAAAACCCCATATTTGTAATAAAAGTTTGAATCCTTGAGATATTGGGTTAGTCAGTCAGAACAATTGATAACACAGCCATCATTCAGAGCCTCTTAATGTTCAGAACAAAGATTGTTTCTTTCACTGATTGAAATGATACTACTACTTAGAATAGACCATCTCCAAATTGGGCTTGATGGCAATATTCAATATTTTTAAAAAGAAGAGATTAGACTCAAAATTACAGAGAAAGTTGCTATGATGGGTCTTGGGCTATACCTGTAGAGAAATGCTAGACCTGCAAATAGTCTTTTTGGAAAACTTTTTGCTGGTCCATTAGTGTGAGAGCTGCTGTAGAGAAACATACTAGCTTTAAAGCCCTATGACCAAAAAATTAACTGAGCATAAAATGTCCTCTTTTAAATGTGTACTTTCCAAAGCATTAAAGTTATGGCCTATGTGATCTAGATTTGTGAATATAGTGTGAATATAGTGTGGATGTTAGTAGACTTCTAAAAACTTATACAGATAGCTATAACTTATCAGTGGATGGCATGAGAGAATGGTAAATTCACTGAGTGTGTCTGTGGAATATTAAATGCTCACCTCTGAGGGAAAATGGTTGAGAAGCAGAGTCTTACAGTTTAAAGCCAGAAGGGACCACCAGATCATCCAGTCTGACCTCCTGTATATCACAGACCACCTCACTACCCAGTCACTTTGCAACCTAGAACTGAATTTTAAAGAGGGAGGGTATAAATATTGTCACTTAACATTGTTAACCAATGTAAGAGGGATAGGGATTGGAAAGGATTTTATCCTTTTGGGAAATAAGTGGTGTTATATTATTCCCAAAAGCCTAATCAGACTACGAAGATGGAAGATGCTCTTAAAATGTTTGCATGAATCTCTTGCAGGGACATGGACTATGAAAAGTTAATATGTTAATATCCATATACCTTACTAAGTGAGAGCTAACTTGGAGTCATTAATTTTTATGATCTATAATCTTGGGTTTGGTGATATTGTTTAGAAAATCGTAAAGAAATTACATTTACAAAAAACTATCTCTGCAGAATGTTACGGTTGACCAAAATTTTTGAAGTTATAATCTTTTAATACCTAAAGAAGAGTATTAAACATTACATTGTACATCCCTAACTTCCCTTTCCTACCCATACATCAAGCAAACTCTCTAATGATGTGCTTTGGGAGTGGAAGGAAAAGCCATATTACCTTACATCAGCTCCTTTCTTATGCATGCTGCAAGGCCCAAGTTTGCTCTTGCTGGTTCTGACTTAGCTTATTTATAAATAAGCTAATAGACATTAATTGCTATCGAGGATGTATGTTGTGTGTGTTTGTCTTTCATGTTTTATCTGATAAAATGTCAAGATACGGGAATGATTTAAATGCCACTATATATTTTTTTTGTCTTATGTGGCATGGATGGCTTAGGATGTTAAGGGGACACATCTTGATCTATTAAAGAGGAACAAGGCACAAGACACACAATCCCAGTGAGTCCCCATGATGGAATTTCAAAAGAAGTAAAGGGCAAGATGAGCACACAAAGTGAACCACTCTCCACCCCCAAGTGGTGCCTCGAAATTAAGGTTATACATGTAGTGCCTCTGGGTAGACAGGAATTGACTATATAGAGCTCTCAATCTAGCACTTCTTCGGAGCACTGAATTCGCTTATTGTTTTTAAAGAACATGTGTAACCTTAATGTTCACATTCAACCTGAGTCAATTATAAAAAGTCTCCAGCCCTCCACCCCTCCGTCAATTTCTCCTTTTCTCTCTCTCTCCCATTACTACCTGAAAGATCCACTCAGAGGGAAGACAGAATAACTATGTGGGGAGAACTGTGAAACTGACTGCACAAAGTGCAATGAAAAGTACTAAGTAAACCAGCTGAAAGAATGATTAAGGCAAAAATATTTTTCTTTCTATTCTATTAACCTTAGATGGAGCTTATAACAGTTGGTGAAACTTTTTTCATAGAGGAGTGTGAATATTTTTTAAGATGACTGTGTGCCTTTACAGTATCTGATAGGATGGAAAATACTAGATATGTTGTATTCCATTTCAGATGTACATATTAATGTTCAGCTAAAAGATAAATGCTATTGTAGCAATCTCAGGGTAATTACACCAGAAATCATACATTTTACAGACCAATCCCAAGAATTTAATATGTACATATTAAATGCAAGTTACTATAACTTCAGCAAATAAGTAGCAGATTTGAATATCTTCTGCAGATATACTTTAGGTGTCTTTGTCCCTCATGTTTAACTTTTCAGAGGTAAAAATAACAAAGCTAATCAGTATATTCAGTTAGGATATCTCTTTTGTTGCATATTTCCTAGATCTTACTCTGTTTCTTTAATTTAGTATTAAGCCATGTTCGGTGCACGCTGTAGTGCATTTTGAATTACTTGGAGCACAATCACCATTTCAGAGTTTAAGCATATGATACTATATTACTGTTTTATATTTTTGAAGTTAAACCCTGAAGTGAGTTCCATTAAAAAATGAAATCGCAGCTGTATTTGTCTCTTGGGATATGCAAAAACCTGAATCTAGGTTCTTAGATTAGCAATTACCCTTTGGCTAGTTCCGTAGTAAACTCAAGAATGCATAAATTAATTAATTATGAAAAAATGAGTTCCCAGGCCTGTTAGTTTGTGACAGCTCACACAAGGCCTTGAGAGAACACTGACATAAAGTAGGTCATTTCATAAAGTGATGAAACTTGGAACAGCTGAATAGAGAAAACAAGTAATGTTTTAAAAGGCATTTCCATAGAATGTATGCTACCATTTAGAAATATAATGCTGTGATCTAATTAATAACCATAACTGTAGCTCATTCATACATACATCTGTCCCATTCTGTCAGAAAGATGC
Source organism: Caretta caretta (assembly GCF_965140235.1). Taxonomy (NCBI): domain Eukaryota; kingdom Metazoa; phylum Chordata; order Testudines; family Cheloniidae; genus Caretta; species Caretta caretta. The sequence goes on from NC_134206.1 coordinate 170,193,999, forward strand.
AATTAGAGATTTTGTAGCTGAAACTTGTGAAACTGACTCAGTAGCTATACGATCATTTAAAATATGAAATCTAATTTACTAATACCTAGGAGCTCTCAAATAGGAAAACCAAACTATAATCCCACATGGCTTGAGTGTTTCCCCAGAATTAATTTTCAGACAGATTGCTAGTTTTGCGTTAAAAAGCTTGTTCTATCCTTAGGCATAAATTTCTGGGGAAAGACGCCTGAAGAGGAGACAAAAAATAACGAAGCCTGGCATATTCTTGCAATCTGTGTCAAAAGATTGTGACGTTTCATCATCTTCTTTGAGACCAAACATACATGAGGATCAAGTGTTTTAGTTGTTGTAAAGAGGCCCTTAAAAGAAACATACAGTCCTCCTAAGGCTACCTAAGAAGTACAGCAGCTGTCACAACACAGGCAGCTGAAATCTCTATTACAGTCGACTGGGCCTGCCAGAAGTAGTGTAGCAAAGGCAGCTTTGTTTAAGCATCCTCCTTGGTACATGTTAGTACAGAGGCAGAACAGGCTGTGATATAGGGCAGCAAAAGATTTCAATGATTGTGTGAGGTGAGAGTGGTTACTAGTTGTGAAAGAAGAGATACCTTCTGCTGTGTGTAAAACAAAAGATCCCTTAAAAGCACGGCTGCTTGTTGCCCTATGTGTAAGGCTATGATTTTGTCATGGATATTTTTAGCAAAAGTCATGGACAGGTCACGGGCAATGAACAAAAATTCATGGAAGCCATGACCTGACCCTGACTTTTACTAAAAACATCCCTGACCAAATGGGGAGGGAGTAGGGTCCAGCACCCTGTCCTGCAGCATGAAGTGGCAGGGAGCTGCAGCCCCTCACTCCTGCCCAGTGGCTGGGAGCTTTGGGGGTCTGCCCAGTGGCTGGGATCTGGGAAGGGGGAATCCCCCCCCCACTGCTGGCAGAGGCAGCTGTGAGGGGGGTATTCCCTCTGCCTCCAGGGGAGGTGGCTGTGGAGCTTGAGGGTACTCTTCCCCCCCCCGGCCGCCTGAGAGGGCTGGGGAGCTGCAGGGTGCAGGAGAGGGGGCAACTGGGAGCTGTGGGGGTCCCCCGCTGCCTCAGCAGCTGGGTTGCTGCGGGGCCCCAATGCCACGGAGGTCACAGAAGGTCATGGAATCCATGACCTCTGTGACATGCTTGTACCCTTACCTATGATACCAAAGGAAACCCCTACTTGCTGCTGAAAAGAGATGTAATTTACTAGCTTTGAGAGAATTAAATATGCTGTTTTTAAATTGTAGTTTAAAATGTTCATTCATCTCATTGCTTTAGTATTTCATCATGTTCTGTGATACACAGGATCAATGCAGCAGTTCAGTCAATGCCTGTGCAAGCAGGCTAATGGGTTCTAAGCATTTGCCAGGAAAGAAGAGGAGAACGGACTCTGTTGCTTTTATCCCTACCTGACTATCAGTGTGGATCTCTTGATGGGTCTAAGCATTTATTGAAACAGAACCTTGCCCGCAAGGTTTGGAATATGTTTCTGTTGAGGAAGTTGCTGCATCTATGTACAGAGTAAGAGAAGAGCTGCTGAATTTGAACAAACATATTGAGTGTAGGCAGGTTTACAGGAGGTGATGCATATAGTCATGTTTAGATTGCTGTGTTGGCACAGGAGAAGTTGAGCGTCAGCTGTAATTGCACTGCATAGACTCAGAGGCCTGGTGTCTGCATGTCTCTTAAGAGGTAAACCAGATTTGACATGAGGGAGCTGACGTTTTGTTTTCTTATTGGTAATTTTTTGGTATGTTTAGGTTGCTACCTTCAGCGTCTTGTTCTTTTAGTGCCAGATCTTCTCCGCTCTGCCAATGAATAGCAGAGAATGCTCTGGTGCCTACATTATCCATGTTCCCCATCACCTTCCCTGTCCAACTGGGATATATTTTGCAGAGAAGACACAAAGAATGACACGCAACATTGGGATTCTGCTGTCTCAGACATTTTTACATGGGTTGTTTCTATTTTTGGGGAGGATGTGGAGGGTAACTAATGAAGAGTAGGGCTAACATGGAGCTACAATGGTGCTGTAGAGAAGAGGGGGATTAAGGAGGAACTGATGGTTGAAATAAGCAAAGGGGTGATTTTCTATTTGACTTTGAAATGGAGAATGTTGCCTGTTTTTGACTCCTCTCACAAGGTGGTGGTATTCTGCAGAGTTGGTGTCAATACCTACTTCCTTACCAGTTGATTGGATTAATCTCTTGTTGAATCTGGCCAATCGCTTGTTGAATCTTTTCACTGACACTGCAGAATTGTGGTATTTAGGGACTACTCAGTGTGAGCTTTAACAGCATGAGTAGAAAGATGAGGCACAGCATTGTGTGATGTCAATTAGTGCTGTTACTGCTTGGAAGGCAGTTGGTATTAACCAACAGATGTTTCTGGGTTTATTTTGCTGTTACTGTTCAGAAAGAAGTTGGTATTACACAAACAGATGTTTCTAGGTTTATTTTTGGCGGGGGTGGTTAGACTGTTTTTTGTTCAGATAGTAGGAGGATGAGGCAAATCATCTCTTCATATGCAGGTCAGTCCTAGCCTGCTGTCTTTTCAGGGACCAATAGAAAATGACATTGAAGAATTGAATGTTGAGGATAATAGGGATGGCTAATCAGGTGCAGGGAATATAACTGTATAATCAGTAAATATCTCTACTAACTTTGCTTTCACCTTCATTTGGTTCTGCACGTGTGTGTGTGTGTGTGTGTGAGAGAGAGAGAGAGAGAGAGGTTTGAGGAAAAGGGTGTTGCTTTTGGATAGGTACAGTATAGAACAGTTGTACTGAATAAATTTGACAGAAAATCAAATGCTGTAATGTTGACTCATGTAGAAGTGTAGTGAACTGGGAAAGTGAGAACCTCTCGCTCCATTTGCCTGACATGCACTTCATAGGAGAGTGAAAGCAGTATGTTTTATGGAACCTTGCAAAAATAACCCCGCCCCCCAACACACAAAATTGGATACTTTACAAAAATATAAAACCATAGTGTTAGCTGTTCTGAGCTGAGAGCAATCCCTTTTGACTCTCCATTGGGGAGAATGAAATACCCATTCATACTTTTTACTGCAGACAAGTAAACAAAAAAGAGCAGCGCGCTCCCTATTTATCTCTTTGGTGCGGGATAAAAGGCTACAGAGGGTATGTTTGGTTGTTTTGCTTCTTTCATTTCCTATCTGTCTCTTATGCAGATATTCCTTTTTTAAGACACTGAAAATGCTCTTCATAGATTTTTAGGGCTAGAAGGGACCATTATGATCATCAAGTCTCACTTTCTGTATAATATAGGTGTGAGGTTTTTTGCAGGAGTGATGGGTGAAATTCTGTGGCCTGCGTTGTGCAGGAGGTCAGACTAGATGATCATAATGGTGGTTAGGGACTATTTAGAAAAGCTGGACATGCACAAGTCCATGGGGCCGGACGAGTTGCATCCGAGAGTGCTGAAGGAATTGGCGGCTGTGATTGCAGAGCCATTGGCCATTATCTTTGAAAACTCTTGGCGAACGGGGGAAGTCCCGGATGACTGGGAAAAGGCTAATGTAGTGCCAATCTTTAAAAAAGGGAAGAAGGAGGATCCTGGGAACTACAGGCCAGTCAGCCTCACCTCAGTCCCTGGAAAAATCATGGAGCAGGTCCTCAAAGAATCAATCCTGAAGCACTTGCATGAGAGGAAAGTGATCAGGAACAGCCAGCATGGATTCACCAAGGGAAGGTCATGCCTGACTAATCTAATCGCCTTTTATGATGAGCTTACTGGTTCTGTGGATGAAGGGAAAGCAGTGGATGTATTGTTTCTTGACCTTAGCAAAGCTTTTGACACGGTCTCCCACAGTATTCTTGTCAGCAAGTTAAGGAAGTATGGGCTGGATGAATGCACTATAAGGTGGGTAGAAAGCTGGCTAGATTGTCGAGCTCAACAGGTAGTGATCAATGGCTCCATGTCTAGTTGGCAGCCGGTGTCAAGTGGAGTGCCCCAAGGGTCGGTCCTGGGGCCAGTTTTGTTCAATATCTTCATAAATGATCTGGAGGATGGTGTAGATTGCACTCTCTGCAAATTTGCGGATGATACTAAACTGGGAGGAGTGGTAGATACGCTGGAGGGGAGGGATAGGATACAGAAGGACCTAGACAAATTGGAGGATTGGGCCAAAAGAAATCTGATGAGGTTCAATAAGGATAAGTGCAGGGTCCTGCACTTAGGACGGAAGAATCCAATGCACCGCTACAGACTAGGGGCCGAATGGCTAGGCAGCAGTTCTGCGGAAAAGGACCTAGGGGTGACAGTGGATGAGAAGCTGGATATGAGTCAGCAGTGTGCCCTTGTTGCCAAGAAGGCCAATGGCATTTTGGGATGTATAAGTAGGGGCATAGCAAGCAGATCGAGGGACGTGATCGTTCCCCTCTATTCGACATTGGTGAGGCCTCATCTGGAGTACTGTGTCCAGTTTTGGGCCCCACACTACAAGAAGGATGTGGATAAATTGGAGAGAGTCCAGCGAAGGGCAACAAAAATGATTAGGGGTCTAGAACACATGAGTTATGAGGAGAGGCTGAGGGAGCTGGGATTGTTTAGTCTGCAGAAGAGAAGAATGAGGAGGGATTTGATAGCTGCTTTCAACTACCTGAAAGGGGGTTCCAAAGAGGATGGCTTTAGACTTTTCTCAATGGTAGCAGATGACAGAACGAGGAGTAATGGTCTCAAGTTGCAGTGGGGAGTGCAGTGGGGGAGGTTTAGATTGGATATTAGGAAAAACTTTTTCACTAAGAGGGTGGTGAAACACTGGAATGCGTTACCTAGGGAGGTGGTAGAATCTCCTTCCTTAGAGGTTTTTAAAGTCAGGCTTGACAAAGCCCTGGCTGGGATGATTTAACTGGGAATTGGTCCTGCTTCAAGCAGGGGGTTGGACTAGATGACCTTCAGGGGTCCCTTCCAACCCTGATATTCTATGATTCTAATGGTCCCTTCTGACCTAAATATCTATGAATCTATATAGGCTCCTTTAAGCATCACGTTGTGCATTGTGTTTTACTGAACACTTTTTTAAAAAAATGTATAGCCTCTGTTCTTTTTCTGTTTACAAATTTAGTCCTGAGAGACTTCCAGATGTCCACCTGCCCAGTATCCAAGTTTTCTTTAGGCTAGGCAAGACATCCCCATGATCCTAAAAGAGGTGATGTGCTACTGTTTTTCTCTGCCTTCCCACAGATGATGATTAATGCTATTGGATTATTTGTGTGAAGGTAGGACTCTAGAGCCCTGATAAAGATCAGAGTCCCAATGCAACGAGTGTACCAAACAATAGGAGAGTTGAAGGGAAGGAGAATGAGGGAAATGGTAGTAAGATCCCATGGTTACACAGATGAACAGCATGCCCAATTTAAAGCCTCTGAATCATGTGAACGTGTGGTTCTCCCCCACTCCCCATTTATAGATAGTGTCCACTTTCTCCAGCTGTCATTCGACCTAGCTGTGAATAGGGGGCCAATTTCTTGTAGGCATTATGGTATTTAGACATTAAGAACACATACTTCTTGAGTCTGAATTGAGGCTTAAATCTTGCTGCAGGGATGTGAAATTCTTACCCCTCAAGAATCTCTAGAATATATGAAAAGGAGCTGTAAAAGAGGACAACATTGGTTGACATATTTTGATCTCCCGACACCACACAATGGGTTGAATTCACATGAAATTGACCATGTTGCAAGTGTCTCAGCACTTTTTAGCCTGTTTTTAGTGTTTAGCTCAGGTTTGGCTGGGCCAGTGCAATCTGTGGTTAGGACCAGATGCCACAAGCATTGCAGCTGTGCTAGTTCCTCTGGGACGTCTATCTCCATCCTTCAATGCCCAAGAGTCCCTGCTCCCAGCAACGGTGGTGCTTTAGGAATCCCAGAATGGTGATGTGTGTGGGAACATCAAAACAGCTGTTAGAAGCTGTTACTGCTGGGTAGCCATGCTAAACTATTTCAGGGAAAAGGGATGCAATATCCCTACAAAGATTTCCTCGCTGGTACTGTACCTCAAAGGTCTAGCTGCTCCGTCTGGAATGAAAATGACTTATTTTTCCTCTTCACCTTGTTGAGTCATCAGCTCTGCCTTCTGGCAACCTTGATAAAAGAACTTTTTGAACTCTTAAAATCTAGTTGAAGGAACAAAAACTTTCCATCAACTTCTAATGTGGCATAGGGAAAACCTGTGATTGAAGATATTTTCCATTTTCAGAACATAGTTATAATTATCTTTTTCAGAAATCCTCACTCTAAATCTTCAAGAACACTATTTTCCATAATCAGTTATACAACAGCCACTTTCCTGAAGATTGAATATTGAATGTACGGATTCCTTTGAAATGTGCTCCTAAAATGTTGTCTGCCAGATATTTCATTTAGATGATCAAAAGACTTTCCTGACTCTGTTTGTTTGAAGCCTGAGGATATATTTTTACCTATTGTATGTCCATTAAAGTTTTCACAGCTCTTTTAAAATCAGTTCTCTTAAGACTTCAGCGAATATTTTGTGGGGATTAGTGCAACCTAGGCATTTTAATAAATGGCATTTTAAAAAGTATGAAACAGTCAAGCGGGAAGAATTTTTTTTTACTTATCCACAGGGAACAAAGATTTCAAATATGGCTGCCTGGCAACAAAATTTGGTTGTCTCAGTTTTGGGGCCATGTCTTATTTTGTCAAACAAATTAAAATCTTGTTGCTTGATGTGATTTCCTCTGCATTCTGCTTGTTCTGTCTTGGACTGTTGTGCCAAAGCTTTCCAAGCTTCTTCTTTTTTTTAGTGTATCTGTCCTTCACTTGGTTTTGTGTGTTTGGTTTTGTCCTTGTTTTAATGTAAATAAAGATGCCACTGCCACCACCAGCTCCTGGAGGACAACAACCTGGGGACTGAGTCAGATCTGAGACAAAAAGATACTAGGAAAAAATCTCTTACCAGATTTGAGATCCTGAATTGATCATACCAAATAACACCAGTCCAGTACTAGTGCTGCCTCCTGCTGTTGATGAGTGTGTGTTGTGACTGTCCGCTTTTTGTTCCGCTTCAAGTCTGTAGAGAATAGAGAATTTTTATAATTTTAATACAGTTGATTGTGGCAAACCCAAACACAATCAGATCCCCATTTTGCCAGGCCCTGCCCTGAATAATTTGATATAATTTAAAACCAGACCTGCAAGTGGGGTGCAGCAGACTTTTGGAAGAAACATTGGAGGATGGATGAGGGGAAGCAGTAAGAAGAACATACAGTTATTCATGACTGTCATTCTGAGTTGGGTAGACCCAATCTTTCGCTTTGCTGCTCAGCATATACTTCTGATTAGAGCACAACAGACAGCCCATTCAAACTGAGGTGGGAAATACATGGGGTTTTTCCCCTCAAGTATTTCAGCCTAAATTGAGAGTTGATTAGGCGTGTTTATTTTGTGTATTCATTTTAAACAGCTCAAGTTTTCCGATTGCTAAATGTTCAAGCCAAATGGTGAAGGTGCAGGTTAGTTTCTAATTCTATTTCTAAACCAGTTCATCTAGTCTGGTACCTCCATGAAACGCCTGTCTTCTGTAGTCCAAGGTAAAGGTTATCCAGGCATTATAGCAGCACCATGACTATATCTTTATTCTTCTAGCTATGAGCTTTAGTCCCATTTAACTATCTGTACATTCTCATCAGCAAAATAGCTCTTAATTATTCCATCCTGGTAAAACACCCTATTTATTTATTTATTTACTTATTTTATCTATTTATTTATTTATTTATTTATTTATTTATTTTTAAGTATCAGGGTCTTCATTCTGGATGTACAGAAAAACCTACTTCAGTTCTTCAAACTGAGAGAGATAAAAATGATTAGACAGAGTATTTTTATTCAAAGTACAAATATGCTTACAGTGCATATTCTCTATCTCAGGTGAACTAAACTGTGTACATTAGGGCTGTCAAGCGTTTAAAAAAGTTAATCACAATTAATTTCACTGTTAATAATGGAATTCCATTTATTTAAATGTTTTTGGATGTTTTCTACATTTTCAAATATATTGATTTCAATTACAGCACAGAATTCAAAGTGTACAGTGCTCACTTTCTATTTATTTTTGAATACAAATATTTGCACTGTAAAAAAACAAAAGAAATTGTATATTTCAATTCACCTAATACATGTACTGTAGTGCAGTCTCTTTATCATGAAAGTTGAACTTACAAATGTGGAATTAGGTACAAAAAATAACTACATTCAAAAATAAAACAATGTAAAACTTTAGAGCCTACAACTCCACTCAGTCCTACTTCAGCCAGTTGCTCAGACAAACAAGTTTGGTTATATTTTCAGGAGATAATAGTGTCCGCTTCTTGTTTACAATGTCACCTGAAAATGAGAACAGGCATTCAACTGGCACTATTGTAACTGGCGTCACAAGATATTTGCATGTCAGATGTGCTAAAAATTCATATGTCCCTTCATGCTTCAATCATCATTCTAGAGGATATGCATCCATGCTGATGACAGGTTCGCTCGATAACGATCCAAAGAAGAGTGGACTGATGCATGTTCATTTTCATCATCTGAGTCGGATGTCACCAGCAGAAAGTTGTTGTTTTTTTGTTTTTTTGTTTGTTTGTTTTGTGGTTCAGGTTCTGTAGTTTCCGCATTGGAATGTTGCTCTTTTAAGACTTCCGAAAGCATACTCCACACCTCATCTCTCTCAGATTTTGGACAGCACTTCAGAGTCTTAAACCTTGGGTCAAGTGCTGTAGCTATTTTTAGAAATCTCACATTGGTACCTTTGCGTTTTGTCACATCTGCTGTGGCAGTGTTTGTAAGTCAAACATGTGCTGGGTTATCATGCAAGACTGCTATAACATGAAATATATGCCAGAATGTGGGTAAAACAGAGCAGGGTACATACAGTTCTCCCCCAAAGAGTTCATTCACAAATAGAATTATCACACTATTTGTTTTAACGAACATCATCAGCATGGAAGCTTATCCTCCAAAATGGTGGCTGAAGCATGAAGGGGCATATGAATGTTTAGCATATCTGGCACTTAAATACCTTGCAGTGCAGGCTACAAAAGTGCCATGCGAATGCCTGTTTTCACTATCAGATGACATTTTAAATAAGAAGCAGGCAGCAGTATCTCTCGTGAACATAAACAAACATGTTTGTCCTAGCGATTGGCTGCGCAAGGAATAGGACTGAGTGGACTTGTAGGCTCTGAAGTTTTACATTGTTTTGTTTTTGAGTGCAGTTATGTAACACAAAAAAAATCTACATTTGTAAGTTACACTTTCACAGTAGAGATGGCACTACAGTACTTGTACGAGGTGAATTGAAAAATACTATTTCTTTTGTTTATAATTTTTACAGTGCAAATATTTGTAATAAAAAATAATATAAAGTGAGCACTGTACACTTTGTATTCTGTGTTTTAATAGCAAAATGTAGAAAAACATCCAAAATATTTAATAAATTGCTATTGGTATTCTATTGTTTAACAGTGCAGTTAATCATGATTAATTTTTTTCATCACAGTTAATTTTTTTGAGTTAATCGCATGAGTTAACTGTGATTAATCGACAGCCCTAATATTAGTGTATAGCTTGATTCACTAGTACAGAATAGTTTTAGTTTAAATGTTTACAGACAAATACCAGTCAACTCAAAAATTTTCATGGAATAGTTGAGTTGAACATATAAATATTGTAAACCTCTTGGGGAAACAACAAACATCGTGATGCAAGAAATGATATAATGAACAAGCAGAGGCTGCTGTATTAAAAACATACAGGGCCGGGCTATTTGATGAAGGAAATACAGTGCTTTATTTTGGAATTGACAGAAGATATTGGAAACAACTACTTGTCTAATATAATATTTTACAGCCTTTTGCTTGAACCTGTATTCAGAGCACAATGAATTATGTCAGTACATGTGATTAGTAGTGAAGAATCCTTCTAGCAATCTCTAATAGATTTTAGTGTGATTGTAATTAGGACATGTCATCTTTGTAGATGTAGTTCTGTTAGGTTCATAGATTTTAAGGCCATCAGGTACCATTGTGATCTTTTAATCTGACCTCTTGCACCGCACAGGCCATGGGAATTCCCTGAATTAATTCCTGCTTGAGGTCCAGTAGCTGTAGTTGAACTACAGCATATCTCTTAGAAAAACATCCAATCTTGATTCAAAAATTTCCACTGTTGGAGTATCCACCACAATCCTTGCTAAGTTTTTCCAGTGGTTAATTACTCTCACTGTCAAAAATTTGCACCTGACAATAGAACCTCAGAGTTACGAACACCTTGGGAATGGAGGTTGTTTGCAACTCTGAACAAAATGTTATGGTGGTTCTTTCAAAAGTTTACAACTGAACATTGAGTTAATACTGCTTCGAAACTTTACTATGCAGAAGAATAATGCTGCTTTCCTTTTTTTTTTTTTTTTTTAGTAGTTTACATTTAACACAGTATTGTACTGTATTTGTATTTATATATTTATTTTTGGCTCTGCTGCTGCCTGATTGTGAACTTCCAGTTCCAAATGAGGTGTATAGTTAACTAGTCAGTTCGTAACTCTGGTGTTCCTAACTCTGAGGTTCTACTGTATTTCCAATCTGAATTTGCTTGGATTTGTTTTCACTATGGGCTAAATCAGTGCTGCTGCGATCAGTGCAGCGGGCTTAGATTTAGCTGGTTTAATGAAGACGCAGTAAGTCGATGAGAGAATTCTCAATAAGAGGCGGAAGCTATGTCGATGGGAGAGCATCTTCTGTTGACATAGCGCAGTATAGACACTGCTGTAAGTCCATGTAAGTTACATCAGCTGAAGTTACCTAACTTAAGTAACTTAACTAGCATAACTGAAATCGATTTACAGGGTTAGTGTCGACAAGCCCTTAGTTGTGACTTTCAGCCACTAGATCTTGGTACACCCTTTTCTCTGGTAGACTGAAGTCTTATCAAATTTCCGTTCCCCATCTAGGTACTAACAGACTGCAATCACATCATGCCTTAATCTTCTCTTTGATAAGCTAAATAGATTGAGCTCCTGGAGGCGTAGTTTATCATTCTCATAGCTTTTTTTCTGAACCCTCTCCAAGTCATCAATATCTTTCTTGAACTGTGGATATCAGAACTGAACTCAGTATTCCAGCAGTAGTATTTCCATTGCCAAATACAGAGGTAATATAACCTCTCTACTCCTGCTCAATATATCCCTATTTATACATCCAAGCATTGCATTAGCCCTTTTGAACCAAAGTGTTGCCTTAGGTGTGTTCATGTTCAGCTACTTATCCACTATGACCCTTTCAGTCTCTTTCAGAGTCACTGCTTCCCAGAGTAGAGTCCTCCATCCTGTAAGTGTGTGGCCTGATTCTTTGTTCCTAGATGTAGAACTTATATTAGGCTGTATTGAAATGCATATTGTTTGCACCCAGTTTATCAAATGATCCAGATAGTTCTGTATCCATGACCTGTCCTTTTCATTATTTAGCCACCTTATGTCACCGGCAAACTTTATCAGTGATGATTTTGTTTTCTTCTACATTGATTTAAAAAAAATGAATACATAGTATGCTATGAAGTGCCACAAATTTGATTAGGATAATGTAGTACAAATCAGTGAACAAGAGGTAGGGGCGAAATCATGCTTACAATAGTCCTGTAAGTAATGCAGATTTTTGGTTTTTTTTTTTTAAAAAAAAAGATTTGGTTTTCAGGGAAAAAAAATAATTTTGCAAATCAAATATTTTTATCAAAAACAGTTCACAAAAACCAAAAATTTTCCAGTTTCAGTTAAAAAAACTGGAAGTTTTCCTGGGAAAATTTAGGAGAAAAAAATTCCTTTTAAATGTGTTTTCTTATAAACTTCCCCCTGTATAGTTCTGCTGAAATCACTGAGAATTACTTTGCAAAAGCTTATGCTCAAATAAATTGGTTAGTCTCTAAGGTGCCACAAGTACTCCTTTTCTTTTTGCAAAGACAGACTAACACGGCTGTTACTCTGAAACCTGAGAATTACTTGTGTGGCGTGTGCAGGATTTGTTCCTGTGTACAAAACAGACATTTGTTTTACGCTGGCCCCAATTGTTTGAAATCTGTGCAATTATTCTCAGCATAAGTCTTTGCTGGATTGGGGCCTATGTAATTGTCACCAGGGCTTATATTATTTACAGCTAAATTTAACTGGATACAAATTGCGTTAAATAGAATGAAATTTTAAAAATAAACTTATATAAAAACTTTTTTATATATAATATATAAAATAAAAAAAAGTGCACATGGACAATTTACAGTTCGTCACCTTTTGATTGCCTAAATGTCTTTTATGTTTTTGCTTAACTTCTATCCTTAGTATATTTAAATATTGTTTTACTGTACAGTAATTCAGAGGATTGAGAGTATTTATGGCAGAACGGGTAGCTCTAATTTTCTGAAGTTAATAATTTTGACCATCTAGAAGTAACTGGCTCCTCCGGGATACCACAAATAAACATGAATATGATTTCCCTCTGGCCCTGAGTAGATCCCACTTCAATTCAGATCAAATATCTCACGTAAGTCAAGTTATGGGAGCTATTGCTTCAGTAGGTTCACCTTACCAGTATTTGATTAATTAGTGAAATCAAAGTCTAATTTTGGTTGTGCAAGTAGGCAAGGCTTCGTTTATGTGAGCTGTCGAAAGAAATTAGGAATCTAGTAACTAATGTAAAATACAACAGAACACTTTTTTGTATTGGTGCTTTTATGTGGCTAAATGGTATGTGTCAAAAGCAGACTAGTCCGTGGTATTTGGTTCAGTAAAAGGTATGTTGCCAACTTAAACAGGCCATATCCATGCTGAAACTAGTTCAAACATTTTTCCTCTTATTCATGGGGTCCATGGATCCATGACACTGGGTACTGTGCTCTATGCAGCCTTGGAGGCAGATCCTACCTGTCAGCCAAAGACGGGGGGGGGAGGCTCCAGCTCTAAGAAACCGCCAGCTTTCATCTGCCTCTCCAGCTGTAGGCAGACAGCAGCTCCTCTCTGCTGCAGAGCAAATTTGAAGAAGGCTTAAAATCTCCAGGCTGTCAGGGTCTGCCTTTATTGGCAGAGAGGATTCCCTTTCTCCTCCACCTCCGGGACTGCCTGTACCCTGCTCATCATCCATGCAGAGCGCTGTGTGGCAGAGCCAGCGAAGGCTACATCTGTACTGTGAGCCAGGGGTGTGATTCCCAGCTCGTATAGACATACTCACGCTAGCTCTCAGGTGAGCTTCCTTAGCGTGGGTAGCCGTGGCACACGCTAATGGCCCAGAGTACATACCCATGAGGTGTGGCTGGCTTTGTACTCAGCGTGGCTAGCGCCGTGCTGCTGCTGCCCATGCTACTGCTGCTGCTACTATTTTTAATGTGCTAGTTCAGATGAGAGCTAGCACGAGTATGTTTACACAAGCTGGGAATCACACCCCTAGCTTACAGCGTCGATGTAGCCTAAGAGAGGGAAAGCCAGTGCTCAGGCATGGACAGGGTTTCCAGCAGCCTGCCTCCCCAAGCAGGAGAGCTTCCAGGGAGCATTGGCAATACCTTAGCAGCAAAATTCCCCAGGCCTGGTACATGCTATGGCAGCAGCCCCAGGAGTAGCAAGTGATGGCTCCCTACTCACCCCTAACTCCCTCATACATACGGGGTAAGTGTAGGTTGAAGCACAATATCAAAGGCCCAGGGAAACTTCCCGCCTTACCGATGGAGCCTTGGCTCACAACCACGACTGTTGACTGTGAAGCACCTGGCCAGCCCCTCTCCCGTACTACTTCAGTGGCAGGGAGCTAGTGACAGGGATCCAGAGATGGAACAAGGAGGGAAACCTGGTAAGGGGCCATTGGGCCCCATCCCCTCCCTCCACTGTACAGCCAGCCCCCTTTCGGCCCTGCAGTGATCCAGAGCTACACCCTACTAGTAATGTCAGCCCAGCACTATTTCTCAGTGCAGCAAACAGGCCAAGGACTTGCCTTTGAATGTCAAGGTTTGGAGCCTGGTTCCCCTGGGGTGGAGGTGACTATCTCTAGGCGAGGTCCAGGAATTTCCCTTAGAGCAAGGGATGCAGGGGAGCCCCCTTCTGGAGCCATTCCAGCACAGACCTCCAATCTGAACCTCCTCTTTTTCAGGGCCATAAACCTGATCAAGAGAATAACCAACCACATGGTTCTCTCCCCTAGCCCTCCTGGACTGTCATTCTGAAATTCCTCTCTCCTGAGCAGGAAGATCAAAGGGAGGCATAAGAAAAGAAGTCCCAACATAAAGAAAAAATAAAAGCTCTCAGCCCCTTCATCTTCTGAAGAGTCGGATTCAAGGGATTCCCCTGGGAGGTGCTCTAAAAGGCACAGAGTGAAATCTGTTTCCCTCAAGCTGCATAAATCTGCAGAGTACAGCAGGGCAGATATCCACAGCACCTAGTTCCCCTGCTCATCTTCATGGAGTGCAGCATGGGGGATAATCCATCAGCACCTATGTCCTGTGGTCACCTTCATGGAGTACAGCATGTGAAATCAATGCTGGAAAGACCAAGCCACAGAAAAGTGTTGTTTCCTCTCGACATGCATACACAATCCCACAAAAGAAATCCTCTGTGCTTAGAGGAGGAAATCCGACACTCCAAATCAGAGCTAAAGACTCACGTAATAAAATATTTTAAAAAAGAGAGAAAACCCATAAAATAGATTTTAAGGCAAAAGAGTATTAAGCATTCTGCAAATGCCTTAATCAAGCTGTGGCTATACTCCTCAGAAACCCTGTGAGTGTGTAATAGCATAAGGATTTTTCTGCCACACCTAAGAGACTCTGAACGTATTGGGACTGTCCTCAGCTGCCACTGTGGGTCGCCATACCATAACTATTGGGCTGTCACTCCCAATTCCCCCTAATCCCCCACCCCGGTTACTTTCAGATGCAATGCTAGCATGAATGAACAGTATTGTGAGAATGGTCTCTCTCAGCCTGTAAATAAATAAATTTGCGTGGCCTAAGGAAGAGTTAGGGTATGCAGACTACCCATCTCATCCTAGATCTGTGAATTAGAACAACTGAACCTGTCTCACCCCTTCAGACAAAACAAGGCCACAGAGCAGCTCTTGACATTATCTCAACAGATCCATGAAGAAATCAGAATTCAAGATGGAGATCTTGTAATCCAGACTAGCTGCCATGAACAAAGGGACTGCAGGACATCAGTAGATTTGAAGGACACTTATCTTCATACCTAATTTGACAGTCTCATAGATATGTCCTAAGCTGTGCTTTGAGAGCCCAATGTTACCCATACAAGTCCTTTGCCTTTATCAACAGCACTGCCGGAGTTTATGGAAATGCTGGCAGTGTTAGTAGCAGCTCAGGAAGGAGTCTGTGTCTGCTGTATTTTGGTGACTTCCTTATCCAAGCCTCATCCAGAGTCAGTCATAGATTGTTCCACGAAAGCAATAAGTATGCTGCAGAGCCACAGTTTTGTGACAGAGTTGTTTAAAAGTCTCAATGTATTCCCAGCGTCATGTCCTCTACTAAGCACCTTATTGCAAGAAAGTCAGGAGAAGCTAAGAAGTCTTATCAAAACAGTCAACCTGTTCGTACACTTCTCTCTCTTCTGGTTTCAGTGATCTCCCATATGGATATTCTTATGCCTTGTCTACATTACACACTTTTGTCCGCACAAGGCAAGAGCTCAGGGCAGTCCAATATGATCTCGAGGCTTTGCTTCTGTATCTGCTTCATGCTGATCATGATGACAACACTTTCAGCCATGTCATACATGAGAAGAAAAAGGGGACCATGGTTTACAGTTTTTTCAAAGAGAGGCTGACCTTCTGATGACTTGGGCAAAGGAGACACTACAGACAAGTCGCTCCCTTCATATCCAAGGGGAAATTGAATGTTGCGGCTAACTAGCTCAGCAGGCAAAAGTTAGATCATCCAGAATGGGAACTACACCCAGAGGTGTTTCATTGCCTGATAAAAGATAGATCTGTTTGCCTCCCACCTGAAGTACAAAGTGTCTGTCTCCTCCTCTTGCTGGTGGAATCACAAAGCCAAGGCAACCAAGCCTGTTGCAAAGATGGCCAGAAAGGACTTTTCTATGCCTCCCTTCCCTTCCCTTTACACATCAGAATGCTACGAAAGACCAGGAGAGAAGCAGCACTGGTAGTTCTGGTAGCCCAGTTCTAGTCAGGAGTCCTTGGTTTTCTGACCACCTTGACATTGTACAAAGACCTCCCATCAGCTGTCTGTCCAGAAGGGGTATGATGATATAAGGGCCAATTATGCATCAGAAACCAGACAGTATGAGCCCAGCTGCCTGGTTCTTGACTAGAGCCTCTTAAGCCAAGTTTATTCAGAGAGGTAATATCCGCAATTTTAGTTACCAGAAATAAATCTACTCGCTCAATGTATTCAGGGGCCTGGTTGAATTTTAACAAGGGTCTCAACCCCCACATATGTTTCAGTACCACAGAGTCTCAAATTCCTTTAAGATAGACTGAGGCTATGTCTGACATGTTTTTTTAAGGAGAGCAGCATCTCTTCTACATCCTCGTGTAAAGCATGAAGTTCTTTTATGTGATCTCACCTAGTTCTAAGTGCCATTACAGGCCCTTCATTTGAACTACTCGCAAAGGTGCCTCATTACTTTCTAATCATTAAAGTGGTGTTTTTGTTAGTAATTTTGTCTGTTCTCAGGGTATCTGAGTTGTGAGCTCTTTTCCTGGAACTGCATTATTGCATGTTTCTTAAAGCCAAAGTGGTAGTCAGAACTGATCAGTCTTCATACTAGAAGATTAACTGCAGACTCCATAAAGCACAGGAGATTGTTGTTCCATCCTCCTGTCCAGCTCCAGTGTGCTGCAAAGAGAAATTGTGACATACTTGGGATAGTCTGCAGAGCTCTCCAAGTATATATTTACCATACAGCTCAGGTCAGAAAGACACATGCTTTGTGCTTTATTATGCAGTGTCAAAGGGAAAGAAGGCTTCAAAATCCTCCACTTTCAGGTGTCAGAGTTATTTTATCTCAGAAGCACACAAATTAAAAACTAACTCAGTCTTCCGGAATCCGAGCTCACTCCGTTTGAACTGTGGCAACTTCATGGGCAGAAAGATCATATGCCTCACACAAGAAAATCTGTAAAGCAGCTACCTGATTATCTGTTCGTACCACCTTCAAATTCTACAAGCCGGACATCAAGCATCTGGCGCTGCCTTTAGTAGGTGGGTGCTCCTTGGTATAGTATCCCAGTAACTCTTAATAAAGGGTTATCCTCTTTTGCATCTGTAAATAACTCTAAATAGTTCTTGCCTCGAGTGGATGCTGGTATAAAAATCCTGATGTCCTGGATCTGTGGACCTCATTATGAATAAGAATAGGAAAATTTTATCCGGGGCTCACCTGGACATTTCCTTTCTTGGAGTAATGCGGTCCACAGATCCAACCCACCTGAATGGGCTGTCAGTTGGGAAAAGATATTGAATTCTTAATTAGCACTCAAAGTTTTTTGTTAGTTGAATACCTTGCTCTGCAGGAGGATTATTCTATTTAATCTTACTACTTAAATTTCCTTACTGATAGAGTGCTTAGTTTTTCCTAGGAAGTGTCTCAACTGGTGGTTGGCGCCACACCTTGCCTGCTTCTGATTGACAGGTTTGGTTTACCTCCAAGACTTGCATAGAGTAGAATACCCAGTGTCATGGATCTGTGGACCTCGTTTATTTCAAGAAAGGAAATTTTCAGGTAAAACATGGATAAATTATCCTATTTTGTCTTAATCTTTGTCTTGCTACTACTGCTTTAACAAGGCCTCACATCAGTAGTTAATTTTAATCATCAGGAAGGCACCTTAGCATGTGGTTAACTTTAACCATGTGCTTAAGTGTTGTCCTGAATAGGAAAGATTTTCTGAATTGGAGTCCTGAAGTCTGCATATACTTTTCAGGATCTTTCTTTTTCTCTTCCAACAAAAACACTTTAAAACTTGACATTTTGTAGATGTTAGATTTTTTTTTTTTAAATATACTTATGTACAGTAGCCACATTTCCATTGTGGGTTTGACTTATTCAGTGACCTATGTCAGAAAAATTCTGCAGTGAGAACATTTCAGTGACATTGCATCATATCTCAGTTTTATGATCAGAGTTAATGATGCCATCTGAAATTCAGTTTAAGGTGTCTATATTTGGAGTGGTAAACTTTTGTCCTCTCAAATATTGCCCGTAGTCTACACAGCAAACCAAATCCTTCTGTTCCTCTCCCATGGCTCCCGAAACAGCCTGTGTGCTTTTGGGTAGTGGTGTTTACACAGCAGTGGCAGCTTGAAACTTACCAGTTTCATGGAATCCTAATTAATCCATTTTGGTACTGCTGTGACCGAGAACAGGAACATAAGCATGATTGCATACTCACCTGTCAGGGAAGAAAATGAGGACCATTAAAGGGAAGAGACACCAGGTTTCAGGAGGCGAAAAGTTTTTATTTCATTCATAATATTGTCAACTTGATTAAAATTCAGTACTTGCACACTTAAGGAGTATAGAGCAGAAGATTCTGTTGGATTCACTTTATGCAGATGTTTAATAACTGAATATGGAAATCTGGTGCATTTACAATGTAAATAGTGAATACTTAAATCTATCTGCTACAGAACAGACACAAATAAGTGGAACAGAGCCAATCCACGGTCTCACAAATACAGAAATATTGGTAGTAAACTCCGCAGCAACCTTATCCGTATAGACCAATATTCTTTGGATTTCTTGCTTTGCCTCAAATAATGGTCCTAGAAGCTAAAGTCAAAAATCCCAAACCCTGTCGCTTTTACTATTCAGAGAAATATGTCTGATCCAATGTAAAAGAGAAACTGTTCCATATAACATTGGAAGTACAGTAGTTCAGTCATGGAGATAATACAATGTCATGGATTTTTTTTTCCTTCCCTTTTTATAGTAGTAATTAATGCAATGCCATGTGATATATCGGATGGTATTCACCCTGTCAGATATGAACATTCAGCATAACATGCTAATCTTTCAGCCTTGAATAACTCTCTCCTTCCATAATTGATCATTTTGCATATCAAGAGAAAGTAATTGTCCTGGGCTTACATGTAACAAATTATTTAAATGCAATTTATAATGTGTTTTAAACATACAGTCCAAGGTGTGGCTGTACAGTATTTCAATTACAATCGCCTTCAATTGACCATTAGGAGAGCACTGCCCATTCCCATAATCCTGTGTTTGATGTTTATACTGCATCCTACCCCTCCCCTCCGCTATACATGTGCTACCCCTACGCTGCTTGAATTCAAGTAGCGTTAATCTCAGAGCAGCATAAAAGAGCACAAAAATGTATTGCTACTTATCATTGCCATTTAAATGTTATGCTTTTAAATTTCAGCTTTAATTAAAGATACAGTTCTGACTTTGCTATACCCACTTGTTTCATTTTATCTTAATTAGATTGTAAACTCTTTGGGAAGGGGTCATCTTTTACTCTGTTTGTACTGGCTCGGATGGGGCCTTTCTCCTGATTGGGTCTCTGTGTGCTACCAGAATGCAAGTTAATAAAAATGATAATTTAACTTAATATAATCAGGTTTTTTTAAAACTCCACCTGTTATGCAAAGGGTTTCCTACTCTGCAAGGTGTATTCCATTCAACAACACTGAGTTCCCAACTACAGAAAAAAACAAACAAAAACCTCCCTTTATGGAAGGCAGAATTCTAAGGCTCCAGAACTGTATGCTCTTTCAAGTATCTTAATGCACAGCAGTTACAATGATTGAGGATAGGTTGGAATAGTTGATGAGATGAGAAATAAAGGGAAGTTAGTACCACAGTAAGTTCCATGTGAGGACCTGGTTGACAGATTACTGATCGTAGGCAGCATTAGAGATGAGTTCTCACTTTCTTTCAGAAGAAGGGATGAAGAAACTAGATTATTGGGAGGTGAGCAGACTGTTCCATATAGCTGGTTAGCAGCAAAGAATTGACCCCTGACAAAGGAGAGCAGACAGGGCCAGAAATTAGAGGGGAAGAGTGTGTGTAGGATTGAGGGAGAAATGAGATCGCAGATGGGGATGGATTGGGATTATGACAATGACTGTAACTGAGTAGTTCCTTTCAGGGCTGGAACGACATGACTGTCAGCGCATGTGTGGGTGCAGTAGTGTACTGCAGTGTTTGGAACAGACTGGATTTTGAGATGAGCAATTTAGGAAAGTCAGAAAGGAGGGAACAGCAATAATCTAAGCATGCAAATGAATAGGTGATTCAGCAAACTCTCAGTGTGGAGGCAGATGAGGGCTGTATTGGGAAAGTGATAGCTGACATTCAGAAATAGTTTCTGAATGCAACAATGTTAGGGGAAAGGAGGGCTCTGAGTTTAGGATGAGTCCATGGTTAGACTTGGGAAAAGAGGGGAAGTTCAGTCTTGAGAGGAGATTGATGGACTGGTCATGCAGTAGGGGACACGGTAGCTAAATAAAAAGATGTCCCTTTTGGTGATACTCAGCTGAAGAAAATTAAGGCGAACAGGGATTGATATGTTCAGTTCAGGTGGACATGGAGTTGGGCAGGGGGGAGAGGAGAGTCATTTAAGGTTTTAAAAGACAGTTGGGTGTCGCCACATTCACAATCATAGTTGATAATTATTGGTTATTGTTTTCTTAATGGAGTATAGCTTCTACTTGGGTGAATCATATAACAATATAAATTTATTGTATGAAATGAAACTGAATGATAGTTACATAATATACAACAGATAGAGGAAGGCATGATATTGAACATCGATCTGATGTCGGTGTCAATGCTATTTAATAACACAGTAAATATGCCTTTGATTACATTTGTTCTCTTTGTATTTTGAACATTAGGTTTATCCTGAATTGCAAATTACCAATGTTGTGGAAGCCAACCAGCCTGTGACCATCCAAAACTGGTGCAAGAGGGGGCGGAAGCAGTGCAAGAGTCACCCTCACATTGTGGTTCCCTACAGGTGCTTGGGTGAGTTGTGTAGATTTTCAAATCTGCAGTTCTGTTTTCTCTCCATGTATCTGTTCATTTAAAACTCTCTCCTCATTGGGAAATGGGGACAATTACGTAATATTCTCACATCTTCATATTTCTCTTGGCAAGTATTGTCCATTTCAACAGTCCTATAGACCAGGGGTTCTCACCCTTTTTCTTACTGAGGCCCCCCTCAACATGGTATAAAAACTCCAGGGCCCAGTGGGACTTGAGGCTCTGTGCCTGGGGGTAGGGAAGGGGGGGGAGCCTTGGGCATAGGCATAGTTCTGTGACTTCTGTTCACGCGTGGCTCCCTGTTTCAGCGGGGGCGCTCCCCGCTCCAGCCCTGGGCAGCGCCCGGCTTTGGGGAGGGGCCAGCTTCAGCCCCGCAGGGGAGCACCAGGGCTCTTGGCTTTAGCCCCGTGGGGAGCGCTGAGGCGCCGGGTTGAAGCCGCAGGGCCCCGTTAAACCCCCGAAAGGGCTTGGCATCCGCGGACCCCCAGTTGAGAACCACTGCTTAGACAATTGGGATATATGGGGCGATAGATAGATAGATGGATACATACTTGGAGATATGGTTTTTTCCTTACAAATGTATCCATCTTCTGGTTCGAGGTACTTGTATAATTTTTCCTGTATATCTATACAGGTTATAGCTTTTTTTCTTCAGTGCTAGATTTTGAACAATTGGCGCTGGTGGGAATGTTTTATCGTGGGGAGCAAGAGAAAGGCCAGGCATGCTTAGACTTTAAGATTCTAGAGTCCTATGTTCCTTAACCCACCAGTAGATGAGAGCTCCAGCATTTCCACAAGATTCTTTTTGCAGCAGCAGCCTCCTATTCCTTTCTGTGACCTTCCTGCACTGAAACAGCATATTGGCTGGAAGTGATGCTGCGATAAGTGATCACTTTTAATAAGTTTTTTTACAAAAGAGGGATAGGGAGAAACAAATCCATGCTGATTCTTGAGGCATCTGGTTCTAATTTTTCAGATATTCCTCAAATCTTCTGCTGTAAAATAAAAAGGGTTTGAAATAATGTCAGGGAACTGTCATGTTAAGGACCATGGTAATTTGGGTTGAGTGTCTTCTAAGCTACACACAACTTCCAGTTAGAGTTTGCCTTTGTATAAAGACAGTGCAGCTAAAAACTAGTGTATGAACCATAATCTCCTCCAAAGCAACTATGAACAACTGAAGTTTGACCAATTATTCAATGAAGGGAATGTTGGCAGAAGGACTGTAGTCCTGCAATCCTTAGTTTTTTGTGTCAGGAGGTGGAAGAGGAACAGTAGGTGGATCTTCACTATTTCTTTCCTGATGTCCAGGTAGTGACCCTACTGATCAATGTCAAAACAGGGACTCTGGCATCATAGTATGTTGACTGTCCACTCATTCCTTGTCTGGAAACCTACTCTTCCTATGTGGTGCCAATTTGGAGGAGGGCATGGGTGAGTTTTGTTCTGGTTGACCAGGGTTTAGCTGAAGATATTATTTTACACTTATACTGCAGTTGTGCTTTTCAGACCAAAAGAGCATAGAGTAATTTAACTATAGCCCCTACCACAAATAACATTGGCTCTGATTAAGGAGTATGGAGCCGGGAGCCAGAAAAGTTTGTGAAACAATAGGTAGGAGTCATGCAAAAAGATGGGATCTAAATTAGCTGGTGCCGCTCAAGAAAGAGATCTTGGCGTTATCGTGGATACTTTATTGAAAACATTTGCTTAATGTGCAGCAGCAGTCCAAAACGCTAACAATGTTAGGAACCATTAGGAAAAAAAAGAGATAATGAGACAGAAAATATCATAATGCCACTACTTATATCCATGATACCCCACACCTTGAATACTGCGTGTCGTTCTGGTCTTCCCATCTCAAAAAAAAAAAAAAAAAGAAAGATATATTAGAATTGGAAAAGGTACAGAGAAGGGCAATAAAAATGATTAGGGGTATGGAACAGTTTTCATAGGAGGAAAGATTTAAAAGACTGGGACTGTTCAGCTTACAAAAGAGACAACTAAGAATGTGAGAGAGGTCTATAAAATCAAGAATGGTGTGGAAAAAGCGAATAAAGAAGTGTTATTTACCCCTTCACATAACACAAGAACCAGGGGTCACCCAGTGAAATTATTAGACATCAGATTTAAAAGAAACACAACATACTGTCAACTTGTGGAACTAGTTGCCAGAGGATGTTGTGAAGGCCAAAAGTATAACTGGGTTCAAAAAAGAATTAGATAAGTTCCTGGAGAATAGGTCCATCAATGGCTATTATCCAAAATGGTCAGGGATCCAACCCCATGCCGGGGTGTCCCTAAACTTCTGATTGCAAGAAGCTGGGGCTGGACAACAGGGTGCATCACTCGATAATTCCCCTGTTCTGTTCATTCCCTCTGAAGCATCTGGCCCCAGCCACTGTCGGAAGACAGGATCCTGCGCTGGATGGACCACTGGTCCTATGCAGTATGGCCGCCCTTATGTTTTTATATCTTTCTATGTGTCTGAACAGTGCCTTCCACAATGGGTCCCAGATCTATCTCAGGGCTTCTAAATGCTATTGTTATAATAAATAAATGTTGGGTGGTAAAGGAAACATCTTGGCTTTAGTCCCAGCTTTTGGATCCTGTTTTTTTCCTCTGTGGTTTCCGTTTTTCAGAGGTGAAACATGTAAATTAAGAGAATAGACTATTGAATTCTAATTAAGAATATGTTCAGTTCTTCTTTGAATCCTTGTTCACGTCCATTCCATTGTACGTGTGTGCGTGCTCGCCACATGCACCGGTGCTGGAAGACTGGTTCTTCTGCCCTCTGGAGTGGCACGCGTATACACCGATTTAAGGGGTGCTGCTGGCTCCCCCCTCCCTCAGTTCCTTCTTACTGTCAATGACTGTGCTGGAACGTCTCCTTGCCTTGGCAAGCTTTCCTTCTCAACTGTGCCTAGTTGTGAATTCTCTTGTATATAGTTCTTAGAAAGTTTGTGTAGTATATTAGTTCCCTTAGTGTATAAGTTAGAAATAGTTAACCCCCTGCGGGACTTAGCCTAAGGAAGGGCTTTAAGCCTTGTGACCGCTGCAGAAAACATATGCCAGTCAGTAATCCCCTCAAAGCTGTCTAAAATGTTTGGGGAAGATCAACCTGAGCGACAAGTGTCACATTTGTAAGAGTTGCAAGCTGCGAATCGAAAAGGAGTGGGACATTTAGCTAAGAATGCTCCTTATGTCGTCGGCCCTTGCACCACAGCGTTGGTGCGGATCACACCGCCAGCACCGGTCAGAGGCTAAAAAGCAGAGCGAGGCTGGGAGAGGGTGTTCTGCTACGTCCCATAAAGGGAAAAATTTAACCTGATGAAGAAAAATGAAGGGGAACGAAGACCCGTGCGAGGCCACTCTTCCCCTTTGGATGGTGGCCAGGCTTCAGCACCTGTTGAGCTGTCGAGCCCCCTTTGTGACCCCGCCTGCCACCCCGGAAAGCGGCAGAGGCATTCGGAAGCGGCAGTGCCATCCACGCCAAAGGCCTTTCAAGCCACTAAGGACGTATGGTCCCTTCCGGTGCTGCCCACGCCAGCCAATGACATGCCCCGTTCAGGGGTAAACCCGCTCTGGGACCATCATCGGTGCAGCACCTTTCCTCGACACAGGGCGTGCCCCACCAGCGCTATGCCACCGGCTTACCTGTCAGAGTTCCTGGCGTTGTTCTCCAGACTCTAGACAGCGTTCCCTGGGATCCTGGTGTCGTTCGCTGGCTGTCTGGCGCAGACCTGTGGAGGTGCGTGGCCGGTCCCCAGCGTCCCAGCACCAGTCCTTGGAGCGGTGAGGTCAATCTCCAAGCTTGCGGCACCACTCTGGAGAGTCCAGATGCTAGTCCTCAGAGTCCTGTCACTGGTCTACAGTTTGACAGTACCGATCCCTGTGGGCAAGGACATTGATCCTCTTGCTCCCAATCCATGGAGTGGCACCGCTCTCAAAGTGTGAGGCGTTGATTGCCGAGCTACCATCACCAGTCCTCTGAACAGCGATGCCAGTCGCCCGAGGCATGGCACTGGGAGACTTCATCGTGGTACAGGTCACAGGTGGAGACCCACGGAGTGGGCAAACGGTATTGGGGTAGACAGGCAGCATTGGTACTGTCCTGGTCCCCCAGACCAGTCTCTCCCTCCTTAGATTGAGTGAGTGAGGAGGAAGATCTATTAGCAGGCCAGGGCCACCCACTGGGGGCATTGGCATTCCCATCGGGACCACCAGTGGCCGCATGGCCCCAGGGTCAATGGCTGGCTCCCTGGCAGCTATGGAACCCCTGGGGGTTTCCCCAACCATCGCAGGGGCACCGATCGGTCTTAGGGGTCTCTGAGAAACGGTCAGCAATGGTCTCCTGCCCACCCCCAGACTGGGAAGCAGAGTCAGACCAAGGTCCCCAGGGTCACCCAGTCCTGGCTGGGGCTCCTCTGGCGGCGGACACAGAGTTGGCAGACCTGTCGTTACCCCCCCTCCTCATCCTCTTCACCTGATGAAGTGATAGAGGGACCTTCCCACATGGTCTCTCAGGATGATATAAAAGCCCAACAGGGGCTTTTTAAGCGGGTGGTTTTGAACTTGGGCTTAGAGGCCGAGGATTTGGCAGAACCCTCCAACTCCCTATTTGGGGTTTTAAGCACAGCAGCCCCCTCCAGGGTGGCATTACCCATCCACGAAGGAGTGGCAAAGCTGATCAAAGCCTTGTGGCAAACTCCTTCTTCCTCTCCTCCCGCTTGGAAATGGGGGGCAGGGAAGTATTACAGTATCTCCCTGCTAAGGGATTTGAATACCTATATAAACACCCCACACCTAGCTCACTGGTGGTATCGTCAGCCAATGAGTGTGGTAGGCAGGGCCAACCAGTATTGACCCCTAAGAATAAAGAGGCGCAAAGGCTCGATCTCTGTGGCAGAAAAAATTATTCCATGGCCAGCCTCCAGTTAAGAGTGGCAACCATCAGGCCCTACTTGGCCACTACAATTTTAACATTTGGCAGTCCATGGCCAAGCTCTGACCATGATCCAAAGTGCCTCGAAGTTCGGGGAACTTGCAATCCGAGTATTTGGTTTCAGCTCTTCTTAAAATCCTGCGCTACATGAAGTTACATCTGTTCTGTGCACTCTGTGTCAGGCTGCAAAGTTATACTTCAGCAACTGAGTACAGATACTACTGCATAATGTAAACAGTCATTGTATGACTTTTTGTTTTGGATCACTTTATCCTGACTTACAACCATGTTGTCTTAGTTGAGTTCAGGTTAAAAGTAAACTGATTTTTTTTTTAAAAAAAAAATTACTTTCTAAGGAAACGAATTTTCTCTAAAAGCTATTCATGTAATTTTAAAAAGTTAAATTAACTTTCTGTATGTACGTTGGGTATCTTGTGCATCCGCTGCTCTGCCTGGCTGCATGTGTGTCAGCTGCTAACAATGCAGCATCAGCATTGTGACCATTCTGTATGGTTATATAAGACCCTGGTCCTCCAATGAGCTGCACATAGACAGACACCTGAAGAGAGAGAGAGCCCCACTGAAGCCACTGGGACTCCAGACAGCTACAGGAATCTGCCTGTAAGAACCTCATTGCAGGATAGTAGCCTAAATATATCCAGAGAAAACAATACTTTGAACAGAAGCTTTAAATGCTCCCACTTAAGGATCTGTTAAAACATACACCATCATAACATACTAAAGTGGTTCTTCAAGAACTATTGTATAGACTTTTTATTTTATTTTCAGCAAGAGAGACACTTGGAGTACACTGAGTCAGTGCGTAGTCTATTTTCGTTTGGGATTTATCTCTCCATAGGGGTGAGAAACATTGTTTGAGTGGCAGAAATATGTTTGCTTTCATGACAAAACATCTTCACTATTCATTTGCATGCCTGTCTTTTAGTTAAGAACTTCTGGGATATGAGGATGAAGCAAATCACTTTAGCACTTGGCTGCATTCTTAGCCTCGCTCATGTGAAACTATGTTATATTGCAGTTATGCAGATTGCTTGTAGCAAAGTGTTCCAATAATATTGATCAAATTTATTAGATTACATAGTTCATATTTCCTTTCCTTGAGTTCATGTGACTAAAGAAATAAACAATTAAAAAAAATGCAATCCATTATTTGAGAAGGCTACACATGTCTACTTAAATTTTTGCCATGGGGAAAATAAGAAAATTTAACCTGATGAAGAAAAATGTTATCACTTTTGCTTATTTTCAGATGTGAAGCAACGCCTTTGTGCTGGGTTTCCCACAGTGTTTTTAAAATTGCATCACGTAAATTTGAGTGGTCTCATGCGACGAATGCATTTCACTTTCAAGAATATAATTTTATCATGTGTCTAGTGTGTGCCTTCTTGGGCACATGGGATTATTTTAGGCATTTCAGATTGTGGAGAAAGGGAAGCTTTTCACTAAAGGAAAGATTGTCAGGATCCACTGAGTGAAGTTTTGCTTGTTTTAGCAAAATATTTTCTTCTGTTGTCTTCTCATTGTTGGATAATGTGTTTCAGAGCCTCTTTATTATTAAAGTTCAGAGCTTCTCTTTTTACACTATGCAGCAGAAATATGGATTTACGTTTACATAGCCAAAAAAAATAATCTGAGATTTTTTTAGATCTGTTTTTTTAATAAGGACTCGGCTGCTGCTGCTGTTTGTATAATACAGAAGTAATATCCATCATGGATCTTTAGGAGATTAAAGGGCTAAATTATCCTGTATAAGAGACAGAAGAGGGCTGTTTTGAGTAGCAGTGTCAGGAGGCAGAATGCCTCCTTTGTGCTTGGTGGAGGACAGTGACCAGCACGAGTTGCTAGAGTGACTGATGATGATGGGTGTAGCCAGTGCTTTTCCAGAACTCTCTTGGCATCACTTACCGGTACAAATGCCACCCCAAGACATGAAACCCCTTCATGGATTTTAATGTCAGATGGCAACATTATAATCACCTAGCCTGATCTGCGTAACACAGGCCAGAAATTTTCATTCAGTGTTTTTTGCACCAAGTCCATAACTTCTCGTTGAGTTAAATATCTCTTTTTAAAAATAATATCCAGGATGAAATTTTGGCCCTCTTGAAGTAAAGGGCCAAACTTCCTGTTGACTTAAATAGGGACCAGGGTTTTCACCGTGAAAGCAGTGAGTACTACAGGTAATTCGAGGTCTTGCACTCTCCAGTACCTGTAATCAGATTATAGCTGCCTTTTGTGTTCACGCACTAAATGGAAAGGGGTAGCAGTCTTTCTTGCACCCTCTTCTCCTTCTCTACAGGGGCAGGCATATTTTGTTCCACTAGACTGACTGCATATCAGATCCCTGGATAAAAATGCTCATGTCTCTATTTTGTATATGTATAGAAGAAATTTTATTTACCAGTAATGAAGTATAGAATGGCCACTCATTATGTACCACAGCCTTGGGGAGAATGGGAAGAGCTAAAGACCAAATTATATGAAAACTAAATTTGCATGAGAAAGTGTAGAGAATCACCTTGCATTATTTGCAAATGGATGGTTTCTGACAGTGTGAGCTTTTAACTTTGATTGCTGTATTCAAATAACCTTTTTGAAATACCAATATGTACTGCAAGATCACCCGTTTCTAACAGACAGCAGAAAGGTACACATTTTACTTTAGGATGTCAAATAGCTTATTCATATGTAAACAAATTAGATTACATAGTAAGTAACTTCTACTGTTGAGCATTGCAGAAAAAATCCTGACTTCAGATTTGATTTTTGTTTAACAAAAATTGCTTTGATTGTAAATATTTATTAATTTGCCATTCTTATTTCTGTTTTTTTAAAATAATTATCACTTAGTTGTGACCCAGAAAAGCGCATGATATTTAACTAAAGCTTTTATGTACATGCTCCTAAAATTGTAAGGCATGTGCTTGATGATCCATTTAAACATAAATGTACACAATATACTGAACTCTTGTGGTTTATTTTGTAACCCATTTGCAAATTTAAGTTTTTTAAATACACAGAATACGTAAAGTCTGCACAATTTTATGTTAGTGTTAAAGCTTCCATTTTATTTTTCTTCCTCTGCTCAATTTCCACCCAAAAAACAGTCCACCCCCATCCACTCACACCCACACATAAGCCTCCTTTCCAAACAGTTAGATGTACTTACAGTAGGGTCATCTACTTGATCAGTCAGACAAGATTAACTGAGCTATACAGTTCTTCTGACTTGCTTCAGTCTCCACTCAGCTGTGTGATTGATGCGGACAAACCTCATGTTGCTTTGTTTTCCTTAAATAAAGAAAGCACTAAGCTTCAACCTACCCATCTATACAATGTTTAGGTTTTCCTACAGGACTGGTTGACAGGAGCGGAGAGGAGAGGAGAAGAAAGTTGGATGGCAATTTGAGTATTTTAGTGAGAATGCTAAAAATAGAAATACCCCAGATTTCTGTGAAAGATGCTACCATTCGTTACAGTAGTTTTGGGAAGGGAACCCTTTCACTGTATTATTCTCTTCATAAAGGGGAGTATTCCTGCCTGATGCTGATATTAACATTTTTGCTATGCTATTGGCAGACACATTAAAAACAGTTCTGCCTGAATAAACCAGACACAGCTTTTTTGTAAAATGAGCAAACCTTACACGGAAAATAAGGTCTCCTTAGATTAGTCCTGGGGGAATTCTATGCCAAAAAATTAAAAATTCTGTGTACAATATATTAAATTTCTGCAAAATTCTGCATATTTTATTTGTTAAAATAACACATAATCACCCCAATTTCAGTTATTTTGGTAATTTATTTCAAAGTACCCATCAACAAGTATGTCAATAATACATACAAAAACAAAAAAGATTCTCCTAGGAGTAGAGAGTTAAAGAAGCCCCTATGGCAACCCAGTTCCAGTTGAGGGGTGCTGGATGGGGCTGCATGGGCCCCACAGAGCCCAGACACCTGCACTCCTTTCCTCCCAGAGCCCAGCTGTGGGGCACACCCCTTCCCCCCCAGAGCCCAGCCACGGGGAACCCCGTGGCCCAAACACCTGAAGCCCCAGGTGCTTTACTCCCCACAGCTTCTTTACTGTCCCGCCGGGGAACATGGTGTGGTGCAGCCCTGCCCTGCCTCACCCTTAGCCAGAGCTGGATCTTCCGGGCGCACTCCTGTCCCCGGGAGAATGAGGACCAAGCCAGGCAGCCAAAGCATGCAGAGCCTCCATCCTTGCTGGGCGCGCTCCTCACTATGAGCCAGTGGCTCCTAGTGACGGCCAGCACCTCTGCAGCTCCAATTTGGCAGGAGGTGTGGAATTCTGCACAAATTCTGCATTGCGCAGTGGCACAGAATTCCCCCAGGAGTCTTACATGTAGGAGTCTCTTGCTTCAGCAGTGTCTTTTGTCATATCATCATATGCCAAATGTTAAAAATGTTTCAGTTCTGAGGGATCTTTTCCTGACTCTCAATCCAGAGCTGCAGTGATTGACTCATTGGATTGGATATTTTTCCAGCACTTTGCAACCAGAGTTTCCAATATCTGTGTTCTCTCTACTGAATCGTTTGCATGAGCTTTTATGGCCTCAGTTCAGCAAGTATGTGCTTAGGTGCATTCGTGTTCAGCAAAATACTTAAGCACATGCTTTAATCACGTGCTTAAAGCAAAGCATGTGTTTATATACTTTGCTGAAGTGTTGTGTGTAGCCTCTGTCAGAGAGAAATAAATGGTAATTGACAGGTAAATATACATTCATGTATGATTAAGAATAAATAGAAACTTTATTAAATGAGTATATAATGGAAATACAAAGGAGGAAAAAGAGACATATATGTGATTTATAGTTGGTATGTATATGAGTATGATGATACAC
This sequence comes from Caretta caretta, assembly GCF_965140235.1. NCBI lineage: Eukaryota > Metazoa > Chordata > Testudines > Cheloniidae > Caretta > Caretta caretta. Next base: position 170,224,902 of record NC_134206.1, read on the forward strand.
ATGCCTCTTTTGATACCGAGTCAGCTGGTATCTGTAGTAAGATTTACATCACCACCAAATATTGCAAAACAAGTCACAACCCACAAAACACTCAGATATCTTGATCCCAGTAGTTGTGGAAATGTGCTGTGAGATACTAAAAGTAATCCTCCAAGTAAATGTTGAAAACTGGATGTAGTCCATAGTTATGGTATTGAAATTTGAAAGGGAAAGGATATAATTTATATGCTTGAAGAATAATTGTTTGGAGGCTTTCATGGATGTATGGGAATCCAGTTAATGATTTCTTGAACTAAATTGGATTATGTCAATATGAATTGCGTAATTATAAGTTTTTGTGTTGTAGTTTATAGTCACACAGCTTATTTAAATATATAAAAGCTATGTGATGATAACTTAAATCTGTTAGTAGGACCAATATTTAGTTGGGATGAATTCTTCCAGTGCCTCAGAATGGCTTTCATAGAAACTCTGACCATGTCTGAAGGTTTTTGTGTGTGCTTGCTTTTCTACAGTCCTCAATGTAGATATTACTTGCATACAACCCTCCTCTCTCCCTCCCCCAAACCTATATTAAGAGAACATTAAGGTTGCAAAGTCCAGTGCTCAAAGTTAAGAAATGCCAGAATTGAGAATTTGAGTAGCAGCCGTGTTAGTCTGTATCCGCAAAAAGAAAAGGAGTACTTGTGGCACCTTAGAGACTAACAAATTTATTAGAGCATAAGCTTTCGTGAGTACAGCTCACTTCATCGGATGCATACCGATGAAGTGAACTGTAGCTCATGAAAGCTTATGCTCTAATAAATTTGTTAGTCTCTAAGGTGCCACAAGTATTCCTTTTCTTTTTGAGAATTGAGAGTGTCTGTGCAATCTTCATTTTGCCCTGTCATACATAGATATTATGATAGTGTCTAATCACATGATCACATACTATTTTTCCATGTCCTTCGTCAGATGTGTTTTCCATAATGCATAATTATAATGTCCGAGGGCTTTTTCTTGCACAGTGTGCCAAAAAAATTTCACCCATTTCCACTTCAGGTGAAATCATGAGAGGTTTTTTTTTTTATTCAGGTTTTAATTTCCCTTTTCCACTGAAAAATAGTTTGGAATCCTCCTCATGTCCCTAAAGTTAGTACTTTTGCTGCTGTATTCTCTGTGACGGGCAAACTCATTATTACAACAGCCCCCTATGAAGGAATGACTACATCCTTCAGGAGCAAACAACCTTTTTTTCCCCCATTGTTTCTGCCCTATGTAGTCTTTGACATTGGTGCAGCTAAAAATTATATCACCTCTTTTCTTGTGCTTATTTTGAAATCATTATCTTACAATCAAGACAAAAAGCACTTCCACTGTTCTGTACATGAAATCCTGTATTAGAATTCATTAAAAAAATAAAATAAAAATTGGAGCCAGAATGGTAATACTTCTTGCAGAGAAAATTAACAAGTAGATGGAAGCTATGGAAATCACTTCATTACACCCAAAATCATGAATAGATTCATACCAGTATTTCATAGTTGTGCAGAAAATGAAGTGCTGATTCATAGTCATCACCAGTAAACAACTCAAACAACATATTGAAATGTTCAGTGGGGTGTGCTTAAGAACTGGAGTTTTGAAAGCTGAAGAAAAATTATTCTTTAGGAGCAATAGATGGAATTTAAGTCTGAGCCTCTTGTTCACAATTGAAAGCTATTAAGATTGTATTTCTATAGGCTTGTAGGGAGATTTATATGTTACGCTCTCTGTTTTTAAAGCTGTGGCATGTGAATAGAAATGTGCTTTCCTCTATTAAATCTAGCCGTGAAATAAGATTTTTTTGTTTGTTTAACTTTGGGACTATTTAACATGTTTATTATTTGATCACCACTGAAAGAGAGTATCATTTGGAGTTTGTATGTGGGAGGGAAACAGAAAATGAACTTTTTTTTTTTTTTTTTTTGGTGTGAGTGTCAAGGCCAGGCTTTGGGCAGCTGGCTTGCCCTAGTCAGCTGCTAAGCTGTGATCTGAAGACGACGAGTAGGGTCAAGAGGGAGCTGGGTCAGAATGCCAGAGAGTCAGGGTTGGGCACCAAGTTGTAGGCAGCAGGAGATAGCAGGGTTGGAGTCGAGCCAGGTCAGGATACCAGGAAGTCGGGCACCAGGTTATAGACAGCAATTGAATAGCAAAGTCGAGGACAAACTTGGGTCAGAAACCAGAGTCTGAGGTGTATCACAAGCAGGGTCTGGAGAAGAAGCAGCAGGCAGTCTACGGTGTTGCCATCTGAGGAACAGTCTGAGCTTCCTTGTTTAAATACTGGCATCAGCCAATCAGTGGACTGTGAGGGAGCGCCACTTAGGCCTTTCTGGGTGGTACTTTTTGTCAAGCCTAGCTGCACAGGGTCCTCCTGGGGGACCTCAGGCTATGCCTCAAGTGGTGATGCAAAGACATCAGCAGCCTTAAACCCCTATAGTCCCAGATTCTAGTCCTGCAAGTTCTTACATCGAGGTTCATGTATTCAGATATAGAAGTTGCAGGTTTGATCCCCACTGCCCAGGACACACCCAGGGGTGTCAGTGTTACACATCAAATAATTGATTGCTCACTTCCTTGCCCAGGGAACCCATTATGTTTACTTCTCCAATGTGTCTAAGCTTCATTGGTGTAAATTTAAAAACTCCTGTGCTTTCCAGACCTGGGATTCTTCCATGCAACAATACTTCCACCCACTTACCAGGCTGACTTTCCACTTAAATACATTTAATCTCCAACCAATACTTACAGTAAAATGGTGCTTAATTTACCATATTTGAGATCAAACAAAACAAAAATCCTAGTGCCTAATACAGCCCACACTGTATATTGGTTTTTCATTTTCAAAGAACTGTACATGCACAAACTAACTAATCTTTCCATTGCCTCTTTAAGGTAAGTAGACAAAGATATCCCTGTCTGTAAAATGGTAATAATAGTGCAGAGAGATCACCGCCTTCAAAGTACACATTACCATGATATTGTTGGTTGACCTTTACCATGCACAGAAACATGATGTCCTGAATAGCACCCTTGGCACATAAAAGAGAACAGGAGATTTCTTTCCTTGTGTGAGCATGTACCCAAGATTATTTAGGGCCTTACCTTTTCAGTGGACAGTATAGTTTTTTGCAATGTTTGTTTCCAAGAAGTCATCTGTCCTCCTGTAATCACATTGCCAAGTTAACTCTGTACATGTAAGAGAGAGCCCAGTTAATTTTCTGTATGGAAAGGGATTTCTTATTAAGCCCATGTTGCCTTTCATGAAAAAGGTCTTATAAAAACCAATACTTAGTGATGTGACAGCACAAAGTGACAGAATTTATTTGTTGTCTGGATGAACTGCCCATAACTAGCAAAGAAAGACAGCAGTACTGCCTGGCTGTTCTCTACAGAAGTAATGGAAGGCATTCAGCTATAAAATGCATTCAACTTTTGTGATCAGCAAGTCCTGTCGTTGAAAGCACCAGAACAACAGGAGGGTATGGAGCTATGTCCAGTATGATAAACTAGGCAGTATTCCAGTTACATGAAATGACACATCTTATAATGCAACTATTCTAGGCTGATTTCCATAAAACTGTATTATGATGGCACCTGCCATCTTACCGCTGAACTGATCGCTGTGCTCTGAATTTGTCCCTAGGGAAAATTACAGCACTTTATCATTGTATAAACAAGATCTTTGCAGGAGGAATATGTTGACATTTGAAGGTTAAACATGCTACAACACTTCTCCCCTTATTTTCTTTTTCCTTCTTTCTCCCCCTCCCATTTTAGGCACAAAACCAATTCTATTTGAAGGAAGAACTTGTTTTGGGTTTTTAAATAACTGTTTGTACAAGCTTTCCCATGAAAAAGTAGTATAAAATAAAACATCTGTGTATCAGGAGCCATTTGGGGTTCAACGTAATTTTTTTTTTTTTAATTCTTACTCCCAGTAAATTTACAGAATGAATAATATAAATTGAAAATTATATGTCCTGGGTTCCCTGTGGTGCTGCTTTGCACTTTCCTGAGGCTCAGGGGTGATGCCAGCCTCTACCCAGTGGCAGGCTGAGGTGGGCCTTAGTCTCTCCCCCGCCACCATGGGGCCGTGCATGTGTCCTGCTTTTGCCTTTTGAAAAGATTGTCATCCTGTAGCAGCTGCATGTAATATAGAAGTTCAGATCTTTGAATCACTGTAAATACAAGCTTTCATGTGAAATAGATATTCCAAAAAAAATGTTGGCTTTATTTTCTCTTGTAAATGTTGGTCTCATGACAAAGAAAGGAGAACTTTAACTTGTGTGATTTTTCACTTTCACTATAAGCCAAAATTTTCTGAACCATGATTTTTTTCTATGAAATTTTTCATCAAAAATTAAAATAAACCCTTCAAAGAATTTTGACAGATACTTTAATCTTCTCCCCACATCTCACATGTTTTCAACCAGCAACAGAGCGGGCTGCAATTATATATATAAAAAGTACAAAACTTTTTTAAAAAAAGTTTAACCCCCTCAACTGTAGCTATAACTCTTAGGCTGAAGCGTACATCACATTTGTGTTATCACCTGTTTATCCCTTTGGGTTAATGACAATGGAACTTTCTTACTTACTTACACTAGTTACAGACAGAAAAAGAAAAACTTTAGTTTACAATATTCATTTCAAAAAATTAGTTATGTTGTTGATGGCAAATTGGTTGTTGGGTGCTAGATCTTTTTAAGATGTCATATTTATGCTGTACATGACAATACTAACTAACCTATGTTGTAAAAATCAGTATCTTCATACTTGGAGATCTGTTTTTCAATTCAGATCAAACATAAAATTAATCTTTCCACATGTGTTAATGAATGTGAGATTGGTATCACATTTACATTTCAGTTTTATTTTGCTATAGAGTTAAAATGGAACGGACTTTAAATTCTTGGACTTGTTTACAGACCTCCAAGCTTATTTATAATAAATAATGGTTTAAACTTCTTAGTTGGGAGGAAAACTTCTATGATTTAGAAGTCTTTTCTAATGACTGACCTAAGGGACAAAATTATGGTATAAATCCAGTGGTACTCTGAACTCAGTGGTTCAGGAGCCAAATTAACAATCGGCATTACCCAAAAGAGCCACAGTCGTATGAATTCATTGTTTCATTTACTATTTATATATATAATTGTTTCATTTACACACTCTCTCTCTCTCTCTCTCTCTCTCTCTCTAACTGTCAAAATAGTAAATGAAACAATATATACATTCTCACAGCAAAATGACTGGTCAACTACAATTGGTTAATAACATAGTAAAAGCATCCTGATTGGTTAATGACTAAATCACACCGTGTTTTCATATCATGTGATGCACACATACTAAGGAGCCCCTTGCGATTCACGAGCCTCAGTCTGAGTATCACTGGTATAAAGTAAAATTTGCTCAAGGAAAATAGGTGGACCTAGAAGATTTAAAGCTAAGGTTAATGTAAGCCAATTCAATTTTGATTAACACCGTAAAATATGCAAAAACAGAAACAAATTATCTGCTTAATCTGCTCAAGTTTTATGGTTTACTTTGCTCAAGTATTTTTTCAGTGTGCGTCTGATCTTTTTTATTTATTTATTTTTTCACTGAATTATGTGTACAGGTCTGGGCTTCTAGGTCTAGTCCTTTACTCATCGTGGAACTCCTGAGTTGACAATTCAAAAATAGTTCCTGGGTGGGTGGGTGGACGGATGTGTATATATATATGTAGACACACGGCAGCAAAAATTATTTGGTAACAGTTGAGGATGAAGATTTCTGGGGACTGTTTCCTTCTTACACTAATATCTTGCATGATATAGTAGTTCCTGTAGGGTCTAACATTAAATTAGTTCTTGCTGTGCAAAATATTTAAATCTAGCCTAATTGTGATTAGATCATTGTATTTAGGTCAAAGGAAAATTGAGTCATACCAATTTATTAAGAGTTTATCTGGGCAAATTAATCTGACCTCTGCAATAATGACAGGGGGTTTTTTTGGGACGAGGGGCATGTTCTATGCGGAAGGTAGAAAAATAGATCAAGTCAAATATATGATATGTTGTCTGATCTTGCATTCTTTGCAGGAAATATTTTTTTCTTTCACTTCAATGGTTCAGTATGTTTTTTTTAAATAGTTCTTACATATATTTTCTCTTTATAATGAAATGGAGTCTTCAAGCTACCACTTACAGTGACTTATTTTATATTACAAAGAACACAAACTCCCTACCTACCAAAATGCCTACCATAGACTCTCTACCTCAGTTTCATATGTCCCCTAACCACAAGCCAGTGCTGGGGTTCTCAGTACTGATTTCAAGTCCCCCTGCAAATTAGATTTTGCAGAAGGTTCACCTAGTTAGAGTTAATATGCAAAAGGTAGTGTTTTAAAAGAAAAGCTTTATTTTCCTGTTTTAAATTTGGGAAGATTAGAGCAAATCTAAAAAGCATGTGTGATGCATTGTCACCCCCAGGGTGCAGTCTCGGAGCTGTGGGAAACGCAGCGCCCCTCTCTGACACACAGCTGGGTTGGGGACACAGCCAGCCTCACCCAGACCCTGTTATCACCCAGTGCTCACCCAGACTGGGCTACTTGAATGCCAGCAGCAGACACCAACCAGTTTCCCAGCTGCCTAGGCACCCTTCTCCCCCACCCTTCTGGAGTATAAGCCCAAAATTATACTGTCTTGCACTAGACAGTAATTAAGCACATTAATATGTTCGCCCCTCCCTCAATGTGGAGAGGAATATGCACCAAACACTTGTGTTAAACCAAGCTGAGATTTTCCCCCAACACTTTCAAAATCACACTGGATTAGATTAACACATAAACAAGTTTATTAACTACAGAAAGATAGATTTTAAGTGATTATAAATGATAGCAAACAGATCAAAGCAGATTACCTAGTAAATAAACAAAATCACAAACTAAGCCTAAGATACTAGAAAGATAGGATATGAATTAGCAAATTCTTACCCTGGCTGACGATACAAGCAGGCTTGCAGATTTTTAAGGGCCAAGCTACATTTGCTTTGCAGTTTGGGATCCCCACCCCAGTTTCCAGTCCTTTTTTTCAGAGCTTCTCTCAGGTGTTGAGTTGTGGGGGAGTGAACAACAACAGATGATGTCACTCCCTGCCTTTATAAAGCTTTAGTTTATGGTGGGAACCCTTTGTTCCAAACTCAGTTCCCAGCCCAGGTCGTGGAAAAATACAAGTACCCAAAATGGAGTCCAGAGTCCTGGGGGGCTGTTCACGGGCCCTGGCAGCCATTATTTACATACTGGAGGAAGTGTCCACAGGGAGACTCACCAGGTGGGGGATAAGCTTCTCCTAAGGCCTATTGTTTTCCCTAATGGCCCATGACCCTGAATGGGCCTGTGGAAGTAGATAAAGGGAATTTGGATGCAGGCCTCTGAAATGAGCAGGAGTCAGGCTAACTCTAGCTTTAATAACGCGAGATTTGTAGAAGCGAGGACAGTGCAAAGTGAGTGGAAAACAACTGTGAAAGAGGCTGTTGTGACCTTGTATTAGATAAGAATAGAGTGCAGACTATAAGAGAAATGGTAAGAAAAATAAGATATCTTGAAGGAATATGTGTAATTAATATGCAGTTTTTGCTTATTATTGTCTGTAATAAAGGTATAAATACTTGCTCAAATTGTTTATCTGGGAGAGCCCTGCCTAGTGTCCTAGTGCACACCTTTTCCCTCTGTGCAATTGCTTGAGGTAATAAAGTGTATCTGATTTCCTGCACCGAACCTGAGAGTGAGAACTGTTTTTTCCTCCGACAGGCCCTTCACAACCAACTGTTTAGACTGGAAGCACCTTGCCTAGTGGGTGTCATCCAGGTGTGACAACATGTGAAATACAGATACAGAGTTAATATTCATAACTTCAGCTACAAAAATGATACATGCCTACAAATAGGATAATCATATTCAGCAAATCCTAACTTTTCCAATGAGACCTGACATGAATCATCTTGTGCAAAATGCATCATAACCATGCCATAATAATAATAAGAATAATATAAATAGTACCCACTGTGAAGAATGTGGGTGTGTCACCGCATGTTTCCTGTCTTCTACGTGATTTTTTTACACAGGCAAACCTTTACACGGCAGTCGAATTAAGGGTGTCACTTAAGCAAATGAACTTCATTATGCTTGCCACTCACTTACTAACTCTTAATTCCCAGTTTTTAACAGTGCTCATGTTCTGCTCTCACTGAAATCAATTAGAGTTTTGTTACTGATTTCATCTGAAACAGGAGCTGGGTCTTTGACAGGGACTTTAGAAAAATCACTCTTAAAAGGTGGCCAAGTGGCCATGCGGTGCCTTTGTCTGTCTGAATTAGGCTTGTGGAGAATTGTAAAATTGAGTATTTCAATGCAGGCGTTATGTGGAAGCCTGGATTTTGTGCTTTCACAAGCTCAAGTGACATATGCATGTGACGCGTCATTTTCCTTTAGTAATACGGTATCTTTTATGCAGAAATGTGCATATAAAAATGACTACTCAGTTCATAGCGCCATACACAATTAAAAGCTAATACAGTCTTTGGCTGTTACTCTTAGATAACTATTTTATTCAGTAGCGTACGATGATTGAGGTAGTCTACAATTTAAAAGATGTAGTGTGGTGCATATAGATGGGGAGACTTGTGTGAGGTCACTGATTCCAGTGGGGCAACAGCACAACAATATCTTAAGAGATTTGGAAAGAACCAACACTTGCTAGGGGGCAGCAGAATGTACTACATCCTGCCTAGCTGGAGCACACACTGTTGCATGGGAAGGGAAGATGAATGAACATGCTGGTATTACGGCGATGCGGTATTTTGTTTGTTAGGGGACCCTGTCAGTTGGTTAATGGTAGCTAGTTAGCCGGCTGGAATGCTGGGTTTGATGTTCCAGAGGTTACAGTGCGATATGTACTTTCAAATGCTTGTTATAAAATCTTCATTCTTGACCCTCATTCGTTCAATTAATTCATTACCATGTCGCTTCTAATGTTGTCTGCTTCACCAGGCTGTGTATAATTCCATTAAACTTACTGTTTTATTCTGCGTCCGAATACTACACAAACTGTCTTTGCCAATCTATCTGTGAATTGGTTATCTTTCTTCTTTTCACGGTATGCATCTGATGAAGTGAGCTGTAGCTCACGAAAGCTCATGCTCAAATAAATTGGTTAGTCTCTAAGGTGCCACAAGTACTCCTTTTCTTTCTTCTTTTTGTGATGGATCAAACTCATTGCCATTTGTTTCAACTGCGGAGTAGAGCATGCCCCAGGCAGACTCTCCTTTACAGTGGCTGGGTATGCTGTGGCACTGTACGTGAGAGAAGGGAGATTCTTTCTTGTAGTCCAGTGCTGGCACTCAGACAGAACGGAGAAGGAGGAAACAACCCTGGCTGAAACACAGAGAGGTGAGGAGTGCGGGGAGAAGGGATAGAGGCAGGAACTTGGGGACAAGATCGCGGGGGGAAGGGAGGTTTGGTTTAGTGCAGAGGTCGGCAAACTATGGCCTGCTTGGGGAGGCACAGCCTTCCCTGCCCAGCCCTCCATATAGTTTTGCAACCCCGATGTGGCCCTTGGGCCAAAAAGTTTGTCCACTCCTGGTTTAGTGTGATACCAGCACAAACGAATTCTGTGGCAGTGCTTGGGTTAGTAACCAATTTTCCACAGTGACATTCAACTACCTTAATAGCTAGATGCTCTTTTCTTTTCCTGCAATCTCCTGACTTATTCATCGAACAGGGCGAATGAGAGGATGCCTGTTGGCTGTAGGACCCCTGCCTCACTTGTTGCTGAAGTGGGAAGAGGTGTAGTGAATGAGGTGGGGGACTTCAGAAAGAAAAACCTTCGTTCTGACGTTTCCTAATCCTGGGGTGGTTGACGTTGCAACCAGATTTGGGTTGTTTTGCAATGTATCATGTTTGAGAGGCCACACCTTGATTTGTGGTGCAGCATCTTTTCACCACTACAAGAAAATGTGGTTATCACAACAGTTATGCCCTTGAGAGTCTAAACTAAATGGAAGGTTTTCAAGTAACCTTGCTCTGATGACCTGGAACATGAGGTTGGGGTAATGGACATTGTTAATAAGTGAGAGGGAGCAAGGAGGGCATTTCACTGCAGGGTCAGATATAAGATGCATTTTTTCTTTAAAGAAGGGGGGGAGGGGCTAGAAAAGCAAATGTTTTTAAAGCCTGAATGAACCACTGTTAGATGCTGCAGTGCTTTAAAATGACTTTTAACTGATGCATCTGTAAAAGTGCCAGACCTTGTAAATGAAGCATATTTAAATGGTTTTGCATCTAAACAAATGCACTCTCTATTTGCGTGGTGTGTAAAATCTGAATGACATTTGCATTCTGTCTGAAAAGAGAGAACAGACGTTTTCATTATAAAATTCAGTCAAGCAGAAAAGTAGCAAAGTGAGCAGAAATTCCCATTTACAGCTATGATTGAAGCATTATTTGGAGGAAAAAAGGGCCAAGGTTTGAGAATAGCCCAGTTTTATACAGTTATGTAACAGGATATTTTATGACTAGAAAGGATTGTTGGACACTTTTTTTTGGCAGCATCCCTCGAGTACACAAGGCTTAAAGCTCACTTGTACCCATTTTAGACTAAGTGAGCTATTGGTGGCTTCATACCACTTCATTAGTTTTTGTTTATCTTTTCTGTCTTAACTACACATTGTACACTTTCTATAGTTCATTATTTCATTGAGGCAGATGTTGCCCCTTTGATTATGCATTAAAACTTACCACATTTTTATTTTTAGGCCTTTGTCTCCAGAGTTTAGTTTCAGGTGTTGGGGCTCCTCAAAAAGAGGAATGATCATTATTTATTTACAGTAGAACACAGAGCGCTAGGTCAAAATTGGGTTGTGTTGTGCTAGTCCCTCTACTGACATAAAGGCAGACATAATCCCTGCCCCAAAGAGTTTATAATCTGTTTCCTTTTACTTCCCGAGCGTGTAACTCACCTGATTTCTTGTGTGTCCCATGCACAGACCAAGCTATGCTCGTGCATCTTGTGCCATCATAGGATGCATGGAAAATTGTACTGTTTTAATGTCTGTGATTTGCAAAATTATGTTGGAGGAATCTAGTGATTAAGAACAACAGTACAATTAGAGTCAGCATTTAAGGTAAATCAATTTTATATTCAATCAAGATAAATTTGTTAATTGAAGCCTATAATTTTCTGTACTGTAACAGTGTGGACCAACCTCGCTCCTTGTGTAACTTTTTTGACTTTACGGGAGGTACACCAAGGGTGAATCTGGTCATATGTCAATGATAAAATGTTAAACTCATTCTTCTTGGATTTTTATTTAAACTTTATAAAAATGTCCTTTATCTCTTCAGACTTTTACTATAGCAGGGGCAGGGAGTATGTCTTAATCCCTTTTTATAAAGCACTGTGTAAACTTCTGTCCTTTCCTGACTCCAGGGCATTTCTCCCTACCCAGCATTGTCCTGAGTTAGTGGTCCAACAGCTCTTCTTTGTAGTGCAGCTTTTAGGAATCCAAAGTGCAGTGAACAGCATAGTATTCAACCTCAGAAGATGTAACCCATACCTTTATTTAGATGGTAGTATACTGCATACTGCTAATTCAGCCATTGATAAACAGGTGAAATGTAGCTCTAAAGTGTATCTGCATCATATCTGCATCATCTTCAGTGCTTAAACTAAGAAAGCCTCTGTGGGTTAGGGATGTGATTAGTGAAAATCACACCTCTGTAATTCAGTTCTTTGCCTCTCAGTTCTAGAAGTGCCATTGTTGCCTTGCTTGATTTGGCCAATGATGAGCCTTAAGAAAAAGATAAATTGATTATCAATTACACAAATGGGAAATGACTGCCTAGGAAGAAGTTCTGCAGAAAAGGATCTGGGGGTTATAGTGAATCACAAACTAAATATGCGTCAACAATGGTATACTGTAGCAAAAAAGGTGGACACCATTCTGAGATGTATTAGCAGGAGTGTTGTAAGCAAGACACAAGAAGTAATTCTTCTGCTCTATTCAGCACTGATAAGGCCTCCGCTGAAATATTGTGTCCAGTTCTGGGTACCACACTTCAAGAAGGATGTGGACAAATTGGAAAAAGCCCGGAGGAGAGTAACAGAAATGCTTTAAAGTCTAAAAAAATTAGGAAAGATTGGAAAAAATGGGTTTGTTGTGTTTGGAGATAAGACTCGGGGGGACATGATGATAGTGTTCAAGCACGTAAAAGTTGTTATAAAGAGGAGAGGGTGATAAATTGTCCACTGAGGACAGGACAGAAAGTGATGAATAGGTCTGACAAACGCCTGTTAGGGATGGTCAAAATAATCCTTAGTCCTGCCCAGGGCTGGCTCTAGGTTGTTGCCATCCCAAGCAAAAAAATTGTTGGCTGCCCCCCACCCCAGCTCTGGGCTCTCACTCCCTTGACCAGTGCCCACCCCCTGCCGCCCCAGCCCTGGGCTCCCCCTCCCCCATCAGTGCTGACTCCACCTGCTCCTCCCTCACCTCCAGCCAGTCCGGCGCTGGCAGGGTCAGGGTAAGAAGCAGGGCTCCCAGGCTGTGCCTCAGCCCAGGGTGCTGCCAGGATCTGGGAGGGCAGAGCCGGGGGATAGCCCCGGCAGGGGGCTGAGGAGCCAGGGCAGGGCAGCCCCAGAGGGAGTGGAGCCCTGGAGAGTGGGACGCGGGCCCCGCACGGCAGCACCCCACCCTCTATGGCCCTGCTGCTGCTGCTTCTAGCCACCCTACCCCAGTCCCTGGGCGGCTCGGGCCACTTTGCCCAGCACCAGCTGTGGCGTGGCCACCCTGCGGCACCTGCAGGCGGCTCTGTGTGCCCCGCAGGGCGGTCCCCAGCCTGAGTGTCCCCCACTCGGAGCCTTCCCGGCCCAGCCACAAAGTGCGGGTGTGCGGCGCAAACTGCAGCGGCCTCAGGGCGCACGACGCGCTGCTGCTGCCAGGGCTGGCTCTAGGCTTTTGCCGCCTGAAGGAAAAAAAAGATGGCCGGAATGTTGCCCCTGAAAATGTCACCCCAAGCACGTGCTTGGTTTGCTGGTGCCTAGAGCCAGCGCTGGTCCTGTCTTAATGCAGGTGACTGGACTAGATGACAATTCGAGGTCCCTTGCAGTCCCACATTTCTGTGATTCAGTTCCCTGCTCCCTTATAAGTCACTGGCCAGAGAGACTGTTGCCTCTACCTTACTTTGGCACCATCCGATACTTTCCAGGAGCAGAGGCTGAATGTGCTGCACAGCAGCTACAAATGTTTGTGTCTTATAGGTTCCATGAGGGCATGGAGCTCTCAAACTCATTTTGAATGCAGAATAATAATACTGTATATCCCTGTGGGTTTTCTGTTATTGTGGGAATAAGTGGCAAGCATTATGTTGTGGCACACTGGGGTGATAAAATCCATTCTCCCCCAGAAATTTGCTGACTTTGGTTTTAATAACTTAAAATCACTAACATCGAATACAGGAGGAAAAAATCAGTTGGACTACAAATATAATCAGTCATTAGCAAATGGAGGCACACTCCTTTTGCTGAAGTGTGATATTGAAAACTTTCCGTTAGTTAATTTTAAAGCAGATTTTTTTTTAATCAATAAGTAATTCTCAAGAGCCAGCACATAGTCAGTAGCCAGCACGTTTCCTTGCCTAATAATAAACATAATTACTTCACTATGACTCATTTAACCATTATTTCAACATGTAACCACTGGACCATTTTGGTTCATTCATTTGAAATGTGAGTACTTTAATTTTCTTGGACGTTGCTAGAAGCAAGTATGGTTCAGGGAGCAGATAAACACATGCCACTTGAATCATGTAATCTTCTTTGAGTGGTGGTCCCTATTTGTATTCCACTGTGGAATTTCTAAAGCAGTGTCTGTTGGTCCGCACATGCTCCCTTGTCGTCTTTTTGCCCCTGACTGAGGATATAAAAGGTGGAATAGGTGACAAGCTCTCCAGTTCCTTCTCACCATCACATAGTCTGGGCCACAACCGCTAATGGCCAGAGCTTCATCTTTATTCCTTTATCTGCACACACACACGCATATATATACATACACACGCGCACACACTTACATATATGTGTGTGTGTGTGTATATATATATATGAAATGTATCTGTAAAGAGTTTTTAGAAAATGGTAGGATTTAGAGTTTTATATAATAGTTTTAATTTTTTTGTAGTTAGTTAGCCTCCCTGACCTGGGGAGCCCCCCTGTATGCCCCCAGACCCTGTTTCAGGTACAGTACAATGCTTACCACTCTGCGCTTCAAAATTGGTGCCTGCGCTACTTCTCAGTCAATGACAACCATCAGTGCTGCTTGTACTGCCTTGGAGAAGCTCACATCACGGCAAGGTGCAGTATATGCCAATCGTTCCCTGAGAGGGATGGAAACTTTACCTCAGAAAGCATCCAATGGAAAAGGTGATGAGGTTGCAGTTGGACTTTGGAAATGATGCAACTCCTCTCCTACTTGAAGGGGGGGCATAAACTCCATCTCTACCCCGACGCAGATTTAGACTTCATCAGGGCATCCTTAAATTCAATCACAGCAAGGCCTTACCTGCCAATGAATAGGTTCCAGGCACTGAACGATCTCATAGAGTAAATCATAAGAAACCCATGAGCACTTTTCAAGATTTGTCTCTTTCCTGGCTCATATGGTTCCGTGCGCTTACGTCACACCATATGTCAAGCTCCACCTCGGTTGCCTGCAAACATGGCTTCAAAGAGTGTATTCACCAAACCATCAGTCCACGAGCACCATGGTAGCTGTTTTGCCAAAGTACTATCATCTCTGGGGTGGTAGAAAAATGCTCACCGTGTATGCGTGGGGGTTCCCTTCCTTGCTACCCCATCGGATAGGACAGCTGTTACAGTCACTTCCCTGTTGGACAGGGAAACTCACATGGGCAACCATACAATGCAGGGCACCTGGACATTTCAAGAGTCCAGAATACTGTCCAGTATTTTGGAATTGCGAGCAGTTCAAAGGGTTTGCCAAAGCCTTTCTCCTTCATTCAGGAATGCAGTGCCCTCATGATGTCAGACATCTTTTAGACCATCTTTAGATGACCATCTTTTACATCAACAAACAGGGAGGAAGGAGATGCATCTCATAGTGTGCAGAAGCAGTCTGTGGAACTGGTGCACCAATAATCACCTCATTCTATCAGCAGACTACCTTCTAGAGAGCCAGAATGTGCCAACAGACATTTTGCTGTTGACCACAAAACTGATCAAAAAGGTTTCCTAGACTGTTCGTTGCCATAGCAGAAAGAGTTTGGAGTCAAGTTATATCCTCCCAAAGAATCTCTAAGTGGATCTCAGGCTGTATTTTGCTCTGCTATCAGCAAACACTAACTTGATGGTATCAACTGTCTGATCTTCCTCCCCCATCTCATGGGATAAGGGCTCATTCCACAAGTGCTCAAGCAACATCTATTGCGTTGCTTCAAGAAGTATCTCTACTGGATATCAGCAAAGCAGCTTGCATGGAGTTCCGTCCACATGTTTGCGAGGTATTAAGATTTAGTTCAGGCCTCCTCTGCTGAGGCATCCTTTGGAATGGTGGTCCTTCATTTGGCTCTGTCATCTGCATCCTTGCACCCCTCCTCCTACTTGAGTATTGCCTGTCAGTCACCTATAGTAAAATACACATAGGGACCAGCACTGAAAGAAGAAGTTAATCACCTTTGTAATTGGAAGTTCTTTGAGATATTCAGTCCCTATCTGTATTCCACTTCCTGCACTCCTTACCCTCTCCTTCAGTTCATCTTTTGGATTCCCAGCAGAGAAGGAACTGGAGAGGCAAGTGCACTGCCTCACCCTTTATCGCCTTAGTTAGAGGCACAAAAGGGTGAGGGTGCATGTGCAGACCAACAGACACTGCTTTCAAAATTCTCCAGCTCTAGGCACATAGTGCGGAGGTGTACCCACATTGGAATGCAGATAGGGGTGACACACCTCAAAGAATCTCCAGATACCAAGGTAGGTAACTAGTTCTACCTACTGTCCAGACACATCCATACAATAGAGTACATCAGTTCTCTGACAGATTCCTGCTTGTTATTTGTCCAATATCTCCACCTTTGTAATTAAAAAAAACCACAACAACCTGTAATGCCAGTATTGCTACAAAATTACAATGATTGCAGTGCAATATATCATGTTGTTCATCATGTTTCCCCCATAATTGTAAACACCAGCACTGTAGACATTTATTCCCGGGTGTGTTTTTCAACACTTTTTAATTGTACAGCAGGTGGATCCCTTCTGACTAATTAAAGTATAGTGCTTAAGAGAGAGGCAGGGATCACACATTAACTTGATATACAGAGCTGACAATCGGATGATCTCAGTGTCTTATGATGTTGTTTCAGAGTACCATTAACCTTCAGCTGCTGGTGAAACTGGCTTAAGCTGAAAAGGGACTAAAATGCTATTAATTTTTTTAAAGCTACACAATAACAATGCCCTGGTAGTCCTGTCATTTACTAAAATACTTTAGATTTATTTGGAATGGTGATTTGGTGTCAGATTTGTTCTGGATGTAAAGAATGTAAACATGTTCAAATATTCTTCAGATTCATGTTTTAATGTTTGTCAGATAGCAAGGTTACAGCAAACACTAACTTAATGGTAAAGTCCATTGAAGTCTTCGGTCCTGGAGATGTTGTATTAGGAACACAGGAATTGCCACACTGGATTAGACCAGAGTATCCCAACTCTCTGAAGGGACTGGTACCACATTCTTCATTAGAAAGTTAAAGAATCCTTATAGTGGGAAATTACTGAGTAACCTGTCTGTCAGGGAATCTTTCTTGCTAGCTTTTATTAGTTGGAGGTTGAGTTATTCTTCACTGTTAAGTTTTAAAAAACAAAAATCATGAGTGAAATGAAAACTTCATATTGTTTTCTTCCAGTTGGTGAGTTTGTGAGTGATGCTCTTCTGGTGCCAGATAAGTGCAGGTTCCTCCACCAGGAAAGGATGGATATATGTGAAACTCACCTGCACTGGCACACTGTTGCTAAAGAGGTACAGTATATAACTTACCTTGAAATTTCTAGCCATCTTTCTTTCAGTTTGTATCACTTTCTTGGGAACGCATTTAATCGCAACAGTGTTGTTATAGAGCAAATGGTGAGGACACAGTTGCATTTGTAAATATTTATTGATGGGTGGTGAATTGGTGCTTTTAATTAGGAGAAAAACAGGAAAAGTTCTGTTAAGTTTATTTTGTTTCATAAGCAGTATTATTTTGTAACTTGATGTGTCATGTAGAGTCGACGTTTGAATTTTCATATCGTTGTTGTTTTATACCATATTCTGATTTTTTTATGCAAGTTCCAGGGTTTGTGCATTGTTTCTCCCCTAGTGGGGAGGCTTAAGGCATCGGACTCTGGCCCTGTGTTGTCTCCTTATGGTTGTGTCAAGTAATTCAAAGGGGAAATCATGAGGATGGTACTGTTAGCATATAAAGAAACTCTTTACCTTTTTAAATTGTTGCATTCCCTTCACCAGCTTTTTCTCCCCAGCTTTTAGCTTCCCTTGTAGCACATACCAGTAGTTACATTCGTTCATAGAAAGCTGCTGTGTTATCGGGTTGACTTAACATTGCTCTTCTGTTGGAGAACTACATCTGTAATGTCACTACTCTATGCTTGGAAAATAAGAACATCTAACTCACTTCCCATAAACTTTTGTCCCACGTGGTACATGGCAATATTAAACTGCTCTCTCTCTAATTCCTTTTAATCACCTGTAATGCTTGACACACTCACATGTATTATTATTATTATTATTTTTATTATTTTATTATTTATTATAATTTTGTGCTAAGTGCTTCACAGAATTAAGACATGACCCCTGCCTCAAGAATTTACAATCTAATCTCAGAGATGATGCAATTAATGAGGTCGTCATCTGACTGAAAAGAAGGGGGATGGGAAAGGAATAGGAGAGAGAGAGGACAAGGAAACTTGTGAGGACAATGTGTAAAATTGGTGCAAAGCACAGAACATATGATTTTATAACTCACTGACATTTTATTAAAGAGCCTCTGAAACTTAATTTTGTAGGTGTCGTGCATCCAAACGATAATATCTTAGTCCTTTGTAGGAATATGTCTTCTTAAAGGTAAATTGACAAGAGTTTAGAGTTTCAAATTATGATTTTGCCTGGACCCTCCTGAAAGTCCGTTTGACCCTGTAATATCAGAAGCTCACAATGACATAGCCTTGAGTGGATTTACCATATAGTATTTAAATGTTTTCTCCTTTTCCACATGTTCTGTGTGGCTTTGTCTTTTAAGTGTTTTGTGCAACCTCTTAAATGATGCATAATTAACAGTTTTTGAATATGGCTAGAAGGTACCCTACTGTACGAGGAATCAAACCTCAATGTATCAAGTGTTTTACGTGTTGATCTCCTCTTCAATAGCACTGTTACCATAGGCAGGGCAAACTATCACTCTGTCTCCCGTGGTTATTTGTGCACAGCAAAAGCAAGCCCTCAAAGGAGTTCTAGGTAAGAGGATGTAGAATTTGTCAGGTGTATGTGAGGGGATGAAATCTTTTGGCAAGGAGAAGAGTTGAGGAGAAGGAAAAGCTTGTTGCCTAAAATAACAAGACTGTGGGATGGGGGCCCATGTTCCCACGCTGAATGAATTTATCAGTCACAATAGTTGAGAGGTCAATTAACAAGCTAACTCTAATTATCTGAGGCTATACACAAACTTTTATTATTTTCTTAACCTCTATGCCAACTTTTCCTTGGCCAGCTCACTGTGTAACCATGTTGTCGCTGTTCTCTTTATTTTTGTAGTCCTGTAGTGAAAAGAGTATGAATCTGCATGATTACGGTATGCTGCTGCCCTGTGGAATTGACAAGTTCCGTGGTGTGGAGTTTGTTTGCTGTCCATTAGCAGATGAAAGTGACAATGTTGATTCAGCTGACGCTGAGGAAGATGATTCGGATGTCTGGTGGGGAGGTGCGGATGCTGATTATGCAGATGGAAGGTAAGAGAGGCGTTTCCCCTTCCTGGTTTACTGAAAATTGCCAGAAGTTTGTTTGGAAAGACTAAAAGTTAGCAGCAGAGTTTTTGAGAGGAGTACACTTGGTGGATCTCCACATTGTTTGAAACATTTGAAGTGACCCAAAATGTCTGGGTTTTAATAGGTTTTTGATTTCTACAGAACCCTAAGGCTTATAACATTTTAATTATTTTTTTTAAAATGCAACGGAAAATATCTTGTTGGGCTGTAAACATTCCCTTGCAGTATTTGCAACCCAACCCTACATTATGAGTGCATATGACAACCAAAAATTGAAACAGACTACCTGGGACGCTTACTTTCATTGGCAAGCTGAGTGAACTGCAAAAAATGCACACCCAACCCACTTAGTGGTAAGTGAGGTGTTTTAAACCCCCCTTTTTAGTTTTACTAACATAGGTGTTAGTGGCACAGTAAGAAGACTGTCAAGCTGGCAGCGTCCCTTTTAATTATGCATTGAAAGGTATTTTCAAAAATCGACTTCAATGGCCACACATTGACAAGACGACTTCTTCTTTACTAGACCTTGCCTGTGCTACAGTTGCAACTCTGTTAGGGGAGTCACCTTGCAAGACAATCGTGCAGCGACCGTGTTACAGCATGGGCTGGTTTTGCCTGTGTACATGGGGAAAGAACATGGCTCTACCTTGGTTTCTTTAACAATTTAGCATCATCTAAACATACAAAAGGGGTGCTGGATTAAGCTTGGGGTATGATCATACTGTAACTGGGTATGCCAGGTTGATATGGCCTTTTTCATGGTAGCCTACTAACTGCATTAGGGTTATACAGGTGTAAGTGAGAGCTGAGTACAGTTCTATTCAAATCTTAAATCTCTGGTGAATGAATTGTAAAATACAATGAAAATTACCCTCCTTTACTAAACTAAAATCCAGGGTCATTATTCTGTATTTGACCAAACATCACAGCGTGCTAGATTAAGTCCGGAAGTGCAGAGTTTAGATGTTGGTAGGGTCAATTTTTAGAAAGGGGAAACCAAATCCCCATCTCAGAAATTTGCTGATGAATCCCTTTTCATTTAATTTCATCTTCTGCATTCATTTCACAGCACCTTAGAACCAGGACGAGCCTGGCAGATGGGAGGGAGTTCAGAGAAGAACAACGAAAATGATCAGGGACAGGATGGATACATTTATATGGCAAGATTAAAAATGCTAAATGTATATAGTTTGCCTTAGCAATGACTAAAATGGGAACATTAGCCTACAAGTGTTTCAGGGATATAAAGATGAAGGATGGAGATAAATGACTCTAACTAGGAGCAATGGAATGACATTAGGACAACGAAAAATTAGACTGACTGTCAGGGAAATCTTTAACAAGGAGATGTATTCAATCGTGGACATGTCTTTTGGGGAAGGAGTAGAAGCCACATCATGGTGAACGCTTAACACTAGGTTGGACAACGCACTAAAAAAAGCTGTTGCAGGGAACAGGTCTTTAATGGTAAGGGGATGGATTAGATGAATGAAATTAAGGTCTTTTCTCTGATTCTTCATCACAAAAGACTAATATCAAGGCCCTGCTTTTGGCCCCATCTAGGGTGGGAGACATCTTCAGTCTTGGAATATTTGATTTTTCTTGATGAGTACATCTAACAGCCAAAGTGTAGCAATAGAGCTACTTTTGAGGAGGTTTATAGGTCAGATCCCACAGCATCGTTACGTAATTTCTGTATATTTGGTTTACGCATTGCTGATTGGGGTTCAAGTTGTTGAAAATGTGGGCTAAGAATGAAAGATGTTTGCAACCCTCAGATTAATTTTTTCCTATATAAAGATGGAGAAATTTGCAAAAATGAAATATTCTCCCTTAATATGTCTGGTCAAAGATGTCTAAAAATATGAAATAAAAATGTTCTCATAATGGTGCATGTTACAGCAATTAACAGCAATTATGAGGGATGTATATAAAGCAGTCTGAATTATCCATTTGTTTCAATTGTTCATGTTTGTCACTGGGGAAGCAAACATAATCTACTCAAAAGCAATTCAAGTTCTAAATTGAGCAGGTCAAGGATGACTTCAGAAAACTGATATCCTATTAGAGCATCAACTGGAGTTACGTTTGAATCCAATTCTGAAATTCCCAGTGAATAGTAAAACCTTTTTTAATACAGAAATACCTTCAGCAAATCTGGAAAGGCCAAGTTGCTTTTCTGAAGTAGTTGGACTTTAATTAAGATGAAGAGCTCAACAATTTCCAATTCTTATAAACTAATTCACTAGTTTCATTTGCTGGCTCTTCAATCCTCAAGCTGCATCCAGTCCCTCCTCTGCCTTGAAGCCAAAAATACACTCATGAAAATGATTAATGAGTCCTTTTGCATCGAAATTAGAGTATCCTTGATATTAAATTACAAAAATAGGTTTTCCCACTTTGAACATGAGTAAGTTTAAATGTTGTATGCTTGATACAATAACAAACATGAATCATACAATATATTATGCTACAGTATCTGACTACTAATATGTAACATTAGAAATTATGACCAAATTTTGGATTTTTGTGTCTTCGTTTTAAGATCAATAGGGAGGGATGCCGATATTGCTTGCTCTACCACTAAACTAATGTTTATACCACTAAAGCAGTTTTCTTTGTTTGGAATATATACTTAGCTCCATGTAGTTTCACCATAAGTCAGTAACCTTACATTTAGTCTCAGAGTAGCAGCCTTGTTAGTCCGTATTCGCGAAAAGAAAAGGAGTACTAGTGGCACCTTAGAGACTAAATAAATTGGTTAGTCTCTAAGGTGCAACTGATACTCCTTTTCTTCTTACATTTAGTGTTCCTTTCATCATGAAGCCTTCCAAAAAGCTTAAAATCTCTTCCTGTAGTGTGTATTATTTGATACTGTATAAAAAGTACAGAAGGTGCTGATAACTCCTGCATTAATGAAGCTTCTGTTTCTATCCCTCTTTTTTCAATAGCTTTTAATTTGATAAAACAAAATCTTCTTGGACACACCCCAAAGGAGACTTTTTTTGTGGGGGAGATGGTAAAGCTTTAGCAAAATCAGTTGAGTGATGTGTTGTTTTCCCCATAACTGGTGATGAAAAAACAACTGAAGTAGGAACCTTCAGACGTGGCTTTTGTAGCTTTTTCAGCAACCAGATTAAGAGGAAAGACAAGTTCAGTTTTGGAGACAGCAAATTTTAGACAGCAGAGCAGGGGTGTGCAAGCTTTTTGGCCCGAGGGCCACATCGGGGTTGTGAAACTGTACGGAGGGCCGGGTAGGGAAGGCTGTGCCTCCCCAAACAGCCTGGCCTCTGCCCCCTATCTGCCCCCTCCCGCTTCCCACCCCCTGACTGCTCTCTTCAGAACCCCCAAACCATCCAACCCCCCCTGCTCCTTGTCCCCTGACCGCCCCCCTCCCGGGACCCCCGTCCCTAACTGCCCCCTGGGATCCTACCCCCTTATCCAACCCCCTCCCTGTTCCCTGACTGCCCCCCCCAGCCCCTATCCACACGCCCACCCTCTGACAGGCTCCCCAGGACACCACTCCCAACTGTCCCTGTTCCCCGTCCCCTGACCGCCCTCCCAGAACCTCCACCCTATCCAACCGCTCCCTGACTGCCCCCACCCCCTTACCATACTGTTCAGAGCAGCAGGAGCTCGAAGCCAGCCAGAGCTAGCTGCGCTGCCCGATACGAGCTGTGGGCCAGAGCACTGGCAGCGTGGCAACATGGCTGCGGTGGGGGTGGGAGGTGGGAACAGAAGGGTAGGGACCAGGGGCTAGCCTCCCTGGCCAGGAGCTCAGGGGCTGGGCAGGATGGTCCTGCAGGCCAGATGTGGCCTGTAATTTGCCCACTTCTGCAGCAGAGCAAGCTCAACCAAGAACAACAAGGAGACCGATAATGAGAGGTAACATTTGCAAGTAATCCACATAAAAGTGGAGGTGGAAACCTTAGTGGAAGTGCAGGTGGAGAAGAGGAAAGGAGCAATGACAGAATGTCGAGGAATGTCTACCAGGCAGAGAAAGGAGGATAAGAATTCAATAAAAGGGTTTTAATTATTTTATTATTGTACATTTCAATTTAAAATAAACAGCTAATCTGTATTTGTTTTATTGTAAAGTGCCTAGGGTATTTTGGTATCTCTGCTCTGTAGGCTTTACAATCAGAGGGCTTGTCTACACTACCTGCTGGATCAGCAGGCAGCGATCGATCCAGCAGGGGTTGATCAACCGCTGAGCACTCTCCCGTTGACTCTGGAACTACACTAGAACAAGGAGTGCAAGCAGAGTTGACAGGAGAGCGTCAGCTGTCAATTTACCGCAGTAAGGAGATCTAAGTATGTCGACTTCAGCTACACTATTCACCAAGCTGAAGTTGCATATCTTAGATTGACCCCGCGTGGTGTGTGGACAAGCCCTAAATAGGTAAGACAGAAAATGTAAAGAGAAACAAATGCACAGAGAGGTAAGGTGACTTGCTCAAGGTCATACAACAGGTTAGTTACACAGCTGGGAATTGAACCCAGGTTTCCTGAATCCCAGTCCAGTACCCTGTCCACTAGAACCTGTTTTTTTGGGGGAAGAATTTATTTGAAATCATGCAGCTGTAACAGAAGTTTAGTTTTTTTTTCTTTTATTACTTTAACTTTTGTATTGACTTTTACTTTCATTTCTCTCAATTATACATTTAGTTAGTTAGCTTTGTGTCTCCTTTGTGCAATGATCTTGTCAAGAGCTGGAATTTATAGCACACTTGGACTGAATTTTTTCTTAGCCTTCCAAGAAAAAAATAGAATGAATGTAATTTAGTGACCCATACCGATGCCGATAAATTTGTATTCCTATTTGTAGTAGATTATCTGAGTCTTTTAAACTGACTGTCACACACACAATGCAGCATTAGTTTCTAGTGACAGCTTTTAACATCTTCATTGCACTGTAAAGAATTTGCCTTTGGAATAGGATTTCAGAGATATAATAGAGAAAGAAGTGCAGTCCTTGAACCTGCAGTAATTATCAGTGAAATTGCTTTATCATGCACTTAGCTGTCATTTACTGTGAAACGTTTCTATTCATACAAAGATAAGTAAAGTTAAAAGATTTTATTTTAAAAATACTTCATTATTTTATGCTATGACTTAGCATCATTCTAATTTAAGAATTCTTTAGCACGTGTGTTGCAGTTGTATTATTTTGACATTTTTGTGCAGTGCTTTTGCAAAAGTGCAAAACCGTTGATTAGATTTTTTGCAAAGTGAATTTTGTATTTAAATAATGCAGAGTAACTGAATATTTAAATAATTATAATGTGCTTTTCTGTATTCTTTTTTATTAAATGCTGATCAGTCTTGTCTTGTGTTTTTAGCCCTATTGTGCAAATAGGAGCTGTTAGCAGGTTTTACCAGATCTGACTCTTCTTTAATTTTCATGCAGTAGCTAGATATGTCGATAATGTTATCAAATACTCCTCCTTAGAGCCTAGTCCAGACCCACTCTCTGGACAGATCCATGTCTTTTGCGAGTGACTGAACTGCTAGATCCCAATGTTTCTGAGTCCCTGAGTCTGGATCTCAAAGGAACACTCCCAGGGGCTCACCCTTTGTATGAGACCCTTCCGGGACATTGGAACTCTGCATTCCAGCTGCCCTAGACTCCAAAACCAGTCCCTTGGCCCTTTTCGGGACCCTCCAGTTGCTTAGACATGTTCCCCTCAGAGTCCACCCACTGTGGGAGCTCTGGTTCCTAATTAAACCCTTGAGGGACAGTGTGGCAGAAGAGCAAGGTCTTAGCAAAGGAATTTTTTTTTTAACTATAAGCTCTTTACTCTTGTAAGTACTTTGAGAGTTGCAGATCCATGAAAAACAACAAAATTTTGAATACAGTCACCCTTATTCTGATCTCACCCCTTCTCTGAGTCCTAGGTTTGATCAGTGTCCTTAGACTAGACAGAGTTTCTCCTCCTCCTCTTTTTCCTGTCTTTTTTTCTGGTATGTGCCAATGGGCGCATCTGGCTTAATGAAGCCACCCCCTTTTGCTCATGTGGTTCTGCTGAAGGAGTTACAGGCTCCATTTCCCTCCCCATCCCCAGGTTTCTGTGTAGAGAGTAATTCAAACTCAGTGGCCCTACCAGTAGACAACTCGTTGCTCCAGAAGGGGGCGAGTCACTCAGCATTGATTCAGATAGTCTTCCCACTTGGTGCCAAGCCCCTGTTACCAAAAAAAAAAAAAAAAAAAAAAAAGGTTCTAATCCACAAACAAGATTGCAACGCAGCATGGTCATAATCCAAAGTGAAAGTCACAGTATAAAAGTGGAGCTCCTGAAACAGAATGGGGTTCGCAAAACAAAACTGAGTTCAGAGTTTGAAACAGATTAATCCCCACTTTGTCCCCATTCCTAGCGGCTCTGACTGTTCACAGTCTGCTTCTGACCTGTCCCGGTGCTTTAATTCTTCTTCTGTCGAGTTGCTGCTGTGCAGCGTTGTTTGTTTGGATGCGCTTTGTATGTTCCACTGCAGGTGGGTTTCATCTGGACCGGTCATCCATGATGGTTGATGCTTCCTCATCAGTTGTACCTGGTATTACATATTTTTTTGGTGGAGTCTACTTGGACAGCAGGTCCCCAGTGTGCCTCGTTCAGGTGTCTGTTATGTGTTGCTTACAAAACAGGCTTTTTTTGTTTTACCCCCTCCATTGGTTACTTGTGGTTAAAGAAAAAGAAAGATGCTTATGTATGTTTATGCTGGAGAAGTATTGGAAGCCTACGTAACATGTAAGTTGGCAGTGAGGCAGTGCACATGCAAATAACGCTGAGATTTTTAGTGCTGGTTCTGGATGGAGGAGAGGGTGGGGCCGCTGCACAGGATCCCCAGACCTGCTGCGTCTTCCTTGCTGCTGCCTCTCTCCTTGCCTGGCTCCTGTGTGAGAGCATGTGCCAGGGCACAGGTGAGTAGGGTAGCTCAGCCAGCTTCCCAAGGGAACAGGGCAGGCACCACAGCACATTACGACGCTCCCCGTGCTGGAAGCGGGCATTGCAGTGGCAAGGTTACCTCACTAGCTCCTGCCCTGTGCACTGCCGCCAGGATGCGGGAGCCCTGAAGGGAGGTGCCTGGCAGTGCTAAGAGAGTGGGGTGGGGGCTCCCTAAATACACCCTTGCAAGCCAAACCCGACAGGACCCGACTACAAGGGTCACATTGGGTGTGAAAACAACTCAGTGCTCTCAGGCTCAGGTCCGGTTTGGATTGGCTGTGATCTAGTCAGTTCTGGGTGGGATGTAAAATTAGGTCTGACCAGACTCTACTAAGCAGGACAGTGCGTCTTGTCAAAATCCCCATTCAGTGTGTATTTTGGATCCATCATTGCTTCAGAATTTGTACGTACATTACCACTGCTGGCCTGTATAGCTGACGAAAAGGTTGCAACCTTTACTCTCAAATGTGGCACTGGTAACAGTCATCCACAGCTTCACTCCCTCCACCTAACCTACCCTAATGAACTTTACCCTTGAAGACTGCCTCAGAGGCAAGCAGTGAAGCAGCTGCCCTCCTTCTGCACAGCTGCATTGCTCTGTGGTGACTCTGTCTGCTTCCGGGTGCAACTCAAGAATGGTGCAGTTCAGAATGGTGGACTCCACTTCGTACTGCAGCTTTGATTTTAGAGTGTGAACATGCTGTGTTGCAGCTTTTTTGGGGATTACAGCATCCTTTTTGTATCAGGCGTTTGAAAGACTGACTGAAAAGCAAGGACAGAGCCTTGAAAAATGGGGCTATCAATGTGGAATGACTCTCCCCTTCTGCAACAATGGGCGTTCCTTTGGTAGGGCTTTGAATTACTCTGTACGCAGAAGCTTTTGTGAATATCTTACAAGCCTTCACTGCCCTTGGATCGAGAGCTTAGCTACCTCCCACCTTGTATCCCCAGATGGCAGCTAAGATATGGATGCCCTTGCTAGGACTGACCTTGTCTAGGATTAGCAATAGAGTTTTTAACTGAAGGCCTTCTTTAGAATTTTATCTGTCTAGATATGAGAGACACAGAGTGGGTGAGGTTATATCTTTTATTGGACCTACTCAGGGGTAGTCAATAGGTGGACCGTGGGCCAAATCTGGACTGCCAGATGCTTTTGAATGGATCACAAAATCTTTTTATTTACTTATTATTGTCATCATTGGGGGTGTGAGGCAGTGCTATTATTTCCTCTGGAGTCTGGACCTTGACTAGACCTTGACCAAGAAATTTGGACTTGACAAAAAATAATTGACCACCCCGGCTCCGTTAGTGAAAGAGGTAACAGTGAAGCTATTACCTCATCCACCTTGTCTCCCTCATATCCTGGGACCATTTTTGTTGTATTAGGCATTTTTATTGAAATTGTTCATGTCGTTTGAATCACAGAGAGAAACAGCACTCTGTGGCAGTGTGGTGAAAGCCACTGGGCGGCACCAAAATTAGTCTTAAAAGATAGCACTCAAAGCTATAAAGGGCAATGAAATTTGAACTCCAAAAAACTGTTCCATATTAAAATGAATTTTTGAGGGGTAATAAACATATTTTCTTTCTCATGTCTGTTTAGTTTTATATATAATATGTACAGGTAAAGCTCAATTATCTAATTAGCTTGTAAGACATCCAAAACCTGGTAAATCTGCATTTTGGAAAAGTTACATTCCAAGGGGGAGGAGAATGGTTTAGTGGTGTGTTTTGTTTTGTTTTGGTTGGGGGTTTTTTTGTGTGTGTTTTTTGGGTGGGGGAAGGGAAATAAGTGTTTGAATTTCAGATAACAGGGTTTCAGACAATCCCAAGTTCATAGCTTTTTGAGGTTTTGTGACAAATCATAGTTATGAAAATTATACTAGAAATAGAGATGAAACATCATACTCATGTATGTTATTGAAAGTGTATGCAGTCTTTTTAACATCCATGTTCTTTACATGCACAATTTCCCAAGGACGATCTGTACTCTATACGTTTTATAATACATATCTGTATAAACATTTTTTAAGATTAAAACATGGGACTTTAACTTTTTTTTACCTGTGGTACTGTTTTGTTTTTTTTTTAGCTGTTAAATCTATTGTATTAATTATGGACATAATAATTTTCCTGCATATGTTTTGCATCTCTTGGAATAATATGTTACAGATTTTAGATTAAAAACTTACTTGATTAAAATTTTAAATAGTAGAATTTGTTAATTTCTTGTATTTGTCTCCTTGCTGACAAGTTGCAATATTTAGATTTGAAGACATTTTTGGTGCATAATGGTTTTAATAACTAATCTTTCTTTTCATGGAAGCTATTGAAATAAACAAAGCACAGAAAGTTTAGGGGCATGTGAGCATTAGAGAGTCCAGAAAGACAAATATAATGTTGAATCTCTACAAATGGATGAGTAGAGGAAGAATGGAACTGATGAAGCAGCTTATTGCTTTGAGAGGTAATTGCTGTAGTACTGCAGAGGCAATTCCAAGCACCATTTGAGTATAAAATGTTAACTCTAGTGATGGACGAGCTCTTGTGCAGAAACAATTAATCTAATCTGGGAAACGATGAATAGGAAGTAGCTGAGCTTTCTTGCTTCCTTGAAGGCTGAGTTTGTCAGCCATGAGATCTCCTATTTGACTTCAGTGAACTTTCAGCATCTTGCGGGAGGTTAATACTACTCTTCTGCATTTAACTGACCAAAGTTAACTTGGATGGAAGGGTTATGACATTATGACTTAAGGAACCAGAGCTATACATTGGGAAGCATGATGTAGGCCTTAAATAATAACTGACTCGGGATGAAAGGTTTATGATAAGTTAAGGTTATAAACTATCATTACAAAGTTGTAATTATGTAAACTATTGGAATTTTGTAACTCTATATACTTACAGTATCTGAAAAAGAAATTTGGACATGAAAAATTCACAGTTGAGTTTCCACAAACAGCTTCTGACTCAGTATCCCTGCCACCATCCCATCCACCTGCCTTATTGTGTAGTATCAGATTTATATACAGATATTATTGTGTGACTTAACAGTGGTGACAGAGGCAATGTTGTTTCAGTACTGAACTGGCTGTTTATGGAGGCATAACAAGTGAGACTTTTTTGCTGTGGGTAGAAAGCTGAAACAGACGAGAATCTTCATTCTGCTTGACAGCCATCTTCAGTGTGTGACAAGGGAGATGAGAGGTTGGAGTTATGTACTTTTGGCCTTGTTGATTTTTTCCAGTATGAACTAGAGCCGAAAATTGTCTCTCTCCAAGAGATGTTTTCAGTGGTTTTGATTTGTTTATATCTTTACTAGACTCATGGTCTGATCCTTAAGGGTTTGTGGTACCTAATGGAAATGTGGAAGTGGTATTGTGGTTAGGTGACTGGTGATGTGAGATAAAATAATTTAATTCCCAGTCTTTCAAATTTCTTTCATAACAACACCATTATAATGTTTTATTTTAAAGGTTATCTGTTTATAACATTAACTTCTTCATCTTAATGGAGCCTTGTCTGGAGATTTTCTGAATTTCTTTAGAAAGTATTTTAAACTTCGATATGGGGAAAATAGTAGATTGTTTTGTTTCTTTCTGTTAAAGGATATAAATTGTTATAATTGTAAAGGTGGTCTAATGATGGTACATGGTGTGTGAAATACAATACAATGTACTAGATCAATCGTATGTTCTGCCAAATGAATCTGTAATCTCCTTCAACCCAAGCGGTTTAGCTAACATAGTTTACAATGTACACATGAACTCCGCTGGATCCTGATAAAGCAGTCCAAAATTCTAAAATGTGCACTGAATAATCCCTATGGTCTTTTTGATGGTAAGTGAAGCTTTTCTTAAAATTTACCACCACTGTACCATCACCAGGGGCCAGCAAGGGAGAGCTCTGTTGTAGACAAAGCACTGGTGGCTACCTGCATTCTTACCCCTGTGCCTTTTCAATTTCCCTTGAGCAGGGTTAGATCACATGGTAGTAGAAATGCCAGTGGCTAGCACTCCCACTATTGGCTGCCCTTAGCAGAGCTGCATTGATGCTGATGAAATTGTGGGAAACTTAAGTAAAAGCTCTGTGTAGATGCAGACTGTAACTCTCCCATTATATATGTTAATTGAAGAGGATGGTTCTGTTGATGTGGTATGAGTCAGAACTAATGACCTTAGATTAGCACCCTGTTGTACAGCACTGGGAACCCCCCCCCCCCCAAAAAAAAAGACGTTAACTACCCCTTTTTATGGTAGTAGAAAACAAATTTAAAAAGCTGTCCTGGGAAAAAAAGGAATTACACTGGCAATTCTGTTCTTTATTCACTCTAGTGCATTATGAGAAATGCATACTTATGGCAGAATAATACTGAAGTACAGATAATGCAAAAGGTGATCACATAATACATTAGACAGGGGAGGGGGATTCATAATTCAGTTGACCTTAACACACTGCAGTGTCAAGGGTGATATAGTTTGCTTTTCCCATTGACTTAAGTGGGTTTTGAATCAGTCCATCACTTTAACATATAAATTCTCAAAATTTCAGTCCTACTTGGAAACATGACACTTAATCCTTTGAAGACTTGGACAAGTATCAGAGTAAAAGAACTGCTTTCAGAGACGAGCAATATAAAAGACACTTGAAAATTTAATTTTGCTAAAAAGTTACTCCTAGCAAGTAGGAGAGACAGAGGTATATGACTGAAAATGTTGTTGTATTCATAGTCAATAAAATACCAAATTGGGGCTACTAATGTGTCTTGAGGGTTGTGGCAAAACCACTTATCTTCCAACTTGTGGTTCATCATTATGTCACAATAGCCACCCTTTATAACTTTATAATTGCGCCCATTATTGGTTTTGTTATAGGCAGCACAACTAGCAATGTCTGTAGTTAAGGTTACGCAGCATTGTTGATTTATAAAACTGTTTTCAGTTGCTTATAACTTAATAGAAGCTCTACTCATTTAGGCTGAAATTTTCCATACTTGGTGTCTGCTCCAGGCTGAACTTTTTGGAAAACTTCAAAAACAGTTCAGCTATTTTGCAGAATAGGTTTAGAGGAAAATGTGCTTTCCCCATGTTAAAAATTCTTACAGCCATTTGGCTGAAAAGCTCTAGTGCTTCTGTGCTTGGGAGCAGACACATGGACTGTGGCGGGCAGGCTACCCTGGGGCTAGGGATGTGCCTTTGACACGAAAAACTGCCCAGATTTGGCCAACTTACAACACTTAGGAAAATCTCAATTCACGCTTGCTCAGTAAAGACTTGTTAGAATTTGGCAGCTAAATTCTCAGAAGAATCTGTCCACAATGAGCATCCTTCAGCCCAGAGATGAGGAGGCTGAGCAGGATTTTTCACGCAATTGCTGCTACAGGCCCTGTGACACCAGGTACCAGAACACAAAATAAAGAGATGTTATCTTCTGTGCTCTCAACGGACCCCTTGCTTGCACCTGGGCAGCCAAGAGGAGGAGGAAGAGGAAGTAGCCTTACTGAAATGCAGAGGGAGAGGGCTTGTAGAGTAGGCTGGGACAAAAGGCCACTGGAATAGAAAAAGGACAAGTAGGTAACAGCTTTAAAATGAATTAAAACTCTTCCTAGGAATCATTAATGGGCAATTGGGATGGGGAGCCAAGGGGGGCTGATGGAAAACTGGAACCAGAGGATGTGGGGAGACTGGAACTGGGACAAAGACAGGCTGAATAAGCCCAGAAGCAGAAGGGATCAGGCTTGTGGGGGAGTGGGAGATAAGCAGAAAGGTTTGAAACCAGCAGAGAAGACTTAGGACCTGGAACAGAATCAAGGTTCTTGAGTCTCAACATTCCTCTGCTGCTAGCAAACAGCTGTGAAACCCACTGGCAAAATATGTGCCACATCTCCCTCTAGTGGCTGGCTGTCCTATCGCTTTCAGTTATTGTGTTAGCTCCAGTGACAGAGGCCTGTGTTGTGAACCTAAACTTTCTGATCCTTCCAATGAACCATGTGGGAGTTGATGCTGTTTCCACGTGATGGGCTTTCTGGGTTTTTTTAGTTTGTTTCTTTAAAAACTCAGGAAATTACATGCAAAATATTACATTCAAAGAATGTTGAAGTTGCAAAGCAAACACCCAAAGGCTAGAAAATGCCAGACAGTTACCTATGTATATGCATTATGATATAGTCCTTAGCTGCATGATAAAATAATTTTCCACAGATCCCTGCCTCATTTGCTTCAAAATTTGGAAGGTGCTTAGTGAATAAGGTCGGGGGGGCGGGGTAGGGGGAAGAAGAGGAGTGTTGCAAGAAGAGTGAAGGGATGTTCTCAAGGTTTAGGCAACTGAATGTCACCCAGGAGGATTGGATTCCATCCCTGTCTCTGGCACTGAGACCCTGTGTGATGCTGGGCAAGTCACCTAAACCAAACTTTTCGCAGGTGGTCACTAATCAATTAGTTATATTTTTTTTGTGTGCACAATTTGAGACACCTGGGGTTTGATTTGAAGAGTTGAGCACTCTCAGCTGCAACTAAAGTCATTGGGAGATGTGATCTGAACAAATAAAGTGCTATAAAATGCTACGTTCTCTGAAAACTCAACATAAGCTTCTAAAACCGAGCACCCAAAATTAATGGACACTCTTTATATTGTGTGTCTGCCTTTTCTACGGGTTCACATATCAGATTTGTTTAGAATTGTACAGTAAAAAACATGATTGAGTTTTAGGGACTGCAAATATAACAACACAATGTGCATTCACATGGCAAAATGAATTGGTCTTATGTAGCTAAACACAGCTGGATCTTGGATGTGTACAAATAAATTGTTTCTATAGTGCTTTTCCCTGCGCCTTCTTAAATTGGCTTTCCTTTGTTCCATTACTGTTTGTTTATTCAGAACCCTACAATCAGAAACCATAGAAGCCTTACTTTCAGCATTCTTAGGGAAAATGTCAGTGGGTTTCCAAGACTAGGGGTCTCTCAACCTGGATGTCACAAACAGGTGACAGAGGGTCATGACCACCCTGCTCTTCCTGTGTTGCTAAATGGGTGGGTTTTCCCAGTGTGGGAAGAAGGTCACAGTATGTAATAGGTGAGACCCATTACCCAAGACACACTACAGCATTGCAAACACGTTAGCTTGCCTTGTGCTTAAACAAGAGGGTCTACTGTGGTTGTGATTCAGACGCTTGTTTGTCTCACCTGAGTACCAAAGTGAATTAAGCTAAACTGAATAAAGGCCACTTTTATTCTGAATAACATCATCCACACTAGGATTTAATGGTATATAATTAATCCACTTCAAGTCACACCTTTTTTCAATTTGGATTAATTTTCCAGGATGCTCCTGTGTAGACAAAGCCCTTAGTTCCAATGGCTTATGATTTTGTCCCATATCTTCATATGTGTTTGAACAGTGCCTAGCACATAATGGGAGCTACCAGGATACAAATAATAATAGTATGTGAGTTTGAGTAAGTTGATTATTATCAGTCATTGATGTCATTTTCTGATGATAATAATTACTTATTATGTTCTGGGGTGTGTAAGTGTTTAAGAAAATATCACTTAGTGCTGAAAGCATATGGCCATCAGCTTCATTCATCTGTTTGAACCCACCTCAGTCATTTTACAGAATTCTAGTGCAGCATTAGACATGCACACCCAAGACATTAATCAGTTGGCACAATCTGTTATGATTAATACAGGGCCTTTTCCCTTTCAGTGCATGGAGAGGGGCTTCATACTGGTGGCATCCTGCTATGCTAGCAGCAGAACATAATCCATATTTATCTCTTGTTACTGTTTCATTTTCAGTATATGCATTAAATCTCACTGCATTGCTCTCCAGAGCGCCAGGTTCTTACTTGTTGAGAGGGGGCTTCCTTGTCACACTTCCACGAGGTTCTGAATAAGCTGTTGTCTGATTTCTCATCTAGTAGGTGTTTCATTGCTGACCCAACAAAATCCATTGATTCTTTCAGTGATGACAAGGTGGTAGAAGAGCAGCCAGAGGAAGAGGAGGAAGTAACAGACGTTGAGGACGAAGATGTCGATGATGAGGACGACGATGGTGATGAGATTGAAGAAGAGGCAGAGGAACAGTACGAAGAGGCCACGGAAAGAACTACCAGCATTGCTACCACAACCACCACTACTACCGAATCGGTAGAAGAGGTTGTTAGAGGTAAATTAATGTTTGTTTAGTTTGGGGTCCGCGGAATTGATCTTACTGGTGTGTATTTGCCCTTTACTACTAAAAATGTTCCAAACAGCAAAATATCCTAAGTTGCTACATCATTATGCTTTGTCTTTATATGATTTGCAAGTTTTTTCCCTTTTATATCTAATCTTAGGATACATGGATAGTGATTGCCACATATTTCATTGAGATTATTTTCACAAACAGCATAGTAAACTACATGAGAAGAAACAGTGTTGTATGCTGGTAAAACAATGAGTGTGAAAGAAAAGGGAATGTTGATATCAAGTGGAAAACGTGTGTTAGAAAGCACTATTAGGTAGGACATTGTCTTACATTAACATTTTCTGGTTAGCTATTTTATTCAGATTCTTGGATTTTTTATACCCAGCATTTCTCAGTAGTAAGCAAATAATGAAATTTTAAAAATCCTATAGTTGACCTAGTGTATGGTTTACAGATTAAAAATAATTATAAACAAAATTATAATATGGTTGTTGTCTATGGGGGGAAAAAAGAAACAAATAACATAAATGGGGTAAAATAGATTTTAAAATATGCTCTTTTGTATACACTTTTTTATATGGTGTCATTAAAGCAATTTAAAATTTTTATTAAATTTGAATATTAGCCTACCCATAGGCAATTTGACAATCCAAATCATGGTAGAATTTTTTTTTCTGTTCCTCTTCTCTTGTACAATTTATTCTTTAAAGGAGCTCTTCCTAGATTTCTATATGATTTGGAACTATTCTATATGATGTAATATTTATATAATCCAGGTATTGGTTTTCTATATTATTTGTCCTCCCGGTAGCATTGTACTTATCAAATGTCTTTATAATGTTCTTCTACCTCCTAAGAAATAAGACAGAGGTAAAAGCCAGGACACAACATAAAATGAGCTTAGTTCCTATGACTTAAAATGAAAGGAGTTTCAACTTAAAACATTCAGAGACAAAATGACCATGAAATGGCTGTAGTGGAACTAACACGGACATTTCAGTCCTGGTTCCCTTAGTCCATACCTGCTGCTATTGGAATTGAGGGACACAGACCCTTGCAACTTAAAAATTGTACACAAACCCACACAGACCTTCCTATCCTTCCCTGTGGCAGGGTTGTTCTGCCCTGTTGGCTGATGTTTATGTTGTTTGGTGGTAGAGAGGACAGCACAGGATCGATATTAGCTATGATTTTAATTCCATGATGAAATACATATATAATTGAATGGAATTAAGTAGCTAACCTGGAAAGTGTACTCTTCCTTTATTAACATTTCTTGTCCTTCCTTATTTTTTTCTCCCTGTTTCAGGTGAGTGCTATGATCAAATGAATTGATGTTTGAGTAAAATTGATTTGCAAGGGCTTCCTTCTTAGGCAGAAAAAGTTCTTATTTATCCAAACTCTGTCTCTTGAGTCTTCTATTCAGTCACTGGAGAACCAGTAAAAAAAGAAAGGAGTACTTGTGGCACTTTAGAGACTAACAAATTTATTCGTTTGCTGTAGCTCATGGAAGCTTATGCTCAAATATATTTGTTAGTCTCTAAGGTGCCACAAGTACTCCTTTTCTTTTTTGGCGGATACAGACTAACACAGCTGCTACTCTGAAACCTGTCATTATGGAGAACCAGTGCGAGATGAATGTAAAAATCCCAGTTTAAATCTTTAATCTGCTTAACTGTATTTCCATATGTGAGCTCTTACTGCCCAGGGGTGAAACACCCTATCCTCACTGGTAAATGAATATTAAAAAAGATACACTTCACTTTAATGGGATTTGGGATGAGTGGAAATGAGAACAAATTAGGTACAGTATGTCTTTTACCGAAGCTGAAATTTCAAAGAGGTTAAGATGTTCAGTCTTCAGGCAACTAGGATGTTTAATGTGAAAGTAAACTACAAAAAAGGTGAAGTAACACATTGAATTTATATAAAAACAGATAGCAATATATAAACATTGACATTTAATGGTGCTGGTTTTAAGAGCCTAAAGATAATAGTCTTTAGTTTTTGCATGTAAAATTGGTAAAATGCATGCGTCATGAAGGCAAGATTTTGGCTGCAGACAAGTCTAGTGTAATCATCTCAATGCCAGATTCCCTGTGCAGCAATCCTGAGGCACCTCAGCCCATCTGACCTTCAGCATCTTCATCTCTCTTTAAGTATGAGGCCTCTCTTGATTGGACTGTTACTTGTACCAAATTATTTGCATGGTGTTGGTGCTGTAAATGGCTACCCCTGGTTATTTTGTTGAGATGACTAAACTTTCATTGTCAAATTGTGCCACAGCAGCTTCTGCAGCTCTGATGACAGAGTTGTCCTTCTGGGGCAAAATGCTAAGAGACTGGTCCGCAGACCAATAACTGGTGGTCTGCAGAGAACTGGCTTTTCTCATGGTATAGGTTCATCTCCTTGTTCCCAGTGGTAAAATGCATTGAAAGAAGCTAAAAATACATTAGGAAATTAAGCAGTTACTTTAAGATGTTGACGGTTGACACAGGGATGTTATGCTGTCACACATGGGAGGAGAGTTGATCTACATGATTGCAAATAGGGGAGGGTCTGTGAGACTTTCTCTAAGATGTGGTTCATGCTATGGAAGACGTTTGAGAACCTTGTAGATAGGGCTTCTTTGCCATGGGTGGCTAACTAGCTTTAACCCATTTGGATTACAAGTAAAACTAAGGTCACTTTTCCAAAGGGTTAGGGCAATGAAGTTTATACCATGTATTTACTCTTGGGAGAAATCTGCACCAAAAAATTCTGTGCCAAATAATAAAAAATTGTGCACACCATATTTTAATATTCTGCATATCTTATTTGTCAAAATAACACAATATAATAACACCAGTTTCAAGGTTTTTTGGTAATTTATTTCAAAATACCTGTCAGTAAGTATGTCTGTAACAATACAGGGCGGGCTAGAAAACAGCTTCTGCCCCCTTCCTATATGCAGTTGGCTGCTCAAGCTCTGAGCCGGCTTCCCTGTCTTCTGGTGCCATAGCAGCCCTGGTAGGCGAAAGTTGTAATTGCAGCACCTCCCTGGCAGAATGTAGTATTCTGCGGGGTGAGAGTGGGGGGATCTGCAGGGGACATGAACTCTGCACGTATGCCATGGCGCAGAATTTCCACAGGAGTAAATACTCTCCCTCCTGATTGAACATACAGTTTCTTCCTTATACCTGCTGGAGGCATAATCGTTATTAGATCCATGAGCATTAAAGAATGTGGTCAGAAGTTCTTCATGTTTTATAGGAGTTATCTTTCGTATGTGAAATCAATGGAAGCTTGTTTTCTTCTCAAACCATTAATTAAGCTCTTCTGATAATGGGTGATGCGAAGCCCAACCAAGTAAATGGACTGACTCCCATTGGATCAAACCCTAAATAAATAAAGCATGTACGGAAACTGAAGCTATATGATGGAAGACATTCATGCTGTCGGCTGTAGTCTCAACATGTCATGTTTCTTATTCCTAAACATGTTTTAACTAGTAGTGACCAAAATACCCATAGCAAAACAGCTCACAACTATATTTCCAACAATCAGGAGCAGAACAATTTTAGTCTTTTCTGGAAAATGCCAGATAGCATGAAAGTTCTCTTGAGCCAATAGCTCATCGAGCTGACACAGTCAAGGCACGTCAGTTTCCTAGCCAGCAGTACACAAGGGAGTGATGTGGCCAGCATGATGTCTGCTGGCCTATGACTGTCCTAACGCAATGGATCAGGTACCCATTTTGCATCTGGGTGAACTAGAAGTGGCCTTTCAGGGAGAAATTGAGTAAGAATCAAACCCACGGCCATCAGGATTGTCATCAGGTGCCTAAACCACTCAGCCACTGCACCTTGATGGATGGCAACCTGTTATTTCATGTCCTGTGGCAAACATGTTTTTTAAAGCTGTTGTGTTTTTTAACAGTTTTTTCTTTATTAAAGACTATAGAAAGGATGGATTTGGTGAATTCCTTTCCATTATCCTAGCACAATATTTAGCAATATGCTCATGCCTTTGTCTGACAAGGGCATTTATGCTGTAGGTTTTCAGATAGATTGAACACAGGAATCGGGAGTCCAGGATTCTGTATATCTGTGTGCCAATAACTGGTTATCAGCTTGTAAGTCTGACTGAGGAAGCTGTGTACCTTGACTGGTGGGCTTGAGGTCACGGGCTCTAGGAAACCCAGAAGCCAGCCTTTCTCAGTTCTGTATTACCCACCCCCATCTGCTGGGAGATGTTATCCCCGAATTTGTATTCTTAAAGCTACGTGACTGATTTGCGCAGGAGTGCAGGCACTTCACCCAACCTACATAACAAACAAGGGAAGTCACTTTGAAGACCAGTCATAACTAGCAGATCAGCTCTGCTTCGGCTGAGATCACTGCCTTAATAAACTATAAATTGTTTCAGAACCAGAAAATGATACTGAGATATCGAGATCCCAGAGAGTTTTTGCTAGGATTAACTGAATCATGGCGAAACTCTGTTCTCCCATGCTGTGTAATTGTTTGTGATTCCATTTCTGTTCTCCTTCAGCATGGTTGTTGGTAAGCATCATTGTTCCTCTCTTAGCTTACATCAAAGAAAAACCAATTAGATCTTGTTTTTAGTTTAATGCTTCCTGTCAACATATCGGTTAATTAGAGCTTTTTTAAAGACAAGCAGCAGGGCCAGCGCAGCAACCTGTTGAACATTTGGCAGTTTGCACACATACCATTCAGCAGATGTGGGAGATTCAGGAAAGGCTTGACCACCTGGTTTCCGTAGTCGTGCCAGTTAGCAATGATTTCACCATCCCTTAATTCAAACAGATTTGTTTAAATATTTAGGAAAGAATTGAAGTGGTGCTGCTTGATGTGGCATTTTGAATGTGTTTGTAACCTGCAGTTGCACATGGGAATCTCTGAGCCAGCTTTCTAGCAAAAGAGAAGTGACATGAATTAGGGATGGCAGATGTTAGCCTTATTGCTCTACTGTATCTTGTTTGCTATTCCCTGAAACATTTCATAGATTCTTTAAATCCATTCAGTGACAGTTACTACCTATTACAAGGCAAGTTATTTAGCTTATTACAGGGAAGTGCTGGTGCTATCTATTGCAGGCTTTGATATAGTATTGGAGTATTAATGCCTTGTTCAAAATCAGTTCTGCTTTAGCCGACACTGACTTAATTGCTTTTCCTCCTTTTCTTCTGTGAAAGGTTATTACCTTGGTTTAAGCATCAGAACGTTTTATGTTTTTCTTCACCTAATTTAGGGTGAATTTGATTGGTTGCCTGATTGGGTAAAAGAGTTTGAAAAGGGATAATAGATGCTCATATTGTATTTTAAGAAAATACCTAGACATTTGTACAATAGTATCCAGTGTTCTAACTATCTTTCTGTCCATTGACAAAAAGCATGTTTGATTTTTTTCCTTACTCTTATGAATGTTAATATGCTCAGTCTAGCCTTGGTTATAGAGAACCATGTATTGGTATATTTTGATTAGTACAACTATGAATTTAATTGGATGTTTTGATTTAAAATTCAGTTGTCCCTCCATAAAAGGACATCTTTAAGTTGTCTTACATCAAATGAAACCTTTTTTACTGTTAACCAGAGCTGCTGAATCATAAAAGAACATGTTTTTTAATTAAAATTCTGGGCCAAGGGCAAACATATTGGAATACTTTATAGAGCAGTTCTGCTGTTTTACATAAGGATGAAAATTTCATTATGATCTATGCTATACTTACTGAATTCTGTCCTCTGCTCATCTGGTTCGCCAACAGAAAATATCATTTTAATGTACTGAAACTGTAATGATCTAAAGCTTTGGTTTTACTTACTAATCTGTTTAATATCATCCTACATTATCATCGTCTGTGGGGATAAGTCTTTTGGATGAGTGAAATGCATTTCTGTGCTAACTTTCTCAATCAATATATCTGCTATGTTAGTAAAATCATAGTGTTACGGGTAAGCTGCATCTCTTCTAAAACATACATAAAATACAGAATTTCGTTGATTTAGTCTTACATTCAAGCTGTCTTTTCTTTGCCACTTGACATCTTGGTTCTGAATGAAGTTATTCTTCACACAGATAAAATGAAAATATGTT
Source organism: Caretta caretta (assembly GCF_965140235.1). Taxonomy (NCBI): domain Eukaryota; kingdom Metazoa; phylum Chordata; order Testudines; family Cheloniidae; genus Caretta; species Caretta caretta. Next base: position 170,265,241 of record NC_134206.1, read on the forward strand.
TTATACATTTGTTTTACATTAGAATTGGAAGGTTTTGTATTTTAGGCACAGTATACAACTATATTTTATTTATGCCCCGATTATTCCCTGTGAGTAGGCTCCAAGTCAACATTAGAGAGAGAAATTCAATCTTAACTGGCAGTTACAATTTTAAGGTATTTAACTGTTTTAAAGAATTGTTCTTTGGCAGTGCATTTATAACTAATCGTTCAGCTCTTTATTTTTTTTTTATTTTTTTTTTTTTTAAACTTTCTCTCTAGAAAGTATCCATGCTGTTGTGTAGCTGATGCATGGGCTTTATTCCCAGAGCTGGTGCCAGCTCCACGGCTGCCTCCTGCTGAATTCCAAAAACCTCTTAGGTAATTAGTTTTTGTCTTCGAATGTTCAAATTCAAATTTGGCTGCTGGTTTCAGGCATATATTCAGAATGATTTTCCACTGATTTCCACAGTGGAAATGAGTTTCTTCTTTAAATATTCCCTTGGGAATAATCCACATAGCAGAACAGTAGCATAGATTTTTGACAAAGGAAAGTGTAAATACAAACAAAATCAACAAAGGAGTAAACTTTATTTAAAACATAGTTCTATATCTCTGAAGTAGTTACATACCAGAGAGTAATGCTCCTGATGTATATGTAACTACATCCATAGAGGTTTACAAATTACCCAAATTGAGGGAATAGTAAAAGTACTGATTGGAACCCTAAATTTTAGTGCCTAATGATGTTGAGCAGACATTTTGGTTGTTACATTTGCTAGGGTGATATGATTCTTTTGCCCACTTTGTTACATAAATCATCTACACTGCATTTTTTTAGTGGAATATAGATTATAAAATATACTTTATTTTACACCTTATAAAAATACAAAAAATTATGGTCCCAGCTCATCAAACCCATGCTTAAGTAAATCCCTACTCACCAAAGTGCTTAAGCATGTGTTTAATTTTAAGCCTATGCTAAAGTGTTTTGCTGAATCTAGGTCTACATGAATACAGCATAAAGGTTGCACAGATAGACTCATAATATTTAAACTGCTTGTATTTCAGTGGCTACCTGCAATAACTTGTCTTTATCACACACTGTGGCATATTTTATTGTATACGCTTTCCATTTTATGACATAAATAGTAATATGAAGCTGCACATTCAGAGGATAGTCTTGGAGATAAAGCATAGTATTGGGAATCAGGAGATTTGGGTTTTGTTCCCTTTCTCTGCCAAAGACTTTCTGGGTGTAAGTCACCTAACTTCACTATGAAACTGGGACTTGGCTGCATCATAGGGCCGTTGTTAGGGTGAATTTTACACATTTCTAAAGAAGAGCTTTGGGATTCTCAGATGGAAGGGTGCTGTAGAAGGTCAAAGTGTTGATGTCATAGGAAAAAAATATTGGAAAATGCTGGATAATGACAGTAGAACAAAGTTATGGAATCTTGACTTTTGCTTTTCCTGATTGTTGATTAATTTAACTGTATGGATCTTTGAGATTTCCAAAGGCACTAAGTGGAGTTAGAAGCTTAGCTCCCCTGGAAGCCAATTGGTTGTCTAATTCCCATTTTTGTCTTTGAAAATATCCACTGTATTTCTTTAGATTTCATTTTCTAGATTTTTTTAAAGAGTGAAACAGACTACACTTCAGTGTGCTCAGATCCTGTTAAGTCATCTTTAAAATGTTTAAGGTGGAATAGGTCCTTAAGGTGACAAAATAAGAACTGGTCAGAAAAGTGAATGTTTTCCTATGAGAAATTTCATTGGAAATTTTTCAGTTGAAACATTTTGGTTTTCCCACAAAAAGTTTCAAACCAATTTGAAAAAAGAAAACCGGAAACATTTGTTTCAAATTAACATTTTGAAATGAAGCAAAAATTTCTGTAAAGTGAGCAAAATCATACTTATCTCCTTTGTAATAAAGCTAGGTATTACTATTAACTGTTAAGTGCTAGGTATTATTTTGTGTCAGTTTTTCAGTTTCAAAAAACAAAAATGAAACAACATTTTAAGTTGAAATGCAACAAAAAAATTTCATTTCAAAATGTCAATTCAAATGGTCAAAACAGAAATTGTCATTTCCTGTGGGAAAATTGTAATTTTGAAACATTTTTCATCAGAAAATGTAATATAAAAATGTTTTCATATGAAAAGCAGAGAGATAATTTTATCTTTAAGCATGCAAACTTTTCCTGCAAAAGTTACAACTACCTCTATTAATGACACATTGATCAATGAGCACTTGTGAAATAGCTTGGTGTAAGCAGCTGTAAATCCAAAAGTCCAGATGTTTGAAAAGTGTATGCTTTTCAATTTGACCACTCAAAGTGTTTTACTGTGCCTGTTCAGTAGCTGCTTTTCAATCAATAACTTCATTATCTAGTCATTTAAAAAACTGAGATGGAGATATCCCTTCGTGAGAGAGATACTTACTGGCTATATTAAAAGTTCAGCTTTTTTTAGTTACTTGTGTGGAAAAAGTATGGCAATTTTGTCAAATAGGAGACAAAAATCATTTCTGCCCATTAGAACTCAAAAATTTGAGCTGTAAAAATTTAGCATAAATTTTCTGGACAGGCTAGCAACAGGAAACCCTCATTTCTGGGCAAGGACAATGCACTGGAAATTTTGAGTACCAAAAGTGGATTGTTAGAGAAAGTCTGAGCATGTGAAAACAGCAGGTTAGAACTTGAACTGTTCAGAAATCTCAGCTATAACAAGCACTACAGAAAAGCTCGCTCTCTTTAATTTGCCTTGCTTTCTTGCAGCCAAAGGCAAAGAGTTGCTTCAGTTCTTAATCAGTTCTCAGAAACAAGATTAAAAAATGAAAGTTAACATTTTGCCACAGTGTAATTTAATTTTTCTAGTTATCACGGATCATTTGTTCCCAGTGTGGCCTTACTAGTGAGTCTTTTATATTTTTTGGGAAAAAATTAAATGCAAAGAATGTTTTTAATTCTAAATGACATGATTGTGCAATATGTACTCTCTGCTGCTAACTGTAAGTGTATCATCGCGCTCAGATGATGGGCTAAATCTTCACTAGCCCTATGCATCCATGCAAAAGACTTAGGTTGTAAGGCACCATCTTACTGTCTTACAAGAGTTATGTGTACTATGGGTTTCAGCGAGGGAGGGAAAGCTACTCTTCTTCCATCCCAGTACAGATGACAAGCAGAGGGGAGACCAGGAGGGATACTGACTGAATTACAGTCTGGTGCCTTGATCAGGGCCAGTCATAAAGTGATGATCTAGCCCCATGTTTGTATCCTGCATTGTTGTTAATCTCTAGGTGTTCAATTCTCCTCTCATCCCCACACAGCAGATCTATGTTTTGATATTCCAGTCTCCTGGCAATGAAACACCATCCATACAAGGTGTCAAGACCTACGATGTAGATCTGAGAGGGGGATTTTGCCCTGTGGTAGCTCCGGCTTCCCCCTGGGGAGGGAAAAGGAAGGCATGTCTCTAGTTCTGCATTAAGTTCAAGGAGGGAGTCTGATTTAATTTCATGATTGAGTAGTCACTCTTTAAAGGGCTATATTTTCCATTTTCATGCAAACCGATTGTAGTAGTTCTACTGCAAGGGTCATATTAAACTCAATGGCATTTTTCTGACTGCCAGTCAAATGAATTCTTAATATGTATAAATGTCTGTAGTGCCCCAAGAGTTGATTCCTGATTATCATTGCCATTATTTCATTGATGGGTTATCTTCATTATTTTTCACATTATGTAGGTAGCAAAAATATACAGTGTACTAAAAGTCATTGCTTTATTGTTCCTATGTGTGAGACATGTAGGGATTGTCCCCACTTACTGGTGAGGGCAGGTCTACACTATGGGGCTAAGTTGACCTAAGTTACACAACTCCAGCTACATGAATAGTGTAGCTGGAGTTGACATACTTTAGGTCGACGTACTGTGGTATCTACACCACTTAGTCGACGGGAGATCGATTGGCTGTCGATTTAGTGGGTCTTCACTAGACCCACTAAATTGAGTCCCGGTGGATCGATTGCCATGAGTCAATCCCCCAGTAAGTGGAGTCAAGCCCAGAGATTAAAAAGTGAGTCTTTGGAACTTTCACATACTGATAAGAGTATGTGAAATATAAAATGATAAAATAACTTACATCTAAATTTTGTTATGAAGTGTATCAAGGGAATCCTGGAAGGCATTTACTTCTTTATATATTGAGGTTGACCGACAGTTGCATTAACTGAATTATTGTTTAAAAGACCAACAAATGTAAGGCCCTTTGTTCTTGAAATTTGGTATTCTTTCAGCAAAACTGTTCTTGATTATACCTGTCTCTTTAATGTCAATCACTCCACCAGTGATTAATTTTTAAAATGAAATTTGTGGGGTTCCTCCATATATTCAAAACCAGGGAAAGTTACTTTGTGTGTAGACTATATAACTATGTTGTGTAAAACTCAAGCAAGAGTAACCTGTATGGAAAACACTGTGTACTATTAATCATACCTGTCCTGTTTTTAAAAGTAAGACGCTAACTCTCCCCTACCATAACTTATTTCATTCATTTCTACAAACTAAATAGTGTAAGTGCCTAATACACTGTTGATGTGTCTGTGTAAAGCTTTGTGTTGGATCAATCATAAATGGCTTTACAGTAAATTATTATTGATATAAATATACATGTGTGTTGATTACTTACAGAAATTTGATATAAAATGCACACTGCAGAAAGGAGGTGGGAAGGGTTATATGCTAAACAGAGATAAACCAAACAGCCTAGAAGAAAAAAGGCTGTGAAGCAGCCAATGAGACTCTCCAAATCTGGGCTAATGCCAGTGAGAGCCTCTCAGGGGTGATGAGTGTGGGGAGATTTCGATTGCTACATACACTAGCAGGTGTTGAGGTGACCAAGGGGAAGACCCCATTTCAGTAGTAAAGAGTCAGCCTTCCACAAAATTAAGGCTTGTAAAGTAATGTCAGAAACAGTTGTAGATAAGTTACCAGTTGTCTGCCATTATTTTGAACCCATGTCTGATGAAAGCATAGCAGGGGAAGTACTGGTATTTATTTTCTACAATTTTGCAAATGATATACAGCATGCTGAATGTGAACGCTGTTTTTCCTGTTTGGAACATTATTGGTAAAGGGTTATATATGTGTCCAGGTGATGGGCTGAATTCCAATTTAAGGACAGAGTTTCTGCATTCACTTTTTATTCTTTGATCTTAATTTGTACAGCTCAGTTCCCCACAGATTTCCCGGTGAGTTTCAATGCAAATGCAGTGACTGTTCTAGCTCCCAGTGAAAACTGAGAAACACAAATCATGATATATGTTCAAAGCAGATTTCGTACTGTCATATGATATGTTAAGTAAGGAGGAGAATCAGCCCTATTCACAAAGCCGATGCACCATTTAAATCTTATTTTGAGGGCTTTTGTGGATTTAAGTGGTAGATAAGCCTTGCGCTGAGCTTCTACACATGAGGGAGTTTCAACCAAAATGATTGTGTATGTGTATGGAAGGAATTTTATTCCCTGCATCATTTATATAGTCTTTTTACAAGCCATGAAATCTCAGTATTTTAGATGTATTTTTTAATAGTTCAATGTGTAGATGTTTCCTGCTATCCGGAGTTTCTCCAAAGACAATTATTCAAACTTCCTTATGGGCAAAACTCCAATTAAGGGCTTGTCCACGCACACAGGTTGTACTGTTTTAACTTTACCAGTATACTTATAGTGATAGAACACCCCTCGTGTGGATACTGGTATAGCGACTCCCATAAGAGATGGGGAACCATAAGACATCTTTATCCAGTATAACTATGTCCACACTAGGGGCTATACAAGTATAACTATTTCAGCAAATAATCATGCCACTAACCAAAATAGATATACAAGTACAAAAATAGTGTGTAGAGCAGGAGGGATTTAGTTGTTAATCCAGATGTTTTACATTGTTTTAGAGACTAGATAGTGAGTTAAAGTGTAGTAGTTGAATTGCTTTGTGAAAGATATAGATGCTTCCTTGATGCATCCATTTTGTAGCTAAAATGCAAGAGTTAGAACATGTAAGTAAACTTGTGTAGATGAAAAGAAAGACAATACCATTTTCATGCTAAATGTAGTTCCTCCACATCTCCTATAATTAGAGGTGTGCTCTGAACAAGCTGAGACTGGTCCTTGCCGAGCAATGATCTCCCGCTGGTACTTTGATGTGACTGAAGGAAAGTGTGCACCATTCTTTTACGGCGGATGTGGTGGGAACCGAAACAACTTTGACTCTGAGGAATACTGCATGGCAGTCTGTGGCAGCGTCAGTAAGTGGACCTCTCAAGCCTGTAGCAGTCTTTCTCTCTCTTGCCACTGACTCTGCTGTTTGTGACCGATTTTTTTTTCTGATTCTTGGGATGGGCCTGTGCTACCACTAACCATATTTCTGTCAAGATGTTATAATTGCCCATGTTCTATAGAGTGTGTTCACTCATTAATATCTGTCTTTCTAATCCAGCATGACAGTGATGACTTCTTTAATCTATGTTATAGATGCAAGAGTCTTGCAACTAGGGAACGAACATTTTGTCCTTTAACATTTCTGTCAACAAGGCAGTTAACAGCTACGGTGTCTCATGCAGTTCTTTCTGTAAAAGTGTATTTACATTTCTTTGTCTCTGTGTTTGTCTTCATGCATGTATTATGCACGTGCAAAAAAACCCTCAAAACCAAATTTATACCCAGTTGTTAGTGAAGCTTTAAGTGAGTTAAAATAGTTCTGGAATCTCATGAAAATGCTGTTTTATATTGTATTTCCTTATTTGGGTTCCTGTTTTTATCAAAGCAACACAAACACATCAAAATGTCATGATATTTATTTCCACACTTAAATATTAAGCATTCACTTCTTCCTTTTGGAAGCTGGTTGTTAGTGTGTGTGCGTGTGCATGTGTGTAAATAAGTAACTTGGAAATATAAATTTTTTACACGAAAAGAAGAAATATATTTGCCATTTGAGGTTTAGGTCTTCAAGTGTGATGATACATGTTAATATGAATTACTTGCTGCCTATTTTATGTTTAATACACCATACATTTTAATGGTTAACTTTCATGGAGAAGGAATACTCGCTCTTGAGTCTTCAGTTTGTGAAGTGTTGCTTTCCCCCACTGGGGAATACTGAAGCTGATAAATCAAAGACTAAATTTAATCTGGATGTGTTTTGGCTTGTGAGCCTCCTGTACTGTCCCTTTTCCTCTGCATGGGGGTTGTCCATAAATTATGTAACCTATGTTTTGGTAATTTTCAAGGCCCACCCACCCCTTGTAACCCTGAAACAAACATCCATAATCAAGAAGTCATTCCTCCTATAAGTTCCATAATTTATGAACAGCCCCGTCTGCTTTATTCATAGGAATTATAGCCTCTGTTTACAGATGAAATGTACAAGAATGATTCCAATATCCAGCCTGCTCACAAGAAAAGAGCAATGCAGCCAGACTAGCAGGAACCCACCGTGACTTAATTTTGTAGAACATTTGACAAGCGGTGTCTAGAAAAGCTTTAAATAGTACAAAGGTGAGCGAGCGTGTGAGTGAGTTTGGGGGTGGAGAGTAGCATGGGGTGGGGGAATCATAATGTGTAGGCAAGCAAGAAAAGAGGATTTTGCAGATGAGTTTTTCAAAACATTTGGGGAGTTGGAGAGGGATTCAGATAAAAGCTGCAGAGAACGAGTCCACACGAGCAGTCGCAAGATTGTATGGAAGGACATGGAGGAGGCAAGTGCCAGAGAAGTGGGATAGGAGTAGTAGAAAGAGAGAATAATTATGGTGTAAGATGGAACAAGTTCACAGAGTACTCTTCAGAAAGAATTAAAGTGCAGTTTTGAACTGAGCCCTGAACTGAATAAGACCTGAATGGAGTCCTCTGAGGACGAGTGATGTGGTTGTAGTTTTGCATTTGTATGTTCTGTGCTGGTGCCAGGAAAAGCTGGGACTTGGGAAGCCCATGGGGAGTTGATTTATAGCAAGAAAGGTGAAAGTATGATTGAGAATTTTTAGCCAAGGTAGAGCTGATGCAATAGCAAACTCAGGTGGTATTGTATTGGTGATGGGCACATATGTAGATAAAGAATGATGGAAAAGTAAAGTTCAGAATCAAGGATGAGGGATATGATAGAGACAGATAGTAAATTCTTAAGTCCAGAAGTGAGTGAGAGAGAGTAGATGAAACTGTTGACCAGTGGTGGATTAACACACAGATCCTTGCCCAGAGGCCCTGGCCAATTTGGGGCCCCACAGAAAAATGGCGCTCCAAACCCCAGCAGAAGCCACAAGGTTGCAGGAGTGCCGGAAGCTCCCCAGAAGTGGGGAGTGCCCACGGCACCCAAACCATGTCACCTGGCCCCCCGCTCCACCTTGTTCCCCAAGGCCCCCACCCTCATGCTACTACTTCCCCTGAGGCCGCTCTCGCCACTGTCCCCCACCCATGATTGCCCTTAAGGCAGTGGCCCCCTGCCCTCTCCCCACTCCAGTGCCCATGGGCTGAAGCTGTGAGCCCAGGTGCTTCCTTCCCCTCCCCCGAGCTTCATCTGAAGCCCGGAGCCTTACCCCACGCAGCTGAAACCCAGAACTATGGAGTGCAATTCACTTCTTGCTGCCAGGACTGAGTGATCGCTTTCCCTGAGCTCATTCTGGGCCCTAGCGATAAGCCAATTGCATTGCAGCCTCCCTGCCTCTGAGCCCTATGTCTACACTGCTATTTTCCGCTCCACAGCCCAAGGCCTGCGAGCCCCCAGGCAGATGACCCATGGTCTGAGACTCATTGCCATGTGGGAGTTGGGAGGGAGGAGATTGCACACTGGGCTTGCTTCTCCCAGCATGAAGGGGACATCATGCAGAGAAGCCACCATGTCAATGGGAGGACAGAGAGAGAGCAAATCCCCCTCTGCCAGCGCCATCCAGCTGGCAGGGAAAGGCAGGGACAGAGAAAGCTAATTTGCAGCAAGGTGTCTAATTCAGACCATGCCCCTGCCAGAATGTTTCCATGCACAATGGGATTCAAAGGCTGCAACCTTGTGCCCAATTTAAAGAAGCAGCCCGTGTAACTAGCAGTATCCGCAGCAGCATGTTCTGTTAGTGCTCCTCTCCCGCCACAGGCGAATTTCTTCTTTGGGCTCCAGGAGCTCTGGAACCTGTGTAGAAGTGCCCCTGCCACCCCCAACTGGCACCAAACTATGCCCTCCCCTGCTCCTCATCCTTCTCCTTGAAGCCCCGCCCCCTGGCCAGGCCAAAAGCTGGAGCCAGGTCATGGTAAGAGCTGCCCAGGAAGACTGGGCTGCTGTGCGGTGTCCCAGAGCCTCCACCTGCCCTGGACAGGGGGCCAAGGTGCCCAAGGGCAGACCCCAGCCCATGTCACTGTTCCCCCCAGAGCCCAACACCAGGGCAGATGGAGAGTCCGCACAGTGGCCCAGGTTCCCTGGGCAGCATTTACCACAGCCCAGCTCTGGGCTTCTGACCTGGCCAGGGAGTGGGGCAGGGCCCAACTGTTCTTTGTGCCCAGGGCTCCAATAAATCTTAATCCTTCTCTGCTGTTGAGTATGCTCCTTTTTCCCTAGAAAAGTATTTCTGACTTTTCAACATTTAGCTTCAGGTAGCAGAGATGGACCCATGGTTTTATTTGATCATTATAGGCATAGAGAGTGGACAGAGGGAGGAGTAATTAAATATGTCAACAGCACATCCAGTTAAATATCTTCAGTTTAAATGGCAGTGAAGACTGAAAATGAGGCGAAATTGTTCAAGGGAAAGCTGAGAAACTGAGCCTTATGGGACTCCATAGAGGAAGGGCCTTGTTGCAGAAAAATTCCTACTCAATAAACTAACTTTTTATAGTTGAGAGGAATCATGACTCACCTGCACAGGTTTTTAGAGGTTGCAGGAGCGTTGATTGTCCATAGCTGCACGGATGTGAAGGAAAATGGGTAGCTTTCTCCAACTACTGTCTAAATCTGATATTGCACTCACCACCATGGCATCTGAGTGCTTTTGCCAGGAGAAGTTCATTAATCAGTTTCTTCTGCATAGTTAATGTGCAGCAAAGTGAAATCCAAATTGAAAACGGCTATGAGAATCATGTTGTGGGTTTGTCATTGTATGGTCACTCACCAGAGTATTTTGAAACTTGCCTACATTGATCTGTTTTTTAAAAAAAATCACTGTTTTCCTGCATAGTTACTACATAGTGAAATATGAGATTCCACACTTTCCCCCTCTAGTTAGAGTGAACAATAACATTGGAATCTTTTGGCAAATGCTGAGCTTTTCATGGTAAACATTGTACATCTGAGCCTTACCGTGAGGACCAGACAGATTTTGTGGGATCAGGAAGATAGTGTTATAACATATGTTGCACTTCAGGTGTTTAGAGTGTCATGGTAGGTACCAGTCTTGCAAGCAGGTGGATCTCTGTGTCCAAACCCTTTTGACTGCATTGGGGCTCTGTGCAGGGTCTGCCCATATGGCATAGCTTGAAGAATGGGGCATTAGTTACTTACCTAAAGCATCTAATTACAATTTTTATTTCTGGTTTGAGCAACATTGTCAATTTGAGTACAGGGAAAGATTCTATTGGTTGAAAGTGGAAATAGTGCAAGTTTGCAGATGACACTAAACTGGGAGAAGTGGTAGATACGCTGGAGTGTAGGGATAGGATACAGAGAGACTTAGACAAATTAGAGGATTGCGCCAAAAGAAATCTGATGAGGTTCAACAGGACAAGTGAAGAATCCCATGCACTGCTACAGACTAGGGACCAAATGGCGAGGCAGCAGTTCTGCAGAAAAAGACCTAGGGGTTACAGTGGACGAGAAGCTGGATATGAGTCAACAGTATGCCCTTGTTGCCAGGAAGGCTAATGGCATTTTGGGCTGTATAAGTAGGACCATTGCCAGCAGATCAAGGGACGTGATCGTTCCCCTCTATTCGGCATTGGTGAGGCCTCATCTGGAATACAGTGTCCAGTTTTGGGCCCTACACTACAAGAAGGATGTGGAAAAATTGGAAAGAGTCCAACGGAGGGCAACAAAAATGATTAGGGGGCTGGAGCACATGATTTATGAGGAGAGACTGAGGGACCTGGGATTATTTAGTCTGCAGAAGAGAAGAATGAGGGGGGATTTGTAGCTGCTTTCAACTGCCTGAAAAGGGTTTCCAAAGAGGATGGAGCTAGACTGTTCTCAGTGTTAGCAGCTGACAGAACAAGGAGTAATGGTTTCAAGTTGCAGTGCGGGAGGTTTAGGTCGGATATTAGGAAAAATGTTTTCAGGAGGAGGGTGCTGAAGCACTGGAATGGGTTACCTAGGGAGGTGATGGAATCTCCTTCCTTAGAGGTTTTTAAGGTCAGGCTTGATAAAGCCGTGGCTGGGATGATTTAGTTGGGGATTGGTCCTGCTTTGAGCAGGGGGTTGGACTAGATGACCACCTGAGGTCCCTTCCAACCCTGAAATTCTATGAAATCAAATCTATACTGTGATGTTAAAAATTATTTCTATAATATCCTGCAATGATCATGTATATTTGGGTTGAGTTTGAACATTTAGCAGCCCAAGAAGCTATGACTTCATCTATGACTGAAGAGCAAATATTTGCATATTTGGTCTCTTTTATGAGACCATCTGAAAAAGATGTTAGGATTCAAGCCCAGAATATTGGTAATGGGATGTGGAGCCTTTCCTCTCTAGGTTACCCGGTAGAATCCAGCACAGGTCAGTCATGGCAGAAAGCTGGCTGGTTGTTACATGACCTAAATGGAATGAGTTGGCTCTAGTTCATTTCCCAGTTAGCAGGTGTCCACATAACAGAACAGCCACCCACACAATTGTTGACCATGTCCATGGTCTTTGAAGGGAGGCCATGAATTAAATGGGGCTGGTGACTACCCTCCACCCTCAAATTTGTCCAGTTAGATCAGGTTTGCGCCTTATTGATGGGAAAGAGAGGAGAAGTTTTTCCTATTACTGTCTGTGCTCTGTCTGTTCTGCTGATAAAAGGCTTGTAGTTCTAGAATGGTCGACCCAACAATTTTTGCACAGTGCTTAAAAAGAGAGAGAGAGCAGAATCGGTGTGGATCTAAAATAAATTGATTGATAAATCCAATCCATTAGGAAAATAATTCTTTTTTTATTTATTTATTTAAATCTGGAGATATAATGGACACATGCTTTCTTGGGTTTCTATTTATAACCTGGTTTTAGTTCAATGAAGACAGCAAATTCCCATTTGGGAATTCTGAGAAGGCTTTTTTTTGGTGGGGAGGGAGAAAGGAAAGAGGGAGAAAATCCAATCTGTTATTCCATAATGCAGATTTGATGCTTGAAGGTTTTTTTTAAAAAGAGGAATAATTTCAGAATTGAGATTTTATAAGGGTCAGTTGTGCATTCTTTTTTTTTTCCTGTGTGTAAATTCACTGCTCATGAAAGTTGTGCAATTGACAGCCCTAGAGTCTAAAGTCTGCTTTTGTTATCCACAGTTGGGTGACCAGATTTTCAGACTTGGACACCCAGTTCTTCCCTCCCCATCCCTCTCTTGCAGTCTACTCCCATTTTGTTCCTTCCTCTCTAACCATCACCTTCCTATTTCCCTCTTGTTCTCTTTGCTATACTCATGCATGTTCACTTATTTACTCTGTCCTTCATTCTCATCCAAGCACAGGTTTTTGTTTTTTCCCCAGTGTTCTGTAAAAATTCATCTGGGTAGGATTTGTGCAGGTGCCAAAATAGACTGTTCAACATCCATTTGGCTCATTGTTTAATCACAGTGAGTTTGATTCCATATCAACCTGCTTCGATGTTCAGGGGTGGGCTGGGTCAGAAGGATATGAGGATTCACTGGGAAGCCAGGATGGCAACGTATGGCAGCTCTTGAGATGGGGCAAGTCTGAATGGAGAGAAGACCACAAGGAAAAAACTGACAGAGCTTCTGTGGGACTTGCAGAGGTGCAGAGCTACCCTCTCCATAGAGCAAGGCTAGCATTCCCTATGCACACACACACACACTACTCTGCTGATGTCCCTTAGCCTTCATCTGAGATGACAACCTATGTTCATCCAATCCTTAGCCTTTCTGTATATCATTGGTCTGCCAAGTGTACTGAGTTTTGTCAAAAAGATTTTTGTCTCCTGGGAATGGACTAAGACTGCAAAACTCATGGTTTCATTCACCACTGAACTACACTGGAATTGATCCATTAACCTAAAGGCTAAAGGTTTTAAATATCAATCACCAATTCTCTTAGCCTTCCAGAGCACATGCCCCCTCCATATTGATCATTATTAAGGAGGTTCAATACAAAATACACACATTGTACAATGTAGATTTAAGTACTTAAACTTCCATTACATTAGTATCCATTGTGACTTCAGAGGAGCCATTAGGATCTGTCAAATAAGTAATTCAGATCAAATGACCTTGGTGTGAATATCCATTGTCAAAATAGACCAGAGGTAGCCTATTCTGAATGAACCATTTCTATATTTTCATCATACCATAAATTCACCAGTTATAGGATTTGGTTTACTGATTTTAGATTTTATTTGTTTAAGCTGTCCTTAAAACTACAACAGAAACACGAATTTAATATAGGTCCAATTGTTAACGTTATTCAGAAAGGATATAACTCTTCAAAGGCAAAGAACTTCAGATTTGGGGTTTTTGCCTCTCCCTTAGGTTTAACTTATTTTACCAAAGATGGAATACAATATAACATTCTGTTATCAGGCCTCTACAGTACCAGCATTTGTAATTTGGTGAGTTCAGAATATCATTAAATCCTTAGGTCTGTATTTCATTTGTTCTTGATTTTAAGCCAAATATGTATGACATATATATTGTACAACCATATTATTATTGTTGCTAATTGTTCTTTTTTTTAAAATAGGTTTTGAGAAATTTTAATGCATTGCCTATCTCCTTTGTTCAAAAATGTAAGGGAGTCACGGTCACATTAACATATGTTTCCTTGCTCACTGAAAACCAGTTCTCTGACATTTATTTCTTAAGTAAAACGTAGGTATCAGCTGTCAAATGTTATTTCTTAGGAAAAATATCCACTGATATTTACCTCCAGTGGCGTTGACCGGTCTTACCGAGGCTGAATATTAGCATTAGCAAAAGAATAATCCATTTTCAATTAAACTGAAGGGGTCCCACCAGTTAATCTTAAAGAACGTTGCTTGCGGTGAAGATTTGCTTAATGCAGACTCTCTTTCAAACTCCTGGATAACTTAACATTTTCAGAAGAGCCTGAGAGACTTAGGATGTCCTAAGTCCCATTTCAGAATTGGCATAACAACAATTTAGGAGTACTCAGCAATACACATCAGTATCATTTCTCTGGTGGGCCCCATCAATTTCTAAAGAATTTAACATATTTGAAAAGGAAAAAATCTAGCTCCTGGGCTGGGCTGTGTTGCTAAGGCTGCCAAAACAATGGAACTTGCCCAGCTATCCCATTCATTTCAGTTGCATAAATTCTGAAGCCTAATGATGACCATTTTGATTGTCAACATTAAGTGTTCAATTGCTGACATTTTAGAAGAAACTTCCTGTCACTATGGGATTTTGGGTGGAGCATGAATTGAATAGCATCCCCCCAATATATGTTGAAAACAGTAAAACTACTCAACTTGCTAAATCGACATCAATTTAAGCAGTAATTGTATTTCGTAAGCGGTATGTGTTTTGGCTTTAAACTGTAATTTGAAGCGGGGAAAATTAAAATTAGTATCATCCATTTTATTTAGGGCCATATCAAATTCACGGTCCATTTTGGTCAATTTCATGGTCACCGGATTTTAAAAATCATAAATTTCATTATTTCAGCTATTTAAATCTGAAATTTCATGGTGTTGTGATTGTAAGGAGTTTGGGATGGGGGAGAGTCACAAAGTTATTGCAGGGGGCGTTGCAGTACTTCTACCCTTACTTCTGCGCCGCTGCTGGCGACGTCGCTGCCTTCAGAGCTCAGCAGCTGGAGAGCGGTGGCTGCTGGTCAGGAGCCCACCTCTGAAGGCAGAGCCACCGGCGGCAGCAGCAGTGCAGGAGTAAGGGTAGCATGGTATGGTATTGCCACACTTACTTCTTACACTCCTGCTGGTGGGGCGCTGCCTTCAGAGCCAGGTGCCCAGCCAGTAGCGCCACGCTCCAGCTGCCCAGCTCTGAAGTCAGCACAGAAGCAAGAGTGGCAATACCCATGACACCCCTAAAAGAACCTTGTGTTCCCCCTGCAACTCCCGTTTGGGTCAGGACCTCCAATTTGAGAAACGCTGGCCTCTCCCATGAAATCTGTATAGTATAGGGTAAAAGCACACAAAAGACCAGATTTCACGTGAATTTGGTAGGGCCCTAATTTTATTTTAAGGAACATCCGTTGAATAATTAAAATACAGTATAAAACAAAGTATTTTCTTTTCAAATTGACTGTGCTATTATGCACAAGATGTGGATAGTCTAACATGTATGTCTTAAGCTGTTACTCTTTGCATAGGCTAATTTCACATTGACTTCAAATCTGGCATCAAACCATTAGTGTCTGTTGACAAAATCTTATTTCTTAAAAAACTTTGAATTTGTGCTCCATAGTGAAACTTCAAGAAAATTGGGTTACCTCACATCACAATGCTATGTACTATCTGGTTTAATATATCTTCAAATATAATACACATTGTAATCTGCCCCTTTCAAGAATAGATGCTGAAAGTCTGTAAAACCATAATTTCCTGTTCTCAGTAAATTTCTTGATCAATTTGCTGTTTGTTTTGGATCTTGACATCCCTCTAATTAACGGGAAGTAAAATGTTTTGACAGCTAAATGTCCATGTCAACATCCAGAGTATATTTAGCAGTAAGGAATTGAAATATTTTGCTGCATGTGTGTAAGCAGAATGGGAAAAATATACGTAATTTTTAATTAAAGAACTAAATGGCTCTTTCCATCTTATTTATCAGATGAGCGCTCCAGACAGATGGAGGTCGGGTAACAGGCTTGAGGGCAGAAAACAAGCAAATGAGCAAGAACACATTCATCTGCCCTGGATGGCATTGCCCTTTCATTGTTCTTGAGTTTTATAGGGTAATTGGCAGGACTATAGCTATATAAAAGCAGCAGAGCTTGCAAGTTGCTCCATCCAAGAAGTGCCTTTCTGACCGTACAGAATGGGATGGGAAAGATTCATTACAGTAAGCCAGCTGCAGCCTTAACTCACCATAGCATTCCCTAGGGCATAATTTAAAGTATAGATGCCTAGCGCTAAAATTTTAAATCCCCAAAACCTAATATTTGTTAGAAGTTAATCTAAGGCTTGACATTGCAGCTCCGTGCTCCCCCTTGTGAGTGTGAAGTCTTCAATTTGAATGAATAAAACACACAAGTGAATTTATTACAAATGTTTATTAAACCAGTCCCCAGGTATAATCTACCAAGGGCGATTTTATTATCTAGGCACTCACTCTATTCTTAACAGAGGGATCAAACTAGCTCGGGAGGTTAGCTTAAGAAAAGTCTTCTGAGGCAGTTCCCTCTCCTGTGTGGATTGCCTGCTGCTGCTGACTTCTGTTTCTCTGGCACAGGAAAGAGACAGGACACATATCTTGATGAATTTGATGCCAGTTTTAGCAAGATGAGACTCGGGGACAATCACAGGAATGAAGGTCTCTTTTGTAATTATTTGAGATTTGTCCTCCAATGAATCTTATCTATACATTTATTTTTATATATATTACCTTCTGTGGCTGTATAGTCACAGCTGACTTACTGAGTATAAGTAATCAGCATACATGGGACAAGCCACTTAAAACTATGATAATGTAAGTTGGGTTCATGGCTTGTCCTTGGTCCATATATGGAATGAGCATAGAGTATGAAACTTCACTTTAAAATGGATTTGGATTTTTTTACTTTAGAATGCATAATGGATGGATTAGTATTCACAATAGCAACAATACAAAGACCTGAACATGCATAAGTTTATGGCAAGAGTTTGATAAGATGGTAGATTCAGATGCTAGTGATTTTTAACAACATCCCTTACAACTTATAGGAATTGACTTTGGCCAAGTTTCATGGCTAGAACAAATAGAAGCTTCTCAGATGCTGATCAGTAATTTCGTTTGTCTGGGAATTTTCTACAAATAAGAATTTATTTTTCTGTATTAGAGATCAAAGATATTTTTGTAGGGGCTTGCCCCTCCTTTATCACTTTGGCAGGAGGTAAATGCTTGAAGTACTTCCGCATCCTTCACTTCTTAGTAGTAATCTCAAGGTATTTAACACAAGTGAGGAAGGATTTTGTATTTTACCATTTTTTCCCTAAATTGGGGCAATTTTTCTTTCCTTAATTCCCTTCCCAGTATAGTCACTATGTAACACTTTTTATTATTATTATTATTATTATGATTTATTATTTGTATTACTTTAGTGCCTAGGAGCCCTGGTCATGGCCAGAACCTGTGGCGCAGAGGCCCATTGGGGCTAACTGGCAAAGGGTTCATTGTTCTCTATAAGCAACTCTGTCTCAGACCTGACAAATTCACTGCACCTAATACACTGTTTTCATTATATTTATCCATAAAGGGTAGCTAGTGAGGTCTCTATTGAAAGCTTGTAACCTGTCAGTGCTCATAATCATTGCGAGATGTATGTACTGGTAGTATTTAAGGATTAATGTAACTACTGAGAATTATGCCTTTATGGTCTTGGAGTAAAAGTTAGTCACCAGGTAACCATGTGTCTTGGTCATGACCCATTCAAGTGGGAGGGAGTGGTCACCCCACCTTGACTGGCTGATTATCTAATGTATTGTTCAATTGCCTACCCTTGCCCCATCCCAGAAGTAGGATTACTATGTGGCTGGTATTTGACAGGCCTGGTCGGTATTTTTATGGATTTTCCAGTTGCCAGAAAAATAATTTAATCTGTCGGGATTTTTTTTATGTGGATCTAAAGATTTGCATTATCATCACAATACACGGGGATGTCTAATGTTAAAAGTTTCTTCGTCCAGCTAAAGATGCTGCAGT